>NC_045771.1:49745713-50945713 GCF_008692025.1 Phocoena sinus
TAGTCTAGCAATTGGGGCTATCACTCTTGTTGATGAAGAGGAGTTTTTTGTTTTTGTTTTTGTTTTGCTGGTATCGTGGATAGAAGAGCTTAGGAAAAGTGAATATCCGTATGTATTCTCTCCATCTGACATTGTATCCCCAGCCTCAGGCTTCTCCAGAGCGTTGCTTCTTTACATCTAGGGAAAAGTAATTTAAAAAATTCCCGGCTAAAATGGATCTTGGATGTTCGTTTTCTATTTTCTAAAGGAAGGTTGGCTATTTTGCCCTTGAGCCTTAAGAAATGTTGCTGATTGGCTGTTTGTTATTTTTTAATAGTATATGGCATGTATCCAAGTAAGCATTCCAATGACCTCGACAATAAAACGTGGTTCTTGGCTGCAAGGTCTATTGGGGGATGGCAGGCTGCCAGCCATTCATACATCATTTACAGGTGGCTGTTTCTGACAGGCCAGTGTTAGTTATTGTAAATGAGTGACAGTCCCTATAACTCACCTGTAAGCCTTACCCTGCCGGCCCAGGGCTTCCGAGATCCCCCGGCCCCTTCACCACACGTGCTCGTCCTCCACGAAGACTCACATGCACAGACCCTCCCGGGCATGCTGCTGCCTGCCCCGGCTCATCAGGACGGCGAGCTACCTTGTATGTGATTGACGATAATTAGGTTTCAACTGCCTTCTGATGCAGAAATACACACTATTACAGCACGGCCAATTCTGCTCCTGCAATCTTGCCTCTGAAAGGGTATTGATTCACTCTTTCACATTTTTAAAAGGTCATGGCAATAATTCCATCTGAACTGTGCTAAGTGAAAATAGTTTGTAGAAATAATATAGTTGCTTCTTAGTTCCCTTGTAACTGAAAGCCACAATGGCTTGTTTTTTTAGTATATTTTAATTACACGTGTCTCCTTGCCCCGTCTTCCCCTGATGAAGTGTTTGTAAAGTTATAAAGCCGGCGGCCCTCTGTGGTAATGTCTTCTGACTTTTTGGCAAAGAGGACTTTTTGTTTTCCTACTGTATAAGGTGGGCCTAACCAAGCACTGGGTCACACCACCTTATTAATTTAAGAATTAAAAACAGAAGACTTGAACCTTTTCCCTGGCACTGTCATCTACCTGCGTGCTTTAATAAGATTAGAATATATTGGCTTTGGTGAGCAGGATGCTAAATTTGCTTACTTTCTGCAAATTTTCATTGTAGCTAAACAGCCTTTTCTGGGTTGACTGAAAATTATTATTCTTGCTACTTATCAGACCATAATAAAACAAGTTGGCTATGAGAGTGTCTATCTCCTGTAATGTACCCACCCCAGCAGGTGACAGGAAACTATGAATGACCTGGCATAAATTACTGGAGTACTCAGATTGCAGTTTGAGACTTTTTTCTACATCTTCAGCTTTTCCGAGGTAAAAGGGTTTTAAAGTGCTTGAACCGCATGTTTTGGGAAAGCGGATGATCAGATTTTATGCTCTAAGCCACTCTGGATCTCTCTTCCAGTGAGAGGGGGGGAAGACAGTCTCAGCTGTTTCTAGTCTCAAAAATGAGCCCGTTATTGTATTTGCAAACTAAGGGGCATAGTCTCATCCGGAGCATGGGGATTTACGCACATAATTACCATCAATGCTAATGGCATTTATGTCTGTACAGCCCCACACATCAAGATGAGAATATATTTCCATGTCTTCATGCTGTGAAAGTCCATTTAATATCATTCATTTTACAATTTTTTTTTTTGCCTTACGCGGGCCTCTCACTGTTGTGGCCTCTCCCGTTGCGGAGCACAGGCTCCAGACGCGCAGGCTCAGCGGCCATGGCTCACGGGCCCAGCTGCTCCGTGGCATGTGGGATCTTCCCGGACCGGGGCACGAACCCGTGTCCCCTGCATCAGCAGGCGGACTCTCAACCACTGCGCCACCAGGGAAGCCCCTACAACTGATTTTTTAAGATGATGTCCACATTCTGTCATGGCATACAGATGCCTAATTGAAAGTAAATGTGGGAAATATTGGGAAGGGATGTGATGGCTAAACTTGTTCGTGTTAATGAAATATTGCTAAACTCAAATCCGTTCATACTCTTTAAACACAATGCTCCAGTCAGCTTTGAAACTGCCGGCATACTTTTCATAGTGTTATAAATTTATCAGCCTAATGGGACATTTTGTAGATGTTTTCCTTTATAAGTGCTTTAACAGGAGTAGGTATTCCATTGATGCAAAATGCAGCTCAGTGTTTCATTTCTTAAAGATGAGAATCTTGCATTTAATGTCTTATCAGAAATTAAGTGGTGGATGGTGCCCTTCATCTCTTCAAGGAAAGAAAATTCACTCCCTGCTGAACTCTGCCCTCTTTTGGCCTCTGGGAGCATCCCAAGAGCAGGGCATGCTTTGCAGCTGGAAACATCACTGGTCATCGGAATCTGAGGTGGTTCCACCTCTTCATTGTTTATTTGATTGTCTTTATTCCTCAGGCCCAGCAGCCTATTGAAAAGCGTCTTCACGTCTATGCTGGCCAAGCAAATTCAGATCCAGGTCCTGATCGATCTCTCCCAGGACTTTGACCATTAAAGGAAAATAATGGATCTATCTCACCTGTCCAATCTCTGAAACCCTTATCTTTGAGCCAAGCCAAAGCAAAAGGGTTCCATGCTTAAAGCATAAAAATAAGAAGGGAGGCTTCCCTGGTGGCGCAGTGGTTGAAAGTCCGCCTGCCGATGCAGGGGACACGGGTTCGTGCCCCGGTCTGGGAGGATCCCACATGCCGCGGAGCGGCTGGGCCCGTGAGCCATGGCCGCTGGGCCTGCGCGTCCGGAGCCTGTGCTCCGCGGTGGGAGAGGCCACAACGGTGAGAGGCCCGCGTACCGCAAAAAAAAAAAAAAAAAGGGACAGGCATGTGCAGAAGTCCTTCCTGAGAGGGCTCTTTGGGCCTTCTTCATAGGTACACAGCCTTCTCTGGAAGAAAGTGAAGGGTTTCACAACAGATCTCAGAAGCCTGCCTAAAAGAGTGAGGTCACTTCTCAGTTGGCCAACCATGCCCAGCTAGGTGACCTCAGGCAAGCCACTGGACCTCTCTGAGCCAGTTTCCTCATCCATAAGATGGAACAGGATGAATACTGAGTGTTTTACCAGTGCCATGTTGTATTTGGCTTTTATAAATATTGGGATTTTGGTGAATTACAATGAATAACCAGAAGGAAATACTGGTTTCCAAGGGATTATGCAGAGGAGGAGGTGAGAGTCTAGAACACTAGATGCCCTGACACTGTACACTGGTGGATAACATGCTGTCCTAGAGCTTAATGCCCAAGTCCATCCCCTACCTTGATATGTGATTCCTTCGCATTCAACTTGGTGACTTGAATGTTTAACTGCTGCTGTCAGTGGCACTGAAATTGAATCTCAAGGGGCGGAAGGCAGGGGCTACTTGGTGAGGAAGTTGTCCCAGCAGTAGCATCTTTCCTGGCACCACCAAACTGGCATGCAGGTGTTGCCTTACCTCACCAATCACCAACATTCTCTGGGTTTTTTTCCTCTTAAGATCACTATTTCCTCAATCATACTGATCACAGAACTCTTGTTAGCCCCAAAGACATTGCCCTCCAAATTCCCCTGATTCTAGGAATGCACTGTTTTCACCCAGTGCCCTAGAGTTGTGTTCTGTGCACCCATGGCCCCTTCCACTCCACACGTAGTACAGGTGTTTTTGAAAAGACCATTGTTTCACTTTAATCACGTGGATTCCCTTATTCTCATTTTTAGAAATAAGGCTTCTTTAGTATGAATTCAGTGCTTAATTGGGCACCTACTACGGATCAGCATCCGGCAAGGACCTGGGGATAGTGTTGAACGATACACCATCCGTGACCTCTATGACTTGAATAGTTCACATTTGCAGAGGGTTTAACAACTGCAGAGGGTGTTCACATACCTTTTCTCGTGTGCTTTCTACAACAGTTGGGAAAAGTAAGTCTAGCAGATGACAGGATTATTTCTATTTCAAAGGAAAAATGGAAACAGAAAGAATAGACAACTTGCTCAGGATGCCACGGGTTAGTAGGGTTGAGTACTGCCTCCAGGCCATGTCTTCGACTCCAGACGTCTTGCCGCGTGCCTGCTCAGAGCCACAAGTCAAGACCAAGGTATTCCTGGTTAACACTTCTCAGTGTGTTCCCTGTTTCTGAGATGCATCTGACCCTCTGAGTGAAAGAATAACCCGGGGGCCCCAGTAGCTTGGAAGGGCTGGCAAGATGTTTAACCCAAGTCTATGCCTTGCTTGTTGGCTTCCTGCCTCCTTCAGGCGCTGAGGCAAGGGCAGACCATCCACTCTTGAAGTTCCCAAGCTCGCAGTTGTGTACTTTTTGAACTTACACTGTTGAGAAATATCAAGGTCAGAACACCGTTGAAGAACCTTCTCCCTCCCAAGTTGCCGCGTTTATATGATATTGTTTTCCATTAAAGAAGGTTCTCTTAAAAATGAGGTTGAGATACCTAAAGAAATTGCTTCAATCAGCAGCAGGGCTTAATGACTGTTAATGGGAAGTGGAGATAGGATAGTAAGTGTTACTTTGATTAATAAGAGAACTGCAGAGAATTTAAATTGTGCCACTGATGGATTATTTTCTTCAAGCTTGATAAGCATTTCTAATTTGTTCTTAAATTTGGTCAATACTGTTAAAGGCAGCAAAATGAAGTATAATTAATTCTATCACTGCCGCTCAGACCAAGTGTTACTAAGAAACAGATTATGATGCAGACGACAGCAGAAGTCCCAGTGTTGACAGTTTGATGCTTTGAATGCCTGTCAGTGCTTGTTAGCCTGAAAGAATGAAGAAAATATTTCTGTACCTTGATTTTGAGATACCTAAAACTGTTTTCTCGTCTGTGCAGGGTCCACCAACCTCACACGGGGAATATCAATAAGATGATCAGCTGACATTAAAATGATCCTGCTTAGGAGGTATAGAGAGTAAATAAAAGGTTGAGACGTACATCAGTTAAAACGTTAAGAGCTGCACGCTCATTTTGAATTAATCACTAAGAAAATGAGATATTGATCTGATGTTGAAAGAAAGCCTTACATATTTCCTCTTTTTCAAGATTCTGCCCCGTATTGTGAACCATGCTTTTCTTTGCCTAGCAAAGATAGATAAGCAAATAGCACATAATAATTTTAGCAAATAAATAGAAAATTAAATTTATTCAGAACTGTTGATAAGCAGATGGAACTGAGAGGAAGGATATTTTATTTTAGTAGACAATTTTGTTTAGCATGAGTGCTGGGGCTTAGGATGGCATGAAATTAGACCTATATCTCCCCTTGTCTTCTGAAAACAGCAGGATGCACCAGTGTTTTCTGAACAGCTTTTTTTTTCTTGACCTCTTTTAAATCTATGCCTGTCTATTTATTTAAGGAACATAAATCACTTTATAAGTCATGTTAAGAGTCATGTCTGAATGTAGATGGATATACACAAGGTCTTACCTACTGATTTTCAGCTTCTTAATTCAGTGATTCTCAGCCTTGCCGTTCATCCTCCAGGGCATCTCTGGTTAATTCAAGGAGTGCTTCCAAGCTCTAAAATGAAAATAAATTAATTCCACTTTACTTTTCTTTTTTAAAGAAAATATGTAACGTGGCAGTCCTATTTTATGGAGTCCATCAAATAACAGCAGGCTGTTACAACTTCAGAAAGACTGGGAATCAGACTCCCCCTGAACATGTGTCCTTCTGTTCACTATTTCTAAGTCTGGTGTTTCTTCCAAAGTGTGTAAAGTTGCTGGGTGAGTAGTCTTGGGTTAATTTAAAACCTAAGTGTGTCGGGCTTAATAGTACAGTTATAAAGTTTCTGTGAAGTTCGAATTCCGTTATTAAAAATGTAAACCTTATCTATTATGAATTGAGGACTAATTCTTGTGTCCAGATGTCCCATAAACATAATTTCTGAAGATGGGAGAATTATAGGAAGTACATTTCAGACCAGAATGTGAAAGTCAAGACATTCTAGAAGCCGTTGGCTGGAAAGCTTAACTTTGGAGACAGAGTACTATATCCAGAAAGAGCCAGAACCAGAAGGTGCCGGAAGCCCAGGTTCTGGAGCTGCTTCTGCCACTGCAAAGGGCCACACACCTTTAGATGAGCCTCTTAATCATTCTCAGACTATGTTCTCTCCTCTGGAAGGTGAAAGTTTGGCGGCCCAACTGGTCTCCCACATCCTTTGACCCTTGTAAATGCTGGTGTTTGAGGAAAGCTCAAGCATGAGATGTTTAAATGATCCTTTTTAAGCCTTTGGCTCAAAATGCTGTGGTCAGATAGTAGAAATACCCACTGTGCTTCAATCCTGTGATCTCCCAGGGTGGATAACACTCTGCAAATGGAAGGTGGCCTCCACACCCACCACGTACCTGTGCTCCTTCCTGGGGGCAGAATGGTGAGTCAGCCTGGCTCATCTGTGCCTTCGAGAAGCTTAAACGCTAGCGGGGAGGCAAGCAGGAAGCAAGGGAATAAACCATCGCGTAAGTGAGATATTCTTTCGACGACTGCATTGAAGAGACGCAAACCAGGAAATGTCTGCATCAGATGGGGTCAGAGAAGACTCTCTGGCAGGGGGAAATGGAGAGTGAGAAACTGACCCAGGCAGAGGCGGATAAGGGGAAATAGGGAAGGGAGAATTCCAGGCTTGTTTGCCTGAAAGATTAAAGGCAGAAAGAAACATGGTTCTCTTCTGCATCGTCTCATTGCCTTGTCTGCACTTTTCTTCTCTATTACATACACTTGCAAGGTGTTCTTGTTAATTCAAGAAAAACCAAGCAGAGAAAACATCGCTCCCATTGCTTTTTACTCAGTCATTCTCTCTAGCAACTCAAATAATTTTGCCTTTGGTTTTCCAGATTGCTGCCGACAATTCAAGTTTAAAAACCTAGAGTTGGGTTATTTCCATTCACACTGTATCTCTGTGTTTGCCCATAGAATTTGGTACAACTTACATCTTTAGAGTTACTGTATAATGCTCAGAGGTGTGAAACGCCATCTCGAGTAATGCCTTTCTTCAGTTAATATAGATAAATATTGATGGCGGCGGGGAGCAGTAAAACAAGTCATTAAATACTCCAGTGCAAGTGTGTCCCACACATGGCTGGAAGTTACAGAAATCACACCAGGCTCCGAGAAAACCACTGCATATGATCAGAGCGCTTGCATGCCCAGCTCCCTCATGCCAAATTGGGAAACGGGGGCGTGTGGCGGAGGCATGGGCACCAACAGGAGAGACCGGGCACTGGGGCTGGAATGGCACTGCCGGTCCATTCTGCCCACGGTGCCTTCTGCTACCGCCCTAATGAATTCCTGGGTGAGGCAGAGACCTGTGAAAGATTACAATCAGCAGGATAAGGGAGCTCTGGTGCTCCGAAAACAAAGAAACTTTAAATCTAAAGTAGTAACCCTATAAAACCGGCTAAGGATTTGGAGAGTAATAAACCCCTCCTCTGCTGCCATTGGATTGTTTGACAGCAGTGTCTGTGTCCATGCGGAACTTGGCCTGGGTCACCTAGGGGAGTGGAGGGACCGGCTGATGGGGCCAGATCACACGGTTGTTGCTTGATTCCCAGGATGAAAAACGAAAGGAACCGTTTCCTCATTTTATAACACTGTCCCCGAGGATGCCAGTCTGCTATAGATTTTGAAGCTCCACAGTGCGGGGTACCCTTTCTTCAAGGTGTTTTTAATGGGCTCTGGGTTGTCAGAGACTCCGCTCTGATAATGAGGCTGTGAGCCCCGCGTGAGGAGAAAGCTCTGTAATGAGGTAGGAGGACAATTTGTTACAGTGATGTGGTTACTTGGCCATAATATCTTTTTGAGGTTTATTAAATCATATAAAATTTCAATTTACACTGTAATATTCTATAAAAGATGGAGCACACAGAAGTAATCAGTATGACAACATTTCTTTCATTTATGAATCGTACTGTTGATTGTGTTAACGCTGTCACATCCAGCAGCAGGATTATTTAGGTCGGGACAGTAATTTTCTATCTCCAATTTAATTTTGTAAAAGTTAATTACAAATTAGAATAAAATGAAAGCAGTTATGGAAGGCAGCAAAATGCTGAGACAGGATGTTATTGGGGGGAAGTATTTACGCAGGTTGCTCCTGGTGGAGATCAGTGTTACGGGAACCCAGGACTTCCGGCCTCCATGTCACCCATTTGTTGGAGGAAGAGAAGCTCTGGGGTTGATCTACTAGGAAATGAACTGTCCTTGGGGGAGCTTAGGGAATCTCAGTGCTCATTCTAGTGAAACCGCTTCCTTTCCCAGACAGGTCACAAAGCTTGTCCCTGTCGCCCAGCAAGGAGGTGACAGAATGAGGATTAGAATTCCAGTCTCCTGACACCAGGTCAGTCAGCTTTCACTTCACTCTAAGGTGGGTGTAGATTTGTTTCTGCCTTAAAAGGTGGACAGGGAGGTGTGTAGGGGATAGAGGAGGTGGAAAGTTTCTCCAAATCTCACCACAAGCCAATCTGTGCGCTGGGAGACGGAAAATTGAAATGCAAGTAGCATTTCAAGGGGACCTTCCCAGTCATCTTTTCCTCCCCTGTTGAACCCTTTTTCCATTTCCTAACAACAAATTTCTTCGATAGACTTTCTACCAAAGCAACTCAGCCATAGAGCTGGTTACAACCCTGCAGGAGTTGCTCTGGCCAACCTGGCCTCCAAGACAGAAAGGAGCACCAGAGACAGAGACTGAGCCAGAAGAGGAGAGGATTCCCAGGCCCTGGATATGAAACTCCAGTCCTTCATGTCCCTTCCCCACTATTTCCCCATGTGTGCTGTGCTCTGTTCCCCTGGGACTTGGTCAAGGGTGTTTTGCCTCTCGCTGAGAAGGTGGGTGAGCTTAATGGCACCCCATTTATGTCCTTCCACATTCACCCCACTCTTCCCCAATCACACGGTCTCTTCCCCTTCCCATCCTCGCTACCGTACTTCAGCCATTTCAGGGCCCTTTGTGATATCAAGATTGACTTGCCAGGTGAGAGGCTTTTATATTTAGTTTTTAATAGAGCAAAAGTGACTCTAAATTTGTTAATATTCTTTAGGTTACATAGGACAAATTACAGATAAGTGAATCAGTAATGAAATTTGTAATGAGAATTTCTCAAGTATGAAATGTTGGCGCAAGGAAAGTTAATTGTGGGATTTTACAGCCATTATAGTTTATATCATAAATGCAAAAATGACCAGGGCCATTTAATTACAGTAGGCACACACTAAATTTTTATGGAGTGCCATTTTGTTAAAGAGGTACTTGGAGCATTAAGAGCAAATACCATCCTAACAGTGGGTCCAGGTAGCTTTCAAAACATCAAATAAATATGCTATTGCTACAAAATTGCTCCTTAGATACTGTAATTGACACAATGACTAATGAGATGGGTTTATTCTCACAGCTTCACGTACTCAACTTACAGTGTCTGAAAGTTATTTTTTCTGCCATCCACAGACCTGGAAGGAAGCAGAAAAATCCCTCTTGGAAAACACTATCTCTGCTGCTTCTCTAATTAACCTTCAAAAATGCATTTTGAAATATAGAAGTTGGTGCTGGCGTAGGAATTGGATTGCCTCAGAAAAAAAAAAAAAAGACCCAAGTGCTAATTTGTTCCTTATTAAGTATCTGACATGTCAAAATCACAGGCAGTTAATGTCTTGGTGCCTTTCAGCAGGGCTGGAGACAGCTTTTCCTGTGGGCCAGTCACAGCAGGTGGCTCTGGTACCAGGTATCCCAGAAGCCAGAGCTGTCTCCACTGTACCCCCCAGTCCAGGTCTTCCTTTTACTACCCCCCATCCAGCCAGGGTCCTGTGGGCAACAGATTCCCTGATCTCTACGGAAGGAGGACATCTAGGGGGACTGACTTGGAATCGTGGAGCATCCCCCATCATTGTGGGTTTGGGGGATGCATCCCCTCCTCACCTTGTCACCCCAGGCCTCAGAGGCTTCCAGAATAGGAAAGAAGAGTTCATAGGAAGAAGAGCCATATTCACTCTGGACCCCTGAACATGTTTCAGGTTGTTTTGGAAACCCAGGGTTGAGGTACCCCCGTTATTTGGGAAATCTAGGGAGGTTGTCCCTCTCTCCATTATCCAGTGAAGTCCCTGGGAGGAGGTTCTTCTAGGCAATATTCCTTTCCCTAGTAAAAGCAAAGGAAAGATATATGTGGTCTCCCATGTCTAATCAATGGAGCCAGAATTCAAGAACTGTTGATTTGGAAAACCTGCATTCGAGACCCTGCTCTGCCGCGCAGTAACCGCAAAACTTTGCCTGCTCATCCGGGAAACACGAAAGTAATAATGATCCCAGTTTCCCGGAGGTATTGTAAACATCTGATAATTTAGTGAAGAATTTGTAAATAGAAAATCAGGATCTCACACGTTCTTAGCAGCTTTATTCACAGTAGCCAAGGGATAGAGGCAACCTATGTCCACAGATAAACAAAATGTAGTAAATACACACAACAGAATATTATTCATCCTTTAAAAAGGAAGGAATTTCTAACACGTGCTACAACATGGATGAACCCGGAGGACATGTTAAGTGAAATAAGCCCGTCACGAAAGGACAAATACTGTGTGATTCGACTTATATGAAGTACCCAGAGTAGTCAGATCCATAGAGGCAGAAAGCAGAATGGTGGTTGCCAGAGGAGAATGGGGAGTTATTGTTTAACAGGTGCAGTGTTTCAGTTTTGCAAGATGAAAAGAGGTCTGGAGACGGAAGGTGGTGCTGGCTTTACAACGGTGCTAATGTACTTAATGCCACAAAACTGTACACTTAAAAGTGGTTAAGGTAGTAAACTTTATGTGTATTTTACCATAATTATTTATGTGTTTTATTGTTCCCTTATTATATTAATGTGGATATCTATTTTATTTATGTACATTAATTTTATTCTAGGTTAGAATTCAATTCTATCGTTATTCATTCTGTTGCTCAGTTTGTTTCAGCTTTTGGCTCCTTCATAGTTCCTGTGATTTTCTTTAACAGACTCTCATGGTTTTATTGGAGCATTTTCCTATTTTCTGGCACTCAAGATGTTCCAGGCTCATCTGGTGTTTTCCATGCATGCCCTGGCTGAGAATCAGCCACTTCTTCAAAAGCCCTGAAACCTTTTATTGGAGAGTGGTGTGTAGAGACCCTGATATTGGGTTGTAGGTGTGCTCATCATTACTGAGGTGGTATTGCTTTTAGCCCCTCATATCTTTTTCTTTCTCTCTCTCTCTATATATATTAAAAACCATGGATTTATACTGATACCTATGACTCCAAACTAATACCCCAGGGGTCATTTTATACTGGTTCCTCTTCTTATTCGTAACATCCTTCTCCAACAGTGAGAACCCAGCTCTCATTTATCTATGACATATTTACTTATTTGTTCAATTCCACTATATACATAAAGTAGTTCCAGACCTGCTAACCCATACTCCTAGAAGAAACAGTGTTTATGTCCTTAGCCTCACAGTATCCAGTCTGGTTGCAATAGAGTTAATTCATTTGTTAGTCTTTGTATCCCATTTTGGGTCTCCCCATCCACATCCTGGTTGCTTTGAATTATTTATTTATTTATTTATTTATGGGGGGGATATGTGAAGCATTACTATGGTCTAAGAGGAAGAGTTGGTTACATAAGATGTTCTCAGAGAAGGATGGCTCCCTCCTCCTCCTGCCCACCCTCTCCCATTTTCCTCTCGTCTCCACCCTTCCCACCTGCCTCCCGTAGGTAGCCAACAACCTTGGTTTCTGATTTATCCTCTCTGTATTTCTTTTGCACAAGTGATCAGACACCTATTTTCTTGTATCCCCTTCTTACACAAAGGGTAGCATACTATAAACACTCTTTTGGACTTTGCTTTTTTTCACTGAATAGTACAACATGGGATCTTTACATTTTTCAAAATGGGCCATGAGTGTCAAAAGGCTGAGAGGTGCTAGGTGGCTGGACAGTCTTCAATCACTTTGAAATCGAAGGATTCTAATGGAAGACCAGAAAGATCCAGTCTAGAAGACGAGTCTAGAAAGACTAGATGGTCCGTGCTTTCAAAGACCCTCCAAGGGAACTAAGAAGACTAAATGTGTCCGCATGGAAAAAACATTGTCAACCTGCTGAAAAGAATTGCATCCTCCTAATATGCCAGGAGAAAAGTAACAGCAACAACTTTGTCAATGAAACTCCAGGGGGAAAAGAGCAAAGCAATAATAATAATGCAAGGCAGCTGAAAGCTCCCGGATTTAGAGAAATCCCGAGGTTCGGCTGAAAATGACCCAGCTTCCGGCTCTTTGCAGGTCACGTGTCACTTAACTTCCTTCAGTCCACTCCCTGTGTTGGGTCCCTTATGTCAGTGTTTCTCAGACCTCAGTGTGCACCAAAATCCCCTATCTTTTTAAAATGCAGGTTCTGCTTCAAGAGGTCTGAAGTGTGGCCTGAGATTCTGCATTTCTAACCAGCTCCCAGGTCATGCCAGCACTGCTGGTCCAGGGACCATACTCTACGTAGCAAGACCTTGTATGGTCTCTGTGACTCAGGTACCAAGAACTTGTTCCTTCAATATGGAATCAATATGATTGTCCCCAATACACAAAAATCCCAAGAAAAAGCTGACTCATACACTCCTGGCTTTGCATTCATCTGTTTACTAAACCGTCTGGAATTCCTGATCGGATTAGAAGACAACAACAGGGCATCCCTGGTGGCGCAGTGGTTGAGAGTCCACCTGCCGATGCAGGGGACACGGGTTCGTATCCCGGTCCGGGAGGAGCCCACATGCCGCGGAGCGGCTGGGCCCCGTGGGCCATGGCCGCTGAGCCTGTGCGTCCGGAGCCTGTGCTCCGCAACGGGAGAGGCCACAGCGGTGAGAGGCCCGCGTAACGCAAAAAAGAAAAAAAAAAAAAAAAAGAAGACAACAACATAAAAACGTGCTTACTGATGCCTGTGATTTACTACAAAACAAAAGCTTTACATTCACTGAAAAGCAGATCCTAAGCCTTTATAGGTATGCCTGCTGTGCAGGGCAGATTCCACACAGGTATTTGCTGAATTTCTCTGATGTGTGCAAGACAGGACTGAAATTAAAAGAACCTTAGCCTCTGGTGGATTTTGATTTTAGTTCCATCTAAGGTTAGACCTTGGACTTGCTTCAGGATAGCGATCAGTGTGTAACACAGTACTGACTCTGCAAAACCCTCTGCATCTATCTCAGGTTTCCTGAATTGAATTCTTGTTCATGAATATGGAATAAACTCACACGCACACTGTACCTCCTTAATGCCTCTCAAAACTTTTTTGGAAAATACGTGTGCTTCTAAGTCCAAGAAAGACAGGAAACATATTTTCACACCAGCTTCGGGTCCCTATATTAAGAAAGTACACATTGTAAAAGAACTTTCCATGGTCAGTGTCGATGTATGAGGGTTAGCACACAAGTTCTACAGCACAGTTAGTAAATAAATTATGAGTTAATTCAAATGTTCCTGGGAGAAGAAAATATGTTATGGGTTTAGCAGGAAGCTCTTGCCCAGAGCAGCATCTGTGGGACCAGGAGCACATTTACTGTCTTCTGTGGAAGCAAGACTTGGCTTGATCTTCCTTTAGACACAGCCCCGGGGTTCTTGGGAAGTGCCCTTGATCCATCCAAGAGCCTCATGCAGGCTTGAAATCAGGGCATTTTCTTTCCTTCACCCACTCCCTCTGATTACATTTGATTATCTAGCCCAATAACAAGTCCGATTCCATGGTTCTGGGGGTGTCCACCTTATGTCTCAGACCCCTCCCCTCATTGGTCCCCCGGCCCAGGCCCCTGCTCTCTCACCTAAGGTACTGCAATAGCTTCGCACCTGCCCCTGACGTCATAAGTTCAAGTCCCTCTGTGCCGCTGTCCCAAGAAACTAGCCACAGCACAGGTTTGATTATGTCCCAGCCGCCGCCTCCAGGGCCTTCCACAGGCCACCCAACTGACAACAGATTTCTCCATGCGGGCTCAGTCCAGCCTCCCACCTAGCCCTTCCTATGCACCCGCGGGAACCCTGTGCTGTATTATTCCCTCAGTGGCGGGCTTCTTGCCCACCCTGAGCCCCTGCTCTCAATCTTCCTTCAGCCTAGGTTTTCATCCCACCCTACACCCAATCTTTGCCTACTGCAGTCTCACTCATCTCAAAAAGTCCATCCTTCATCCACAAAGCATTTCCTGAGCCCACAAATGGAAATTATTTCCCTCCCCTTTAACTGGTGGCACACAGCTCACGATCCGCCCCATTCTGCCTCGTGTGGCAATGGGTCTTGTCTTAGTCTCCCTGTGTGGTCATCATAGTGGACACACTGCCAGGTCCCTCTGTGGGCGGTGGGACCATGAACTTGTCGTGGACAATGCACAGGGAGTGGAAGCGATGTGTGACCCTCATGGGATAAGTGTTGAACTGCTGGAGCGAGCACTCCGTGTCTCTTTCTTCCCTGATCCTGGGAGACCTTCAGGGTTGGAGGTGGTGGCTGCTTTGTCAGGCTGGTTCTTTGAATGACTGGTGAGCAGAGACCCCAGCTGACCTGCAAGAGACATGCAGCATATGTGAGAAATAAAGGTTGGATATTTTTACGTCATTGAGATTTTGAGGTTGTTCCATGCAGCTAGGAATTTTGCCTTTGCATTAGAAATATCTATGACCTCTAACACAGTGTGAATCTGTGGAATTAAGTTTAACCCAACTGCATCCAGTGTAAAATGACAAGGCAGGAACACCAGTGAGCAGGCAGGCAGTGTTGCCTAATGGTCAGGGGCAGGCCCCCTGGAGTCAGGCCGCCATTTCTCAGCTTCACGATTAGAGCAAGGGATAACTACACCTAAGCTTCCGTTTCCCCATCCATGAAGGGGATAATAGCAGAACCTCCATTAGAGGTAGAACCTCCAGGTTCTAGTGAGGATCAAGTGAGGTAATGCATATGTACATTGTAAACAGCCAATAAATGTCAGCCGTTATTAGCCGTTGTTATTATTATTAGTAGTAGTAGTAATGCAGTCAGTTTCCCAGTAGTACTTAGGGAAACTTAACTACAGGGCTGGACAAAGAAGAAATATCTGGAAATCAAGTAACATTAGGACTAGCATCCCAGCAGCCAGGGACAGAAGACCCTGCACTGAGGGACCAGCGCAGAAAAGGCTGCCCAGCCGCTGCCAGCCTCCTCCAGTGGCCCCCAGTCTGCTAACTCCAGGCAGCCCAGCTGCTGAGCCCTTCACAACTGAAGGCAGAGGAGCCAGGAGGCCAGCTGCAGCCTCTCAAGGACGCCAGTGGCTCAAAGGACATCAGGCCCTTTACCCACATCTGCTCTCAGAGGCCCTGATTTTAAACTCCACGAACAAGATGTATGTGTTGCTACCAAAGACAGAGCATGAGCTAATGTCACCAGCAGGGAAGAATAATAAGCAAATGTGTTAATTAAGGCTAATTAGTCTTCTATTTTTATCTCTAATCATTTCTTAGAACCAAAGAAGAAATCATTATAGTCCATTGTGTCTCCAGGGAAAGATTTTGTATTTGCATTTTTACATATGGGCTACATTTTCTATGTCATGCATTTTATCAGGATCCTAGGCACAATAGTTTTTATACAGTTACCTGTAGTCACGCCTAAGTTCTACTTACGCTAACACATATATGATTGTCCTTCTTGATAACAGAATAAACAGAGCTCAAATTTCTTCCTTTGCATGTGCTCACTAGGATTTTTTGAGTGGTATCCCTGCCCCCAAGAAGGAGATGTATATATTTATAATCATTCTAGAAAGAGGTTCAGACAAGCGGCTGACTTGGTAACTCAGAAGAATTCTGACGGACATGGAGAAGTGTCTAGAGGATGTCACAGGGCTCTGTGCTTGCCTCGGGTGACTATTTTATCATTGACTTGGTTGAACACGAAGAAGAAATACTTCTCAAGTTCACAGAGCTACCAGTGGGAGAAACAGCTACTTTAGAGGTGACACATTCAGGATTCAAAATGTCCTGATTATGTCATCTAAACCACAGGGCTAAAACACAGCTGATACCACAATGAGGAAGCTAATAAAAATAAATGCAAAGTCCTGCATTTAGGTTCACAGAAGCCATTACACAAACGCGATCACAATGGTTCACGTGAAAGACGTGTGGGTTGAGCTTGGCTGTGAGCTCAGAGGGTGCCCACCACGTGGGTGTTTCCCCACGTGTGAGATGCAGTACTGGGCCACAAGGACTCTGTCGTTGACTTTAAATGGGTACCTCAGTGGACAAGAGAAATTGAGAGGAATTAAGAAGGTAAAGCGTCTGTAAACAATCTGAAATGAAGAATAAATATTTAAACAGAAAAATATCAACAAATGACCCAAAAGTACTATAGATGTGTTCAAAAATATCAAGGATTATGAAGTTGAAAATGGAGAACACATGTTCTATCTGTTCTGGAGGCTGGATGTCAACTTAGCATGACATGTCTCATAACTAGCGCCATCCAGCGTTGGCAGAGGGGCTTAACAGAAATGAGCCTGTCCTGGAAGCTCCCATATCAAAGTGGCCTTAGCATTCCTCAGGGATCTGTGTCAGGGAGAGAGGCTTCTACCTTGGCCTTTATCCTAAATGGCTCTATCCAGGCCTACACCAGAGCTGTGAATAGGATGGACTTATTCTGTCATGGAATTTTCCGTCTTCTTATAAGGACACACTTTTAATTCTATCATGGAAAACAGTGGAAAAATAGAATTTGCTTTACATACATTCACCCTAATATATATTTAAATGTATAAGTATATAAAACATATTTTTAAAAAAGGTCAATCTGTTTACCAAAGATTTTAGCTCTCTCGCCCAATTTACAAACCAGACCTTGCCGTGTGGTGTGCTACAGGCACAAGATGTTATGGCTGGGTCATGAGCAGTCGTTCTAGAAAATTGGGACACTGGGCCACCCTGTCACATAGTCTTCTCCAAGCCCACTGGACAACAAATCAGTTGAAATCCCAACGTGAAAGAAGTTTACGCAGCTCTTTTTTCCTGTATAATAGATGCTCTGTCGAGTAGTGTGTTCCGTGCTGTGACAATTCATTCCTGCACTTGTGACAGGACCGCCAGCTGATTTCACTATGCTCAATTAGGAGGAAATGCATATTTTAATCTGCCCCGTGGTGAGGTCACACTTTGCTCAGCGGCCTTGGCAAACCAGCCATTTAACCATTTAGGTGGGTGGAGGTTTCCTCACCAGGATGTCATTCGACTGCCAGCAGCCTCTCTATTCTCATTTTGTTGCCAACACTTCCCGGGTTCCAGAGTATAAACAATTAAAGGCCACTCCATCATTCTCGGAGCCACTGCACTGCAGCCCAGCCCCTTTGGTTCCACTGCCATCCTGGTGCCGTGTGCACGCAGCTGACAACGCCTTTCCCGGCCTGGGAGGCCTGAGAGCTCAGCATGGAAGCCTGCACATGGCCTTTCTGCCTGGGCTCTGTTATTTCTACCCCCAGGCCAAGGATAGAATTCAGGGCCTGCCTTTGTGGGAAGTGGGAAATCTGTGCCAGCCAGCCCGGCTAGCTCAGCTCTGACCTTGGAGTCCAGCGCCCATCCTGGAATGCCCGCTGCTCATGACTTCTTGAACTGGTCATGCTCACTGCCATCTCCTCACCACGGCCCCCCTTGCCCCTACAGAGAGCAAAATTATGCCCTCCCCCGCTTTAATTTTGTTTTCCAATTAATGAGAGGATCCCCTTGAGATATGTGTCTTCTTTTCTTTCCATTCCATCTTCCGTCTTCCATCTGGCCTTTTAGATTCCTTAGATCGTCAGATGTACACACACAACCCTGGAATTAGGTAGGGTGAGCCTGGGGTGGAAATCATAGCTGGTGGACCCATATCACGCTGGTAGAGGCATGTGGTGTGCTCCAAGGCTTGGATGGACCTGGACTCCGATCTGACAACTTCCACTGACTGACTTAAGTTATTTATCCTCTCTTAAGTCATATTCTTCTTAGTTTCAAATGGGAAGAGTAACACTCCAGGCCGCAGGGTTTCTGCAGATCGATACACAGATATCTAAAGAGCTAATGTTTATTGAGCTCTGTCCAGTGCTCCAAGGAAGTGCTGATATGGGTGCGTCATCTCATTTAATTCATGTAGAATATCCCATTCTACAAAGGTAGACTGGCCCTCAGAGTCGTTCGCAAGTAGCCTGAGTAAGGGAAGCAGTGAAGGGCTGAGTGTGGTGGGCTGGAAAATGGTGCGCTTTGTTCTCTTCCAAATCTCAGAGATCCGGGCTGGAGATGACAGCTGGACGCTGGAATGTAGAATCCCACAGGGTCAAAGCTGAGTGTCCCAGTGGCAGATAAAATGTCCACAGAGTGTCCTCAGAGCCAAGCACTTTCTTCTGCCCATTTTGAAACTAGGAAGAATTCCCAGATTTTTCATTGTCCCGTTTTTTGTTTTTTTTTTTAAAAAAAAACGGATTCATCCCAAATAGCTTCCTCTAACTCTGCAATTGACAGCCTAGGGTCAGGCTCAAGCCGCCAGCCGGGGCCAGGCCCAGATGTTCTGGGTTTCTGTTGACGGAGCCGAAGTCACTGACCCCTTTGTGCAAACCTGCCTAAGGACCCAGTCCAGACAGTGGGGTGGGGACCAGACAGCTCTAAATTCTGTGCAAGATTATTCCATTTCCGACGCTTTTACAGAGTCTGTGACTTGGGGTCGCAAGGCCCCTTCACTAAATCACCACTGCTCAAGGCTGGGGGAGGCTTCAGCCCCAGGATCCAGGGGTGTATTTTTTTAAGGAGATCACAGGCACACACATCCTTTCCTCCTCAATTCCCTTCCCATCATGCTCCCTCCTGTTCTAGGAACCTGCCAGATCTACCTTGAGTTGCCTCATTGGTTGTCCCCTTTGCCCGTTGTGTGATTTCTTTTCCTTTGAAATTCAGTGTGGGGAATCGCTCCAACAATAATGAGAGGAAGGGAGAAAACAAGGGTTGGCCCCGGCTCAGAAGGACCCTGAATTTGATTTACTGCTCTGCTGTCGCCACCTTGAAATTCTGAAATATTTTCAAACAGGGGGCCCCAGAAATTACGTCGCTGGTCCTGGAGAGAACAAACATTTGTTGAGTACTTAGTCCTTCCTAAGCTGACGGCTCCCAAACTTCACTACACATCTGAATCACCTGAGGGAGCCTTTAAGACTCTTGCTGCCTGGGCCATACCCCAGACCAATGACATCAGAATGTCTGGACCTCGGTATTTTCTGAAGATCCCCAGGTGTTGTGACTCAGATGTGCAACAAGGTTTGGGAGCCACTGCTCCAGGCTCTCTCACAAGAAGAGGTGTTATTACTTACCTGGGGCAGCTGAGGGGACAGGGGCCCAGAGCAGCTCAGCAGCGTGCCCGAGCTCACGCCTTATCTTGGGGAACGTCAGGAGTTGAATTCAGGCTAACCTGAAGCCCAGTTCTTTTCATTCAGCCACAAGACTTAAGCCAACCTGCTCTGCAGTTCATTAAATTAGGTCATTCGTAAATTCTACTGGTTTCTGAATAAGAGGATCAGGTAACCAGGCCTTTCTACTCTTAGGAAAGTACTCCTAAGCATTTCTCTTGATGTTGGCAAGGAAGAGCAAGGATTTTTCACAAACTGTCCACACATATCGAGAATTCTCTGCAGGACCTACGGGCAGCCATCCAGAAATTTCCCGCAGCTAGCCAAGCCACAACCACCTGGAGCCGGTTCTGTTCTAGGGACGAAGCTCCTCTGACTGTCCCTTGTTGAAGGCTGTCACCTCGGGGAAGGACACCTCCTTTCAGAGGAAGTCATCAGGCCTCCACCAGGACGCCCTGGATCTGCCCTTCACGGCCCACCTCTCCCAGATGTCTCCTTGTCACGTCTGGAGCCCCTGAAATCTGCAAGACGTGGGAGAATCAATCCTGTTCCTGTGCAAGCCCTTCTTTCATTTTTGCCTTTTTCCCGAAAGGGGATTTTTGTACAAGGCCCCAGGGGCTCCTTTCCTCCAAGTGCTTCCGCTCCGTGCCCATCCCTCTTTCTGACCCAGCCCCTCACCTCAGCCTTGGGTGGGGTGGAGAAGGGCATGGGGTAGCTCCCATTGCTGTCCCCCTCGTGGGACACACCAAGATGAGGGAACAGAAGACGGCAGGGAAACCACCTTGCCCACAAAGGCAAGCTTCCCAGAAGGCACTAGCCCATGAGACAATGGACCACCAGCCCGCACTCCTGTCCCCGACCCAGATGCACCCCAGCCTGTGGCTTAGGAGCTGAGCATCCTTGTAGCCTGAGGGTGAGTTTCTAGTTTGCTCGACTGGGCTTCTCTCTCTCTCTCTCTTCCTCTCTCTCGTCTCCTGATTAACGGGCTGAACAGTATGACTGCTTCAAGCCTGTTTGTGTTTACTTCTCTCTTGTGTACGCAAGGTGAAATGGCCACGGTGGACCCTGTGCCACCCTCAGACCTTCAAAGGAAGGATGCCAGGAATTTCAGAGGGCACAGAGGGCGTCAGGTGCAAAGGTCTGAGGAGAGCTGTGCAAAGGAAGTCAGTTGTCAAAAGCCCGCTTCCTCAGGCTTAATTTGAGTCTTTGGAAAAAGAAGCTAAATTAAACAGGTGCTCAGGGATTATTTATCTTCCCTGCAGTAACTGGCTTTTACACTGGATGCAAAGCTTTACATGTAACGAAGATGAAGTCCAGGAAAATGCCCAGACAGCTGGTTTTCAGAGGCCTGGCCAGAGTCACAGCCGGGTGCAGCCACCAGGGGCGCAGGGCCTGGGTGGGGCTCTTCTTCCTCTCATGGGCTCAGCCCTTAACCAGCTCTTCTCGGGCAGTCTAAAGAACATGGGCCTCTCCACAAATCTGCTTTCCTCCTCCCAGCCTGAGACAGGACTTGAGGTAAATAGGATGGTGCCACAGGCCCGGGTGAGGCCGGTGGCCGATGGTCATGGTCAGAGGTGCCCAAAGAGAGGGGCCCTCCCACTCCAGAGCCAGGCAGGCAGGGGGACCCTACAAAGCTACACCCCATCACCGCTTAACCAAAATGCACCCAGTTTCAGTGTCTGTGGAAGGTTCCACAAGCCCAGCCTAATGGGACCAGTGAGCACCACGGTGTTAAAGGTACCTGACATTTGCTAAGAAATGTTCCCCTCTGAGTCCATGGGGCCCAGCGAGTGGACGGAGGTCTGGATGTTAATATTCCCGTAGCTTGAGTAGTCGGAATCCACCATCATATGCTCTTCCCAGATGTGCTGGTGTCTTATTAGAAATGCAGTAAATAGAATTCAGTGCTATTGAAAAGAAATCCAACAGACTCTAATCCAAAGAATGCCATTTCAGGAAAATAGCAGCGACTTACAATTTACTGCCCCTAAAATGGAAAATCAGTTTTAGAACATTGTAAACTTTTAATTGCATGCAGCATGAAAACAGATTTCAAACAGAAAGGAGGGGAAGGAGAGCTGACATTAATTGAACACCTTCCATTGAGGACCAGGCACAGTTATATTACCTCATTCCGTCCTCACAGCAGCCAAATGAGATTGGAGTTATTTTCTCAGAGTTAAAAATGAGGAAATTGGGGCTTCCCTGGTGGCGCAGTGGTTAAGAGTCCACCTGCCAATGCAGGGGACACAGGTTCGTGCCCCAATCCAGGAAGATCCCACATGCCGTGGAGCGGCTGGGCCCGTGAGTCACGGCCGCTGAGCCTGCGCGTCCGGAGCCTGTGCCCCGCAAGGGGAGAGGCCACAACAGTGAGAGGCCTGCGTACCGCAAAAAAAAAAAAGAGGAAATTGAGGCTCAGCAAGGAAAAGTATCTTGCTCAAGGTCATGGGTAGAAAGTTGCAGAGTTTGGATTTGAAATTGGGCCCATTTGGCTCTAAAGCCTGTACTCTTTGTATCTACTGTGAAGCACATGCGTGGGAAAATTTCCTTTCTTCCACAAACTGGCCCCAACAAATGACACGGAGGTGGTTCCAGAAATCGGTGGCTTGACTGTGGCTGTTTTGGCTTCTCCGTGTTTCAGATCCACTTACGGCGCAGGAAACGTTGGGCTCGATGCCACGAGAGAGAGAAAAGAAGGCACAGGAAGTTTCGGCTGACGTCTTTCGTTTTTTTTTTTTTTTTTGCAGTACACGGGCCTCTCACTGTTGTGGCCTCTCCCGCTGCGGAGCACAGGCTCCGGACGCGCAGGCTCAGCGGCCATGGCTCACGGGCCCAGCTGCTCCGCGGCATGTGGGATCCTCCTGGACCAGGGCACGAACCCGTGTCCCCTGCATCGGCAGGCGGACCCTCAACCACTGCGCCACCAGGGAAGCCCATCGGCTGGCGTCTTTCTAAATTGCATTCTGGAAGATGTTACCTTCAGCAGCTTTTCCAGAACATATTTGCAAAGCGGGTTTTAATATGCCCCCCAAACTCCAGAACCTTGACCACCTTCTACATTTATCTCTGGTAATTACCCTCCGCCACACGTCACAGCTGCAGCTTGCTGTACACTTGGTATTTGCTATTTCCTGACAAATCTTGTGAGTTTCGGCTGAAGCAGTTTCTCCTCTCTGGAATGCTCTTACCTTCCACACCCAGCTACTCTCCCCTCCTGGCAGCATTCACACAGCCAGTGCTGTCTGAGTGTTGCCAAGAGCCATGCAGGGCAGTGCAACACAAGATGCGTGATTTCCGTGGTCAGCAGGACAGTTCTAGGAGTAGAGACAGTCTGGCAAATTGCAAGACCAGTGTCTTCCTCCCCTGTACCTAAAACCTCGTGTTTGAACCCTCTGGGGCTCTTGAGTCAGTGTGTCCGTCTCTCCTCCCCGTGGTGAGTTCCCAGAGCCCGGTTCCTTCTGCCTCCGGCTGAGCTCGGCACTAGCTTTGCAAACAGCAGGCGGCTGGTGAACGTTTATGGTATTTAATTCTATGATTTCAGCACACGGAAATGTTCTCCTTGAAGCCATTTACCCCTTCTCTGTGGAGTTCAGAGTTGAGAAGTTTCCAGAAAGTGTAGGCAAAGTGGGCAACCAGTCAGGCTGAGTAAACAACAACAACCCTCTCTGTAGACACAGGCTAGCAGGAGCTGCTCTCTGATTTTGCGGTTTGTTTTGCCACTAGATAAAGAAGGAGGTCCAAAGAAAGGCCAACGTGCAAACAGTACTACCAAGGTATTTATATCTGCAACACGATTCTTTGTAAGAGACCACAAAAGGAGCCGGCTCAGCTCTCACAGGCCTTCTCTCCACTCAGCTGCTGCACCCAGAACCACTAATCACACCATCAGGAGGTAGTGGGACCCGCCCCGCATCCTCCATGAAGCCGTCAATTCAGCCTGGTTTCGGAGAAAAAGACATGAGTTTGCCTCAGGTAATCTCGCACACACACACACAGCTGCCACATTGCACGGTGCCTTATGACCCAAGTGCCACCTTCACGTGTCAGGTTAAGTCACATCCCACAGCTTCCTGGATCCAAGAAAAGGGACTGGGCCAGAGGGAGCTGCCACATTTCTTTCTTTTCATTCTCTTTTACCTTTTAATTAATTTTCCTAATGCTTCCTTGATGTAATAAACCAATCATCCTGTACACCTTCTTCTTACGTCTTTCTCCTTCCAAGTTATGAACACATCCAGGACTTTCCTAGGGCAAGTTTCTAGGACTTGGCTGTCTGCTCTCCCCAGGGGGATGCACATTTATGTGTATGGTTCTGTGTCTACGGTGCACAGACAGCATTCTCTGCCCGGCCACTGGGGGGCTTTTCTTCCAAAAAACTGCACTGAGTGGAGAATGAGCCAGGAAGCAGACCCCCGTCTCGCGGGGCTCTGTGGACCGAGCCTGCTCTAGAAGTCACTGGCTCAGCCGACATACAACTGAAAGCCTTAGCAGGGGCAGCAGAGCCGGGAAGTGGAGGATGAATTCATTAAGGGAGGGGGTTGCCAAAGGAGATGGAATCACAAGGGGTGTCCTTCCAAGAGCCAGGGGGGGCCTGGAAATCATCTTGTGACGTCATCTTCCTCTGATCCAGGCTGTTTGAGATTTCTGTAAGAACTGCTTGGAAAAAGCCCAGTTGATACACAGTGCTCTTGTTTTCAGACCTAGTGGCTCTTCATGGCTACAACAATGAGTGTTTCCTGCAGGCAAGGACTGTACATACACCGTCTCATTCAATCCTCACACCAGTGCCAAAAGGGAAAAAAACGCCCAGTGTTACAGAGAAGAGGAGAGACAGTAAGTGACATCCCGGGCCACAGAGCTAGAAAGTCAGAAACTTGGGATTTGAACCCGGGGCTCCCTCACAC
The DNA here is from genome assembly GCF_008692025.1 of Phocoena sinus. Classification (NCBI taxonomy): domain Eukaryota; kingdom Metazoa; phylum Chordata; class Mammalia; order Artiodactyla; family Phocoenidae; genus Phocoena; species Phocoena sinus. Next base: position 49,770,030 of record NC_045771.1, read on the forward strand.
CAAAGCCAAGTGATCTTCCTGTTAGATACACAAAGTGATTATGCCCTTGGGGCTCTGGCCTCTATCTGTGATAAAATTCTAACCTTCGTCTCAGGCAAAGCAACGTTTGGCCTGTGTGTTTGCTGCCTGGCCTAGAGAGACACTTGCCATTAGGGCTAGATTGAGCCAGAGTCCTTACTAAGACACTCTTAGTGTCTTGGCAGATTCACGCCCTTGATAAGATTGCTTCTATGATGAAAGTTGATCCAAGGTCTCGGGATCATTTTTGACACTGGGCCCGGGGAGTGCCGTGTGGGGACACGTGGCCAGCACTTACTTTGACCTAGAAACATAGAAGCGAAGGGCCCCTTAACCCATCCCCCTGAGCCAGCCCTGCCCCTGCGGGGACAAGCTGATACGAGCATCGTAAATTCAGCCATGGCGTCAGCTGGAGCTGGTTTTATGAGCCATCGAGGTGCGGGGCCCTGCACCTGTGTAGCTGAGAGCCGAACGTTCACTGTGGAGGTAGAAAAAGCAACAGACACTGGAAGGGATTCAAGCACAATCCCCTTTTGTTAGCAACAAAAGAGGATCACGCAGCTTGGAACAACTTTGCGAAAGATAATTGAAAGAAACTCCTGAGCTTCTACTTCACATCCATATCCTTCAATCCTTGAGCTAAAATTCCATGGACCCAGTGAGGTAACAGGCTTTATTTCTCTCCCCACCAGCCAAGATTTGCATGGACTTGTTCAGCTCTCCCGCTCTCCTTGCCTTTGGCTTGGCCATAGCTAGGAGAAGAACTGGATCACAGCATTGCCTCCAAATAGAGCTCTTCTCAAAATAGAGCTCTTGCTGGAAATTCTCCTTTCAATGTTGCTCTCCCCCCATGTAAATCAGAAACTCCAGGCCTACCTGTTTAACCCTTTTCACACCATGGCTACGCCTCAGCTCCCCAAGAACAGAGCACGTCGTTGGCGAAGGAAACGTCAGGGGTACACCATGAAGTCAGCTCATGGAGCTGGACGGCCAGCTTCAGCGAAACCTCACATAGAGAAAGGGAAAACAAAGGAGCAACCCCCTGGGCGACCTTTGGGGTGGCAGTCATCGTGCAACACTCTGCTTTCTAGGAAGACACGGACTTGGGCAGACCAAGCAGGGGGACAGGGGCCTTGCTTTCTTGGGGTGGGGGTGGGGGTTCATCTCTTCTCTTTTTCTCCATCTTATCAGAATGAAAGTTGTCACTCTGGGGGTCATTCACAATTTCAGAGGAGAACTGCAAGCCAGAGAATTTAAGGATCTACCTGTCAACAAAGCCTGCCTGGTACCTTCCTGTAATCTCCTGTGCCTTTTGGGAAGGCTCATGGCCAGGGCTTCACAGCAGGACCTCGAGACCCCATACATTAGCTCAGCCTTGAATTTTGTACGTGAACTCAGTAGGGTCATTTCCATGGCTTCTTTCAACATGTTTTTGGTTTCCGTATTCCATGTACCCTGCACTGACCATACGGCGTGTTCCTAAGGGGGAGAGGTGGCACCCAGCCGGGGACAGCCAAGGGACAATTCAGGCTGAGTCCTGAGAACGGAAAACTTGGTAGAACTCTGAACTCACCTTTTTGGGAAAAAAAAATCCCTCAAGACATGGTGAGGCTTATCGTTCCCCATGAGCTGTCCAGTTTTCAAAGCAAATCATAAAGCATTTGAAAAAAGTCTTGTTTGGCTTTGAGACCAGTTTCCTCTTTACCCCACCATAGCTGTTCATGCTCACGCTTAGTCTAGTACTTTGTTAAATGTCCCCATTCTGTTCCCCAGAGGGACCAACTGTCTTGCTTCGCCCTGGACTCCCCTGCCTGGGAAACCTCCCATTGCTGGGCAAAGTGGGATGACGTGTCACCCTAGCAGGAAACAGAGCCAGGACCTTTGGCCCATGCAGTAGCCACCCCATTTGGAGGCTGTGTGGTCGAGCAGACAAAGCACTTACAACGAAGGGTCAAGGGTCTTGGGCGCCTCTGTCAACTTACTTCTTCACTTTAGGTCAATCCATTACTTTTCCTGTGTTTCAATTCCTTCTTCCACCCGTATGGGGGGAATAATACCTATTCACTCAATTCCTAGGATGATGTAAGATTTAAATTACATAGTAGCTGCAAAATAATTTGACTTTATTGGAATTGGGCACCGCCCGAACCTGAGTGGAATTCTGACTGTGCAATTCTTAACCGAGTCTATCTTCAGGCCGGGCTGCCTCAGGACCAGAACAATAGCTTAGGCCCCGGTTTCTAGCCTACAGTAGCCCAAGGCTAAGGAGAGGTTGTGTATCAGAACATATGATGATTGCATGGAAACGCTGCAATGTCATCGACACCCTACAGCCCACATTCCCCAGTCAGCAAAGGTCTTCTGGGATTCCGGTGGGAGCTGACAGGGAAGAGGGAACACAGCTTGTAGTAGCAGAAATTTTATTAAAATTATTATCGTGATAGGTCTGGATTAGACTGCCATACCTGACTCTCCCACCTGTTCATCTACTTGATATCTTGAATCTGGAAGGTCTGGGACAGAGGAACACACACCTGAGTGAGTGAGAGTCTTTGTCTGCTGTTTATTTCACACACACACACATACACACACACACACACACACACACACACCCCTCTGTGAAAAAGTGCTAATAAGCCCCATTCACGTTCCTGCCCCTTCTGGATCCCCTTGGACACGGCCCCGTGTCTGCTTCTCCGTGTGCACAGTCACGGTGACCTCTTCATTTGTTAACTATGCCCGGCTTGCTCCTGCCTCAAAGCCCCTGCTCTGCCTCTTCCCTCTTCTTCTTCTCCTTCTTGTCGTTCAGGTCTCAGCTAAAAGCTCCCCTCTGTGGAGAGATGTTTCCTGACCATTCCATCTAGAGTGGCCCCATCTTCCCTTATTTTCTTTCACATAGGCTTTTTTTTTTTTTTTTTTTTTTTTTGTGGTACGCGGACCTCTCACCGTTGTAGCCTCTACCGTTGCGGAGCACAGGCTCCAGACGTGCAGGCTCAGCGGGCCGTGGCTCACGGGCCCAGCCGCTCCACGGCATGTGGGATCTTCCCGGACCGGGGCACGAACCCGTGTCCCCTGCATCGCAGGTGGACTCTCAACCACTGCGCCACCAGGGAAGCCCCACATAGGCTTTTATTCATCAAACCATTCGTTCCTCCGTCATGTTTTCATTTGCTTATTTTCTGACACCTTCTTATGGTAGAGACCGACGGGTACCCCTGCTATCCATTCTCTCCTTCTTCCCTAGTAGCAGAGCCCAAACTTTCAGTGAGGCACGTGGTCCCCCAGAACAAGACTGCACATCCCAGCCTCCCTGGCAGTGAGGTGTAGCTACACGACTCCATTCTGGCCAATCAGATATGAGTAGAAGTGTCCTAAGAAGGAGGAGGAACCCTCATTTTATCCTTTTCTCTTCTTCTCATTGTCTGGGATGTGGGCGCAATTGCTAGGACTTACACAGCTATATTGGACTCTGAGGTAAAAGCGTCATGCTAAGGACATCACACTACCAAGATAACAGAGTCCTGGATCCTTGATGACATCATGATGTGGCCCTACCAGCCCTGGGTCACGTCCCTCTGGACTTGTGTCATGTGAGAGAGAAGCTTGATTCTAACTTGCTTAATCTATTGTTATGTTGGGTCTTCCGTCACTTGCAGCTAAACTGACTCCTAACTAATGTCAATTCCTCCCTCACCCCCTTACCCTTCACTTGACAGATAGTAAGCTCCTGAAAGTAAGGATCTTGCCTGCCTTGCTCAACGCCATATCCCCAGCACTGGAGTAACAGCTGCACGCGTGTTGTAGTCGTTTGGCAAATGTTTATTCAATGAACTGCTTGCTCTTCTCTCTTATTTAATTTCCTCCCCCTACTGGCTCCGTTGCCTCTCTGCATTGCACTCTTTTAGTTCACTTTTAACCTTCCTCAAATCTTCTCCTCTCTACATGTCCCTGAAATGTAGGCATTTCCCAAGTTTATGTCCTTGGCTGAGGCGGAAAGTACCAAGCTGATGTCTATATTCCCACAAACCCTTCCAAGTGAAGCTGCCCTTACCATAGCCCAGCTACGGCCACGTATAGTAACTCACGTTCCTGCCCACTCCTGATTGGGCCAGGGGTTATCACGTGACCCAGGGGCAGCCGATCCGTAGGCTTGTCATTCATTGCCTGTTATAGAAGGATGAACTGTGCCCATGAGATTCCCTCTATCAAGAATCTATTTTTGTTTTCATTTTTAATTTATATGAAAAATATTAATAAATACACAAAATAAAAATCACCTCCCCCAAATGTATGCCTGTTTAGCAATAATACGGACTTATCCTTTACACATTGGTCTGTGGCATAGAATACATTCAGGTCAAGAAATGCAGATTTATCAGGGATTGATCAGTGTTCTTTGAATGGATGCCCCATAATGTATTCATAATTCCCCACTGATGTAAAAAGCATCCTTAGATATACAGATTTCCACGCTTGTAAGAGAGTTACTGAAAAGTGGGATTGCTGACTCAAAGACTGTGCATTTAAAAAATTTTCATAAATGTTATCAGATAAATTTCCAAAATTTTTACACTCCCACGGACATACGTGAGAATTCCTAATCTCGCATTCTTCCTTTAGCACTGGCTATTACCATTTTTAAAAATTTTGGCCAATGAGCTAATAAAAGAACAGCATCTTGTGACATTTGTATTTGTACTTTCTTGTATACTGATCAAGTTGTCTCCGGAGAATCAGGCGCTGAGCTGGAGTGGAGAGAGTGTGCAGAGCAAAGCTGAGAGTGTAAACTTGCATTTGGAGGGGGAAGGCAGGGTTGAGGCTAGGGGGGTTGTGTTGAAGTGGGGTTCTGAAGAAACAGAAGCGATGGGCCGGGAAGAGACCTAAAGAGGGGAGAGAAAGAACGTCAGAGGCAGGCGAGGGCCAGAGCGGGCCCCCCCGGACGCTGAGGCATGTGGGTGGTGGAGCAGAGCACAGGCTGCACACACCAACAGTGCAGCACTGGGAATGCCTCAGAGGCCAGGGAAACTTCCCTCGCCCTCATGCTTGTCCTTGTCATCCTCCTCTCCCATAAGGCTCGTCTTTCCTGGGACCACTGTTCACTTTTCCTGGATATCCCCATTATCTGTCATGAGGGCAGCCCCTGTCCTCTCACTGTCCTCCGCAGACCCCTGAGACATCCCGCTTCTCTGTGTCAAACCCGCTCGCTCGACTGCCCCCAAGTGCGCATCTTCTGCGCCAGCCTCGCGCCCAGCCTCTTGCCTTGCATTTCTCTCAGCTGGCGGGACACCTTCAGCATAGTGTCCGGCTTGTTCCTCAAGCTCAAGGTGTCCAAACCAAACCAGCTATCCACCTACCCCCCAAATGGAATCCTCTAGATTTTCCTATTTCTTTATACGATTCCCACCATACTCCTAGTCACATGGGCTCAAAACTATAAAGATATTTTCAGTTATCTTTTCCAATCTGCTCTCATTTACCATCTTTACTATATTTTTTACTATCCCCCTCCGCTTGCTGCTGGCAGGGTCAGGCTTGCTCGGTCACAGTCTGCCCACAGCACCCCACTCCCATACATTTCTACAGATGTGCCTCTGTATACACACGTTTCCTGGGTGAAGTTCAAGCTCACAGCCTGGCCTTTGAATCCTCCCACTCCTGCTTCCAACTGCCTTCCCGCGGTTACAGCCACGCTCTGTAAACTTTTCTTGCCTCTGTCCCTTTGCTTTTATTATTTCTTTTGTCCCAGCTGTTTCCTTTCACTTTACCAGAAGAACTGTGTCCGTTTTGGTTAGCTATTGCCTCTCTCCCAGGACCTAGCACAGTGCCTGACACATAGTAGGTGCTCAATAAAGTTTTACTGAGTGAGTGAATCAATGTTGCAAACCTTTCTATCACTTAAGGTTCCATCTCTGGTGCCACCTCCACCAGGAAATCATCTTCGACACCATCCATAGGACTGGATGTCCTTTGCACTTCATTTGTTCCTACCTTTTCACACACCATAGTCTGAACTAAATTGAAATTTCTGGCTATTCATCTTAGCCTCTCAATTACAGTGTAAGCTTGAGACAGAAACACTCTATTTAAACATTTATATACCTCTCTTTGTATGGACTTGTGTGCACATGTGCGCGCGCGCACACACACACACACACACTACAGACACACACACACACACACTACAGACACAAGCGCAGTGCTGAGACCTAGTTCTGTGCACACAGCAGTGCCACTCAGCGTGCGTTAGATGATTTGAACTGAAGCAGCTGCTGTCGTCGGTCCTGCCCTCTGTTCTTTCTGCAGACACCGGGACTTCATCCCTCCTCTCCACCCCATTCTTGCCCCGGACCCCGTTTCTCCATCACATGGCCACTGCAGCATTGCCAACTGGCATTGGTGGGCCAGAGGATGATTTACATTGGCTGTCGTGCTATCAGCCTTCCACACACAGCACAGCAGGTAGAGGATGAAAATGGATCCTTATAAGAACCTTACATTTATATGTCAGGGAAGGACAGCAGGCCAACAATGGTGGTGGGATGTCCAGTACAAACTGACATCCGCCAGAATGATAAAAATGATGAGCTTTTAGGGCACTCTGCTTTTAGGTGCTGGGCATTGGCTAAGCACTTGGCACCCTCCATTTAAACCTCCACCAACCCTGTGAGGTGACTACCATTATCTCCACTTTACAGGTGAGGTGTGAGACAGAGAGGTTAAGTAATTGGCCCAAGATCACACAGCTGGTAAGTGGCAGCACCTGAATTCAAACCCAGGACCTCTACCCTCTCCTCAAAAGAATCCAGACAATCAGCAGAGAACACAACCTATGGAGGCATCTCATCCTCACAAGGCGTTTTCCAAACCAGGAACCTGAGATCCAGACAGAGGGAGTCGCTTAAGCCACATAACTCATCCTGGTAGCTCAGGCACCAAACCCCAGGTTTCCTGACTCCCAACTTCATGTCTTTTCTACTGTCCTGTCCACCCCAGGGCAGGGCCTGGTTCCTTCCTGAATGTTCCTCTGTTCTTCATTGAGCTACTTACTCAGGAGTTTTAATGGTAAAATCCTTTTGAGAGAAAAGTTGGGTTTTTTTTTTCTTATACAAGGAGAAAATACATGCTGTTGGGAGAAGTTCAGGGCGGCAGTTGGCGGTGAAGCAGAATGGAAGGAAAGAATCAGGATAGAGAGCACTGGGGGGGAGAAGGCAGCCACAGATGCCCCCAAGGGGAGGCTGAGCTCGTTGGAGAAAGAGAGGTGGTCCACCAAGGCTTTCAGATGGGAGAGAAGTTAAGGACAACATTTTCCCTGAATTTGGGGCTGTGGCTGATTAAAGGGGACCATGATCACTACCGTCAAAGCAGAGGCAAACAGAGCCAGTGGGGTGGACTTGGGGCCATTATGACTCAGGTGATGCAGTTTCCAGCAGGCGGCCAGGTGTTGCAGTGGGAGAAATGGAGCCCGTGCGGCCAAGACAGGGGCTCCAATCACACCTTTACATCTGTGACTTTGGGCAAATCATGTCACCTTCTTTAAGGTCTCCAACTCCCCACAGAGTTGTTACGGGGAGCAAAAGTGATAATGGCGTGAAGTCATTTTGCAAAGTGTAACATGCTTCCCCAGGCCTCGTGTTCTTATCAGGAGAAGTAGTAACATGATGAGGATTTGGGAAGGGTGGATGAGGTTCCACCCTTGAAAACAGGCTTATTGATGGACATGTAATGCATGCCAAGTATGACTTCGACCTTATAGGAAACATAAAAAATAAGTCCACTGTCAATCACTAAGTCACTCCTCCTCTGTCTGGCTCCTGGGTGTCTCTGCACCCTAAGCTTCTGTACATCTGTTCTTTGCCAGCACTGCTCTCTCCCCCAGAGAGCTCATTTCTGCTCCACTGAATGCCTTGCCCCAAACAGCCCTACCTTTCCCCACCACCAGGCCTTCTTCCACCCTGAAGCACCTTCCTCCTAAGTAGACTTTTCTGAGTGCTGGGTGTTATAGATTTTCTGGATATACTTATATACTTTCCCCATAGAGTTCTCGTCACAACCCTGAAAGACTGGCATTACATTCCCATTTTGTACATGGGAAAAAATACCCCAATTTACCCAGTGCTGGGAACAGATCATTTATTCATTTGTTCATTCAACAAGTATTTAATAAGTACCTTCAATTTGCCAGCCTGTGTGAGGAACTTGACATAATGATGGACCCAGGTTTCTTTTTTTTAACTCCCAGAGTTAGAATTGTCTTTACTTTAAAAAAAAAAAAAAAATTATTTATTTATTTTTGGCTGCTTTGGGTCTTTGTTGCTGTGCGGCTTTCTCTAGTTGCGGCGAGCGGGGGCTACTCTTCGTTGCGGTGCAAAGGACTGTCATTGCGATGGCTTCTCCTGTTGCGGAGCACGGGCTCTAGGCGCGTGGGCTTCAGTAGTTGTGGTGCACAGGCTCAGTAGTTGTGGCTCACGGGCTCTAGAGTGCAGGCTCAGTAGTTGTGGTGCACGGGCTTAGTTGCTCCGTGGCCCGTGGGATCTTCCTGGACCAGGGCTCAAACCCGTGTCTCCTGCATTGGCAGGCGGATTCTTAACCACTGCACCACCAGGGAAGCCCTGTCTTTACTATTTTGTTGAAGATGAATTGACTATTTTTGTGTACTCTGTTCCATTGATCCATTTATCTATTCTTTCACTAACACCATTCTCTCCTGATTATTGTAGTTTTATGGTAAGTATTGGAGTCAGGGAGTGTTAGTCCTCCAGCTTTGTTCGTCTTCAATATTGTATTGGCTATTCTGGGTCTTTTGCCTCTCCACATAAACTTTAGAATCAGTTGTTGATCTCCACAAAGTAACTTGTTGAGATTTTGACTGGAATTGAGTTTAATCTATAGACCAATCTGGGATACCTTGACAATATTGAGTCTTCCTACCTATAAACATGGAATATTTCTCCATTTATTTAGAGCTTCTTTGATTTCTTTCATCAGAGTTTTGTAGTTTTCTTCATATAGGTAGGTCTTATACATACTTTGTTAGATTTATAACTAAGTACTTCATTATTTTTTTGGCACTAATGTAAACCAAATCATTTAAAAAAAAATAAGTCAAACTGAGTCATTATTGTTTTTTTTAAACAACTTGACTGTTTCTTCTACTAATTTTGCAAATTAACCCAAATTGGTTTGTAGATGTGGAAATATACTCAAGTTATCAGTTCTTCTTATTCACACCTAATGATTCTGTTCATGTAGAATAAGTAACAGCTGCAGTCTACTTTTGATTATTTTCATGTTCATGAGATCAGAGATCCCCAAAATTGAGTAGAAGTAGAATTAGAATTTTCATTTATTATCAAAAATAAAATGCATTGCTCAGGTCAGAATATTTCACTGGGTACTAGATCCCGTATCTTTCACTGATGGAATTCAGAAGAAGAATGAGGAAATGCTATTTCTTCTTGATGGACACTTCCCTTCCTAGCCAAGTAAAGGCCTCAGACCTCAGAATGGAAAACAAGTCTGTGTGGCTCACATGTCTGTATTTCATTGGAAATTAAGATAATGGCCAGCTATCTTAACTAGAAATTAAGAAATTGTTCCACCACATATCTCAGCCTTAGTTTTTCTACCTGCGGACTGGAGAGTCACTATTATCATACCTCAGTGCTTAAATGCTATGGACCTTGGAAGCCAATGTGCTGAGAGCCCCAAATCCACCTTCTGTGGACCAGACATGGGGTGACATCAATCAGAAACACCTCCCAGATTCCACATTTCCAGATCAGTATATTTTCATGCTTTGATTCATTAATTAAAAAAAAATAAGCTATTCAAAGCACTCCCCTCCAGAACTTACCATTTGAAATAACAGCAGATTTAAGAAATGAGTCTCCAGGAATGATCCTGTCTAGACTGTGATGTCAACTATGCTTTCCCACCTGGCAGGCACTCAGCTTGCCAGGTAACCAGGTGGCTTGGAGCAACTCTTTTTTTTTTTTTCCATTAGTCCTGCAAGGCCAGGCTCTCTCTCCTGGTTCTTGGATCCAGGACGAGCTGCCTGCTTTGTCCCAGTTCTCTCTGAGGAGCTAACCTAGAAAATCACCAGCCCTGTGCTCCATGTGTACCCACGGGCTCATTTGCTCAAGCTTTCAACTTTGCAGGCCATTTAACACACGGGCCATGAAGCCTGATGACCCACCTCTGAGTTTCAGGTGTCAGTGTGGGATCAGCCCCTCACCAGGGCACTCTCCCCTGAAATCCCCTCTCCCCAGGAAGAAAGCAGCACCTTGAAGCAACAAGGTCAAAACTCTTCATCTCAAGGGTCTGGCCTGAAAACCATTGCCCATCCAAGCATCTTGTGCTATAAAACAAGACAATGCCAGACCGCCAGGCTGACGCTTTGGGGTAATGCCATGGGAAAGCGTTTGGAGTTCTTTGTAGGAAAAAGGATATTTAGGGGCTAAATTGAAATCCAGTGAATGAAATAAGAACAGGATTTTTAAATAGCGATACCTGGTGACAGTTTCTCCAGTGAAACTATGTATTAGAGCACACGCATTTCAATTTTCAGGTCAAATATATCCAAACTGCTCTAAAACAGTTTATGGCAGCCTTCTGACGTGAGTTCTGTGATTTGAGTTTATTAGTTTCTGGCATTGGGTCCTGTATTTTGAGGAATTCCTATAAAATGTACTTGGGAGTTATTATTTTCCTTTAAAGAATGTGATACTAAAACAAGTTTTTTTTTTTGTTTTTTGTTTATCCATTTCTCTCTGTTCTTCACAGCTGTAGATTTCCACAGCAATTTAGGGTCTGCAGACTGGCCGTATGTATTCCTGGCTCTTTCTTTCTTTCTTTCTTTGAATTTTATCTTATTTTATTTTTTTATACAGCAGGTTCTTATTAGTTATCTATTTTGTACACATCAGTGTATATATTTCAATCCCAATCCCCCAATTCATTACACCACCACCCCCACCCCCTCCCAGCTTTCCCCCCTTGGTGTCCATACGTTTGTTCTCTACATCTGTCTCTATTTCTGCCTTGCAAACCAGTTCATCTGTACCATTTTTCTAGATTCCACATATATGTGTTAATATACGATATTTGATTTTCTCTTTCTGACTTACTTCACTCTGTATGACAGTCTCTGGGTCCATCCACATCTCAGCAAATGACCCAATTTCGTTCCTTTTTATGGCTGAGTAATATTCCATTGTATATATGTACCACATCTTCTTTATCCATTCGTCTGTTGATGGACATTTAGGTGGCTTCCATGACCTGGCTATAGTGCTGCAATGAACATTGGGGTGCATGTGTCTTTTTGAATTACGGTTTTCTCTGGGTATATGCCCAGTAGTGAGATTGCTGGGTCATATGGTAATTCTATTTTTCATTTTTTAAGGAACCTCCATACTGTTCTCCATTGTGGCTGTATGAATTTACATTCCCACCAACAGTGCAAGAGGGTTCCCTTTTCTCCACACCTTCTCCATCTTTTGTTGTTTGTAGATTTTCTGATGATGCCCATTCTAACTGGTGTGAGGTGATACCTCATTGTAGTTTTGATTTGCATTTCTCTGATAATTAGTGATGTTGAGCAGCTTTTCATGTGCCCCTTGGCCATCTGTATGTCTTCTTTGGAGAAATGTCTATTTAGGTCTTCTGCCTATTTTTTGATTGGGTTATTTTTTTTAATATTGAGCTGCATGAGCTGTTTATAGATTTTGGAGATTAATCTTTTGTCCATTGACTCATTTGCAAATATTTTCTCCCATTCTGAGGGTTGTCTTTTCATTTTGTTTATAGTTTCCTTTGCTGTGCAAAAGCTTTTAAGTTTCATTAGGTCCCATTTGTTTATTTTTGTTTTTATTTCCATTACTCTAAGAGGTGGGTCAAAAAAGATCTTGCTGTGATTTATGTCAAAGAGTGTTACTCTTCCTATATTTTCCTCTAAGAGTTTTATAGTGTCCGGTCTTACATTTAGGTCTTTAATCCATTTTGAGCTTATTTTTGTGTATGGTGTTAGGGAGTGTTCTAATTTCATTCTTTTACATGTAGCTGTCCAGTTTTCCCAGCACCACTTATTGACAGACTGCTTTTTCTCCATTGTATATCCTTGCCTCCTTTGTCTTAGATTAGTTGACCCTATGTGCGTGGGTTTATCTCTGGGCTTTCTATCCTGTTCCATTGATCTATATTTCTGTTTTTGTACCAGTACCATATTGTCTTGATTACTGTGTCTTTGTAGTATAGTCTGAAGTCAGGGAGTCTGATTCATCCAGCTCCATTTTTTTCCCTCAAGATTTCTTTGCCTATTCGGGGTCTTCTGTGTCTCCACACACATTTTAAGATGTTTTTTCTAGTTCTGTAAAAAATGCCATTGGTAAGTTGATAGGGATTGCATTGAATCTGTAGATTGCTTTGGGTAGTATAGTCATTTTCACAATATCAATTCTTCCAATCCAAGAAAATGGTATATCTCTCCATCTGTTTGTATCGTCTTTAATTTCTTTCATCAGTGTCTTATAGTTTTCTGAGTACAGGTCTGTCACTGTTTGCAGATGACATGATACTATACATCGATAATCCTAAAGATGCCACCAGAAAACTGCTAGAGCTAATCAATGAATTTGGTAAAGTTGCAGGATACAAAATTAATGCACAGAAATCTCTTGCATTCCTATATACTAACAACAAAAGTTCAGAAAGAGAAATTAAGGAAACAACCCCATTCACCATTGCAACAAAAAGAATAAAATACCTAGGAATAAACCTACCTATGGAGGTAAAACAAGTTTTTAATAAAGTGTTTTGAAAAGACAGCAGGCTGAAAAAAAGCTGGGCAAAAATTCAAGCTAGTAATGAACTGAATATGTCTCTATATTGAACTTACAAGTAATAGAATGAGGCAGGGTTAGCAATTACTTTTTTGTGTGTGTTGGGTCTTTGTTACTAAACACGGGCTTTCTCTAGTTGTGGCGAGCCAGGGGTACTCTTCGTTGTGGTGTGCAGGCTTCTCATGGCAGTGGCTTTTCTTGTTGTGGAGCATGGGCTATAGGCACCCGGGCTTCAGTAGTTGTGGCTTGCGGGCTCTAGAGCACAGGCTCAGTAGTTGTGGGGCACAGGCTTAGTTGCTCCTCTGCATGTGGGATCTTCCCGGACCAGGGCTCAAACCCATGTACCCTGCATTGACAGAAGGATTCTTCACCAGTGCGCCACCAGGGAAGTCCCAGCAATTACTTTTGAGTGAACTTGAATGCCTGAAGGAAGAGGAAAGCGCCCCTTAAAATTAGGGAAAATTAATAAAAGTGCCATATCATTACATTTGATTTTAAATATTTTTACCTCTAGACTTTCAAAGGTCTAAAGGTTCAAGAACATGATTCCCCAATAAACGTCTTGTAGAAACTGGTGGTTTTCTCAAACCCAAGTTTGTTTTCGATATTTTTTCTTTATAAAGCCTTGAGTACAGAACATGTTTTTGCCATGTAGCCCATGAGTTTTCAAGGTGATACCCCAAAGTAAAATTCAGAAAGTGATTAGAGGGTGCTGAATAGAATTCCTGTACCCCAGGCTGAAAACTCAAGAGTTAAACAGGGTTGAGTCCTCCAATTCAATCAAATGTATAAATAATTCATTCGACGCCCATAGAACTGCCTCAGCATCATTTGTCTTTAATAAGACAAAACCACAAATAAATAGGGTGCTGACTGGCATTGAGGCTCTCGTCTCTCACTATGTGGCTCTGAATCGAACCCCATCTTGACCAGAGGAATCATCCATCATTTGAGCAGATTGCCCAAGAGAAGACAGCCTGAGGTATGGAAGCTCTGGGCTGTTATGGGGTTTGCACATGCCTAAATCTTGCCCTTCAGTCGCATACTCACATTCAAATCAGGTTGGTGTCTCAGGTGAAAGCTGATGGGCTGGGTGGCGGGACAACAGTGGGCCAGGACACCTGAGACCTCCAGTTCCCTGCTTCCAGGGACTTCTCATTCTCTGTTGTATAAATGCACATTTTGTGGTCCTGAGAGCTTTCTATTGCATCACCACAACACCACACCAGGTAAGTACAGTTATTACTATCCCCGATTTATGGATAAGGAAACCAGGAGTTAGAGAGGTTTAGCATCTTGTACAATGTTCTACTGCTAGCCCATGGCAGAGCCAAGCTTCAGTCTAGACAATTTGGTCTCTTACCTGCTAGACTGTATGGGGATGTTCTTATGGAGTCTTCTCCTAAGATACCCAAGCCTAATAGAGGTATTCTGAAAAGTCGATGTGTACAAATATCAAATTGCTTCATGGGGAAACTGAGATACAGAGAATTCAGTGACTTACTATCATCACATACACATCAAATCAAGGACTGGAGATCATTCCAGGGAGCCTGCCTCCCAGTTGGAACAGCTGCTTCACACAAGTGGGGCTTGTGTGTGACAGTCACATCAGTGGCCTGGCCAGAGCCAGGGACCACAGTGGAGGCTCTCATCTTGGCTGTGTCCTCGAGCATTTCCCTCCTGGGGTTGAGCCTCAGTATCCTTATCTGTCATATGAAAGGAGATAGAAGTTCAAGTCTTTGGCATTCAATTTCATCACTAAAATTCTATAGCCACCGCAGCCAAGAGGGATACTCCATTCTGGAGTCAGCCACACTTGCCTTTTCTGAAATGCAGAGCACCTGTACTGTGACTCCAGTGATGACACTGGCCGATCTCCCACCTCATGGTACCTGCTGATGGGCAAACGTGACCTCCTCTTCCCCTCCCCACTACTCCCAATGATAAAAGAACTTTGGGAGGCTTAAACTAAAGAATTATGGCTTTTCTCTAACTGTTCACTACCATCTTGGGGGAAATTTGTGCTTCTATGTGAATGGCTCCATCCTCCTTTATCCTTCCCTGGAGCCGTTTCATCCACTGGATTATGAGTCTTTGAATCAGGAAGCAAGATTTTACCTTTAACGTCCTAGAAAATCGCTGTAAGATATGTCACAAGGATGAAACAAAGTCATTTTTTGTTATCTGGGGCTTTGATAACCCTTTCGGTCAGATGCTTTGGCATAAAGAATAATCCTGGCTGAATTTACCCTGCCAGGAGTTCACGCATTTAGCAACGATGCATTATGGCAGATGCCACTGCCTGTCAGTTGTTTAACAACAGGATCGTGAAGAATCCGTCTGCTCCAAGTCTCCTTTACCTTTCATCTCCTCCCAGCACATGGACACTTGCTTCTGTTTTATTCAGTCCTTAGATAAAAGACCAGAGGATTGCTTCAGGATTTAGACCTCTGTGTAGAATCACATTAGCTCTAAGATGTTCATTTTTTTCTTACCAAAACCCAATATAATTTGTATTCTGATTTCAAAGACACTGTTTTAGTTGACCTTTAAGGTGACCCCTTAAAATAATTGACATGCTAGAGAGCAGATCTCCCTATATTCAGGGTCATTGTTTGTCTTTTGATATATTCAGGCTTCTGCCTTCTAATGTTTCTGTGCCTGCAAATAGTTTTATTATATGCCATCATTCTTATTATCATCGGCATTCTGATGCCTGTTTTCTTTACTTTATCTGTTAAGCAGAAGTATATTTAGCGCTCAAAGTGATACACCGTAAAGGTAGAAAAAGGTGAACCTTTTGATATATTAGAAGTCTTTCATAGCACGAAGTAACTATTGCCTATTACTTTACTCTTGACATTTTTATTTTTAAAGGAATTTCACTTGGTTTGTGTGCTGACACCTCTGATATGTTGTTTCCAGTGACCTTACAACCAAAATCAGTAGCGTGTGACATTTGATGGCCCAGATAAAAAACATTAATGGTGGAAGAGAGGGTTTATTTTCCTGGTCATAAATTAAGTTTAAATAATTCTGAATTTATTTTAAACCCTCCAGTACTTTTTACTGTCCAGGCAATAAATGTATTTATTACTGGGGTTCTACCTGGGTTTCCTCCACAGAGCCCTTTGATTGGCTGCTTTGAGTCCTTTCCTTCTCTCCTCTGGAAAACTCATCTTGCCTGTAAACGCTGATTTGAACAAATTACTGTCTAATTTTTATCAACAGGGATCAGAGAAAGGGCTGCTTATCAGAGAGGTAAGCAAAAGCGTTTTTGTTGTCAAGTAGGTTAAGAAAAACAGGAGTTCATAAAATATCCAGTAATGTGGGTAACCCAGGCCTGAATGATTCTGTTTTGGAATTAGAAGTAGAGACACAAGTGGTCATGTCCTGATCCCTCCGAAGCCCTGTGTGAAAGGTTTGCTTTAGGTCCTGATTTAATTCTCACAAAAATGGAAGCCCATTCCCCCATTTTGATCTTTATAACTTTTCATCTTTACGTGTATGTTTTTTGGTACTCATTCATTAGATGTATCATAAAATTGTACTGAGAATTTCTCAGTGAAAAAAATTTTATGATTTCAGAATTCCAATCTGTATGTTTGAAAATTGCCTTCTATATATTTTATTGAGATATAATTCACATGAGATTCACCATTTTAAAGTGTACAATTCAGTGGGTTTTAGTATTCACAAGGTCAAGCAACCATTACCACTATCTAATTCCAGAACATTTTCATCACCCGAAGCACGACCCCCAAACGTACCCCGTACCTATAAGCAGTACCTATAAGCACCATTCCTCCCTTCCCCCAGCCCCTGGAGACCACTAATCTACATTCCGTCTCCATGAATTTGCCTATTCTGCATATTTAATATAAATGGAATTATACAAAATGTGCTCTTTTGTATCTTCGTACCTTTAGCACAATGTTTCCAAGGTTCGTCCACGTTGTAGCATGTATTACTACTTCATTCCTTTTTGTGGCTGAATAACATCCAGTTGTATGGATATACCACAGTTTGCTTACCTGTTCATTAGCTGATGGATTGATTTTCATTTAAAAATTTCATCTATATGTTCAAAAGTTGCCTTATAATGAATTCCCCAGGCATTCCCGGGTTGGAAATATTTTAAAGTTAGATCTTTGGAAAAATGTTATAAAGTATATATTATTTTAATATCTTCAGTAACAACAATCACATATCTCTTATTGATTATGTATGTATAAATTTCTTCATGATCTTGTCACAAAATGAGACAAAAATAGAATCTAAGGAGCTCTTCAACGTCATTCACTAACTATAAATTCACGAAGATTACGCATGATTCTTGAATGTATGAAATGCTATTCAAATGGCTTTTCATGAAAACCAGCTGCCTGACCCCTCTTAGTACCCCAGGACATTTTCCCCTGGTATACAGTGATATCTGATACATGTTCCTCCTTCACCGATCTGTAAGTTCTTTGTGGGCAGGGGCTGTGTCTGCTTCATCTTTGTCTCCACAGCCCTAATGCCCTGTACTCTACAGAGTACAATGCTTTGTACCTAAAAGCTTCTCACAAAACCAGTTTGATGAATGAATTAAATTATATGCTCTTCTGTTCTCTGTGCTCAGGGAGAAAAGAAAAGAAGAGACTTTTATAAAGGGCTTTCTGATCATTGCAAATTGGTTTCTGTTCACTATTCACATATAGAGGAGTGCACAATTCACACCTGTATGGTTTGATGAATGCCCACAAAGTGAGTACACCTGTGTGATCACCATAAAATCAAAAACCACAAAGGACCAGCCCCCCCAAATCCCCCTGGGGGTCTCCTGATCAATATCCCACCCTTCTCTCCAATGCCAACCACTATCCTGACTTCTAACACCGCAGGTAATTTTGAACTTTATGTAAATGGATATTCTTTTTATACTGATGACATTTTAAAAATAAAGCTAAGGGGCTTCCCTGGTGGCGCAGTGGTTGAGAGTCCGCCTGCCGATGCAGGGGACGCGGGTTCGTGCCCCGGTCCGGGAGGATCCCACATGCCGCGGAGCGGCTGGGCCCGTGAGCCATGGCCGCTGAGCCTGCGCATCCGGAGCCTGTGCTCTGCAACGGGATAGGCCACAACAGCGAGAGGCCCGCGTACCGCAAAAAAATTAATTTAAACAAAATAAAAATAAAGCTAAAAAGCAAAGTTTGCAAACTTATAATAAGGATATGCATGATAAATCTTTAGATTTTAAGCAGCAAAGACTGAACTAATCTACAGGACAGAGATGTATCACACACACCCCCGCCCCCCGTTTTCACTTCTGACTACACTGAATTTTTATTTTAAATTCTCTCATGCTTTCTTACGTTTTAATTATCATTCATTGTGTTGCTTAATTTCTGAGCATAGAGAAGTGTGAAGTAGGCAAAGTTCATCCACCTCCTTCCACCTTGGATTTTTCTTCCTTCATCTCTTCCTTTTTCTCTCAAGGACCTTGCCTTAGTCTATTAGGGCTGCTATAGCCCAAATATCATACACGGGGTGGCTTATAAACAATGAACATTTATTTCCCACAGTTCTGGAGGTGGGGAAGTCCAACATCAGGGTGCTAGCAGATCTGCTGTCTAGTGAGGCTCTGCTTCCTAGTTCTTAGACAGATGGGGGTCTTCTCGCGGCATTCACACATGGTGCGAGGGGCAAGGGAGCTTTCTAAGCTCTCTTTTATAAGGACACTAATTCCATTCATGAGGGCTCTGAGCTCATTGCCTAATGACCTCCTCGAGGTCCCATCTCCTAAACCATCACATTAAAGAGTAGGTTTTGACATGTGAATTTGGGGGGGATAAAAGCATTCAGTCTATAGCAGACCATTTCTTAGTTCCGTCCATCATAATTCATCTTAAAGAGTTAATGATAATGAAAGTGTTCAATAGCTATTACCGACTACCTCCTTCTAGTGGATCCCTCAATGTCTGAGAGGCCTTAAATCCTCAGGAGACACAGAATTTGAGATGGTGTGGCTGTGAGTCACGGAATCAAGAGAACAGGGAGCTGAGAGGAATGCATATCTTGAGTTCAGCAAACCTTCTGACAAAGTCTATCATGTTACCCTTGAGGACTAGAGGGAGAGGTGTGTGACTCGCAGAATAATAGCCTGACACCAGACTAGGAAGTAAAACTAATCCACGAGATGACAGAATTATGATGCAAAAAGATCTTGGCAGTCTGAAGTGATAGCCCAAACTCCTTGAATTTAATGGTGATAAACATAAAGTTCTGTGATCAGGATAAATAACTAGTGACCACACCTACAGGATGAGAGAGACTGACTAACATCCATGCAGGTGTAAAAAAGTCCTAGGGGGGCTTCCCTGGTGGCGCAGTGGTTGAGAGTCCGCCTGCCGATGCAGGGGACACGGGTTCGTGCCCCGGTCTGGGAAGATCCCACGTGCCACGGAGCGGCTGGGCCCGTGAGCCATGGCCGCTGAGACTGCGTGTCCGGAACCTGTGCTCCGCAACGGGAGAGGCCACAACAGTGAGAGGCCCGCGTACCGCAAAAAAAAAAAAAAAAAAAAAAAAGTCCTAGGGGTTTCAGTTGACTGTAAGGGCAATGTGGCACGACTGCCAACAGACTACTTTCATCATAGAGTCGTCCAGAGCAAAAGAGGTTACTGTTCTTTTTTCTGCCATAGTCAGAAGCATTTGGTGTATTCTATTTGCTTTTGATCATCACATTTAAAAAGGAACATGATAAAACTAGGGAGGGTTAAAACAAGGTGAAAAGGATAATAAATGATCAGGAAACCTCGTTGTCATAGGAGGAATGGTTGGAGGGTCTGGGCATCCTTAGTCAGAGGCGGTCTCTGGTTTTCTGAAGAGGGGTGAGAGGTAGGACAGAGTGGAGCTACTAACGAGTGAATGGTCTGGGCAGGCATCTAATCTTTTTGCAAGTTGTGAATGGGTTTTGACCACATGATCACTAACTTCATTCCAGAAATAAGCTATGACTTGTGTAACTTGCATAAACCAGAGACATATTTAGTCTTAGTGTTCAGTTCAAGAATTGTTTAGCAGCTAAAGTTCATTAAAAATCAATTCCATCAAAAAATTAATTTTTCTTAAAAGTTTACCCCACACTCATTCTGATGCATCAGCCTGCCCTCATCCTTTGCTACCTTATTCCTTCTAAAAGCCCCCAGAAGAGAATTAACATTTGTCAAACACTTGACAGGCACCACCAGCTCATGTTCACACATAGTGCCTCATTTAATTTCCACAGACACCATGCAAAAGATATAATTATTATGACCACTCTGTGTGTGAGAAAAGGTCTCTCAGAAGGTTTCATTTGCCCCAGGTCACAGCTGGTAAGTGAATTCTGGGATTTGAACTGAGGTCTCCCTCTCGCAGTGGCAGAAGCCTTGCAGAGCTTAGCTAGTTTGTCTGAAATCAGCCTGCTCTGTTTGTCGTGGGTGGTGTGTATCTGGCTCCGTAATTGCAGCCTGGCTTTTGGTCTGGGGACAGAGAACCAGACCAACATCGCGTGGCAGTATAGTTTTTACTAAGAAAACATTCCTCCAGTTCTCTAGTTGGCTCTTCCACATCAGGATTCCTCTGCTTCAGGTCTTCTCAGTGTCAAAAGTACATATCAGTCTTTCTCATACTGGCCAAGAAACACATTGTAGAAGGAGCTGACCCAAGGCGAAGAGACTCCAAGTGACAGTCATGCATGTATGTTAGGCTGCTACCCAGGCCCAGTGCTTGACTTACCCTTCGTTCAATTTACTTGTCTTTTATGTGTATGGCTTGATTTCCAGTTCCCCAAAAGGCTGCTCCATGGCCAACCAGAGGCACAAATGTTGTTTCCAGTAAAATTGGACCATTGTAGATAAGGTGGCCTGGTTCAGGGGTTGAATAGTAGGCGACAGGCATATTGGCCCTGGTCTAGTCAGAAGGCTCCACTTCTTTTATGTAAGAAAAGGAGATTGGCTCTGCACACTCAGTGCCTAGTCCAGGGCCACCAAAAGAGGTTTATGAGATGAAAGAGTGAATGAATGAATGCAGGCTCAGTGCCCTGCTCAGCTACTACTTTCAGGCAACTCCCAGCTGTCAAGGAGGTAAGCCGGGGATGTTGCTGCTTCCTGCCTGCCTGAGTCTGATTTTTGAAAGTCAAACAGGCACATCTGTATAATACATAGTAATTAAATCTTCTTGTTCATTAAATAATTTACTAATGAAGCAATGTTGGTCCTGAGGATCTGTACCAAAAAAGAAAAGAGAAAAAAAGAAAAGAGAAAAATGAAAGTTTGATTCTGCAGATGAGACCTCATCAGAACCATACTGAGGACAACTTTGAAAGCCTTTTCAACCCACCACCTACTGAGAAATCTGAAGAACCACATCCATTTCCTTGAACTCCTCTGCCCCAGGGGAGAAAAGCCGTGCAAAGCAAGAGCAGCGTAGGAAAATGGGTCACAGGACAAGAAAACCCTACCCATTAAGAAGAAAAAGGCTAACCTATCTTTTGGCTTCTTTACGGAGGAAGGAGGTCGGGTCACTCCATGCTGGTGAAAGACAAAGCTTCAGGGAGGAAAGTTGGCCTTCCCCCCCCCCCCCCCCCCCCCCCCGTTGAGGCTGAATCTGGAGCTGAGCGCTGCCGCATTTTCTCACGGAGAAGCCTCTAAGGTGCAGGAATGCGATGTCTCATTAGTATGGGGCACTGATAATGATCTGATAAGTGCCTTCATCCATTACTGATGGATGCCTTCCAGAAGACCTCCACAGATGTAACACCTCAGCTAATTATGTGAACCCCTTTTCCCTGGTCTTCATCATTAACTCCAACATACTTCTATTGCCAGGAACTCATGCTTTATCAATGGTCATTGATACTTCTAATATTTTCCTGGAGGTTTGGGAGGGTTGGGAAGTGAGAGAGGAAAGAAGGAAACCCTGGAATTTGGTTATCCCTTGAATTTTCAGCAGGAAAAGTGGCTACTCGCAGCCAGGAATGGTGAGCAAATGGCTATAAAAACCAGAACCCCCTCTTCCCCACCTAGTTCAGACCTCCACGCCCAAAAAACACCATCTAATCGATTAACCAAGGCTTCTTGAAGAGAACGATCTGATAAGGGTAATTGATAGAGATGGTATCTTTTGTCATCATTTGTCTTTGAAAACAGAGAAGAAAACTGCTTTCAAGAGGATGTAGCCCGCCGACACGAGCAATGGCGGATGCAGCATCGTGGGTTACAGCAGACTGCTCACATTTTGCACCTTTTCAGCCAGTCAAATATCCAATAACCGCAAAGGGAGGGAAAAAAATGCATCCTCACTCCCTGTGTTTTAAACTTTTCCAACACTGGCTTGTGAAAATATTTGGGGTTGTTCACTGCTCTGCTCTCTGCAGCATAAACATTTATTTAAATGGGGCTGTCTCTAGTAATGAAGAATGAAGGAAAAACAATGGTCTGATTTTGACAAATTAACTTGTGATTTGGAGAGTCAGTGAAGCAGGGAAGAGACATTCCTAACTATACTAATTAAATGAGCTTGCAACATTTATTTTAATGCAATGGAACCAGCCATATGAAGATGAACATTTTAATTTATTTTGCAGTGACATTATGAAAAATTTCACTGCTGCAGATTATCTACAAAAACAAATCTCATCAGCATCTAGGTTTGTGCGAGAAATTTCCATCTTTCACACGAAACTGACCTTCCCGGGTGGAAGCAAGTACGAATGAACTAAGTTACTTGAAAAGTTTTTCTGAAGGTTGTCTTTCCACTGAGGCCGGGCTTTATGTTCAAATGACTTCTGTGCCAAACACATCCATTTTTCATGGTGCGGCGTAGATGAAAAATTCCGAATCCATTCTACGGGGAATGCGAATATAGCTCATTAGTTCTAAAACATTTTTCATGAGAGACGGAGTATTCGCCGGAAGATGAGGCCGGCAAAGTACCAGCCAAGAATGAACACCACATGTCCTGCTAATTGTTTTTTAAAGTTGTTCCTCTCCTCTCTGGCACCCAGTAGCTATTGCAAATAGGAAACAGTGTGAAAAATGGAGAGGGAGCCCAGCTTACTGTGACATTATTCTGCACTTGGTGTCTTGTCCTTTTTTTTTTTTCTGCCCTCTCTACATGCAGCTATCTTCTAGAAGGAAAAGGCACAATTCTGTAGATGATTGAAGGATTTTTGCTTCTCCTAGAGACAAACAGAGGGCACATTTTCTGGAGCATCCACTCTCACCTGAGGGCAGCATCCCTGGAGCCTCTCCTTCAGGGCCACAGGTCGGCTGCAGGGCTGACACGTCACCAGGCAGACAAAACGGTCCCCTTCCAGACAGCGGGTGAGGGCTGCTGGCTCCTGGCCTCCACCACAGCCAGCATTAAGGAAGTTATGCAGTCCAGAGATGTCTTCCAGACTGACATTCCCATGAAAGCTCTGCCAAGAGAGCGTGGAGGAGAGCAGACCACCTTCTTTCCAAGTCAGGACTGTCCTCCGGCTATTGCTAGAGGCCTGGTGGGCACCAACCTCCCCTGCTTCGGATCCCCGCTCCCCAACGTCCATCTCACCTCACCGGACCACACTGGGCTGAGTAAACGTCAGTTCCCACTTGGGGTCTCTTTGTGGCCCTGGCCCTTCCTATCCAACTCACCACATGTCGTTGTGACTGAGAAGAGGCCACTCCTGGAGCTCTGGCCAGTTCTCTTCAGGTGTGAACTCAGCCCACACCAGGGGGCTCTTCCTGGGGTCTGCGTCCACCCGCAGGACCTGAGCTCTCCGCCCTCCAGCTCTCAGCCTGGCAGCCCCGCCCCTTGGTCTGTCCCTTCCACCTCTTCCCTCGGCCCTGGGCATAGGAAGTAGCTTAGAGTACGTGCCTTGCCCCAGTGCGTCCTCAGCCCTGGGCATTTACCGAACTGGTGGCCACTGGACTGTGGGGTAGGGTGGGGTCCAGCTGGGTAAAAGGGTCTGCTTTCTCCATCCTGCCCAGAGAAACCTCAGCAGGGTCTGCAGCACTGATGCCATCCACACGCTTTTGCAGTTACCTGGGCAGCTCCTTGGCCTCCTGGGGGACCCAGCGCAGGATTCAGTCTGAGAAGCAGCGGTGCCTGCTCTCCCCGCTGGCTCTGCAGGCAGCAGAGGGCCTCTGGGGAGGGTCACGTGGCTGAAACAGCTTAAGTTCTTTGGGATCAAGAGCGAGGTGCCTCATCCATAGGTGCCCAAGGCGTTGCTTAGAAAAGTAACCATGTTACTGTTGTTTCCTCCACAGAAGACATTGCCTCTAGTTCAGCCCTTATCAGCTATTTGAGGAATGACTATTGTGAAAAGTCACTGTGCTCAAAAGAATAAATGCGCAGTTTTCTCATCACAGGGAATTACAAGCAAATCCATCGATCAGACAAACAGTTCCCACTTTCCTCCTACCATCTCCTCACAAAAGCCAAGTAAATCAATTAAAGATTAGGAAGATTATAAATCACAGGGTAAGAAGGGCCCATTTGGGGATCTTTGGGGGCCCAGCTGATAGCCCCATGGAAAATCCCACAGCATTCGGTGAGATGATAGAATTTGGTTTTCTGGAATGAACATGACAAATTTGAATGAGTCTCTCCCTAAGAAATACCTTGGAAACTCACCTTCTGCAGAGAGCCTTCCCCACTACCAATCCTGTCCCTGTTAATGGCCTGCACCTCAAATCCCTGCCCAAGACAAAGACAGCCTACCGCATGGCAGGCAGTCAGTACATGTTTCTGAAATGACTAAATTAGAAATTAACCTGTTGGGGGAAAAAAAAGAGCATCTTGGAGTGAAAGTGGGCCTTGGCTGTAGGGACTCTGGAGGCTTCCAAGCTCAGGAAGTATGGGTTCCTGCCTCTTCCCCAAAGCCAACCTACTGGCTAATAATTCTTGATGCTGGAGGCGGTACAGTGTGAGGGCTGAGGCAGGATTCCGGAGCCGTCTGTCTGCATCCAAGCCAGCTCTAACACTCACCTACTCTGTTTCCTTGGGCAGGTTACACCCTGTGCCTCAGTTTTCTTGCCAGTAGAATGGTGAGGGCAGTAACAAGGTCTTCTTCATCAGGTTGTTACATAAAGCACTTAGAACAGCTCTCAGCAGTCCATAACTATAGTATAGCTATGCTCCATTTCTCCAGATGGCCTGTTGGCAAGATAATAAAAGATGAGCTAAGAGATCTCACACTCTCATACAAGAGAAACCTCAAAGGGAATCTTCATGGGCTCCTAGATCAACTTTTTCATTTCACAGTTGTGGAGTCTGGGGTCCTGAAATGGAAGCTGACATGTGAGAGGTCACATAGCTGACATCATGGCTGGCCCCGCCCAGGAGTCCTCGGCTAGGATTTTGAAACGTGCTGCAAAATCCGCAGACACACTCAGGTCCCACCATGCAGGGCAGCAACACCACCGCTTAGTTGACAAATATTTGACAGAGCTCTGACCTTGGCACCCTCCTCTGCTCAAGAAGAGTTTATAATGCAGTTGGGAAGATAAAAATATATGAGAATTAATGCAAATATCACCAATTGTAGTAAATAACACAGCACAGCCTACATATAAAAAGATGTGGGAGACAGAACAAAGGGTGGAGTGGGGCAGGCATCATTTACACAAACTCCCAAGATGCTTACTTTCAGAGAATATGGCTGTAGTTGACTCAGTCACCAATCCCACCTCTCCCGGGGAAGAAGCACACCACCCACAGTTTGCTCTGGCAAATCTAATCTAACAAATCTAAGATTCAACTTAGATTACAACTTGTGTGGGCAGAGAACAGATTATACCTCTATTTGCCTGTAACTACACTAGCCTTCCTCCTGAGCCCCTACAAGCAGGAGGGGAAAATGAACTAGCTGTCCAGTTCCATTTCTAGATGACTTAACAGTCCCTTTAGGTGGTGTCAAGACTCTTTTTAATAAAAATGTTCCATCTCTCAGAGACACCTTCCTACTCCCATCTTCTTCCCCTCTGGGGGTGTTCTGATGTGTGGATGGAGTGGGGAGACCAATGAGGTCACACTGAGCAGGGTAGATTGGAGAGCCTTGGACATGAGGTCCTCGGCCTCCTGGTCTCTAAGGTGATGCCTGGGAGCTGCTTGCCCTGTTGGCTGTGGTGGCTCAAGTCTGCGGCTGGTGGAATTCTTAGTCTGGAGCTTCGCTTGGGCAGGGCTCTGCAGCAGCCCCTGGCCCTGACTCAGCAACCAGCCTTTGCTATGGTGCCACCTCATCCCCAGGGACCCACCTCTAGCAAGCTTTTGCCAGCCAGACTCTGAGTAGCTTCTAGGTCCTGCCTGTACCACATGGACTCCAAGACTGACTTGAAAGGAAAACCTTAAGGTTTTAGTCTTTTGGGGCTGCCATAACAAAATACCATAAACTAGATGACTGAAACAACTTCTCAAAATCCTGGAGGCTGGAAGTCCTAGATCAAGGTCTGGCAATGTCGGTTTCTGGTGGGAATTCCTTTCCTGGTTTGCCTTTTCATGTGTCCTCACACGGCCTTTCCTCAGTGTGTGCACATGAGAAAGAGGTATCCGTCTCTCTTCCTCTTCTTTTAAGGCCACTAACTCTATCAGATAAGGGCCCCACCTTTATTACCTCAATCTTAATTACCCCCTGAAAGCCCTCTCTCCAAATACAGTCACCTTGGGCATTAGGGCTTCAACACAAGAATGTGGGGGGAGGGTGGTAGACACACCATTCAGGTCACAGCATCCTCTCTGCCTGGCCACACTGTAGCCAGGAGAACTCTGGCCAGTTCTCCCAGGAGGACTCTGAGAAGGGGTCACTTTCCTTTGAATCTAGTTCAAAATAGGGTAGAAGGGACAGTGGCCTCTCTTTGCCCTAGATGTCATCTAGTTCAGGAAAAATAATATGTATGTGGCTTGTCGATGAGGAAAAGAAGCTAACATGACATTTCTAATGGTAAAGCAGAGCACTTAAGACTTGGGATACCTAGGTTATAATTTTTTAATGATTTTCTGTGTGACCCTAAAGTGACATAATCTCCCCTTGGGCTTTATCCCCTTTTCCCTAACAGAGGAGGCTGTTGACCTACTTCTTAAAGTGATTGAGGGGAACTGGCAAAAGACATAATTGCAAAAGTCTTTTTTGTAAACATGAAGATGCTTTTACATGCTGTAAATAATAATAACACAGAAGAATACACCTCCTTTCAAAATCCATGACATTTGCAGAGTAAAGTATGTGGTCCAATAGCTGGAGTCTCAGTTCCCTTTGGTAGGGTTGCTAAGAGGGAAAATGAGTCTTCCCATCTAGGGAGGGAAGGGAAAGCTTGGGGAAATTCTCCTAACTGAAGAGAGATGAATTCCATGAAAAACACAGAAAACACTGTGCACAATCTTCTAGCAACAGTCTGTCAAAGAGAAGCAAATCCTTCAGGAAATTCTCTTTAATATACTTTTAGTAAATGTTTTATTGTATTGGATTATGGGAATTAAGGGAGTGAAGGATCCATACCATATTTTTCAAAAGCAATATTTTTAGAATCACAAATTATATTGAAATTTTTATACCAAAAAAATAAAAACAAATATCAGAAGAACTAAACAGCATTTATACATGTCTCTACAGAGATATATATGTATATTAGCAAATTGAAATATAGCAAATACACACAAAAACACCCACATAAAAGAGATGCAAATTATATTTTTGACACAGTTTCAGCCCAATCACCTAATACAATTTTCTTTTATAGGCAGAGGTAATAAATAGTGCAAATGTATATTTATGGTGTATTTGACAGATGTATTTGCTTTGAGTCAGAAGGAAAAGCTCTAGCGATTTTATGGTGGAAATGCTTCTCATCTACCTGGACTAAATCGCTCGTCTTTCTTCTGGGTTTCTCACTGTGACCGAGTCTGAAGTGGGAACTACCTTTTGGTCTCAGAGTGTGGTACCTGCTTGGAATAAGGATTTGGAGCATACTTGAAAATCAAGATGTCCTGATATCTGTGTGTGTTTATATCCTGTCTCCCCTCTAAGACTATGTGCGCCTTGAGAGAAAGAGCAATGTCTGTTACTTCCACACAGATCTTTCTGCCTCCAGAACAGTGGTTTGCATGTAAGGGGTGCCTCATAGGACGATGTTATTCTTTTGCCAGGGTGCTGGTGTGGTCTTTAGGGAAGCAGACACATGCTATGTGCTGTGAGATGGTGTTTCACTTCAACATGTCTGAGAATCAGCTGTAACTTGCTCTTTTTTTAAAATTGAAGTATAGCTGATTTATAATGTTGTGTTACTTTCAGGTGTACAGCAAAGTAATTCAGTTTTATATATATATAAAACTATATATTTTTCAGATTCTTTTCCATTTTAGTTTATTACAAGATATCGAATATATTTCCGTGCTATAGATTAGGTCTTTGTTGTTTATCTATTTTATATATAGTAGTGTGTATCTGTTAATCCCAAACTCCCAATTTATCCCCCCCTCCCTTTGGTAACCATAAATTTGTTTTCTATGTCTGTGAGTCTATTTCTGTTTTGTAACTAAGCTCACTTGTATCATTTTTTAAGATTCCACATGTAAGTGATATCATATGATATTTGCCTTTCTCTATCTGACTGACTTAGCAGTGACTTACTTGTAATCCAAGAATACAAGAGTATTTCCCTAGTTAATCCCTAGCTGATTAACTTAACTTCCACGCTAAATGTTCCCCTCTAAATGCATCCATCCCTCCAGTGAGTCCTATGGGGGTGCAGATGTTGGACCAAACAAGTGGAGAGTGGTATATCATACGGGTCCAGGTGGGTGAGAAGCAAGCCCAGAGGCTCAACCCTAGCAAGGAAGGGGCAGCTGGAGCGTAGGAGGAGAAAATGAGGTTCTGGGGACTTTGGTCCTTAGCTAAAGAGCCCCCATTCCAGCCCAGGCTGTCCTTGGGGCCTTGAGTAGAGATATTGCCAGGGGAATCCTGTGTGTGAATTCATCCTTGGAGTAGGGAGAGGGCACCAGCCCACAAGGGCAGAGGGAATGGGGATCCAAGGTAGATGGTTATGGGGTGCAGTCACCAGAGCCAGGCGGTGCCCCCCTTGGGGAGGGTTTCTGGGGAGAATACCTGGACACTGGTGGCTAATTTCATCACAGAGACTCAGCTAGTGAACAGTCTTTTCTCATCAATGCCTGGAAGTCAGAGGGTTCTTAGAGATAGAAAACTTAACAAGATTCAAATGCAAAGAGACTTTAGGGAAACCAGAGACCAGGACTGTCTGGTCCTTCCCCTATTAGGTCCCCTTTCTTTCTTAGTTCCATGTCTGGCCGGGAGGGTCTCATTAGGAAAGGCTGGGTGTTTCTTTACACATGCATGTCTCTCTCCAGGCCTGAAAATGAGGCCCACCTCACCCCACCACGCTGCTGTGAACAGATATGTTTAAATTTCTTGAAGCTTGGGTGACGTCCTCGGATAAGGAGCTCTAAGTACCAAGAATTATTGTTATTACTAGGTAGTTACTGCCTAGCATGCAGCGAATTACTCTGCCCTGCTGTGTAAAAGATGTACAGAGGGATGGGGAAGTGTGGAAGGGGGAGGCGGGAGGAGGCGTAATGAAATGTACTAAAGAGGGGCCCGGCCCGGGAGCATCCCATGCTTAGGGTCTCCACCAGGCACACTCTTATGGCCAGAACAAATGATCTCTTTCCACTCAGCAAACAGAAGACAACACGAAGATGCTAGGATTGTAAAGGACGCACAACACAGGGCTTAAAGGCATGGATTTCAATCCCAACTCCAACACTTATAACTGTGTGCCTTGGACAAGCTCATGAGCCTGTGTGGCCTTGGTTAGTGGGAGCTGTCACATAGAAGGCTCCACATGGTTGTAGCAATTATTATTACTACTATTACTACAGCTATTATTAGGCCTTGGTCCAGTTGTCTATGATTTGCAGGACCAGTACAGAGTCTGAAGCATCGTTTTCAGAGTCAGGATTTCCCAGGAGAAACGGGAACCCACAGCCAGTGTGGAACCACCAAAGGAGGTCAAATGGACACCTCCCAGAATTGCCAAGGACCCTCACTAGGGGCGAGGAGGGGGAGTCTAAATTCAACCTTAAAGTAGTTCTTGAGAGGTGGCAGTATCGCTAATGAACTCTGGACTTCTGTTTATGAAAGAGCAGCCAATATGTCCTATGAGTGCTCAGTCCGTCTCTCCACCAAGAAGTCCCGAGACTCTTCTGGAAACCACAGCTGAACACCGTGCATTCAGTTCTTCTCCAGGGCATCAGGGGCAGATGTGGGGCCGGGTGAGCTTTACTGAGACTTATCCATCTCCACCTCAAGCGCACCACACAAGGCTGGGATGACCTCTGTGGTGACTCAGTGACGGGACGAGTTTACTAAGCCCGGGAGAGTCTACTGTAAGAAGCATCGAACATGGTGCTGCCACAGAGACATATGACTCGTATGATAGAGGACATAAGACAAAGCATCCAGGGAAATATGACTGACCGTACACGGTGAGAAACGACCGGAGAGTCTGGGGTTTGGATTCCTGAAAGCTTCAGTGGTCAGAGGACACGTCACTGCTTCCTGAGAGATCATGGGGCAACTCACTAGAAAACATTCTATTTTTTTTTAATTGAAGCATGGTTGATTTACAATTTGTGTTAGTTTCAGGTATACAGCAAAGTGATTCAGTTATATATATATATATATATATATATATATATATATATATATATATATATTCTTTTTCAGATTCTTTTCCATTATAGGTTACTATTACAGCATATTGAATCTAGTTCCCTGTGCTAGAACATTTGATCTAGAATACAAATAAACACTCCCCCTCCCACAAAGATACACTTAGGTGATGTGCACATGCTGTCAGATTACAAGGGATTGCATCTCAATAACTTGTCGCTTGATCCACAAGTGGGTTGAGGGTGGTAGTTGGATGGTTTCCCACCCAATTGTTTGAAGTGATCTGATGATTTGGGAACATGTATCTAAAAGTACTCCCCCAACCAAGAAATTGAGTGATATGAATTAACTCAAAAGAATAAGCTTCACCCTGAATAAAAACCATGGTATCTGAGTGGCAGGAATTACGGGCTGTTGTACGTACAAGCCACACTCCTCATCTCGTATTTCCCACACTAACTGTTTACCTTAGATTCATCTCTATCTTGGTATATTCCTGGAGTAGTCGAACTTCCAGGGTGGGGTATCGTCACTCATCAGAGCATTTAATTGAAAGGTACCTCTTCCATCTTCCCTCTTAAAGGCTGAAGAATTGTTTCTCAAACTTCTCTCTCTTTTGAGCTAATAAAACAAAACAAAAACGCTTTTAAACAAGTAAAAAATACCCCACTAAATAGAACAGGCTGTGAGATGCCAAGCAATGTAAACTCCATTGCTATATTTTATTGAGTCTTTTCTATTTCAGGGCAACGGAGCAACTTAGCAGACTGGGAAACACATGGGCCTCCTGGATTGGGCGCAGCTCCCCTGTGCACGAAGCCTGTTTTGGAAGAAGGCTATTTTGAAACCTGCTCCTTGCCGTCACTCTAGACTTTTAGCGAATTAATTTGGATTTAAGGAGTAAAAAAGAAAAAGAAAAGAATGGAAAAAACTCACCTTCTCTGTACATGGTAGAATTTCACTGGGATGCAAAGTGGGGCTGGAGGAATATGACCACTCAGTCTGACTTACGATGCAGGATTTTAGGGGCTGGATAAACACGCTGTGTGTCACCCAGCTGCTTCCTAGACAAGGCGAGTAGAGGAGGATTAGGGAGGCCCCACCGGTGCGTGAGGAAGCAATGGTCTATTTTGAGCCCTTTTACTTGAAAGGCTCAAAGAAAGAATAATTGCATCCTCTTCTGGACTAAAAGTTTTCAACAAATGACCTGGCTTGGTTCTTTTAAAAAAATACAAAAGTGTGAGTGAACCCCACAACGTGTCAATGAGACAAGCAAGTGATTTTGCTTGTTGGAGGTGATTTTTATGGAAAGTTGTACTTTGCAGATTGCGACCAACCCAGCACATCCTCCGCCCTCCTGCTCCTTTTCTCAGTTGGCTCTGAGGAAACATGCTTCCAAGTTTGAGAATTCATCTTGTCTGATTAATGATGTGTACACAGAGATTTTGGACTCATCTTCCTTCTCTTGGTCTTTTTTATTCCATTGTTTGCTGTGCTACAACCCTGCGGATAGATGGTTCTGCCGTGATAAATGTAAAGTTTGCATAAGCCATGTAACAGCAGGACAGCCTATTATCACTGTACATTTTCCATGGCTGTGCAAACCTCTGTAGGCTATTTTATTGCTAATAGATCCACAGAGAAACAGTAGTGATTTTACGACTCTTTTTAAAATGGAAATTCATGTTTGAGAAATACAACTGGGAGGAAACAGATGTAAACCACTTAAGCATTTGCAGAAAATTGAGATGCACACTCTTATTTACAGACCTACATAGCCTCCGTCGCTTTATTTTCAAAATTAAAATGAGCAATCTGTTTACTGTGGGAAATGAGGAACTGTAAACTTGTTTTTTTCCCTTTACACAACAATGGCCGCCATCGTTGGTTTTAATGGCGGTGCTGAAACAGGATGGCAATTTTTTTCCCCTTAGATTTTATCGTCTAGAATGCATTCCCTCCATAATCTGTGTGAGAGGTAGGCAAATGGGAAAGATTTTAGTATAACTGTATGTCTGAACTCATATCATGCTTTAACAGCTAAAATGATTACCAGACACTTTAGAAGGATTTAAACCAAGTATTTATCACCTGTAAATTGCTTAAAATATTGGAAGAGTAGACCAGCCTCTACAAAAAATGCTTTTATATGTCCAAACACAAAAGCCCAGCCCATTCAAAAAAATTTATTCTTGGGCTTCCCTGGTGGCGCAGTGGTTGAGAGTCCACCTGCCGATGCAGGGGACACGGGTTCGTGCCCCGATCCGGGAAGATCCCACATGCCGCGGAGCGGCTGGGCCCGTGAGCCATGGCCGCTGAGCCTGTGCGTCCGGAGCCTGTGCTCCGCAACGGGAGAGGCCGCAACAGTGAGAGGCCCGCGTACCGCAAAAAAAAAATTTATTCTTGCCTTGTCCCAACCTTCACGTATCTTAAAAAATTGTGACAAATTTCACATTTTGGAAAGGAGAGGTAAATCAAACTATCACGGAACAACACATCAATGAGATATCTGTGTGCTGGATTCACCAGAGCAAGTTCCTTATGACATGTGCAGGCTTCTCTGATTTCTTTTTTTTTTTTTGGGGGGGGGCGGTTTGGAATGACATTTTAAACAATTGTGGTAAAACATACATAACATAAAACTGATCACTTTAACCATTTCTTTTTTTTTTTGGTACGCGGGCCTCTCACTGTTGTGGCCTCTCCTGTTGCGGAGCACAGGCTCCGGACGCGCAGGCTCAGCGGCCATGGCTCACGGGCCCAGCCGCTCCCCAGCATGTGGGATCTTCCCGGACCCGGGCGCGAACCCGCGTCCCCTGCATCGGCAGGCGGACTCCCAACCACTGCGCCACCAGGGAAGCCCCCACTTTAACCATTTCTAAGTGTATGATTCAACAGCATGAAGCACATTCACATTGTTGTACAGCCATCACCACCATCCATCTCCCAAACTTTTCCATCATCCCAAAGAGAAACTCTGTACCCATTAGACACCAACTCCTCATTAACCCCCCCCCCCCCCCCGCCGCCATGGTCCCTTGTAACTTCTATTCTACTTCTGTCACTATGAATGTGACAGTTCTGGGTACGTCATATAAGTGAAGTCATACAATATTTATTCTTTTGTGTCTGGCTTATTTCACTCAGCACAATGTCTTCAAGGTGCATTAGTGTCACAGCACGTGCCAGAATGTCCTTCCTTTTCAAGGTTGAATAGTATTCCCTTGTTTACATAAGCCACATTTTGCTTATGCACCCGTCTGCCAACGGTCGTCTGATTCTAATATTGAGAAGAATCCCAGCACCACAGGGAGGGAGGTGGCCCACCTTTACTGCAAAGCAGGCCATGACAAGCCAAGCAGAAGGAGAACTGTCCAGGACCAGCTCTGCAAAGCAAGGCAGGGAGGCCTCCCATGAACTATATATAGATTTCTGGCTCTGTGCAATCCCCAGCTGGGTGAATCTTTTGCTTTCATCTTAGATCTTTGTTTTCAACGTGAAAGGAGGCTACACGAGAGCCTGTTAGAAACTGAAATTCTTCTCAAAGACAAATTACGATGGGCTTCAGCCCAAGATTGGAGAATAGAACGTATCCTCCAGGCTCCTTTGTAACCTCAATACCTCCCCCAAGCCTCCTGGAGGAAGGTATTGGGAGATCCCCTGATCACAGCCTTTGGGTCACATCCAATGAGGCCCAGGCACAGCAAGTCAGCCTCTGAGCTCATCCATCCTTAGTGGAAATCATACTCTGCAGAGACGGTACTCAGTACACTCACAAGCCTATGTGCCGTACTCCACTCTCTCACGCCAAGGAATTAAACAACTGTCGGCTATTTACCTTGCTATCTCCTGGCCCACATGATGTATCGCAGCTTCTGTTTATGGCCTCTTGGTGACAAAAGCTGATTACAGACCTGAGGGGAGAAAGCTTCGTGGCTGGACTGCTGTTGTTGCTGTCATAATCACCACGGTTTTCCATGGACTCACCCACATTCTCCACATCGTTGGGTGTTCTTACTAACAAAGTAGGGTATTTCACAGTATCTGTGAAATTCATCCCTGTCACCAGTGTATTATCAAATAATTAAGGAACCTTGGGGATGTGCCTAAACATTGCTGACATTTTACAAGGGAAAATGGACGTTTGTTGAGAGGAAATCTTATTAATAGAGAGATTCTCTGGCATTACATATGTGTTGCAACATTACCATGGATGAAAAAATTTTGCACATATTCACTTATTTACTGTACACAGCAATCCTGTGAGGTCTTCAGGGTGGCTCTATTTGCCCCATTTTATTGATGAGGTCAGGTGATTTGTCCATGGACTTCAGGCAAAGCCACTGTTTCTTCTGAGGCAAAGCCCACCTCTCTGCCCAGCGATGCAATCCTCATCTCCATGCTTTCTGGCTTTCTCTGTGGAGTCACAATCTTTTGCTCTCTTTAAATTCTCCCCCAGGCTCTCATTGCCTCTGCTCTAATTCACCCCACACGCCTCATTCTCACTTCCAAAACGGCTTGCCACCGTCACCAATACTAATATGAATGTCAACATTTCTTGAGCGTTACCTAAATATCAAGACATGTGTTGCCTCAATTACTCCTTAAAGCAACGCTGTGAGAGAGGTTTCATTGCGAATCCCATCACAATGGGATGAGGAAACTGAGGCACAGAGAGATCAATTAACTTGCTCAAAGTCACACAGCTAGTCAGTGGGGAGCAGGGGCTTGAACTGAGGCAGTCTGACTCCAGAGCACATTAGCTGCTGCGCCCAAGAGGCCCTGCGGGGCTTCATCCGATGTCTCCTCCCCACTGCAGGGTGGTCTGTGTCCACTGCCCCTCTCTTGAAGAGAATGAATAGAGTACTTGACCTTGACCTACTAAGTGGAGCAGTGATAAAGTTCTATTTTTTGTTGTTGTTGTTGTTGCGGTACGCGGGCCTCTCACTGTTGTGGCCTCTCCCGTTGCGGAGCACAGGCTCCGGACGCGCAGGCTCAGCGGCCATGGCTCATGGGCCCAGCCGCTCCGCGGCATGTGGGATCTTCCTAGACCAGGGCATGAACCCGTGTTCCCAGCATCGGCAGGCGGACTCTCAACCACTGCGCCACCAGGGAAGCCCCAAATGTGTTGTTCTTTTAGTTGACTTGTTCTTTTAGTCTCAACCAATCAGAAAAACAGTCCTCCTACAGGCATCTTGTGCAGCAAGAGGAGAGGTTTGGGTGATCTGAGCTCAAATCCCAGCTCTGCTCCTTTCTAATGCGTGAGCTTCATCAACGTGATTCACTTCTGTGATTCCTAAATTCTTCTTCTGTAGGGCAGATTAACAATAATCCATCATTAAATGAGATAATGTACATGGAACATCTCAAACTGTACACAGTAGGTGCAGAATAGATGACAGCTATCCAGATCATGAGAACAAATCCAAAGCCACAGAGGCCTCACCAAAGGGCTGAGCTTGGGGAACTGGGCTGAAATTAATTAGGTTGTGTACCTTCAAAGGTCATCCGGAGTTACAGTAATATGACCAGAAGCAAATTAACTTGGGTCTAGAAGCCCAACTCCTTCCTCCCTCAGAGGACCACCTCAGACAAATGAGCAGTCCAGCCTCTGTTCAGGAAGGAAATGGGAATTCAGTCAACAGGTTCAGGCCTCTGCTGAGAGCAATATAAATTAATCAAAATTATAGATCATTTTAATAAGAGGTCACTTTGGAAACCTGAGGACAGTTATAGTTGATTTAGGCTAGTGTGAGGACTGTAAAGAAAACACCTTGGGTCTTTAAGTCCTATAGCTTCCTTTGGGTAATTACAAAGAAATACAGTGGTGTGTAGAGGTACACTTCTCCATGACTTCCATGGATCAGATGCACATCCCTGCCAATCAAAACCAGTACTTCAGGCTTCCCTGGTGGCGCAGTGGTTGAGAGTCCGCCTGCCGATGCAGGGGACGCGGGTTTGTGCCCTGGTCCGGGAGGATCCCACATGCCTTGGAGCGGCTGGGCCCGTAAGCCATGGCCGCTGAGCCTGCGCGTCCGGAGCCTGTGCTCTGCCACGGGAGAAGCCACAGCAATGAGAGGCCCGTGTACCACAAAAAACAAAAAAAAAACAAAAAAAAACAGTACTTCATTCAATAAAAGTTTGAGATAATGTGGTTTTCCTACTGTATTAGGTGTCCTGTCCACCACACGAGGGCTATGACCACATTCCTCAGCATTGGATGGTATTTCAAATGCCATTTGCTTTACCCAAATCAAGGCCCTAAAAGTGACAGTTCTATTTTCTGTACTCACAGGCAATAGTATAGCATGTGGACAAACAGCTTTTGATCCCAATCCTGTCTGTCACCTCCTACACGTGTGACCAGCTCCCTCGACTGAGAAATGAGAGTCTTTGTTAATGAGAGTAATTAAACGAGTTAATGCCTGTGATATATTTTGTCCAGTGCCTGGTTCATAGTAAGTGCCCACTAAAATGATGGAATAAATGGTAGCTACTCATAGATGGGTTGTATGGATTCTAATAGAAACATAATGGGTAATTAATTTTAGCTGAGTTAGACTTGTTTTAGGCTGGGGCTTCTCCAGGTAGATTTAAAAAACCTTTGAAAAAGCCATAGAAATAATGCCGGCCCACAGATTTGAGACCCAAAGTAAGAAGGAAAAGCCCAAGAAGCGTTATTCACTCTTTCTCTTCCTTTTTAGTTTGGTTTTCAAAAGAAGCTACCCTCACACATTCCCTTCCCCACTGCCCTGAGGATACTGTAGTGTGTTTTGTGTTCATCACTCCTCTGCTTTTTCCAAAGTTTCCTGCCTCTCCCTGAAAGATGTATTTTTAGATCTGCCTCATCATCTTCTTTTTGCAGGATATTACGTTTGTGAGAGTCATCCACGTGGCCACAATTTATTCACTTTCAGGGCTGTATTCCTTGGTACAAATATACTCCAGTGTGTTCTTCCAATCTATTGTTTTTGGGCATCTGCATTGTTTCCAGTCTTTGCTCCTATGAGCATTCATATCCACTAGGAGCACGCAACAATGTTTCCAGGGTCCTTATGATGAATGACTTGAGAATTTTACTGAATTCTGTACCTATTGAGATGATTTTGTGGTTTTTCTCCTTTCATCTCTTAATGTGGTAAATTAAAGTAACAATTTTTTTCTAATATTGAACCAATGGTGCATTTCTGGCATAAAACCTACTTGAGAGCTTGTTTGGAGGTTCTAGCAGGGGAGTGCAGCTACTCACATACCCTTGACCCAAGAACAGTCCTCCGCTGTGGGGGAAGGTCATCCTCTTCGATGGAGCACACAGCTTGGCGATGGATGCACATGGAGCTGTGAGGAGGGAAGGGGACACCCGCCTAGGCTGCCAGATCAGCCGAATCAACCCTGGCGATCAATGGGGTGACAGATGTCGCAGCCAGATCGCCCTCACATCCCATAAACCCTACTTTATCTCTTTGTTGCACAATTTGGTTTATTTTATTTAGTATTTATAGATCGTGATCCACCTTCACCTAGATTTGGTATCAAGATTACACCAGCATCAATAAATTACTATTTCCTTCTCCCCACCCTCCTTCCCATCCTTCCTCTCTCTCTCTTTTCTTTTCTTTTTTTTTCTTTTTTTTAATGCTTGAGAAGAGCTTGTGTAAGAGGACAACCATTTATGTTTTGAAAGGTTGATGGACCTGGAGTTTTTGTTGTTTTTAGCTATTACAAGTAAAGCTGCTATAAACATTTGTGTACAAGTTTTTCTCTGAGCATAAGTTTTTATTTCTCTGGGATAAACTGTTTTAGCCCAGGAGCACAATTGTTGGGTCAAATGGTAGTTACATATTTAGTTTTTTTAAGAAATTGCTGAACTGTTTTTCAGAGTACTTATACATTTTATGCTCCCACCAGCAATGTCTGAGCCATCCAGTTTCTCTGCATCCTCAACAGCATTTGGTACTGTCATTATTTTGTATTTTAGCCACTCTGATAGGCTTATAGCAATATCTCACTGTGGGTTGTTTTTTTTTGCGGTACGCGGGCCTCTCCCTGCTGTGGCCTCTCCTGTTGCGGAGCACAGGCTCCGGACGCGCAGGCTCAGCGGCCATGGCTCACGGGCCCAGCCGCTCCGCGGCATGTGGGATCCTCCCGGACCGGGGCACGAACCCGTGTCCCCTGCATCGGCAGGTGGACTCTCAACCACTGCACCAACCAGGGAAGCCCCTCACAGTGGTTTTAATCTGCATTTTCCTAGTCTAATGCTGTTGTCCATCTTTTCATTTGCTTATTTGCCATCTGTATATCCTTTTTAGTAAAATACCTCTTCATGTTATTTGCCCATGTTCTAATTGATTTGTTTGATATTTTTCTGTTGAGCTTTGAGAGTTCTTCATACATTCTAGATACTAGTTCTTCATTCCACAAATTCAATTGATAACATTTCCCTTATTTTTTGTCATTTTAAGCATCTTCTCATTTCCATCAAGAACCATGAGTAACCATGGGTTACTTTAAAGTATATTCTTTAAAAGTTCATAACAAATGGATTTTTAGAAATTATCTTTTTGTCATTTATTTATAACTTAATTTCATGGAAGTCAGTGACTGTGACTTGACTCATACCAATTATTTGAAATTTTTCAATACTTGCTTTTGGTTTATAATGTGGTCAACTTTCATGTATACTTTCTGTGTGCTTCAAACGAATTTATATTTTCTGATTATTAGGGATAGTTTTTAAGTTTATCCATTAGATTAAGCTTGTGATGTTCAATTCTTCTGTATTCTAATTGATATTTTTTCTCTGCTTGATTTACCAACCACTGAATGTCTCCCTCAATCATGATCGATTTGAT
The DNA here is from genome assembly GCF_008692025.1 of Phocoena sinus. Classification (NCBI taxonomy): domain Eukaryota; kingdom Metazoa; phylum Chordata; class Mammalia; order Artiodactyla; family Phocoenidae; genus Phocoena; species Phocoena sinus. Next base: position 49,809,428 of record NC_045771.1, read on the forward strand.
AGTTCCTTTTTATCTTCTATCAATTCTTGTCTTTTGAAGATTTGTTACTGAGTACATACAGGGTCCTGGTGAATTCAATACTTTTAAAAATATGGGGCTTCCCTGCTGGTGCATTGGTTAAGAATCCGCCTGCCAATGCAGGGGATGTGGGTTTGAGCCCTGGTCCGGGAAGATCCCACATGCCACGGAGCAACTAAGCCTGTGCACCACAACTACTGAGCCTGAGCTCTAGAGCCTGCGAGCCACAGTTACTGAAGCCCGTGCATCTAGAGCCCGTGCTCGCAACAAGAGAAGCCACTGCAAGCCCGTGCACCGCAACGAAGAGTAGCCCTCGCTCGCCGCACACAGCAACAAAGACCCAAGGCGGCCATAAACAAATAAATTAATTAATTAAAATAAAAAATATGTACTAATACTCATTATCTATAGTAATGCCTTTTACCTAAGGTCTGTTTTATCTGGTGTTATTATACTAGCTGTCTTTTGGATACCATCTGCCTGTTGTTCCTCAGATTTGTTCTCCCCTCTCTTATGACATGATTTTTCCTCTCTCCCATTTTTAGCTGGAGCCTTGATCTCCTGAGTAAAAACTCAGCAGCTAGGTGTGGCCATATGACTAATTTCCGGCCAACGAGATGAAAATGTTGGGTTGTTTGACAGCTTTCAAGAACCTACCTTAAGAGGAAGTGCAGGATGTACCATTTCTTCTTCTTCATCCTTCCTTTATCCTGAATCCCGGAATGCAGATGCTGCCATCTGGGACCATCTGAGACAAGGCTACCTATTGTGAACCAAAAGATAGAAAGAGCCAGAGGCACCCACATAAGGCTAGTTGCTCTCAGGTATTAGGTAACCATTGACAAATCAGCCCATGAGTCCTCAACAGTAAATATGGCCAACAGTTTGAAGGTCAAGCCACAGCTGGTCCATCTCCATGGGCCGATGGCCTGCTTTCCACTCTAAGCCAATAGACCAGACAGAAAGCTCTGGTCCCAGAATCCTCCCTGGGGAACATCAGGCCTGTCTAGTGTCACTGCCCACGTTAGATAGCTCCCAGATGGCATCAGGGCCCTGATGCCCATGAGGTTAGGAATCTGCACAATTCATCCTTCCTGCATTCCTCAAATCTGGTCCAAGCACAACTTTAATTTTCCAGCAATGTTTGAAGCCTAACATTCTTGACTAAAGCAGAAAATAGGCAAGCAAAATGTCCACTAAGAGTTTTAAAATGTGTTCCCTTGGCTTCCTACTAAATTCTGTTCCAAGTGTATCTTATCACTGACATTTAAAATTTTTTAAATTAGCTATATAGGGCTTCCCTGGTGGCGCAGTGGTTGAGAGTCCGCTTGCCGATGCAGGGGACACGAGTTCGTGCCCCGGTCCGGGAAGATCCCACATGCCGCGGAGAGGCTGGGCCCGTGAGCCATGGCCGCTGAGCCTGTGCATCTGGAGCCTGTGCTCCGCAACGGGAGAGGCCACAACAGTGAGAGGCCCACGTACCTCAAAAAAAAAAAAAAAAATTAGCTATATAGTTTCGCTATATATCCTGCTAATATTGAGCTGAATTGGATTCAGAGATGAGTAGTATAGATACACTGAGTTCATAAAGTCTTGCTTCCTAAGTTTCCTGGACAGCTGCTTAAAAATTTAGGTCTGGCCTAACAGTCCTCTAATGGGTAAGTTTTTTCTTTCTTTCATAAGTGAGAAATAAGGAATTCTGCTAAATTGAAATACAATTTTCTTATACTAATTGCTATAAGTAAAGGGCTACCATTTCTATGACTCTGCCCATGCTCAAAGTCTCTGTGGTGACACCCTGAAAGATGAATAATCTTCTGAAATAATTAGCAAATTAGCTATTTCCTTTTTTCCTTCTCTTGAGGGAAAAAAGTTGAGGCTGATGAAGTTTCCTGTTCCAGTGTCCGAAGGTGTGTGCTTGTAGACAGCACCCTCTCACCACACCTGTGGCTCTCAGGTTTGGGTGTGCACCTGCATTCCCTGGGAAGTGGGTTCCCATACGACACTCCTCTAGATTCCCAGAACATACTCCTGTAGATTCAGGAGGCTTAGAGAAGGGTTCAGGTATCTGTATTTTTATTAAGTCCCCAGAAGATTGTAATGCCTTCCAAGATGAAAAACCAGTGCACTTTCTTCCTGGATTATCCATGCTTCCTCCTTGTCAAGATAGGGAAGGGCAGGAGGGCATGGGGCTGCCACACCAGGTGAGTTCTCCAGGGCTGGTCTGGTGGGTGATAACTGTCATCCTACAGGGGATACCAAAATCAGGGGAGAGGGAAGAACAGCTCAAGTTCACCAAGTGGATAAGAAATCGCCCAACCTGTTGCCAGCACCAATGAGGCCATGACTGGGAAGTCAGGAATCCAATGGAAGCTGAGAAGCAAAAGCATGGGTCCAAGGGAGAGGCCAGGGCCACTGTGAAGGTCAAGTGTTGTCTTCTACTTGTGGCTAGGGTATAGGTGGGGCAGCTACACCTTAAGCATCAGCACTGTCTGACAGCTGGAGCAGACTCAATCAATCTGTGATTTTTCCAGGAATTATTGACTGAGAAACTGGTGGAGAGAGGAGCTGCCTGAACATAACTACTTGATCCGCTATTGGGTCGGCCAGCTCCTCAAGAGGTCATACTTTGGGACCCTGAAAACAGAAGCAGAGGTTGGAATCCTGACTCTGCCATCACCACGCTGTGACCTTGGACGGGCCAAAGTCATCTCCCCAGGGCTGACCAAGTCAGCACTTGGTCAGTGTTGGTACATTTGAGAGCAGACTCCTCGTGGTTTTGCTTTTTATATTTTTGTGATTGATCACCAGGCTTTAAATACAGTTAGTACCCAAAAAATACCCGTTGAATGAGCAGATTCTAAAAATAATCAAAAGAAAGTAATCAATGGGATGTGATTCATTGATAAACAGCAGGCTTATCCTGTCTCTGAAACTTAACTCAGCCATGCTCAGCCAAGGCAAGATTTCGAGGCAAATGGATAAATAACGGTGGTAAGGACCTAAAGACTATTTAATGAACAAATGAATGATTAAATGAATGGATTGTTAAAACTAAATTACTGTGTAGACATTCAGTCACAGGATGCTAAATACCCACATAAAAAATGATGCCATAAAAGTATGTTTGCTATTAAAAGTCAATTAAATATTTCAGTAAATCCAAATATCTGGATATCTGGGTTAAGTTCATCAAATGATTCCTGACTGAATTTTTCATTTTAATTGAGTCTCTTTTGAGATGGTGTATCCTGAGTCACTCTTGAGGACACAGTGAAGGAGAAATGTGAGGAGGCATCATGCCCATGGGTAGCCTTGGACTGTCTCATGAGTTCAAGTTGCAAAGAGAATTTCAATGTCACCACAGTCATTGCAGGTTCACAGTGAAGGAATCATTTCAGAGTTTCTATTTTTAGATTCCATCATAGTAAAATAGGGCTTTGAAGTTTTCCAAGACCTTTATCTCATAGTTTTTAATTAAGGAGAACTGCATTATCACTGAAGTATATAATCTTCTCGGAGCTATAAAGTCCAGCTGATGGCCGATTACATTTTAATCTGTTTAATGAAATTTCCTAATAAAATATCTGATCAATGAATATTTGTATTGTGCATGCTTTACACTAATACGTGGTGTGTGTGTGCTTGCATACATCAATACCGTTCAGGCTTTTCAGCCTTATAGATTTATATCCAATTTGCTTTCAATGTTTCCTGCATTTTTTGAGCAAAATCCCTTGTTCAGTTTAAATTTCTAATATTCAAATTTATATCTAGATGTTAGTAACCAGAGGGAAATTATTTAGCCACCACTATGTATTTTACATGCAGATTTTTATGGAGTTGCACTAAACCAAGCATTGCAGTATATGGTGTGCCAATTTGTTGCTGTTTTTTCTTTCAGTATATTAACTGCAGAATTGTAAAATGAAAGAGGCGAGAATTTCTCACCCCAGTCCATGAGTTGTATGTGGCAGTTCAAAAAGCCCAGGAGTTCTGCCAGCAGCTCAACTGAATCCGAACATTTCTCTCCTTAGGATGCTACTTTTTGTGCAGCGTTTTTCTCTAACCCTGGGAAGGGACGATTAAATAAATAATGAGTAAACATGTCTCATTGAAGGGACTTTGACGTTTCATCTAAGTTTACACGTTAATTAAGATTGTTCTAGTCCCCCCCAAAGGGTATTTTTTTCTTTTGAGCAACTAGACTGAAATATAGCATAAAAGCATATGAACACTCTGTTAAATGCACAGATTTAACCCAGCCGTTTTGCTTCTAATCATTATTAATTGCCTCCAGTGGTGGACATTAATTTCCCTATTGCAGCAACATGCATCTTGAGCTTGGGCATATCCTAATACATCAAACGGGACAGGTGATATAATTCAGTTGGTCACAGCTGGAAAGGAGACAGCCACCCACACGCAGGCAGTCTGTCAACCTTAGTTACCACCACAGCCTCCAAAACAACGTTGTACATTTATCTCAGGGGATAACGTTACATGAAGTATGGCCGCTTGGTTCATCCTATTTAATCTGTTATTGTCTTAGTGACTACAAGAATCAAACAGTTGAAACTCAAAACTCTGAATTTGTTCCTAGCCATTGGAGGGGGAGAAAATGGAGACAAATGGTCAAACTCATGGTTCCGATGAAGTGATAAGTGCTTGGTTCAGTGTGGATTATATCTGAAGATAGATGTCATCACAGGATGTAGAGTGAGCCGCTAGTAATGTTTACTGTGATGTGATTTCAGGGTCCTGCCCTGCTCCGTGGGCCTTTAGGAGATCTTGACAAGTTGCTCGTAGTACCTTGTGTTTATACAAGACTGGCTCTTTGGAACGAAGTTATTAGCTTTGTTATCCTCAAAGATTAGCTCAAAGCTTCTCAGTGGTAACACAGAAAAAAGAGGTAGGGTGGGTATTAGAGTCGATTGGCTGAGAGAAATGAGACGATGGTGAGGCTGTGTTGAATTATGAGCCAACATCAAAGCTGCAACTAGGACTCAAGGCCAAATGTTGGCCCTTGAGTCTGGCTCTCCCTGAAGAGGTACTTCCTCTTCCTCTGCAGGATTCATTCTAAGTAAGAGAAATGCAAATCAAAACCACAATGAGATATCATCTCACACCCATTAGGATGGCCACTATCAATAAGTGTTGGCAAGGATGTGGAGAAATCGGAACACTTGAGCACTGCTGGTGGGAATGTAAAATGGTGCAGCCGCTACGGCGAACAATATGGTAGTCCCTCAAAAAATTAAAAATAGAGCTACCATATATACGGCAATTCCACTTCTAGGTACATATCTGAAAGAATTGAGAGCAGGATCTCTAAGAGATATTTATACATCTATGTTCAAAGCAGCGTTCTTTACAGTAGCCAGGAGCCGGAAGCAACCAGATGTCCATCGACAGACGAATGAACAAAGAAAACGTGGTACTATATAAATACAATGGACTACTACAGCCTTTAAATACGCAGCCTTTAAAAGGAAGGAAATCCTGTCACAGGCTACAACATGGATGAGCCTTGAAGACGTTATGCTAAGTAAAAGAAGTCAGCTGCAAAAGGACGAATGCTGAATGCTCCCCCTCGTGTGAAGTATCTAAAGTCAAAGTCATAGAAACAGAAAGTACAAAGGGTAGGGAAGGGGAATGGGAATTCCTGTTCAGTGGGTATAGAGTTTCAGTTTTGCAAGATGAAAACATTCTAGAGATCTGTTGCACAGCATCGTGAATGTACTTACTACTAAACTGTACACTTAAAACGGTTAAGATGGTAAATTTAATGTTATGTGGTTTTCACCACAATACAAAATACATATAGACAGATATATAAATCGAAAAGTCTAGAGGAATAGCCACACAATGTTTACAGTGTTAGAATTATGGGGAATATTTTCTAATTTTTTTGTTCTCATACACCTATATTTGTAATTTTTCTCTACAATGATATATATTGGAATTCTGTCTAGAAGTTAGTTTATCATAGTAACTACCTTTTCTAAAAATAGCCCCAGGCCCACAGGTGTCTTGCCCAAGGACACAGAGAGTCAGCAGGAAACCAGGAGGAATGTTGAGTCATTTGCTCACCCAGCAAGGTGGGTAAACACGCAAGTATGCTCCTGTCTTGCTCCACATCCAGGGACGTAAATTATTTCACAGTAGGATTCGCTGGACATTCTCTACCAAGGCATTCTTAGGATTTTCTTTACCACCACCCAGCTCCCCATCTGCCCAGAGTCAGCTCAAGTAAAACCTCCCAGTGGGATGCCACTCATCACGGAACTTCCTCTCATCTCTCTTTTTGCATTTACCATATCCTGCCTTGTTAATAGTTCTTTGTGAAACTGTTTTCTCTTTCTCATTAGATGATAAACTCTTTGAGGGTAAGATCCATGTTTGCTGCATTTGTGTATCTCCAAACACAGTGTCTACTCATGGCGACACCTGGAGGGGTAGCCGCTAAATGAATGACAATGAATGAACAAATCAGTGAGTGAATCAATGAATGACATGATCACTGAACTCTCAATGAGCAAATCAACAAATCAAGTCAGCTAGGACAAAATTTTTCCCACGAGTTCTGGATTGGTTCTTATTTTATCCAAAGCAGCAATCCTTATCCTCAAAACTTCTTTTTGATCAAGGAATTTTTATTCTTTGTACTTAATAAGAATTATAAAAAGAATTACAATAATAATTATAACTATGTCATCTCAGCCCCATATTTTAAATAATATGAATCCATTTTTACCTCAATAAAGGCAAACTTTCATTGTTAAATTTGCTTTAGCAGGGAATCTCAGACTTTTATACAAAGACAGGATATATGCTTCATAAAAATGGTTTTATCATATGTCTCCAACCTGGTCCCTGGGGAAAAGTTACAGGTGGGTCCTATTTTGTATATTAGAGATGCCTCTTTGTGTAAATAAATTTTTCATAAATCAAATTATTGTTGGGATATCATAGGGGCACCACTATTTCAATGGAACTTTCCAGAAGGGTTCTGTAAAAACAAGTTTTGCAAAGCAAGTAACCAGACGTCATTTGTACTGTTTGTAAACTTTGCTATATAAGATTTTCTAAAAGTGCAGCACGAGGTTTTATCCAATGGTTTTGGCATTAGGTTTAAAAAAAGGTAGCAAAATACATTCGCAGCCTCTGCACGTAAGGCGTCCATAAGTCTAACCACCACAAAGAATCAGGATTCCGTAAGACAGATCCCAGGCTTGCAGTGACTGTCACTCTTTCCTTGCTTTCATCTCCCCTGCCTTTCCAGAGGAGATTCTTGCAGGATCCAGGCCTGAGCACCGCTTTCTTCCAGGGCTTCCACCACAGCTGTTTATTTTTCTCTCATTCTGTTTTCTCCTGGAAGACTCTGAACTCCCCCTGAAAAGCCGGCCTCAAACGTCTTTGTCAACTTTAACTAGAGGGCCTGGCTGGCTTTTGCAAGAGTCCCTCCCTGCAAGATTCACTGTCCCTTGCCTGCCTGCGAGGAGGTCTGGCCACGACGCTTGGACTGCTTTTCACTCACACGGAGGTGAGATTCGCAGCCAGGCGGGCGATGATGGGCTTCAGATGGCAGATAGGCCGTGTGCCGCCAGCACCGCCTCAGACGTGGAGCTCCTCTGGGGTTGCTGTCAGGGACTCACACAGGACATTTTTGTTATCTAGGCAGAATGTGTGTCTGGGTTAAACTGTCAGTGTCACCGTGTCACCGAGTTCTCTGCTGAGCCCGAGACAGGCCTTCCCTATCAGTGATGGCTACAGCAGGCTGGGATCAGCTGCCTCTCCAAGCAGCCTGCTTTTTGCAGCCGCAGTGTTTACAGGGCATCACAGGCAGCCGCCAGGACTGGGATCAGCATTCTCTCTGAGTTTGCAAGGGAACAAAGACTACTCCGAAAGACTCACGTGGAGGAAAAAGCATGATAAGATGTTCTGTGACTACAGAGATGCCTTCTGCAACCACGTACAGTCATGCTGTTAATTAAAAGAGTTAAACTTGGAAGTTAGACTTTGATGCAATGTGTTGTTTCCATTCTTGGAAATACAGTCACGAGGAGCTAATAAATAATCCATGAATGCTCATCTTTTTAAGTCATTTCAAAGGGATGAAGTCGGCCTGGATAATTGTAAATGCAATGGCTCAAGCCCAACTCCATTAAAATGGAAAGGTGTGAACTGATTAGATACTCAGCTGCTTTTGATAGAAGTCTTAAATTCAAATGCCACATCATTTGTTTCTAGCAAATGGAGTAATTACAATAATATTTTCTTCATTTTTAAGGTCAGATCTCTTAAAGTCTACGTGCCTGTGCCTTATTTAAATGCAGCCATAATAATTTCCCCTCCATTTGTTAATTAAATGTGTAGGTAGCTTAAAGGTAACATCCACCCTTATTTTCTCTGGAGGGGAAATAAATAAATATTCCAGGTGTCTAGCTCCAAGTTTGGAGGGGAGAGTTATAATGCTATTTCATTTCAGATATTATTAGTGAAATGGAAATTAACCTGATTTTCCACCCTAGTAACTCTATTCTTGCTGAGAAAGATAGCTTTTGTTTAAAGCGAAGGTGTTTTCCTACTGCTGTAGCTTCTCAAACCTATTGTGATCTGAATTTTTTTTTAATTGATAAAGGATTCATTCAGTGGTGAAGTCAATACTTTTTAATATTCTTGTAGCATCAATGCCCAAAGCAAATTTTGTAAATACTTACCTCTTGTGGGAATTGCAGTATGTTAACAAATATGTATTTTTCTAGGATTTTGATAAATACCCGAGAAGTTTTTTATAAGGGAAAACTAAACAAGATTTTATTGTTTCAACTGGGCCTGGCATTTTAAATGAGCCCCCAAAAACCACAAAAAACAAAACTGATCTCTGCTTACTGTAAATTAAAAGGTTTCCTTTTGCCTCCTTCCTCCTGGCTGTCGGGGAGTTAAGCTCCGGAAGTCAGTCGCTGTACAGAAGTGATGAAACCGGAAGCAATCGATTTGCTCAGGAAGGGCAAGTCTGGTTACAACTGGGTCCAGAAATCTCCAGATGCACCCCTCTTCTGTACTGTCAAAATATTTAAATTTCTTGCAAGCAAGCAGTTGGTCAGTCTACTTTCAGGATTGCAGCAAAACAAAAGAATTAATAAAAGGATTCAACAAAACCAGGTAATACAGACCAGAAAGGAAACCATCTATTCAGCTGGCTTGGTCCCTGGGCAGAGTTCTAACCAGGTCTAGCAGGATTCCTGGAGTGTCCCTTCCAAAATATCTGTTTGCAGCGATTCTGATTCCAGGGTCCACGGGAGCCAGGTGTCTGTCCTCTGGTGATGATGGTGTGCAACCCTGGGGAGGGATCACTCATGTTTTATTATTCATCTGTGTATGTACTAGAAAGAACGTGTAGGGCTGAGGGTGGGGGTGAAGAATACACTTGGAAATATTTAACCCATGCTAACAAAAGCTGGAGAGAGGCAGCTCTGTGACAGACATGGCCCCCGACCCCGCGAGTGGGTCTGTGTTCGAGTCCTCCCCATCTTAGCTGGGCAAACTTGGACCCTCAATTTATCTTCTCCAAGATTCAGCTTTCTCATATGTAAAACAGGACAATCTATTACCTCCTTCATTAAATTTAGGAGAATTAAATGAGTTAACGAATGTAAAATGAAGGCAATTAACAACGTTTAGTACATAGTGAGTGCTAAGCCATTATTATTTATAGATCTGTAGACCTCCTTAAAAAAAAAAGGTCTACAGAACTGGAAAGGATTTTAAAGGTGTTCAAATCCAGCCCTCCCTCCAGCATCTCACGCACATCCCATTGGAAACTTGAATGTGTTGGCTTATTGATTATGGAAGACATGTTTAGACAGCAGGGAGAGAAGACTAGCTTGAGGAAAGGCTTGGAGATAACCTTGACAAAGAATTTTGAATGTCACGGTAATCAACAAGGGAACTGGTTAAGGTAAAGTTTCCTTCATGGGTGTTACATGTTCCAAGCATCAATTTGAGACCTGACCTGACTGCTGGGCGTAGAACACATGGAAAGGTAGTACATAGCAGGGGTGTGAGGTCAGGTGGCCTTGACCTGGGAAGGAGGTGGGGGTCGGCAGTGAGACTAGAAGGAAAGAGCGAGGTGTGAGGGTGACTCTGAAGTTTAAAGAACAAGTTGAAGGGCTGGAGGGTGAGACAGAATGTGGGATTGAGGGTTCTGTGTTTTGAGTCCAAAGAGAATTTTGTGCAGGCCCTGGTGATGAAAATTTCTGCCGGAATTTTTAAGGTTGTGCTCTCCTTTTAGCTTTGTAATAATTTGATTGTACTCATCTGTGTTCCACAAGGCAGGATATTTATTACCTCTGTGTAGATTCACATAACTGAATTCTGTATGTATGGGAGTATAATAAAAAGCAGCTGGTGTTTATTGAATACTCACTGTGTGTATGCCAGGTACTAAATTAACTTCCTTAGTTCTCACAGCAACCCTGAGAGGTGGATACTATCCTTTTCCCCATTTCACAGATGGGGAAACTAAGGCACTGAGAGGTCAAGTGGCTTTTTGAAAGCTACTCACCGAGTACGTGGGGAAGCGGGGATTTGAGCCCAGGCAGCGTGCCTCCAGAGTCCTGGTCCTTGACCCCTGGGAAGGGATGAACACTACACAGTCTTCCCAAGGTCACAGCTGAATGGTGATCACATTGGGATTCAAACCCAGGTCAGATGCCAAAGCCCAGGCTCTTTCCTTTATTCCCCAGCCGACCCCAGAGACGACATTAGCAATTCAAAGACCAGGTTCAATCACTGCTTGGGGGTAAAAGTGTCCAGGGTTCAGAGAAGCAATTTTGCAGTGAACCAGGGTGACACTAAACAGAGTTTTCTCTTCCTAGAATATAAAACTTGTATGAAAGGAGGCACTTTCAAAAAAGATTTTTCTTAGATTTTCTTTGCACATTAAGTTGATAATTACATATAGGAGTTGATAATTACAAAAGGAGGGCACTGATAAACACCAAACCATTGTCTTGCAGGGGGATTGGGTGGGGTGGGTGAGAATGAGAGCCTTTTGGAGTTTGGGTCATGTAAAAGGGAATTTTTCACATTTTCCCCTATGTCCGTACTGTATCGTTTGAACCTTTTATAATGATATTGTATTCATGTATTAATTTTCAAATTTAAAAATGAATTTTAAAAAATATATAGAAACAGAAACTTCAGGTTTTTAGGCAGAAATAAGGAAGTCCTAGTTATCCGATACTATAAACGCATTTTTACAATTAGTGCTATGCAGGCAAGGAAATAATTCCAGTGTAACTAAATAGTATCTATGTATGTCTGTGTGTGTCCACAGATATACGTGGGCAGGGCACCTCACCAGGATGGCAGGCCGCAGCTGTATATAGCAGGGCAACTAATTATCCCTCACTTCACTAAAGGAAGAATTTCACAAAAGCTTTATCGATTCCAGGAAGCAAATCTGCAAAACTTGGTAAATGTAGAAGAAATGATCCAGTATTGAGATAAGGCAACTAACCTTAAAAGATTTTTTTTTAAAAAAGGCAACCAACAGTTAAGTGCCCACCGTCTATTGCCGGGTTTCTCCTGGCTGCACCCCACAACTTCACACCTTTAGTAACAGGGCTCCCCTGATATGCCGAGGCATGACAGAGTTTCCAATTGAAACTCACTTGTAATTTATTGTTCTCCTCACATCAGTTTGCAAGGAAGGGAGCACAGCAGAGAGACATGCATCCTGTACGCCCAAGACAGTCTGGTTGATCTCTTCTGTTCTACCTATTATTAATAGCACCCTCTCACCTTCACTCCGTATCCGATTTTGATTGATCAGCCATATGGTCACTGTAGGCTAGAGCAAAGCCTGTATCTTGCCAGGTCCAAAGGAGAGAGCAGCCCATTCGTCCTTGTGCACAGCAGCCGTGGTGCCTTCCTCGTCTTGCTATCTCTGCGCAATCACAGAAATGTCTCAGTCCTCTTATCTCAACTTGGGTCCCCTGTCTTTTCCATCCCTCCTTCCATTTCCTTTGCTTAAAGCTAAAACCAGCTTTACTAGTCCCAGAATCCCACCTCTCCCCATTGAACTTCTCAAGGCCATTGAAGCTTCACACTGTAGCTCCAGCTTTAGGTGAGTTCCCAGATGAAGGGGAGAGAGAAACTGAGGTCCCAGGACACCACAGCAACACCTGACAAGTTAAGCTACATCCTAGAGTGGGAATGAAACTAAGGGTGTGGAGAAGACATTAGACCTACCTTTGATACCAACATACCACGCAAATAAGCAGTTATGGGCTTGGAATCTGATAAATTAAAAAAAAAAAAGAAAACAAAACACACATGCATGTACAACTCTCCCTCTCTCTCTCTCTCTCTCTCTCTCTCACACACACACACACACACACACACACACACACACACAGAGGAAGACATGCTTTTAGAATGGTAAGTGCTTCCGGAAAATAAAAAGACTGGGCATCGCTCTGGGGTTTCTCTGGGAGGCAGCATCTGCTGTGGGTAGGACCTCCAGCTTGGGATTCAGACACATCTTAGCTTACAGTCCAGCTCAGCCATTTACTAACTATGTCAGCCAGTTTTATTATCTGTACAATGGGAATAATAAAAGCATCAAAGCATTGTTTTGAAGTTTTGAAGATTAATATGATCGTGGGGTTAAAGTAACCACAGTAATGATTCAATAAATGTTAGCGAGTATTGCTGCTATTATAGATATACTACTGACAATGTCATGATAAAGAGACATTGTGACCTTATCAAAATATGTTACTGGAGCATAGTACATGCTGCATAAATGTTAACTGTTATTACTATTACAATGGTTAGTTCAGCCTGTGTAACAATCTATCATTACGATGGCAAGAAATTGCCAATCTGGTTCTTGATGGCGGGTTTGCCATCCCTTGCTGCCACCTTGGTTTCCTCTCGTGTGAGGGCTGCTGAATACCGGCGTTATGTCAAATCTGGTATTTCCGGTGGCGTCTCCAAGGCTCCCCACCCAGCCGCAAATATACAAGAAGCCTTGTAGTCAATGCCTTCACTACAATTCTCCAGAATTCTCCTAGCCCGGCCTGCAAACTTTCCAGTAGAGTTTCTGATCTAAAATGAGAGGCAAGGTAGGTCATGGGGTACTTTAACCCTAAGGAGGTTTTCCCCGCTGGCCATTTTTACAGCATCATACTTAAGGAGGACCCTTTCTGAGGGCAATTATTCTGTTTGTTTCACAGTTTGGTGGCACAAACAGTAGTGTTTTTCTATTGAAAACTGAAGGCTCTAAAATTAGATGGTGGCCGTAAATTTTTTATGGGTGCCCTGCACCGTTCATACCCTCGCTTTACCTCCTGTGCTCCACTCAGCTGGGACGGCTCCCAGCTGCCAGCCTGATTTGCGGTCAGTTCTACTCGCTGAGAAGCAGTGGCCGATGGCACTGAACGCTGGGCAGGGCAGGAGACCCAGGCCCCTTTCCAGGCATCATCTCCAGCTGCGTCCACCGTCATGGGGAAGCCCTTCTCTCTTGGCCTCCTTAGACCCCAGCTGCCTGGGGTCAAGTCCAGCTCTCCGCTTTCCAGCTGTGTCACCCTGGATAATGGCTTGACCTCTGTGAGCCGCTGTTCCTCACCTGTAAAGTGAGAATAACAATGAGACTCGCCTCCCACGGTGCTGAAAATGAAAGGAGATCGTGTTCGAGAAAGCTCTAGGCATCCATAGTAATTCCTCCTAAGTGCCCACTTTATCATTGAGCAGACTGGCATTTCCTGAGCACCTGTTCTGTGTCACCCCTGTGCCAGGTGCTTACTTGGGCTATCTCGTTGAAGCTCTGCCGCCCTGAAGGGCAGCCACTGTCATCCCGTGTACGTGTGAGGGAATGAGTTTCAGGAGTAAAGTCCTCTCTCTTTGGACCCACAGGGGATGAGAGTGCAACACCAACTCGGCCTGTCTGATTTCAGGGTCTTACTTCTCCTACCACACCCACCATGCAGAGGCTTCATAAATAGCACATCTCTGGTGGGGCTCAGGGCCTGTAGACAGTGACCTTTGCTTGGCTGTGGGTCCTTTCCCACGAGCAGCCCTGCAGGGTCTGCCTCGGGCTCTGTGGTTCCGTGCAGCCATTTGCTAAGCAGGATGTGAGGTGTGGGGCGTTCGCTTACCAGCCTGGCTTATCTGCTTTGGGGCAGGTCCTTCCTGGCTCTGGCCTTGTGGGTTCATGATTTGGCATAATTACGGTGACCACAATGACACCACTGGCTTTGCTGAGGAGCCTCCCAGGCCAGGAGCCTGAGAGGAAGCAGGATGGGGCCTTGGTTTAGATTTCAAAGGCTGGAGATAAAGGGGTGTGTTCCCCAGCTTCCCACCTGGTCCTATCTCAGAAAAGTAGCTCTTGATTCTTTTGGTTCTCCCATTATTTCACGAACTGAAAACTGAAAGAAAATGATTTTTCCCTCTATCAAACCTGTTTCACTCTCTATTATGAATGACAGTTCTAGGGACAGTCGTCCAGTTACTGTTTTCCACCTGTATAGGTCAGCTGCTGGTGGGCTTCCTGGCAGCCACTCTCTCCTCTTCTGTCCCCCGTCTGAATTTTCCTCTGTGGCGTCACTGCTTCTCTTCTCTCAGCCCTTGACCTTCGGGTAGCACCACTCACCCCAGGCTCAAGGGCACACCATGTGACTCAGCCCCAGCCAATCAGAGCATTGCATTCCACTGACCACAGGATTGGTCCAGGACTAGGCACTGGCCCACTGAGATGGAGAGATACTTTTGCCAGGACTTCTCAAGAAATCATTTTTAATTGCTTACCATCAACAGAGCAAACAAAGAACATTTTCATCCACATTTGCATATGTCCTGACATACCACTGGGTACCCCTAGAGGTACATGGCCCTACTTTGAGAAGCATAGTCCTACAGGCAAATTCCAAACTCCTGTGTACTCCGTATAAAGGTCTTCACAATTTATTGCAAACTCATCTTTTCAGCCCCATCTCTTGCTACCCTGAGTTTCTTGCCATTTCTGGAACAAGCCCTGCTCTTCCACTCCTCTGGGTCTTTGTACCAACTGTTCCCCTTGTCTAGAATGCACTTCCCCCTCCTATGCCTAGAAAACTCTACCCATGCTTCTCTCTAGATCCACATCAGATGTCGCCTCCTCAGGAAGTTTTTCACTTCCCAGATTTTTAGCTTCTTTCTCCTCAGCTAGACACATATCTTAACCTGGGCTTGCGTGATTCTCCCTTCCTCACTGGGCTATAAGCACACCCCTAAGCACCTCTGTATATCCAGAGCTAACACAGGGCCTGAATAAAGGCTTATTGGATGGGTGGATGGATGGATGAATGGACAGACCAATGGACAGATGGACCATTGTGCTTAGAAAAACCAGCTCCCACACCCGCCACATCATCCCGGCCCAACTGGCATCACTGTCGAGTCACAGTGACGGTTGAATAACATGCAACCTGGTTCTTACACGGGCATAATTCTATTTATTAATTGCCAATTTCATAACAATCCATTTCACTGTCTATGCCTGTTGAACTCTTGAATGCTTTATAAGGAAAGGAAAATAGGGCCAGTTGCTCTTTTTCCTTAGTCTACCTGCTTCCTGACGGCAGCCAGGGCAGGAGTCACTCTTAGTGCTGTGGCAGAAACTGGCTACCTGCCCACCAACCCCGTTTCCTTTCCTCTTGGGCACACAGATCAATTATATTTCCCAGCCTCTCTTGAAGTTAGGTGTGACCATGTGACAATTCCAGCCAACGGAACATGGATGAAAGTGATAGATACAATTTCCAAGTCTGGCCCATGAAAACCACCCATGTGAGATCCTGTGCGCTCTTTCCCCAACTCCTGGTTGGAAGTGAGAGGGCGCTGAGGTCCCCAGGGGGGTAATAGAGAGTCAATATGGAAGACCCCAGGTTCCTGACTCACCGTGTGGAGAGCCACTACAAACATCCACATTGGACTGGGTTGTAAATAAGAAATGTCATTTTATACTCTTAAACTCAGTGATGTGCTGGAGCTGGCTTATTCTGACTTGTGAAAACCAATGATTAAATTTGGAGGAATTTTGCAAGTCAGTTGTTAAATACAGCCATGATTAAGAGTTAAGTTTTATAAACTAACAAATACATTATATTTTTTAAAGGCAGTAATATTCAAAACTCATCCCAACCTAATAATTTTACCATATTTATTATGTACTGCTCTTGAGGTTATTTTTGTGGAAATGCTGTGTAATGGGAGGGTTACAAATATCTCTTCCCAACTCTGCATTTAATGATGTCACATTGTGTCTTGAAATCAGCCACGGTAGCAGTACTTACACTGTAGAAATCGGCAAATACTACAAACCAGGCTTTCCCCCCCCGGAAAAGGTTAAACGTTTGCCAACACACCACTCTAAGGCTTGTCTGTTACAGGAGCAAATGCTTCCCTAACACACTGACTTCCTACTTTAGGAAAAGATAACAGATTAAATGCACATTAGCTAAGTGCATTAGCTCAGCATAAAGGAAAAGCAGCCACAGTGGCCACAGCAGCTGCCCAGAGCCGTGGCACGTGAAGAGTCACACCAGCGCTCAACATACTCAAGTTGAATGTCAGTGGCATCGTGTGCTTGAGACCCCGCTCATCTTCAGAGTACGAGCGTGTGATGACGGAGGCACAGCAGCTGTCATTGCCTGCTTTCACATTTATTGGGTGACAAGTGTAAATAAGAGGGAATGGAAATATGGGTGCTAAGTTTCAATCCACAGCTCTTGCTGGAGAATACAAAAGTGAAGATGCTCTGTGTTCCTGCCCAAGTTCTTTGAGGAAGAAAATTTCTCCATGTTTTAACTCTCAGCAAAAGCATACGTTTTGGCACCAGCATCTGGAGTGGACCCATGCAGAGCAGAGAGGCCGAGAGAGTGGCAACTCTGTGGCCAAAGCAGATCCTGGGCTGCAGGTGTGAGGACAGCAGGCCTTGGGCCAGAGCCAGATCGACAGTGTTTGAATTCACCAGGTTTGCACATGACAAAATGATCGAAATAATTATCCTTTGTGGAAGCCATAATATTTTACTTAGAGGAAGGCAGGCAGATCCTTGGGCAGCGCGGCCCTCCTCCTCGGGATATAAACTGCTGAAGTAGACCCCAGAGTGCAGGGCCATTTGCGAGAGACATCACGCAATTCGCAGGACATTTCAGTGCAGACACTGAATGAACTAATTCTGCTAATAGAGTATTTGATTTAATGGCACATTAAAGGGGAAAGGGGAGTGCAGACACATCCTTCAGTTCAGCAGCTGATGGGTTACCGTAGATATCGTAAGTGAAGGAGCTAAATTCTCCTCTGCCTGCACCAGAGCATGAGAGTTGCAGGAACAGACGCGGTCATTTTGCTCCTGGGTTTTGGCTCAGGAGCTCCGAGCAGAAATCATCAGGTTAATGCAGTGCTCCTGCATAGAGGTTATAATGACTGGCTGGAAAGACTGACCCACACAATGACGATGAGTTTCTTTCCCTTTTTGTTAAAAAATAAAAGTTGCTAGATCACACCAGAGTGGAATAAAATAGAACTAGGGGTCACCTAGTGGATCACCACTTTTCCTTTCTGAGCCATTTGTTTTTAGTTATTTGCCCTTTGGTTCCTTCTGTCATTTTTGAGCGCCAGGCTCTTTACATGTATGCACATGTTATTTACATGTACACCATCATGTAACCCTGGGAAGGAGATGCTATTTTCATCCTACTTTACAGATGCATAATCTGGGGCACAGAGAGGTTAAGTAAATTTCTCAAGGTCACTCAGCTAACTGGGCCCACAGCTAGAATTTAAATCCAAATTTCTCTGACTCCAGAAGCTGGGTTCTTATCCCTCCAAAGTATTATCCTTTCAGCTGGAAGGTGAGGCACAGCAGAGCTCATCAAATATCATCACCCAAAAAAAGCCCATCAGAATTGATGTGTTTAGAGACTCAAGCAATAAAAAATATATCTCCAAAGATATATATTTGGAGCAAATCTTTACTTTTTCAATTTCAAATTCAATTTTTCAATTTTTAAAGAGTACTTCCCTAAAACAATCCAATGGGAGTTTTACAGTAATTTTTTTTTCAAGAAAGCTTCACCTTGTATCTTTTTCTTCAAGATTCATATATAAACCCTAATCAGAAAAGGTGGCAAATTTTAATGATTTTGGTTTGTTCATTTTCTATTTATAACACCCCTCCTATTTATTTTTTCACTCAGCTGCCAGAAGGCCTTTTCTGAAACTGAAATCTGATCAGCTCAGTCCCTTCATTGGGTTTTCCTGTAAAATGTGGGCCAACCTCCCCAGAGTGGTGCACTCACCGCGGGGCCCTGTTCACCACTCCTCCTGTCTGCCCACCCTCTCCCTCTCACTTGCATCTTAGACATCAACCACAGCAAGCTGCTAGGAGAGTCTCCAGGACTTTGCATGATCTGCCTGCTCCATTCTTTGACTGGATGACGCACAATTCCTGCTGCTTCTTTGAAAACAGCTCCGTGTCACCTCCTCCAGAAAGTCCCTGTGGACTTCATCTCCTCGCCCTACCTGTATTTGGGGCTGCTTCTCTCTGCCCCCATTGAAGCCTGGGTTTATGTCTTTCATGGCCCTTGTCCCATTTCATCACCCTTCTCCACATGACGGTCTCCTCAGAGCCTGGCACAGTGATTCAGCGATGCATGATAGGATCACCCAGAGAGTCTGATTTAGTTCGTCAGTGGAGGGCTAGGGTTGAGAACATCACCTCTGGCTTCATTAGGGTTTGCTGACCAACTAACTGAACGGGTGGATGCATGAATGAATGAATGAACACACTGAGGCACAGAGCCTGAGATTCTGACCTGCTTCCACCAACCCTGGAGACTACGACTCGCTCTGCCCTAAAATAATTAGAATTTGTCTAAGGAGGCTCCTTGGTCACGCACTAGGTTGGGGGCTGCGAATTCAGATCCTGAAAGTTTACAGACTCCTCGTTTGAGTTCAAGAACAAGAATGGACTGCCACTTGTTCCAGTACACAAAATGGGAAAGATGATTCTTCCCACATAAAGGAACCTCTCCGTGGAGCTGATGGCAGACGCTGTGAAATTACCAATTCCTCCTCAACAGATACCCCTTTCCTCCTCGACCAGCTGGGATGAGAGCTCATCTCAAGTTCTCTGCCAGCTACGAATCCCAGAACCGTTGGTGGTTGGAAGGGGTAACAGCACTGGCCAGTGACCACTGGAAACACCCCCGTGTACTGGAGGGCACGTCATCCTGACTCGGGCTACACTTCTGGCAGAAGAGGCCTGACAGCCCATCCCTGAGGTCACAGCGGAGCAAACCCCCAACATCACGTCCGAGTCCGAGAGGCCAGTTCATGGAACAAAATAACCTCATGCTGCTATTGCTGGGACCCACAGGCATGGAGAGACACTCCTCGCTAAAACCTGCACCCTTTTGTCCTCATTCTGAGGAGAAAAAAGCCAAAAGTCCTGGAGATTTTAGCTCACAGAGCCCAATCTCACAAGCTAGAATATCATGGGCTATCTCTTGCATTTGAAAAATCACAGATGCGTGCTCTGCCTTCCAGCACCAGGCAGGAGAAATGAGACAAACAAGCTTTGAAAATAAATCTGACTCTCGTGGCTCCTGAGAGCCGACGAGTGTTGTCCATCTGCCGCAAGCGCTCACACTGTGAATTCATTGATTTGATGATACTCTAGCATAATTGATTGAGGAGACTGGCTTCTTGACTTGCCTCCATGTTTGCTGTCTGATATCTTCCCAACACCGCTCTCTCCACTTTATTTGTGACGAGGAAGGAGAAACCAAAGATTTTTCTGGCACTTTCTGATGGGATGACACCCACTCTACTGGCCGTCCTGAGACAGCACGCTTTTTGAATTCTTGAATGGCAGGAACTGTTAGCTGAGTGTTCCTTTCTACTGACAGATCTTACTCATCTTCCCAATACTGCGTGCATCCTCTCTACCCTGGCTGTCCATTTGTATTTATAGGTAACGAAAAACAGCTAGAGGTCTATTGCTACACCTGAAGTCTCTCCCTAGTAAGAGGGACGTAGCAGCAACCACGGGCTGACACAGAACAGTGATAACGGCAGAATTGTCACAGGAGCTGTTAGCCTGGGGAATAATACTGATCTTTCCACTCTCAGCAACCAGACCCGTCCACCTCTCTGCAACTGTGACATTCAGATGTCACCACTATTTCATTAAATGGAATCAAAACAGCTGTGAGGATTGCTGTTTTCTTTTCTAGCACAAAGTCACCATAACTTACTTTACAAAGCAGCTAGCAGCCAGCAAGTGCAGCTGAAACGGAAAAGCCGACTGCAAAAGGAGGAACTTGAAAGGGGGACGACCCAGGGGCAGGTGGAACCTGGAGCTAGCTAGGAGCCCCCCGTGGCTCACTGCAAATGACCCAGGAGCCCTGGCCGTACAGTTATTCGCGAAGATATAACCACAGGACAAGTTGAGTTTGGCATCTAGTAAGCAGATACCTATATACTAAGGTTCAGCTCAGCCTTCGATAGATCGCTATCCGGCCACTGCTAGAGGCAGCAGCTCAGACAATATAGCACTTCCAGTGCCCTTCTCTGCCCTGCCACACTCAGCCTCAGCCCTGATGCAGTGTAAACCTCCTTAAGACACGGTTGTTAAGTCTTAGGAGGCATGCCAGCTTCTTCAGCTGGACAGCATGGCCAAGACAGTGTGGCTAAGTGGTTAAGTCACTGACTTTCTAGTGAAATGGGCTGGGTTGCATTCTGCGCTGTGCTGCTTAGTAGCTGTGTCACGGGAAAACTACATAACCTCCATATCTCAGTTTACTCATCTGTAAAATGAGCTTCATGGGGAGAGCAGATCTTGTCAGCGCCTTGCCCTCACCTTCAACCTGACTGCTCTTCCAACTGTGTTTCTTGCCCTAAAGCTTTTTCTGGTGGTCAGAGCCCACTCTCTGCTCACCTGGCAGGCTGGATGCACCAGAGAATTAATGCCCCCTAGGAGCAGATCTCGACCAGTGAGAATGGGAGCTGGTGTATAAATTAATGATGGTATATAAATACCTCAACTCCCTTGCCCCTTGAGTAGGACAACCCTAAGACACAGATTCTCTACTGACACCCAGATTGCTACAGTGGATCAATCTACAGTTGACCTCAGCGGCCACTTGCTGAATAGCAAACCCTTTGCTAGCTGCCTCCTTTCTTTGCCTCACTTTCCCACTCACCTTCTGGGGTTTCCTGAAATCATCTCCCAGATAATTTCAGAGGGCACCTTTTTTCTCACTGGTCTTGTGGAAGGATGGGGGCTGCCTTTTTCTCATTGGTCTCTCCAATGAGAAAATGTCTGTTTCTAATTGCCCCCGCCCCCCCCCCCCCCCGTAGATGTGCTTTTTTTTAAGCCCATGATCAGGGAGACCCTGCAAATCTACAAATGAGATTTTCTGGTTCCCAGATATATTTGGTCTCACTTCACAGCCATCCTCAAAATCCAGCAGTGAGCCTTCCCAAAGTACTATGTTTCTGCATGCATGTTGTTTGATACTAGAAATATCCTAGCATTATCATTTGAAAACTCCATTATTAGGACAGTGAATTAAGTTTCACATTGCTATTTCCTTTCTGAAACTGGTACACTCAACCCCACAGCTTCTAAAATGTGGTAGATCAATACTACATTCTGACCAAGTGAACCATTTGCTGTCTCCAAGGACAGCACAGCAAATTTTAAAAATCACAAAATCCATTTTATTCTTGACTTCCAGTATATAATTGGGAATATTTCAGGGGAAAAAAAAATCCATGAATCAGTTTTGCTCTTTTCACCTTGTAGGATCTTGTAAGAATTTATGCATTCAAAAAATGAGCAACTATACACCAAAGGCTTAGAGTTCCTTGGTAATGGTACTTGTTGTGAATTAGCACTTATTCGTGGGAAGGTTGAAGTCTACAGCTTGTTAACACTTTAGTTGGAGAAAAGGTGTTAATGAAAGTAGTATTTGCATTTATTTCTCATCAAGGCTAAATGAAACTGGGTAGAAGAGTCAGATCAAGTTCATCTTCTGGAGGAAAAAGCAATTCAAAGCACACACTTTCTTAACAGAGAGACAGTCACATAAGAATAACAGCTGAGGGCTTCCCTGGTGGCGCAGTGGTTGAGAATCTGCCTGCTAATGCAGGGGACACGGGTTCGAGCCCTGGTCTGGGAGGATCCCACATGCCGCAGAGCAACTAGGCCCGTGAGCCACAACTACTGAGCCTGCGCGTCTGGAGCCTGTGCTCCACAACAAGAGAGGCCGCGATAGGGAGAGGCCCACGCACCGCGATGAAGAGTGGCCCCCGCTCACCGCAAGTACAGAAAGCCCTTGCACAGAAACGAAGGCCCAACACAGCAAATAAATAAATAAACTCCTACCCCCAACATCTAAAAAAAAAAAAAAAAGAACAACAGCTGATATTATTATTAATCCTCATTATTTTAACTTCAGTCTTTGGGTCAGGGCACCTATGCAAAAGAGTTTTTGTGGGCCTGGGCATCTGGGAGCCACGTACAGCTACACAATGCGGTCATGGCACTTTGCACAGGCTGCCATTCTCTGATGGCAGGACCAGTGTCAACTCCCTCTGGAGAGTTGATGCCTCTCTGAGGGTCCATGAGAAGTCTGGCAATTCGGACGTGTGTCTCAGGGTAACATTTATTCCAATCCTTCCCCCTTTTAATCAGTTCAAAGGCAGACCCGTTTCAGCGCTGATGGGCCAGCACCATCCGTAGGGTGCACTCATGCTCTCTTTTCTGCTCGTTTAAGGGACTTAGGAATGCCTGGTAGACAGTCTGTTACTGGAACCAATGAGACCCATATAAAGCTTAAGGGATGTGGACAAACCTGTTCTTGGCTTTCATAAAATTTCTTCCTCTGGTGTTCTGGACAGCCCCATAACTTGTCCATGGAAAGGGCTGCTTCAGAAAATTGCACTTTTTATGGTGGCAATTCAGTCTCGCATCTGAGTCCTTGATGGTAAAAGGTATTTAAATTTAAAAGCGTATTTTGATATAAAGTCTATGGAAACCCACTCCCTCCCAGTTATTTGGATACTCTCGCCAAGCAGAGACCTTGGGGCTGGCTGCTTCATGCCTATTTCGTTTTCCCATTCAATCCATTTTCACTGAAAAGGAGACATAAGCAGGGAAGCCAATATAGTTTTATTGGATCCAATGCACTGCCACTAAAACAAATATATGTACACTCAGGCCAATACACTTTTATTAAAACAAACAGAATTTAATTCAAACCAGCATTCAATACATTTTCTCAAAGCAATGAAATTAAGCTCTACCAGTACTTCTGCTCAATATGTTTTCCCAATCAAATCCATTTGAACAAAGTGAAATATATTTATCATAGATAACACAGTTTTATTAAAAACAAATTCACTGAAACTGAGTTTCCCTTTGAACTGATAGATAAAAATTCTAACCAATTGTACAATTAGATCATAGAACAGATGTATTTTTACTTTAGCAAAAAGCATTTCTATTCAAGTCCACTTTAAAACACGCTAATGGATAATAAAAGTTGCTCCAACAATGTCTTTAACGGAGTATTTTCTCAAAAGTATGTCCTTTGGGGTTGAAGTACAATCTAGAAAATAAAAAACACTTAGGGAAAAAGAACAGTGCTGGGAATATGATTACAACAAATTCAGACTTGTAATGATTAAATACTTAAGTCTACCCATGTGTACTTAGCGTGAAGGTTTTGGACATGTGTGAACACACAGACATGCTTGGGGACATTCTGTAGCTGTGCTATTATACCCCATTACCCAGAAAAAATCTTCCTTATCAGTGTTCAAACACATAAATTCTCATCTGTCTGAGGTCCACTAGGGGTTATCATGCTTAGGGCTAAGCTGACGGAATGGGGAGTCGGGTGTTCGTATGGCTCTTTGGAGGAGATTTCAATGTTGGTGCTTAGATCACAAAACACCTTCGAGTCTTCTGAAGAACCGTGGAGAGGGAGACTACTTCCAAATGCCAAATGCCATGCACCTTTTGCAGAGTAACAAACTCACTTACTACATACAAGTGAGAGTATCCACATGCATTCCACCTCTACCCAGGGCCACCATGCTCCTGCCATGCGCAAACTCTCAGGTAGAGGAGCACATCTGGAGAAATTAGAATCCTCCCCATCAGGGAACATTAGGGCTCTAATCCGTGGCCAGTGTGAACTCCACCCTGTCTGCCTCTGCAGTGATCCCCACCCTCTGTCTTCTCTGCCTCTATCCTACCCAGAGGCTGCAGGTCGTAGGGATCGAACAGAATTCTACTCCCGTCATGAAGCAGCCCAGAAAATACTCTGTAAATCAAGACTGTGGGTTCCCTTCACTGTTTCCCTCTTCCTGCCTAGAAAAGTGCAAAAAGTACAGATTGTGCCCACAGGTCCAATAATTCATTGACCTCTAGTGCACCCTGGCCTTGAATGAACTAGACACACCATCCCTGAAACACATCTAGTCACAGAGGACCCCTTGAGAACAGTTAGCCCCAGATGTTCACGACAGAATTGTTTATAAAGGTGAAATGTTAGAAACTTGAATATTTAGCATGGAGGGGCCTGGTTAAATGTATTGTAATACCATCTTCCTAATGTATTCTGTAGTATTAATACCAACACAGTATTGCAAGCATTCAAAGTGATATTGTGGAAAGATTTATTAAATGGGAAATGTTCATGGTATATGATTAAATGAAAAAGTGTTTAACGAAACATTATGTGTAGTAATTTCTTATCTTCGTAAAGTAGACATGCATTCGTTTGCATAGATGGACAGACAACACTAAAATGTTAATAGTGGTTAACTGAGTGGAGGGGTTATAGATTTCTCTTTTTTTAATCTGTAATTGACACATTTCCTACAATAAGCATATATCACTTTTGATATAAGAAAATTTTATTTTAAAAGTGATTTTTTAAAATTTTTATTTATTTTTGTCTGCACTGGGTCTTCATTGCAGCACACGGGCTTTCTCTAGTTGCGGCGAGCGGGGGCTACTCTTCGTTGCAAGCGCAGGCTTCTCCTTACGGTGCCTTCTCCTGTTGAGGAGCACGGGCCCTAGAGCTCGTGGGCTTCAGTAGTTGTGGCACGTGGGCTCAGTAGTTGTGGCTCGTGGGCTCTAGAGCACAGGCTCAGTAGTTGTGGCGCACGGGCTTAGTTGCTCCACAGCATGTGGGATCTTTCCGGACCAGGGATTGAACCCATGTACCCTGCATTGGCAGGCGGATTCTTAACCACTGCGCCACCAGGGGAAGTCCCTAAAAGTGATTATTTTTTAAGGGATGGTGTTAAGTCCAATCTAAAATGTAGTGGCCAAATATTGGGTGTGCCTCTGTCATCTTAACTCTGCTATCCTTTCAGAAAGGGTCCATGTCACATTTTTTGTCTTTGTGCACGATTCTATTTGAAGGCTTTGTTCAACTGGTCATCCAACATACACTCATACAAGAGCCCAGGTAATAAATTCCTCCTTGAGTTTGTTCCAGGAAGCAGTGGCTCAGCAAAAAAAAAAAAAAAAAAAAAATGTGCCCACTTTATTTTGTCAGATGAAATGAACTATGTCACCCCAGATTTTCCTTTTTGATTTAGCTCAGAGCCATGCCTAGCTGTTGCAATGATCTCATTTCAGATGTCTGGGAACATCTAATGCCTCTGCTCCTCTTCAGCAATTTCAGTCCTACTTTCTTCCTTGTTTTCTTTTTTTTTTTTTTTTTTACTGTGTTTACTTGTAAAAGAGATTCAGATTTATTTTGGAAACCTGTTATTTTGAATTACAAAAAAAAATCCTATAGAAGCAAATCCTAAACAAATATAAATATTTGACCATGATTATGCAAAGGAAGCTCCTGTTGCTTTCTCCATGTCCATAGAGACATCGTGCTGGGTGAGTGACACCTGAGGAGGAACCCTCAGGAGCTTGGGACTCATCTCATTCCTCTTGCTCAGGTACATGATCCTCTAGCCTCTGCTTGGCACTGATAGGGACAGGTCAGCTTCCCTGCCTGGAGGAGCAGCTGGGGTGTCCCCCTGTGGCCTGAAGGCATCGGATGGTGAGCCCAGGAATGCAAGGCATCCCCTTTCCTTCACTGGGATGCTCCGTGTGCCCTTCTGGGGAAGATTTGCTCTTCTGGGCTGCTTCACGCACATGGTTCAGTCCCTTCAGTTCAACTGGGTCCCTATTCGATATTTTTCTGTGACCCACTGTGAAGATGGAGGATGGGGATGAGAAGGAAGAAGGAGAGAGGGATGGTTTGGTGGTTGGTGGTAAAGAAAGATACAGACAGACAGACAGGCAGAGAACAGAAGAGACAACACAGAACATGTTTAATTAATACTGACATTTATCCTGCTGCAGTTGAAACCCAGGTGGAATAATTGCTGTTCATTGTATTGTTTTAGATGAAAATGGTAGAAATAAATGTAACTGTCAAAATTGTAAACCTTCCCATCTTCATTAAAAATAGAGTTAAGAAATGAAAAGCTGTAGGCAGGGAGGCAAGAGTGTTCCGAGATTTCATTTTATCCCCCAAGGCAACATTCCTGACGAAGCTTGGCATTCAGGCGTCCTGTTTTCTGTCTTGCTACCAACAGTTACTTCATTTTCTCCTCCCTTGGAAAGGGTCACCCAGAGCCCCACACCCCACCCCCAGCCTCTCCCAGCCTGTACTTCTTCCGAGACCAGTTATCCTCTCTCGCTGGCATTCAAAGCATCCTACTCACCAGTTCTTCCTTCTGGGCCTGGGAAAATGCCTTCTCCAGAAGCTGTCCATGCATTAACCAATCTAAACCTCTTAATGACCCTTTGAGAGGGACCTCTTATCCTCATTTCACAGCAGTGGAAATTGAGCTTCAGAGAAGTTGAATAACTGACCCCGGGTCACACAGCTCGTGCAAGGGCTGAGTGACAGGGCTAAGATTCGGAGCATCAGCTGACTCCAAAGCAGGCGATCTGCCCTACCCCTCACTGCTTTCCCAGGAAGTCGCAGGGATCGCCTGGCTCCATGTGCACCTGGTGCAGAAGAGGAAACAGAAGCCCAGAGAGGTGAGGTGGTTTGCTCAAGGTCACCCTGACCCTCCCTGCCAGTTAGCCTGGGGCTCTCTGCACGTTACCATACTGCATAGCTCATTATATTCGAATTCTTTAGCTAATACATTCAGATGCTCAAAACCTGCCACTAAAATTACTGCCAGTGCTTTCTAAGAGAAAGCAGCTTAGTTCCAACCTCTTTCTCCATCATTTTCCTTTTAATAAATAGCACAGCTGTGGTTTTATGCCATCTCCTTTCATTTCCTCTCCCTGCCCTCAAGTGGCGGTGTCAACGTGTGACCATGTGGCTCCAGAATGGGCCAGCGGGAGGAGGAAAATTCTTGGAAAAGACAGGAAGAGGATTAGCTCTCTCGCTCTCCATTCATTTCCAACCCATGTCCTTCCTGTGTCCCTGGAATCCAACCTCAGTCTGTGGGCTTGGGAAGTGACTGAAGCCAACGGCTGGTCTGTGAGGGAAAGAGGAGGCAGATACACCAGGGAGCTGAGAAGTACATGGAAATCACACCCTGACCTGCCCAGGTGCAGGGAGCAGGTAGGCCAAGCCCCAGCCTGCCGATGCTTCTCCTTGCGCAGGAGAGAGCCAATCGCTGGTTTCTGTAAGATTCATAGACCTTATCAAGAAAAGAGACTAGATACATTTACTATTTGTTGAAACATGGAGGTTTGACTGTTGATGGAGACACATAGGGTGGTAGAAAGAGCACGAACTTGAGAATCAGACGGATTTTGCTCAGAGTTGGAACTAAGTACCGACTAACCACTCGGCTAGGGGTCTTGAGGAAGTTATTTAACCTCTCTGAACCTCAGCTTTCTCATCTGCAAAATGGGATACTAGCACGCAGTGGGTACTCAAATATGTATTTAATGAACTGATTTTAGAGTACTCAAAATCATTTGGATTACTGTTTTAAAATAAGAATAACCCAATTCCTGTCCATCTGAAATCCAATTACCCACTGTGGAGTTTCAAAGGCAGCAAAGATCGTAATGGCTGAACATCACTGAGGTCATCCTGAAATCTTTTACGTATCCGAGAGCTTATGTTGACTGTATTCTGGAGGCAACACACGATGCACAGAGTCAGCCCTCTCTATGTTGTTCAAGTTGTTAGAACGACTTAAATTTGCAGGACCACTCACTTATGAGTAATGGTATGCGTGAATGTACACACACACACACACACGTCTGCACTCACACACAGGACCACAGAACTCACTAACAGGCAGGAGTAGAGTAGCAAATCATTACATTCAACTATCATGAGCTCCTGCAGAGCTCAAGAATGCAAGTGAGTTTCCCCCCTAATATCCCAACAGGCTAGAGTATTCCCGAGCTTTAAAATAACGTATTTTTAAATCCAAACACTAGCAGACATTTCCCCAAAATCCAGAAGCGTTTTGTCAAGAAGGAAAAGGAACTAAGTAAACAGAAGATGAGTGGCATTTCTCAGCTATTTTATCACATCGCAACTTCAACAAAACCAAGCCTGTCCTTGCCTCATCCATGACGGCTCTGCCAGCAGAATGAGTGAATTGGGGCAGATTTCAGTTTTAAATGCCTCCTAATATCATTTGGGCAAATTAGCTTATGTGGCTGGACATTGGATTCCAGCCACAGAGAATGTTCTTTTCCTGTCAGAAGCTCTGATAACCCAATGCCAGAGTGAAATATCAGTAACCTCTTAACAATTTTTCTTGATTTCTTTAAGAGTGAACATGAGACATGTTAAGAACAACAACCCAATCATTAAACCCCATGTGGTTCTCCTAGGAGCCAGCTCTATTGCTTTAATCAGATTATGGACAACTCATTCTCAGCCCGGCCATTCATCTTCTTTGTTTATATACACACCAAGTGGCATTCTTCTTAACATCAAAAAATAGTAATCAAAACTGAGAACCACAAAAGACCTTTCACTATGTACTGAGTTAAGTAACATCTATTTGCTTTCATTAGTTTCTAAACAACAAGTACACTGGTTCTGATTAAACCTGGCATGTGTTAATTACATCTGAGGTCCGGGGTTGTTTTTTTTTTTTTTTTTTTCGGGGGTTGTTTTGTCTGCAATAGAGGATGACTTAAGAATGAAGCCAGAGCAGAAATTTGAGGCTCCCAGGCCTCAGGAGCCACCTGCCTCCATGCGCTTCCTCAGTGAAAGTTTCCAGCCTCAGAATGGCAGCAACGGATGTGAGCGTGTCACAGAAAAGTTACGTTTTGGGGCGGGGGGAGGGGTTGTTTTGGTTTTAAGCCCTCGGCTTTATCACCCGTTTTATGGGCTGGAGTTAAATGGCAGTACAAGGCAGTTTGCTCTCTTACTGCTCAGCACTAACAGCCATCATGAGCCATAATTAGAAGTAAAACCACCACATAAATAACACGGCAGAAAAATTGTCACCAGGTCGAGCCAGACTGTGGCTATGGGAAACTTCAGTGGGTCCTGGGTACTTAAGGGGCATCGTGTGTTTTAGCCCATATTTGCCTTACTAAAGCCCAAATGGGTGCTGTTTAGACTTTCAAAACATCTCTTGAAAATAGACGATGCCAGTTTAAACAGACTGTCTGTTGCTTCGTGTGGTGTAGAAACCCTTTGCCGGGTGGCCAGGACAGCTGCAAGGGCTGAGAGGGAGAGGGTGGGAGCCAGAGGTGAGGAAGGGTAAAGAAGTGGCTGGCAAGGAAGAAGCGCATGCACTTCCCCCATCAAGGAGGTCTGGATAGATTTCACCACTGCCCATCCTTGAGCCGGGAAGGTCACACTTCCACTCTGGGAACCAGTGAAGTTGGGTGGCCTCACAGAGGTTGCTTCTGTGACTTATACCCAGTGATGAAGTGGGAGCAGGCAGACTAACATTTCTGAGCATTTTACATCAATTTTCATTAATTCTCATAACAGCTTTAAGAAGTCAGAGAAAATAAATTGAGTCCTGCCCTGGGGCAGGGCCCTGAGGAAACAGGAGCAACGGCCCACTTTCTGCCTTTGGCCTGACCATGTACAAAGAGGCAGCAGATAGGAATTAACATAAGGGCGCCATACAAATGATCAGAAGCATTTCCTTTTTTCCTGATTTAGCCTCCCTCACGCAGGGATTAGGAAACAAACCAAATACAGTAAGCCTGGAATGGAAGGAACATGGTAGACAGTAGTTTTCAATTTTGAATCACTTAAAAAATTGATTTAAGTACATCCACTTGCTTTTAAAAAATAAGTCATATGTATTTTTCTATGGTTCAGCCAGAATAGTTAAGGTCTAATCTTCATATGGAATGAAAAAGAACATTCCTCTGAATGATCTAAAAGCCCACATGTGTTCTCTAAAAAAGGATGGTTTGCTTTCTCCTTTTCTTTCTTCTTTTGCAAAATCAAACAAATAAAAACAAAACAAAAATTCATCAAAAACTCTGTGTTGAGAGGTTTTTTTTTCAAAAGAAACATTGCATCTGGTATTAAGCAATGCATTTAGTGGAATGGCTCTCTACATATACACGTAGGTAACACAGCTCCATTTCACATGCGGATTTCTGTCTGCATTTATATCTCTGCAGGCCACATATGGCGTGACACTGACTTTTTTTAAAATTAAGATATGAAGTGCTCATTTTTTTGTGGACCTGCTATATTCTAACAAATTTACTACACATCTCAGAAAACACATAGCTTTGCCAAAGTTGGTGAGCAGCCCAGTGCGGTTTACCTCCAGCCCACAGCTCTTTCCCTGAATTCAATACTGCAGGCACAATTTAATGCAAACCCAATTTATGACTTAATGCTCTAGGGACCATAGTGAGAGATTGTTACATTATTCTTTTCTAATCCTATTTGTGTTTTAATTTGCTAAGCCTGTAATGAGGTGCATGCCTTGAATAGATTCAAGATCTTTCACATCGCTTTTGACTTTGTTTAATATAATAGATTTTACAGTTTGCATTAAATACCCAGGTGCTACGGTCAGTATTATCTCTTTATTTTCTCAACTAGAGTGAATAAAATTACACCGTGAAAGTAATTGTATACATGTTTCCTTGTTTATTGTAATGGTTTATTTCCTATTATAACTCTTGATTCAAATTACATCTAGTTCTCCAAAAGTCAATTCTCCATGGACTCTTACTACCCCCTTTCCATAAAACTGTTCATCTCTGAAAAGAATGGAGACTTGGCTGACAATTGATTAGTTGAGTAATAAGAGAATAAGTTTTCTAGCCTAAGTTGCGGTACTTCAGTTAACAGGAGGGAATAAAGTGAGGAAGGCAGGGAGGGAGGAAGAAAAGGTGCTGTGTCACTGTAGACTCACTATTTTATTTCGGGTGTTCGGCTGAAATGTACCATCCCTAATCAGAACTGCTACGTCACCCAAACCCACAGAGTGTCATTTGCTGTCCATAACTGTGTTATAGTCAATTATAGCTAAATTCTCTGTTCTGTATGTACAATCAAAGGGTGTCTGGAATGCATTTTGCTATTTTCTGAATCCTATTATTACCGACATGTTTATTACATTCAGAAGACGGCTTTCTGAAATTACATTGGAATTGTACAACCCACCTGCCATTTACAAACAGAAGAATTTAAGCATTTCTTAACAAGGAGAAAGTTCATTGAGCTCTTTCATGGTAACTTTTCTCGTGTTATTTTCTTCCATGGCCATTTTTACAAGACTCATTGCTCAAGCCTCTATTTTTGTAAAAATATCTAAGCTCTCAAGTTAAGGTTTTTGTTTGTTTGTTTGTTTTTGCGGTACGCGGGCTTCTCACTGTTGTGGCCTCTCCCGTAGCGGAGCACAGGCTCCGGACGCGCAGGCTCAGCGGCCATGGCTCACGGGCCCAGCCGCTCCGCGGCATGTGGGATCTTCCCGGACCGGGGCACGAACCCGTGTCCCCTGCATCGGCAGATGGACTCTCAACCACTGCGCCACCAGCGAAGCCCAAGGTTTATTTTTAAATTGATAACTACACAGCTGGTCAAAAAGGAGTTGCAAATTGGCTATTGACACCTGGGGTAGATGCTTGTGACAATTTTCACTATGAAATTTTTCTCAGACTATGTATAAAGGGATTGTAAAGCGGACCCTAAATATATCTATTCGATAGCCCTGAAATCACTCCTTTAGGTTGCCTGTCAAAAGAAAGACATTTCAAGTTATGCCCTTAAATTTCTTTTTGGGCCATTTTAAGAGGAAAGTGAGTGGTGTTAGAAAGACACATGGTATCTATTTGAAAATGTAACACCTCATCATTAATTATTAAGGGAGAAGTGAAAGTGTTTCTAAACCCAATGCTTCTCCTTTCCCTTCTACTGAAGTTTATACTCTTAAATCCCTCCGACCCAAGCTTATTTTATTACTGGTATTTGCCTCCAAGGGCCAAGGGATATTACACCTTTTTATTTGCTATTTTTACAGGACCCAACAAAGTGCTTTTAAAATATATAACCACTTAATTCAAGTCAAGCTTTTTCAATACTCCTTTCCTTCAAGCCCTTTCTAATTTGTTTTCCTCCAGCCAGGAGCCCGGAGAAGACACTGTGATTTATGTTTTCATTTATTTATTTTATTTGGGCTTTTCATTTAAGCAAAGAAACACTCCCCACAGCCCTCAATTCTGCATCATCTCACCCCACTCCACCCCTTTGTATTTGGACCATTAAGATTTTCTTAAGGCCAGACTTTGGAGTATTAAATGGATTTCTTCGGAGCTTTGACCACAGTCTGGAGGAGGCTTGGCCTGGGGTGCTTCTGGGGGCTCCAAGGGAGGGCTGGGGGAGGCTCTTTACACCACTCAGGGTGGCAACACCCCAGTGCTTTACATTTCCACCTTCTTGAGGACAAGCTCTATCTCTTTTTTCCTTTATCACTTCATGCCCAGCCCACTACAGAGCTCCTTAGACAGAGCCCTGGAAGAACTCAGCCTTTCCCTAATGATGAAGGGTGCTCTGCCACAGAGCTTAAATTTCCATATGTTATTGCTCAAATTGACATATTGTTTTTGTTTGGACACTGGGTATGGGATGGAGGAAACTTCTACATGACATTTAAGAGTTGGGATTTGACAGTTTAGAGCCATGGGTTTGAGTATCTGTTCCACTTCTTACCCAGGGGCCTTGAGCAAGTTAGTCCCCTCCACACTGATTCATGGATCCAGCCAGTCAGTCAGCAAAACCTTCTTAGGCACCTACTCTATGCCAGGCACTGAGTTAGGCACAGTGGGTAACAGGTAACAACATAGGCATGGTTCCTGACTGCACTGATCTAGTGAGGCCGACAGATGGGCAAACATTTACAGTAAAATGTGTCAGGCATGATAATAGGAGAAGCCAGGAAAGCCTTTTGGAAAAAAGTGATATATAAGTGACATGAAATCAGTTTCCTCCACTGTAAAAAGGGGTTAATATATTACCTGCCTCATGGGGGCACTATGAGATTAAGTGAGTACAATGGGCCCTTGCATTGCTCCCACATGAAATGAAAACTGTTAAAAAAAAGTGGGAAAGCAATTATTGTCATCATTGCTAAGTACCATTCCAGGATTCCCAAAGAAATTAACATTGGAGAACCACATAGTTCTTTTTTTTTTTTTTTCTTTTTTTTTGCGGTTCACGGGCCTCTCACTGTTGTGGCCTCTCCCTTTGCGGAGCACAGGCTCCGGACGCGCAGGCTCAGCGGCCATGGCTCACGGGCCCAGCCGCTCCGCGGCATGTGGGATCTTCCCGGACCAGGGCACGAAGCCGTGTCCCCTGCATCGGCAGGCGGACTCTCAACCACTGCGCCACCAGGGAAGCCCCACATAGTTCTTTTTTTTAATAGAAAGGAGTAAACAATAATGTTGCCTGTAGAACATTAAAGTAAATTTGAAGATAAATGAATTAAAATTAATAGGCTCTCTCAAGTAAAAGTCACTAACAATTGAGTCTGTTTCAAACACCAGCTTCTCTAGGGCAGAAAGGATCAGACAGCTCGGTTCTACCCACTTAAAAAGAGGACTCGTCCTCCGCATGGAGTCTTGGACATTTCCAGCAGAATAATGCTCCTCCAAAGCGTTCTTACCAGTTTATAAAAGGTAATAACATTTACTTTCATCTAAAGCGAGCCAGGAAGCATTTTTAAATGAGTATTCATACATTGAGAATTGTACATATAATTGTAAATTATATTTGCTCATTGTAACTTCAGAAATGAAATTCCCACAGAGACAAACTTTGGCTTCACCTACCCGCCCTTAGGAGACCATGGTTCATTCCAGGAGGTGCTATGAACTCAGTGGATGCAGTGTGGGTAATGAAGTTCTCCAGTGCAATTCCTGAAAATAATAAAACAATCAAGCATTAATGAGCACGATCTTTGATTACTTATACAAATGTCACAAATACTTGGAGAAAATCATCTGTTAGTCACAACAGAATTCATCTTAGGAGAAGAACTGTCTTCACTTTAGCAAATACTTGGCTGGCCATTTTGGGGCCTTTAGATGGGGCCCGAGACAATTGTCCTGCTTAGTAACATAGGAGTAACGTTAGTGAAATGCTCTGCTTAGTAATTTTGAGGTGCTGGGAGCAGCCTAAAAAACAGAGAGAG
Organism: Phocoena sinus; assembly: GCF_008692025.1. Taxonomy (NCBI): domain Eukaryota; kingdom Metazoa; phylum Chordata; class Mammalia; order Artiodactyla; family Phocoenidae; genus Phocoena; species Phocoena sinus. The sequence goes on from NC_045771.1 coordinate 49,844,153, forward strand.
GGTTAGAATATTTTGAGGGATAGGGACAGAGCAGCTGGTGGGAGATGTTTAGGAGGAGAGCTGGCAAAGAGGTTACCTTGATGTGGGTATGACAGGGGCAACATCACCAAAGATGGTGCCCGATATTCAGTTTTTAGTTAGCAGTTAGTAGTCTGCCAAGCTGGATTGCTAAGTAGCACTTGCTATGTGTGAGCACACAAATACATGGAATTGTCACCATAGGTCTCTATATATTGCATTATATGAGTAGATACTGGAAGCCCTCAAGGAAACTGAGGGTGTCTTGGTGGCTACCGGGCAGAGGAGAGCAGCATTGGTGTTCAAGAGAGATCCAGAGGTCAGCAGGAACAATGTATTGGAGGAAGAGATCCCCAAGAACACAAGCCCCTAGGAAGTCACAGAAATCATGGGCAAGGCAGTGAGACTCATACAGCACGTAAACAAGAGGATTTTAGCCTGTTTTACCCCACCTGGGCTATATGTCTACATATAAACTGTAACAAGCCCTTAATTCTTCTTTCATTGGAAATTCTTCCCAAGGCAAGGTAACCTGAAAATTTAAGCCACTATACTGGATGAGCCCTCGTGTCAGACTTTGGAGGAACTGACAAGTTGAAAAGAACACATGGAGCTACTTTTCAGATTTTCAGAGATGCCAGCAACGGCTCCTTTGTATGCTAATATTACTATCCCTTTAAGATGAATTCCCCCACTGTCCTCAATGAATGGTTGCTGATCTAATGATTAATTGATGGCAAAGAGTCTCTAATGACCTAATAGCTCATTAGGGTTGACTGAGCCAGCAGGGGTCTTCGAAAATGTTTTTTATTCCACTCTGAGGCTTTGTGAGTTTTCCTGTACATACATCAGACCATGGTCCAGGTTATTAAACCTACAAACGTGAAACCACAGCAAGAACAGGATGGACCTACAACTATAACTTGGGAGTATAAGGGCAAACATGGAACCCACATGACAGAGCTGTATAACACTGCCAAAATCATATGATGGGAAACTAGAGAGAGACATGCTGGGAACCAAATGGGTTCCCAATAGGTGATATCTTATGCCAAGAATTAAATTGTCACCATGAGAGTGTGGGTAAATTCACCATTCATTCCTCATCTAATAAATTAACGTTTATTAAATACCTATCACTAATATGGTAGTATAGATGAACGCTTTACACACATTATATCAATTTATACGATTGCAATGGTCACCTCACTTATAAGAACACTGAGCCTCTGGCAAGTTAGGAGGCTCAAAACAGTTATATAACATGTGCTTTATATCTACACACCAGGTCAGGAACAGATCTGGGGCTCAAATCTAGGTCTCTCTCTAAAATCCCTGCTTTTTTATTTCTCAACACATTGTGCCCTAGCAGGGCTCAAACAACTCAGGCATCTTATTTCTTGGATAATGTTTGTCTCTAAAGATATAGGGAAAGGTGATTACTGTTGGTATTCATTTTTAAAAAGCAGTCAATTCTGGTAGCATGAGTAATTAAAATATTCAGGTAAGCCCCAAGCCATAGTGCTGAAGAATTCTCATTCATCTCTTCTCTCCTGCACTGAGCCCGACACTCCTGGGCCATCACCAGGATGCTCCATGGATGGATGAGCTCCTTTCCTGGCAACAACCCTCATCTGCTGATGGAGCTGGAACTGCCGGGAAACAGGGAAAGAGATGAGAAGCAAACACCCGGGAAGACTGACCTTATGGTACAGAAGTGTCTCTAGTTAAATTTGAGAAGACACTGGTTGCACTATTTTTGTTCAGCACAAAAAATCCCACCTAACGTTTAACTGAACTGAAGTTTGAACTCAAAACAATCATCAGGGAAAAGACGAGGGTATCAAGAGCATGGCCAAGGGACAGATTTCAAAAGAGAGGTATGTCTGTAAATTTGGCCAAGATATTTATTCTCCAACTTCTATCCACCAGGGCTGAGGGCTGCTCCCTGGGGCATTAATGCCCCAGTGTTTCAGGCTCCTGCTGGCCCAGTGAAGGTCTTCTGGTTGAGAGGCTTGCTGAAGGATGCTCAGGGCAAGTACCAAGGGAAAAAGCGATACGAGCAGGCCTTTGAAAGCATCTGCTACATGTGCTTTTTTTCTAGAAGAATGACCAGTACAGCCCCCAAGCCCACATCTGTTCATACAGAATAGGAACATATTTTTACCTTAGTAGTGTGTAGTATGTACATCCTCCCCAGAACCATGAGGGTATACAGTACTAGCATACACATCCTGAAATATGTCCAGCTATGGAGAGGCAGCTGTTCATCCCTCTTTTAAAGGAGTCATGCAATGTCGGTTGACCTCTATGATAGAACTGGCATATATTAGCTGAAATAATACTTTAACAGTTTTTTAGTACCCAACTATATGTTCTAAGAAATAGCAAATGTTTAATCATAAATATTTTAATGGCTTCAGGGATTCATGCTATTCAATGACCGTGTTAAACGATAATAATCACATCTGGTTTATTGCTATAGTAATTCAGCAGCTTCTCTTCAGCAGTTATTTTTTATTATATGTGCTGTGCTACTGTCATGGTCATTTATAGCAGTAATATTTTAAAGTGGCTCATTTGTTTGTTTAAGGACAGTTTCACAATATATTTCTGTATTAATGTACATTTCACACTATTATTTCCAAGCTGCCACTGGAAAATTGATCCTAGCCTGTTACGACTGGAGAGGCTGAAGACATGCGAAATGCCCAAGCAGAGATGGAGTGGGGTGACCAGATGGGGCTGTCCTGGTGCCCACTGGGGTTATGACAACCGCGATGAGCCTTATTCATAAATGAAGGTGTGCACTAAGAAAGAGTTAAGCGGTAATAAATATAAAAGGAAGACCCTAGATCTGGGGAGGCATTTCAGGTGAAATACCATCTCAGAGGCAACAGCATTTGGCAAGAACCCAAAGACGCATGGTTTGCAAGGCCTGAGGCCATCATCAGGCCTCAGCAGGCTTCTCAGTGTCAATAACAAAATAACAGTGAGGAGGTGAAGAGTGAAAACATGTGAACTCGCAAGAGTGAAGCGAGGGCAGGTCAAGGTTAGTCGCTGGGTGGCTTAGATGATGACAGCAATTTCAAATCTGCTCAAAGTGGGCATTAGGAGTGAACTGCCGAGGCATGGGCGATCAGCTCCCTATTTGTGTCCTTTCATTCGAGTGGCTCAGAGCAGCAGGGATGACGCTGGATTTGTGTGTGATGCCCAGTGTACTTTTGTCCTGTACGTCACAAATTGTTGCTTGTGATGGGGTAAATATTAGCCTGAAATCATATATTGCTCTTCAGTGGAGAGAGGGTAGAGAAGAGGTTCTTAATAACCCGGGAGAGTTAATTTTCTGTGACATTCTGCTGAACCTAGTTGTGGAAATTCAGAGGAGCCCGGAGAAGACCGCTAGGCTCCTGCTCTGCTTCCTCTTGGCTGGATCCTGATTGGTTGGGTGACAGAGGGCAAATGGCTTTTACGGCTATGAATGATGTATGACCGTAAAATGGTCTGTAACCAGAAGTGCCAACTGACATGCCTACTGATTTAACGGACACCCAGGGTTATGTTTGCACAGAAACGCTTAAATAAACATGTGCTAGGTTTGAGGCCGTTTCCTAAGCAATCATTTCTCTCGCTCTTCTTTTCTACTTTATCTTACTTCATCATAAAAACAAGGAGAGTAAAACTACAATTCCCTTTTGTATAATGATGAAGAGGTACTCATTGCCCTGGCAGTTCCTGTAATCCTCTCTACTGAGTCTGGCCCTTTTTTCCTCTGTCTACCTGCAGGGGGCGCTGTGATAGACTATGGAAGCCCAGGCAGGGCTGGCCACTGCAGACACTTGAATGAGCTGCCTCTTGGGAATGGAAGAGATGTCCTCTGTTTACTTCTGCCCTTGGTGAATTAGGAAAAGAAAGCTCTGAGGTCACTTTTCAATCAATGGAATGGCAAGATTTCCTTTCAGCTACAAATCAGCAAAAGCACCAATGATGGGAAGATAATCTTCCCATGATGGTCCTCAAACTGGAAAGTATCCCATGAGCTTATCGGTTTCTTCCGATACATTTGCTACACCCAGAGCAGTGAGGATTAATGCAGTTAGATTTGGGTCTCGAGGTTTAATCTAGATGATTTTCATATGTCTGCTGAATTGTCATTAGAGGAATATAAATTTTACTGAACGTGTAAGTTTTCTCAAATAAATTGATCAGAAACCCATAAGATATCACAGAGTAGTTCCTGGTTATGCCAGTGGAAAAAATCCCATAAGATCCATTTGATTTATATTCCAGGCTGAGTCAGGGATGGTAAATCAGACCCCAATTTTTCTTCACGGGATCTCAACTGGGTCTCACAATCTCTTTCACAGGGCCTCCAAGCAGACACTACCCATTGATCTGGGTTGGCATTCAAGATAAAATTTAGATGCTGCTCCTATTCTAGAACTTTTAACTCCTTCCTTTCTGAGAAGAGGAATTTACAGAATTTTCCATCTTTTTCTATTACCTGGAAGGTTTTCTTTTAAACTAGTAGAATTATTTGTTTTTTAAAGAGTATGTAAACCTGTGAACCCATCTGATACTGGTGTCTTTTCCAATGGTAAACCTTTAATCGTCTTTCTTCTATGGCACTTGGTCTCCTCAGTTTTCATTTCTTCTTGGATCAATTTTGATAGTGTGTGCTAGGAGATTGTTTATTTTAGCTTTTCAAATTTATTGCCATTTTGTTGCATGTAGTATTCTCTTTGATTTAAAAAAAATCCTTCCTGTAGTTATATCTCTTCTTTCATTGCTAATTTTGTACATTTTTGCTCTCCTTTTTGTAGTCAAACTTCCAAGGGTTTCTCTATTTTACTGGTCTTAACACCCAGCTTTTGGATTTATGAATTCTTTCTATTATTTTCTTTTTGTTTCTTATGCCATTTATTTCAGCTTTTGTCTTTATTAATTTCTCATTGTAGCTTCATTTGTTGCTGTTAACATTTTTTTCTGCTTCTTAAGATTAGTACTGAAGTTTTTGGGGGGAGGAGTCCTCCTTAATAATAAAAGCAGGGATCACCAACCTATTACACATGAGCCAAATAGGACCCACAGCTTGTTATTGTACAACTTGGCAGCTAAGAACGGTTTCTACATTTTTAAAGCACTGTCAGAAAAAGAGTCTGTAACAGAGACCATATGGCCCACAAAGCCCTAGCCCTTTACAGAAAAAGTTTGCTAACCCCAGTAAAAGCATTGGCTATACCAGGGGTCCCCAACCCCTGGGCTGCCGACCGCTACACGTCCAGGGCTGTTAGGAACCAGACAGTAGGAGGTGAGCGGCGGGCCAGCAAACGAAGCTTCATCTGCCTCTCCCCATCGCTAGCGTTACTGCCTGAACCATCCCCCCTACCCCGGACTGGGCTGTGGAAAAATTGTCTTCCATGAAACCTGTCCCTGGTGCCAGAAAAGGTTGGGGACCGCTGGGCTATACTTTTCCCTCTGAGTACAGCTTTCACGCTGTCCCATAGATCCATAGGAAGTATTCTACTTTCCCTTGTTTCTTAGATACTTCATAATTTACTTTTCAATTTTCTCTTTTATCAAGGGGTTATTCAAGAGTGTATTTCATGCTAAGTATATTTTTACCCACCTCTTGATTATTCGTGTCTAACGTTATCAGCTTAATAAGAGAATGTGGCCGATCTCCATTCCCCAGCTTGAGGGTGTCCCTTCCAACCCATCTGACTGGCTCTTCCTGTCTGGTCCTGGAGGCACTGGGGTTTACTACCCACACGTTATTATTTATTTATTTATTTTGTCATGTAGTCGTTTTTAAACTTTCTAAACCCATGTTCCCCTGAACATTTTTTTTGCCATTAAAGACTTTCATTTTTTAAATTGAGAGATGATTGTCATATAACATTAAGTAAGTTTAAGGTGTACAAAAACATGTTGATTTGACATGTTCCTATACTGCAGTATGATTACCATTGTAGCATTAGCCAACACTTGTATCATGTCACATAATGATTATTTCTTTTTTGTGTGGTGAGAACAATTAAGATCTAGTCTCTTAGCAACTTGGAAGTTTGTAATACAGTATTGTTATCTATAACCACTATGCTTTGGATTAGACCTCCAAGACTTATTAATCTACAAATTGCAAGTCCCTGAACACTTTTGATGAGATAAAATCCTCTTCCCCTCCTTTAATAATAATTGATCTTTGATCTAAATTAAATATTAAGATGAAAATAAATCAAAACAATGGGACAAAATGTTGCTCTGCTTTCAAAGTACACGCTCCTGAAATAGTGACACCTCGTCCTTAGGGTCGGCAGTCACTGCTCCAGAGAAAATTCCTCTAGTCTGACATGTCACATTTCTAGTCTGGTGGGACTCCAGGACTCCTTAGTCACTGCAGTGTGCTCACTGTAATAGAGATGACAAAGCTCCTTGGTGTAATGTGAGTGATAGAGACAAATATGTTTGACCCTGGGCATCAGTAAACCTGCTGGTTCAGTAAAATAAAAATGTCCAAGAATTCAGGCCGTGAAGGAGGAAGTAACACTCAGAATTTTGATATCGTCACCATACACAATGGACCACAGAGAAGAAATGACTTAATTACCTGGGTTTCAAGGAAAGAAACTTTCAGTCTCCATGAGTTATACAGAATTTTTAAAAAAAATAAATAAATGCCACTGACTGTGGCCCAGAAAGACCACCTGGTCACTCAGACTGAAGGTGGCATTTGCCTTGGCGAATTCACCCACCTAGAGTCTGGCCTCAGTGCTATAGAAACATCATTGCATTTGTGACTACGAGTTGATTGCACCTGGGGGCACTGGTACATGCTAGCAAGTCTCAGAGAGACATATCAAATCATATGCCACCTTCTTTATTTACTATGAGAAATGGAACTGTGTGTGGATGGAACCATCGTATGTACATGGCCAGTACATTCCAACAGTCTTTTGTCCCATGAAGTCTTTAGCCCACTGTACCACTCTTCTTCCTTCTGTGTATTTCTGTGGGTACTCAAAAGTACCACTGAGTTCATCAACTGACGAATGGATAACTAAAATGTGGCATATCCACACAATAGAATATTATTTGTCAATAAAAAGTAATGAAGCAATGATACATGCTACAACATGGATAAACTTTGAAAGCATTATGCAAAGTGAAAGAAGCCAGTCCCAAAAGATCACATAACGTGTGATTCCATTTATATGAAAAGCCCAGAATAGACAAGTCTACAGCGACAGGAAATAGATTAGTGGTTGCCTAGGGATGGAGAAAGGGGCTGGGAGTTGGGGAGTGGTGGTAACTACTAAAGGGTACGGGGTTTCTTTTCGGGCTGATGAAAATGTTCTAAAATTGATTGTGGTGATGACTGCACAAATCTGTGAATATATGAAGACCCTTTGAACTGTATCCTTTTAATGGATAAATTGTATGGTATTGAATTATGTCTGAATAAAGCTGCTACCAAAAAAGGATCACTGAGATCATTTTGGATCGTAGTGCTTCTCGGTCGATATCTTCGTATCTTTGAACTAGACGCAAAAGGAGCATTCGTATATTTTCATACATGAGCATTTCACTTAACGATGTGTGCTTCTCACAGGACATGGCAGGAGCGTAAGAGGGCAAGCAAAACCACCAAAGCACGTTTCAAGCCTCTACCTGTATCGCATCCACTAACATTCCATAGACTAAGCATGGCCAAGCCTAAAATCAATGATGAGAGAGTGTCCTTTCTGTCGACTCCATCAGGAAGCGTTGCCAATGTCAGGTGATAAAGGGTGTGGATATATAATCCTACCACGGGACAAGGTGGGGAGTTTGAAATGATAATCAAATCCATTTCAGGTGGTTGTTTTCTTTCTGGGGGTAGCAATGGGCGAGTGTGGCCCTAACACAATGGAATGCTGACACACTCACGTCTCCTGGCTCTGCCACACTGGGAACTCAGATCCACCGCTTCCACAGATCATAGTTTTCCTTGTTTTTATTTTGTATGTCGACAAAAGTCTTGGGAATTTTAAACTGTTGCAAAATAAATTGAACCACGATTTTTATGTTTCACAACTTGCGTAATTGACTTCATCTACTTTGATAATTCTATCTTATCATATTTCTAATACTTTATAATTTTCTTCTAAGAAGTTGGGGGATGCATTGGTAAGAATCAAGTTTGGCTGAAAATAACTGAGACCCAAAATAACACTGTCTGAAGCAAAATAAAAGTTTACCTGTCTCTCAGGGAAAATCCCAGAGCAGGCAGTTCAGGCTGGTGTGGCAGCCCTGCTCCACGAAGACTTCAGGTAGCCATGCTCCTTCAGCAGTGACAGCAGTGAGTAGCTCCTGCTGTCATATCCAAGATGGTGGCCACCACGTCCACATTCCACGCAGCAGGATGGAGAAAGTGATAAGGAAGAAAGAGGCAAGGGGCATGTGCTAATTATTAGGAAAATTTCTAGAAGCTACCATATCTCATTTGCCAGAACTTTGTCTCATGGCCACATCTAGTGCAGGGATAGCTGAGAAAGAGAGTCTATATTCCAGTCAGTCAGATGCTCCAATAAAAACTGGGAGTTCTAAGAGACAGAACGGATATTGAGTGGACATGTAGAAATCTCTGCTCCAGAGGACAACTGTCCCGTATCCTGCAGCTTCAGTACTACACAGGTGGTTTGGGTAGTCATCATTTCTCATGAGAACTATTATTATAGTTTCTTAGGTAGTAGATATCTAGAAAGATTCCATTGCCTAGTGTTTCCATATCCAGACTCTGGAGTCATGTTGATAGGGTTCAAATCCAAGTGGTTCCTCTTCGTTGTGTGACCTTGGGATAGTTTCTTCTCTGTATTTCAGTTTCTTCATCAGTAAAGTGGTAACAGTAGTGCCCATCTCACAGGGGACTTGTGAGTTAAAACATGAGCTATTCACAGGGAGATCAGCTCGGTGCTTTGTGACCACCTAGAGGGGTGGGGTAGGGAGGGTGGGAGGGAGACGCAAGAGGGAGGAAGTATGGGGATATATGTATATGTATAGCTGATTTACTTTGTTATAAAGCAGAAACTAACACACCATTGTAAAGCAATTATACTCCGATAAAGCTGTTAAAAAAAAAAAAAAACATGAGCTATTACTATTAACTGGTGTCCCTGCCTCTAGTCACAGCCCCTTTCCTTCTACAATGGAAATCTGATGCTATCTTACTCCATTAAACCCGTGGAAATGTTCTTAGCGTACACACATAAAGCCCCAGATCCTTGGCGTGGCCTGGAAATTCCTTTATAATCTGGACTCTGTTGGCTTGTCTTCTGCCTCCCAGTGTGTAACCTGCTTTGGGCCCTATCACACCACTCACAGTCTTAGTACAAAGAATGTCACGTGCTTCCCATTCCTCTCCCTGTGCTTCCTGCATGCAAAGTCTCCCTGGCGCTCCTCCTTTCCTCGAGACACAGAGAGCTGCTTCCTCTCCCAACTCCGACATATTTCCTATCTGTGATATGAAGTGATATGACTCTTGATGTAGGTAGATGTCTGCCTGCACAAAACTGGGCCTCCCTATGCACAGGGACATAGGGGATTCAGGTCTGAGGCCCTAGGAAGATGAAGTCGGGGCTCAATATTTGTTGAACAAATAAATGAACACATCTAATACGACACAAATATTGGGCATCAGGCAAGAGACTGAAAGAAATATTGCAAAGAAGAAAGAGCTTAAAGTACACTTTTCCCAAGTTATACACTCTATAAAGCAGAACAAACAAAAACCATAAAATCCAATGCCACTAATCACTTTCCAAATAAAAAGAGCACCTTAGAGCCATGTTTCATGAATAATATATTGTGACACGGACTCAGGATTGTAAACCCTCTTGTTCACGTCAAAGTTTATAGACTATGATTAGCTGGTTTTGATCTGCCGTCAGAAGGTGTGTACTTAGGGGCTAGCCATAATGACAGCTAACATTTATTGAGTTTTACTCTGCACTCACACACATTATGGTGATACCTGCCTTAACTCATAATAGCTAAGAGGTAGATACTACTGGTATCCCAATTTTATCAGTGAGGAACTTGTAATGTGGAGCGGGTAAGCTGGGCTTGGAACCCAGGCATTCTCACTCAGTCTAACTCAGTCAGTTTATCTACAATTGGTGCGAGAATAATAAGGCAAGGATCCATGTCTAAGAAAGGAAACACGCGTTTGCTTTGCTTTGCTCACAATGATCTCTTGAGTTTTGCTCTTAACCATAAATGGCAAATTTATTCAATTCTGGGAGAACCAAATCCCAGAAGTACATGTAATTTCCAAGCATACGAGATTAATCAATTAAAAAGGAAGTTAACCTCAGAGTCAGTTTGTTTAAATTTTTTAAAAAAGCCAAAGCCACTGAATTCCAGAAATCACTCCACTGAAGAAAGCAGAGATGCTCCACATTTAACCTCTCCACAGCCCAGCTCTCTCCTGGTTAAGGCAAAGCTCTGACTGAGCTCTTAAGAAGCTGGAGGGGTCAGTTGCTGGAGACAGATGGGGAGGTGTTATCAACCACATAAGAGGCCCGTGGGGGCATCAAGCACCTTCCCTATGTTTCTAATGACGAAGAGGCCAGTTAAGCTGGCATAATTAAGTGTCTTGAAGTGCCTGCAGTAGTCAGTCCTCGGGCCACCTGCCTACTCACCTCCCAGCCCGTGTGGGCACCTCTCCCACCGGGCACTGATTCCACACAGGCATTTACAGCACAGTGACAAGAACAGCAGGAAAGCACAGCTTTCTCCCAAGGGTGGAGAAGAAAAGACCAGCACGTTCTCAAGAACCATCACCCCACAACCCGTGTTCCCAGCCTGGAATGAAGATTCCTTAGTTTACTTGGCCCCCTACACCTAAGTTGGAGATAAATAGAAAACCAAGCAGCAGCATCTATAGTATGTCAAAGGGTGAGAAGTACTGTGGAAAAACTAAACCAGGGAAGTGGAAGAGGAAGTGCTGGGTGGGCATGAGAGCCATCTCAAACGGGGATGATAAGAAGGCCGGCGGGGGTGGGGGGTGGGGGGAAGCAGCATCTGAGTGAAGACCGGAAGACAGCAAGGGAGTGACCCGCTGGGGGATGAGCAAAGACCCGGAGACACCTGGGGGATGAGCATTCCAGCAAAAGGACCAGAAGGTCAACGTGGCTGGAGCAGAGTGAGCTACGGGGCGAGGAGGAATGACAGAGAGGTAACAAGGGGAGGGGTGGCTGAGGGCCCTGATGGCCAATATGAGGATCTAGGCTTTTATTCTGCGTCAGATGAGAAATCATTGGAGAGTTTTGGGCAGAGACATGACACAAGCCACCCTATTGGTCAACTGATGTCTAATATTATATAAATTATAGGTGTACAATATAGTGATTCACAACTTTTAAAGGTTATACTCCATTTATAGTTATTATAAAATATTTGCTATGTTCCCAGGCTGCTCTATTTTAAGAGGCAAACTCTGGCACCTGTGCTGAGAAGAGACTGGTGGGAAAGAGCAGATGCAAGGAGAGCAGGTGTGATAATCCAGGGGAGCAGCGAGGATGGCTGGGAAAGGGGTGGGGGTCGTAGGGGTGGGGAGAAGTCACGGGGCGCTGGGTATCTTTGGTGGTCTTTGGAAATAAAATCCTCCATGAAGGCAACTAGGCCTAATTCTGCATTGTTCCCCATCACGGTTGCGTGTTATTCACGGGGATTTACTAAAGTGTGGAACACATGAATAGAATTTGGGGGAAAGCCAGAGTTTGGGGAAAGACAAAAATGTGTCTGGCTTTTAATCAAATTAACCCCCGTGTAGGTCATCTTCTAAAAGGAAAAGCCACGTGGATATTGGATTCAGTTCCCACTCAAACTTCCCCAAAGCAGTGCACACGCTTTCTCTCCAAATTCTCTTCTCTTCTCCCCTCCTTTTCCTCTGGGTCCCTCCTAAGATCTTTGTAGATTTCCCAGGGATGTCTTGAAGCTGTGGGGACCCATGAACTTTGACTCCTTTGACTGCCACCCACCAGTGGCCTCTAGACGGCCAAAAACCCAGCCGGCTGGCCACACAGATACGCTCCTGTGGGGCCTGGGCTGCCGGCGAGGAGCAGGTTGTGGAATTTGCAGCTAAGCGAGGGCAGATTGCTGGAGTTTGGTCAAGAGAACAGATGTGCATAGTGGGCCAATATGACCACAGAGAAACATTTCCCCGTACCTTTTAAAGGTGCACAATTGCCTGGTTAAGCCAAGGCAATTTGACACACATCACCTTGTTCATAAACAGAGAGAGAAAGCCCTTCTTACCCGGGGGTGTGCAAACGACTGGAGAGGAAGCCAAGGACCTCAGAAATGCTGCAGCGCAGCTTCAGGAAAAAATGTCAGTGGAAAGGGCCCAAAAACATATTAATGGACTAGATGTTACCACACCCAGGCCAAAGCAAGAAGCTGTTGATCGTCTGTTCACGCTTCATTTTAAGGCAAGAGTGGAGTTATCTTTACACAGGAAGACAAAACCTTCCATTCCATTTAAAGGATCCCACTCTGCAGACCTTTTGCTCACTCCTCCAACACCTACCCAGCATCTGTTCTTCTTAATAGTGCCTGCTCCTTTTAGGAATTTCATGAAATGCCAAGGAAGTGGCAGCATCTTTGTTCCTAAGACACTTAAAATAGAGCAGGGGAGACCAGATGTCCATTAAGCGAAATGCCCAAAGCAATAGAGCAGAAATGCTGAGAGAGAGAAATGGCTTCATAAATGAGGCCAGTCCTATATTCTCTCCACTCTGCCTGGAATATTCCATCCTCTTCCTTCCGCCATCCCATGCCTTGCACCTGTGAGCACCATCTTCTCCTTTGAGACTGAACTCAGGTATCGATTCCCGGATGAACTCTGCCAACACACACCTCTCTCCCCTGATCCCTGTTCCTGGGGCACTAAACTCATGGAGTCCTCCCTTCACACCTGTCTTCCCCACCAAACTATTCACAATGCTTGGCACATAATGTGTGCTCAATTAATACTGATGTCCATGACATGAAAGTCTGGGCTCTGATTTATCTGAGGGAGCTACAGAGGATCGTTTGACACGGAGGTGAATTGAGGTAAATACTCCTTGACTATGTGGCACATTTAAGCCAAGTGCTTTTCATGATACATAGCATGGAAAAAAACCTAGGATTGCTCAAAATGTAAAACAAAAGAAAGTTAATTTTAGATGCACTACAGCTTTCCTGGAGGAAAACAATGAGGTCTGGAAATGGACATGATGTCTGTGTCACCCGCGCAGGACTCGGGGAGCAGTGGGGAAGGTGAGGTCAAGGAGATGTGGAAAGCACGGGCAGATGGAAGAAGACTTTGGAGCACTTAAGGGAATTAGCTTCAAGATCACAAAGGGGAGGAGAGAAACACGGTGCACCACCAGTGTAACTATCTGGACATTCTCTGGGCAAACTTCAGGGAGTTCATCAGCTGGAGTGAGGTGATTTCAAAAAAAGGCATTGTCACCCCAGAACCAAGGAGGAACCTGGAAGCCAGCAGATAGAAGGACAGGAAAGTCCCAGAAAGAACTTTTCCAGGGATGAGCTTATAGAAAAAGGGTGAATGTAGGATAGTGATGAACTACTAAAACAGCATGATTCACAAGGTTAACCTGGGCCGATTTAAAAGTGCAAGGAATACCTTGTCCTCTAGAAAGTTCTGCACTTCAGAAAGGGGTTTGAATGTTAAATCTCAACTAGTGATTTAGAGAAGGAAAAAGTGACAGTGTAGTCAGCTGTGCGTAATTGCGGCTTCTACATCCTCAGGTTCAACCAACCAAGGATCAAATATATTGGTGAAAAGAATTCCAGAAAATTGCAAAAAGCAAAACGTGAATTTGCCTTGCTTTGGCAAGTATTTACATAGCACTTATATCGTATTAGGTATTATAAGTAATATAGAGATGATTTAAAGTATACAGGAGGATGTGTGTAGGCTATATGCAAATGCTATGCCATTTTACATAAGGGACTTGAAGATCAGTGGATTTTGGTATCCGCAGGGGTCCTGGGATAAATTCCCTGTGATGTACTTACCACAATAGTACCTGAAAAGACTGTTCACTCTTAGATTCATTCATTGACAGGGCAAAAATTTTTTAGTAGCAAATATGAAAATATGTACTAGTTATTGTGTTAAGTGTATAAGGGAAGGGTGAAACGTGCCTCTGCCCGTATCCAGGCCCTTGGGGCTTAAAGCCAAATGAAGGATATCAAACATACTTTATTAACTACACTACAAGATAAAGAAATAAATGTCATAGGTCAACTGCTAGGAAAGTCCAGAAGAAAGTGAGATTGTTTCCAAGAAGAATGATCAGGAAAGGTTTCACAGGGAAAGCATCGTTTGCGCCGGGCTTTGAAGGATAGGTAGGAGTGTGAAAAAAGCTTGGACAGAGTTTTACACATAGAGCTATATGGGAGTTTGCTGTTAAGATTATAAATCAAGCCAATATATTGGTAATTCCCCAAAGCAATTCCATGCCTTTGTTCATGATATTCCTTTCACCTGGAATACACCTCCCCTCTTCAACCCCTTCCCCCCAACCATCTCCCTATTTGTCTTCCAAGATCATCACCTCTTGACAAACACGCCCCTGACGCCCTGAATCACACTCTCCGTCATGTTATCACTGGGGTCTGCACTCTGAGCAGGCCTCTGTCACACACTCGCCACCCAATCAGGGGTCTGTGATGGCTTCTTTTTGTACGATTGTGCGTGCATCCAGAGGGCCCCGCCTGGGCTAGATTCACCTTCACAGACTCAGTGTCAGGCCAGAGCAGGCGCTAGATGGACAAAGGTGAAAGATGAAGCCATGGGGTGTATGGGAGTGCCGAGAGTCGAGAGCAGAGACAAGGGCCTAGGATAGATCTTTGGAAACTGCTTATCTTTTGAAGACCGCAAGGAGGAAAACAAAAGCAAGTGTAATACAGGGAGAAGCCCTGCTTGCCCAGGTGTGGCCACAGGAGGTGACCTTGAACATCTTTGAGGCTTTTCTTACTCATTCTTACATAGGAGGAAAATAGCTCCCCTGTGTTCACGAGGAGATCTGCTCAGGAGCAGATCTCCGCGGCAAAGATGCAAAGATCCTTGCCTCCTGCCACACACAAACCCTTTCCCCCCAACACATTAGTGAACAGCCATGTAGGGCAGTGTTGTTATTCTATCGTCCAGGCATCAGCTGGCTCTGTTTGCCACCCTCAAACAGGCAGGGGTGAAGGCAAGCATTGATCCATGGGGCCCTTATCCAGAAACACAAGCAAATCACCAATGATGGGGGCCCAGGTGAATGGAAGAGATCTTTGTTCAAGGAACTTGCAAAGGAAGAATCAAATCTGCTGTTTCACCATCTAAGATACCAACGAGACTCACAGTTTGGAGTTTGCCCCTGTTCTCTAAAACATGGGTCACACAAG
The DNA here is from genome assembly GCF_008692025.1 of Phocoena sinus. Classification (NCBI taxonomy): domain Eukaryota; kingdom Metazoa; phylum Chordata; class Mammalia; order Artiodactyla; family Phocoenidae; genus Phocoena; species Phocoena sinus. Next base: position 49,859,621 of record NC_045771.1, read on the forward strand.
AGGCCATTTGCTTTGAAAAGAAAACCAAAAAATTTACCACTGCCAACTTACCCAATTCTAAAAGGGTGACTTAGCTTAGTTTCACAGTGAATTCCTTCTCCTTCAGAACCACCAGGACTCCTCCTCCAGGAAGCCCTCAGTGAAGTTTTTCTTGTCTGTGTGTGTTCCACAGCACACCACGGGCATCCAGTCCACAGCACTAAGGCATTTTGATCTAGCTTTCGGCAAGGGGGCAGTGTGCCCCAAAGCTTTTCCAGAGCCTTGTTTATAATGGATGGCAGCAGCCTGTGTTATACACCACACGCTATTTCTCAATGAAATATAATGGTCAAACACAACAGTGTATGAGAGTTCCAGTTGCTCCATATACTCACCAACACTTAGTATTGTCAGTCCTTTTAAATTTTAGCTCTTCTCATGGGTATGCAGTAATTTCTCATTGTGGTTTTGATTTCCATTTTCCTCATGACTAAAGATGTTGAACAGCTTTTCTGGATCTTTTGTGCCATTTATATATTTTCTTTTGTGAAATTTCTGTACATATTTTTTGCCCATTTTAAAACTGAGTTGTTCCTATGGAATGCGAGAAAATATTTTCAAATGATGCCACCAACAAGGGCTTAATCTCCAAAATATACAAACAGCTCATACAACTCAACTCAACCCAATCGAAAAATGGGCAGAAGAGCTTAATAGACATTTCTCCAAAGAAGATATACAGATGGCCAGTAGGCACATGAAAAGATGCTCAACATCACTAATTATTAGAGAAATGCAAATCAAAACTACGGTTAGGTACCACCTCACACTGGTCAGAATGGCCATCATTAAAAAGGCTGCAAATAACAAATGCTGGAGAGGGTGTGGAGAAAAGAGAACCCTCCTACACTGTTGGTGGGAATGTAGGTTGGTGCAGCCACTGTGGAAAACAGTATGGAGGTTCCTCAGAAAACTAAAAGTAGAATTACCATATGATCCAGCAATCTCACTCCTGGGCGTACACCCGGACAAAAGTATAGTTCAAAAAGATACACGCACTCCTATGGTCATAGCAGCACTATTCACAATAGCCAAGACATGGAAGCAACCTAAATGTCCATTGACAGATAAATGGATAAAGAAGATGTGGTACATATATACAGTGGAATACTGCTCAGCAATAAGAAAGAACAAGATAATACCATTTGCAGCAACATGGATGCAACTAGAGATTATAATACAAAGTGAAGTAAGTTAGAAAGAGAAAGACAAATACCATATGATATCACTTATATGTGGAATCTAAAATATGGCACAAATGAACTTGTCTTCAAAACAGAAATGGACTCACAAACATAGAGATCAGACTTGTGGTTGCCAAGGGGGAGGGGGGAGGGAGAAGGATGGACTGGGAATTTGGGGTTGTTAGATGCAAACTATTACATTTAGAATGGATAAACAACAAGGTCCTACTATATAGCACAGGTAATATATCCAATCTCCTGGGATAAACCATAATGGAAAAGAATATTAAAAAAAAAAGAATGTCTGTATGTGTATAACTGAGTCACTTTGCTGTACAGCAGGGATTGGCACAGCACTATCAACTATCCTTCAATTTTTAAAAAGTAAAAAAACTGAGTTGTTTTTCTTATCATTCAATACTAAATTGTAAGAAGTCTTTACATATTGATAAAAGGCATTTTTTGTGAGATGTATGTTTTGTAATCATATATCTGGCTTGCTTATTCAATCTCTTATAGTATCTTTCAAAGAATCAAAATGCCTTATTTTAATCAAGTCAAATTTATCTTTTTTGATGATTATTGCTTTTTATGTCCTAAGACGACTTTACCTAAAAGAAAATTATAAAAATATTCTCTTTTCTTCTGTATTTTATAATTCCAGCTTTTACACTGAGGTCTATGAGCCATTTCAGTTAACACTTGTGTATAAAGTGGGATAAAGCTCAAGGCTGGTTTTTTTTCCATATAAATATCCATTTGTTTCAGCATCATTTATTGAAAAAAAGTACCCTTTTCCAATTGAACTGCTTCAATACCTTTGTCAATACTCAATCGACCAAATATGTGCTGATCGAGCTCACTGGTTTTTTCAAATAATGAGCTTTGAATCTGGTAAATTTCAAAAAAAAAAGTTCAATGCTATTGAAAATGGATCAAATCAGGGAATATGTTCAGGACATTTGAAAAATAAAAACAGCCTTGAAAGGAATTGCCCTTGTGTGTGTGTGTGTGCGTGTGTGTGCGTGCACATGTGCCCTCACCAGGCACCAGCCTTGGGAGAGCAGAGACGGGGCCTGACTCAGAGACTTAGGCTTGTCTACCCAATGCCTGACACACGATAGGCTCCCAATACACACGTTCATTGAATAAACAAAAGAACGAGTGAATGAGTGAGTGAATGAATGCATGAATTTCCAGTGGCCCGTAACACAAAACAGAGCTTCGTGGATATCGCTGCTGTCCCCGGTGCAGCTATTTATCTCCCCAAATTTAACTGCACTCACCATAGTCTCCAAGTGGTTCTTCCCTTACATGAAACAGCAGCTTGGACTAAAACCAGGAGGTCCTTCAGCGAGGGCAAAATCTCAGTAGAGTGGGGGGTTCCTGCCTAGGTTTCTATCTGGCTACACTACTTTACCTCTCTGTGTCTCAGTTTCCTTGTCTGTATTTTATAGCAGTTCTGTGAGGACTCACAGAGCTAATCCTCCAGCTATAAAACTCCCATAACTCGACTCCCTTTCTGATTGTAAGTCCTCACATCTCCAGGAAGGAAGAGACAGCAGGCAGCTGACTCACCGTCCACAGTCCTTACAGGTCCCTGCTGAGAGGTCTACATTCTTGTCCAAATGGTCCATCTAGACCTGACTGCTCTCTGCTTCTGAGCCACGCAGGTGGTGGCAGCATCCGTAGTTGCCCCAGAGACTCCCTCTCAGGGGGTGTGGGAGACCCGGGCAGCAGCTCTGCCTGGGAAACCAGATGTGGGCTCTCATGGCAGCACTCAGACCCAAAGTCCTCCCCACTCACACACATCATCTCTCAGGAGAATTGGTGTCTTGATAGAGGACAGAAGCTCCTCTCTCTTCTTGCTTTTCCCGAATACTTTCTCTCTACTATGCATCCTCTATTCGCTAATCACATTTGTCCCCTGAGGCGATCAACACAGCTGACTAGCTGCTTGAAAGGGAAGATGGAGAGTAAAGAGAAACATCAGGGGCTAAAAGAACAAAGGGTCTCAATAAGGTAAAGTGTCTAGAGCACTGTATGTGAATAATTAGTGTTAGTTGATGTTGTCATTTATTATTATTATTATTAAGATAATAATAATCTTATTATTATTATTATTAAGAGCTGCAGAAGAGGAGCCCCAGTTCCTGATAGGAATTAGAACGAAGCCTCAGCACCAGGCTGGCCACAGGGGGCCGCCCTCCTCCCCCTGTTGTTCACGGAGTGCCAGCCAATTTTCAACCCATGTGACCACGCTTCCATCCAAGACAATTTGAATTAATTTTGTGCATGAAATTTGGTGGGAGGCAGTGCCAAGTGTTTAACTGAAATCAAGATGCAAACTTCCCCTCATCTACTCGTTTTGTAAATCCTGTCAAAAATAAAATAAAAGCCATTAAGCTTGTCTGGCAACATTTGTCCTTTATGCACCAAGCTATTCAAGGTTCCTGATTCCTCTCCTCTGTTTGCCTGCCCACCCCCCCATATTTGTTCTGTTGTATTTATGGTCCCTGGGCTGGCCCAGCACACTGTCAGCTCTACTGACTTTGCCAAGTCTAAGATCCCTTTCAGGGACTTATTTTATTTAAAGAGCATCCCATTAATGGGTTTAACGGCCTTTCAATCACTTAGTATGCATTGTCAATGAGGGAGAATCGATTTTCTGAGAATTCCTGTTCTGGGAGGAAAACAAACAGCCCTTCCTTCCCATTGCAATTTGGCCAATGAACAGATGATGCAGGACTCCTCCATCCTGGGTTCACAAGCTTTCCTTGTCTGTGAGCAAGCGGCCTCACCAGCACAGCACTGAATAAGACTGGCTCCTTTCTTTCTGCACTTCCTTTCTCCTTTGGGGTTGTAACCTGCTGGGCCGTGGGGACACCCTGTATATGAACTCTGGATGAGGTTGACTGTTGCTCTCACAACAGACCCAATCCTGGGTTCTCTCTGGGGAAGAATCAAACCATTACCTTGGGGCCTGGTCAGATCCTTGGGTCCCCGGGAACAGATGGGAAAGAAGGGCTGCCGTTCCAGTGTCCCCCAGGCCCGACACAGAGTTTCTAGAAGGGCACTGCACCCCACACTCTTGAGTTCCAGAAGCAGTGGTCAAACACATATATTCTCACTGGGGCACCTCTACTTCCATAAATATCTGTTGGCAACTTTCCATGTATAAGACATTACACTTGGCATCATGGGAGATGCACGCACGGGACATACAGAGAGTAAAAGGCGGTCTCAGCTCACACTCAGGTGTGTCTCTTCCAAGCTGGGACCTCCTTTAGGTGCTGTTAACCAGCTTCTCTCTCCTCCCTCTTCTGTTATACTCCCCCCCCACCCCACCTCCTCTTCCTCTCTCCAGCCCTTCCCCAAGAATCTCCACATTCTCAGTAACGATGGCGATATTTTATAGAGACTAACAATGAGTGTGAGTCCCCTACTCAGCACTCTACGTGCGCCAGGCTACATAACCTTAACTCCATATAAAGGCAATTATTTTATTACTAGCCCCATTTTTCAAAGAAAGAAACCAAGTTTAAGGGAATTCAAGTCATCAGCTGTGGAGCCCGACCCATCTGACTTGAAAACCTTTTCCCTTAAACCCGACACTTACTTTGCCTTCTCTTGCTCTTTGGGGGGTACTTTGCTCCCCAGGTAGTCTTAACCAGCAGGTACCCACTATCTTAAGGTAAGTGATACAGACTTGCTGATATCTGGCTCCTTAGAATAATCTTGTTCATCATAATAGCCATCACCTACCAAGTGCCCATCCTGTGCAAAACGCCTCATCAATCTTTTATTGCTTAATCCCCACAACTACCTCAAGAGATGGAGGAGGATACCATGAGGTTAAGGGACTTGCCCAAGGTCTCACACTTATTAAGTAATAACAATGAGGAAATTGCTAGCATTGATTGAAGGCTTATATGCCAAGTGCTGGGCTAAGGTGTTTTTTTCTAATCCTAACAAGGTAAGTATTATTATTTATAGCTTCCAGATGATGAAACTGAGGCTCAGAAATTCAAAGTAACTTGCCCCAGGTTACCCAGCCCCTAAGTGGCAGGACCAGCATTTGAACAGGTGGCCATGCCTGTGCTTGTTAGAACAACGCTACAGCCATACTCCAAAGCCCACATTCTTCATATTGCGCCAAGGCTGCCTCTGTCCTCTCCAAAAGCCCTTTGGAAAACGGCCCATAACTTTTCCCCAAAATAGTTGAAGACAAACCCAAGAGACTTGGCTGTGGCTGTCCCTTGACGAGTTTCTGCCCTGAACTGGAATCTCATTTGCATTTGTCCTTCCGTGGTAGTTTCCCAATTCCTGAGCAGAACACAATTTAACTGTAAAATTCACCTTAACTAGGCAGCTGTCTGCTGCAGTCAGGCACCAGGCTCAGGTGCAACTCCCGGTAGGCTCTCCCGAATCAGTGTGCCAGCCTCTGTAAAGCAATATAAAGTCACGTCCAAGAAATGAGATGCCACTTGGAAGAGGCACATGCTGCCACGCTCTCTTGTTGTCAGCTTAGAACAGTGCAGGGGTCGCCAGTCATGACTCCATTACTCCCAGGACTTCTCTCCTGAAGGCTTCCCTGTCATTTATGAGAACTGGTGCAGGGAAGACTACCACACATCCTGGAGCAGGGGTGCTACTGGGGACAGTATTTTGGAAGGGAGGGATTATGGGTTTAATCGGCCTTCCTTCACCACAATGTCAGTAGGCCATCAGAATGAGGGCTCCTGACATCCAATGGGCAAGATAACACCATTCACCAAATGGCATCTGAGCCTCTACTATATTCAAGACCTTATGCCTGGGGATACAAAGGTGAATCAGAAGCACAGTCTCAGCCTGAAGTGACCCTACAGTCTAGACAGGTATGTGTAGAGCGCCAAGTAGAGTAAGAAAAAGTGCCCTTAGAAGGAAGGTATAAACAATGAAGTTCAAAGACATCTGCTTAGAGGTTTTAGTTGAAATGGAGGGAGCAGGTGGTATTACTGGGAAGAGACTACAGGGAAAGATGAAGAAAAGGCTCAGAAGGAGGCTTCAGCAGAGACCTAAATCTGTGGGGCAGAGGGATTGGCAAAGCTATCCTAGAAAAGGAGCGAGGGAAGAAGTAGCAGCTCAGGATCCCAGGAAGCACAGGGGGACAAGTGGCAGGGGGTGTGTCCATAGTGTCCAATGAGACTGGGATGATGATACAGGAGAAAACACCATGGGCTCTGGAGTTCAGGAGGTTGCTGGCAACCCTTAGAAAACTGTTGGTAAGGGGTGACCAGCAGTTTGCCCAAGGTCAAGGAGACAGGTGGGGGATGCGGAAGAGCGTAAACTGCTCTTTAGAAATGTTTCATAATGAGAGGAGAAGAGCTGTAGGTCCACGAGGTAAGGGGACAGCAGCCCTGAGGGACATGCTTTGAAGGATGGGGGAGATTCGAGCATGCTTGCAGGTCCCAGGAAAGGAGAGCTGGAAGACGCAAGGAGGGCATGTATTCCTGATGGAGTGAGACTCTAGGACAGGCAGGAGGGACCAAGGGCACAGGGGGACAAATTCACACTGGGAGAGCGAGCAGACACTTCAGAGACAGGAGTAAGGAAAGAGGGAAAGCGATGATGCAGCCGCTTTGAGCTGGAGAAGAGGACGTCGAAAGAACTTACAGCAGGTAACCTTGACTTTGTCATGATATCAAAAATGAATCTACAGTCCAAAGGAGTGACTGTCCTGTCACAACAGTGTGGGGGCTGTGTTAAAATGGTCATCTGAAGGAATTTGCTAGAAGTCATGGGGCAAGATTCACGACATTCATTCTTCATCAAGCAAATTTGCATCTTTTCCTTTCTTGTTGGCTTTTTTTTTAGAGTTACACTTATAATTACAGTAGATTTGGTTCTTCAGCTTTTCCTGTCTTTACTTCTCCTTAGGAGCATCTTATAATATTTATCTCAAGGATTTGCTTCCTCTTACTGCCATCAACTCAAGAGTCCGTCGGGGCTAACTACCCAGTCTGAAGATTATCTGGGTCTTTCTGTATCTCCCCACTCAGACTCCCTGCATCTTAGCTATTTTACTGCTCATCAAGCCTTCTACCAGATGTGGGCAGGGGAAGCAGGAAAAGCTAAAACCCAAACCAGTTCATTTTACTACTTATTTTGGGATATAGCCAAATATTTTGAAGCCATTAGCTCAAATGAGGTTGGGGGCTATCTGAAGTTGTTATTTGATTATCCCTGAATAGAACGACCACCCACAATCAGTCCCAAAGTCAAAAAGATGAAGATGTCTGTGTGAGAAAAAAAAGACACACTTAGTGAAGGTCTTACTGGCAGAGCTCAAAGTTAATACCTCTTGCCTCATAGCTTTGATATCCCCTTGTCCTTTACTCTGAGTCTTGCTTTCTCATCAGTGCCGTCTAATTTGAAATTCCACATATTGTGTTTTCAGATTGGAAACTGTAAGAGTTAGCACTGCCAATATTAACAGATTAGTGGTTCTTCCAGTTCCTGAAATGTGACGCTCAGAGTATTGATCAGCATTAAGGTTACGACAGCTTCCCATGCTCCATACTCTACCCGTCTCACTGATAATCGAGCACAAGGCATGATCAGATGGTGTCTGGTTTCTGTTTACTTCTTATTAAACTTGGAGAAGTGTGTATTTTTAAAAGACTCCAATTTGTTGTGATATTGTGCTACAGTTTTTCAAGAAAATGTGTAAAAGAGCCATAGATTCTATTGTATTACTGAGAATCTACAGTCATATTGTGAATCTACAATTACTTCAAAATTAAAAATTTAATTTAAAAAAAGTCTTCTAGGAACTTTTCACCATCAGAACAACAAAACCAAAACAAAACCTAACAATGGTTTTCATATATTCAATACATCCACTAAAATGACTAAAATTAAAAAGACTGACAACATCATGTGTTGACAAGGATATGAAGAAACTAGAACTCTCACACACTGCTGGTGGGATATACAACTATTATCGAAAGCAGCTTGGCAATTTCTTATAAAGTCAAACATACACTTATCACGTGACCTAGCAATTCCACTCCCAGGTATTTACTCAAGAGAAATAAAAACATGTCCACAAAAAAGACTTGTATACAAATGTTGATAGCACTTCATTCAAAATAGTCCCAAACTGGAAAAAATCCAAATGTCCATCAACTAGCAAGTGGATAAACAAATTTTGATGCATTCATACAATGGAATACTACTCAGCAATAGAAAGATTAAAACCACTGACACATAAACATGAATACATTTCAAAAACATTATCACAAGTGACAGAATTTAGACACAGAGTACATACTAGGTGACTTCATTTATTTAAAATTCTAAAACAGGCAATGCAATCTATACCAAGAGAAAGCAGATCTGTGGTTGCCTGGAGACAAGGGGGATCAGGAGCGGGGACTGACAGCAAAAATACACAATGGAACTTTTTAGGGTTATAGAAGTATGTAATATCTTGATTGGGTGATGTTGGTGGTTACACAGGTATGTATGTATGTATTTTATTTTAGGTAAAATATACCTCAATAAAGTTGATTGAGGGAAAAAAAGAAGACTCCAAGAATCTCTACCTAAATCAGAAAAACGAAATATAACCTAGCGATGAGTTTCTTATACTCAATAGTTTAACTTCCTTATCTTAAATACATCTTCAACAATGAACAGGTATCTTGAGACAACAGGCTCTGGCTTAGATCAGCCAGTAGAGGGAACTCTTTCTCAAACTGAGGCTTCATTAACTCAATGGCCTACGAGATTAATCTCTACACTGTGAAGATGAAACTCTTATGTCTCCACATTTCTCCCTCTCCATAGGTACAGACACTTAGCCTCAGGTAGAAGGAGCTCAAACTATCCCAGTAGAGAAACCAACCGTGTTCCCATTGAAAAGTGGGGGGAAGGAAGAGGTCCACCCCAGCAGGTCGTTGCTTCAGCCTCTAAGCCAACTTCCCACTCTGATCTTTAACCGTATCTGGTAATTATTAAGGATGTTCGTAAACAAGCCCTCTTTTTACTCCCCAGCCCCTGCAATCAGAGCTATACACAGTGCTATACCTGCCCCCTTCCCCCCGGTTCAGTTGCCTGAGAGTGGGGTCTTGGCTTATTGGCTTATTTTTGTCAGCTGTTCTATAATCTGGAGTTCCAGTTCTATTTAATGTCAGACCACTCTAGAACCATGCTGGTCTGCCATTTGCCTGTAGCCAGGTTCCCATGACAATCCTCTCTGCCTATTTACAGGATCACACCCAGGACAGCTCCCTGCAGGAACTCCTCAAAGTCAGGCCCTTGCCCACCTATGCTCTGACTTGGGTCTGCCATAGCCCTGGCAGGCCACCAGCCCATCCTGAGTGTCCTTGTCACCATCTCCTGAAGCCTTCCCAGATTTATGAATCGCAGATTTACCCCCAGGGATGCCCACCTACTACCAACTAGACTGTGGTCCTCAAAGGCATTTTTTCAAGTCATTGTTCACCAGAAAATATGTTGGTGAGACAACCATAAGTTCTTAGAGGGCAAATTCCGAGTCACTGTAAAAATAATTCTGTTTATGTTGCATCTAGAATCATGGAACTTTAGAGTCAGGAGGTTTTCAGAGCTATGTGCTCCAAGTACCCTGCCAGTCACTGAGAAATGGACATGGAGGTCCTACTTTTGAGCCTTTCCAGTAGGGGGCACTCACTACTTTTCAAGATAATCTATGCCATTATTAAGCAGATGGAACTGTTAAAATCTCCTTTATATTTGAAATCCAAATTTATCTCTGTGGACATCTACCTATTACCTTGGACTCTACTCTTTTGTGAGGAACATAGAATTCCCTGTTACATACAAGAGCATTTTAATTGCTTATAGTCAGCAGCCCTGTGCTCCTCTTCCTCCTGCTTCTCACATTATTTCTTCTCCAGGCTCAGGAAAAAAAAGTCAGTTCAATTCAGTTCAGTTCTTACTCAATTCTAGGTAGCATCCAGAGCACTTGGGATGCAAAGATGAGTAAGTTATGGTTCCTGCCTTCAAAGAGTTTATAGGATGGAAGGGGAGAGTTAGCAAGTGAGGGCTGGACACTCAGAGGAGATAGCAGCAGTCAGTGAGGAGGGAGAGAGTCAAAGAGTATTCCAGACATTGGAAACAGTGTGTTCAAAGGCCCAGTGGCATTGCTAGAGAGTTTTGTTTGTCTGTTGTTTTGGGGGTTTTTTTGAGGGGGGAGCGTGTAATAAGAGATAATACTAAAAAGGCAAACCAAAACCAGATCTCGAAGGACATTATAGACCATACTAAAGAGTTCTAAGCAGGAGAATGACATAACACTATTTCAGTTTTAGAAAGATTTCCTTGACTTCTATAGTATAGCGCTAGGCACAAGTTAAGCACTATTGTATTGTTAAAAATAAACTTAGTAGGAATAAACTAACCAAGGGGGCAAATGACCTGTACACTAAAAACTGCAAAACAAAACACTGCTGAAAGAAATTGAAGAAGGCATAAATAAATGGAAAGACATCCCGTGTTCATGGATTGGAAGACTTAACATTATTAAGAAGTCAGTTCTACCCAAAGTGATCTACAGATTCAAACAATCCCTATCAAAATCCCAACAACATTTTTCTGCAGAAATAGAAAAACCCATCCTAAAATTCATATGAAATCTCAAGGGACCCGGAAGAGCCGAAACAAAGTTAGAAGACTCATCACTTCCTGATTTCAAAACTTATTACCAAGCTACAGCAATCCACACAGTGTGGTACTGGCATAAAGACCAACATATAGACCAATGGAATAGAATAAAGAGCCCAGAAATAGACCCTCTCGTACATAGTCAAGTGATTTTCAACAAGGGTGCCAATACTGTCCAGTGGGAAAAGGGCAGTCTTTTCAACAAACACTGCTGGAGAAACTGGATATCCACATGCAAAACAATGAAGTTGGATGCTTACAGTACACCATGTACAAAAACTAACTCAAAATGGGTCAAAGACCTGAACCTATAAAACTCTTGGAAGAAAAGATAGGGGGAAGTTTCATGACAGTGGAGTTGGCAATGATTTCTTGGATATGACACCAAAAGCACAGGCCACAGAAGAAAAAATAGATACATTAGACTAATTAAAATTTTAAATTTTTAGAAATCAAAGGACACTGTCAAGAGAGTGAAAAGTCAACCCATAGAATGGGAGAAAGTATTTTCAATCATATATATGATAAGGGATTAGTACCCAGAATATTTTTTAAACTTCTTTAAAAATTTGTTGCAACTCAAAAACAACAACAACAAAAACCTGATTTTAAAATGATCAAAGGCCTGGAATAGATAGTTCTCTAAAGGAGATATACAAAAGGCCAATAAGCATATAAAAAAATGCTCAACGTGACTAATCATTAGGAAAATGCGAATCAAGTCCACAATGAGATACCACTTCACACCCATTAGGATAGCTACTATTTTTAAAAAAGAAAGAAAATAACAAGTGTTGGCAAGGATGTACAGAAACTGAAACTCTTGTTCACTATTGGTGGGCATGTAAAATAGTGCAGCTGCTATGAAAAACAGTATGGTCTTTCCTCAGAAAATAAACATAGAATTTAATCCTCATTAAATAAGGATTAAATCCTTATTTAATCCTCAGTTCCACTTCTAGGTGTATACCCTAAAAAATTAAAAGTAGGGACTCAAACAGATATTTGTACACCAATGTTCAAATCAGCGTTATTCACAATAGCCAAAATATGAAAACAACCCATATGTCCATTGACAGACGAATGGATAAACAAAGTATGGTACGTACATAAATGTAATACTATTCAGCCTTAAAAAGGAATGAAATTCTAACACGTGCTACAACATGGATAAACCTTGAAGATATTATGCTATGTGAAATAAGCCAGACACAAAAGGATAAATATTGTACTATTCCGCTTATAATTAGTACCTAGAATAGTCAAATTAATAGAGCCAGAAAATAGAATAGAGGTTATCAGAGGTAGAGGGGGAGGAGGTGATGGAGAGTTATTGTTTAATGTGGACAGAGATTAAGTTTTGGATGATGAAAACGTTCTGGAAATGGATGGGAGTGATGGTTGCCCGACAACGTGAATGTACTTAATGTGACTGAATTGTATAGTTTTAAATGGTTAAAATGGTAGATTTTACGTTATGTGTATCTTACCACAATAAAAATCTAAGAAATAAAATAAAAACAAAACATAAAATCGAGTGTTTATTATGCGTCAGCTGCTGTTCTAAATGTTTTTCGCCTCTTACTTGAGTCGATCCTCTCAACGATCCTATGAAGCAGGGCTATGACCATCATTTTACAGATGAGAAATGGAGGCTCAGAGAGGTTACATGTTTTGCCTATGGAAACAGAGAGAGTAGGTAATAGAGCTGGAAAAGGGAACACAGAGAGTCAGTCTCTGGGACCAGCACGTATAACCTGAACGCCACACACCCTCCCAAGTAACTAACAAATTATGAACATTATCTGTGGCTGGGTAGGGAGAGGGCTAAGTGACGAGGGGCCAGCGCTAGGCCTCCACCCGGCGCCTGGACTTGGTAAGCCCTTGATTCAGCTCCTCCCTGACACTGGACAAACCAGGTATGCCCCAGGGCCTTCTCCTTCTGAACTTTTCTGCTGGTGGTAGAGACCTTGAGGGAAGATGCAGCCCAGATATGCAGTCACTGTCAACGTAAAGGGGCATATGACCTACCCCCTCACTGGTGGGGGAGGGGCTTCTTTAAACATTCTCCAAGAAAAGGCCTCAGAGAACATGTGCCAGTCTAAAGATGTCTGGAGATTACTTGGTCCCTTATTCAACTACAAATCCTTTGAAGTTTAAAAACAAAAAGAAGGAAAGTAGTAACTAATGCTGTTGGTGAATCATTCACTAAAACACCTGCACAGTCTGGTTTTGGGGAAAATTCTTAAGTTGGAAATTTCAAAATGTTAATGTTTTACTAATACGTTTGCTTACTTCACTCTGTATGACGGTCTCTAGGTCCATCCACATCTACAAATGACCCAATTTTGTTTCTTTTTATGGCTGAGTAATATTCCATTGTATATATGTACCACATCTTCTTTAAGTCCGAAAGAGAAAAACAACTATCATATGTTAACGCATATATGTGGAATCTAGAAAAATGGTACAGATGAACCAGTTTGCAGGGCAGAAATAGAGACAGATGTAGAGAACAAACATCTGGACACCAAGGGGGGAAAGCGGGGGTGGGGTGGTGGTGGTGGTGGGATGAACTGGGAGATTGGGATTGACATGTATACACTAATACGTATAAAATAGATAACTAATAAGAACCTGCTGCATAAGAAATAAATAAATAAAATAAAATTCAAATCAAAAAAAGAAAAAATATGTATGTTGGTTTTCAATATATTAATATATCTTTCTTTTCTGAACTCACTCTCTGACTATGAAAGAAACCAGTGTTATCACTAGACTGTATTATTAATATTTATTGAGCTCTCACTATATGTAAACTTTTTACATGTATTATTTTATTTTTTTTTTTTTGCGGTACGCGGGCCTCTCCCTGTTGTGGCCTCTCCTGTTGCAGAGCACAGGCTCCGGACGCACAGGCTATGCGGCCATGGTTCACAGGCCCAGCCGCTCCGTGGCATGTGGGATCTTCCCGGACCGGGGCATGAACCCGTGTCCCCTGCATCAGCAGGCGGACTCTCAACCACTGCGCCACCAGGGAAGCCCCTACATGTATTATTTAATCCTCACAACATCTTCATTTTATAGCTGAGAAAACACACAGAGATTAAGTACCCTGTCCAATGTCAAATAACAAAGAAGTAGAGAGCTGACAGTCACACCAGGCAGTCTGATCCAGGTCCATGTTATAAGCTAGACTCATGATCTGGGGAAATTCCCATCTACACTGTTAGGAGCCCATTTTCCTCATCTGGGAAATGAGGGGATTGGACCAGATGGTGTGTAAGATTTTCTTCCAGCTTGAACATGTCTATTTCCTTGTCTCCGCATGCAAATGATACTCCACCAGGGCTTCCTACGTGAGTCTCCACCAACATTTCCCTGCTTAAATTATGGGAGCCATTAATGCTGTAGGCCTGGAAAAGAGAGTTGAGCTCAGCTGAAACTGACATGCTCCCACCTGCCTTTACGCTTGAACTGCGGTAACCATCTAACTACCTGAACATCTCAACTCTCTTAACAGTCTCCCCTGCTCTGAAATAACCAATAAAAGAAAGAAACAGACATAAAGATTCAAGACAGAGGAGGAGAAAAGGGTTTGAATTGATATTCTCATTACACTTCCTTCTTTCTTCCCCTGGAGTCACAGAATTTCTTCCCACTTACGAATTTCCTAACAAGCCTAGGGAGCGGTGTGCTGATAAGTATTTAACAAACAGTTCGCCAAGATAACAAAAAAAGCCCCAATTGGTAGCATCTACTGAGTTTTGTAGTTTAAATATTCCCGCCACGGCTGATTTCAAGCTACCAACACCAAGTCACTGACCAGGAATTTGGAAAGAGGTTGAGCCCATAGGAGCAGGCACCAGCCTGCCACTGAGTCTGGGTCATAGCTCTATTTCATCTGTAAGCCTTGCAGTCTAAAGTATTATTCATTCATCCATTCAACGAACTTCTTTTTATACTAGGAATATGAACAAGGTATCTATTAAATTAGTTCTTTGTTACAAATCAAATACTCTATTGAGTTCACTACAAAATAATATTATTTTCCCAGCATTTCCCCAGAGAAGTTCCTTGAGACAAGACAGGTGAAATGATGGTTTTTCTACCTTCAAATAATTCACTTACCCAAATCAGAAGAGACAATTTGCTCATGTAGTGATTCTCATTAACATTCTAAGTATTAGGGAAAGTGGCCTCAAAACAGCCTTGACTATAAAACCCTAAAGTGTTTTATTATAGAAAGTTTACCCAACCGATGCAAAAGAAAAAAATCACCTCTAGAAAATGCTTACCTAGACGTAACCCTTCTATAATACTTTCTCTCTACATTGGTGTATTCAAGATATGTGTGGGTTGTGAGGAACTCTGGAGCTTAATTGCCTGGGTTTAAATCACAGTTCTGCTACTTACTAGATGTGTGATCTTGGGGGAAAATTACTTAACCTCTCTGTGCTTTGATTTTCTCACTGTAAGATGGGGTTCATGATAATAATAGTAGCTGTTGTGAGAACTGAGTAAATATACATACAGCACCTAGAACAACATGTAGAAAGTTCCATCTAACTATTAGCAGTTATTAGCAAAGGTTTCTTTTTTTTTTCTTTTTTTGCTGTACACGGGCCTCTCACTGTTGTGGCCTCTCCCTTTGCGGAGCACAGGCTCCGGACGCGTAGGCTCAGCGGCCATGGCTCACGGGCCCAGCCACTCTGTGGCATGTGGGATCTTCCTGGACCGGGGCACGAACCCGTGTCCCCTGCATCGGCAGGCAGACTCTCAACCACTGCGCCACCAGGTAAGCCCAGCAAAGGTTTCTTGAATGTTGTCTAAGCATGTCTTTCCAACAAGAATGTAGTAGCCCTCAAAGTCTTTGTGCAATCTCCTGCAGTGCTTACACATAGTATGACTTTAACAAATTCTTGTTTAATAAGCAAATGAAGTAATTAATTGATTAACTGTGATTGGATCAATGTGACTCCAAAACATTCTCGCCACAGGGACTTCCCCCGCAGTCCAATGGTTAGGACTCTGCACTTCCACTGCTCCACTGCAGGGAGCACAGGTTCCATCCCTGGTCGGGGAACTAAGATCCTGAATGTCTCGAGGCGTGGCCTAAACAAAACACACTCTTGCCACAAATAAACCACTTGGTCTCTCATCTGGATCTTGGGAATACTTACATCTCCATAAGCCTCTCTGAAGATAAGGAAAATAACCAAGAATAATACCTGGAGTAATTTGTCAGAGCTCTTAACATGCTTACATGTTCAGGAATGTTTATTATACATAAGCAAGAAAAAAATGAAAGCAATCTAGATGTTCCACATCAAGGGAAAGGTTGAATAAATTATGATATAAGATACTATGTTTTCAGTAAGTATTTATTAACATGAAAAAATACCTTAAGTGTAAAAATGAAAACAGCAGCACATAAAATTATATAAACAATATAATCCCAATGTTTGTTTTAAAAAATGTGTTTGCATTAGGGAGAAATAAAAAGAGACATAAGAAATATACCAAAGTTATTAACAGTAGCTATCTCTGGTCAGTGAGATTTAGGGTGATTTTGGGGGATATATTTCTGTATTTCCTAAAATGATAAAATGAAAAGATGAAATAGATCTGGAGTATCAACCTTGAAATTAGTGTCTCAGCAATGAAATTATGTGTTGCTATTTGCATATAGATTCACCGACCTAACCACCTCTGTGGATCAGCTACGTCACCCACCTGCATGTCCACCCAATCTGACATTGGCCACCATCCATTTCATCCCTCTCCCAATCTCCCAAAGTGTCCCAAATCTGACATGACAGCATAATCTATGTTTTGCAAATATGACTCCAACATCCAGCTATTTGGAAGTACCAATGATTGCCTTAATTTTTCACATTCCTTTCAGATATCCGGCATTAGGTAAGTACAGTCAACCTCACGTAGACGTATTTCTACCTGTTAAAAATCAAGCACGTTTGTCTGATCTCCTGCCCTTGAGGTGCCTGATACAAGGGAAGCATGACTGAGTACTTTACTGATAAGGCTGAACAAATCTGTCTTTTGAAATAGGCTACAGGAAAAACCAGGTTGAAGATGTGTGATATCCATTAAAATCTAGCTAAATTTTGGGTAAAAGGTGAGTCTCAATTTACTGAAGTGAGAATTCGAGAGTATTTGTTTAATAAAAGCCATTTTACTACTCTCAAATCCAACTGGGCTTGAAGCACGATATGATGAGTCCAAATCAAGGTAGCAAGTATATCATTGGCTCCTGCTATTAGGAATAGGTTAAGAATTATTTATAATGAGCATATCAGTCAAGTCTGATTTAGTTTTCTGATGTTTAAAACAACTTATTCAAAATAATAAAAAAGCTACTTATTCCCTTAAGTAGTGCAATGTTTAGCGTCTTATTTTTATTCTTAATTTGCTAACATCCCCCTCTCCTCAAGGCAATCTCAAGCCCTAGCCTATCTAAAGCATCATAAATTTCAAACTGCTGAGCTAAATCAATAAGGCTTTATGGTACATCTTTCTTTAAAAAAGAAGAAGAAGAAGAAGAGGCTTAACTTAACTAAATGTAGCTGGAGAAATGCACAGAAGTTATTTCTCTCTTAGCTCATTTGCTATGGATGGAGGAACCAAGCACAAGTTCTATTTTCATTTGTGAGGAAAATCTCACAACAGCAGGCACATCTCAGGACACAATTAGCCCAGGTAAGAAGAAACAGGAGAGCAGTTTTAGCAGCTCCTGAAATATTGAGGGGAGGAAATGGCTAATACCAAGGAACATTTACTGTGAACCAAAATGTGTTATTTCTGTCAGCATGTCGTTAATTTCATGGAAATAATTTATTTACATGACATATGTTAAGCACCCCCTCCACCTCCTCTACTTTATTCTTGTCCACAGCCCGTGTCACTAACATGTTACATATTTTAATTTTTTCTTATTTTTATCATCTGTCTCCAGACAGACAGATGGAACTTAGAATATAAGCTCCATGAAGGAATGGATTTTTGTTGGGGTCTCTGTTTTTCTTTTTTTGCTTTTGTTGTATGCATTGAAAATGTGCCAGCACAGTGGAGGTGTTCCAAAAATATCTGTTGAATGAATCAGGCTCTCTCGTAATCAAGGGGCATATTCCTGAGATGTCTATGGTACAGGTGAAAGAGCACTGGATTCAGAGTCTGCAGTAAGTAGCACTTTGCTTGGCTCATAATAGACAATGACCATTTTTTGGATAAAGAGATGGTGTATAGATGTAGATAATGGGCACATGTTATAATGACAACTCTCCTTATCTATAAAATGAGGATGATTATTCATTAAGAAAACAACGTGGAAAAGGTGTGACATCTTAGTTAACTCAAGTGGGTAACTTTTTTTCTTGTAGCTAACGTACAGGAAGATGGAACAGGGCAGTAAGAACGGTAGCCATCTAAGACAAGGAAAGAAATCATTTAATCTCCTGTGTAAATGAGAGGAGACAGGAATTTGGGTAGAAGTGCATGTTTTTATTCTGTCTTGTACTGCTGCCAAGTCAAGACGGGCTTTGAGCAGAGAGGCAGGCGGCAGGCAGCCAAGTGGAGCAGGTGAGCCGGGCGCTGGCGTCCAATGAGACCTGAGCGAACAGCCTTCAGTTTCACTCCAGCGGCTTCCTTGAACTGAGAGGCAGCGGATTGTCAAGCGAGGTGACGAAAGCCCCTGATAGACGGTCGGGATTTTAGTTCTGGTCATTAAGTCTCAAGGGTAATCCAGCCCCAGCGTTCCTGTTCTTAAATGTGTGCTTTTCGCCACAAGAGACAAAGCCTTCTTCGGCTTTCCCGTCGCCTGCGGAGCCTTCAGATTTGTAGGGTGGGCGGTCTGCTCCGTTAAAGCCGAGGTCTTCCCTCCCAGTGCAGCACCAGCAGCTTCGGTGGGCGGAGGTGGGGAAGGACGCTGTGTCCTGGGAAAACCGGGGAGGTGGAGGTGCAGAGGAAAACCGTAGGCCATCTGGACCCCCCAAATAGTAGCAGGCAGGTTTGGGAAGATGTTCCAGGGCCCAGGGACACAGCTCCTCCAGAAGAAATCTCAAATGCCTATTGGAAGTGAATTGGGGTCTCCTGGCTGAGAAAAGACTTTTCCTCCCATGGTTGCTGCCTCCGGTTGGGAGATCTCAACGTGTTCCAAACCTATACCTAACGCTGTGATGTGCTCAAGAAAATCACCTTGTCTGAGGACCTCAGCCCTTCCTGTGTGTAATGATTCAAGATGCAAATTCTCCTCCTACCAGTAAGAGGCCCCCAGGCTCCCATGGGCCCCAGCAATTGTTCTTTCAGTGTGGACTGCTCTAAATCTCTGTTGCTGCAGGGCCTGTGGGAGGCTAGACAGTAGGAGACCTTTGAAACCAAGCCCCAGGAGCAGTTAGGAAAACCTTAAAAAGCCTGTCTCCTGGAGCTCTGTGAATACAAGCTGGCCAGCATTAGGAAGGGACTTTCCTACCTCTGTTGTCGGAACGGTAAGGCTGCACAGATGTCCCCAGACAGAAAGGAACTGAGAACAGCATTGGGTTGGCTGGTTTCCCACCTGTGATAGACATGGAAACTACATCCTTACTCTCCAACAAGCAAAACATCTCCCGCTGGGATGTGGCCGATCTGTGGCTCAAAATATAGTTATTTTGTCCATGCCTTTTTATGGTTGTTGGTTCCAAAGAACAGCCCATGTTCATGAATGTGCCACCCTAATTTCCACACGATCCCCTCTGTCCTTGAGTCTCTTCCGGGTGGGTTAAAATCGTAACGGTGGGAGTGGCTAGCCCTGCAGTTCACCAGCCAGATGTGGAAGGCAAGTGGGGAGAAAGACTGGAAGACAGAAAAAGGTCTGGAAACCACGTCCAGGTGAAGTGTGAGTAAGATTCCACCCTTAACTAAACTCAATTTTCTGGCAGTACTACTGAGACCTGGAGCATGGAGAGGAGAAGGCCCAGAGCAGGTTCCAGGGGATGGGTAGCTGGAGCTGACCCAACTTGGAAGCAGAGAAGGGAAATGCACTCTACTACATCACTGGATACTCCCCATGAAAGGAGAGGGGACCCGGGCACTAGACTCAACTGTGGGAGTTTTTTGTTACAGAGGGCCAGCTCCCAGTGGGGAAGGGACTCAGGGTCTCTCTCAGAGTGTGGGCAATAATGTGGGCCCTTTTTTTCCCCTCCCACCGCTCCCTCTGGAATTTCTGTAGAAGTAGTACATTGAGGTTATCACATCACAAGCTCAGCCAAGCTTCTCCCTGACCACACCGTCTGCCCACCCCACTAGGATCCCGTAATAAGAGCTACCATCCACTGATGTGACCCAGGTGCCTAGAACAATGCTGGGTACATAAGTGCTTAATAAATATTTGCTGAGTAAATATACTTCATGAACACTTCCTACACGTCAGTCACTGTGCTAAGAGTTTTATGACCATTATTTCTTTTTATTTTCACAGAAACCTTGCAAGGTTAAGTACCAACATTGTTTTTCAGTTGAAGACATTGAGGCTAAGAGATGTTGAACAAATTATTCAAAATCCTGCCACCTGGTGTAACAGGAAGTTAGATCTGGATCCCTCCTCACATGTTTAAAGACAGAGCTCTTCACTACAAATTTTTTTTTTTTTTTTTTTGGCCACGCCACATGCCACGCGGGATCTTAGTTCCCCAACCGGGGGTCACACCCGTGTCCTCTGCTGTAGAAGCGTGGAGTCTTAACCATTGGACCACCAGGGAAGTCCCATCTCTGCTACAACTTTATACTGCTTTTCTGTCCCATCATCTTTTGGGGTCAGGAACAGGAATTAGAACACGTGAAGGAAGGAAAGACAGAAAGGGAGCTGGATTATCCCACCCATCACCTGGCAATGGCCTCTTGGAGCTGGAGCTGGGTTCTAGAAGCCCAGGAGAGGCTGTCATGCCTGTTTCCAGTTTAGTGACCTAATTCCCTCAGGTTCTGCCAATCGAGGTGCTCCCTTCCCCCATCACCCCCCGCCCCTCCCTGCCTTAGATCCAACCTTCAAGCAGAATTGCTTGGGAAGGGTGATCCATGGACTTTCAAATTATGTTTCTCAGATGGAGGAGAATGTCATCCCTAACACCCTATCATTTCATTTACCAGTTTTTTTTTTCCATCCAGGAAAACCAAGTCTTTTTGTCCCCCGATATGCACATCCCACTGTACGTGTGAGCGTGTCCCTTCGGGGCATTTAGCCAAAAATATCCACGTGGCATTATGCCAGCAGAGCTTTTAGGTATATCTCCACGTGGAACAAGTGGTGTCAGTACACATAACCCTGTGACGCCTTTGATGGGAATGTTCTACAAGGAAATGTCACCCCTCCTGGGACGTTCCTGCCTTGAAGCTCCAAGAACAATAAATCAAGTTCCCCTTCAGTCTTCTGGGAAACTTGTCTCATGATCCAGGCTGTGGGCTCTCATGGGCTGGATAATCCAATAAAACAATATGGAGCAGAAGTGAACTGGAGACGGAACCGGCTCCTGTTCAGTTTATCCGTGTGTCATTCAATCAACCAGCATGGCCTCAGTGCCTGTCCCATGGGAGGTCTGGGGAAAGGTGTTATGGAAGAAATAAAGAAGTGTAAGACCCTGCCCTCAGCGTCCTTTTCATCCAGTCAGGGAGACAACTCACGCATGTATCCAGTGAGGCACACAAACAGGGATGGGTATAAAATAAATATCACAGCCCAAGAAGGCTAGAAGTGATCAGGGGCTGGATAAGCCTTCTTAGGGCTGGGTTGCCTGGGAAAGTTTGGGGGAGGGCAGAAACCATCTAGCGCTTGGAGGGGTGGAGAAGCAGAGAGACGTGGTAAGAGAGTTTGTTTGTACAACGACCTAAGAACGTTCATTTATCCATCCTCATTCCAACCCAAAAGACTGAGACCGTCACCACCTCTGACTGGGGAACTCACCAGGGCAAATGTTGAGTGCATTGGCTTTCCTACTTTAATCTGCGTGACAAGGCACACCCAAAGCAGCGACAGAGGTGGCTGAATTATGCCTTTTAAGGTAACTGTCAACTTATACCAGGAGCTAAGCTTCTGACCAGCTTTGTGAAGAGCTGTTGTGATATTTCTAATCCCTCAGACAGCATCTTTATGATGGAAACAAAAATCATTTTTGGCCCAAATCTTTCAGGTTCCCAAACTCTACCCATCACCAGTATTGTTTCTTTTCTTATTGTTATGGATTCACATTTTCTTTCCTACCACTACCTTCTCCCAAGCATCATCACCTCTGGGCTCCCTGCGTACAGATTACTGTGACCTGTCCCACTGTCCCCAGCTGCTCTTTATAATAACTCATTCACTGAAAATTATGAAAGTGTGCACACCCTTTGACCCATTAATCCCATTTCTCAAAATGCATCATAGCCTAACTTCCCTCTTCTGTTCCTTCTTTCATTTGTTCCTCCCACGTATATGGGGAGTCCTGCTAGACACTGGGGCTACACAATGAGAAACAAGCCAGTAGCTCGAGGTCCTGCGTGAGGTTTACAATCTAGGAGGGTTTTTGTTTGTTTATCCCCTAAATCCAAACTTTTTTGGTGGGTGGGTGGTTCTTGATCAAGACAGGTCTGTAGTTCAGGTAGAATATACAGTCACTGTGCCATATCATGAAATAGAAGCTTGCTGCCACAAAATGACAGGTGTAGACAGAAAGGGAAAGAAAATGGTTCCAGGTCAGAGATTTTCAAACGGATCACCCAAGCCTCAGGGGTGGGTTAGTGTGGGTGGGGTGGGGACACCGAGGAGAGAGAGGAGGGGACCGTGCATCACATGAGGACTGTCATGACCCCAGCACTCCCACCCACCAAGCAGCTCTGCACACATTTTCCCTGTGACTTTGGGTTTCCTGGTAAAATTTATTTGGACAGAATGTTCTGTGGTTGAAAAAGTTTGAAAACCACTACTTGCCTCAAGTTTCTATATTTAGTCTGGAAACCTTCCAGACTGGGAAGTTTTGGGTTTTTTTTCCCCAAATTCCCTTGAAATCCTCTAGTTTTATGTTTAATGAATGGGCTTTAATGATACCTGATATGTGTTGGGTGTGTAATTAATGGGCAATAGTATCATGGGCGTGATACGTGACAAAATCTTATAGACTGTGCAAGTGTGCTAGAGACTAAAAGTCCTAGAACAATTTTACACAGTATGTGACATGAGGACGGGGTGGAGGTGGGTGGGTACTAGTTTACTTAAGAACATATCAAAAGCAACAACAAAAATGTAAGCAGTTTGCAGGAGAAACACGTAAGCAGTTTGAACAATTTGACATGAATTCTACATGGTATCATTTGGTATTTTATTTAATATTTGCTGAGTTCTCAGAATGTTCTGGATAATCTTTTTTCTCTAATTCTCTTTAGTACCTTGAACCAACAAGTTTTACATCTAAACTTTCAATATTCACAAACCACCATTGTGATGATTTATTTTTACAATATCTGCAGGCCACTTATATTAGTAACTATTTTATTTAAATAGATTTGTTTTGAATTTAAATAAATTTATTTTAAAAGAAAAGTTTATATCACTACCTATAAATAGAAGACCAAAACACTTGCCAAAAATAAGAGGCAACTGTAACTAGAAATTCATAATGATGAAAATTGTAAATATTTTTCTCTTACACCACCTAAGATCCCTTTTGGTTCCACCAGGGTTATGAGCATCACATTTTGGGAAACACTTGTTTTAACTCATATTACCATAATACTCAGCCAAGAAATTATAAGGCAAGAATAGCTCCTCTTTGTTCCCTCCCACTTCATCTTACAGGGCCTCTGGTACCTACATACCCACATCCCAACCCCTTTCTAAGCACTTGTCTTGCTCCAAGCTAGCTGAGAAGTAATAGTTGATAATTATTAACTTATAAATCTACTATTTTGCATACTTATAACAGATTATTCATTTTTCAAAACTCAAATACCAGAAGGCTATTGGAATTTAGACATAATGCAAGAAAATTGTGCCATTTAATTCCAATCACAGGGCTTCCCTGGTGGCGCAGTGGTTAAGAACCCGCCTGCCAATGCAGGGGACATGGGTTCGAGCCCTGGTCAAGGAAGATCCCGCATGCCACTGAGCAACTAAGCCCGTGCACCACAACTACTGAGCCTGCGTTCTAGAGCCTGCCAGCCACAACTACTGAGCCCGCATGCCACAACTACTGAACCTCATGCGCCTAGAGCCCATGCTCCACAACAAGAGAAGCCACCACAATGAGAAGCCCATACACCGCAACAAAGAGCAGCCTCCACTCGACGCAACTAAAGAAATCCCACATGCAGCAATGAAGACCCAATGCAGCCATAAATAAATAAATAAATAAATTTATAATTCCAATCACATATATTAGGTGATCTCTTAACCACCTACTCATAAACCAGCCCTCGTACTTCCCCACAGGCTCATATTTAGTCTTCCCCAAAACATGGAAACTTGCCTAAGATGTATTAAAGGCTTTAGGATTTGACAGATACGGTCTTTTCAAACTGTGATGGCATTCCAGGAGAAGAAATACAGCTCAATCACCTCTTTAGCATACACTTTATTGCAATCCCACCCATAGCTATATTCTCCTCCCACTCACCTAGGAAAGAGGGAGGGGAAGTTGGTATAAGGTCTGAATATTGAATTTATATCACTCGTGATGGTTGTCCTTGCGTATTCTCCCTATCACATTCCAGAATTCTTCCTTCCCTTGCTGCTCACCAGGAATTCCTCCTCCCAGGGAACTTTCGAGTTGTCACAGATCAGGTTTCTGGGGAAGCGGACTCTAAGATGAGTTTGTGGGCAAGAGGTTTATTGGACAGTGGGAACCACACCTGTGTGGGCATGAGGGAAGCAGAGCTGGGCAGAAGAGAAGGTTGCACTGTGCCACGGTCACAACAGAGGACTTGGCCAGCCCAAAAGGGGCTGGGACGGCCCTTCAGAGTTGGCCCAGCTGTGGCAAGAGGGTTGGGCCTCCATCCCCCAACACTGCCAGTCATTGGATGCAGGGACTCAGCTGTAAGTCACCAGCAGGGAGAGCTCATGGGGGTGGGGGAGTGGGAATATGATGATACCTCAGTCTTGGAGGAGGATCGGGACAGAGCTTCCACCGCAAGAGTAAACCCACTAGTGCCTTGTTCTCCAGTCCCTCCCATGTGGTAACAACATGGAGAAACCGTGGGGCCTGCTTTCCAGGCCGTTCCTCAGAGCAATGAACCAGAGGCCTGGTGGCTGAAATAGAAGGTGAGAGCCAGGAAGCATGGTATGTGTGTGCGTGTATGGGGTTGGCTGGGGAGCAGAACACCCACAGAAACCTTGGTATTCCCCTCCAGCCTTCTGCATGCATCCCTCCTCCACTGAAAAAGTGCTGGGCAGGAAACAAGTGTGGTCTTGATGCCTAACTGGGTTATCAATCTTGAGATATAGCATTCAATTTTAAAGTAACTTGACCAAAGCCAAGTTACAAGTCCTGAGGGAAGCTGACTTTCCAGAGAGGCAAGGACTTTTGGAGGCATGAACTGGGGTGAACTTTATAAGAGAAGTCTCAGGAGTCTTTGGTTGCCCACAGTTAGCTGAGCATTTGCTGAATTGCTTGCCTTCCTTACACCCAGGGAAAAGTTTAAGTGGAGCTGGAACTTCTGGTGCCAGGCCTGAGAAGCCAGCATGAAGAGAAGCTGCCCAGGTCTTAGATTTCCTCTTTGGTCTGCCTTCCCTGAAAGTCAGACCACGAAGGTGAGTGATAAGCACGGTCACAACCGATGACCTTGATTTCGTTCACTTTGTTCTTCTCGGGAAACACAGCGAAGCCTGGAGTGTTTCTCCTTCCACATCTTCTCGTTAAATGCGTCTGACTCGGGTAGGGAGCAGCCCAGCATAATTTTGTGGGGAAAGGCAGACTTGTGTCCACAGTCTTCGACCCTTACTCAGCCACGTGAGAATGGACCTTGGGCCCAGGACACTGCCTTACTGAGAGAGAGAGCCACACAGCCCGTGCTGGGCTTGTCACCTTGTGTGGAATTATCTTTTCCTGTTTTAGGCTCAATGAGTTTCTTTGTTCTGCTTAAGCCTGTACTGAATGGCCTTCAGCTTTAGTATTTCAGACTCCACGGAAACGGGGTCAGAGTCCTTCAGCTGCAGGGGAGTGGATGCGCGTAGGCCAGCTGCCCTGTATCACTGCCGGGGGCACCTGCTGGCCTTGATAGCCGTGAGGGACCCATGCACACCACTGGAGCTAATTTTGCTCCTTCCCTTCTCTCTTTACGTGAGTAAAAGCGTTGTTCCATTCACTGCCGCGCTGTGTTGTGTTTTCCTTGGCAACCGATACCAAGATGCAGTGGGCAGAAGTGTTTGGCCCTCTCTTCCTGGTGGCGGGCAGTTTGATGGTCTTTGCTATCCTCCATGGAGCTGGAGTCCCCCCGACCCGGCACGGGGAACTGGTGTGCCGTGTTCTGCTGGACATTTTGTAGTGCCCAGCATCAGGGATGAAGAGGAAATAGTTCACGCTGGACTCCAGTACCAGTAGCAGGGTGGAACCCTCGACATCTTCAGAAGTTCATTGCCATGAGGCCTATTTAAACTGGGATTTCTCCAGATGGGACCGGACATCCTAGGAGGGTCCGAGAGGAGGTCCAGCAGAGGCACCTAGTAACCGTTAGTGATGGCAGCAGGTCGGGCCACATGACTGGAGTTAGCTGCCTCCTCTCGATGTGGTCTCTCTCACATGTTAAGATGTGCTGTCACTTCCGAAAGGAGATAACCCTTGTGTGGGGAGGGAAGGGGGAGGCGTTTGACTTGGGGTACAGGTGGGTGGACCATTCCCAGGCATCCACAAGGAGACTGAGCAATGCTGCTCTAAGGGCACAAGGACTGCAGTCCCTCGTTCCAAGTGGATGTTTAACTGGTTACTTCAGTAGATCAGAAAAGTTCTCCGTAACTAACAGGTGTTAGACTAGCTCACCACACGGTTACCGAGGGCTTCCATTGTGCCTGGCACCATGCTAGGTCCCTGCGTTTATTCTTTCATTTTATTCTCACAAGTGCCCTCTGAGGCAGATCAGGTTGTTCTCTCTTTACTTAGAGAAATCAAAGATCAGAGAAAGCAAAGAATTAGCCACGGACTCACAGACACACACACAGGAAAAAGCAAAGTTAAGACTTGAACCCAGGTCTGTCTGGCTCCAGCCCAGCTCTGCTGGTGGTTAAGAAGCCCCAGTTCTCCTATTGCCACCCTGCACCTTTCACATAAAAGCGACATTAAATGGCAACTTTTTTTTTTTTTTTTTTTTTTTTTTTTTTTGCGTTACGCGGGCCTCTCAATGTTGTGGCCTCTCCCGTTGCGGAGCACAGGCTCCGGACACGCAGGCCCAGCGGCCATGGCTCACGGGCCCAGCCGCTCCGCGGCATGTGGGATCCTCCCGGACCGGGGCACGAACCCGTGTCCCCTGCATCGGCAGGCGGACTCTCAACCACTGCGCCACCAGGGAAGCCCTAAATGGCAACTTTTGATGCAGCCAGCATCCTATTCATTTCCGTGCCCAGCTCAGATCCCCTGGGCCCCAACAGTTCGCCTCCAGGACAGAGGTTTCTCTGCGTCTTTTCAACCTTCCCAGTCACTCACTGCAGTGTCCTGAGCGCAATAAAAACCCAGCAAATTCTGCCAGCCGACTGGCTGCTGTACGAGCAAGGCTGAAAGATAAATCAGCCGAGGAGAGAGCCGGCCCGTATTTTCACAAACTGGCAGTGTGTCATCCCACATAAAATGCTCCTATATACCCTGCTTGGTTCTCTGGGCCCAAATCTCCTTTATTTGCTCTGAAAATCTGGATCACCATTTGCTTGTACTATGCTGATCATTTATTAAAAAAAAATTTTTTTTTTGATTCCAGGCAGAAAATGCCACTGGTAATTAAGCCTGTGTCTGTAATTAATTCCTGTAACAGGTATAATTCCTCTCCTTCCTGGTGCAGGCACGCTGGCCCATGTAGACCCAGGTACGAGTGGTCATACCTGTTTATGTACGGCTTGTCCTTCTCCATATTTCACAGATGACAGGATACGGCTCTGCATCTCTTCATGTTAATTCTATTTGAAATACTCCCCACCAACATCTTAGGGCTCTGCCATCTAATAAGTGCAGCCAACTTATTGATAGTAAATCTAGGACAAGACAGACTCACATTGATGTGGGCCATGGGGCATTTAAATTAAACAGGAACTCTCCAGCCATCTGTGTTTTAACTTTTTTATGCCTTGATAATAAGCCCTGTTTAGAATAATTTGCTGTGGAAACTGGGACTTCGTGACTGACGGAGAAAGGCCGGGTATAAACAACCCAAGCAGGCCCCTGAATTTGCGAGAATGTCAGGCGAATTTAGACTCATCATAAAAGAATTCTCAGTGACTGTATTTCAATATGACACTTTTATGGTTTTTTATTTTCTAGTCCATTGCAGCCCCAGAGCCCTGGCATGATTTATATAGCCTGGCAGTGCATAATCTTTTGTATAAGATATACAGGCCTCCGGAGGTTTAATTTCTTTCCTCACTGCCACTGACAGCATTTGTGCTTCCCTTCTCTTCTATTTTCATTTCTAATGAGATATTGGACTTTGCTCAGTGAGAGGTGATATTTCCACATTTGCAGCCTGACAGGCTAAATCACCAGATCTCAGTGGTGAGGATACAAACCCATTTAAACTGTGTCAAAATATTCATGGAGCCCCATTGATTTGGGCAACGGTTATTAGGAAGCTATTTGGAAAGCTCAGGTTTAATTTTTGGAGCTTTCTGCTGCAAAATCACTCAGTTACATCACAGAGAAGATGGTATCAAAAGGAGAAAGAAGAGTGAGGGGTGTGGTGTGTAGCATTTATTTGTTGGGATTATTTTTAGTACAGAGATGACCTTTGTTAAAAAAAGAAAAAAGAAGGCTTCCCTGGTGGCGCAGTGGTTGAGAGTCCGCCTGCCGGTGCAGGGGACACGGGTTCATGCCCCGGTCCGGGAGGATCCCACATGCCGCGGAGCGGCTGGGCCCGTGAGCCATGGCCTCTGAGCCTGCGCGTCCAGAGCCTGTGCTCCGCAGCGGGAGAGGCCACAGCTGTGAGAGGCCCACGTACCCCGCCCCCCCCCAAAAAAAAGAAAAAGAAAAAAGAGAGAGCAAGCGAGCGAGAGAGTCTTGCAATGATGCATTTGGTCAATGCGTGGCATGAAGCAGAGTAAATTCTTCTGATTGCATATAAATGAATAATATGTCAAGCTATTGAAATGTTTTTTAAAAAGCAACAGTGAACACAACTGACATAGGAGATTAATGCTTTGCATTGCTACACTGACTTTTACCCCTGCCTTTGATCTTAAATCTAGCTGAAACTATTGCGACAGGAGTTTAGCTTCTAAGTGGGATGGGTTCAAATAGCCCTGGTTCACCTAGTATTCAAAAATGTCACAGAAGAAAATTCCCGTGAACAGTAGAGGTGACTGTGGCTGCCCCTGTGAGGAGCTGTCGGGATAGAAAAGTAACAAATGGCCAAACGAGGGAATTTGGGAGCTCCCAGCAGAGCACAGCAAATGCACATGCTGAGGGGACCCTTGAAATGAGGCCATGGCGATACAGCGTTGGGATGTCTTTGGACCCTACAAAAGATCAAAGTCCTTTGATGGGACCCAGCACATTTGACCTTTAGACAGTAAGGTCATTTGCAAGCGTTGCTTGATTTATGATCTGGGACTTTATATGAAGTTTATATTTACTAGGGTTCCCGAGTTCACAGGGACCTCATTAAATGGCACACATAACATATATACACACACAGGGGGAAATCAGTTTGGCAATTTGTGGGCGATAAAGTGTTTTCTGTAACACTTTACAATAAATGGACATTAATGAATGCTCAGTTACAGCGGAACTCCTACAGAACAGCACATTACATTCACATTAATGCCAAACAAGTTCATTGTAAGGCATGCCATTGCAGCAAATATCACAGGAATTGGTGCAGAATTAGGAAATACACTGCAATTAGACCGGTGTGGTGAGAAGCGACCACTCATTCACATGGCGAGCCACTCACATGCCAGTCCTTTCTGGCCTGGCTTGAGTGAAAACTTTGGTGCCAGGAGTCTTGCAGAGTCCTCTGAGAACACGACATTTCTATGCTTACACACGTGAGAACTTCTCAGAACCCAGGATCCACAAAATCCCCAAGGACTACTGCTTTGTGAGTTCTCTGATAACAGGGCACCCTCAACATGGGAAATGTACTAAAATTTGGTGAGAAATTCAGGGCAGATGTAAATTAGAAATTCTTGGAAGTAAAGATTGTTAAACAGTGGAACAAGCCACTTGAGGCGTACGCTTTAAGGACAAGCTTGGCACGCAACGGACTTCCTCATGACTCCCTCCTCCTCCAGGGCCCAGGCCTTGACCTCCATGAAAGAACCCAAGAAAATTCCCAGCCCAGGAGCCGTTAACTCATCTCCAGAGCAGCAGAGCCCTGTAGCAACCTCTCTCGCTCCAGAGAAGTTCCCAGTGTGCCAGTGACTCATGACACTACCAAAACAAAAAAAGCCCACGTGTCCTCTTGGGGCAGATTCATAAACACCGAAATATAACCCCAACATTACCCATGGCCAGGATACCAGGAGGCATGAGAAAAGAAAGTCCTGTATTACTGTCAGACTTCATTCTGTTAGGAGGCAGCCTGGCTGTCACAGCCTCCGGAACCAGGCCTGCGGGGTGGGCATCCCAGTTCTGCTACCCACTGGTTAGGTTATTCCACCTCGCTAAGCCTCAGTTCTCTTAAAAGTAAAATGGTAGGGAAGAGATATGGGAACATATGTGTATGTATAACTGATTCACTTTGTTATAAAGCAGAAACGAACACACCATTGTAAAGCAATTATACCCCAATAAAGATGTTAAGAAAAAAATTAAAGTAAAATGGTGTGACAATATGGCTTCACAAGGCTAGTCGTGAGGTTTATGTACAATACTATTTTAAAATACCGAACATGCACCCGGGCACCCAGCAAGAACATTGAGTGCACTAACATAACTAACATAACCTCACCCTCCCCTGGCTCCTCTCCCCACTTCTTCCTCACTCCAGCTGCAGTCTTCCCCGTGGCCCAGCAGAGCGGGACCAAAAACACCCAAAACAAGGTGGCTTTCAAGGATTGTGCCGGAAGCAGAGAAGATGGTTGAGGGATGGAGAGCCAAGCTCAGCTACCATCCCAAGTGTAAATTATCCGAGAGCTTCTTGCAAATATTTAAAAGAGCAGGTTTATCCTAACGGCTAGTCCCAAATTATCATGGACCACAGAGTCTACATTTCTTTGTCCCATTTTCTGGTCCTCCTGTGTTTTACTCCTGCTGTGGGTATTTTATGCAACTCACCGTTAGCTGGCGTGCCTGTGTTGAGATGCAGGTGGTCTTCCGTACCCACGGATACAGAGGACCAACTGTGCTCACTGCCCTACATCATTTTATATAAGGGACTTGAGCATCTTCAGATTTTGGTTTCTGAGGGGGGCTCTTGGAACAAATCCCCCGTGGATACCAAGGGATAACTGTATACTATTAGTTCAGTATTTACGAGCCCTTGCTGAATACAGGTTCTGCATTAGGCGAAACAGCAGATAAAGGACTGAATCAGAGATGGGCTCTTTACTCAAGAAACACATTATCTAGTAGATGAGATAAGACTGCCTCTGAATAAATCTGCTCCTTACTTGGGGTTCCCAAGGAAGAATTCACTAGTTTATATGTGTTCATGTGATTAAGGCAGTGATTTGCTAGTAAATTTTAACAACCAGCTCTCGGCATAGGGGGAAGGGGTGTGAGGGGAGGCTGTGTATATATACGTGTGCATGGGTTTATTGGAAATTTTACTGATTTGAAGGATGCATAGCACATAATTTACAAATAAAAATAAAATGAGTAAAACTATTGTAATTCCACATATTCAGAGGCTTTGCCAATCTTTCATGAACTCTTGTGTCTGTCACCGTCCTGGGTTGCAAGCGATGAATGAAGTGTAGTTCTGACACAAATAGTGGTTGATATTTTCATTTACATTAATGAGTAGGACAGAAGTGGAAAACGAAGACATATGTCAGCACTATATTCGTTCGTTAATGACACGAGTGACTTCTTTGCTCAGTCAGATAATGGCTTTCGAATACTGGAAGAATAGTTCCTCAGAGTTTTGTGGTAGTCACAATGTAACAGCTATAGACACAGCGCACTTATAAGTGTAATCTGCATTGTTAATTTTTTCTCCAACCCTTTCTTAAGTCTAGATAGTCCATGAAACAATAAACCAGGTGCTGATCTGCAGTATTTGCTGATTTCCATGGTGTAAATACACCTGCCATGGTCAGTTTCAAGCTGCCAAGATGATGTTACTGAATGCAGAACTGGGATAAGACACAGAGTAGCCCACCACTGCATAGCATTTCTGCCATACAGATCCAACAGACGTAAATGACCTCAATAGCACAGATAATAGTAAAATAATTAGGAGTTGTTGAATTTGAGTATTTATCATTTTTGTTTTTAATATAATTATTTTACTGCAGGTGTTCCATGAGTTTTCTTCCTAAGTCCCAGTGGGTCCTCACAGATCTGCCCCATCCTCTTCAGAGGCCGCCTTTCAGCAAGTGTTAGCTGAGAGCAAAAGCAGATTTGTGGTGCTGCATCCCTTGCCGAGCAGCATCTTCTCACATCTGACCCTCCCTGGATGCCCCAGGTGTCTCCCAGTGACATATCCTCCAGGAAGGGGGTCTGCTGCTTCCTTGAAGGCAGCATTTTCCTAGGGCCTCTGCAGGGCTTTGTTCCTGAGCAGTAGTTTGGCATATATTTCCATTCTAGAGTATTTTTCTTCTTCCTCTCCTCTCCTTCCCACCTCTTCATCACAAAATTGTATTATATGCCTAATTCTTTTGGAAAAGAGAGAGCAGCCTTAATATCATTTCAGATTTGGGCCTTTCTCCTAAGTGGTTATGTGCTTCTCTGAAATACTTGAGAGCAGAGCAGGAAGAGGTGGATCCTGGGGGAGGGCTGCAGGGAGGAGGTGGAGCCTGGGTCAGCTGCATCACAAGCAGATGTCTGGGACAGAGTCCAGGGCCTCCTGCCAGCTCCCTGACAACCCCTGATCACTCCCCCCTGACCCCACCCCCACCCCCAGCTTTTTCCACGCATCACCTGAGCAATTACTTAAAATGCAGGTTCCCGGGACCCGCCCCACACCTTCTGCGTTTCTGGGGTTGGGACCCAGGAGTTTGCTTTTCAACAAGCTCCCCAGTCATTTCCACGCATGTTCAAAATAGACCCTGTGCCTGGAGACAATCTGACTTCTGGTTTCTTGGTAATTTGGGATTTTTTCACATGGCAGGTAAAGATGGCTCTGATTGGTTCTCTAAGAATCAGGCACCTTCAGGATTGGTGAGAAATTAATAGTACAGAATGATGGAGCAATTCCATTTACAGGCCAACATAGCAGATAAAAGTAAGAAAAGCTGGCCTAAGTGACAGGAGAAGGCAATAATCAATATGGTAACATACAACAATAATGCAGCTGGTCCCATAAAGCACTCCCACCCAGAACTGCCTATTGCATACTTAGTGTCCTGTCGTAATGTCCACAGAATGCAATGTGCATTAACCAGGGTAAAGCCTCTTCAATGCTGAATATTCTGCCACGTTGCAGGCACATTTATTTTGTTTGAAAGAAGAATGGTCCTGTTGCCAAGCCATCAGATGGTAAAAAGAGATATATTTGATGGATAATAAAAAAGGGTCTGCCACAGCTTCACAAAATACGTTTCTAATGTAAATGCATCTAGTACGTGCAATTCATACCTCTGATGTGCAGATACCTGCGGAGAAAAGCAAGTCAGTCCTAAGGGAGTCGTGGAGGGTGAGTCAGGAGTGTGGCCGGAGAGAAGACCATTAATTCTAACAATAACAAACAACAAAAATCCCACTCGCCAAACATCACTCACTTTTTCTCAGCCCGTTCCTGTGATACAGATTGACAGCCCTTTTAATATGAAATAAATCAGGCAGGAGAGGGAGTGTCTGGAAGAACATACAGATTGAGGGCTGACTGACAGAATGCCCCCAAACACGCTCTGTTTGCATTTGCCTTTGTAGCAGCTAACTTGAAAGGATGTCAGGTGCTTTGAAAGGCTGTGAGGATGCGTTTTGAACCTGGAGGACGAGTGTGATGTGCTTACGGGGTGGGAGTGGAGGCCTTAGACATTGGAGCCCTGCTGTGCACCCGCAGGAATGCAGAGCGAGCAGACCATGCAGCTGCAAGGGGCCTTTTCAATTTCCCTCCCACATCTTGGGAGGGAAAGGCATTTTGTCTCGTATCTGGTTTCATACTTAGTTAGGACCAACCAACTGTCCCAAGCCAGTGTGCTCACACTGAAGCATTAGGGTCTAGTCACTTCTCACCAAGAAAACTGCCTGGGAATGAGCCGCGTCACCTTTCAAGTTGTGCGGTCAGTGGACATCTCTGTCAAGCACACCCCCGCCTCGGTCCAGCCTTCAAGGTGCTGACGTCCCTTTGGTTAGCTGTCTCCTTGGATTTCCTGGACTGTCCAGTGTTCGCGGTTATCCTGCAAAGCAATACTGGTACCCATCAGTCAGGAGGCACCCGAAGTTGGTTTCAACATCTCCCACGGCCCAGGGGGGGAAGTATTTCTGCTCTAAGGCAAGAAAGTGCTTGCAAGGTGTGGGGTGAGTTTGGACTAAGCGTGGAGGAAAAATAAGATAACAAGGCAGGAGGCAAACACAGAAAAAGTAAGCAATGCTGGAGGCGCGTCTCTATCCCCGACCAAGCCCCACGCACGCCCTCCTTAGCATCTTTGCCCTCTTCTGAGGGGAGACCCTGCCCAGCCTTCACACCCACTGGGTATCAAATCCACAGGCTTACTCAACTAACCTGGCTTTGTGATCATTCAGCCAATAGTAGCTGAGCACCTGTGAAGTGCTGGTCACTGTCCTGGACGCTAGAGTTAGAGTGATAACTAATTCAGACAAAGCTGCTCCCCTCATGGAGCAGAGAGGAAACACAAAGTGCTAAGGCGCTGAGCTGGAAATGGTCTCCAGCGCCTCCACGTGGGACCGAAACACCTGCTTAGAGCACCCACTTCATGGGGCTCTGGTGAAGATGACAGGCGATGAGGCAGTGCATGCAAATGTTTTACACGGTGCCTGGCACAAGTCAGCACTCAAGAAATGTTAACCGCTACTTTTATTTTTAAAGACTTGGGATCATTTCCAGGTGGGATGGGAATATTGAGTCAGCTTCTCAGGGCCCTTCTGAGCCAGTGTGCCCAAGCCCCTATGATGTCAGGCACCAAAAGCGTTCTAGTACAATTATAAAGAAATTATTTTCCCAGCAATTAATCAGCGGTAGAAGATTGCCAATACATATCATTGCCACATTATGACACACCGCTTCACACAATCAGAATGTAGAATAGAGAGGGGGCCATTTGTAGCTGATCTGATTCAACTCAAATCAGTTCAATCAATTGAAAGTCAGTGGGAGTTTTGCCTGAATAAAGGTCAAGACCAATTATCGAAAGGCGTAATAGAGCAAGGGGATGTTTTTGAAGATATTAGATCTTATAGTAATTTTTCACAGTAGCACTCTATAATACAGGAAATACATTGTTCATAAAGGTTTTCTGTCTAGTCCTTTATTTCAAGAGAGTCTATCTGCATCTTTTAATTTTCTTTTTTGGACAGATGTAGGAATAGGGTAAAAAGTACAAAATGGCTAAGATATGTATCTAAAGCTGAAATGGGATAATAAGAAGACAAAGACTTTTCACCAACTATCAATTATGTTATTAACTTGTATTATCTGTTCCTCTCCGGTAGCCAGATACAAGGCAGATACCGGAAAGTTCCATAGCCTAATTTTAGCCATCAGATTTCTCCTCCATCTTATAAGTCTATACATGTGCTTTGGAGAATGCAACTGAATCATAACACTGGCTTAAACGTGTTTTAATTTGGATTATAAATCTACCACTAAAAAACAGTTATTCTGTATATTTCAGAGCCGACATTGTCTACGGACTGCTTGCTGGTTTTGTAGCATCTGCGGATCTACCCCCTTCAAGTCCCTTCAAAATGTCAGTAAGCAACGAGAGGAAAAGGCTAACTTCAACCTGCCCGTGATCTTTCACTGGCACCAGCTACTGCATCTTTTCCTCTCCAGTCTCTGAGCCTGTTTTGTACCTGCTGGCTCATCACCACCAAGATTTTCAATAGCTCCAACAGAATCATTTGAATTTTGAAACATCTTGGTCAAAAGACATTTATAAAAATATTTCACATGTCTGACCTGGTAAGTATACTTTCAATTTGGAGGGAACAAAAAGCAAAAATTCTTGGTAGACTGTAAATAATTTGAGAGCAGAAGTCATATTTTTTATTCTTCATACCCTTCACCATGTCCTGAACTTATGAATTCTCCAATAAATAAGTGCTCTGTAATTGGTAAATTACCAAGAAGTTAAATTGCTTTGTCTAGACAGAGAGGATTGATTTAGGCTGTGTGAGTCAAGCTGATGAAGTTACGGTTCAGATTCTATGCACAAGTGGTAAGTAATAATAGTTCCTGACATCGAAGCTTGTATATAATCTACAACAGGTCTTAAACTGGTCAAAAAGAATCAACTGAAGCTTTGCAGTGAGTAAGAGGTTCTTGAAATTTGCCCAAGATACAACGTTAAGGAGAGGGCATGTTTTGTACAACAGACTTGTGGCTTTAATCAGTTTAGAGAGGGGTTTGCTAGTTGATAAGAAGGTATAGTAGCCCAGGGTCCTAGAAAAATGGAGTCTGAGGCAAAAGCTTGTGTGCTGAGACTTTGCTAGGAGGTGCAATCCCAGGAAAGCAAAAGTGAGGGAAAGGGGAATAAGTCAGGGAAAGAGATGAGATATCAAGCTGGGCTCCACTGAAGTACATGCACAACTAACCACTCAGTGGAACAGATAGTCTTCAGAGAGGCCATGTGAATGACTGCATCCCAGGCAGTCTGCTGGGGCTGGGTCAGGAAGAATAATTTATCCACTGACTCCTGCGCCTCAGTGGTCAAAGTTCTGTTTCCCAGGGTATTAACCCCATGTGAAGAGTAATTTTATGTATCAACTTGGAGAGTGCTTTTGTTTCTTTTTTCTTTTTTTTTGGTCACGCAGCTTGTGGGATCTTAGTTCCCAGACCAGGGGTTGAACCTGGGCCCTCAGCAGTGAGAGCCCTGAGTCCTAACCACCGGACCGCCAGGGAATTCCCAACTTGGAGAGTGTTTTTGAATGCAACTAACATTTAAATCAGTAACAGCCTGCTGGCCTTCAGACTGGAACTGCACCGTCAGCTCTCCTGGGTCTTGAGCCTGTCTTGGATCAGCCAACACAGAGATTTTGGACTCGCCAGCCTCCATAATCAGATGAGCCAATTCGTTTATCTCACTCACACACACACACCAATATCCCACTGGTTGTTTCTCTTGAATACCCTGACGAACACACCCCTGTATTTCCAAGCTGCAAAGACGCCGATTGGGGTTCCAAGTAGTATCACGCAGCAGTGTCCACAGGGCAGCTCACGGACAGGCATGAGGCAGGCACTGCTGGTTACGTCCATAAAAGACAGTCACTGTGGCAACCCAGGCAAAACAAGTGGCCAAGGGCTGGGAGATAGTTCAGGCAAAAGGATCTGAGGTGATGCCTAAGGATAGTGGAATGATGTGGAGAGAAATACCTAGACCAGGTTCTGATTCTAGAAAGGTATGCTTACAAAGCTTCCTAGAGTGGCCTTACGGATAAAGTGAGGAAATGTGTACTCATTTACAGTGAGGTAAATTTTCAAATAACAAGACAACATATACTCAAAGAGTACCCGTGGTTTAAGGCCACTCTCTAGATGTCTGACTTTGAGACAGTTATTTAACTCCTTTAGTTCTTGGTTTATTGGTTTTTAAAGCGAGAGCATTGGATTGATGATGTCCAAGCCTTCTTTCGGCTCTAAAACTTCTCTTTTTTCTCTACGATTTGGACAAAAATGTAGAAATTTAAAAATTATACAAATCTGATGCATTAAATGTCACAATCAGAATTTTTAAATATTTCATTAATAGAAATAAAGGACCAAAATCAATATGATGAAATTTAGCATAACTAAATGTCAAGTCCAACAGTTGGGTCCAAGCAATCTTTTTCACAAGTGCAGATTAGGGGAGATCTGGCTTGAGAGTCATTTGCGTTAAACAACAACAGCAGCCAACCTTGGGATTTGTGTTGACCCAAAGTCTAATGAATCAACTATTAAATAAGCATGTACTTATTGGGGTTCCTTCACTGAAAGAGAGGTTGGGTAAGATGGATCAGAGGAACTCTGATGATCCGTCTGAAGATTCCAAGCTTCATTCACACTTATCTCTTCCCCTTAGCCTTTGTCTCAGTACAATCAGATTGTGGCATGGAGCACAGTCACCACAAGGTCAAGTGCTCCTCTAGGATTTCAGTGGGATGACTGAATAGCACACGGTCGCTCAGAGAGCCTCCCAGCTTTTCCTTCTCCTCACACTCAAAGGGCCATTGTTCTGGATTGTGGCTCCCCTGCCCGGTATATAAGGTCACCTAAACACAAAACTCATAGCCAGAAGGCAGCTTTGGGAATCCTCACTCAGCTCTTCAAGCGTTACAGGCATTAAAAGGGGGTCCCCTGGAATGCTCCGCCACTCTGTTGACTGGTACCAAATCTATCTTAAAGTTGGAAATATGATCTAGGTGGGGATGGGCTGTGATTTAATGCCATCCAAGTACTCTAGGGCACACTTCTTAAAGCAACCGATGTAAATTCTTTGTGGCTACTTCTGCTGGTGGATGGAGGGCATGGTATATTCTCAAGTACAAGAGCCCAGCTTGTATCTAATAATTGTTATATCTTCTCTGAAATTTACTGCCGATGTCTCAATTTTAACAATTTAAATAACAAGCTTAACCAAGTGGAACGACGCTCAGGCAGACTGGCGCTCTTGATGAAAGCAGGACAACTCTTAATGTCTGAGTGCATTTTTACTCTGACATGAGCAGTGACACACAGAGATGAAATCTGGTTAAAGCGGCAGCCTTCTCAACACGCTGACAGCTTCTTAGGCTAAGCAAAACAATTTCAAGAGAGTGCACACATACACTTGTTAACTTTACTCTGGTAGACTGATTAGGGACAATGTTTATGAATATGATAATAAGAGGTGGGAGCTGGAAAGGTAAGCTAAAGGGGCTGGGTAATCGGCATGCTGCTTTCTTCATTTTTAATGGATCGCTCTGTAGCCTTAATCTTTGGGCGCATCAGTTAGTTTAGAAAACAGGTGGATCTCCTCCATGCACCAAGTATTACTGACGAGCGCACGTTTTTAGTTTACCTGCTGTTGAACTGCTGTTGATACTGTGAGTGGTCAGAGATGATTTCCTGTAGATTATACTCTCATTACCCTTTCGATGCTCTTTACTCCATCCCCTGAAAAATTCCCCCAATTTCAAAAGATGTTTCACGCCCAAAGTTACATATCACATGCAAATCGAGGCCTAGTTTGAACATTTGTGCCCTTGGCAGTCTTAACACAAGGCCGTGCTGAGAACTTGCAACATAACTAGTAGAATTTCTCCCAAATTGCAGGGTCTTATAAAAGAGTGAAGAGACTACCCTGTGAGCTGAAAGCCCTTGTAAAAGTCACATAACCTTTCTGGACCATTGTTTCCTCTTCAGTAAAGCAAAAGAATGGATTATAATACCAAGTTCCTTCTAGCTCCACTGTCCCATGATCTTATGCTCCTATTCTCAGCGCAATTAAAACTAATTCAAATTCACTTGCATTATTTTAAACTAAATATTGAAAGTCTTAATGGGGTACCACCACTTTATCAAACAGTGTGGCAGTCTCTACAAAAGTTAAACGTAACACCCACCATATGACCCAGCCAATGCACTTCTAGGTATTTACCCAAGAGAAATGAAACCCGAGGTCTACATAGTCTTGGGCACAAATGCTCGTTGCATCTTTATTTGTAATACAGGCAAAGCTCATTCTATTGTGCTTTGCGTTATTGCACTTTGCAGATATTGCCTCTTTTACAAATTTAAGGCTCGTGTCAAACAAATCTACCAGCGCCACTTTCCCAACAGCATTTGCGGACTTCGTGTCTCCGTGTCTCACATTTTGGTAATTATCACAATATTTCAAACTTCTTCTTTATTATTATATTTGCTATGGTGATCTGTGATCAGTAATCTTTGATGTTACTATTACAAAAAGACTTACGACTCGCTGAAGGCTCAGATGATAGCATTTTTTTTTAGCAATAAAGTATTTTTTAAATAAGGTATGTATTGTTTTTTTAGACATAATACTGTTGCACACTTAATAGACTCCAGCAAAGTGTGAACATAACTTTTATATGCATTGGGAAACAAAAAAGTTCGTGTGACTCACTTTATCACGATATTCACTTTATTGCAGTGACCTGGAACCAAACCTGCAATATCTCCAAGGTATGCCTATAGCCCCAAACTGGAAACAACCCAAATATACATCAACGGGTGAATGGATAAATAAATTGTGCTCTATCCATAGGACGGGATACACTCAATGACACGGATGAATCTCAAACTAATGTACGCTGAACGCAAAGTGTATATATAGTATAATACCATTTATATAAAACTCCAGGAAAGCCAAACTATAGTGGGAAAGAGCAGATCAGTGGTTGGCTGGGGAAAGGGTGGCGAGGGCATGAGGGAGGGATTACAAAGGGTCACAGGAAACTTTTGAGGTGATGGATATGTTTACTATCATGACTGTGGTGATGGTTCCATGGGTGCATATATATGTCAAAACTTTCAAAATGTATACTTTAAGTATGTGCAGTTTATTGTGTGCCAATTACATCTCAATAAAGCAGTTTTTTAAAAACAAAAAGTCTAAATGTTATGCATGTACCTTAATTCCAACTCTAAGAATTTATCACAAAGAATCAGAAATGTGTGCTAAGATGTAGAGTATCAGGGCATTCACTGCAGCACTATTCATATACATATATGGAAACAGCCTAAATGTCTAAAAGAAGATAATTTGTTAGGTAAAGTGTGGCACATCTAAGTGTTGGGATGTGATACAGCCATTAAAAAGTCATACTGCAGACAAAGTATTTATTGCCATGAAAAAATGTGATCTATTTCTACATAAAAAAAAAGCAAAGCACAAAACAACATGTATAGTGTAATGGTGCTATATT
Source organism: Phocoena sinus (assembly GCF_008692025.1). Classification (NCBI taxonomy): domain Eukaryota; kingdom Metazoa; phylum Chordata; class Mammalia; order Artiodactyla; family Phocoenidae; genus Phocoena; species Phocoena sinus. Next base: position 49,900,893 of record NC_045771.1, read on the forward strand.
AAAAGTCTATGATGGAGTTTGATAATTAATCACACTTCTCTCATTCGCTCAGAATTAGAAACCAACTGACAAATGGACTAAAGAGTCAGACAGATGAAGAGTAAAACACCAGCTTTGTTACTAAGAGTTCTGATTGGGAAAATGTAGCTTAGAGCTAAGGCAAAGTGGGCTTCCTACTCTTTTCCTCTGTGAACTATCCTGACCCACTAAGCTCCTTCCTGCGAGGGAAGGGCCAGCCCTGCAAGCCTATCCCTGGGAAGTGCCTCTCAATCCCAGGCCACAGGCAAGTTGGGCAGGGCTGTCTGACACGTTGCAGGTGGTTAGCATCCCTAGTCCCACCCATTAGATACCATACTATCCCCCAAGCGGTGTGACAACAAAGAACCTGCCCCACATATTTCTAAATTCTCCCCCAAACAAGGGTAGTGGGGCTGCCCAGCTGAAAGCCACCAGAGGTATTGAGGATAAGCTGACATGAAATCCTTGAATATCAGAGTGGAAGGGGAATGCTTAAATAATTTCCCTTATCTCTTTCCCACTCCAATAATTCCTCTTCCCATGAGTGTAGGGGAGTAAGTGAGGCAGCAGAGGGAAAGGCGGAAGTACTCTGCCTAATACTTCTTTAGGGATGGAGTTCCAATCTAATTGTCCCAGGTGAAAACACAAGGAGAAAAAAAGGAATGTTTCCCCTTGCAATCTACATGTCTCTATAATGGTAAAGAAAACCATCTGGAAGGACGTATACCGTGCTGCCATAAGGGCCACTTGCTTGGCGGGGTAGCGGGACTGAGAGAAACAGGAAGGACTATAGGTGATTATTTTTCTTTGGCTCTTTGTATTTTTGGTTTTCCAAGTTTTCTGAATATATGACTCTTGCTACTGGGGAGGGAAGGGAAGAAAAGCCCCTTTTTAAAATTAAAAAAAAAAAAAAGTAAACTAAAAGGAAGGAGAATTCCTGAGCTTTCCAGAGTGGCAGTGCTGGGCAGTATTTGACCTGAGACCCCTCTCCCTGCTTCATTCTTCCTGGGTCATTGTCATATATTATGTGAAGATGCCATCTGGGGACACGTTGCCCAACATCTGTTAACAGTATTGCCCTGGAAGCGTCCAAAGTGCTCCGTAAACAGGATTAGATTCTGCTTTTACCTTTCCTTAGCTGATGAAGAGCGTGGCATGAAATGACTTTTCTAGAATAGCCGCCACTTAGCATCCCTAGGGATCAACATTCAGGCATGCCCTGGATCAATCTTCTCAAATCGACCAAACTAATGCCTCATGGGCTTCAATCTATTACAAAACTAAAGTCACAAAAAATTGTAGATATTTGAATAGCTCAAGTTGGCAACATCAAAAACTACAATGCAATGTTATAGTGCTCTCCATAATATAATGACATGATTTGTAAGATATTAATTTATAAAGCTCTTATCAGTAGCTTTGTCCTATAATAGGAAACAAGGTTGTGTGAAAACCACCTGTACCTCTTCCCACAGCCTCGTTTGAAGAGACGTCAAAAGTCTAGGCTGAGGCCCTCTTTGCATGCACAGCTGGCCCTCACAATCCCTTCACACTCCATCGTGCACCAGTGTTCTCCCAGAGGCAAACTCCAGCTATCATCACAGACTCAGTCTCCATGGCAAGCCCAGCACTTGGAATGGCAGAGATTCCAAAGAAAAGGTGGGGCACGTTGCTAAAAATGCAGCCTAGCAGTGCGGAGAAGCCCTCCCGCCAAGTCCCCTGACCACCACCCTCCTACACACACATAATCACCTACCAATTCAGAATTTTTGCAATCAGAAAAATAAAAGTTTCTTTAAATTAATGGCTTTTCCACTTGTGGTTGTAGCCAATCCCATAGAGACAATCTGAAACTATCCAAGGCCTAAAAACAGTCTTCATAAAGTGTTGCTCTTAGAAATTCTGGCCAGCTTACCCCACAGGGACCTCACTGGCTCTGGGCTCTTGTGAGCCTTCTGCAAAAATGTTTCACCTAAACAGAGACTCTTCTTATTGAAAGGGTTGAAGCCCAGCCTCATTTGCTGGTGTGCTGCCTGAGTTTCTGTCACCTAAGTCACTGACACCTTCTCCCTGAGCCATGTGCTTCAAAATGCCTGACCCCAGCCCCTCGTTCCAGGGAGTAAGGCAGAAAAAAAGGTAAAAACCCCACACTGAATTCTGCCGGGCAACCACTAGGCAACAAGAGCACTATATCCTGGATCCAAGCCTCGGGTTGGCCGGAGAGAACCTTGGAGCCAGAAGTAGATTGGGGATGCATAGATGCTGGGAACTCCATCAGGGATTTGCCAAGATTTTCTACACCAATCTACGGTAAGAGATATATTTTATATTGTGATCCAGTACACCTATAGCTGCAAGTGGACACAGATATAAACATATAACTGAAACCAGCTCCTAGAATTCAGCCCCACTAACTGTCTGCTAAGGAATAGCCATTTAATAACCATTTAATGGACAAAGCAAAACCAAACCTTAGTGAAACAATACGTACCATCACCAGGTGCAATGCACTCTAATATTTTCTATTCTGTTCTAGTCTCCATTTCTTAAAAAGGTAACAAGTCGCAATCCACTAAAGTGATGTCGCCACCACTAACAGCCTTGTTCTGATAGGACTTCTATGCACTGCCTGTCCCTCACTGAAGATTACTGAAACTTGTCATGTGGGAAGCAGGGGCTTGGGGACATTGGAGGCAAGCAGGATGACACTGGGATGTAACCAGGTCGGGCAGAGAAAGACTGTTGGAGGGCGGGAGAGCTGCGATGCTGGCCGAGGGTGAAGGCACTACTCTCTGGGTGAGACCTATGTCTCGTCTCCCCGCCCCAGTCCACACACTGCCACCGTCCCCTCATAGGAAACCATTCTTCACACCCAGGAAGATTTTGCAAATGGAGTCGGAAGTCAGGCTGGCTTCACTTAGGTATCACTTGAAGGACCAGGAAGGAGAAAAACAAGGGTTGTTTAAGCTGCTGGGAAAATCACGGAGTAACCTGGTAAATGAGAAATCCACTCAGACCCACAAGGAGCACAAAAGTGAGGAATTAAACAACATTGTAAATAAAGGGATCATTACCCTCGATGCATCAATACACACTCAAGACCTATTGAAAACTTCCCATTTCAAGATGAATGAAGAGCATTAGCTGCTCATTCCCCAAGCTGGATGGGCTGTTTTCACAGCCCAGTGCTGGGGGTCTGAGGCCTGGGTCAGCAGGGGCTGGCCCAGGTGGCGTGCTGGTGGAGCAAGGTCGGGAACCCAGGAGGGGATGGTCCCCGCATTTCTGCTACGGTGAAGGTTGTAACCACAGCCCCGTTTTTCAGAAAAGGGATGTGCCCATTGCACACCTGATGAAGTCGGGAGGAAAGTTCTACGCCACTGCATTTGCCTCCTCCAAGTTTCATCATGATTCACCAAATAAGCATAATTGCCCTGTGTTTAAGAGGTGCTGGGGACAGGGGCACTGCTGGTAATTGCCTAATGGGCGGGCGAAATGAGGTGTGAGGCACATTGGTGTGAAAAAAGCAATAGCCACAAGTTTATTAACACTGAAAATTAAAATAAGCTCGTCCCCAGCCAGGCAGTCCTTGCTGAAATGAATCCCATTATCCCTCTAATAGCTGCACAGGACTCAACTGGATGCCACCCAGGGGGTAGAGAGGCCTCAGTACAGGTCACCTCTCTGCCAGCTTCGGGACTGTCACTGAGGAAACACAAACACCACCTGCCTCTCCTCCAGCGCCTCCAGCTCCACTTAAATCCAAGGGCAGGCGCTTGAGGAGCTGTGAAAGAGGGAAGCCGATGAGAATTATATGCCGTTCTGATGTGGGTGCCTTTTTGAACGGTTGCTGATTGGCATTTGCGAAGACATACTGTAGGGCTCTGGAACGGAATGTTACCGGGTCCACTAGAGGGAAGTCAGGGGCCCTGCCTGGGGCTCAGCAACTCGCCTTGCCTTCTTTTTTGCACCTTGATCATATTATCAAATATTTATAGATGCCCAGTGCTAGGAGAGTTGCCCTTGACCTTGAGCACATTCAATCTGTGAAGGAAACAAGGGTCTCCGGGTAAAATAATCAGAAAGCAATCAGTGGATGCTACAGCCCAGAGCCTAATGAAAATGCAGAGAAAGGAGAGCTGGGGCTGTCTGAGAGCTCCCGGAGGACATGCAGCTTAGGTAAAGGAAAGGCAGAGGGAACTGCATGAACAGAACTTACAGATTCGAGGCATTTGGAGGAAAGGGAGGAGGCGGACCAGGCAGAAGGCGGGCTCTGAGCTAGGAACTAGTAGACAGTAAGCTTGGGTGGGTAAAGAGAGTGACACAGGGAAAGCCAAGTGTGGAGTTTGGACTTAATGCTAGATTTAAAGTGAATCCTGTAGGTTTCAGAAAAGAGGAATCATGGAATTAAAGAATTTAAATGACTCTACATTAAATTCACTTTATGTTTTAAAAAATACCTTTGGAGTTTAAATTTTGATTCGCTTTAAATTTCATGAATTTCACTCACTTTATATTCACAGCCACTTACTTCAAATGGACCTTCGGTGCTTCCCAGTGATCTGACTCTACTTCCCTGGTCGATTCACTCCCCTAGTTGCTGAGTGACAACTGTGCACTTTTTTTCTCTCTTCTCAAACATTCAGCACTTCTGCTGGCATCCTGCTCTCAGCCGCTGACTTTGCCTCCTACTCCTACCCCTCCCCCCTCTACCCACTGGCCTGCCTGTGCCCCCAAGCTCTGGTCGCTCCCATTTCTTCCCGTGGACCTTCCTGCTCCAACGAGGGTGCCCCTCACCTGTGTGCCAGGTTGGCACCCTCTGCTACTCAAGGTCAATCCTCCACAACTTATTCCCTCTCACTCCCATTAGCATACAAACCTACAGCAATTTCTCTCTTCTTAAAGAAACGAACATTTATCGCTGTCACGTTTCAGCTATTGTCCCATTTCTCTGCTCCCCTACTGCAGGATGATTCCTCAAAAGAGCTGTCTGGGGCTTCCCTGGTGGCGCAGTGGTTGAGAGTCCACCTGCCGATGCAGGGGATGCGGGTTCGTGCCCCGGTCTGGGAAGATCCCACATGCCGCGGAGCGGCTGGGCCCGTGAGCCATGGCCACTGAGCCTGCGCGCGTCTGGAGCCTGTGCTCCGCAACGGAAGAGGCCACAACAGTGAGAGGCCCACGTACCGAAAAAAAAACACAAAAACAAACAAAAAAAAAAAACCCAAAAAACAAAACAAACAAAAAAAAGAGCTGTCTGCATTGGCACCCTGCATGGCCTCTCCCCCCATCCTCTCTTGAACCCACTCCAATCAGGCTTGGCCCCGTCCCTCCACCATACCGCTCTTGTCACCGATGACCTCTATGCTGCTGAATGCAATGGTCAACCCTTCATTCTCATCTTATTTGAGCTCTCAGCAGCCTTCTTCACTTGGCTCCCAGGACACTGCTCCTCCTCAGCCTCCAGCTGGTTTCTTCCCGTTTTTTGCAACTTCTAAATTTATAGTGCCCCAGGGCCCAGTCCTTGGACCTCATCTCTCTCTAAACTATACCCGTAGTCGGTCTCATCCAGTCTCATGGTTGTAAACACCATCTATTTGCTAACAAGTCCCAAATTTATATCTCCAGTGTGGACCACTCCAGACTCCAGAGAGATCTCTACTTGGATGTCCAACAGGCATCTCAAATCTAATATTTCCAAAAACAAACTCCTGGGTCCTGGCCCACCTCCCACTCCTGCGTGACACACACATGCGTCACCTCCTCCTCCCACAGGTTTCTCAATGCACGTCCTCTGCTCAGGACCAAAACCTTAGTCCCTCCTTGACACGCGTTCCAGTCCATTAGCAAATCCAATTGACTCTGTTTTCAAACTCTATCCAGACTCTGACCACTTCTCACCACCTCCACTGCCATCTCTCGGCTCCAAACCACCATCTGCCGCAGCCTCTTGCCTGGTCTCCCGCCTCCACCCTTGCTCCCATACCAGCTTGACACAGCAGCCAGAAGTGACCCTTTTAAAGTAAATGCAAATCATGTCACAATCCTGGAACTAAAGACTAGCTGTACTTAATCAAGCTAACGCTGATCAGACCACTGCACGACCAATTTCAAGATCCCTGTCAGACCTGAATGCGCTGTTTCTGCATGTAGCCCCCTCCTGCTGCCTATACACCTCTGAAACTCCCCTTTAAAAGCTCTTGTTCCACTGGTTGTCAGGGGAAAGTCAGCCTTTGGACGTGAATCCGCCCTCTCCCCTGGTTGCTGGCCTCCCAAATAAAGCAAACTTTCCTTTCTACCAATCTGGCCTCTTGAGTATTGGTTTCCAAGCGGCAAGCAGCCGGACCTCACTTTTGGTAACAATCAGAAGGTGATCCTAGAACCACTCTGAAATCACAATTTCTTCTCTTTTCTTTTTTTTTGGCCGCGCTGCTCGGCTTGCAGGATCTTTTTTCTCCAACGAGGGATCAAACCCGGGCTCTCAGCAGTGAGAGTGCAGAGTCCTAACCACTCGATTGTCAGGGAATTCCCTGAAATCACAATTTCGAACCCAACACTTGACCATGGCCCTCCAGGTGGAGACGCCTGATGGAGACCAGCAATGGCTGTCTGAACCTGTTTAGGCCATCCCCCGCTCCCCATCTCCCCTCCCCTTCCCTCCTCCATCACACAAGCCCACAGAGGGACAGGCTGCCCTTGGCACCCCTCTTGCATTTATGGCAGTACTTCTCCATCCTCCAAGGGTGGTGAACTGAATTCAGAAAAATGACAGGTCTTTACAAATATATTGCATGTTGTAAAATAAAAGAATGTCCTTGTTAGAAAGCCAAGTGACTTACTTTGGGAATAACTTTAAATGACAGGCATAAGATACTGCAAACGCAGAATGCATGTGCTACACTTTGGTATAATACTTTAAGTATACATGTGGTGCTCCAATACCGACACATGTGGACACTGGCATTAATCCTTTAACTGAAATGCTCTCTGACAGTAACTCTCCATTACTCTTTATTGATTTAGGTTCATCTCTAAAAGTTCAGACTTGGAGACTACTCAGGCCAGGTCTCAACTGAGGAGAGTAGCATGGACTGTTGGTAATTATCCAGTGAATTCCAGTAATTATACAATGAATTACAAATTATCTATACCAGTATTTCCTGGAATTCAAGAAACACAGATATGTGAATTTAACAGCATACCTGTGAACTTTCCAGAATACTTTCGAGGAGTGGGTTGGGGAAGGGGGATGTCCAGTGGGGGGGCCTTGTCCAGTTACCACTGCCATAGTGCTTATTCATCTACATCTCCTCATCCCAATACATTCTTAATAAACACATGTAATTCATATGACTTGGTTTTAATCTGCCACCATTCCCTTCTGCCTCCAAAGTAAAAAAAAAAAAAAAAAAAAAAAGAAGAAAGAGAGAGAGAAAGAAAGAAATAGAGAAGAAGAAAAACTAAAGAGTCCCTAATTGGCTGTGTGTGTTACCTTGGGTAAGTCACTATTTGTACTAGATAGCTTAACTGAAGTTCTGTGATTATTGCTCTGAAACCAGGACTTTGACACAGGTCATGGACCTCTTCAAGAGTCAAGAAATGACAGGCTCTACCCTCAAAGCTCAACACAGCTGATAGGAAAAATTCTCCCAAAGATATATTTGATTGTGGGTATTCCCAGGCTCTTGCAAATCTACTGTTTATAAGCCTGCCATTTGGCCAGGTTGAGTCCAGCAGGAGTTACATGTCTTTTGTTGGGGAAATAGTTTTTCTGATGTTCATTCTCAACAACAAACTTATCAAAGTGAGTGAGTGCCGGAAGCTGTGTAGTTCTGATGATGAATGAGTCTGGGAATGAGGGAGAAGCCTCCAGATACTTCTGAAGACACAGCATCTCTCCCACTTTCAATGGTCTTTTCCTCTGTACTCTGCCAAAACAAATATTCATTGCATATTCTTCCAAATCAGATGATGCCCATATTAATTAAACTCCTAAGATTGCATTTTTCCTCTGGGCCATGATTCATGACTAGCCAGATGACCAAAGTAGGATGTCTCTGCAGTTAACTCTGGGGTAACTACAGGGCAAGAGAAAGCTTGTTCAAGCTCTCATTCCTCAGTTAGCCCAGGTTTTCTCCTGGTGCAACTCCGTAGGTTCAGGAGCACTTCCCTCCTCCGAGTAATCACATATGACACTCACCACAGAAATAGGGAGTGTGGAGCCTGCTGGGGTCAAAGGAGTGGATGCAGTTATCACCCACCCGTGAAGTGGGCCTCCTTCACTCACTCAGGAAACTAGTCAGTCTTCCTCAGGAATTCTACAGTGGTCTTCAAGGCCCCCTCAGGTCCTCAACCAAGGACCACTAACAAATGTGTTCCCTTGAGTATCCATGCAGCACTCATGCTATTGATTGCTGGGGCAAGGGGGAGGGGTATTCATTCAACAAATGTTCGTTGAGCCCCTGTGATGACCAGCCCTGCAATAGAACCTGGGGTACAATAGTTAATAAGGCAGACATTGTGTTGTCCTCACAGAGATTGCTAGGCTTGTGATTAGAAGGCAAGCATTTGAGTCCAGGCTCCCCCGTTACCTCTTTGAGTCTCAGTTTACCTTCAGCAAATGAAGGTGCTAGCCCCATCTACCTCCTTGCCTATCTACCTCATAGGATCAAATAAATACGTTGACATGCTCTGTAAACTTCTATAGTTTACACTATAGAAAGATCAGGTGTGACTACTACAGAAATTTTAAATGCTTTCTCTCATTCTCAAAAGAATTAAAAGCAGGGACTTAAAAAGATATTTGTACATCCATATTCATAGCAGCATTATTCACAAGAACCAAAGGCAGAAACAACCCAAATATCCACCAGCAGATGGATAAAGGAAATGTGATATATATATATATATATGGTGGAATATTATCCATCCTTAAAAAGGAATGAAATTCTGATACATGCCACAACATGGAGAAACCTTGAAGACATTAGGCTAAGTAAAATACATCAGACACAGAAAGACAAATATTCCATTTACATGAACTACCTAGAGTAGTCAAATTCACAGAGATGAAAGTAGAAAGTGGAACAGTGGTTACCAAAAGCTGTGAGGAAGAGGAATGGGGAGTATTATCTAATGAGTACAGAGTTTTGGTTTGGGATGATGAAAAAGTTCTGGAGATGGATGGTGGTGACTGCTGTATAACAATGTGAATATACTTTAAAAAAAAATTTTAATTGAAATATAGTTGATTTACAATGTGTTAGTTTCTGGTGTACAGCAAAGTGATTCAGTTATGTATATATTACATATATATATTATGTTTCAGATTCTTTTCCATTATAGGTTATTACAAGATATTGAATATAGTTCTTTGTGCTATACAGTAGGTCCTTGATATTTATCTATTTTACATATTGTATTGTGCATATGTTAATCCCAAGCTCCTAATTTATCCCTCCCCCACTTTTCCCCTTTGGTAACCATAAGTTTGTTTTCTTTGTCTTTGAGTCTGTTTCTGTTTTGTAAATAAGTTCATTTATAACATTTTTTTAGATTCCACATACAAGTGATATCATATGATATTTGTCTTTCTCTGTCTGACTTATTTCACTTAGTATGATAATCTCTAGGTCCATCTATGTTGCTGTAAATGGCATTATTTCATTCTTTTTCGTGGCTGAGTAATATTCCATTGTATATATATGCCACATCTTCTTTATCCACTCACCTGTTCATGGACATTTAGGTTGCTTCCAAACCTTGGCTATTGTATCAATAAATAGTGCTGTTATGAACATTGGAGTGCATATATCCTTTTGAATTAGAGTTTTCTCCAGATATATGCCCAGGAGTGGAATTGCTGTATCATATGGTAGCTCTGTTTTTAGTTTTTTAAGGAACCTCCATACTGTTTTCCATAGTGGCTGCACCAATTTACATTCCTAACAATAGTGAAGGAGGGTCCTCTTTTCTCCACACCCTCTCCAGCATTTATTATTTCTGAATGTCTTCTTTGGAGAAATGTCTATTTAGGTCTGCTAGCCATTTTTTGTTTGTGTTTTTTGTCGTTTGTTATTGAGGTGTATGAGCTGTATTTTGGAGATTAAGCCCTTGTCCATCGCATCATTTGTAAACATTTTCTCCCAGTCTGTAGGCTGTCTTTTTGTTTTGTTTATGGTTTCCTTTGCTGTGCAAAAGCTTATATGTTTGATTAGGTCCCATTTGTTTATTTTTGCTTTTATTTCTATTGCTTTGGGAGACTGACCTAAGAAAACATTGTTACGATTTATACCAGAGAACGTTTTCCCTATGTTCTCTTCTAGGAGTTTCATAGTGTCATGTCTTATATTTAAGTCATTAAGCCATTTTGAGTTTATTCTTGCGAATGGTATGAGGGAGTGTTCTAACTTCACTGATTTACATGCAGCTGTCCAGCTTTCCCTACACCACTTGCTGAAAAAACTGTCTTTTTTCCCACAATGTGAATATTCTTAATGCCACTGAACTGTACACTTAAACATGGTTAAAATGGTTAAAAAAAAAAAAAAAGCTTTAAGGCATGCTGCTGTGTCAAGGTGAGGGCCAAGGTGAAGTGCCAGCAGCTTTTCCTGGAGGAGCCTCCATAGCATGCATCAGCTTGGTGTATTCCCACTGCCCAGGGTCTGGTCTTCAGCTTGAAGGTTCATGACCCTGCCTTTGTCAGCACAGAGAGAACTCACCCAGCTCTTCATGGGCACACATCAGGAGCACAGCATGTATGGAAAAGATCAAAATGTACCATCCACACTTGTAGTGAGAAATTACTACCAGAAATATTCTAAATCAGTGCCATCATTCCATCTGCTTTCTGTTGGCAAGTGTTCTTAGGAAGAAACAATCTGAAGGCGATCGTGGGATGCGATCTGAAGGCTGTTTGGTGAACACTTAATCAAGACAGGGCAAACTGAACATTTAAGTGGCACCATGGTAGGATAGGATGTTCCTGCCAAAGGAACCTGAAGCCTTGAAGTCTGTCGATTACACACAGGTAATGTCTATGGCTTCCATCACCGTATCAGAGATGCCTCTTCCAAGAGCATCGGAAATTACCTAAGTCAATGGACTTCAGCTCCCTCTCCCTTGGACAAGGTCTTGGGGGGGGGGGGTGCTGCTAACGTTTGCCTCTGAGACCTTCTTTTTGTCATGCTTCCATGGCTGAACAACCCTCCCCCTTTCTGATCAAATCATTCTTTAGATTTTCTAATAAAATGTCAAACAAGCTGTATTTGAGTTCTGTGGTCCTGGGAACTATTTCAGCTCCTTCAGATGACTTCTAGTACCTCCAATCTGGTGTATTTTGTGTTGCAGGTTTACATCTCAGACAGTGACAGCCCCTCTTTATAGAGTTCTTGGGGACATCTCCTAGAGCCCCCAAGTACTTACAACAGCTACTATTACCCATTTTCTCCAGCTTTCTCAGCATAGGGGTGACTAGGGAGAAGTTAGAGATCTATTTTCTGGGCAGTTGAACTGGGAACGCAAACCAGAGACATCCCTAACAGTGACCGATGCAGAGATGATGATCTTGATGGCCAGGCAGAGCTCTCCCTCTCTCTGTTCTCCTTCCCCACTGTGTGCCAGTAATTGCCTGATGTCAGTGACAAATGGCAGGTAAATCCCAGGCTGAGGGCTCAAAATGGACTTTGGATATTTCTCTTCCTGGCAGGCTCTTGTGGTGAAGGATTGCTGGCCCTGAGGTTGTCTCCCCTTAAACCCACCTGGTGGAGGTCAGGGATGGGGGCCCAGGGTGAGTTTTACCTTAAGTAGACCAGATCTGCAGATAAACAAAGGGAACCATATTTTGAGCCTGGTCAGTTTCTTAATCCTGTATAAGCACACAATCACTCACTGCAAATTCTTACCCCAAACTGGAACTCACCGGAAGAAATCAATTTATGGAGGCAGATGTTTCTTCTCTTGCAGGTCTTAAGCAAAATAAATGGCACAACTAGCAAGACTGATAGTAATAATATTAAGTCCATAATAACCCAAATCAATTCCAAGTGTGAAATCTGGGATGGTAAGTTGGGGAGAAGTTTATGATAAAGGCACAGTTCTTGGAAGCTGTAATAGCATTATGTTATGTGCTACCTTTAACCTAGAAAACACACACTTGGGAGTCAGACCAACCTATGGTCCAATTCCATCCCTTCTATCATGTCATTCTGGGTCATGGTTGGGCCACTTTCTAAATTATAAAATGGCCCATGGTTGGGCCATTTCCAAAATCATAAGGTTTGATGAGAGAATTAAATCAGAGAGCCAGTATCAAGCCCATAGTAGGTGTTTAATAAATGGCAGTCCCTGTCTTACTTTCTTCAACGCCTAAACAAGCACAACCTAGCCTGTGCATTTAACAAGTAAGTCCTGCTTCAAACTCCCTGTCTTTAGAAGTTACAGCAAATCCATATCTTTGATTAACAGCTTTTTAATGGGCTGCTCTTGCTCTGTATATCCCAAAATCAAATGGACAGGCAAGGATCTAGGAAATCTAAAAGAAGCAAACTTTGCCCATTTCCATGACCGCAGAGCATAACACAGTGTCATGGGCTCATTTGATGAGAAATCCCCCATCCTTTTCCCCAGGAGGAAAGCTGTGCCTGGGTCACCCCCAAACTAGTCATACAGGGACCCTGGGTAAGTATGGGACTGGGGAAGGAAGCAAGAAGGAGAGGTTAGAGGCCACCAGCTTGTTCTTGACCCCTGGCTACATCTCAGGGCCAACTTTAGGATGCCCAGGTCCCTCTGGCCAACAGAGAATGAGGACTTTAGAGATGTCCGAGGCGCCCACTCCAGCAGGGCAGGCTGCCCAGGCACTGACCGAGAGGGGGAGGTGAGGAGAGACTGGGGTCACCTTGCCCTTCCTGTCCTTCCTTGACAGCCCCCATAAGACTATAGATCCCCTAAGACCAAATCACTTCCTTTTTAAGCTGTCCTCACATTTGGAACTCCCATAAAGACAGCAATAAAAAGAGAGGTACCCTCAGATTACCATTTGCAGGTGTTCCAAGATGTAGTGAGTCATTTGAATCCCCCCTTAGGCCAGTGGATTCACTCCATCTATGTCTGCAATTCAGTCGAGACCAGTATTTTCTGATGTGTGGCTTTCCTGAAATGTCTGTTTCTCCTTTTTTTTTTATACACCAAAGAAGAAAAATCAGCATTTCCATCCACGTTATTAGAACCAAAAATAGTCTCTTTTCTCCCTAACCCATATCATTGCCCCATTACAAATACATTTTGTGCATCAACCTTAAAGGTTGTCGCGTTTCCCTCCAGCCTTCTCCTTTTATTTATACAAGATTTCCAGTTATTCAGTATTTCGTTCTCATTAGAACACTGCTTGTCACATGTTTTCACCAGAGACATTCATCACCAAGGTCAAAGGGTGACTATCATGATCTATTATGCTTAGAGGAATCTGATGAAAAGCCACATAATTATCCAATTTAAAGAGAAGCATGTAAAAAAAAAAAGAAAGGGAGCACTTGCTATAATTTAAATTGTTTTGTTTCCCTGAAGTAAAATTCAGCACCTGATTGACAGGACCTAATGATAATTCTTATTGATATGGTGATGTTAATTGTGGAGAGATATTTAATAAGTCCCATATTCCAGAGGTAAATGTGTGCTCTTAACCTGCACCTGAACCTGATTTTTGATGCAGCGTGGGGATGAGGTACAGATACAGATAAGTGAGCACAAGTGGATTTTCAGTCTTCTGTGGCAGAATGGAAATTGGAATCTTCAGAATCTATTAGGAGAACAATTCCCCAGTTGCTCACACTTTTATAAATGATACTGTATATTATAGAAAGACACAAAGTCAGAGGAGGTTCAAGAAAGGATATTGTTGAGACTTGGCAGAGAAGTTTTTAGGGGGGTATTTGGTGGTGGCGTCGTGTGGTTGTTTTTAACCAAAGACATACACCAAAGATTGTGATCTGTATTCAAACAAACTTTCAAACAAAACGGACTCATGAACTCCGTTTTCTGTATTAACTCTCTCCTACCCCTAGGGGAGGCTGACCTTGCAGAAAATGAGGGCAACCTTAACACCTAGGTAGGTTCTTGAACGAAAACGAATTCTTGCACCGTGAACAAAATCATCTGAGAAAACGCTCTTGGGTCTAAATTCCAAAAGGAGGTGATCTGTAGGGACTGAAAAGTTCATCTAGATCTGCATCCCATCATGAGATTGCTGGGCCTCAGGAAACAGCTGCTGGGGCTGCTGACAGAGCTGGGATCAGCACTGATCTTCTGAGAAGCTGTTTCAAAATCATTAGCCGCCCACGGGCCTCAACTACTGAGCCTGCGGGCTGCAACTACTGAAGCCCGTGCGCCTACAGCCCATGCTCCGCAACAAGAGAAGCCACCGCAATGTGAAGCCCGCGCACTGCAACGAAGAGTAGCCCCCGCTCACCGCAACTAGAGAAAAGCCCGCGTGCAGAAATAAAGACCCAATGCAGGGCTTCCCTGGTGGCGCAGTGGTTGAGAGTCCGCCTGCCGATGCAGGGGACGCGGGTTCGTGCCCCGGTCCGGGAGGATCCCACATGCCGCGGAGCGGCTGGGCCCGCGAGCCATGGTCGCTGAGCCTGAGTGTCCGGAGCCTGTGCTCCCCAACGGGAGAGGCCACAACAGTGAGAGGCCCGCATACCGCAAAAAAAAAAAAAAAAAAAAAAAAGACCCAATGCAGCCAAAAAAAATTTTTTAATTAAATTAAATTAAATTAAAAAATAAAAGAAAATAGAATAATCATTGCCTGGAAGAGAAAAGATGGGTCACCAGATCCAGTTACGTGTGACTTGACTCTGTAAACTGCAACGTTCCCTCAATGAGAAGCCGTGTGTTTCTTATTTTTTTTTTTATCATGTTCTAACAAAGTTTTAAATATTGGAACTTTAAAACAGAATCTGCTATCGTGAGACAACCCCATCATTTGGGAAGTAATACTCATATAGCCGTCTCTGGGCAAATAATACAAGGTAAAAAAAATGAAAGCTGGGCTTCCCTGGTGGCGCAGTGGTTGAGAGTCCGCCTGCCATCGATGCAGGGGACACGGGTTCGTGCCCCGTTCCGGGAGGATCCCACATGCCGCGGAGCTGCTGGCCCCGAGAGCCATGACCGCTGAGCCTGCGCATCCGGAGCCTGTGCTCCGCAGTGGGAGAGGCCACAACAGTGAGAGGCCCGCCTACCGCAAAAAAAAAAAAAAAAAAAAAAAAAAATGAAAGCTACTCTAAGGAGAAATAGACTTGGAAAAAAGTAATCAAAGTAGCTTAAATCTGAGGGAGAGTAAGTTCTGAAATTGAATTCAAATTATTTTCTAAAAATTCAAGTTAACT
Organism: Phocoena sinus; assembly: GCF_008692025.1. NCBI lineage: Eukaryota > Metazoa > Chordata > Mammalia > Artiodactyla > Phocoenidae > Phocoena > Phocoena sinus. The sequence continues at coordinate 49,916,288 of NC_045771.1, forward strand.
CAGTCTTCCGTTTTTACTTACGGAAAACGAGTATTACATGGTTAGCATTTTGACATTCCGGGCAATATAATTACTCGTGCCAAAGCGTAGGTAACTTTAGAATAATCAAGTCAAAGATCATTCTATATAACCTGAGTCACAAATGGGCCACTATCATCAGAAACTAAAAGTTATTGATCTACAGATAGGAACTTGAGAGTCAAAATGTGATCATTAAAAGGGTGTCACAGAAAACAAAATATTTTAAATGTTCAAAGAATTCCAGGCTCAGTTACTTTTGAACACAGCGTCTGGGGGCTGGTACATAGTTGATGATCAGAAAATGATTTGACTTAGAAATACTTTCTTTTCGCTTCCTGAATTTGCTTCATTGTTTTTGCTTTTAATACACACACACACACACACACACACAAACACACACACACACACACGCACACACACACGCACACACACTGGAATATTCTAGATATAAATTATATTGACTTTGAGCCCTGTACTCACCTTAACTGAAAAAAAAAAGTCAACTTAATTGAAGATGACGAAATTGATCGCAGTTATGATACCAATGGCAGTTGAAACTACTGCTATGATTTTCAACTTCCCAGGCCAAAGCATTACATCATGCACAGGAGATTATAATTTCTCTGAGCACTTCTGGTATCTCGCTACCCGAAAAGCGATATGCCAGCAAATTGAAGACTTCAGAGAAAAGCAATAAAGATAATTAAGGAGGCACTCAGATTGACGGATGGAAAGAGATGAAAAGAATTCAATGTGGACTGTGTGGCCCAGTGATGACCTGGTAGTTCTAGGAATGATACGCAGATATCTGGAGAAGCAAGATTTCTGTCTGCGCAGGCGTTAGTCCACACAGAATCACAATGCAATCACAAACACAAAAAGCCTGCTGCTGGCCCAGGTCAAAAGCCTGGACCACGTCTGCGCTGGGCAGCTGCCCACACCCAACCTGTGCTTCTGGGCCTCCAGTGTGGGATCGGGAAAGCCCAGAACTAAGAGAGGCTGGGATGTTGCCAAAGCCCCCCTATTTCCATCTAGTGCTTACCTAACCGTACAATCAGCCTATGCCAGACACCTGCATCCTTGAAATGGCCTGCACCCCAAAAGGGAAAAAAATAAGGGCTGGTTACCATCATGGTTGGGAGTCTGGGTTCAAACCCCAGCTCCAAACCTTCCCAGCTGAGTGGCTTTGGGAAAGTTACTCAACCTCTCTGAGAGGCTCTTTCCTCCCTTATAAAATGGAGGTAACAATAGTGCCCTTCTCCTAGAGTTGTTGAATGAAATTGTTCACATGAAGCACTTCTCACAGTGCCTGGCCTCTTGTAAGTGCCCAATACACAGTAACTATTATTCTTGTTTATTATAATTCGCAGCAAAAGCAGGGAAAACCCTAAGAGTCAATGAAGAGCTGACCCTCCTAATAGGAGATCCTAAAACATTTGCCTCTGGGTTGCCTGGCTTGAGCAGATACCACAGAATTTCTCATGTTATTGATGCCGTCCCCTAACATGCCAGTTTCTTCCATATCTATTACAGGTTGAGGGACCAAATGTCCCAATTTGCCCAGGACAGTCCTGGTTTATGCCTCTTGACTCAGGGTAATTACTAATAGCACCTCTTTTCACTCATAAGATGTGGTCACCCTAGCTACTATGAAAAAACCATTTTCACCAATCCTTACCTTCTATTTCATACCTGTGACTCATTTATTTTGTTACTGGAAGTTTGTACCTCTCACTCTCCCTCCCCTATTTCTCTTATTCCCATTCTTATGGAAAAAAGGGTTTAATGTTTTGCCACTAAATATGATGTTACCTGTCGATTTTTCATTGATGTCCTCTATCAGGTTGAAGAGGTTCCCTTCTGGTACTAGTTTACAGAGAGTGTTGAGTTTTCTCTAATCATTGTGATGATCACGTGATTTCCTCTCATATTCTGTAATTTATTAAATTACAGTGATTAATTTTCAAACATTTGAAGAATCTTACATTCTTGGGATAAATCCCACTTATTGCTGGATTCAATTTGCTAATATTTTGTTAATGACTTTTGTGTCTATGTTATTAATGTAATGCTATAAGAAAAGTATTTTTACTGCCTTCCTATACTTGGCAATCAAATGAGATTGTGAATCTTCAAGTGTGTTGTCGACTGTAAAGGGCTGTCCTCATGCAGGCCAAGCTGCTGCATCTGCTCATGATGATGACCACGCATCACATAAAAGTGGCCCTCGCCACGGCAACAGCCCACAGGCTGGTCGGGAACAAGCCTCAATGACTCTTTTTCACACTCTCACAGATTTAGTCATAAGCAATAACTCAGAACCCCCAGCTGTGAGTCTGGCAAAGACGCCTCCTGGATGCTCCAGGGAGACTCCGATTTTAAATATTCTCTCTTACTGTCAAACCTCATTACATCATATAACCTGATTTTGAGTTTAAGAGTAGTTTTCCCTGAATGCATTGACTTGCCTAGAAAGAAACTTGCCTGCCACTTTCCTGACTACTCAAGTAGACACAGAACATTTTCCCACAATCTGTCCTAATGCAGGAAATGGTAGGGCTGATGATATGCATATAGTTTTAATATATCTATAAAGATTTCAGTCTCTAGTTAGGAAGTTTAAAATCAAGTAAGGTTTCTCAATTTTGACAAAGTTTACTGAAAGTATCCTAATTTGTATATTCTTTGCATAATTCTGCTTCTTCTTTCTTTGGTTTATTTATTCAGCAAATATCTATGTACAGAGCATCTGCTATGTACTAGGTGCTAGGCGTTGTTCTAAGTTCAGGAGAACAAGATGGGCAAGGTGGTGCCCTCATGAGACTTGTTCAGGTGCTAATTTGATGTTGAAGCCCCGTAGCGGGGGCCGGACAGTACTGCCCCGACCTTCAGGGCGGTACTTGACACTCACTTCAGGACCTTGACACTCACTCCTCTAGCTGCCAGGAGTTTGGGCTACTGATAACTCACATCTGAGACCCTCCATAGGCCTTGCCCTTGGCCAAAGGGAACTGCCTCACCAGAAGTTACATTCCCCTCCAGCCACATCTCATGATTGGTGGAATGGAAGGAGGGGAAGATACAAAGACCCACCCCCTTGTCTCAATATGGGACAACTCTGAGGGGCCCATCCTAGCTCTAGAGCCCAGCTTCGTGGCAACTTAATTCCTCCTTCTGCACCATTCTTCTTCCCTCACTTCTCCCAGGTACCATTTCCAGAGCATTCTCCAATCAACTTCATGCACACAAATCCCCATCTCATAGTCTGTTCACTGCAGGAACAGAATTAAAACTAGCCCAAATCCTGATATCTTCTTAAATGCTACCTCTGGGATGGGGCGAGAGATTAACTGAATGACTACTGAATGCCTTTCTTCAAAAGTAGTAGAGCTTAAAAATATACCAAACCTAAGTAGAACAGTTCATTGAGAAAAGGAAAACTTTTTTCCATAATTAAAGCCATAACTGACAATTCTTCAAGGAAATCGTGACTTACAACTAATATGCTCCCCAAAAGTTCAACAAACAAACAAAACCACCCACCATCATCTGAACAAGAGTTTCAGGAAAACTTGTGTAACATTAAAAGTTCAGGTATGAAATGTCACAGACATTAGCTGTGGAATTAAGTATAGCACTATTAAAGGGGCAGAACCGTCAGCTATGATGGGGGTCACAGGCTCCCACAAGCTAAGAAATGGCATTTCTGTCTCACACAAGAACTTTTATAACGGAGTGACCTAGAATCTTCACATGAAGAGCATTACTTGCATGCTTTGTGACATTCTTTCAAGTTTGGTTTCTTTTGGATGGCACAGCAAAAGCTGTCAGTGGTGTAGTGAGACACTGCAAGCTACAAGGGAGCTTTGGGAAGGGAAAGGAAGGGGATTCCCAACGAGTATGAGACAGCTCATGGTACATGTTTTTCAAAAACCTGGCAGGTGCTCAGTGAATGATTCCTGGTGACGGCTGCCCCCTCTCTTGCCCTTGTGGTATGATGGCACAGGGTAAAATGGTGAGCCTCTGAGGATTCACTCACTCATCCAACAACTATTTATTCAACAGTGTGTGGTCAGGCTGAAAGCTAACCCGAATAGCAAAGAGCCCACCAACTATAGTATCTTAAAGAAGCACAAGTTTATTCTGCACTCTCGTAACATTAGAAGGCAAATGGTCCAGGATGGGGGAAGTTCTGCCGTATGTGGTCATTTAGGTCCCTGTCTTTCGGTCCACTTGCTCTGCCACCATCTAGAGTGTTGCCCTTGTCTACATGGTCAAGATGGTCACAGGCAGAGCCACGCTCCTGCCCTCAGGAAGGTGAGTACCAGTCTGGGGCTAGGGTTTGTCTTCCGAGAGAATGAGGCAGAAATTATACACATCACCTCCTCTCTCACTCCACAGGTGACGATTGGGCACCTACCCTCCCAGCCACTAAAGGAGCTGGTAATGTGGTCTAGCTGGCACCTGGAAATGTGCAGCTTAAATCCTATTATTGTGGGGAGGAGAACAGACTTGGGTGGACAACTGGCAACCTCTGAGCCTGGCATTCTGCCAAACCTGGATGGAGGGCAGTGTGAGTACCTACAGTGCTTGCTCCCATGAAGTATACAGGCTGGTGGGGATGAAAACGGGTAAGAAGAGAAGTAATTACCAAACAGAAAGGTCCATGAAGCGAATGAAGATGGTGCCGTGATAAAGACAAGAAAGAAGTATACTAGGCAGAGAAACCTAATGCTCAAGGTCCCTGGAGGGACAGTGGATTGAGTGTGCCTGAGGCCAGTCCAGAGAGTGGAACTGGAGCAGAGCGTGAAGGGGAGAGTCATGGGCTAGGGATGCAGAGGGAGCAGGGCAGATCCTGAAGGACCTAGCAGGCCATGGTGAGGCATTCTCATGGGGAAGTACAATAAGAAGGTGGTTTACTGGATGTGATTTTCATTTTTAAAGATCCCTGTGACTGCTGCAAGGAGAATTTAGCCCTCTGTGCAAACCACCCAGTACTCTGAGAGGGGAATTACAGGGCCAATAGAGTGAAGGTTTAAATCTTGTCTCTAAAGAGTAATTTTAAGGTGACAAATGAATCCCCTGGTAGCTGATGCTTCTTTGGGTTTTCAGAGGGCCTACTGAGACCAGCCACACAGAACAGCAGGCTGAAGCCATGGCAAAAAATCCAGAGCCTTCAATTAGAAAATATACATGCACCCCAATGTTCACAGCAGCACTATTGACAATGGTCAAGATGTGGAAGCAACCTAAGTGTCCCTCAGCAGATGAACGGATAAAGAAGATGTGGCATTTCTATACAATGGCGTATTACTCAGCCGTAAAAAAGAATGGAATAATGCCATTTGTAGCAACATGGATGGACCTAGAGATCATCATACCAAGTGAAGTTAAGTCAGACAGAGAGAGACAAATATCATATGATGTCACTTCTATGTGGAATCTAAAAAAAAATGATATAAACGAACTTATTTACAAAATAGAAACAGACTCACAGACATGGAAAACAAACTTATGGTTACCAAAGGGGAAAGGGGGGGAAGGGATAAGTTGGGAGTATGGGATTAACCAATGCACACTACCATATATAAAATAGGTAAACAACAAGGATTTACTGGACAGCACAGGGAACTATATTCAATATCTTGTAATAAACTACAATGGAAATGGATTTTTATAAAATTATATATATATATATATATATATATATATATATATATATAAACAAATCACTTTGCTGAATACCTGAAACTAACACAACATTGTAAATCAACTATACTTCAATTTCTTAAAAAAATTCAGAGCCTTCAAACCAACTTTGCTGGAAGGAAGGTGATCGGGAAGCACATTGTGGGGAGGGAGGGATAAACACTGGGTTTTATGTCTAAGTCACTTCTTATCTCCAGTGGTGGGACTCCTCACACTTGAGCTGCAAGTTTGTCACCTGACTTGAAAATTCAGGTAGTTGGGAAACAAGCTTTAGTTTCTCCCAAGCATATAAAAAGACATGAAAACTAGAAATACCTTCTCTGGTTTTGTTTTCCTTAATACGGAAAATAATAAAGATTTATTTGTAACAGAAATGGTAGGCAAATACCAGAAATGGTAGGTAATTGTCTACACCTTTTAAAAATGCAGTCTTGGGCTTCCCTGGTGGCGCAGTGGTTGAGAGTCCGCCTGCCGATGCAGGGGACTCCGGTTCGTGCCCCGGTCCGGGAGGATCCCACATGCTGCAGAGCGGCTGGGCCCGTGAGCCATGGCTGCTGAGCCTGCGCATCCAGAGCCTGTGCTCCGCAATGGGAGAGGCCGCAAGAGTGAGAGGCCCGCATACCAAAAAAAAAAAAAAAAAAAAAATGCAGTCTTAACATTTATAACTACATGCAGACATTATTAATACCTAAAAGTTGCATAGTTTTCACCAGTGTACAAAGTCTTTGTACACGTTACTTTATGCAGACGCTTGGTTGAACTGGATTTTCTATAAATGGATCTTAATAAGCAAATGAGAGCAATTGACTAAAATCTGAAATTTTTAATGGATCTATATTACCTATTCATGCATCATAAGCATTAAAATCTTCAAAAAATGATTCAAGAGGCATTGATTTCTTGAGCTCTTGGTTTGTAAAATGGTGACAACCTTGGATGAAATTCTGCACATTGGTAAGTAAAATTCTGAAACTTTGGAGATAAAAGGTTATTTCCAATCTTTCTTATGAGAATATACATGCAAACTGTGTCTGTGTTGCTGCAAATTCTAAATTAGCTGCAGTGTGAACCAATCATTTCAAACATTAAAGCTTGGCCTTGGGATGAATTTAAAGGAGAAACATTTAGGCGGAATCATTGGAGAATTACCCTCAAAGTAAGATTGCTAAATCCATAAGTATTTTCCTAAGGTAAAAAGTGAAAGTGTCATCACATCAGTTTCTAATCCCAGCTAGAAAAAAAAAAAAAAAAATAGCCTATGGACCATAGAAAACAACCTGTGTCAGAACAGTGAATTATGTTTTTCCTACCTTTCATTTTCATTGTAACTAATATTTCCTAACATATTCAACAAAGGAATGTAAAATAGAAATCCGCATTAGAGGTCTTTGATTTATCAACCACAATAGTCCAAGTAACTGTTCTGGGACAGGGGTATTAACTGGGTAGCCATGTCCCAAATGCACAAAACCCAGCACGTTAGGTATCTCTAGAAACTAAGGATGCACCAAAATAATGAGTGTGAGGAACAATGCCAGAGGGAGAGAATGAATGAAAACAGGAGGAAAGGAAGCAGAGGGTGCCACTCACCTCTCTTGACTTATCACTCTTTTCAGAAAACCTTTTCCCACAACTTTGCCAGACAGCACACCTCCCTCTTCCCTCCCAGGCTTCCATTCATCCATCAACAAGCATTGACTGAGCACCTACTATGAGCCGGACACAGAGCTGGATCCAGACTACAGAGGTGAATCACACATGGCCTCCATCCTCAAGGAACCACAGACTTGCTAAGAAATGGGCACAGAAACGAAAAATCTGGAAAGAGCTCTAAGAGAGGGAATTGCCAAATGCTGAGTGACTTCATCCTGGGATATAACAACTTCTTTACTCACAGATGCTGTGGGGCAGGGGACTGCATGTGAGGTTGGCTTGTCTCTGGGTCTCCATGATGTCTAGGATCTCAACCAGGAAGACACAAAGCCTGGGCTGACTTCCTGACTGGGAGCTGGATTTATCTGGTGCCTGGAGCGAAAAAGCTCAGGGTCTTCCATGTCTCATGTCTGGGTGAGGGGACCTATAAAACAATCCCTTGCTGCTCCATATTGTTCTACTTCCCTTTACTTCTTACTGTGTCATCTGGCTGTGGTCTCCAAGATGTATCCTGCTCATAGCTTTTCAGCCTCAGCTTCCACCCACACACCCTAAATCTGCAGCAGACAGTTGCTTGGAGTTGCCCAAAGACACTCTCTTCTCTCTCCCCTCTTGCCTTTTCACCAGCTGTTTCCTCTACCTGGAATATTCCCTGTGTGCCTAGCAACCTCCTACTTCCCTTTCCAGATTCAACCCTGACATAGTCTGGTCTCTGAAACCTTTGCTGAGGTCCCAGCTAGAGTCAATGCCTTCCTCCTCTCTGCCCCCTTACACGGTGTATTCTCTTCTGGTCTACACGTTCAACATGGTAATAAACTGTCTTCGCATCCACCTCTCTCACCACCCAGTGAGCCCTCAAAACCCTTGAAGGCTGGAGAATGTGTCACTCTCCTCTGTTGTCTCTTCTGCGCTCAAACATCTAGGCACACAGCAGATGTTTGGCTAATGTGGACTTCTCATGGTGACTTTCAAGATGACCTTTCACGTTCTTACAGAATTTTATCAAGCTTACATTAGGGAAACCCTCTTAACAGCTTTCATCTTCTATATGCAACAATCGCGCATTTATTAGCCCCATTTAGAGACGAGAAAACAGAGGTTCAGAATCATGTGGTGATTTCCCCAAAGCCCCTTAGCAAGAAAGTGGCAGAGCTTGTTCCTGGATGGTCTGTCTGCTCAGAGCTCTCTGGATTGCACAGTAGGGAAGTGCCACTGCTCACTCGGTCCCATCAGTTTCAGTCTGAGCCCCACTGAGGGTAGGACTCTTGGGACCCAGAGGGAGGGGGTACTGTGGGAGGTTACTTGGGTTGGCCTCCAGCAGACTGACTCAAGTTCAAACTGTGGTCAAGTCAGCAAAGCTGAGGCTGCAGCCGGGACTGCACTGGGAAAAGGAAGGATGAGAGCTTGAATTATTTCTCCTGCAACCCCATCCCTGGCATTACTCTGCATAGAAAATCTTACATTAGAGTCCATGTCCTATCAAAATGGCCATAAAATCAGAAACATCAGAGCCCAAATGAATGAAACCGTTAGCTATTTATGAACTGTCTTCATATTAATGTAATTACTTAATTTTTTGAACAGGAAATATATTTACAGGGTCTGACACAGGAAAGTAGACAGCAAAAGTTGTCCTTCCCACATTTGTCCTTCTGTCACCAATTTCCTCTCCCCCAAGGTGTTACATGAATATTCAAGAAAATACACACACATATTCATTTTTCTCATTTTTACGTGACAGGTAGCCTATTTATATACTGTTCTACGTCTTGACTTGTTTTCACTTGACAATGCGCCTTGGAATTCCTTCTGTGTCAGCACGCAGAGAGGTGCCTCGGTCTTTTTTACAGCTGGACGGTATCCCATTGTGGAGCTGTGCCAAAGTTTGTTTAACCAGAGTCCCCCAGTGAGGGGCATTTCGTTTGTCTCCCATGTGTTGCTATTATAAATATTATAAATAATGTTGCAGTGAATAACCTGATACATACATCATTCTGTTCACATGGGATTATATCCATAAGACAGATTCCTAGCCTTGCAACTGCTGCGTCACGGGGGGTGTGCATCTGTAATTTCAACGAGGAATGTTGCCAAATGGCCCTCCACAGAGTTTGTATTGATTTAAAATCCAACCAGAAGTGTACGAGCGGACCTCTTTCCCCATGGAAGCCTCTTTAATGTGTTAGCCATCAGGGACGATCTGAGGAGTCAAAGAAGCCAGGCAGACCAAACAACTCCGCTGCATTTCGAAAATCAAGATGGGGGGAAGTGCCAATTGAAACCACAGGGAGATACCACTTCATACCCACAGGATGTCCATACTCCAAAAAAACAGAAAACAAGTATTGGAGGGGCTCTGGAGAAACTGGAACCTTTGTGCATTGCCGGTGGGAATGTAAAATGCTGCAATTGCTTTGGAAAACAGTTTGGTGGTTTTTCAAAAAAATAAAATATAAAATTACCATATGACTCAGTAATTCCACGCCTAGGTATGCATACCCAAAAGAACTGAAAATCAGTACTGAAACAATTACTCGTTCACAAACATTCACAGCAGCATTATTTACGATAGCCAAAAGGTAGAAACAGCCCAAATATCCATCCATGGATGAGTAAAGGAACAAAATGTGATACGTATATACAATGGCACTCTACCCAACCATAAAAAATAATGAAAATTTGATGCACGCTACAACACGGATGAGCCCCCCAACATGCTGAGTGAAAGAAGCCAGACACGAAAGGTCACATATTGTATGATTATACTTATATGAAATATCCAGAATAGGTTAATTCACAGAGACAGATGCAAATCGATGGTTTCCAGGGGCTGAAGAGGTGGGGGGAATGGGGAAGTAACTGCTTACGAGGTACAGGGTGTTTCCTTTCGGGGTGACGAAAATACTTTGGAACTTGATACAAGTGGTAGCTGCACAACGTGAATGTGCGAAAGGCCACTGAATTTTATACTTTAAAACGGTTAATTTGTGTTATATAAACTTCCCTTCAACAGTAAAAAAAGGAAAAAATTAAAAGTGCGGGTGTCTTTGCATCACCGTTTCCAACATTCTTGGTCACTGACTTTCTGACTTCCCCGCAGAGAAATGCTTCTTTGTGACCCCCTCCCAGGTTGATCTATTGGTGGGAGCAGACAGGACGCTTACCCAGTGGCTCACTGGTAAAGGAAGGTCACAAATATTCGTGAATACCACATGCCAGGAAATAAGCTCAGTGCTTTCTGTGCATTTTCTCATAAAAGCTTCACCACAACCCTACAAAGTACGTATCATTATCTTCATCTTACAGACGCAGAGACTGGGTTTTGGAGAGTGTGAATAGCTTGCCCAATGTTACTCAGCTAGAAAGAAGCAGAGGGTGGCTCCAAAGCCAAGCCCCTTCCATTAAGCAGCCAGTCTAAGTGTTTTACCCATATCAGCAAGGGTCAGGGACAGCAGGCTCTTGCCACCCCCAAAGGCAACTCCGAATAACTCAATGACCTGGGCCTCGGGCCAGTTGCTCCTCTGGGAAGCACCCAGCTTCTTCTCCTCCTGAGGCCCGCTATGCTCAGCTTACTACAGGCTTTTCCCTGAAGCCCAGCTTGTCCCTTCTTGCCCTCCTATTTAACAAAGTGAATTGAGTTCATGGCACTCCCTAAATACTAAGTGAATTAAACTGATCTCAGTACGCTGGAGCAAGTGAAACAGAATGAATTCATAGTGTTCTGGTTCGGGCCTGAACTAAAATAACCTCACCTTATTCCTGCTGTGATATGAGTGAGGGCTTTAGCGTTAAACAGACTTGCCTTCAAACCCTGGGTCTGCCACTTCCCTGCTTTGTGATCTCTGAGACTCAGTTCACTCAACCATAAAATGGGGTTGCAAAACTGTAAGGAGGATTGAACAATACAATGTGAGAAAATGTCAGCATACCTCATTCAAAAAATACCCGTAAGGCCCCACTATGTAACAGGCAGGATATTGGTTCAGGGGGATTTCTTTTAATGTGATTAAGACAAGCACGATCTTTGAACTCAGGAGACTTTTGTTATAATGGAAGAAACAGATACTAAATAACTACAGTCAGCCCTCTGTATCTGCAGGTTCTATATCCACGGATTCAACCAACCTTGGATTAAAAGTATTTGGAAAAAAATTCCAGAACATTCCAAAAAGCAAAACTAGAATTTACTACATGCCAGCTACTATTTACATAGCATTTACATTGTATTAGGTATTATAAGTAATCTAGAGATGATTTAAAGTATACAGGAGGATGTACATAGGTTATATGCAAGTATTATGCCATTTTATATAAGGGACTTGAGCATCTTCAGATTTTGGTACCCAAGGTTGTCCTGGAACCACCCCCCACAGATACTGAAGGATGACTGTAATTGCAAACCAGGGGTCTCGTCTATTTTGTGTGTGGAGGGGTGTCTGAGAAGACTTTCTAAGGACGTGACGTTGAAGTTGAGACTGAGAAGTAGGTTTAGCAGGAGGGAGGGAAGAATGTTACAGTGAACAGCACAGTGGATGCAAAGACCCTAAGGAGAAAATGAGCTGGGTGAGTTTGAGGCACTAAAAATGGACCACTGTGACTGGACCCAGGTGTCCAGGGGGAGAGGGAGAGCAGATGGCTACCGTTCACTGCCAAACAGAGTAACCCACCCAGTTTTCCTGTCTCTACAGCCACCCTACTGTCTCTCACCAACCCTCCTAATTGGTTTTCCCTTTTGCATCCGTGTGCCCCTCCAGCTCATTCTCCAGGACGGAGCCACAGGCAAACTGTTAAAGAGGCAAAGAGTCCGATCACCCTCCACTTAAGGCCCTTCAATGGCTGGCTGTTGTTTCTAGGAGACTCTCAGATCAGCATCCTTAAGGTGGCGCTGCAGAGTCAAGTCCCTTCACCTCAGCCTCAGTAAGGCTGCAGTGCCACAGCCTCTTCCCCAAGCAAGCTGCCCCATACACAGCTCTGGTCACCCAGGTGGTCATGTATTGTACAAGAGGATAGGTCCCCAACCCCCAACCCACCTGGCTGGCCGGACCAGGTGCCAACCTAAATGCTCCCCAATGACGCACAGCATGGAACCTAAGATGTAGTGGAGGAAAAAGAACTGGACCAATCAGAATGTCTCTCTCAGGAGTTAAACTAAGGAATTCCATGAGACTGGCCAGAAGTTGAAAGGGTGCCTAAGGTCCAGTCAGTGCCATGTCGAGCCAAAGCCACATGCAGTGTGACACTATGAGAGAAAAAAATGCCACAAGGTATCAGGAGAAGCCCGTCAGTAGACAGAGAGAAAATGGAGCAAGGGCACAGAGAGAAGCAGGGATGCAAGGAAAGACACTGTATATACCAGAAACTAACACAGCACCTGTAAATCAACTATACTTCAATTAAAAAATTTTAAATTTTAAAGAAAGAAAGACACTGTGATTCTGGAGAAAGATGGGGATTCCCTGACCTGGGACAGCTCCTGGCTGCTGCCCCAATGGGCAGCTCTTCTCTGAGCCCTTCTTCCTTTGTCACCCTAGGCGAACCTCCGCCATCAGACTCCTCTTTGCTTGAACTAGCCTGAGGGGCCTCTGCTCCTCACATCCCTGCGCCCCAAGCAGGCAGCTACTCAGTTGGGTCACTACTTTTTGCTCTTTTGCATCTCCCTTGTACACAGGGCTTACACAAGCTCAATACACACCTGTTGGGAAAACAAGAGTGAATGAAATTTACACCCAAAACAATGGCTAGAGAGGCATTTGGAGCTTGTTTTCCTCATTCATATCAGTTTTAACTGGCACAGTCTGCACCCTGAGTAAGAGATGGCATTTTCACAGTGTGGTCCCTGTCGTCAACCTAGAGCAAAAAGAAATAGAGGGAGCAAGTGGGAAGGAGGAAGAGCAGGGCGGGTCGGGAGGTCTGTAACACCCATTTGTACAGACACTTGCCTACAAGCAAATACCTATAAGCACCTCCTCAATCACTAAACTTGAGTGAAGACAGTAGCATAGCACACACAAAGGAATCCGGGCCTGGCTGAAGTCTACGTTTCCTCTGTTTAGTTCATGGTTTCCTTTCCTTAGATAACACATTGTTAACCTTGCGTGAGGCAGAAACTTCCCACTGTAATGCAGAGTTGTGCCCTTCTTTTCTTGCAATGGCCTGATGTACCACTGTTATCCTTTTTGTTATTACTACGTTAACTGCTTGGGCCCCACTCCATTCTGTGAGTACCCCCAGATTGCAGCACCCAGAGTGGGTCCCTGGACAGGGGAGAGCTATAACGTCCTCAGACACAGACAGGAGATGATTCCCTGTGCCTTGGATTCCAGCTGCCATGGCCATGGATCCAAACTCCTTGAATAGTGGTCAGTCGGCCCACTGGGCCCTTGCCGTTAACTAAAGAGACGGTTCCACCTATGTAGGAAATAAGTCAGTGGCAGAGCAAAAAAATGGAAAGGAAATAATCTGGTTGTTATTTCTCATTCTGTACGAATAACAAAGGTATCCTTCTCTGGGCATTCTCTCATGTTGACAATCAAGAGGCAATATGCATATGGGGTAAGAAGCAGGTTCAACAGACATCATTTACCTTCTTGTGACAGGGACAATGCATGCTCACCAAAAATGAGCTCCCTTCCATTTCCCAGCCTCCCTTGTTGTTAGGGGGCCATGTGGCCGGTTGCAGCCTATGGGCTGTGGGGAAAGTTCTGTGGGTCATTTCCAGGCTGCGGCAATCAAGACCAGTCTGCTGCCTCCATCTCCTTCCCATGCTAGAGTCTCCCTGAAGGCCACCTGCTCTTGAGAGCAGGGGCTGCAAGATGAAAAACGGGGCTTCCCAGGTGGTGCAGTAGTTAAGAATCTGCCTGCCAATGCAAGACACATGGGTTAGAGTCCTGGTCTGGGGAGATCCCACATGCCACGGAGCAACTAAGCCCGTGCACCACAACTACTGAGCCGCGCTCTAGAGCCAGAACTACTGAGGCCGTGTGCCACAACTACTGAGCCCGCGTGCCACAACTACTGAAGCCCGCATGCCTAGAGCCCATGCTCCACGACAAGAGAAGCCACCACAATGAGAAGCCTGCACACCGCATCGAAGAGTAGCTCCCACTCGCTGCAACCAGAGAAAGCCCGCACGCAGCAATAAAGACCCAATGCAGCCAAAAATAAATAAATAAAATAAATTTTTTTTAAAAAATGAAAAAGGGGGGCTCCCCTGGTGGCGCAGTGGTTGGGAGTCCACCTGCCGGCGCAGGGGACACAGGTTCATGCCCCGGTCCGGGAAGATCCCACATGCCGCGGAGCGGCTGGGCCCGTGAGCCATGGCCGCTGAGCCTGCGCGTCCAGAGCCTGTGCTCCGCAACGGGAGAGGCCACAACAGTGAGAGGCCCGCGTACCAAAAAAAAAAAAAAAAATGAAAAAGGGATGCCCAACAAGCAACTGATTTTACATGAACAAAAAATGAAACTTCATTGTGTTCAATCGCTGAGATTTTGAGTTTTATGTGTTACTATAGCACAGAACAGCCTCCTCCGGGCCTCACACTGCGAGATTCCAGCTCGGAAACACCAAAAGGCAAGAAACAATCCTGCTTCCAAGGAGCTCACAGTCTAAATTGAAAGAACAAGCAGGCAGATATTCCCACATCAAATGCTGAAGTTCAGGCCACAAAGCTGGTAAATGGGTATAGATTCAAATGGCCTTATAATAGGAAGGTGATTTTTATATGTGAGGTAAAAGGATAGGCTGACAGGCAAATATTCAAGGCCCTAAGAGGCCAAATTTCATTAAATATGGTGACCATGCCATCCTGAGGTGGCACATTAACATCTTCTAACTGTAATATAGAATGTTTTAAAACATGCAGAAAAATGGAGAGAATAGTGTAACGAACCCTCATGCCACTCATCACCCAGTTATTGTCATTTGCCAGTGAGATTTTCTCTACTCCATACGTATCTTTCCCTGTAGTATTTTTTAAATGATCTAGTAACCCATCCTGATCGCCTCAAAAAATAGATATCTTTTTACATTTAGTTTGTTCAAATTGGGACCCAAACAAGTTCTAAACACTGAATCTCACTGTTATGTCTTTAAAATCTGATTTCAGCTATGATAGTTTACCCTCACACACATTTTTAAATGCCACTTATACACATCGACTTTATAAAGTAATGCATTTTAGAAGTCCTGCCTACTCTGCTCTCACATAAGGGCAAAAGAAATCTTATAAACATCAGCTGAAATGCCGAGAGCCACCTAACCATGTTGGGTTTGCCGAGGTTACAGAAAAATGTCTGGCCAGACTGCTTGCAGCAAACATACATGACACGTGGCCTGGGAGGGGTGTCAGAGCCAGAGACCTAGAAAGTGCCTACTGGAAGAAGAGAGGCCACACAGAGTGTATCTGTCCCTTAACCACTGGGACACACGGTCCCGTCCTGAGACTCAGGGACTATGCGGAAGGTTGTATTCTATCAGATAAAGTGGAAAGTGGCCCCTGACTCTGGTTCCTATCTTTGGCTTCTGACCAAGAATAAGTGGCTTCTGTAAGGCAGTGGCCCGGAAAGATACTCAGTCGATGATTCTGGAAGGGAATGACTGCCCCCTGGGTTTAAGCCTGTGCCTTTGGCATAACCGCAACTCGACCAACCAACCGGGTGAGCGAGGATGACTCAAAGGTCTCAAGGCCAAGTTCCAAACTCATGATTATGCTCACTGTTACTGCAGAATCAGAGAGAATTTTAGAATCTGAGACAGAGAGAGAGAGACAAAGAGTAAGGGACAAACACAGAGGGAGACACAGAAGAGGACAAGAGTGAGGAGGCATTTATCCAGCCAGCCAGCCACCCACACAAAGGTGAGGCAAAGGCAGCAAGAAGGAGCCAGAGAAAGGGCCAGGCCAAGAGCAGGTGTGAGGCAGAGAAGGCAGGCACAGAGTAGAGGCAAACCCCAGCTTTTCAAGTCCAACAGTTTTCTGAAGAACTCCACTCCAAAACCAATCCACTCCAAAAGAAACTAACAGGTAAGCTGCACCCTCGGCCTTCAGTTTTCCACAAAGCACACAGCTCAGCCAGCTTTGTTGAACCACCCGTGCGGCACTCACTGGATGGGTATGACCAACCAGCCTTTGTTCTATCTTCCCAGCTACCGTGGAAAGGAACAGGAGCAATCAGCACAGCAGCATATCAGAGGTGGATTATTGGTTTAGAAGGCGACCCAGATCCCAGAACCAGCCCCCGCAATAAGACAGTGCAAATGTCTGCAGAGAAAGCAGGAGGCTGTGTCTGGGGTGATGTGCCAATTAAGAGGACTTGTCTGGAGTGACTCGGCGCGGCATTGCGAACAGTGCATGTAAATGATCGAAAGCAGTCAGGACCCTTTCCCATCAGTCACAGAAGATGCTTAAGGCTGGTTCCTTTGAATGCTGTCTTAGTAGTGGTCTCATACAATACATCTCAAGGAACATTTATACTGTGTTCACTGTGCATTCAACTGTGGCCACTTCAAAGGTTTAGCCAAGTATTTTATGGCCAGGGTAAAGGGTTCTTATTGATTTAAATTACAAGCTTGGCTCCCATCAGCTCCACTTGAGGGCAAAAATGCAATAAAATATCCCACAGCACAAGAGACAGACCTATCACATTGAAAATCTTAAGAGATCCTTTTCACGATAATCACTTTCAATGATATTTCTTTATATGGGCAAGGTTATCAGAGAGATTTGTCTACAATCTTTGGGCTTTGGAGAGTTTGTCTTGGTTTGGATGGTGGCTTTTTAAAAATCTACTTCAGACCTGGGCCAAAAAAAAAGGTCGTTAAGTGCATTCCACGTCTCCTGGCTTAGTCCTGCACCACTCCCTGACTACTAACAGAATGCTTGTTCCAAGAACAGTGACAGTGACATACTGGCCACCATGGCTGAGGGACTATGGTTTTCAGGACTCCCATCACTTGCATATCCAGAAGGCCAAACTCAGATGAATGAAAGGTGTCAAGGCATGAATGACAAGCCTATCAAGGCAATGGAAGGCTGTCCCAGGATTAACTGTCAGGGAGACAAACTCCGCTCCGGAGACTGAGACAAGGAACATGCTACTGGAAGACTCTAAAACTGAGAAGCGTTCGAAGCTGTCAATATGAGACTACTCACTAAACCCTGTGATAATCAGCACAAAGGAAGTCACCTTATGTTAAGAAAAATGGAGAAAGCCAAAGCAGCATGCTCTGGTTTGCTTCATTCCTGGTTCCTTTATAATAATTTGCCTGAAACATAGCCAAGACAGAGCTAACCCCTGCACATACACAGAAAATAGCAAATGACTATTATGTATCTGACATTTGAAATAACATGTTTCTGGAGGGTTGGCATTACAAGACTCATTTCACTTCAAAATGTTATTCCTAATGTAATTTTTTAAAATTCATAAGAGGCACTTGCTGGAATTCAGTGTAGCACTAAAGTCACTCAAAAGACAGAGGTCAAATTCATTTCATTTCTTTTATGTTTTCTACTCTCTGCTAGATGAAATAAATGATTAAGCCTAGAACACTTGGCAGTTCAGCGAATGTGCTCCGTGGCACCATTATAAGATCGATTTTCTCAATACAGGAGTCTTTCTAGGGTGCACATTGCTTAGCTGACATCTGTCGCCGTTGTCATGGCAGCGCTCTCTCCAGCATAGTGAGAGGTCAGGCCTGACAGGGAAGGCCTCGCCAGCTCTACCCCAGTCACTTCAAGGTTAACAGCCAATGGACCAAAGAAATAGGCAATTATAGTACAGTCAATTCCGGTTAAGGAAATATCTGAGAAGTAAATATGGCTGATAAGTGAATGGAAATGAAACAGCCAATGCTATTGATGCAATCCCATAATATCAATACCATTTTGTGGTGCAGTTTAGTTGTTTCTTGTAAAATTTCCATGCTCAAAGAAATCTAGCATGAGAAAGGATAAGAAAAACTTCATTATGCTTCCATTAGCTCTGTACTTGAAGAAGAGAATTCCCACAAATGGAGAGATGAAGAGCAGAAGAGCAAAGGTTCTTCAAGGAAAAAGTGTAAAGAAGATTCCCCGGGTCTCCATCCCCTGTTAGTTTAGCCCCCAATATTTCCAGCTGTGTGCATGCCTGAGAGAAGATTCTCAGCATCTTAAAGGAAATTGCCTAAAATAATACTTCTCATTGCTATCTCATGTTTACTAAATGTATTGCTTATCGGGATGAAAATCCTTCCTACAGTTTCAAAACCCTGAAAAATATCAACCTTTCCAAATTACCAAATGTTGGAATTAATAATTTCTGATGATATACATTTCCACTAAAGCATAACTTTTGATAGGCATTCTTTGAATAGAATTAGAGAAATGACAGGTGGAACTAAAACGTAAAGATTTTCAATTACAAGTTGCATACCCCAGGAATTCAGTTACTGACAACCTCTGCAGGTTGCAATACTTGAAATTCATTACAGTACATACAGTCCTATAACCCACTCCTGATTAAATTCTGTAGTTAGTATAAAGAGATCTTTAGATTTCATCAGACACTTGAACAAATGGCAATGACTTTCCCTCAGCTGTGAGATTTTGTTACTCACAAAGAAGAATGGAAAATTAAGGGGCTGCACTTAAAAGAGGTATTCAGATGATCTAGCTGTAAATGTTCATGAAAAGCCTCTTCTGTACTACTCCAAAAGAAAGAGAGAGAGAGAGAGAGAGAGAGAGAGAGAGAAAGCAAACTGAGGGCAAAAATTGTGTGTGTGTGTGTGTGTGTGTGTGTGTGTGTGTGTGTGAGACTGTGGTTACTTGTCTCAGATTTTTGTCAAAATATTCTCAGCTCTGGTCAGTGTAGACCATAATGACTGCTGAGGTCTTTGGTCCATCCCTGGCCACATCAAGAGGTAGAATCTCACCAAGCAGTGGTCAGGTTGCATTTGTCAACTTGTTTCCCAGAGTTTTCACTAATGAACTGAAGCCATGCATGTCTTCCTCTTCCTTCATGGGTGGAAGCTGGTTTAGCAGCTAAATTGGTGAGCTGACAATATTCTCTTCAGCCTCTTGAGAATCAAAGCCTTCATTTGAAAATTCAGCATTGTTTTAGAAAGGTTCTATGTGGATGAAAGAGCAACCCACTCCAATTAGCTTAAGTGTAGAGGATTTTATTGTAAAGATACAACAGGCAATCCTGAAAAGGATTGGAAACATAGACAGGAAACACACTACATGCAAGCCAAACAGAATAAGAACTGGAATTGGAAAACCAAAAACCAGGGTTATTCTCTCTACATGTATTTCATATCTGCCACACTTTTCTTCTTCCTTTCTTTACCTCTCTTTCAGCAAGCTTCCCTTGCTTTCAACGTGGCTTAACCTGGCACAACCTTTCAGTCTTGCACCATCCTCATCTTACTACTCAGTTTCTCAATGTCCACATTTTCAAATCCCTGTAAGACAGGGTCTGATTGGCTCAGCCCAGGCAATGGATTGGTTCTCCCACAGTCAGGTGCCCAGTTGGATTTAACTAGGGGGTAAGAGTGGGCAGGCTTATGCAATGTAAACATGACTGCCCTGGCTCAAAGATGACACATGAATTGAAAATCCTCCACATGCCCAAAAGCCTTACTAATGAGCAAGAGTTCTAAAAGAAAATAATAAAATAAAATAATTTTTTTAAAAGATGCTGAGATGGTTATTGAACAATATAACCATGAATTTGTGTTAGTTGCAATATTGTCAGAGTCATCGCCATCAATAAATAATAACAACCCCTGCAAAAAAAAAATGTATAAACTCCTCCTTCCTTGCCTAATTACAGAAAAAGTCACACTCTTGAGCCTTGGCCTTCACAACAGGCTTCTGCCAGCACTGCACCCTAGTCTGTAGCCTGCATTTGCCCTGCCACTTCAGCTAACCTGAACTGTCCTGTTCCATTTCAAGCCCCACCCTTTCCTTTCCTCTGTAACTCCTTCCACACAGTGTTTCCAGTCCGTCTTCTCTCTGGACCACACTATAATTAACTATAACTAACACACAGTGGCTCTCAAAGAATAACCAGGAAGTAATGAATGGCCCCTGGAAGCAGGGTGTTTTCTCAAGCAGATAGTTTAAATGGACACTTGATGTCATTTGTTAAGGGAAAGCATATGAAGCCTGTCCTTGAGGGCCAGCTCAGATGCCAGCACCTCATAAAACCTTCCCTAGACTACACAGATGAAAAATCAATAATCCCGCCTCAGAGGAAGCATTTATTGTCTCCATCACTGTTTTCCAAATATAAGAACCTGTGGATCCTTGAAAGTACAAGCCCACAGACCTCTGAGAAACAGTCCATTAGAAGTTAAAACCCTGTCACCTGATGGGTCACTTGAGCCATGTTGAGTCATAAATGCAGGACCTGAAATTATATGGCATTTCTAAGTTATTAGATTGACCCCCAGATGATCCAGAATATTATTCTACTAATGTTTAGATACTTATTAAAATAAAAACACAAATCATCATCATCATTAAATTTCAGTTTTAAATACCTATTGTTCAGAGGCCTGTGTAGTCTAACGTACCCAGAAGACTCGCATTCCAAATCACTGGTCCCATATGGAATTAACCAGATACTACCTCCACCATTTCAATGTGGCTATATAGCTCCAGCTTCTGAAAAAAAAGCAAACACCCTCTGTAGCTTGGTAAATTATATATCTTCAAGTTACACTTGGTCAAAGCCATAAATCCAGGGCTTGTTTGGATGGTGATAGATTTCTAACTTGTTCACCTGTAAACCTGGTCAAAACACTGATCCTGGTCTTTTACAGACCCCATGATTCTAGACACACCATCTGAGCAGCAATGCCTATCATTTGCTAAAACAAGAGCACAGAGAACTGCTTTATATGCTCACAAGTTGTGAAAATACAGTATTGATTCCATTTAAGGATTTTTCTGCTTATTTATCATCTCTGGTCAAAACTGAGAATTTGTCATTTGTATCTCTGTAGCAGAGACAGAGATGACTTTTTTTATCCTTTGCCTTATTCTCAGTGGTTTTTTCAGATTTGGGCTGTGGCTATTTTTTTAATTCCTTATTCAATATATAAGATGCCAAGAACTGTGCCAGGCATCTGAAAATACAAATATCTCATAGCCTAATGCAGGAGACAGATATGTAAATAGACAATGCAATGGAATAAATTCTGCAAACAAGGTATATATTAAAGGCTATGAGAAAGAAGAAAATCATTAACACTCACTCAGGCATTTCAGGAGAGTATCACAGAAAAGAATCTTTTTAGTTGGGTATTGTATTAGTTATAGATTGCTGCATAACAAATGACCCCAAAACATAGCAGCTTAAAACAAATTTCTTCTCGCTGTTTCTGTGCATCAAGAATTTGAGAGCTAGGGCTTCCCTGGTGGCGCAGTGGTTGGGAGTCTGCCTGCCGATGCAGGGGACACGGGTTCGTGGCCCAGTCCGGGAAGATCCCACATGCCGCGGAGTGGCTGGGCCTGTGAGCCATGGCCACTGAGCCTGTGCGTCTGGAGCCTGTGCGTCTGGAGCCTGTGCTCCGCAACGGGAGAGGCCACAGCAGTAAGAGGCCCGCGTACCGCAAAAAAAGAAAAAAAAAGAATTTGAGAGCTAGCTCAAGTTTTCTCATGAGGTTGCAATCAGGATCACTCACATGGCTGTTGGGAGGAGGCCTCACTTATTCCCTCTCTGTAGACTTCTCCATGGGGCTGCTTGTGTGTGCTCATGGAATATCAGGTGAATTTCCCAAGAATGTGTGAACTGAGAGAAAGAGACAGAGAGGTCCTAATCGTTTTTTTTTCTTTTTTTTTTTTTTTGTGGTACGCGGGCCTCTCACTGCTGTGGCCGCTCCCGTTGCAGAGCACAGGCTCCGGACGCACAGGCTCAGCGGCCATGGCTCACGGGCCCAGCCGCTCCGCAGCAAGTGGGATCTTCCCGGACCGGGGCACACACCTGTGTCCCCTGCATCGGCAGGTGGACTCTCGACCACTGCGCCACCGGGGAAGCCCGAGGTCCTAATCTTGAACATCACGCACCACCACTTTCTACATATTCTATTCCTTAAAAATTACTAAGTACAGTTCACACTTAAGGGGATGATAATTAGGTCCCATCCTTTGACGGAAAAACTATCAGAGAACTCATGGGTATATTTTTAAATCACCATGAGTATTGAGGAATGAACAGGAGCTCTCTACAGAGAAGCTAAGAGAGGGGGAGAGAGAGAGAGAGAGAGAGAGAGAGAGAGAGAGAGCACCTAGAGCAGTCTAAGCAGAAGGAACAGCATGGACAGGTGTGAAAAACCATGAGTTTCCAGAAAAGTAAGGAACCCACTGGAGGTGTTCAAACTTATTTTAGCCTTTTAATTAGATAAAATGTTACAAAGAAGCCCAGTATGCAAAACAAATAAAATGAGCTCTACCACAGTTGAAGCTAGGTGAAGGAGGGAGAGAAGGAACTCCCATGCCAAGGCAGACTTTATGAAAACTCCCGGAGGCCCAAGAATATCACAGAGTTGTTTGAAAGTCACTGCTATAGCCAGTAGCTGTTAGTGGTTACCTATCGATGCAAGGCATACTCTCAGTTAATCTTTGTCTCATCAGGTCACAAATTGTGCTCTTGTTCTGTCACTGGGCTGTAACAAAATTTAAAAATAGATAAAATTCTCATTAAAAAGAGCGACTTCCCTGGTGGTCCAGTGGTTAAGACTCCACGCTCCCAATGCAGTGGGTCCAGGTTCGATCCCTGGTCAAGGAACTAGATCCCGTATGCCACAACCAAAGATCCTGCATGCCACAACGAAGATCTCGGATGCAGCAGCGAAGATCCCATGTGCCGCAACTAAGACCCAGCACAGCCAAGTAAATAAATAAATAAATATTTTTTAAAAATTTTAAGTAAAATTCTCATTAAAATGAACAATGGGGCTTCCCTGGTGGCGCAGCGGTTGAGAGTCCGCCTGCCGATGCAGGGAACACGGGTTCGTGCCCCGGTCCGGGAAGATCCCACATGCCGCGGAGCGGCTGGGCCTGTGAGCCATGGCCGCTGAGCCTGCGCGTCCAGAGCCTGTGCTCCGCAACGGGAGCGGCCACAACAGTGAGAGGCCCACGAACGGCAAAAAAAAAAAAGAACAATGAAGGGGGAAAGGGGTGGGGTAGGAGGAATTCCGAGACTGGGATTGACAAATATACATTATTGATACTATGTATAAAATACACAACTGATGAGAACATGCTGTATAGCACAGGGAACTCACCTAATGCACTGTGGTAACCTAAATGGGAGGTAAGTCCAAAAGGGAGAGGATATCTGTACGTGTATGGCTGATTCATTTTGTTGTGCAGTGGAGGCTAACACAACATCGTAAAGCAACCATACTCCAATAAAAATTAATTTTAAAAAAAGATGTAAATAAATAAATAAAGCCAAAAAAAAAGAGTCGTTGATAGCTGTGTAAGAAAAATGCCTGTATAGCATCATTAAACATGTTATATTATGCTACTCATAAAAAAAGAAGAGAATAGTGATCTTATTGCAAACCCAGTTTCCTAATGGGTTATATCCCAAGAGTTCACTTGTAAGATGGTTCTTTAAAACTCTGTGTATTAAATGTCCATCAACAGATGAATGGATAAAGAAGATGTGGCACATATATACAATGGAATATTATTCAGCCATAAAAAGAAATTATATTGAGTTATTTGTAGTGAGGTGGATGGTCCTACAGTCTGTTATACAGAGTGAAGTAAGTCAGAAAGAGAAAAACAAATACCATATGCTAAGGCATATATATGGAATTAAAAATATATATATGGTACTGATCAACCTAGTGGAAGGGCAGGAATAAAGACACAGACATAGAGAATGGAATTGAGGACATGGGGGGCGAGGAGGGGGAAGCTGGGGCGAAGTAAGAGAAGCATCGACATATATACACTACCAAATGTAAAATAGGTAGCTAGTGAGAAGCATCAGCATAGCACAGGGAGATCGGCTCAGTGCTTTGCGACGACCTAGAGGGGTGGGATAGAGAGGGAGGGTGGGAGGGATGCTCAAGAGGGAAGGGATATGGGGCTATATGTATGCATATGGTTGATGCACTCTGTTGTACAACAGAAACTAACACAGCACTGTGAAGCAATTATACTCCAATAAAGATGTATTAAAAAAAAAACCTCTGTGTATCAGTTAGCTACTGCCACAAAGGTGCTGTGTAACAAACCATCTCAGAGCTCATTAACCTAAAACAACTATCATTTATTCTCACATATCTACAGCTCAGCTGGAGGTCAGCTAATTTATGCTGGCTCTGCTTCAAGTTGCAGGTCAGCTAAAGGGGTTGCAGCTACCCACAGAAAGCTTATCTCACAAAGAGACCAGAAATGAAAAAAAGGCACAAGAGGGCAAGCAGAAGAAGACAAAGTCTCTTAAGTCCTAGGATTAGAACTGGCACACTTTTGCCCACATGGTTGGGCAAAACAAGTTTTATGGACGAACTTAAAGTCAAGGAGCAGGAAAACACAGTCTGCCTGCATGAGGCTAAAGCAAAGGGGTGAAGCACTGGAGCCAGTCATTCAATCTACTACATTCTGAATGCAGTTTTCCATAAAAACAAAATTTTAATTTATCATATTAACTCACCAA
This sequence comes from Phocoena sinus, assembly GCF_008692025.1. Taxonomy (NCBI): domain Eukaryota; kingdom Metazoa; phylum Chordata; class Mammalia; order Artiodactyla; family Phocoenidae; genus Phocoena; species Phocoena sinus. The sequence continues at coordinate 49,941,328 of NC_045771.1, forward strand.
AACTGATTTAATGCCAAGAAGAATAACAACAGTAGCTAGAATCAGGTAGTTACATAATGCAGGCACACTTTTTAAGGAAGCCAAGTTTGTCTTCCCAGCTCAGTTTCTTCAACCACTTCTCAACAATGTTCACATCTCTCCCTACATGCTCTGCATCTTCATGGCTGCCCTAAACCCCACACCACTGTGCCTCACTCGTCCCTCATTTCCCTCCTCCAATTATGTTGGCCCCCAAATTCAGAACTCAGAATGCCTCCACGTAGAAGCTCTCAGCTGGCTGCCAAAAGGAAGACCATCTGATTGATTCAATTCACACTTACATATGAATGCCCCACTGCTTCTTCACACTCCCCAAGACATCTGCCTCTTTAAGGGGCTTATCCCATAGTCCAGTGATCCTGCCACTGGTAAGATTCCAGATAGTGAATTGGTAAAAGTAAAAAAGTCTGGAATATTTTCAGAGAAGGGGAATGTGTCCTAGAGAGGCCTGCCAGTTACTCTCATTGTGTGAAGAAAGTGTCATTCATACACGTGGAGCCTGCTGCATTCATTTTATTACTCTCAGTTCCAATATTTTCTTTTCCTCTCTACGTTGCTACAGGGAATTGAACTCACCAAGAGAAGATAAATGTCAGTGTTATGATTTACATCTCATTACAGGACCAGAGTTGTTTCTCATTTTAAAATCTACTCTATAGGCCAAATCTTTAAAGGCATTCTTTTTTTTTTCTTTCAACGTTAAAATGACATATTTCAAATTTTTCTTTCAGCATTAAAATAACATATTTCAACATGAAATATGCCTACTTTGACTTAGGAAGAGCTTAATGATTTGGTCCTTGCATTGGGTTTTCATGTGAACATCCCTATTTTAAACAAATAACAAAAAAGGAAATTACTATCTTGAGAACACTGCAGTTTATCATCTTTGAAAATGTGTTTACTATTAAAGACATCATAAAGAAAGATTCCATGTATTACATTTTAGTAACACCACTTTTCTACGCTGTACAAATGTCTGTGTATAGACAAAGAGCAGTGGAAAGTTGAGGATTGAAGATATCACGTAAAAGGCTAACCTGAGTAATTTGGACCAAAAAAAATATAGCTTTATTGATCCTGAAGTATGAATTTATGTATGGTTCGTTTCTGCTGATGTTTTCATGACAAAAATTAGCAATGCCTATATGCCTTATGACAGTATTATTATGTCATATTTTAGCCATTTTGAGCAGCCTTTGAAATAGTCAATATCCTCCCCCATCACTTTGCCACACAAACTGTGGTACCTAGCATCAAGCTCCGTGAGGATGGGCCAGTAGAGACAATTATTTCTCTTCTTGTCTAGTCAAATGCCAATAACCATAGCATCAACTTCAAGGAGGCTATGTTAGGTCAAGATTTGGGGTGTTTTGGTTTAAGAGCTCCTTCTCACATTTTTTCTTACATTAGCCAGATGTCATCCAAATTCCATGCTATGCAAGGGAAAAAATGCTTTTCTCTTGCTTCTTAACAATTAAATTCTGATGAAGTCTAAATACAGTCACAACTCGCACTGAGGAGAACTGTGAAAGGGGGTGTGTAATAAGAAGTATGATTGGAAAGGTAAGTCCAACCCTTCACCAATGGCAGGGTAGCCAACCACTTGTCAATCACGAAGTTGCCCTTATTCCTGGCTCATTTAGATTGAACTACAGGTTAACAGCTAAAACGAGACATAGGGTTCAGAGCAACATTTCAAATTCCAGATCCCACATTTACCAACCATAATGCGGGCAAGTTACTTAACCTCTTTCTGCCTCAGTTTCTTTACCTGTAGGGAGGATAACTGTATATACCTCTCAGAGTAATTGTAAAGATGGAACGAGTCCATATGCTTGAAGTGTTCAGAACAGTGCCTGGCACATAGTAAGCACTACATTAAGGTTTGTTGTCCTCGTCAAGCCATCATCATCATCACCATCATCACCTGTGGATTCCTCTTAGCCATGCAGTCTCTCTTTCCTCTTAACTCAGATATTTGAGAGCAGCTAAATCACCCCATAGTTGATCTGAATTCTTGAGTTCCTTCTTAAACATTGTTGTTGGGAGTATAGCTTGGACAACCACTAAGACCTTGATATGATCTAATACAGTTGAAGATGCTCATTCCCTACGACCTAGCAAAGCTATTCTCAGGCATACACAATGGGGAAATTCTTAGACCTGTGCACCAGGAGACTAGATTGGATTAGAATATTCATGGCAACATGGTTTGTAATAACAAAAAAGGGAGACATTCAGATGGTCATCAACAAGAGGATGGATAAATAAGCCACGGAGTATTCATACAACAGAGTAACGAACAGTTCTTGAGTATGAATAAAGTATGTTACATGTATCAACTTGGACAAATCTCACAGATATAATATTGAGTGAAAAAAGCAAGTCATAGAAGATTACATTTACATAGGGTTCAAACACTGGAAAACTTGTCTTTAAAAAGCAGGAGAGGGTTTCCCTGGTGGCGCAGTGGTTGAGAGTCCGCCTGCCGATGCAGGGGACACGGGTTCGTGCCCCAGTCCGGGAAGATCCCACATGCCGCGGAATGGCTGGGCCCGTGAGCCATGGCCGCTGAGCCTGCGCGTCCGGAGCCTGTGCTCCGTAACGGGAGAGGCCACAACAGTGAGAGGCCCGCGTACCGCCAAAAAAAAAAGCAGGAGAATGATATGCACAAAATCATGACAGTGGTTACCTCTGGGAGTAAGAGGGGTGCTCTTGGAGTCTCCTTAGTAGTAGTAATAATGTATTTTTTAATGTGGGTGGGAGGTATGTGGACATTCATTTTACTGCAAAGTTTTATAGCTCACATATATTATGAAATTTGTAAGTATTTTAACGTTTTATTCAAAACTTCTTCAATGAAGAAAAAAATAAAACCACCACCTTGCTGGAGTCCCACCCTGCTTCTCTCATGTGGGGCTCCCACATACACTTGTGGCAGCGCAAATCTAAACCAGCTCCAGTTTCTCCTCTTCAGTACACCAGGGCACCCTTCTGCAGGTATTTCTCCTTAGGGATGTGCAGTAGGGTCTGATCAGGAAGGCACTCTGCCTCTATTGACATTTTTGTTTATTTTCTTAATAGAAGAATGCAATATTATGCCAAAATGATATGGACGCCTCATCTCACAAACATCACTCTGTCTATCGCCTCACAGGCAGGAGGCGGGTCTGCTTTCCCTGTTTGGCAAAGAAGAAATGGAGGCACAAAACAACCACAATCCTACTGCCCAACTCTTACAGTTGCTCTGCTTCCTTCAGGCGGCTTCTGTTTATCCCCAAAGGTGCCTCGTGCATTACATTTATTTGCCTGTATAAACCATCTGCAAGTTCTTTTGGAGGTCGGAGAGCTGTAAATCTTAAATTTAGAAAACAATGAGGGAATGGCACCTCTGGGATTAAAACCCAACTCTCCTGATTACAGGTTCTGTAATTGAACAACCTCTAAGTGGGATTTAAGTCCATACGTGGTGTTCATCATGCAAGCTGAGAGCTGGGGAGAGAGGAAGGAACCGCTGGAAGCTGGAACAGTGCGCACCTGCAATAATGGCACAAGTCACGGGCAAAAGCCACGGACCCTCACCGTGGGCCCCTCCCTGCAGCCACCCAGGGCTCCTCTTTGCATCATGTATTTGTTTCTAAGACTTGGGGACGGGAGAGGAAGGAAAGGAAGCAGTTTTTCTTCTTAATAGGTTTAGATCTTCTTGCTCTGGGTGGAATCAAGGCAAGTGGGGTTGAACACTCTCCCTAACGTTCTCTCCTCCACTGCTGCCTTCCATTGTAAATAATTCAGATACAATAAAATAATCATGTGCTTGTAATTACCACCCCTCCTCCCCCCAAATGAGTGATGACTGCAATGCTGTCCTCCTGGATGTTGCAGCGGCCATTAACAGCACCCAGACTGGTGGCAAGTTAAAGCTGGGGTGCATGTGGCATCTGAAGGTGAAGGCAGGAGGGCTGTTGGTTGTTCTTCTTGAGCAGAAGGACAATGAAATGACGCCACTGTGCTTCTGTGGAAACGGCTGGCGTTCTGCTAAGGCGCCTGGAAGCAGCACAAATTTAAACCAGCTGCTTTAAACCAAATTCTCCTCTTCATTCTAATTTCCATCTTTATTCACGAGAATAAAGCTTCTATGAGAGGCTCCAAGGCACCCCCCGTCAAGAAAAAGTATGCTTGGGCTTCCCTGGTGGCGCAATGGTTGAGAGTCCGCCTGCCGATGCAGGGGACGCGGGTTCGTGCCCCGGTCTGGGAAGATCCCACATGTCGCGGAGCGGCTGGGCCCGTGAGCCATGGCCGCTGGGCCTGCACGTCCGGAGCCAGTGCTCCGCAACGGGAGAGGCCACAGCAGTGAGAGGCCTGAGTACCGCAAAAAAAAAAAAAAAAAAAGCAAGGAAAAGAAAAAGTATGCCTTTTCTCCCAGCTTTACCTCTTCATCGAATTTTTATTTTGTGGGCTTATTTCTTCATGCAAACACTTTGCCACCTGTGTGGACCTTATTAACAAGAACCTTTAAGAGAGGAGTAGGCGGTTGTCTTGCTACAGAACATCAAAAAAGTTCAGGCAGTAATGGCACCAGTTACAATATGAGGATGAATGTTCTCAATCCCACAGAACAAAGTGGTGGCAACTCACCAAAAATGGAGGGAAGGGGCCTCCCAACAAAACTGTGTGTGCGAGCAGTAGGGGGTAAGGGCTGTGTGGTGGAAGGAATCTCATTTGGATACCAATCATTTACAGGGAAATCTCTGTTTGATAATAGTTCTCTTAAAAGAAGATGGTCTGTAGACTCTCCATCTTCATGGAGAATTAAAGAAGCTGTAAACAATAATTTTGAAAACAGCATAGACGGGGCTGTTATGATCCCAGCTTCCTACTGATACTCAGCATGTGACCTTTAAATAAAAAGCTGGACAAAGGAGACAACTCATAAACAGGGAGACCAAACCCTGGCTCTTCCTTCTTGCTCTCATCCACTCCTCGGAGCTGGTGGGGAAGGCCTTGAGCAGTGGAGGGAAGTGGCCTTCGAAGGCCACGGGTTCCCCAGGCTGCCCCAACACAATGGGAGTAGAAGTTGATCCCTTCTCTCTGATGCTTTCTCAGGGCCAAGGGTGACAAAGGCCGAGAGGCTCTCAGTCTGACCTGTCCAATTCTATAGGCACTAGGTACTTGTAGCTAGGCACACAAAACTAATTAATTTTTAATAAAATGTAAAATTCAATTCCTCGGTCACACTGGCACATTTCAAGTGTTCAGTGGCCACACGTGGCTAGTGGCTGCCATACCGGTCAGAGCAGACACAGAACATTTCCATCATCTTAGAGAATTCTGTTGGACAAGGCTGCTCTAATGTGAGCTCACTGACAGAAGAAAGGCAGGTGTGCTGACCACCTGGGGGAAGCCTTTCAAAAGGGAAGGAACAGGATCTCCAACGTCACCTCACTTCCACATTTGGTGCAACTGTTGAAATAAGTTAAGTATCCATGGGTAACGGTGCAATACCCAGTGTTTTTAAAATCTACCTTAATGAGTCTTAAGATATAATGGCAGGACATTTTCAAGTACTTAGTAAATGTATCCCTCAATTTGGCTAATTTTCCTCTCCCATTGGATGTTCTTAATTGTTAACATAGGGAAGTTTCTGGACAGAGGAAAAAGCATATTCTGGGCAAAATTATTTTCCAGTTCTAAAAAGAAAAGAACAGTGATTGCAATGATAATATGAACTTTTGCATTAAAATACCACAAAATACATTATGTGAAAAAAAATCCCAAGATATCAGCATTTTATGAAAAGCTAAGATATGGTTACCATCACCCTCTGTCCCACCTGAGAGAGGACCAGGGTCAGCCCTCAGGTGTTCCATTTCCCACCTTCTATCAGGAGCCAGGCACAGTGTCTGGTTCTGAAGGGTATAGATGACCCAGACAGAAGATGCCAACCTCAGCATCAACCCAGGAAACGAGAAGTACAACAACAGGATGCCCTGGAAGGGCTTCCACCAGGGGAGGGGTGTGAGCCTGGATGAAATCTTAAGGCCACGTGTAAACTCACTGGATGTGCTTCAAGATATAAATGATTCTGACTTCATATTTTTAAATGCCATATTTAAATAATGCAAATATTAGGATGCTAGAAAATACCAGTATGTTTTACTTTAAAAATAGCACAGACTATGGAATATTGGTGTACTATGCTTAGTATTACCATCACTAGGGGGAAAAGAGGCATTCACATTTCTTATTCTTACACTTTGAATAAGAGCAGAAATTTCGAGAGATTTCTTCTGATGTACAGAATGTTACACATTTATTTCAAATGTTACTCATCTTTTTTATGGAACTCTGATATCTGACATGACTTGATCACCTTGATTTTCCACCTCAGTATCTCAGATATTTATTCAATCATTTATTTATTCATCTATTCTTTTTTCCCTTGTTCATATACACACATTTCTTCCTTTCAACAAAAACACACCGAGCATCAGCTATACGTAAGGTACTGAGCACAGTGCTGTGGTGGATTCAAAGATGCATCAAAAGCCTCCCCAACTAGCAGGCTAGAAAAGACTGGTTCATTTAGTCATTTTTCAAGCATCGTTTACAGGAAGGAATGCCATATGCCGGGCTCTGTGCTAGCATCTGATAAACCTTCTTTCAAGGTTTTGCAGTCATAAAGGAGAAAGAAACCAGCAGTTAGTCTAATAATGGCAATGCACAACTGCATGAAGATCGCTGAAGGGAAGTGCAGGGAAAGAAAGCGCTGGGGGGTTTAGAAGCAGGGGTGCCCACTTCCTGCCTGGACAGCAGAGCCACTTCCTGTAAGACGTGGCTTTTGAGCTGGATCTTAGAGCTGGAACCCTGGGTACCCCAGTTTAGCTGGATGATAAGCTGAGTAAAGGGAAGTGGAGTGGGAGGAAAGGCCAGAAAGGCAGGTCACGGTCACGGGAGTAACAGAGGACCTAAATGTTGACTAGGCCAGGAACTTACTACCCTAGTACCATCCCAGTTAACAGTGGAAGGCAGACTCCAGCACCCGCCTTTCTTAACAAAGGGTGGTCACTTTACCTATACTTGTAAACACCTAAGAGCCTCTGTCTATTACATCCATTCTGTGATTGGTGCTCCACGTGACACGAAATAATTATGTCATCAGTTACAATGCCAGGCAGCCACCAACACCAGAATCCACTTACATTCCAACTTAGTTCTTCTCCTTTCCTTAAATGTATACCTGATAGTTCAATTCATCTTCAGAGTGATAGATGGTTTACAAAAGCCCCAGGGAAGTGAAGGAAAGGATTCATCCCCAACGAGCAGAAATTTGTAATGTGGGTGGTGGGAAGAACCCTGAACTTGAAGCCAGAAGACAACCTAGGCCTGGCTCTGTCATTTGGCAGCTGGTGATGAAGGGCAAAGCATATACATGCTCTGACCCTCGATTTCTTATCTTCCTATAAAGTGGAAGGAGACAAATGATTGTCTGCCTTCACTCAGCTATAAAATGCTGGGAAAATAGTAGCTATTACTACATTTAGATAAGAGTTTGGAATAGTTAGGTGTTGATTCATCATCTGCCAAAAATAAATCTGGAATAACTTTTCCTTTGTGAATAATGTCCTCTTCCTCATCAAAGTACTGATTTTCTTTCTATTTCAAAGCTACTCTTTCTTCAGAAATATTTTATAGGGTTGGCCAAAAAAGTTCGTTCAGATTTTTCCATAACACCTTACGGAAAACCACAACGAACTTTTTGGCCAACCCAATATACCCACATTAAGATGATTTCTTCTGCTCTTTTTTTATTCTCTTTCTTACCTTTTGTTTATTATTTAATTTAGGAAAAAGCAAAGGATTTATGTTGTGATTTAAATTCTGAAACTGATCATGAATTTTTTGATTTCCTACTATGTGCTTATTAAATTCATATTTCTGGTGGGGGAGGATACAGAAGCTATATTGGGCATGAGCTCAGACCACAAAGACATTACAATCTAACTAGTTACTTAAGATCACTTATGTTGTTACATTATGTATGCAGTTAAAAAAACAAAGTAAAAGAATAACTGAAGGTCATATTATGGTTGAGACTACATCCGCTTCAGAGCATAGGAAAACGGAGAACTCACCTAAAACAGAAGCAGCAGGGAAAGTTTTCACGCAGTAGGTGGGCTCTGGGGGAGCCCTGAAGGTTAGGCAGGATTTGAATGGACAACAGGAGAGGGAGGGCATCCCGGGCACTGAGAAGGCAAGGCAATGGTTACGAGCAGTACATGATGTGACCCAATGAGAAAAGTGGACAAATCAAGTGGATAGAAAATGCTGGAAAATCAAAGGAAATAAGGTTGGGTCAGATTACAAAAGATTCAGAAGCTTAGCTCCTTTGAACAAATGACTTTTGATCATTTAAACTTCTTGGGGTCACGTGTAACTCACTGCAATGGGTAGAAGATAAGTAAGATACCCTCTTTGCTTCAAGACACTGGTAGTCTGGGACAGAGGACTGAGTCTTCTAACAAATAACTATTTGCATCCACTGATTTGGGGGAGGCCAGGAACCGCCTAGGGGGTACCAAACAAACAAGTCAACAAACTTGAAGTGTTTTTATAAATGTTGGTCAGGCAATTTTGTACATGTTTTGAGAGGGGGGGACATCAGAAGCCACGTTGTGGGGAAGGATGGAGATATTGCAGGAGAGAACTCACCCTATGGGATGGGGTCTTGGAGCTCAAGCCAGTCTGTGAAGAAGGCCCAAGAGCCAGATATGGTAGCAATCCTGAGTAACTGGTGGTGCCTGGTACCTGGAGCCACCTGACCCAGCTAACCTGATGGTGTCTATATACCTGCGTAGGAACTGAGAGAGGGCCTCAATACATTTCTTTAACACCACAGTGCTCAAGCAACAATATGATGGGAGCCCACTCTTACTGTAACATAATGGAAGGAGACCACCAAGCAGTCATAGCACCCGCGAAAACTGATCATATCAGCGGGGGCAGGCCAATCTTTCGGCACATGCACTTAAGCAAGGGAAGAGGGCACCACAGAGCAGGCCAGAAGAAGCCACATGGTGGAGACGGCAAAGGCCAGGAGTATTATGATTGACTAGATATATCATCAAAAATATGTACTTTATCCCCCCAACCTCCATACAAAGAGTGTGCTTCCCTACCCCTTGACTTTGGGAGGGCTAAGTAAATTACTTTGACCAGAAGGCGACACAGGCTGAAGCCAAGTTGTGGGGAAGGATGCTTCCCCTAATGCTAATAACATTTATTTGGATTTCACCAGTTTTTCCCCCAATGTCCTTTTTCTGTTCTAGGATCCAATGCAGAATGCCACAATGTTTTGTCTCCTTAGTCCTGTCAAATTCATGACAGTTCTTTAGTCTTCCTTAACATTCATGTCTTTGACACTCCTGAAGATTACTGGTCAGTTATTTTTCAGAACGGGTTTGTCTGATGTCTTTCATAATTGGAGTGAGGTTACACATTTTTAGTAAGAATACCATGATGTGTGTTCTTCTCAGTGCATAACAGGGGTCGAGGGGAACTGTCTTATTACTAGTGATGTTAACCTTGATCACTTGGTTAAGGGGTATCTGCTGGGTTTCCCCACTGTAAAGTTACCATTTCTCCTTGTAATTAATAAACCTCTTGAGAAAGATACTTGGAGGCTGTACAAATATACTGTTTATCCTCCAACCTTCACCTGGCGGTTTTAGCATCCATCAGTGGATCTTGCTTGCAACAATTGCTGTGGCATTTGCCGAATGGTAGCTCACACCTGAAACTAGAGGGAAGCAGCTAATGAACCGTCCCTTTGCTTCCCAACCTCGACTTAACCAATAATGAGATTTGAACTAAGTGTGTAAAGGGATAAAAAAGGTCCAGTTCCTGAAACGAAGGCATCTCCGGCACAATTCCTGAGCTGCTTTGCAGAGTCAACTAAACAGCAGTTGACAGATCTTGCTTAGCAGGCAAAGAGAACAACCACGGAGCACACCCAACTCCCATGCTAATCCGGGTGAATAAAGCCATGACACAACAGAAAACCACAGGACTCTGTTTAACACAAGCAGGGGTTCAACTCATTCAGCCGGCTACCTTGTTTTCCATTTGTAATTAGAGTCACAAAGAAACCGGCTCCTCTGAGTGCTACCCCACCAGCAGAGCCCCAGACAACGTCCTCATTTTCAATAAGTCTTCCCCTTTATCTCACTCTGCCTGATGCCTAATAAGCTGATGGCTATTTACTTTGGACCAACAGCTAATCTGTTAATGATTGATTTAAAATTTTTACAGTCATTTGTCTCTGGCAGGACCTGAGACTGCAAAAGGCAGTCCTTTCCTACCTGATGAATTGGCTTTTTCTTTAAGAAAAAAAAAAGAAAGGAAGAGGAAAAGAAGAAGAAAAAAGAAAGAAAGATTTAAGTCAAAAGTGTTCATGGTTGCATTCTGCTGACAAACTACTGACACTCAATGAGAAATTTCAGTGCAAAAAAAGAAATGGTAATTCTTCCTCTAAAATTCATCTGCTTTTGAAATTGTCAGCAAATAATAGAAGTGAACATTTTGCTAATGGTGGTGTGGGGTAAAGACCCTCTTCCATATGAAGTAAATTGTAATTGTACTATAAATTTGCAGAGCCTGAGATTCTTAATTACCAAAGTTGATGCTCATTGCCCAGCTGGGATGGGATATTTAAACTAATGTTTTTACTGTCCTTTAAAACGATCTAAATTGCATACCATATGATATGTATATTCTTTGTAGGATATATGCAGAAAAGTAAATTTTACTTTCCGTAAAAAAAAAAAAAAGTCTGTTGAATAGACAATAGGTAGTTTAATTGGTATCACACAGCAATGGTCTGCAATTTAATCACTGCTTCTAAAAATGGAACAGTGGATAACTACTGTGTTCTGAAAAGTACAGGGAACGCCAGGCAAGAGAGCACTGTGTGCATTTATAAACATCGCTTCTTCCACAAAGTGAAGCTTGCCTCAGAGATGCCATCTCTAATTTTGTAAATGAGCATGACCCCCCATGGCTAGCATTCCCATCAAATATTTATTAAAACACACCCGGGGCTTCCCTGGTGGCGCAGTGGTTAAGAATCCACCTGCCAATGCAGGGGACATGGGTTCAAGCCCTGGTCTGGGAAGATCTCACATGCCTAGGAGCAACTAAGCCTGTACACCACAACTACTGAGCCTGCACTTTAGAGCCCACGAGCCACAGCTACTGAGTCCGTGTGCCACAACTGCCGAAGCTCTTGCACCTAGAGCCTGTGCTCTGCAACAAGAGAACCCACCACAATGAGAAGCCCGTGCACCGCAACGAAGAGTAGGCCCCGCTCGCCGCAACTAGAGAAAGCCCGTGCGCAGCAGTGAAGACCCAATGCAGCCAAAATCAAATAAATAAACAAATAAATAAATGTGCTATACTTTAAAAAAAAAAACCCACACACCCCAAGACCTCTCATCTCAAAATGGAATTAAACTCATCCAAGTGTCTCTGAAAGATGAGAGTGATTTAAAATGTGAATCAGCACTTCCACCAAGTAAAAAGGAAGGACACTAGTACAAAATGGTGTTTGGGTACCTGTAAGTGGTAGCAGGTCTTCCTGGAGGGCCAGTGTTATAAATTAGCAGATTAGACATTTTGCAGAGCGTCTAAACGGAAAGGCTCAACTGTTTGAAGGATAAAAGCCCTAACCTTATTAATATTTTAGATCCCGCAAGTCAGTTAGGCTCCATCACTAACTGAGAAAGAACCGAGGCAGCTGGGGGACAGAAACCGCGGCCTCCCAAATGGTCTACTGACCTTCCTGAGAGGCAGATATGTGACAGCGATTGCCTATCTCAGCAGACAGGCTGGAAACAGGAGAAAGTGTTAAATAAAACCAGGTAGGCAATGATGAATTGACATACTGAAAAATCGAACGCTTCAGTAATCAGCCTAAGGATCTGATATCAACAACATTTTTCAGTTTTGTCCAAATTCATTGAAAGGTGTACTTTAGCAAGTTCACTTCTCATTGGTAAGACCTTTCATCTTTATGCTGCTTTTCTGATTGGATTCTGTGCCATCACCGGTTTGGGTGGCTCTGTGCACAGGAAGCAGACTGTTCACTTGTGAGAGAAGGAAGACTGGGATGAGCACACATATAAATGTGTTTTACTCCAACATTAATTTAAAAACTATTAAGTATCTATCATAATGGTTATTTAGAAAGAATTATGGTATATGAAAATGTATGGTATATGAAAATGCATCAGGTACTGTGTTCTAACAGCACAGTAAACCTGAAATATTAATATACTGCCCTCTATTTTGCAGTAGGAAGCTTCTATAACTATAATTCTAATTACAGAACTCTAGTTAATATCTACACGGCGGGCTTCCCTGGTGGCGCAGTGGTTGAGAGTCCGCCTGCCGATGCAGGGGACACGGGTTCGTGCCTCGGTCTGGGAAGATCCCACATGCCGCGGCGCAGCTGGGCCCGTGAGCCATGGCTGCTGAGCCTGCACGTCCGGAGCCTGTGCTCCGCAATGGGAGAGGCCACAACAGTGAGAAGCCCGCGTACCAAAAAAAAAAAAAAAAAAAAAAAAAAAATCTACATGGCTTCAGATAACTTCATTAAATCTTTGGAATATTTATATTATCCAAAGACACTCTCTACCCATTAGAATAAATCTCTTAAAATAACTTTTAAAAATCCTACTGATATGCTTTTCTTTTTATGAGACACATAAGTCATATAATTTACTTTAAGATTTATTCATCTCTGTAGCAGTATTCCAAAAATTCTTTAACTCTAAACCACTTTTTGTCCCCGGTACAGACAGATGTAACAAGGCTGTCAGCTGAGGTCACTCCCTCCTTTGAGATTTAAATAAAAACTTGCTCAAGTCTCCAACCCTCGTCCTGTGGGAAGTCCAATATTCTCCCCTAGATTTCTGAGAATTCCTGAGAGTTTATGTTCTTATAGTCACTTCTCTCTCCCCAGTGACTTCTTTGGGTTGAATTCTTGATCTCACTGTGTCTCATCTTTTATAGCTGCCCATGCCAACCCAGATTTTGAAGGTAAACCCTCTCACTTGATTTCTGCCAAAAGACCACTCCAATAAAGCATTTGTGTGGAAGAGACTTTCTGTTTCCTTAAAAGTCTCTCATCAGATCCCGTCACTTGCTGCCATCTTGCTTTCTGCCTATTTCATCCCTCTCCCGTCTCCTGTCTCCTCTGCTTTCTCCCATTCCCAAATTCCTCTAAACTTCTTCCACAGAGCAATTTGCTATCTCTTAGCCTAGCTCCAGACTGTCCAGACTATCTCCTGGGGACCTTATCTTCATAGCCAAATGCTTCCATTAAGGTGGTAGACAGTCTCCTCCCTAAAAGGAATTCCTGGCTAGCTCTTAAAATAACAGCATTTTCCTCTAAGCTGCTCATATATTACAAGAGAGATGTGACTCATTCCTACAAACGTTCAGGAAAAGAAACACAAAGGACAACTAATTTTGTGATAAGCACCATAGGAAAGCATCTACAACAGAAGGTCTACAACAAACAGGAAGATAAGATCGGAATTGGGGGGCACTCTAACTTGGGAGGCAGGACTTTGAGGGGACCCCGCTTTCAAATTCACCCCGCAAGGGCCAATAAAAGGATTGACTCATAGATAGCCAGAGGACCATGTTGAGCTGGATATAAGGCTCCATCCCAATGTCTTCCTAAGACTCTGAGCTCCTGGCTTTTCCCAGAAAGTTCAGCACAGGAGCAGCATAAATAGTGTTGTGCGTGACTGATTTCCTATTGCAGACTAAGCCAGAACTTAAGATGAGAAAATTCCCCGCTGCATGGATAAGTAGAAAGAATTCCAGAAACTGACCAGAAGTCAAATTCTTTCACTTTACTCCCAGCTTGAATATAGGAGATAAAGCATCTCTCCACTAGGCATAAGCTTCAAGCCAATCAGAACTATATGGACATCATTCAATGTGTGACTCACATACCCACATTAGGTCAACAGCCTCAGCAGAGTGTTAAAGTCCCAGATCCAAGAACACAAAAAGAGGATGACTCAATTCATTAGCAAATTGAGACACATCCTAACCTCTTTAAGATAATTCAAGCAGAAGAATTTTACTTTAAAAGGTCCAAATAGGTTTCTATTCAATGTATTTTTTTCTGGCTCTTATAGCAAAGAAATGATGATTTCTAAACAGATAACAAAAGTAAGTCAATTAGGTTCAAGCCTAAACAAGAATTTTCATTAGTTTGATGCTGGAAGTGTATATTCAATGACTACTACGTTTAACTCAGTGGGAGGCAAGTGTGAATGCCCATCAGTATACATCGGCATAAAATCATTGCAAACTGCTTGAGGGGGAATTGAGTAATTTTATTAAAATTTGTTGCAACTCATAGAAATATTTACCCAGCTATAATACGGCTGGCTCTATCAGAGACATGCTGGACAAAATTTGCCTGTGCACTGAGGAAAATGTTCCATCTCAAGGGTGCTGAAAAGAAAGTGACTTGCAGTTGATCCAACAATTGTCCTTTCCATCTTAATAATATGATTCACTCTATGCTTATTGAATTCATATATTTGATATATGATAATACAGAGCAAACATTTTCATACTCACTGTAAGCCAGGCACCATTATAAAAACTTTATATATGCTAACTCATGTCTTCATCACAACAATATTATAGGATAGGTACTACTACTTTTCCCATTTTACAAATGGGGAAACTGAGACATGGAGAGAGAGTATAACTCACCTAAAGTCCCACAGATAACAAGTAGCCAGACTAGGATCTGAACACAGGCAATCTGGCTGCCCAGGCTTTCACACTTGGCTTCTCTGCTCTCTACAGCTTCCACTGAATGTGGGCCCACAGCTGACCCTCAGCAACTTCACAGTGGCAGCACCAGAAACAAGAGCTGGCTTCCTGTGGTCTGATTGCCAATAAGTACTTGAGGTTTGAGGACACAAGAAAACCCCATAAACCCAACCTAACTACAGGGAGGACAATGGCTGAATTGAGAGAATTCGCATTAAAAAGATTATTATACATAATTATAATTAATAATTAGAGAAATGCAAATCAAAACTACAACGAGGTATCACCTCACACCAGTTAGAATGGGCCTCTTCAGAACATCTACAAATAACAAATGCTGGAGAGGCTGTGGAGAAAAGGGAACCTTCTTGCACTGTTGGGAATGTAAATTGATACAGCCACTATGGAGAACAGTATGGAGGGTCCTTAAAAAACTACAAATAGAATTACCATATGACCCAGCAATCCCACTACTGGGCATATACCCAGAGAAAACCATAATTCAAAAAGACACATGCACCCCAATGTTCATTGCAGCACTATTTACAATAGCCAGGTCATGGAAGCAACCTAAATGGCCATCGACAGACGAATGGATAAAGAAGATGTGGTACATATATACAATGGAATATTACTCAGCCATAAAAAGGAACGAAACTGGGTCATTTATTGAGACGTGGGTGGATCTAGAGACTGTCATACAGAGTGAAGTAAGTCAGAAAGAGAAAAATAAATATCGTATATTAATGCATATATGTGGAACCTAGAAAAACGGTACAGATGAACCAGTTTGCAGGGCAGAAATAGAGACACAGAAGTAGAGAACAAACGTATGGACACCAAGTGGGGGAAAGCGGTAGGGGAGGGGGTAGTGGTGGGATGAATTGGGCGATTGGGATTGACATGTATACACTGATGTGTGTAAAATCGATGACTAATAAGAACCTGCTGTATTAAAAAAAATTAAATTTAATTAAAAAAAAAGTACTTTAGAATTTATTGGTTTGATTAATTCCAAATGCATATAGTGCCCTTAACCACAAGCCATTTAGTGTGTCAAGTCTAGGTTCCAAGGACCTGCTTAAATAAGCAAATACATATTATTTGCATACGAGGTTTTATATGACAGAATATTAAAAATAATTTGTTAACACATTCCAAAGAGTATAGTACTTGGACTATTCAATTTCTTTGCAAACAATTTCTCCCTCGAAAATACCAGAGTAAATGCTAGCCAGAGTAAATGCTAGCCTGGCCAAGTGAGCTAGTGCACGCTTTGAGTTAATGGAGGATGAATTACTGAGATTATACTACCACAATAACAGTGGGTCTGCAACTCTAACCTAATCCATGAGACACTGCAACACTGCAAAATGTATCTTGCTCTACTTCATCTTGCATTTAAGCACCCCCTTTGTCATAGCCAGTTGGCAACCGTATCTGTATCTGTATTTGAATCAGGCAGCAGGGTAGGCTATATTCCTCCAAGTCTCAACATGCAATTCCCTCTTCACTTATTAGCTCCAGCCCTTAATTTATTTTTTTATTTTTATTTTTTGACCACAACCAAAGCGACAATGATTGCAATTACCAAACATGAAACACATTCACCAGCCCTTAATTTAGATATGACATAAACATTTACTTGCTCATGCACTTGTTTAATTCATTTTTGCTTAATAATTCTTTTTTCTCTAAGACTCCAAAGAGTAGGTATATCCAACACAGCTGGCTGGCTGCCCTCTGTCCTTTTTGGCAGAGGCCAGAATCTGCTCGGATACCTACCTCTCCCAGACATAACTCAGGATTAATCCTAACTGATCTCCAGCAATTGGTTTCAGTGTGTGCAAGTGAGCAAATGCCAGCTGAAGGGTTTCCAGCAAAAGTCAGCTAGAGCATTTCTGAGTTTCTATAGGGAAAGACATACAAGAATGATAGAGACTCTCCCCATTTCTGTTGGGTATGACTACGTCTAGATGTGATGTCTGGAACTGCAGCAGCCATTCATGACTATGAGATGAGCTAGGTCAAAAATGACAGAGCAGAAAGATGAGAAGGACCTGGGCCAGGCGTGTGTTAGTGAGCCATCAAATTAATCAACCACAAGACTTCTCTACTTCCAAACTTCTAGTTGTAGGAAATAACAGATGTTCTCACCAGTTTAGCAAGTTGATTCAAGGTTTTCTGTTGCTCAGAGCTAAAAGTATCCTAAAAGAGACAGCAGGAAATGTGACTGTATAATTCACTTTAATTAATTTGTTCAACGTATATTAATTGAGCATCCACTATCCCCAGGCATTGTTCTAGAACTTGGGCATAGAGCAATAAATAAACTAGGCAAATCCCTGCCCTTATGAACATACGTTCTAGGGAGGAATTCACTTTGTGTGATGCCTTGTATGCTCAGCACAGCGCAAAGTGGGAAGAGAAAAGGCATCCAATACTGGAAGAATGGGAGGAAAGTTGCATTTATTATGCATCAGAACACGCATTTATTATGCATCAGAACACTTTTCAAAGGCTATCTCATTCAGTCACCACGGGTGCAAGGTAAGATTGGTGTTACGGCCCCATTTTACAGATGAGGATGTTGGGGCTCACATATCCAAGGCAGAGTCAGGATAAGAATCCAGATCTTCAACACCAACTCTGACACTCTTTCAAGCTCTCGTGCTACATTAAGCCTACAGGGTGTCCAGGGGGTCAACAGGAGCAGCAGAAGTAGAGACCCACCAGATCCTGGTGTCCCAGCAGATGGACACGTCATGGAGACATGTCTCTACCTGGTACAAACACAGGGCTATTGTGTGCCCTGTGAGGACTGTAAACAGGACAAGGCAGTAAAATTCATAACAATCCCAAACAGATGGACATCTGGCAACTGTGAGATAAACACTCAGAGCTTTTGATGAGTTGGTGATGGTGCAGGAAGGAATGGAGATGAGAGCTCTGAAGGGTCTGTGATTTCCTGGTCTGTCAGCTCTGATCTAGGCTGCCCTACAAGGGATGTGGCCTCACCCTCTGTAGAAGATAAACACAAACAGCTCTGTGATCACAGTTAGGCTGACAAAAAGGAGGGGAGTGGGAGCAGGGGTGCTGTTTCATTCAAGAACTGCGTGTTTTCCTATAGTAATGCATAAAGGAATCCTTCCAGAAATTTCTGTTTGGGGTGCTATTTACTGACATAATAATGGGGGCTTCTATTTATTGAGCATTTGATACATGCCAGGCAGTGTGCTAAGTCCTTTCTCTGTAGGATCATATTACAAAGTTAATTCTATTGTTATTCTTGTTTTTACAGATGAGGAAACCAAGACACAAAGTGTTTTAGTCATTTGTCGAAGGTCTCAGAAAATAAGGGTCAGAGCTGGGATGTAAACCAAGTCTGTCTTTTGATTACTGGTCTATACTCCCCTCTGTGAGGGTTTATGGAACTTCAAGGCACTGTGTGCTTGCATTCTCCACTCTGACCTAGGACAGTGCTTCTCAGCTTATCCAAAGTGCAGGACTGGTTTGTTTGCTTGCTTTGTTTTGTCCAATCTTCCATGGGCTGATAGAGAGCTCTAATATGCCTACAGAGTTCCACCACATATGACTCATAGCCCAATGTTCTCTATATCCTATAAGACCATCCCGACTACTTCTTGGATGGTGCAGCAATGTCAAATCACTACGAGGGTTTTCATTCTGAACATTTCCTCTCAGTGTCCATATTGCCTCATTGTGGACCAGCAGCAAACAGTTCAAGCCAGGCACTGGTCCACAGACACACTTTGCACAGTACTGATCCAGGACATTTAACCTGCACCCCTAATACTGAAAAGGCAAGGGGCCACTTAATGATGACTGTTTGTATGTACAGGGACATCTCAGAGAAGGAAAGTCCAACATTTAAAGTTCCAAATGAAAAAGGGAAAAAAAGGAAGCAAAGACATTTATAAAAAGGTAGTTCACAGACCTAAAAGCATCTTTCATATTATAAACTAATAAGATGCACTTGTCTAACAGTAGAACAGAAAAATAATTCTGGTAAAGCCATTCATCGGAAAAGTACACAGCCATTGGAGAGGTAGGTATAACGTTAAGTAGAAAACAAGATTAACATGCAAAATTATATACCCAATGTGATCCCATCTCCAACACATACAAATCTGCTATCAAGAGAGGACTTTATAAAATATCTTATCCTTAATTGTAATTTGGTAGATTATTTTAGTTACTGACTAGTATCGCTTTTTTCCTTAGCATATGTATTCAGATCTCCTTAACTTATTTTAAGAAAGTGTTATAGGAAGTTTCCTGGTGGCCTAGTGGTTAGGATTCCGGGCTTTCACTGCCACAGCTCAGGCTCAGTCTCTGGTCAGGGAACTGAGATCCTGCAAGCCACAAGTCATGACCGAAAAAAAGAAAAAAACAAAGCTGTTATAAATTCATACTCACTAAGATATAAATGACTGACAACTCCTAATATTTCCCAGGGAGCATTTGCCTTTTAATGGAAGACATATTTAGCTGAAAAGAATTAATTGTCAGATTTCAATCAGCTTTGCAATAGGTAAGTTGAAATCAGGCAATAGATGAGGTTGGCTGGAATCCTTGATATTATATGCATGTGCCTCAAAAGCTTGGTCCCAGCTCTTCTTACAAATGAAAAGAACAAGAGTGCTGGCCAACACCAACAAACCATGAGAGCAAAAATAAAGGTGGCTGCCTGGCTCACCCACTTAGGAGGTATACATGTGGAGGCTTTTGAATTACTTACGATTTAAAACTCCCCTATTTCCCAAAAGAATTTGAAAACACTGATGAAATTTTAAATAATTCAATTTAAAAAAACAGATTACAAACAGCTTACAATATCCAAATGACAGATATAAAGATATTACTATAATGGAGCAATCAATTCATTTACATTTTCCTCCCAGGATACAGCATTGTTTTTTACTCAACAAAAATTTACTGATGGTTCTCTCCCATAGCACTTTCCCCAGTAGGTGTTCCAAATGAACAAATTTAACCAAAGCACATCAACTTCAAGGCTTAACTAGTTCTTCCTAAGGAAACTTGTGGAAATTGATACATAAATTATGAAGTATTTGTTAAATTCCAAAGCAGCAGCATATTCTGATCACCATTTTGTTTTTTCACTAAGCCATCTAGAGCATCTCAGGCCTGAAGTACATTATGCACATTATGTGTTAACGCCTTATAATGTATTTAGAACTCAACAGACTCTCCTTCCCCTCACCTCACCATCAGATGATCCACATAGGTCGAATTTGGTGTCAAGCAAATTAAAAGTGTTATTTTATTATCCAAAGTAATTGTTTCAACATTAAAAGGCTATTATTATGAATCGGTTATGTTGGTGATTATGCCATTAAGAATGTGGGGCTAACTATTGGTTTAGCTGAACACCCATGTTTATGAAAGCCTTCTTTAGGCTCTACTCTATGTGGCAAACCATTCTTAACTGGGTACTCCAAATGGTCTTTGTACCTCAGATGTATTTTTCTAAGACATTAACACACTGAAGCCTGTCCCCAAACTCCCCAAGTGACCATTAATTAACATTGTAAGAAGAAAGAACCAGGCCTCCCATTGTGATGTGGCTGAGACTAAAACTTTCAGCAGTGATGGTGCTCAGAACCACACATTCACTGGATAAGATCTCTTACATCAAATATTTCAATCATGGGAAGAGGAGGGCGGAGAGGGAAGGCTATTAGAACAGTGCTTTTATTCAGAGTACTCTTTAAAAATCTGCTGGAGGGCTTCCCTGGTGGCGTGGCCGCTAAGCCTGCGTGTCCGGAGCCTGTGCTCCACAACGGGAGAGGCCACAACAGTGAGAGGCCCGCGTACCGCAAAAAACAAATAAATTTAAAAAAAAATCTGCTGGATACAAATATGTTTTTGAAAGCTTCAAGGAATCTCAACCTTGTAAGGAATTTTGAAATGAACTCCTTAGCCTGGCCCTCAAACAGCTCCCATATCTGAGGACTCAGTAAGTGCTAAGCTCTACATTAGGTGTTTCAAGTATTATCACTGATGCATACAAATCCCTGCAAGGTTTCTATTTTACAGATGAGGAAGAGAAGCTTAGAGAGGAGACTCTTCCCAAAGTGTCACGGCAATCTGGAAGATATAACAAAGATCCACATGGGTCTGTCTCCAAAACACAGGCTTCTATTGCATACCGACCCCCTAAAATGGCAATCCAGCTCCAAGCTTACATTCTATGCCACAGGGTAGCTGCTTTAAGCATGTATCTAAGAACCATGTGATTAATCATAAAACCAACAAAACCCTGTAAAACACCCAGAAACAAACTTTACAGGAAACAGGCAAAATCTGTTTGTGATACACACACACACACAGAGGGACATTCAAACAAAGGCTTGAGCAATTGGGAAATCATGTGTCATTCTCAAGTAAGACTCAGAATTGTGAAGAATCCAATTCTCCCCCCAAAATTAATCTATAAATTAAATGTGACTCTAATGAAAATCCCAACAGGATTTTTTTTGAAACTTTGAAACCTGATTCTAAAGTTCATCTGGAAGAATAATCATTCAAGAACAGCCAAAGAGGGCTTCCCTGGTGGCGCAGTGGTTGAGAGTCCGCCTGCCGATGCAGGGGACACGGGTTCGTGCCCTGGTCTGGGAAGATCCCGTGGGCCGCGGAGCGGCTAGGCCCGTGAGCCATGGCTGCTGAGCCTGCGCATCCGGAGCTGTGCTCCACAACGGGAGAGGCCACATCAGTGAGAGGCCCACGTAACGCAAAAAAAAAAAAAAAAAAAAAAAAAAAGAACAGCCAGAGAAATTCTAAAAATGAACAGTAATGAGATATTTTGTGGACCTGGCACAAAAATGCAGAGTAATCAAATGACCATGGTAGAGCCCAGAAAGTATATATGGACATTTAGTACATAATAAAAGTGGCATTTTATATCAGTGGGAATAAAATAAATTATTCAAGAAATGATCTCAAAAAAAATACCTAGTCATTTGGAAAAAAATAAATAGAGCTGGATCCCAGCCTCATTCTTTATAGTGAGTTAAATTCCAGAGGGATCAACAATTTAAATATAAAAGTTAGAACTATAAAGTAAAAGGGGGAAAAAAGATAAAGATTTTTATTATCCTAGGAAAATGGCAGTCTTACTTATCATGAGTCAGAGGCCACAAATGAAAAGGGGAAAACCTGATAAATTTTATTTTGTAAACAATGTAAAATCCCTACCAGAGGGCAGACAGCAGAAGCAAGAAGATCTAGAATCCTGAAGCCCGTGGAACAAAAAACACATTCACAGAAAGATAGACAAGATGAAAAGGCAGAGGGCTATGTACCAGATGAAGGAACAAGATAAAACCCCAGAAAAACAACTAAATGAAGTGGAGATAGGCAACCTTCCAGAAAAATAATTCAGAATACTGATAGAGAAGATGATCTAGGACCTCGGAAAAAGAATGGAGGCAAAGATCAAGAAGATGCAGAAATGTTCAACAAAGATCTAGAAGAATTAAAGAACAAACAAACAGAGATGAACAATACAATAACTGAAACGAAAAACACACTAGAAGGAATCAATAGCAGAATAACTGAGGCAGAAGAACGGATAAGTGACCTGGAGGACAGAATGGTGGAATTCACGGCTGCAGAACAGAATAAAGAAAAAAGAATGCAAAGAAACGAAGACAGCCTAAGAGACCTCTGGGACAACACTAAACACAACAATTCACATTATAGGGGTCCCAGAAGGAGAAGAGAGAGAGAAAAGACCCGAGAAAACATTTGAAGAGATTATAGTCGAAAACTTCCCTAACATGGGAAAGGAAATAGCCACCCAAGTCCAGGAAGCGCAGAGAGTCCCATACAGGATAAACCCAAGGAGAAACACGCCGAGACACACGGTAATCAAATTGGCAAAAATTAAAGACAAAGAAAAATTATTGAAAGCAGCAAGGGAAAAATGACAAATAACATACAAGGAAACTCCCATAAGGTCAACAGCTGATTTCTCAGCAGAAACTCTACAAGCCAGAAGGCAGTGGCATGATATACTTATAGTGATGAAAGGGAAGAATGTACAACCAAGATTACTCTACCCAGCAAGGATATCATTCAAATTCAATGGAGAAATCAAAAGCTTTACAGACAAGTAAAAGCTAAGAGAATTCAGCACCACCAAACCAGCTCTACAACAAATGCTAAAGGAACTTCTCTAAGTGGGAAACACAAGAGAAGAAAAGGACCTACAAAAACAAACCCAAAACAATTAAGAAAATGATAATAGGAACATACGTATCAATAATTACCTTAAACCTGAATGAATTAAATGCTCCAACCAAAAGACACAGCCTTGCTGAATGGATACAAAAACAAGACCCATATATATGCTGTCTACAAGAGACCCACTTCAGATCTAGGGACACATACAGACTGAAAGTGAGGGGATGGAAAAAGATACTCCATGCAAATGGAAATCAAAAGAAAGCTGGAGTAGCAATACTCATATTAGATAAAATAGAGTTTAAAATAAAGAATGCTACAGGAGACAAGGAAGGACACTACATAATGAGCAAGGGATCAATCCAAGAAGAAGATATAACAATTATAAATATATATGCACCCAACATTGGAGCACCTCAATACATAAAGCAACTGCTAACAGCTATAAAAGACGAAATCGACAGTAACACAATAATATTGGAGGAGTTTAACACCTCACTTACACCGATGGACAGATCATCCAAACAGAAAATTAATAAGGAAACACAAGCTTTAAAGGACACAATAGACCAGATAGATTTACTTGATATTTATAGTACATTCCATCCAAAAACAGCAGATTACACTTTCTCCTCAAGTGCACATGGAACATTCTCCAGGACAGATTACATATTGGGTCACAAATCAAGCCTCAGTAAATTTAAGAAAATTGAAATCATATCAAGCATCTTTTCTGACCACAATGCTATGAGACTAGAAATCAATTACAGGGAAAAACACGTAAAAAAAAAACACACATGGAGGCTAAACAATACATTACTAAATAACTAAGAGATCACTGAAGAAATCAAAGAGGAAATCAAAAACTACTTAGAGACAAATTACAATGAAAACAAGACAATCCAAAACCTATGGGATGTGGCAAAAGCAGTTCTAAGAGGGAAGTTTACAGCTATACAAGGCTACCTCAAGAAACAAGAAAAATCTCAAATAAACAATCTAACCTTACACCTAAAGGAACTAGAGAAAGAAGAACAAACAAAACCCAAAGTTAGCAGAAGGAAAGAAATCATAAAGATCAGAGCAGAAATAAATGAAATAGAAACAAAGAAAACAATAGCAAAGATCAATAAAACTAAAAGTTGGTTCTTTGAGGAGATAAACAGAATTGAAAAACCATTAGCCAGACTCATCAAGAAAAAGAGGGAGAGGACTCAAATCAATAAAATTAGAAATGAAAAAGGAGAAGTTACAACAGACGCTGCAGAAATACAAAGCATCCTAAGAGACTACTACAAGTAACTCTATGCCAATAAAATGGACAACCTGGAAGAAATGGACAAATTCTTACAGAGGTATAACCTTCCAAGACTGAATGAGAAAGAAATAGAAAATATGAACAGACCAATCACAAGTAATGAAATTGAAACTGTGATTAAAAATCTTCCAACAAACAAAATCCAGGACCAGATGGCTCCACAGGTGAATTCTATCAAACATTTAGAGAAGAGCTAACACCCACCCTTCTCAAACTCCTCCAAAAAATTGCACAGGAAGGAACACTGACAAAATCATTCTACAAGGCCACCATCACCCTGATACCAAAACCAGACAAAGATACTACAAAAAAAGAAAATTATCAACCAATATCACCGATGAATATAGATGCAAAAGTCCTCAACAAAATACTAGCAAACAGAATCCAACAACACATTACAAGGGTCATACACCATGATCAAGTGGGATTTATCCCAGGGATGCAAGGATTCTTCAATATATGCAAATCAATCAATGAGATACACCATATTAACAAACTAAAGAATAAAAACCATATGATCATGTCAATAGATGCAGAAAAAGCTTTCAACAAAATTCAACACCCATTTATGATAAAAACTCTCCAGAAAGTGGGCATAGAGGGAACCTGCCTCAACATAATAAAGGCCATATATGACAAACCCACAGCAAACATCATTCTCAATGGTGAAAAACTGAAAGCATTTCCTCTAAGGTCAGGAACAAGACAAGGATGTTCACTCTCATCACTGTTATTCAACATAGTTTTGGAAGTCCTAGCCACAGCAATCAGAGAAGAAAAAGAAATAAAGGAATACAAATTGGAAAGAAAGAAATAAAACTGTCACTGTTTGCAGATGACATGATACTATACATAGAGAATCCTAAAGATGTCACCAGAAAACTACTAGAGCAAATCAATGAATTTGGTAAAGTAACAGGATACAAAATTAATGCACAGAAATCTCTTCCATTCCTATATACTAATGATGAAAAATCTGAAAGAGAAATTAAGGAAACACTCCCACTTACCACTGCAACAAAAAAGAATTAAATACCTAGGAATAAACCTACCTTAGGAGACAAAAGACCTGTATGCAGAAAACAATAAAACACTGATGAAAAAAATTAAAGATGATACAAACAGATGGAGAGATATACCATGTGCTTGGATTGGAAGAATCAATATTGTGAAAATGACTACACTACCCAAAGCAATCTACAGATTCAATTCAATCCCTATCAAATTATCAATGGCATTTTTTATGGAGCTAGAAAAAAAAATCTTAAAATCTGTATGGAGACACAAAAGACCCCAAATAGCCAAAGCAGTCTTGAGGGAAAAAAACAGAGCTGGAGGAATCAAACTCCCTGACTTCAGACTATATTACTCAGCTACAGTAATCAAGACAATATGGTACTGGCACAAAAACAGAAATATAGATCAGTGGAACAAGACAGAAAGCCCAGAGATAAACCCACACACCTATGGTCAACAAATCTATGACAAAGGAGGCAAGGATATACAATGGAGAAAAGACAGTCTCTTCAGTAAGTGGTACTGGGAAAACTAGTCAGCTACATGTAAAAGAATGAAATCAGAACACTCCCTAACACCATACACAAAAATAAGCTCAAAATGGATTAGAGACCTAAATGTAAGGCCAGACACTATACAACTCTTAGAGGAAAACATAGGAAGAACACTCTTTGACATAAATCACAGCAAGATCTTTTTTGATCCACCTCATAGAGTAATGGAAATAAAAACAAAAATAAACAAATGGGACCTAATGAAACTTAGCTTTTGCACAGCAAAGGAAACTATAAACAAGACAAAAAGATAACCCTCAAAATGGGAGAAAATATTTGCAAACGAATCAATGGACAGAGGATTAATCTCCAAAATATATAAACAGCTCATGCAGCTCAATTTAAAAAAAACAAAAACTCAATCCAAAAATGGGCAGAAGACCTAAACAGACATTTCTCCAGAGAAGACATACAGATGGCCAAGAAGCACATGAAATCTGCTCAACATCACTAATTATTAGAGAAATGCAAATCAAAACTACAATGAGGTATCATCTCACACTAGTTAGAATGGGCATCATCAGAAAATCTACAAACAACAAATGCTGGAGAGGGTGTGGAGAAAAGGGAACCCTCTTGTACTGTTGGTGGGAATGTAAATTGATACAGCCACTATGGAGAACAGTACGGAGTTTCCTTAAAAAACTAAAAATAGAATTACTATATGATCCAGCAATCCCACTACTGGGCATATACCCAGAGAAAACCATAATTCAAAAAGACACATGCACCCCAATGTTCGTTGCAGCACTATTTACAATAGCCAGGTCATGGAAGCAACCTAAATGCCCCTCGACAGACGAATGGATAAAGAAGATGTGGTACATATATACAATGGAATATTACTCAGCCATAGAAAGGAACGAAATTGGGTCATTTGTTGAGACGTGGATGGATCTAGAGTCTGTCATACAGAGTGAAGTAAGTCAGAAAGAGAAAAACAAATATCGTATATTAATGCATATATGTGGAATCTAGAAAAATGGTACAGATGAACTGGTTTTCAGGGCAGAAATTGAGACACAGATGTAGAGAACAAACATATGGACACCAAGGGGGGAAGCGGCGGGGGAGGGGGTGGTGGTGGGATGAATTGGGCGATTGCGATTGACATGTATACACTGATGTGTATAAAACTGATGACTAATAAGGAGCTGCTGTATAAAAAAATAAATAAAATTAAAAATTAAAAAAATTATCTTATGTTCTGTTTAAAGCTACATCATAATGTTATAATTGAAGAGAATTCTACAATCCCTTAAGGAAAAAAGATTGGTAATAATTGTGCACATGAACTGAAAACGTGTAAAAAAAAAAAGTAAAATCCCTATAACTTAAAAAGGACAAATGAGAAACAGAAAAAATTTGCAACAAATACAACTTTTAGAGTTAATATCACTAATCTAAAAAGAGTGTATAAAATACTGTATTTTCCACCATTGCTTGATTTATTACAATGAGCATACACCATTTTTTCTAGTGAAGAAAATAACAAAGCTATTTTTATTTTTAAAGAAGTATTTGTTTAACCATGCCTCTTTCCTCCATTGTATAACTTCCAATATTTAAAGGAACCAACCAATAACTTTAGATCACACCATTTCAACTCTAACCACAGGGGGTCACAAAGCTGGATGTTTCTAAGAATCACCCAGGGGCTTCCCTGGTGGCGCAGTGGTTAAGAATCTGCCTGCCAATGCAGGGTACACAGGTTCGATCCCTGGTCTGGGAAGATCCCACATGCCGCAGAGCAACTAAGCCCGTGTGCCACAACTACTGAGCCTGCGCTCTAGAGCCTGCGAGCCACAACTACTGAGCCTGTGTGCCCCAACTACTGAAGCCCGTGTGCCTAGAGCGCATGCTCCGCAACAAGAGAAGCCACTGCAATGAGAAGCCTGAGCACCACAACAAAGAGTAGCCCCCACTCACTGCAATTATAGAAAGCCCACGCAGCAACAAAGACTCAACGCAGCCAAAAATAATTAAATTTATTAAAAAAAAAAAAAAAAAAAAGAATCACCCAGGAAGGTTTTATTGCTGATTTCAGGGGTAGAGGAATTTGCCTTTAAAATTTAACAAGCATCTTAATGTGTCTTGCCTGCTAACCTCACTTTGAAAACTATAATACCATAGCCAGTCAGACAACATTTTAACCTAAAAAAAAGTACACTGAGAGACTATCTCCATATTTACTAGGAGATGTAAAAATATCCAGTGCTTCTTAAAACAGCTACATTGGCCATTGAAGAATTGCTTTCTGTCTTGTAGCTTTGGTGGCCCCTTAAGACCTGATGTTAAAATGCTGGTGCCAAATGAAACTTACTGTCTAGGTTTTATCCTCAAGATGGCTTACATTTTATGCCAGGAAAACAATTCTGGGGTATGACACTAAATTCTCTTGCAGCTCCATGGTGTGAAGTATGTGAGGTCTGCCTTCCCCCAGTTAAATGCCTCTTACAGGAATTCAATCTTCTGTGTGCAGTATGAATTTCATTTAGTGGAGATGCTACACATATTTTTTAAGGTGAAAAAATTCTGCTTCTTTATTGGAATTTTCCTGCTTCATCCTGACAATCAGATTTTTTCATAAACTTGCAATGATCCTTATAAGGTTCTATTGGCTCCTCTTTCCCTCCTGAGTTTGCACTTCAATATTAGGAGCTTCACAGGCTTGAAGTATTGAGACACTAGTACAGTTCGCTAGTTATGTGTGACTTATTCAAAACTATCTTGTTAGATTAGAAACTTAAGATTTCAAGTCAATTGATGACATGTCTAGACTTAAATGTAGTCTACTTTGAGACAGCTTCCTATAATTGGTTTTTCAAAGGATGTGAAGGCCTTAAAAATGGATCATTTTTTCTAATTGTTTTTTCTCTTCTTTCAACTTTTAGTGACAAGTAGTTGGGTCCTATAACCCACATGTTTAAGCTTGCAGTCATTTCTCTCCTCATACATATGTATTGTTGTACTAGATAAAAACAACTGTTACCTTTTTATTGTTTATCTAACATTAGATCATTCCTTCCTTCCTTCTTCAATCATTGTTTGATCAGTTCTTATTGAGCACCAAGATACAGTCTAATTACCTTGCTAGATCATAAGCACACACGAATTTTGGAAACTAACTGCGAGTGATGTGATTTTGTTCTTCCCTATGCTTCCCCAGAAAGGAGCCAAACTCCACAATCACAACATAGCTCCAGAAATATCAGCTCTACAACTACCATGAGGTTACCTAATCTTGGTAAACGGCCATGAAAAAATTTTAGCGTGATGTCTTACCAGTCAGGGACTAACAAATAGCATTACTTTCATCTGGTGCTCATGGCCCCCAGTTGGGCACTTTTGGATCTCCTGGTCTTCACTGGTATAGAAATACCTAAGCATTCTACCACCCGATGATATATATGACATGCTCTGCCAGCTGCTCTACGTCATACTGGTTGAGGGACACACTCCTTCACAATTACCATTCTTCCAAAACAATCTTTACCCGTTATCTTGAATCTGGGAGTGGATCACTGATAAAAGACTGCTGTCTGAACGGGGATTGCTGGTCTCCAACGTCCTGATAATGATTTGGGATTGGCACCTGCTCACCCAGGCAGTAAAAATTTCTCTCTTCATGTCTCAACACCCTTGTACTGCTGTTTGATTTCTGAGAAGATTAAAAATTTACTCTCAGTGCCCAGGCCTCGCTCCATGCCAAAGAAAGCATCAAATTGGGATCAGTCAGGAGTCTCCCTTGGAAGTCATTGCCACGGATTCCACACATAAGATGATCTCACAGGAAGCTGTTTCGGAAATCCCCAGTATCAACGTGTGGGGCAGAGGCTTTGACTCTGTGAGGTTTCAGCAAAGCCTCTCTGATCTCTTGCTTGCATTTGTAGAATTCAAGACTCTGAACAGTGCCCAACAGGACTGGCAAAACATCCTTCTTCAATAATTCAATAATTTCACCAAACTCCCATATCTTAGACGAGTCACTGGTCACAGAGTTGTTATCATGCCATGTGTTTGGTCCCATGGGCAGTCTGCTTGTGTTTATTTTATTTGCTTCTAGATAGCCTCCGATACAACTTGGAAAACCCTGAGCCTAAAAATTGGGGGAATTATGCAAAGTTCATCTGGAAGTCAGCACAGACTTTAAGCAAGTCCCTCGTTCTTTGGGGCAAGATGGGCTGGGTAATAATTCTCAAGGTGTCAGCTTGGAGGAAGGTCTCTAATCAATAGGCCACAGCATTCTTTCTGGACTTAGACATTGTCTCAATCATAATGCTTCCCTCTGCCACAGACAAGGACATGGATGGCATGCTTATCAAATCCGATGAAATGCATGCAGCATATGAATCCCAAGAAACAGGACACTTGACGTCCAATTCTGCAATACACTTCAGAGAAACCTTTTCAGCGGTGTCTGTTCAATTTTCAGTGAAGATAGGATTTAGTGGCATATGAAGAGTAATTATCAAAAGACTTATACTGCCTGCTATTGTTGTGTTTTCTTCTTCATTCTCATTAGTAAGCCTTTTTGGGGTGGGGGCAAAACTGTATGCAGACTTTGAGATCACGGTACATGTCCACGGTAGTTAGTTCCAGCAAATTACAGCCAGCCATTTACTACCATCTTAAAGAAACACCCCAAGATATCACACACAGAAGATAAAGTCTTTGCAGGCAAGTTCAAGTCCTATAGCTCAAAGGCCACTGGATTTTAGAGCTGATAAAAATATTAGAAATTATCTAGCCTCATATTACAAATGAGGCACTTTAAAGCTACAGGATTCTCAGGACTTCCAAATGCCCCACTACAATTCAGAGATAAAGCCTGAATGAGAAGCCCACTCCCTCTCTATATGTCATTCCCTTGATGCTCCAGGATGCCTGACTCAATGCTTCCTTGTAAGTAGGCGGTGCCTCCCCTTCAGGTCCCCTTCTTCCCAACACACTCCCTGTGAGCCATTCACACCAGCATTCCCACAAAGCTCCATCCCTTTATTGTGGCTTCCTCTGTCTAGAAGTCCTTCCTTGTTGGTCTCTTCCAGGATCCAGCTCAAATATCAGATTTCGGGGAAACTATTTACGCCACCACAGTTAGCTGCTCATGTTCACTTTGTCCATACTATGTGAATTTTCAGACTGGTTTACATCCCGCTGTCTCTTCCACTGTGAGCTGCTGGGAGCAAGGATAAAATGTCAGCCATCTTGAAAATCCAACTTCGGGTAGAACCAGGTATATGGTGACAATAAATGGCCAAATTAAAACAAGCAAATCGACAACAACAGCGATTTAAAAAAAATTTAGGCCCAGCCCCATTCCATAATTCTGTTGAAGCCACAGAGATTAAAAAGACAACAGTTTTGCTCTCAAGGGGCTTACAATCCAATGGAGAATTCACTTATAACTTCTCAACAAATATCTGCTGAATGATGAATTAACGTGATCTAATTCCAATTCTCCCATGTTGATACGCTATTACCAAAATTCAACCGATCTCAGTGTGTTTTGTGGAGCCATCGTTTTTTATCTTGATTAACGAGACTTCCTACTTTGTGGTCCTGATTTCCTCACTTCATTGCATTTATCACAGCCCCCAGTGCTGGGCTCTCACCATAAAGCTGTACAGAGAACACCATGGGAAAATTCAGTCACACACATTAGAAGTGTCTCCCATGAAAAAACTATGCGTTGACCTGGAGTGGGGAAATAGGCACACATACTGCTAGTTGCAGTATAAAGCAGTACAATCATTCTGGTTATTGACTTGGCGATATTTATCACCATTTTAAATGTACATCTCTTAGTCCCAGCATTTCCGCTGCTAAAAATTTATCCCGTGAACACGTTTGCACAAATCTGCAAATGTATGAGGATATTCACTGCAGTGATGGTTGAAGTAGCATAAATTTTTTGTTACATCCATATACTGGAATTCCATGCAATCATTACAAAGGATGCAACAGATCTAAATACACTGAGAAGGAGAGATGTTCAATATATTAGTTCAAAACAAGGCACTGGAGAGTTAAGGTTTGGTAATACCCCACTTGTGTAAACAAAGAATAGATACACTTATTCGTATATGTATAAAAATTACTAAAAATATACAAAAAATATTAACAGAGATTGTAACAGTGGATGGTATAGAAGAAAGAAAGGGACGGGAGGACGATATTTTTATTTGATACACTTCTGCAGTGTTTGAATTATTTTTCTATTGAATATATTTTATGATTTCTTCCATCGTCTTATCACCTCCTTGTTTTATCTATTTCAGTTTAAGCAACTAGGTTTTCTCAAGACTAGGTTATTTATTCCATATTAACCCTCTCAAACTCATACACATCTCCCAAACTTATTCTCTCTAAACCACTTTTTCTGCTTTAAATATGACCTTTCCAAGATCTTTAGCTTATGATTAACCAGATGAAACCATCAGTACATGGACCCCCAATCCAGGTACCGAATCAGTTAAAACATCCGCAAACATTAGCAATGTCACAGTGTCATGACGCAGGAGGTCAAAGGTCCATGCACCCCACACAGGGAGTCACAGCAGGGCTTAACTGGGGCAGTTCTGGTTCTGCCATTAGGACCACGCACACTCCAATCTCAGTGAAAGTACATAACACACCGCAATTATCCCCGGATCATCGGCATGGTAGCCCCAAACAACTCCAGTCTACCACGTCAATGTATATTCCGGGAGTCTTTAATGCACGGATCATTTGCAAGCTGCGCCATAAAAGCCCTGGAGGAGCCGTGGCCGTGTGTGGAGTCGATGCACACTGAAGGACTCCCCCAGGCCCACATCACTGGCAGCGAGTGCATCGTGTCAATACATACTTCCGGAGCCCTGTGCGTGCTGAGGAACAATGTACACCAAAAATACCTATGAAATAGTTGTTACAATGCATACACAGTATTCACTCTTCTAAATGGAATGTCAGCAAGTTCAGTGTGCGACAAATAACTCCTAAAAGGCACAAAGCACTCCTAGAGGCCCAACTTTGCACACGGATGGTTAGTCCAGGGAATCACGGTTAGTCCAGGGAATCACGGTTAGTCCAGGGAATCGTGGCAAGACTGTGGCGAGAGCGTGGGTCTTTCTTTACAGTGAACAAAGGGAAAGGAACGGCCAGTTCATGCAACCTAAGTCACTGCTTCTACTCTTGTGTTGTCAAGGTTTTCAATAATCTGATTACTTCCTAATTATCTGCCTGGGCATTTGATGCTTAAGATCTAAGAACCTTCTCTTTCTCCATGCTCTGTTCCAAAGAACGTGCAGAGTAAGGTGAGAGGGAAGGGTCTTGGGTCTTAATTAAGCCTCTAGGCCAGCACTGTCCAATAGAAATATAATGTGAGCCACGTATGTCATTTTAAATGTTCTTTGTGGCCACATTTTTTAAACGGTATAAAGAAACAGACAATAGATTTTTAATAATATATCTTATTTCACCCATTATATCCAAAACATTATCATTTCAATAACCCATCAATACTTTAAAATGATTAATGAGACGGTTCACATTCTTTTTTTCAGTCTTCGCAATCCAGCCTGTATTTCACACTTACAGCACATCTCCATTTGGATCAGCCAAATTTCAAGTGCTCAAGAGCCACACGCGTCCAGTGGCTGCCCCAGGGGACCGCACAGCTGCAGAGGCCTAGGGAAACGAATCCCAGCAGCTTAAACATTCACTGTGCCCCGTCAACTACCTGTCTCAAAGCAGGTGTGTGTCTAGCTTGCCGTCTCATCTCCTGACAGCGCTGCACCTGCCGAACCGCCTTTTCTCAGCCGCCTCAGCGGGTAGGTCTGTTTGGGGCTTTGTAATCCTAAAAAGGACCACAAAGAAGCCTTCAGAAAGGGAAGAGAACTTTAGGCCAAAGTGATACTGTCAGTGTCAAGTCCTCTTTCTTGGAGATGGAGCTGAAGAGGAGAGCGAGGGGCTGCTGGGGGGAGGGAAAAGGAGCGGGGACGGCGCCCAGTGTGAGGGTGACGGCCTCCCTGCCACTAACCCCCCCAAACGTGCCGTCAGCCGGGCTTGCGGGGTCACGGGGGTCAGCCCAGGTGGGGTGGCTGGGGTCTGAGGCTGAGTCTTCCCAGGGGCACAAAGGGGGCGGGGGTGCAAGGAGAGGGAGAAGACAGGGAGAGCGGGAGCGGGCGCGGGTGCGTGCCGAGCCACAGACAAAGCCTGCGGCTAGCAGCGGAGACGCGGCGCCGCGCTCATTCGGGTACTCGCGGGACGCAGGGGGCGGGGGAAGGGCGAAGGCCGGGGCCCGGCAGGCCTATTTGAATATAAGGCTCTGCCACGCTCGGGGCGCTGCTGACAACTTCATTACCTCCGCGGGTAAAAATGACTGCGGGCGAATGCAAACGGCGCGTCCGTCTCGCCGCCTGCCTCATCTGCAGCCGGCTTCAGGCGGGGCCCCGCACAGCACCGCCTCCTCCGCACACCCCGTGCAGCGCCCCCCTTCCCCCAGGGCACCGCGCAGTGCCGCCCCCTCTCCGCGCCGCCGGCGGCGCCCCACCGGCGAGCCCGGCTAGGGACGCCACGGGGTGTGGGTGACTGGGAATTGCTAATCTACTAAGATTTGCTCGTGAATGTTAAGAAAATGCCCTGCCTCTTAACTGTCATCGAATTAACGTATGGAAATGCCAGAAAAAGAGAGTACTCTGTGCGTAGGATTCCTAATCTTGAACCCTGATAGAAGAGGTTGGACCCCACTGGTTCCCGACCACCACTTCCATGGTGATTAAGTTGGACGAAAGCATCCCCAGCACCCCATCTTCACCCACTGAGCAAGCAGGTGAGGGGGTGTGCTACTCCCTGTTCTTCAGACCTTAGGGTCCTGCCGCCACCAGGACGTTGCTGCGTCACCGCGCAGAACCCCTTCCCAAACCCCCAGCCTAGTTGAGCAGTCCATATGGGAATGGGGGCAAGTCGTGTGCAGAAGGAAAGGCTGTTTCCAGAGCCTCTCTCCTTCCTTTGGCATAGAGAAAAAGGGGAGGACCGACTCCTGGCAAGAAGTCACCTCCTGCCTTGCGACAGACAGCTGCGGTTATTCCGTGTGGACTCCTTGTGAACTTCTGGGAAGCAGGAGCGAGGTCATTTTTATTAATAATAAAAATAGCAGCAATAATAATAAACATCTACTGAAGGTTTATTATGCACAAAACATTATGCCCACTGCTTTACCGAGATTATTTTATTTTTGCCACAATGACCCTAGTGCTGTCCTGGAAACTGGGGTTTAGCCAAGCCTTGCAAGGAGCCCAGGGTAACCCAGCTAGGAAGGCGTGGAGCACAGGTGAGAAAGCAGGCCTCCCTCCCTCCAGAGCCTGTGCTCTCAACCACTCCGCAATTTTCAGGGCTTTTCTTGCAGCTCAGGCTGCTGTCCCATGCCCTCTTCCTTCTCCCCTATGTCCCCCAGCCCCCCAAGCCATTCATCCCTTGCGACTGAAGGGTGAATCCTAAATAGTATAAATCAATCAGATCAACCCCTTCTTTTGTCCAGGCCTTGGTACAGAAAAGAGCACGTGACCAGTCCTGGCCAACGCCAGGTATGGGGGACATCTGCGGGGGGGGTTCTGGGAAATGCTTCCTTGCCATATGGTATCTTAGCCCTGTGCCTATTTGGGCGGTGTCCACTACCTGGTAACCAGCAGCAAAGGTACTCTACGGAGACAGATTTGCAAGATTTAGTACGATTCATGCGAGGGCTGAAGTTTAGGAAAGTGGCTTTCTAGTCCCATCTCTACCAGCAGTGAAATCATGCTGCTTCATGATTATTCAGGACTATATTTAAGGTTGATTCCTTTTTGGAACAAGAGAAAATGTAAAGAAGTTAACAAATGAAAACTTGAGAAATTTCGTCATGTCTGTTCCCCACTCTGTTTCCGTTTCTTCATCAGTAAAATGACTGAAGAGCTTCTGCTCCTGGGCAAAGGGAACCTCACAATTCCAACTTCTTTTACTGGGCACCAACCTCATTCAGTCTCAAGGCTCTAAGCAGCTTTTCCTCGACTCCCTTTTCCGTCAAGACATCTCTTTGCCTACACAGGCAAGGCATCCCTTCCCTCCCAGGGCATCAGACCCTCTAACTGTCCTGCATGCGCACATCCAGTTGTCTGAACTTAACTGCCTTTGAAATGTTGTTTACTGGCCTCCAAGTAGTCTCTCTGGAGAACTTGCGTCTGGTTTTGAACGTTTGGAAAACAATGGCTACTTAACCAGTCACTTACTTGTTTCCCTTGGCAATTGCTTTAAAACATAGAATCCAAATTAGAATATGGAAAATTGATTTTTATTGTTTCATTAAAGTCACACACACTTATTAAAATATGCCAAAAAACCTATGTAAAATATTAATATGTGCTTTAACAATTCATCCAGAATCAATAAGTGATGACCAGCTCAAACATCGCTAATGTTTCCCACCACCGAGGAAAGGAAACCCAAACTCCTTAGCAAGACATTCAGGACAACCCACAATCTGTACCTAACCAGCTCCAGCCGTATCTGTCTACCGTTATATACCCCCAAATCATACTGTCGCACTTCCTCTCCCATGACATACAGTTCAGCAGGTTGGGGGCCCACATTGTCTAGAATGCCCTTGAACCTCACCTCCAAATTTTCCAAGTCCAGATTAAATACCACCTTTTGCAAGAAGCCTTTCCCATTCCTCACATTTAGCGACACAAAATATTGAGTTGTCTAGTATTTGTTCTCAGTAATACTTGGCATATGTTTTGTGTTTATTGACACCCAGTATTCTAGAAATAATGCACATGTCCAAATAGCAGAGGACTTAAATATTATTATGCAAACAAGTAAAATGGGTTATAAATATTATCAGCAGAATGTATATACAGCTCCCAGCTTAAGGATGAGCTGTTCTCTTAAAGACGATAAAATAAAGCTTCTTTCACCTCTCATTTTTGACGAAATAACTTTGATATAAATAAAATAGGAAACCTGTCTCTACTAGCTTAAACAACAAGGAAAATGTAATATCTCCTGTAGGAAGTCTCAGGTAGCAGGTGCTGAGGTTGATTAATTCATGTTTAGTGTTGTCAAGGACCCAGGTTCTTCTCATCTTTCCACTCCTCCATCCTCAGATTATTGACCTTGTCCTTAGCTAGTTCTCCTCAGGGTCTTAAAATGGCTGCCATAGTTCCAGGCATCACTTGAAGAAATGGTAAAGTCCAGCCAAAATAGTGGGCCTAGTCTTACTTTAAATTTCTTCTTAAGAGTGGGGAAGTTGGGGGCAGGGCGGTGGCAGGAGTAGGAGCAGCCAGGAGCCTAGGTCGGGCAGAGGATGAGGGCAAGTGCAGGGCTCAGTGCTGCCCCAGCCCCTGCACCACACTCCTGCCCACCCTGCGGCCCGCAGCAGGCAGAGTCCACGAGAGTTTGCCCCTGAGCTCGGGGAAGTTTCCCACAGAAACTCCAGTCCCACGAAAGCAGTACCTGCCGGTGCCCTCCACTCCCCTGGCCACTGGCGAGAAGGTATTGTGGAGAGGGACCTTCAAGATGGTGAAAGAGTAAGACGTGGAGATCACCTTCCTTCCCACAAATACATCAAAAATACATCTACGTGTGGAACAACTCCTACAGAACACCTACTGAAGGCTGGCAGAAGACCTCAGACTTCCCTAAAGACACTCTCAGGCGACCTACACACAGTGTGTGTGTGGGGGGGGGGTAGCAAATCCAAAGCTAAATCCCAGGAGCTGTGCGAACAAAGAAGAGAAAGGGAAATCTCTCCCAGCAGCCTCAGGAGCAGCGGATTAAATCTCCACAATCAACTTGATGTACCCTGCATCTGTGGAATACCTGAATAGACAATGAATCATCCCAAAATTGAGGTGGTGGACTATGGGAGCAACTGTAGACTTGGGGTTTGCTTTCTGCATCTAATTTGTTTCTGGTTTTATGTTTATCTTAGTTTAGTATTTAGAGGTTATTATCATTGGTAGATTTGTTTATTGATTTGGTTGCTCTCTTCCTCTCTCTCTCTCTCTCTCTCTATATATATATATATATATATGTGTGTGTGTGTGTGTGTGTGTGTGTGTTTTCCTTTTTCTCTTTTTGTGAGTGTGTATGAATATGCTTCATTGTGTGATTTTGTCTGTATAGCTTTCCTTTTACCATTTGTCCTAGGATTTTCTCTGTCTGGTTTTTTTGGGTTTTTTTTTTTGATAGTTTTTAGTGCTTGTTTTCATTGGTGGATTTGTATTTTGGTTTGGTTGTTCTTTCTTTCCTTTTTTATTACTTTTTTATTTTTAATAATATTTTTATTTTAATAGCTTTTTATTTTATTTATTATTTTCTTTCTTTCTTTCTTTTTCTCCCTTTTCTTCTGAGCCGAGTGGCTGACAGGGTCTTGGTGCTCTGCCAGTGTCTGGCCCGGCCTCTGAGGTGGGAGAGCCGAGTTCAGGACACTAGTCTACCACAGACCTCCCGGCCCCACATAATATCAAACTGTGAAAGCTCTCCCAGAGATCTCCATCTCAACGCTAAGACCCAGCTCCACTCAACGAACAGCAAGCTACAGGGCTGGACACCCTATACCAAACAAGTAGCAAGACAGGAACACAAACCCACCCATTAGCAGAGAGGCTGCCTAAAATCATAATAAGGTCACAGACACCCCAAAACACACCACCGGACGCAGTCCTGCCCACCAGAAAGACAAGATCCAGTCTCATCCACCAGAACACAGGAACCAGTCCCCTCCACCAGGAAGGCTACACAACCCACTGAACCAACTTTCCCCACTGGGGCAGACACCAAAAACAATGGGAACCTGCAGCCTGCGAAAAGGAGACCCCAAACAAAGTTAAACAAACTGAGAAGACAGAGAAATACACAGCAAATGAGGAGCAAGGTAAAAACCCACCAGACCAAACAAATAAAGAGGAAATAGGAAGGCTACCTGAAAAAGAATTCAGAGTAATGATAGTAAAGATGATCCAAAATCTTGGAAATAGAACGCAGAAAATACAAGAAAGTTTTAACAAGGACCTAGAACTAAAGAGCAAACAAATAATGATGAACAACCCAATAAATGAAATTAAAAATTCTCCAGAAGGAATCAATGGCAGAATAACTGAGGCAGAAGAACGGATAAGTGACCTGGAAGATAAAATAGTGGAAATAACTACCACAGAGCAGAATAAAGAAAAAAGAATGAAAAGAATTGAGGACAGTCTCAGAGACCTCTGGGACAACATTAAGCACACCAACATTCAAATTATAGGGGTCCCAGAAGAAGAAGAGAAAAAAAAGGGACTGAGAAAATATTTGAAGAGATTATAGTTGAACACATCCCTAATATGGGAAAGGAAATAGTCAATCAAGTCCAGAAAGCACAGAGAGTCCCATACAGGGTAAATCCAAGGAGAACCACACCAAGACACATATTAATCAAACTATCAAAAATTAAATACAAAGGGAAAATATTGAAAACAAGGGAAGAGCAACAAATAACATACAAGGGAATCCCCATAAGGTTAACAGCTGATCTTTCAATAGAAACTCTGAAAGCCAGAAGGGAGTGGCAGGACATATTTAAAGTGATGAAAGGGAAAAACCTACAACCAAGATTACTCTACCCAGGAAGGATCTCATTCAGATTCAATGGAGAAATTAAAACATTTACAGGCAAGCAAAAGCTAAGAGAATTCAGCACCACCAAACTAACTTTACAACAAATGCTAAAGGAACTTCTTCAGGCAGGAAACACAAGAGAAGGAGAAGACCTACAATAACAAACCCAAAACAATTAAGAAAATGGTATTAGGAACATGCATATCTATAACGACCTTAAACGTAAATGCATTAAATGCTCCAACCAAAAGACATCAACTGGCTGAATGGATACAAAAACAAGACCCGTATATATGCTGTCTAAAAGAGACCCAAGTCAGACCTAGGGACACATCAGACTGAAAGTGAGGTTATGAAAAAAGATACTCCATGCAAATGGAAATCAAAAGAAAGCTGGTATAGCAATTCTCATATCAGACAAAATGGACTTTAAAATAAAGACCATTACAAGAGACAAAGAAGGACACTACATAATGATCAAGGGATCAATCCAAGAAGAAGACATAACAATTGTAAATATTTATGCACCCAACATAGGAGCATCTAAACATATAAGGCAAATGCTAACAATCATAAAAGGGGAAATCGACAGTAACACAATAATAGTAGGGGTCTTTAACACCCCACCTTCACCAATGGACAGATCATCCAAAATGAAAGTAAATAAGTAAACACAAACTTAAATGATACATTAAGTAAGATGGACTTAAATGATATTTATAGGACACTCCAGCCAAACACAACAGAATACACTTTCTTCTCAAGTGCTCATGGAATGTTCTCCAGTATAGATCATATCTTGGGCCACAAATCAAGCCTTGGTAAATTTAAGAAAATTGAAATCGTATCAAGTATCTTTTCTGACCACAATGCGATGGGACTAGATATCAATTACAGGAAAAAATCTGTAAAAAATATGGAGGCTAAACAATACACTACTAAATAACCAAGAGATCACTGAAGAAATCAAAGAGGAAATCAAAACATACCTAGAAACAAATGACAATGAAAACACGATGACCCAAACCTATGGGATGCAGCAAAAGCAGTTCTAAGAGGGAACTTTATAGCAATACAATCCTACCGCAAGAACAAGAAACATCTCAGACAAACAACCTAACCTTACACCTAAAGCAATTAGAGAAAGAATAACAAAAAATCCCCAAAGTTAGCCGAAGGAAAGAAATCATAAAGATCAGATCAGAAATAAATGAAAAACAAATGAAGGAAACAATAGCAAAGATCAATAAAACTAAAAGCTGGTTCTTTGAAAAGGTAAACAAAATTGATAAACCATTAGCCAGACTCATCAAGAAAAAAAGGGAGAAGACTCAAATCAATAGAATTAGAAATGAAAAAGGAGAAGGAAAAACCGACACTTCAGAAATACAAAGGATCATGAGAGATTACTACAAGCAACTATATGCCAATAAAATGGACAACCTGGAAGAAATGGACAAATTCTTAGAAAAGCACAACCTTCCAAGACTGAGCCAGGAAGAAATAGAAAATATAAACAGACCAATCACAAACACTGAATTTGAGACTGTGATTAAAAATCTTCCAACAAACAAAAGCCCAGGACCAGATGACTTCACAGGCGAATTCTATCAAACATTTAGAGAAGAGCTAACACCTATCCTTCTCAAACTCTTCCAAAATATAGCAGAGGGAGGAACACTCCCCAACTCATTCTATGAGGCCACCATCACCCTGATAACAAAACCAGACAAGGATGTCACGAAAAAAGAAAACTACAGGCCAATATCACTGATGAACATAGATGCAAAAATCCTTAACAAAATACAAGCAAACAGAATCCAAAAGCACATTAAAGGGATCATACACCATGATCAAGTGGGGTTTATCCCAGGAATGCAAGGATTCTTCAATGTATGCAAATCAAGCAATGTGATACAGCATATTAACAAAGTGGA
Source organism: Phocoena sinus (assembly GCF_008692025.1). NCBI lineage: Eukaryota > Metazoa > Chordata > Mammalia > Artiodactyla > Phocoenidae > Phocoena > Phocoena sinus. Next base: position 49,982,913 of record NC_045771.1, read on the forward strand.
GGATAAAAACCATATGATCATCTCAATAGATGCAGAAAACGCTTTCAACAAAATTCAACACTGATTTATGATAAAAATTCTCCAGAAAGTAGGCATGGAGGGAACTTACCTCAACATAATAAAGGCCATATATGACAAATCCACAGCCAACATCATTCTCAATGGTGAAAAACTGAAAGCATTTCCACAACGATCAGGAACAAGACAAGGTTGCCCACTCTCACCACTATTATTCAACATAGTTTTAGAAGTTTTAGCCACAGCAATCAGAGAAGAAAAAGTAATAAGAGGAATCCAAATTGGAAAAGAAAAAGTAAAACTGTCACTCTTTGCAGATGATATGATACTATACACAGAGAATCCTAAAGATGCTACCAGAAAACTACTAGAGCTAATCAATGAATTTGGTAAAGTAACAGGATACAAAATTAATGCACAGAAATCACTTGCATTCCTATACACTAATGATGAAAAATCTGAAAGAGAAATTAAGGAAACACTCCCATTTACCACTGCAACAAAAGAATAAAATACCTAGGAATAAACCTATCTAAGGAGACAAAAGACCTGTATGCAGAAAACTATAAGACACTGATGAAAGAAATTAAAGATGATACAAACAGATGGAGAGACATACCATGTTCTTGGATTGGAAGAATCAATATTGTGAAAATGACTCTACTACCCAAAGCAATCTACAGATTCAGTGCAATCCCTATCAAACTAGCAATGGCATTTTTCACACAACTAGAACAAAAAATTTCACAGTTTGTATAGAAACACAAAAGACCGCAAATAGCCAAAGCAATCTTGAGAAAGAAAAATGGAGCTGGAGGAATCAGGCTCCCTGACTTCAGACTATACTACAAAGCTACAGTATTCAAGACAGAATGGTACTGGCACAAAAACAGAAATATAGATCAATGGAACAGGATAGAAAGCCCAGAGGTAAACCCACGCATATATGGTCACTTTATCTTTGATAAAGTAGGCAAGAATATACACTGGAGAAAAGACAGCCTCTTCAATAAGTGGTGCTGGGAAAACTGGACAGCTACCTGTAAAAGAATGAAATTAGAACACTCCCTAACACCATACACAAAAATAAACTCAAAATGGATTAAAGACCTAAATGTAAGGCCAGACACTATCAAACTCTTAGAGGACAACATAGGCAGAACACTGTGACATAAATCACAGCAAGATCCTTTTGGACCCACCGCCTAGAGAAATGGAAATAAAAACAAAAATAAACAAACGGAACCTAATGAAACTTAAAAGCTTTTGCACAGCAAAGGAAAATATAAACAAGACGAAAAGACAACCCTCAGAATGGGAGAAAATATTTGCAAATGAAGCTACTGACAAAGGATTAATCTCCAAAATATACAAGTAGCTCATGCAGCTCAATATCAAAAAAACAAACAACCCAATCCAAAAATGGGCAGAAGACCTAAATAGACATTTCTCCAGAGAAGACATAGAGATGGCCAAAAAACACATGAAAGGATTCTCAACATCACTAATCATTAGAGAAATGCAAATCAAAACTACAGTGAGGTATCACCTCACAACAGTCAGAATGGCCATCATCAAAAAATCTACAAACAATAAATGCTGGAGAGGGTATGGAGAAAAGGGAACCCTCTTGCACTGTTGGTGGGCATGTAAGTTGATACAGCCACTACGGAGAACCATATGAGGTTCCTTTAAAAACTAAAAATAGAACTACCATATGACTCAGCAATCCCACTACTGGGCATATACCCTGAGAAAACCATAATTCAAAAAGAGTCATGTACCACAATGTTCATTGCAGCACTATTTACAGTAGCCAGGACATGGGAGCAACCTAAGTGTCCATCAACAGATGAATGGATAAAGAAGATGTGGCACATATATACAATGGAATATATTACGCAGCCATAAAAAGAAACGAAACTGAGTTATTTGCAGTGAGGTGGATGGACCTAGAGACTGTCATACAGAGTGAAGTCAGTCAGAAAGAGAAAAGCAAGTACCATATGCTAACACATATATATGGAATCAAAAAATAAATGGTTCTGAAGAACCTAGGGGTAGGACAGGAATAAAGACGCAGACATAGAAAATGGACTTGGGGACACGGGGAGGGGGAAGAGTATGCTGGGATGAAGTGAGAGAGTAGCATTGACATATATACACTACCAAATATAAAATAGCTAGTGGGAATCAGCCGCATAGCACAGGGAGATCAGCTCGGTGCTTTTTGACCACCTAGTGGGGTGAGATAGGGAGGGTGGGAGGGAGATGCAAGAGGGAGGGGATATGGGAATATATGTATACATATAGCTGATTCACTTTATTATACAGCAGAAACTAACACACCATTGTAAAGCAATTATACTCCAATAAAGATGTTATAAAAAAAAAAAAAAAGCATGGGGAAGTTATACCAAAAGCCCCCTCGGAAGATCTTTGCTCATATTTCTTTGGCCAGAACTGGGTCACATGCCTATCTCTAAACTTTCACTAGCAAGGGAGATGAGATTATCATCAATGATAATTAATCAAATAAGACAGGCAATATTAAAACGAAAGCTGAATTTTAGTGTGTCTCCCAGCCACCTATTCCTGCATACAAACTATTGCAAAGCTTGTTGGCTTAAAAAAATTATCTATCTTTCTCAAGAATCTGTGCTGGGGAGACGGAAGTGATTACCAAGGAAGAAAGGAAGATTATTGGGTTGGTAACTAAAAGTGTCTCTCTGCAACTTATGATGGTTTATCATCTGAAAGTCAAAGATAGTCATATTTAGATTATTCTTGTATTGGTCTTTTCCACAAAATGTGTTCTAAAAATGGTGTATATTGATTTAGCCAGTAGTAAATTGGCTGAATTCCACTGGTAATTTTCTTAGAGGGTGGTAAAATCAGTTTTACTCTTTTGCTTTGCTTTTTTTCCAAAATAACTAGCCATATAATGGACTCCACATAGGAGTTTTCCTTTTCAATAATAATGCTTGACTGAACTAAATCATTTTTGCCCTAAATTCTTTAGTTTGCAGACATCTTAGAATTTAGATCAGGAGGATAGCAAATAATTCATTTGACTTAGCAAATAATTTGATAACTGAATTGCTCACCATCAGAATATTACCCTTTTGAAAATCAGTAAATCACAGAAGCTTTTGAAGATTAAATTATTAAATAACCATCTCCCTCTTTCATCAGGGCAGGTAGGAAAATTGCAACATACATTCTTTGTTTTGTAGTGTCACTTCCTTATCCTAAATAGGCCTTCTAGTTCTCTTTTTTTATAAACTTATTTATTTATTTATTTTTGGCTGCATTGGGTCTTCGTTGCCGTGCACCGGCTTTCAGTAGTTGCTGCGAGTGGGGGCTACTCTTCGTTGCATTGCGTGGGCTTCTTATTGCAGTGGCTTCTCTTGTTGCAGAGCACGGGCTCTAGGCACGCGGGCTTCAGTAGTTGTGGCAGGCAGGCTTCAGTAGTTGTGGCTCATGGGCTCTAGAGTGCAGGCTCAGTAGTTGTGGCGCACGGGCTTAGCTGCTTCGCGGCATGTGAGATCTTCCTGGACCAGGGCTCAAACCCGTGTCCCCTGCATTGGCAGACGGATTCTTAACCACTGCACCACCAGGGAAGCCCCTAGTTCTCTTTTAACTTTTACATACCTGAGGTTAAAAAAAAGTTTAAGTGGTGGCTATAGTTAGATTTGTATCATTTACTAAAACAATACATGGACTTCCTTTTGTGATTATATCTTCCATCTTCTTATAAATGTATAGCTGCCTCTATAACAATACGTAGTCAGATGATGAATGTTCATATATTAATGCTACCTCTCACCCCTTTTTTCCCAAGAAGCTCATGGCACTGCTTGCACAAAATTGGATGTATTTCAACATCACCTCTGTGAATCGTAGACCATTAAAGCCAGAATTACAGCCCTCTCATTTGATGAGTGAAGAAAGAGCCTAAAGAATTTTCTGGAAGTCTCCAGGCTAGTTAGTGGTAGTGTGAGATCTCATTATCTTCTTTCCTGGTTGACTGCCCTTTACACCACATAATACTATTCATGATTAACCTTTAGTACAGAACTAAGTTTAACCAGGTTATCAAGTCAAATTCCTTATTATGGAGTTGGTGGCAGCCACTCAGCCTAGTCCCTGCAGGGTCAGGGTTCCCATTATATCCTCAGGGGCAGAGAGCTTGTCGTCTACCTCCAGCCCATCATATCCAGAGATCCCACCTAGCACTACGTACCATCAAGCCCCACTCACAGGTAAGATCTCCTCAAGGTCTCCTCAAATCCCTGTTTTATTACATGTCCCAGCAGCCCAGGCAAAACCAGGGTACAAGAAGCGTACTTGATAAGGTGCTTCTCTCTTCCACGCCTGTTTAGCTAGTGAGGAAAGGGGAAAATGGAAGAATGCAGTTGATGATGCATTGCTCTCCATCTTCTCACCATCGCAGTGAATTTTAAGATTAGAATCTGACAGCTCAATCATATAAGTAGGTTTTTCGTTCTCAAATGTTAGCTGAATTTTCCCCCTTAAATAATTATCTGGATTTAGAAACCCTGGGGCCCGTATTTTTCCAATATGGAATTATTCCATTTGCATCATTTATTTAAGCCCACAACTCATTTGTTCAAATCGTATACTTCTAAACAGGAGAAAGGAAAACGCGCTCTAACCCTCTAATATCTTTAACAATTAAAGCACAACTAGAAAATGAAGCCTCTTCCTCCGCCTCTTCTTCTTTGAGCAGCAATTGCTAAAATCCACAGTAATGAGGTAGACTGTGCTAAGAATTTTCTTCACTTAACATTTCTCATTATTAATAAATTTTACACTGACAACTATAAAGTGAACACTTAGGATTTATGCACCTAACCTAATTACATATGCTACATGTACGCATTTCATTATTTACTTGACAGATTCATTCCTTGATATCATAAATAATTGAACAAGAATCAAATATTAACAATCAGATACATGTTAATTCTCCTCAAATCTGTAGAAATAAACTATATTTTTATTTTCAGTTCAACAAGCACTGATTAAAATGTCTTCATTAGGCAAATTTCACAAGCAAAGTTCTTGATCTACTTTTCGTACTTTCACTGAAAATTAAACCTGGACCAAATTATTCCAGGATTACTTCATGAAAAACAATGAATACAATAGTATTTCTAACAAGCCACTGGATCCATAATCTTTCTCAAGCCCTGCTGTATCTTATATACGAAACATTAATCTGTGTGTTTTAAAAGAATTTGAAAAGGAATTTTCAAATATAGCTTTTATTATAAACTAGGAACCAGCACCATACTGGTTCTTAGTAGTATATTACCAGAGCTTCTTGTCTTATGGGATGATGGGTTTAATCACACAATAATTATATAACTTGTTTAAAGAAAAATTTCTAGGCATTCTGGATAATAGTAGAACTAAATTTATTGCGGCTGAAAATTTACCCTGAGATCAAAGTATAGCTGTTACTTTTTCTGCTTTAATGAGCTAGGTTTAAATTTTTTAATTCATGTATATCAACATCTTCACTGATCAAACTATTCTCACATTTTATCAGATTTGCTTTGGTAGAGCATACCATACAATTTCATCATTTAAAAAATATTAAAGATTCATAGATAGCCACATTATTCATAATACAAGATTAATGTCAGGCTGACAGGTTTTTGTAAAGATCTGACTCTTTTTTTCTAAGTGCATATACCATATCTGTGTGCAATGTACCTCTGATGTTGCATATTGATTACTCCCTTCTCTTCTCTTCTAATGCTAAAGAGAGAATATTATAGAATGATTGTCAGGGTTAGTGTGTCTCTGACCTACACATGTACTATTAATAATTTATGAGCTGACTTGAAATACAGCACCAAGAAACCAACTGAGGACCACTGCCGCTGCCTGGAATGATATATACTCGGTTTTGACAGCACGTGCACCCGGATTTTGAGGTTCTGTTGTTAAAATACGTAGAGAGACACAAGTGCTCTAAGTGCCAGAGCTAAGTGAATGGAAGGAAGCCATGCTTCTTTGTTAGAAATCTCAAGTAGCTACATTTATCTCTTTTCATTCTATCCTTTACATGTCATGAAATTTCCTTTTTAAATTATCTAATCAGATTTCCAAGTGAACTCATGGTGTCTATAAACATTAGAGAATCTACATTCAAGCAATATGGAGGTGTAGAAAGCAAAAGGTCAGGTCTTCTTACTTCCCACATTCCTTCACACCCAAGAGTTTGTCTGGTGTGGATCCTTTCAGACTGTGTTCTATGCTCACACAAAGATCGTGGAGGTAGGGATAGAGTTTCCCCTACCCTCAAAAATGGTATCACACTCTACATACTGCGCTGCAATTTGCTTTTTTCACTCAACAATATATCAAAGACATTCCCCATATCAGCACATACATTTGTAGTTCAGTTTTTAAACAACAATATAGTGTTCTATTTTATAGAGGTACCATGGCTCATTTATCCATCACTTTATTAATAGATTGTTAAGCTGTCTCAGGTTTTTCACAATTAAAGAACAATGCCACATACACTGAACATACTATGCACTTGCTTAACTGTTTCACTAAGACAGCGTCCTGGAAGTGGAATTGCTAGGTCAGTAACTGATTGTTTAAATCCCCTTAACCGGTCAGTTAGGTGAGAATCAATAAATATTACCATTTAGGATTTAAATATTATAACATTTCATTAATAGATGTGCTCATAATATTTAAGTGTATTTTTTAAAAACATACTTTTAAAACTTTAAGAATAGGGAGAAATTTAGGAAAAAGATTATGTAAGGTTTTAGTTACATTAATTTCATATGTGAGTAGCTTTCTGCAAAAGCAGACTAACGCCGAAGTTGTTTCTAACGGTTTAGCAATATGTCATCAAGCCACCTGTCTGTATATACTATTTTTAACATCCATGTCCAAAGCAGCCAGTCTTCATTCTAGCAGTGCTACCCATAACTAAGGATGTTGATAGAGATTGACAACTGTTAAACCACTGAATGTTTTTCAAAATATATTCAAAGCATTTTATGTTTGAAAACATTTCATCTAGGAAATCTAATTAAAAACAAGGTTATATTTATTTGAAACCACCACAAGTAAGTATAATTTATACAATTTTCTGCTTTTCACCTAAATTGTTTGAAGCCTTCTACAAACTTCAGTGTAATGGTTACCTAGTGTGTCTGTCAAGTTCTATTATGTGAACTAGAATATGCTTTCAGAAAGATGCCTTGCATCCAATGACAGGCACTTCCTATCTGCTAGGATTCAGAAAAATTGGAACATTGATCATTTCATGTAGAGATTTTCCTTAGCAAGAAGATAAAGGGAAACCTTATTATGCTAAATGACTTACTAGTCAAAAGTAGCCAGGACACTGAAACCTAGAAACTAGTTAATGGTTTGTAACAAGTCAGAAATATAAAGATGTTCAACCAAGAAAATGACATCAAGCAGCACCGGCTACAAGAGAAAAGAGCAGCCTGTCAGAATCACGCGAGAAGACTGTGGTGACAGGTAGACAATAAGATGGGATGACACCGGTTCCTCTCACCGGGGGTGTTTTCAACAGCTTTCTCTTGGGAGTTTCCATGCACTTCCTTTGTAGGAAAGCTTCCCTCTAAAAATGGCAGCAGACCCCTTGGAGGTCTTGTTAAAATTCTTGTTCTGTGTTACGAAGTGTGTTGTTTAAGGCAGATGGCAGTATGCGAACAGTTCATTCTTTGTTGTATAAAGGAAAGTGGGAACAACAGTCACACCAGTAAGGTAGCTCATGGCTGACATATCCCTGTAATATTGCACAGTAGGCATCGTGAAACAGGAAATGAGTCAAAGGGGAAAATCGGCCCACAATCCCACCCAAGATGGCAGACAGCATGAATCCTAACAGAAATAATATGGTACATAATGAATATTTCATATGCAGATTGGTATCCATTATATCTGCAAACAAATTTCATACACCAGCTGAAACCTCCACATCACCATTAGAATGAACACTGTTTTTAGTTTTAAGAGAAATTTTCTTTCATTCACTCTCCGCTACAAAACTGCAGCTATAACAGTGTACCTCTACCTACCTCACTATGGACTATAAAGGCTATGCCATGAAAGAATTGAAAGAAAGCAAGGAGCCCAACTATTGCCCAATGACTTCTTTAATACCAGTAATTTTAAGGAATCCATCTACTTTATCTAAAATAATGCATCTCTGTTTTTTACTTAACCCTGTTCTAATGTAAAGTTATATCATTTCCTATATGTCTACTTAAAGTGTTATAATACCATTAAACTATTTCCAATAGGGTAATAGCTGTTAAAACAGTCTTCTAAACTATTTCTCTCTTTTTTTATCTTATTCCCAACATATTTTAAGGTGTATGACAAAATAAACATTTCATAACCTTTTTCAGCTAAATTTTTTCCTATTAATGTCATTTCAACCAGTGGGAGATCTATATTTTCCACACTGCAGTTCTACATCTAAAATTATTTCTGATATAGATTAGCTGTCCCTTAGTGAGCCATGAAAGACAAAATCTTAGCCTCTTTAAGCCCGTCTTGTTTGACAGCATGCAAGCATTTACATGAAATATAAAGCAAATATTTGTTCTTTTCATACAAGCTGTCAGCACAAACTTGGGTTGTTTAGAAACCTGTTCAGACAAACAGAATTGGCATTTACTACATGACATACGGTAAAAGGTCAACAATAGGTAAAATCAAAGATTACTGAAAAAGAAATAAAGAGTTGACATGCATTTATGGAACCAAAGTTGATCACATTATGCCATAACTTATATAGTAAACTGACAATTAAAACTTCATTGTTTATTCATTTGGTTGTTTAAGAAAATGTGGGGCTTGATTTTAGTTGCTTACTTACCAGATATTAACTTTTCGTTCACTGCAGGGATAGGTATAAGAAAATTCTTATTACCCTGAAAAGTTCCCAATTAAAGTTGCTTTTCAGCTTCTTTCTCCACGGAACTTTCTAATAGCTAATAGGAATGTATTCCGGAGAGTTCTTGATATTACTGCCACCTAATCAGGGCCACTGAGCCACTACCTACAATTGCCCAGCAAAGTCAGGCTTCTGCTTTAAGGAACTTGTGATTCCTGAGTGTGCAGGAGCAGTGGTTTACCAAATGATGCAAATTTGCTTTCCTCCGTGCCTCTAGGATTTGCACTATAATGGCTTCCCTGGGGAGTACCTCCATCATGGAGGCACATTTCATCTGCTCCTAGACCCGCTCTGTTCTGGAGCCACAAGCATGGAACTTGTCCTGCTTCCTGTGGACAGCGTCCCATCTGCTGAACACACATTTTAATAAGGAAACTCTATTTCCAGGGAAATACCTATTGGTATTAACAAGAAAATAGCCTCTCTACAAGATTCTCTGAAAAGAAACCGTGTCAGTGCCACTCATTCTGCTTTCAAAGACAAGTCCCTGTAATTACTTTCTCCCCTTCGTTTCCTTGTCTGGATAAAGCAAAAAGATCAAGAGAATCTATCCATTTTCCCCAGATACCTTCCAAAATGTGCATCCATTTTGCAAGCTGGGATCAGAAATTTCATCATCTGTATTTGTATTAGTAATTCACTGCACGAAGAGAACAGGGGGCAGAGGAGGAGAGCAAGCATGCAAGCAAACATCAGACAGACAATTGTATATATGCAAATGATTGCAAATTTCTGCCAGCATCTCCCTATCTATAACCAAGCAACATGGAAGCCTATTCATCCCTCAGCTTCTTCACTGCCAAATATGGTTGTGGATCTGGAGGAAGATACTAGGAGACATTGAACTTTCAGCCACTGGGACTAAATCTAACTCAAAACCTACTATATAAAAAGCCAATGCATAAATAGAATCAATGATTTTCTAGAAAGACACAAGATATGCAACCTCCTGGCTACAGAGGACAGAAGAACAAGATGCCCTGCGAGCAGGCAAGGGAAGGGAACGGTTGCAAGCGGATCTCCAGCCCAACTGACAGAGGACTGAAGGGTTGCCTCCTGGCTTCAGGGCGGTGCATGTGCATAAACGGCCTGGGCAAGAAGGGGCATGGGAAACCAGAAAGAGGCAGGATGCAGAAAATGCCCCAAATTCAAATTCGTAAATACGAAGTGTTCACTTTCAAATGAATGTATACATGGTGTTTGAAAATCATCCTGTATTTTGGTTTGTCTTGAAATCAATTATTCCCAAACAATATTGGTAGTAGAAAATGTCATGACTTTCTTTATTCTTATATATTTATTTTACTCACTGCAAATCAGAAATAATGGTAATAACTCATATATACATGCTTTTCACAGACAGTAATTCCATTCATCCTCAAAATTATGCTTCGAGGTAGGGTCAGTATACCCATTTTACAGGGTAAAGAAACCTGGACGTGGAGGTTGAATCAGCTCCACTGTGAACTTAGAGTGAAAGGGGCAGCCCAAAGAAAACCAAGCGACTTGTGAGAAGAGAAGGGACAGTGGGCAGGTGAAACGATGGATGTTTACTATGTCTACTAGTTGTCCCTCAGCTACCGCCTCTGATTCATTCTGTCTGGCATTATGGTTAGATGTTTTCATGTGTATCTGCCCTCGGATTGAGAGCCCCTGAGAACTATGTATCTGGACTATGTATTTGTTATCACTGTATCTCCTGGAGGACCCAGGACAATCCTCCGAATATAGTATATGCTCAGTAAATATTTCTAGACATTATTGTTTCATTAAACTAGTTTAAACCAGCTCATCTTTTGCTCATTTTAAGTTCTGTGGTGCCTTGTTCTTTTTACTACATGGATATACATAAAATCTCACACACACATAAACCTTTCAACACCATCAGAGACAGGATTTCAACAGCAGAAGCAAATATCCTATGTTCATAATTTACACATATATTGACTGTCCTGTAAAATCATTCCCTCAGCTAACTTTACACAGGTGAGAAAAAGCAAGCTTCTGCGGTGCCTTTCTAAATCATTTCATTTTGCTGTTCTGTTTTTGTTCAGCAAATGCTGTATTTGCTGAAAATTCAAGTGTCTACAACTCTGTGTCCTTTCACAAGGTGTTAGTATGCAGTTGTCATCATTTGGATTTTACTGTGGTGTAGAAATGTCCTTACTCTTTCCTTGAGTCATTTAATTTCCATTTCTGGCCTTTCTCAAGGACTCCCCTCAAAACCTATAATCTCAAGTACGGCCTTCATTCCTTCTTCCTGGGTTTACAGCTGCCCAGCTAGAGACTCTGCCCAGCCTTGCTTGTAGCTAGACGTGGCCATGTGACTGAGTTCCTACCAAGTGATGTAGCGATGTGTACAACTTCCAGATCATCTGCTTAAAGATGTCTGGGATTTGATTTCAAATAATCTAGCAAAGGAGGACATATCTGGGGGATATAACAGTACAAGTCCGACCATGTGAAGATAACTTGAAGCTGAGTGATGGGCACATGGGGATGTATTATACTACATTATCCCTACCTTTATATGGATATGTTTGGAATTTTCTATTGAAAAATAAATTAAAAGGTGCTTGCGCCAGATGTGTTGTCCCCTTTCCTTCTTACTGGCTGGAAATAGAAATGACTGGAGTGACCTTGGAAAGCACCTGTGGAGGATGGCAGAGCCACCCCACCAGACTGGGTCCCTGACTGACTTCCTGGAGCAGGGCTTACCCACCTGCCTTGGAGACTTACTGAAAGAGAAATTGATTTCTCGCTCATTTGAGCCATTGCATTGTGGGGTCTCTTTGTTACAGCTACAGAGTTCTCTACATAACCCAGCTCCCTATTTACTTACATTCTGTTTCCAAAGTCTCCTTTACTCTAACAGAAAGTAGAGTCTCACCTGCTTTCCCCATTCCTTTACTTTTCTCTGGCTCTCTTATAGGTTGGCAGAGTGTTAGAACTCAATCAACCTTTATTATGGTTACAGTTTTTGTTCCTCTGGAGATCAGGCAGAACCACAAGCCACACAAACACCTAGATTGCACTAAGACCAACTTAAATTGCTCACAATCCAACTCACTGTCAAAACCCTTACAAAAGTGTCACTTTTGAGTTTGAAAGTCTACTATTTAATATAGCTATTGACGAACTTTATTCAAAAAAAGAACCCTACATTATTACAGCAAAACTTAGTACGAAATAGTAATGTTGAAAACATTTCAACTAGACAATAAAAGGTTAAGAAAAAATTTAAGTTTCTCCACACAAAATATGGTTGTATTCTAAACCACCATTTAGGCTGCATCTGGCCCATCAGTGTTTGTCTCTCCCTCTCCAGGGCTGGCACAGCCCAGCACAGTGCTTTTAGGACTTTTAAATTTCAGTGTGTGTACAGGGAAGATGCTCTCCAGTCCAGAAGAGTTTCTGCCCTTCCCTGTGGCCTCACAGCAGCCTCTTCCACACTGACCCTGACCATAGATTGGGCTTAACATGTAGCATGAGGCGTGTGAGTTAAAATAATTTTCCAAAAGGAGTCGTTAATCCTTGTAATAAATTGCCTAAGAAGGTCACAGACTCTTTCTCCAATAGTCCTTAGAAATAAGGTAGATTTTCACACAATGGCTTTTAGGGGAGGTCCTGTGAAGGTCAGAGGGTGAACTTGGTAGGTAAACCAACAAAGAGGAAAGCAAAAATGAGATGCAAACTAATGTTTGTTATTCACTGAAACCAAACAAAATGAGGAGTTTCGGGAAGTTCTCTTTGCAGGGTTAGACTGCAGGTTTCACTTTGCCCACTTTCGCTCACAGGGAAAAAAAATAATCGGCTGTGAGTATAGCCGACCTGTTCCCACCCTCTGCCCCCCAGCACACTCCACACTCCACTCCCAGCCCTCCTGCCCCCACCCTTCAGGAGAATTCTGTCTTTGCCAGACTAGTTCCTGAGCTATGGCTGCACAGGTTGGAATTAGTGTGGGCAGGAATCGAGAGGATTGGGTTTACACCAAGAGCTACTGGGAGAAGTGCAAAGGAGTTTAGAGAAAAAGAGGAGAAAGACAAGAGCCAGTGTGGGCTGGGATCTGGAAGTTTGAAAAGAGGCTACAGTTGTCAGGAGTTTGAAAAAAGCTGACAAGGAATGTGAGGTGTACACAGATAGATAGACCTATATCTATCTAGAGATAGAGAGGGAAGCGGGACTGGGGCTTTTAAGAAAGTTTTGGATGTTAATATTAGAATCCTTCAGTGTTTTTTAAGGAGAACTTAGTAAACTTTAAATTATTTTTCAATTGCTTTTTGAAAGCCAGACTGGGTTTCAGCTTTATGGGGTTATATGACATAGCAGCATACATTTGGAGAACATGCTAGTCTGTCCATATAGTCAAGTATTTCAACTTAATCATCAACCATTTATTGAACGTCAATCTAGTATGTACACACTGCGCTAGGCACAATGCCTTAGAAATGAGGCGACCAAATGAAATATTTCACCAAAGTATTTCATCAAATGGTCTCTTTGATCAAAGAAAAGAGGAATCTTGAGCAGAGCATTGATTGACTGCCACGTAGACCTCACGAATGGACAACTACATCACCATTTCAAGGTCTACTGCTGGAGAGAAATGGGAAATGAGGCACTGTAACAGAGGGTTCTCCTACACCCTCAGGACGACCAACATTTTCAAGTTCAAGGAGGCAGACATCTCTGAATTACCTACTACCATTCCTGAAGTTCTTCTTCTACTACTTTTGCTGGTTCTGCCACAGGAAAGGGGCTTTAAGAAGGGTCCTACGTAGAGGAGACCTTCAAGATGGCGGAGGAGTAAGACGTGGAGATCACCTTCCTCCTGACAAATACATCAGAAATACATCATTAATAAATGTGGAACAACTCCTACAGAACACCTACTGAATGCTGGCAGAAGACCTCAGACTTCCCAAAAGGCAAGAAACTCCCCACGTACCTGCACAGGGCAAAAGAAAAAAGAAAAAACAGAGACAAAAGAATAGGGACGGGACCTGCACCAGTGGGAGGGAGCTGTGAAGGAGGAAAGGTTTCCACACACTAGGAAGCCCCTTCGAGGGCGGAGACTGGGGGTGGCGGAGGGGGGAAGCTTCGGAGCCGCGTAGGAGAGCGCAGCAACAGGGGTGCGGAGGGCAAAGCGGAGAAATTCCCGCACAGAGGATAGGTGTCGACCGGCACTCACAAACACGAGAGGCTTGTCTGCTCACCCGCCGGGGTGGGCGGGGCTGCGAGCTGAGGCTCGCGCTTCGGAGGTCAGATCCCAGGGAGAGGACTGGGGTTGGCTTCATGAACACAGCCTGAAGGGGCTAGTGCGCCACAGCTAGCCGGGAGGGAGTCCGGGAAAAAGTCTGGAACTGCCTAAGAGGCAAGAGACCATTGTTTTGGGGTGCACGAGGAGAGGGGATTCAGAGCACTGCCTAAACAAGCTCCAGAGACGGGCGTGAGCCGTGGCTATCAGCAGGGACCCCAAAGACGGGCATGAGATGCTAAGGCTGCTGCTGCCACCACCAAGAAGCCTGTGTGCAAGCACAGGTCACCATCCACACCTACCCTCCTGGGAGCCTGTGCAGCCAGCCACTGCCAGGGTCCCGTGGTCCAGGGACAACTTCCCTGGAAGAACATACGGCGCGCCTCAGGCTGGTGCAACGTCACGCCGGCCTCTGCCGCCGCAGGCTCGCCCTGCATTCCGTACCCTGCCCTCCACCCAGCCTGAGTGAGCCAGAGGCCCCTAATAAGCCGCTCCTTTAACCCCGTGCTGTCTGAGCGAAGAACAGACGCCCTCCTGCGACCTACACGCAGAGGTGGGGCCAAATGCAAAGATGAACCCCGGGAGCTGTGCGAACAAAGAAGAGAAAGGGAAATCTCTCCCAGCAGCCTCAGGAGCAGCGGATTAAATCTCCACAATCAACTTGATGTACCCTGCATCTGTGGAATACCTGAACAGACAACAAATCATCCCAAATTGAGGTGGTGGACTTTGGGAGCAATTGTAGACTTGGGGTTTGCTTTCTGCATCTAATTTGTTTCTGGTCTTATGTTTATCTTAGTTTAGTATGTAGAGTTTATCATTAGATTTGTTTATTGATTTGGTTGCTCTCTTCCTTTTTTATTTTTATATATATAGATGTATATATATTTTTCCTTTTTCTCTTTTTGTGAGTGTGTATGTGTATGCTTCTTTGTGTGATTTTGTCTGTATGGCTTTGCTTTTACCATTTGTTCTAGGGTTCTGTCTGCCCTTTTTTTTTTTTTTTTTTAGTATAGTTTTTAGCGCTTGTTATCATTGGTGCATTTGTTTTTCAGTTTGGTTGATATTTCTTTCTTTTTTCTTTTAGTATAGGTTTTAGCACTTGTTATCATTGGTGGATTTGTTTTTTGGTTTGGTTGCTCTCTAGTTTTTTTATTACTTTTTTATTTTAATAACTTTATTTCCTTCCTTCCTTTCTTTATTGCTTTTTTTCTCGCTTTTCTTCGGAAATGGGTGGCTGACAGTGTCTTTGTGCTCCGACCAGGTGTCAGGCCTGTACCTCTGAGGTGGGAGACCCAAGTTCAGGATATTGGGCCACCAGAGACCTCCTGGCTCCATGTAATATCAAATGGTAAAAATCTCCCAGAGATCTCCATCTCAATGCTAAGACCCAGCTCCACTCAGCGACCAGCAAACTATAGTGCTGGACACCCTATGCCAAACAACTAGCAAAACAGGAACACAAACCCACCCATTAGCAGAGAGGCTGCCTAAAATCATAAGGTCACAGACACCCCAAAACACACCACCGGACGCAGTCCTGCCCACCAGAAAGACAAGATCCAGTGTCATCCACCAGAACACAGGCACCAGTCCCCTCTACCAGGAAGCCTACACAGTCCACTGAAACAACCTTAGCCACTGGGGGCAGACACCAAAAACAATGGGAACTACCAACCTGCAGGCTGTGAAAAGGAGACCCCAAACACAGTAAGATAAGCAAAATGAGAAGACAGAAAAACACACAGCAGATGAAGGAGCAAGGTAAAAACCCACCAGGCCTAACAAATGAAGAGGAAATAGGCAGTCTACCTGAAAAAGAATTCAGAGTAATGATAGTAAAGGTGATCCAAAATCTTGGAAACAGAATGGAGAAAATACAAGAAACGTTTAACAAGGACCTAGGAGAACTAAAGAGCAAACAAATGATGAACAACCCAATAAATGAAATTAAAAATTCTTTAGAAAGAATCAATAGCAGAATAACTAAGGCAGAAAAATAAGTGACCTGGAAGATAAAATAGTGGAAATAACTACCACAGAGCAGAATAAAGAAAAAAGAATGAAAAGAATTGAGGACAGTCTCAGAGAGCTCTGGGACAACATTAAGCACACCAACATTCGAATTATAGGGGTCCCAGAAGAAGAAGAGAAAAAAGAAAAAAGGACTGAGAAACTACTTGAAGAGATTATAGTTGAACACTTCCCTAATATGGGAAAGGAAATAGTCAATCAAGTCCACGAAGCACAGAGAGCCCCATACAGGATAAATCCAAGGAGAAACATGCCAAGACACATATTAATCAAACTATCAAAAATTAAAAACAAAGAAAAAATATTAAAAGCAGCAAGGGAAAAACGACAAATAACATGCAAGGGAATCCCCATAAGGTTAACAGCTGATCTTTCAGTAGAAACTCTGAAAGCCAGAAGGGAGTGGCAGGACATATTTAAAGTGATGAAAGGGAAAAACCTACAACCAAGATTACTCTACCCAGCAAGGATCTCATTCAGATTCCACAGAGAAATTAAAACGTTTACAGACAAGCAAAAGCTAAGAGAGTTCAGCAGCACCAAACCAGCTTTACAACAAATGCTAAAGGAACTTCTTTAGGCAGGAAACACAAGAGAAGGAAAAGACCTACAATAACAAACCCAAAACAATTAAGAAAATGGTAATAGGAACATACATATCAATTATGACCTTAAATGTAAATGGATTAAATACTCCAACCAAAAGACATTGACTGGCTGAATGGATGCAAAAACAAGATCTGTATATATGTTGTCTACAAGAGACCCACTTCAGACATAGGGACACATACAGACTGAAAGTGAGGGGATGGAAAAAGATATTCCATGCAAATGGAAATCAAAAGAAAGCTGGAATAGCAATTCTCATATCAGACAAAGTAGACTTTAAAATAAAGACTATTACAAGAGACAAAGAAGGACACTACATAATGATCAAGGGATCAATCCAAGAAGAAGACATAACAATTGTAAATATTTATGCACCCAACATAGGAGCATCTAAACATATAAGGCAAATGCTAACAATCATAAAAGGGGAAGTCGACAGTAACACATTCATAGTAGGGGACTTTAACACCCCACTTTCACCAATGGACAGATCATCCAAAATGAAAATAAATAAGGAAACACAAGCTTTAAATGATACATTAAGCAGGATGGACTTAAATGATATTTATAGCACATTCCAGCCAAACACAACAGAATACACTTTCTTCTCAAGTGCTCATGGAAAATTCTCCAGGATAGACCATATCTTGGGTCACAAATCAAGCCTTGGTAAATTTAAGAAAATTGAAATCGTATCAAGTATCTTTTCCGACCACAATGCTATGAGACTAAATATCAATTACAGGAAAAGATCTGTAAAAACTACATATACATGGAGGCTAAACAATACACTACTAAATAACCATGAGATCACTGAAGAAATCAAAAGAGGAAATCAAACAATGCGTAGAAACAAATGACAATGAAGACACGATGACCAAAAACCTATGGGATGCAGCAAGAGCAGTTCTAAGAGGGAAGTTTATAGCAATACAGTCCTACCTCAAGAAACAAGAAACATCTCAAATAAACAACCTAAACTTACACCTAAGGCAGAGAAAGAAGAATTTAATAAAACCCCAAAGTTAGCACAAGGAAAGGAATCATAAAGATTACATTAGCTATAAATGAAAGAGAAATGAAGGAAACAATAGCAAAGATCAATAAACCTAAAAGTTAGTTCTTTGAGAAGATAAACAAAATTGATAAACCATTAGCCAGACTCATCAAGAAAAAAAGGGAGACGACTCAAATCAATAGAATTAGAAATGAAAAAGAAGTAACAACTGACACGGCAGAAATACAAAGGATCGTGAGAGATTACCACAAGCAACTATATGCCAATAAAATGGACAACCTGGAAGAAATGGACAAATTCTTACAAAAGCACCACCTTCCAAGACTGAACCAGGAAGAAATAGAAAATATAAACAGACCAATCACAAGCACTGAAATTGAAACTGTGATTAAAAATATTCCAACAAACAAAAAACCAGGACCAGATGGCTTCACAGGCAAATTCTATCAAACATTTAGAGAAGAGCTAACACCCATCCTTCTCAAACTCTTCCAAAATATAGCAGAGGGAGGAACATTGCCCAACTCATTCTATGAGGCCACCATCACCCTGATACCAAACCAGACAAAGATGTCACAAAGAAAGAAAACTACAGGCCAATATCACTGATGAACATAGATGCAAAAATCCTCAACAAAATACTAACAAACAGAATCCAACAACACATTAAACGGATCATACACCATGATCAAGGGGGGTTTATTCCAGGAATGCAAGGATTCTTCAATATACGCAAATCAATCAACGTGACACACCATATTAACAAATTGAAGGCGAAAAACCATACGATCATCTCAGTAGATGCAGAGAAAGCTTTCGACAAAATTCAACACCCATTTATGATGAAAACCTTCCAGAAAGTAGGCATGGAGGGAACTTACCTCAACATAATAAAGGCCATATATGACAAACCCACAGCCAACTTTGTTCTCAATGGTGAAAAACTGAAACCATTTCCTCTAAGGTCAGGAACAAGACAAGGCTGTCCACTCTCACCTCTATTATTCAACATAGTTTTGGAAGTTTTAGCCACAGCAATCAGAGAAGAAAAAGGAATCCGAATCAGAAAAGAGAAAGTAAAACTGTCACTGTTTGCAGATGACATGATACCATATATAGAGAATCCTAAAGATGCTACCAGAAAACTACTAGAGCTAATCAATGAATTTGATAGAGTAGCAGGATACAAAATTTATGCACAGAAATCTCTTGCATTCCTATACACTAATGATGAAAACTCTGCAAGAGAAATTAAGGAAACACTCCCATTTACCACTGCAACAAAAAGAATAACATACCTAGGAATAAACCTACCTTAGGAGACAAAAGACCTGTATGCAGAAAACTATAAAACACTGATGAAAGAAATTAAAGATGATACTAACAGATGGAGAGATATACCATGTTCTTGGATTGGAAGAATCAACATTGTGAAAATGACTATACTACGCAAAGCAATCTACAGATTCAGTGCAATCCCTATCAAACTACCAATGGCATTTTTCACAGATCTAGAAAAAAATTTCAATTTGTATGGAAGCACAAAAGACCTCGAATAGCCAAAGCAGTATTGAGAAAGAAAAACGGAGCTGGAGGAATCAGGCTCCGGACTTCAGACTATACTACAAAGCTACAGTAATCAAGATACTATGGTACTGGCACAAAAACAGAAATACAGATCAATGGAACAGGACAGAAAGCCCAGAGATAAACCCACGCACATATAGTCATCTTATTTTTGATAAAGGAAGCAAGAATATACGGTGGAGAAAAGACAGCCTCTTCAACAAGTGGTGCTAGGAAAACTGGACAGCTACATGTAAAAGAATGAAATTAGAACACTCCCTAACGCCATACACAAAAGTAAGCTCAAAATGGATTAAACACCTAAATGTAAGGCCAGACACTATAAAACTCTTAGAGGAAAACACAGGCAGAACACTCTATGACATAAATCACAGCCAGATCCTTTTTACCCACCTGCTAAAGAAATGGAAATAAAAACAAAAACAAACAAATGGGACCTAATGAAACTTCAAAGCTTTTGCACAGCAAAGGAAAACATAAACAAGACGGAAAGACAACCCTCAGAATGGGAGAAAATATTTGCAAATGAAGCAACTGACAAAGGATTAATCTCTAAAATTTACAAGCAGCTCATGAAGCTCAATATCAAAAAAAACCAAACAACCCAATCCAAAAATGGGCAGAAGACCTAAATACACATTTCTCCAATGAAGATATACAGATTGCCAACAAACACATGAAAGGATGCTCAACATCACTAATCATTAGAGAAATGCAAATCAAAACTACAATGAGGTATCACCTCACACCAGTCAGAATGGCCATCATCAAAAAATCTAGAAACAATAAATGCTGGAGACGGTGTGGAGAAAAGGGAACCCTCTTGCACTGTTGGTGGGAATGTAAATCGATACAGCCACTATGGAGAACAGTATGGAGGTTCCTTAAAAAACTAAAAACAGAACTACCATATGACCCAGCAATCCCACTACTGGGCATATACCCTGAGACAACCATAATTCAAAAAGAGTCATGTACCACAATGTTCATTTCAGCTCTATTTACAATAGCCAGGACATGGAAGCAACCTAAGTGTCCATCAACAGATGAATGGATAAAGAAGATGTGGCACATATATACAATGGAATATTGCTCAACCAGAAAAAGAAACAGAATTGAATTACTGTAGTGAGGTGGATGGTGGACCTAGAAACTGTCATACAGAGTGAAGTAAGTCATAAAGAGAAAAACAAATACTGTATGCAAAAAAAAAATGATTCTGAAGAACCTAGGGGCAGGACAGGTATAAAGACGCAGAAGCAGAGAATGGACTTGAGGACATGGGGAGGGGGAAGGGTAAGCTGGGACGAAGTAAGACAGTGGCATGGACATATATACACTACCTAAAGTAAAATAGACAGCTAGTGGGAAGCAGCTGCATGGCACAGGGAGATCAGCTCGGTCCTTTGTAACCACCTAGAGGGGTGGGATAGGGAGGATGGGAGGGAGACACAAGAGGGAGGAGATATGGGGATATATGTATATGTATAGCTGATTCACTTTGTTATAAAGCAGAAACTAACACACCATTGTAAAGGCATTATACTCCAATAAAGATGTAACAAACAAATAAATAAATAAAATTAATTAAAAAAAAAAAAGAAGGGGCCTACGTAGGACAGTAATTCATCCCTGACTCTGGAACGTGCTCCTTATTAAACTGTGGCTGGTGCTGGGAGGGCGGGGTGGGTCAGAGATAAAATGCAGTCCTCGCCCTCCGGGGACTACTGCCTGAAGAGAAGATGGGTGGACAACGATGCAGCACAGGGGGATGGGTGCTTCCAGAAAGGCATGTGCGAATATGAGGCAGGTCCTGCCCAGAAAACACTGCAAGTGTCCCTGCCCTGTAGAGGGTGTTGTCAGAGTGGACATCTGCACCGGGAGGCATTTCATCAGAGTCCTGAAAAGGAGAAATTAGCCAAGCAAGAAGGCATAGGAGGGGAAATGAAAAGACCCTTCCAAGTACCGGGAACACACAGTGATTTCATCAGCACCTCACACCTGCCCTCAGGTTGTATTATTATCTTCATGTGGTAAATGAAGAAACAAACTCCAAAAGTTAAGGGACCTGCCCCAAGTCACTCATCTTTAAGCAGTGAGCCTAAGATTTAAACTTAGCACCATACTCCCTGACTCTTTACAGAACCTAGTCTCAGAAGGGGATTCCTTCTCATTTGGTGATGTCCACACATCCCTCACACCTTGGCCTCAGGAACACTTAGGATGAACACAAGTGTCCCTTAACCATTCTGGGAAGGAATCCAAAGTATTATAGATTCAAAAGATCATAAAATTTTTATTGTCTTCTTGGATATGGTTTTGAAAAACAGTATCTCACACACACACACACACTCTCTCTCTCTCTCTCTCTCTCTCTCTCTCTCTCTCTCTCTCTCTCTCACTCACTGTATATCAACATATGAAAGGCACTGAGAAGTCCTGCAGAAATAATGTAATAGACCATGAAAACCTCCGCCCTCTCTTTCTTCCTTCCTTCCTTCTTCCTTCCTTTCTTTCTTTCTTTCTTTTTCTTTCTTTTTCTTTCTTTCTTACTTTCCTTTCTTTCTTTCTTTCTATAACCCTTATTAACACAGAATATTAAAGACATTCTGTATTGTCTTCTTATTGTAGTGATGAGGAAACTGCAGTCTACAGAGGGTGGGAGCTGCCTTTGGGTATATGTTAGTGGCAGAGCCAGAACCCCGTTCACTAGACTTCCTTCCTGTCAACACCCTCTAGGCTAAATCACACTTCAAAGTGTCCATTCCATACCTCCAATATATAAACAGTACATACAGCACATAAGCTGATAACCTTGTAATTGTCAACTTACAAATTACCCTTTTTAAAAAATACAAAGAAATCCCTAGGTGAGAGCTGAGATAGTGTATACAAATTTGAAGTGTGTTTATACACACTATTAATCGCCCTTGTCAAGGTTTATACTAGTTATCCAAGTCTTGCTGATATCAATTGTTTATCTTCACAGACTTCCCACTGAAATAATAATACCAATAACAACTACTAGCTCTTTTTTTGCTCTCAACGTGAAGGATAACATTAATATACTGATGCAAATTTCCAGTGTTTATGCATGCACTTAAATGAAACCAAAGCTGAAGAAATCACACCTTAACAAGATAATCACAAAACAAATCTTTGTACCAAGCACTTCATTGCTAGATCATATTCCATTATCACAAAAAAAAATCTTTACTTTGGAATTTGGTTGGAATCAAGACAGCAAAAAAAGTGGGAGAGGAAATTGGAAATCCTTTCGTTTTTGCAAAGATTCACATTGTAACAATATTTCTTATATTAAAATTAAAGTTGTTTGGAAAATTTTTAAAGTAATATACAAATTTAAAAACACATTTCAAGAGCAGTCAGTATCCAACTTTGAATAGTATTTATGAATATTCTAGTATGAATAACATACTAGAAAAGGTCAACTGGGCTTTATGTCTAAAAAGTTAAATATGCAGTGCTTGTATTCTGCATTAGCAGAAGGAGGAAAATGATACCCTGAAAATATTTTAAACGTGCAACTTTGCTTATCTTCCTGTATTAATGATCCTTATGGCAGTTGTTATATTAACCTTATCACGTTGCACAGTAATTGGGGAAAGCTATTATGAAAGAAAGGAAAAGAAAAAGCATTTAGCTTAATCTTGGAACTTTTTTCCAACCTAGCATTTTTTTGATTATCAAAGAGGGTGAAAACGAAAGTTAGATTTTTACTGGATTTTCTTAAAATCTCAAAGAAGAAACTAGAGAGTTCCAAACGGGTGATTCATTAAACATTGTATTCTGTGAAAAGGACACAAATCAGATTATCGACGAACTGCTCATTATGTGAATTCTGGGTTTCATGAGGTCCACGAAGGAGCTCTGACTAGGAGACAGTCAGTGGCTCCTGAGAAAGCCAGTTTCTCCTTCGGGGCTCTGAATCGCTCATTTGTGGATATGATATTCAGAAAATGCCATTTGCCCCTCATAAGACTTCTATGTCCTTCATACATTTCTGTGTGCACATAGAGGAAATTCAAAGGCTCCATCTTTTAATCCCTTCTAACTTGGACAACTATACTAAACCTGACCCTGAGACCTTTCTACCTTCACGTGCTCTCAAGGTGCTTGAGAAACCAGCTAACTTTATGATTGAAATTAATGTTTTCATTCAACCGCCGATGCTTGCGCTCAATACACATACCAGCAGTGTGAGCACCAGCCCCTTCCGCTCCTTCAGCCAGGTAATATGCTTTTTCCTTTTTTTTTTTTTTTCTTACTTTTTTTTTTTTTTCCCATTATCCTTTTAATACAGAGCAGGGCTACTGATTACAAAGAGGCAGTTTGACTCCAGCAATAGGTCTTCTTCACTAATCCTCACTGTCATGGAAATTCCAGCTGCTACAAGAATAAGAGGCTCAATCCATATTTGCCAGCTCTAATATGAAATCTGTCAGAACGCAAATTAATGAGTTCCAAATTCCTTACATCACGATAACAGGTTAAGACTGGTCAATTAATTACATAAATCCTTCCCGATTCATTGTGCATTTGCAGCCCAGATTGTGTCTTACATTACTCCATGACACAAGGCCTTTTGGCTCCTGTTGTTCTGCAGAAAGGCCCCATTTAAGTGGAGGCTGCCTGCCACAGCAAAATGTTAAATGTCACACGTTAAATTTGCACTTTTCTGTAATTGCTTTTGTTAAAAAAAAAAAAAAAATTAAACTACAGCACAGGGCTCCCAGTACACCACTATGCAGAGGGCTGGGATTGCTGAATGGATCCCAGGGCAGGCAAGCTATCTTTTACAATTTATACAGGTCTGAGAGTTTACAGTCTCCTTTGTACCTGGTGCCCAGTAGGCAGCGGAGCCCAGAACGTGCACGTTTGTGCAAATAAACCAAAGCTTCCCTAAGATCTGCGGCAACAAAAGCATATATTCAGAAGATTCTTTTCCTTATGAAAGGATTACAATAGGATTCTTTGGCCAGTTTCCCTTTTGTTTACCAGTAAAAGTATTAGATATATAAAACACTGTTGATCTACTCACCTTTTCAGGACCATATTTTGTACAAATATATGTTATACTTGTGCAGGTCTTTGTGTAGGCTTTGCTATTTGTATTTGTAACTGGCACACACCTACAGAGGGAGAATAATTGAGGATTAAGATCTCAAAGGACTTCAAAAATTATCCGGGCCTTATCCTTCTTAAAACATCAAAATGCACCTGGAATCACAACTAGCTAGATTTAGACCTAGAACTATAGGCGTCCAGTGCCATCTCTCTTCACCACACTACATTTCCTGATGGAGTGGACTTTTTAAGTACCTAGGTACTCTGTATCCAATGGAACCTGTTCCGGTTGTGTTTCCTGCATCATCCTTTTGAGGGCTGGGTGTTCGGCGAATACACAAGCGAGCAGATGATGCTCCCAAGCACCGACGGAAAGCTGTGTGAGGCGTGGGTTCTTTCCACTTAGGAGCCCTAACACCACGCCACCACACAGACAGCTAGCCAGACCCCAGGCGGCGCGTTCTGCCGCGGACCGCCGGGCCACCGCGCTGGCCCAGCAGCGCCCCCCTCTGTCCTCCCGCAGCCTTGCATCGGGTCGCCACTGGCCGCGCGCTTTTTTCCAGGGTAAAGGAAGCTCGGCCTCTGGGCTCCAGGCCTGATGGGGTGAGGGACTTGCCCCTCCCTATACGTCCCCCACCCTCCCACATACATACATTAAACCCTGACCTAGGGCCGGTTCTGAACCCAGAGGCAAGCGCTTCTTCCCCGGCGAGCAAGTCCCGACACCAAGCGTCGTCGGTCCCCTCCCTTCCCAGACAGATTAACGGGTTAACGCGACGGCGCGCCCACCCGCAGGTTTTATTTAGGGTTCTGGGGAGACTAGAGGAGAAAGAGGTCGACTAATGTGTGCGGTGCGTGCTCAGATAAAACTTTCGCAACGCGTGGGCTTGGCCCCAGCCCCGCCGCGACCCCGGGACGCTCCGGGGCCGCTCTAGGCCTGAACCACACCCGCGCCGGCGGCGCGTCGTCGCCCCTTCTCGGGCCGGGCGGCGGGGCGGAGGCCGGAGTGCCGCGCGAGCATCTGCAGAACAAAGACTCGGGTCCAGCCCTAGACTGAGAACGGCCGCCGCCGTCTCCCCGGCCCGGCCGCCCTGACCCAGCCAGGCCCGAAACCCACCCGAGCGGCGGGGGCCGGCTCCACGCGCGCTGCCAAACCAGCGGGGACCCGGAGACGACTGAACCCGGAGGCCCCAGGGGGTCATCGGTATTCAAAGCTCCCTCCTGCATCAAACCCACCACCCCAGGCCCCTCTGCATTATTTTATTTATTTTTTTCAAGCCGCCAAGCTGTCACTCTAACCCTGGGAAGGGGGCCTTGCGGTGCCCACGTTCGAGGCAGGTGGGCAGGGGAGGGAGCGCTGCAGGTCGGTGCTGTAAATCCTGTCTCTTCGCGGTTGTTGTTCCCACTCACCACCCGCTGCCCCCCTCCACCCGGGTTCCCCCCCACCTTTCTTTCCGCCGCGCAGTTGCTATGGGTTACCAGGGCGGTTGCCATGGGTTACCGGACCGAGGCCGACCGGCTCGCTACCTGCCACGCAGTCGCCGCCGCCGCCGGAGGCTGAGCGGCCAGGGCGGGAGGCAGCGGGAGCGCGCGTGTGCTGGCCGCATCGCGGGGAGTGTGCGCGAGCCGGCCGGGCGCTGCAGCCAACAGGCGGCCCGGGTGCAGCCGCGGGAGCGCCGCCGCCGGTGGGGTGGGGGGCAGAGCTATAAAGAAGGCCCAGAGGTAAGAAACAAGCAAAAACAACCGCAAGTTATGCCCGTGCTGTGCCTCTAGCGGCAAAAACAAGCGGTGTGGGGCTTTGGATGCGTCTGCACTTCTCGTCGGGGGAGAAAGGGTATTTTCCTCTTTGGCATAAACCATTTGCATAGTCTCTTTAGACCAGAGTTTAAATTCCTTAGAAAACTGTAGCTTAATTTTTTTTCTCGTTTCCTATCTTTTGAAAACAAGTCTTTGAAATTTTGGAGAAAGAGAAAAGGGTCACTACCAGAGTTTGCGCAGCTAAAATAGTGTCCGATGCACTGTTCATAACAATGATCTAGAAGAGTTTCCAGCAAGAGTGAAGAGCAATTGTGCCTGACTTAAAGGAACAACGGTGACTCGTTTGTGAGCTGCATATGTCAAAGAATAGAGCCAAAATCCTTTGTAAATACTTCAAACTTAAAGAAATTGTTGCTTATTTACGTCCTAAACTTTTTGAACTCCATTCTACTAAAATGTATTCATTTCTTATGACCTTTATGTGCAAAGGAAATTGTATCTATGCTTTGACTGTCAAACTGCAATAACTAATTTCAGACAGCTTTGTGTATTTGAAAATATGTGTATATAAAGGTCTGTATTCCAAACAAAAGCAGAAAATTGTATTGAAATAAATTGTTCCTACATTGAAAAGATGCTGCATTGTATTCATAGGATACCAACTAAGTGATTTAAATATTAAGAGGAAAACTATTTAGAAATAGAATAAACTTTTGTTTTTTTTTTTTTAACTTTTGTTATTTTTATCTTAAAATTTTAGAGGCCTTTCATGGAAAAGGGTCTTCCTTTATAGCTGAAATACTGAAAACCTTATTTGTACCACAGTAGCTCAATAATGATGACTCCTTAAGGCACCAAAAAACATAAACTGAGTTCAAAAAAACATTCAGTTTACTGTTGGGATATAATGGTAATTGTGGCTAGGATAAATGAATTTGTTTAAATTCTTAATAGCCATGAAAGAAATTTTATTTTTTTTACCAGACTATAGTAAAGTTATTGCGTATCACTTGTTTGTATTTAATTACTTAGTAAAATGTGAACTAGGCTTAAAAAGCTCCTGCAAGATATTTAATATCTTAAGGGACATAACTAAAGATTAACATTTCTGTTTTTCCTTAGTAATTTTTAAAACTTGAAATTTTAACTAGAATTTAAATCACTTTCTTCCAAGTGAGACTTTAAAAGAAGCCCTAAGTAACAGGTATTGACTTTCATTGTTGACACCTTTGGGTTATATATAAAACCAGTTCTCAAACAGAACACATAAACTATCTTTATAGGTGAATAAGTGTGCCCTTTAAGAATTAGCCAGGGAAATACAGTTTTTTGTATGTAAATCATAAAGCAACCAGGATTAGAATTCTTTAAATTTGTTACATTTAAAATAGTTTTAAATAAACATCTATGCTATTTAGTTATTTAAGTAATTGTTTTCTTTTTCTAAAGAAAGCTTTATAAAAATATGGCGGTGAAAAATAAGAGACTTGAACAAAACAAGAAAGCCATTGGGGGCTGAAGTTCATTTAAATATTTCAGCTGCAGGAAATCAGTTTAAAGAAGCCAGTGCTTAGATATCAAAACAACCAAACCAAGGCTAAACCTTAAATGTACACAACTACAGTGAATATGAAACCAAATTTGACCAAAATTATTCATTAAAAATTACTAATCATTCAAGACACACTGAATTTAGATCTAAGACAGAAGAAATATATTCTCTTGTATAAAATAAGCGATCCAACAAACTGAAGTTGATTTTTTCATGTTTAATGTGAAAATGAAGATCTCATGAAGTTTACTTATCACAGTATTAGGCATTACTTAATATCAATTTTGATAGCTATAGTTACATCATCTGAAAATCACATGACGATTGGTGGCACGTTATATGCTTTTCAAAACTGCAGTAAAACAGAAATAACGTGAATGCAAATACGTATTGCCAAGGACCTAGGGATCACACTCAAATGACTGGATGGCAAACTTTACATGTTAGCAAGATAAAAAGAAATTGCTAAATCTTTTTTTCCCCCGTATTAAAATAATGAGTCTTAGATGACAAAGTAACAAGATCCAAGATACCTTAAATCAAAATATTTACGAAAAGTTCAATAATGTTTTAGAGCAAACAAAAAGGCGAAATTAAGGAGATCATTCGTATTCTAAATTTAATTTTTTCTGTTGGTTCTTAGTTACAAGCATTTCAAAGACTCTTTAAATAATACTTTTAAACCCCTAGTTAAAATAAAATGAGGTGAGGTAATATTTAATTAAAGCAACAAGTTATACCAGCTATGTAAAAATATCTTCCTGTTAATTTCAGAGATATTTTGTACCATTCAACCAGGAAGAAACTTGAACAATTATCTCAAGAAAATGCTGCTTTATCTGAAATTTGAAGTTCAATGTACTTTATCTAAGACATTTAACCTTTGGGCCACTAAAAAAAGAAAAAAAAGACATTTAATTACTGCTTCATAAAATAAGCATTTATAGATGCTCAGGCAAATGCCTTAAAAGAAAGGACTTCTTAAAAATGAATAATTAATTCTGAAATTAGCAAGTTCATATCCTTTTCTAAATTATGGGAATATTTATTGGCAAAATTTATTAATTTTTATAAGATCCTACTTTTAACTTAAAAAAGTAACAAGCAACTGTCACTGACACTGAAAGGTATCTAGTGATAAGAAGTTGCACATTAAGTCAGAAAATAAATCATGAACCTATAATTCTAATTACACACAGATAATGAAAACAAATGGTTTGTTTCCAGAAACCATGTGTTAAAGCTGATTTTTGGACAATGAAAATGTATTTCTGAATCTATATATTGCAAATATAAGCAAAATGACTAGTGCTATTTCTGGGCTTTTTCTCTAAGATGTAAACATAATTTTAACGTCTCTCTATTCATAAGATACATTTTCCATTTACGTGTGAAATAGAATACTGGAAAGGTTAAACACTCTTAAAACATTTCAATCAACCACCCCAAAAGTAAGTGTTTTCCCAGTGCAGGGGAGGTACCCACAGAATTCCAGCCGCCTGTCTGAGAGAGGCATTCTGGTCTGTGCTGAAAGTCTTCCTAGCGGCTAAGACCATACCTGCTGTGTTTATGCTAACACTGCCCCAGTGATACAAGAAGGAATGCTCTATCTGGATTTCAAATGCTACCTATTTACCTATCTTTTAAAATACAATAAAGCCAACTAGGTTTTTTTAAACATATAAATCATTTCATTTGAGGGCAGGATCTTGTTTTACCAATAGCGTGCGCCTATCAAGGAGAATACTGCATTCACTGGCTTTTAGCTTTTTACAGAAGCTTAGCCAAAATAGGACAACATAAAAATACCACTAATAAACAACACAACATCTTTACGAATTTAAATACTTAATATGACAGTGAGCTTTAGTTAAGAATATATCATTAGCAAGCTTTCTGCTCTACGACCGGACACAGTTTGCTATTCCTAAAATGGTAACATTAGAATTATTTTTCAGGATTCCTGCAGAGCTGTGCTCATTTTACATCCGTGTGAACTGCTGTCATCACTACTATGTCCAACCCCGGAGGATGAACTGGAAAAGAAGAGAGGGGGAAAATAATAAAAAGAGGAAATTGGTTTTCACAACACACTCAAAGCCTGAGTAACAGAGGAGAACTTTAATTATCTCCAGTCACAGAGAGAGACAGGAAATTTGGACTTTTAATTAGCCATTTGGAGTGCAGTTGGATATTTTTTTAGCTAGATAATTTAAACGCGAATAATTCAAGTCTGACTAAATGAAAGTCACATAATCAGAATGCAGATAATTGAATTTCTACTGCATTCATTAATTCAGTGTGGAGGTGTGTGTGAAGACTACTATGATGAGCTGTCACAGCTCAATAAAATCTCAGTCAATTAATTTTTTCATTATCTTAGTATTACATCAACAAAAAAGTGGAGTGTCCGTATATATCTATACACACGCATATGTGCTATATAAATACGTAGACATTAAATCAAAATGCAAGGAAATACCTTTCTGAATCATAATCTATATCATTTTCTTTTTTTCCTTCTTCTTCTTCTTCAGGGAAACGTCTGTTCATCAAGGCAAACTTGTGAATTGCTTCTTCTACGGAGTACTTAGTCTGCCCGGAAACACATGCCTCGATGTCTTCTGAATTCAGATGGCTTTGCAGGAAGAGGTGAAGGCTGCTATCTGAAAGCAGAAGTGCATTCTGTAGGACCCTATGTAAAAGAAAAAAGGAGACATGACCAGTGGACGGGGATGGACAATTATAGGGTGGGAAAGAGAAAAACATTAGAAATGTGCCACTGAAGTAATTTCTCTACTATGGCAAACGTGGCATCAATTACGACTCTGCCTATTAAAGGGATGAAAGCATATGTTAACTTTTATTCGATGATTTGGAAATTTAGGTGAGTAAAAACATGAAGCTAATAGTTAAGAACATCTGTTAAAAGAATAACTTCAAGGACATTTCTTCAATTTAACCATCTGTTATGACCATGTGGATTAATTATGGAAATATTTTGCTTAGATAGTCACAGAAATTTATTCTGCTTTTAAAAAATTTACTGCCAACCAGCATGTCAATTCTGTGATCTTTATTGGCTAGGCTGTCATAAAACATCAAAACTTTCAGCAACTATTAAAAACTATATTGAAAAGTCAATAGGTTTCTCAGCATGTCTTACATTTTCAAACTTTACAAGGATGCTTAAATACACGTTCACAAGGGCTCAGTTGAGAGGTGGCTTTTTTGAATACTTAAGATTGACTAGAAATTTCTACAAAATCTTCAGCAGCACTACGTATCTATTTTAAAATGAGTCCCTAAATAAAATCGCTCCCAGCCAATTTTACTATATATGTAATTAAAGTATGATAATTTTGTAATAAGTACATACTAGCCTTCTCACACGCAAGATCGAAGTTTACAAAGAGAATACAAATTTCAGCAGGTGCATCAGAACTGCATGGAGGATGAAAAACTGCCCTGTAGCAGAATCTGCACACGCTCCAATTCATATTAGCAGTGAATGTGTCTTTTTCTGAAATGCATGTCAAAGAATACCCTTATATTTAAATAAAAACTGGTTTTCTCTTTTTAGCAAAGATTTTGATATAGGATAATTTAGTCTCTATTAATAGCTCGATAATGATATAACACAGACACTAAGACCAGACATAGGAGACAAAACTGAAACACTGAAACCCAAGTATAATTCTGTCCAACATGGGATTTTTTTCATATAGAGATCTATGAAAAACAGAGTATGTATTTCATACCAAACGAAACTTACTTTATATTCTGCATTTTTTAAACAAGTAATTAGATAAGTAAATCTCTTTTGGCCATTCATATTAATTGACTTAAAATCCAAGGTCACTGGAATATTTCCTTCTCTTCCATATAAAACAGAATTATTTCTTCAAGAAGGCAAG
The DNA here is from genome assembly GCF_008692025.1 of Phocoena sinus. Lineage (NCBI taxonomy): Eukaryota > Metazoa > Chordata > Mammalia > Artiodactyla > Phocoenidae > Phocoena > Phocoena sinus. The sequence goes on from NC_045771.1 coordinate 50,014,746, forward strand.
CATCTAAAAATGCACAGGATCAAAACCGAAATCTAGCTGTCCTCTTTGCTTCAAATAGGCTTACAAATGTAGTTTGAGAAATACTCTTTACTGACCTACTAAAAGGAAAAGGAAAACCTTCGTACCTTTTTGAAAGGCAAAGTCTCAAGCAAAGCAGTTAAATATTTACACTCCCTCCATGTCCTCTGCCCTGGGTGCCCTCAGAAGATGACCATATCACATGATAAAGATTAATTTACCAAGTATAAGGAGTAAAGTAATAAATCCCTTTTACTACTCTTTGAGATTTATTTTCTACCTTTATAAATGTTTACCACTCTTGTTTTGAATGCTTCAAATCAAGAGAAGATTTATATAGCAACGAGCCATTAATATTACCTTGCATTTGCTGTGAAGTTTGAACGGAGTGTTTCCTGTGTCCTTTGTCAGTGGTTTCCTGCCAGCAGTGTTACAAGTAACTGTTCATAGGATTATACTTACTGCTTTGTTTCTGCTGGAAATGTATTTCCTTTATAAAATAATGGGTAATCTTTAAAACTGATTTTAGATGGTTTGAGGCATTACACCACAAAAGTAATGAGCACTAATGCCAATGATATTGGACACAAATTCATTTTAGCTTTATTTCATGTCTAAAGCAATTCTACTGAGCCTTGAACTGGTCACACACTGTTATTAACTTGCTAGTAACCTAACACATGGGTACAGCAAACAAAAGTGATCGGAGTCCAGGTTGATCTGCACCTCAAGGCTACTGTCCTTTTTCTTGAGCTATAATTCAATTTCCAATTTTACTGTGCATTAGACTCATTTCCCAGTGTTTTCTTTTCTGCTTAATACTGCCATCTGGAGGACACACAGGTGAACAGCCAGAGGGAGCCCGGCACACCCAGCTCACAATCCTGAACTGGGAGAAGGATGTTCAGGGAACATCTGAACACCCACACAGGCCCTGAGTTCAAAAACATGTGCCAGGCACAGTCTAGGTTTTTTGAATTGCTTCTGTCTGATTGGCTAAATTTATGTCACCGTACTCCATGGGTATGAGTTTTAAATAAGCAAAAATACTTTTTTATTGTATTTAGGATTTTTATTTTCAGTCCAGTATTTCATTCCAAAATTAAAAATACAAAATTTTTAGAGTGTTTTCCCATCTGGTTCAGTGAGCATAATTAGTTCATTTTAAGTAATATCTGGTTTAGTATATATCAGAGAGTGCTGTGACTGCCATCATAATATTAAACCTTATTTTACCTTAGTCATACTTGTGCCACATTTTCCACCAACAAATCTAACAGCAGAAAATCAACTTCAAACTTAATATAAAGAGTATTTAGTAAAACAGTCAATAAAATGTCATCTTTATAAGCCTCCATAAAAATAAATGTATACAATTTTCAAGCCTTTATAAAAGGAACAATAAATAGCCTCTAGAATTTTAAAGGAATTTCTGAAAGGATATTTACAACACAAGTCAAAAGTTATTCCTTTCTCCATACCAACTTTTAAATTAAACGAAGCAAAACCTGTTTTTCCTTGAATTAAACACAGCTGAAAATCTGGTTTTCCTCAACGTGATTTTATTAGGTGTATTATATATTGGTTCAGCTGAGAATATATATAGCTATGCAAAACCTAACTAAGGATGCCCTGAGTCTACTGAACCCAATATAATGATATGTATACACATCTGTATAGCGTGTGGAAGGTTATCCGTTTGATGTAGGAAAAAAAAATTCAGCCTGTTTACCTCTTACCATGAGAAAAAAATAAAACCTACAAATCTTCACTGAAGACACTCATGATCTGTGCTGTGGTGCCCTCTATTGAACACAAAGACTTATAAAAATTGTGTGTGTGTGTGTGTGTGTGTGTGTGTGTGTGTGTGTAAAACTAGCTGTAATGTTTCCATGGTATCCTTTTGCAAAAAAAATTTTTTTATTCAATTCCTTAATTTTTTAAGAAATACAAAACTGTAATACAAAAGTCTACATTGTAAGGTACATGTAGTTATATTAATGGGGTGGATTCAGTAAAGAAGGAAAGCTGGCTCCCATTTGTGGTAGCAATCAAATGTAAAAAGTTAGTAGGAATGCCAATTTCATAGTTAGAAACTTACCAACAGAATTTATCATTTAGTCTATAACTTCTTTTTTCATAACTATTAGTAAAAGTGACTTACAATTTAAAAGTAACCGGGGGGCGGGGGGAGACCCAAAAGGGAGAGCATAGCCAAGATTGAGGAAAAATGAATATATCTGAAAAATCTCACAATCATACTGACCAAATTTAGCTAGCATTTAAGAGTTCTAATTATAAACCTGCCAGTTCCTGGGGTTAATATAGTGCCTCTACCTTTCTTATAGTTTCCTTGTCTATAAAACTGAGATGAAGCCTGACTCCTAACGTGGTAAGTATTGAGAGAAAATATGTAAAAAGCTAAACACAGCCAGTGTTCAATAAAATAGTATAAATTACTCTTATTTGATATCCTGGCAAAGAAACAACTTTCTAATTCCTCTATGAAGAGTGGCCTGGATATGTACTTTGCTATTAATGATGCATTACTTCACAAATGACCTTAAAATGGAAAAAATATACATTTGTATTACAGACATACACCTACGCACAGAGACAGCAGCATTTTGGTTTCAAAGGGTTTGAACATATATAGCGCTCTTAGTTCATAACTTCAAAACTTACCTAAAAACCAAGTTTTAAAAGTACCTGCTAAAAATCTACAACACAGGCATGTTTCACATTTTAATGCTGTGGTGTTTCCCTCTCAAGTTCCGAAAGTGCTCTACAAACAAGGTACAGGCTACTAACGGTGGCCCTACTTAATGGGTAACCATCAGGGCCTCAGAGGACAGCAAGGTGGGGTCAGGACACAGATGGCTGGCTGAGGTGCACGTCACATCCCGTTTGCCAAAGTGGGCTTAGGCTGGGGTGACAGAGGGGGTGTACCCGGGGCAAAGACATGCGAGGTTGCTATTTCTACACAAACTAGACAAAGAACATGAATCAGAATCCGAGGGGCACAGAAAAGAAGGTGGCGAGGACTGGAAGGGTCACAGTATTCAGGGCATTTAGGTCAGGACTGAATCCAACCGTGTGGTATTAGACTCCTTACTTCCTTCAGGTTCAAACCACGTGGAAGCACCAGCTTTCATTTTTAACGTGAAACTCATCACTTGGAGACTAATGTTCACAGACCATAATGGAACAAATAACATCACAAGAGAACTTGGTGTCCGTTTCATGATTTGACTTCCGCATGGTAATCCAGATCCAATTTTAATGAATCTAGCCATCCCTGCTATGTATATAGTCGCTTCCCACTAGAATGGAAGCTTCAAGAGGTCAAGGATATGTGTCCCTCTTGTGCAGTCCTATATCCCCAGTACCCAGCCTGGTCCAAAGTAGTCACTTAATAAATAGGTTTGCAGAGTCCTTTCCAAGCCATTCTCTGAATGAATTAACTACCCACGAGGTCGGCAATACATGTGTTACATTATTGCATTCTTTCTAGCAAACCAAGGCTCACAGGAATGAGGTGACTTTTCCAAGGTCGAAGAGTCAGAAAACACTCAGGAGCCAAGATTCACAGGAGACCTGGAACCCAGTTCCTCAAGCCCCTGACCCACGACACTTTCCATTATGACCTCTGCATCAGATTCCACCAGCAAACTGCCAAATGACACGGCACGCCCAAACAACCTAGAGTAACTAAGCGCAGCCCCTCTGCAGCCCAGTGAGTCTCACTCTGGCATGAATCTGGTTGACCAATTGTGCAAGGAAAGGTCATGTTTAAAACAATGAAGTGATTCCTGGTCGAAAAACGCATGCCCTGCACTTAACCAGCAACATAAATATAGAGACACGGACTGGCCTTTGATCTCAAATAAGGAGATTTCTCTACCAAAAACATGTAGCTCCCCAACACTTCTGGGGACTGCAGGATTTGACTAGCTCTGTCCAGGTCTCACTGGCGATGGCCAGTCTGCAGCTTCCCTGAGCAGCATCTGGAGCGACAAGCCACTCTGCAAACCTGGCTGCGGGGACCACGTCTTAAGGGAGAGGCCATTAGCCACCTGGGTCCCATACAGACAATTAAAATTGGAGCTATCCCCAAAGGGAAAGGGCAGAAGACATTTGACTTGGTTTTTGCCATGCCTATGATACCCCAAAGAACACCAGTGTGAGGTTTTCTGAGAACTTGGCTCGGTTAATCAATTCTTCTGGTCTCTTGTCATTTTTATTCCTCTGCCTTCTTTTTCTCTTCCGACCCTCCCTCAATTTATAATCTTGGATGTTTCTGTATGTCTCCATGACCCCCTCAAAGGAAAAGCATGATATCAATCTAATAGAAATAAATGTTAATATTCATGTGGATACTTAATACCCAAACCCTTGATGAGTGAGCCATATGGGGAGAGGGCAGTATATTATTTCAGGCTAGCTCAAAGTTACTGTGTAGGAAACTCAAAAGGAGACGGCTTCAGATCCTGAAGCTAGTAGAAAAAGACAGTTCAGGAGACTGGGCCCCGCCACTAACTAGTGGTCATAGGACTCATCCTATTTCCTTATCTACAAAATAGCAAAATAGAAAAATTAGCTCAAAGCTATTTCATTTAAGTACATTAAAATAATGGCCAATACTTGGATACCACACATTATATGTCAGTGTGTTGTGAGTGCTTTACATTCATTCACTGATTGAATCCTCTCGACAACCTTATGAAGTAGATACTATTATTACCCCATTTTATAGATGGGCAAACACAGGCACAGAGGAGGTAAAAGACTTGCCCAAGTCCCCAGCTAATAAGTAGGAGAAGCAGGATTTGAACTCAGGCAGTCTGGCCATAGGGTCTGTGTGCAAACCACTGTGTTGTCCCGTGGGATAGGTAGGTATTCCAGCATTCCAGAGTGGAAAAAAAGGGGAATTATAGCAGTGTGAATTCAAGTCACTTTCACTGCAGTACCAACCATCACCAAGTACCCCAGAGTTAATAACCCACTGAGACTATTCAAACACCAATTAATACTCCCTTATAAACATTCTCTCCAAAGAGTATCATTAAGCTATTCATTTAGAGGCGCTCAGAAGGGTATTAGCAGCCCATCGTACAGCTGATTTCAGTCTGTTGATCCTAAATGTTGTAAATAAAGAGAATTTCTAAGAAGTGCCTTTTTAATAAGGCACATTTGTTTCCTGGCAAATTTTACTCTTGTCAGCTAAACTCCCAAGCAATTTGGCTCTGCTTTATAGCTTAAGGGAGTATATATTTATTATCTGATTCAATTATTGTTTTCTTTCTGGAAAGTTTGGCCCCGGATATGCACTGTGTGATGTGAGCCACAAGATGGTGCTCTAATATAGGAAATGAACTACTGAGAGTCCCACCAGAGCAGATCACCAGCATTTTAGAAACAGAAACATCGTCCCCGACTTGATCGCAGGACACTCAACTCTTGCAAAGCACTGTGCTCATATCTCCCGTCTGGCTGCAAACGTTTCTGCACACTTACTTTCGGAGGAAATCTTCCAAACCCTGACGGCGTTGATCTACATGCTGGCGATTGTTCATGTTGAAAAATAGGTTTTTAGATGGAAGTTCTGGCAGTTGTCTTAGGAGAAAGGAAAAAAAAATGCTTTTAATCATCCAATTAAGGTGGTTTCGTTACAGAAATCCCTCAAGATGAAAGCAAATTGTGCATGATAATTATCACACAACTATTATATACATGTTATATGGTTACATGATATAATAAGGGTGTGAGAAAATCAATTAACCTAAACAAAAAAAAACATTTTTGAGGCCTTCCGTGGGCAATACGCATACAAGTCGGTATAATTCAAGTGATAAATTTTGAATTCAGATGCAGTAGTCAAAAAAAAACTAACTAAAGCTATATATTGCGATCAAGAAGAAAGCCTAAGAAATCCTTCATATTTTATATATCTTAATACATGTCAATTTTTTAATTGAAGTATAGTTGATTTACAATACTGTGTTAGTTTCAGGTGTTTTCCATTGTTTTTCAGATTCTTTTCCATTATAGGTTATTACAAGATATTGAATATAGTTCCCTGTGCTATACAGTAAAGCACTGTTGTTTATTTTATATATAGTGGCATGTCAAATTTTAAAACACTGAATATAATAATAAGGTCTCCTCAATATACTCTTTAAATCACTTACACCAGTAATGCATTACTTTGGAGTCTCTGCCTCAGCCACACAAATTCTCTATATCTTCTTCGTACACAGGATGTTTTCATTGTAAAACACATGCTATTGGTCTGTTTAAAGAAAACAAAAAATATAAGCCTCACTTGAGGAAAAAATGCTTTTCTTATATCTATAACTCCCTATATGCCCCCCAATATTCATCTAAAGTAGGATTTTAAAAATCAAAAATACATTTGCATTTATGCAAGACTCAAATAGTGCACATAACCCACCAATATAGCATCCATGAAGACAGCTGGGGTGACATAAATGAGCAGTGTTGTCCTGGGGCAAGGCATGACCCTGCCCTTCCCTGAGTCCTGAAGTAGCTTCCTGCTCACCTATTAGCACTCCCTTCAGAGACAAATCATAAACATTAAACAAATCCTGAAGAATAAATGACCAATGAGAGCTCAGGGTCATCCACTGCATTCAGCCCCATCCATCCATCCGTGGAGAAGCCTTTGGGGATTAGAAACACCTTCTCTTGGTCCTTCACATGACATCGCAGAAGCTGTTGTGTCCTTGATATGGTCATCGCCACAGATCACACAAATTACCCAGAATCCTGAAATCACTTTTAAACAAGAGATCAGCATTTCTCTTCTCTACTTAGATGTTCAAGGAAGCGTGATCAAGTAAAAAGAGACATGTGGTGCACAGGACGAGTATGTGCATGGAGGACCCAAATTCCAGTCCTGGCTCTGCTATAAGGCAAGTCACTTCAACTCCAGTTCCCTGAATGGTAAAATGGGGATGAAATAGTACATCCCAATTTCACAGGGTTGTTGTAATATGCACATGGCAAATGTTATCTCTTAATAGTATTATTAGTTACTGGACATTGGTTTCCTTCCAGCTACCTTAAGGCAAACTTAGAAAAAGCCACCCTCAGAGTCCCTACCCAAAGCAAAACAGCAATGCTTCTCCTTTGGGTAAACACAAGGCTGGTAAATATGTGTGTTTCTCCTTTCTGTAAAACCAGAGACTGGCTTATTTGTCTGTTGGTTTTGTAAGAAGATCTCTATTCTACCTATTAATTTCAAAATTCTATTTTATAATCTTTACACTGCCAAATGGGAATTTTTTTTGCCCCCAAGATTTATATCATCTCAAAAACTGTTATCAACCTACCACTTAATGAGCACCCAGCCGCTGTTTTTCCTTGGAAAGTGTCAGGGATGGTGTACATTAGTTCCTAACCGTTCCCATGAAATGTATGGCACAGTTCCTGGTATTCCCGAACTTCCTAAAATTCAAAGAACCTCAGGATGCAGAGAGGTCAAGAGACTTGCCCCCAAAATACTTATTGGCCTAAATCCTGCCATGGATGATATGGCAGCAAACGCACTGGATGGAGTCTGTGGCACAACACTAACATTGTGGGACTTCCCTGGTGGCGCAGTGGTTGAGAATCCGCCTGCCAGTGCAGGGGACACGGGTTCGAGCCCTGGTCCGGGAAGATCCCACATGCCGCAGAGCAACTAAGCCCGTGTGCCACAACTACTGAGCCTGTGCTCTAGAGCCCACGAGCCACAACTACTGGGCCCACGTGCCACAACTACCAAAGCCCGTGTGCCTAGAGCCTGTGCTCCGCAACAAGAGAAGCCACCGCAATGAGAAGCCTGCACACTACAACGAAGAGTAGGCCCTGCTCCCCACAACCAGAGAAAGCCTGCACACAGCAACGAACCCAACGCAGCCATAAATAAATAAGTAAAATAAATTTATAAAAAAAAAATAATAATGTTGTGTGTGTGGATTTCAAAGCACACCAGGGCCTCCCTCTAACGTGACCCTTAGGGACTCAGGCAGCAGGCCGTTTACGCCAGAATTCGTGCCCTAACAAGGCCTGGGTGAGTATCCTCTCAGTGCTCTCTCCCCAGAGAGGACCAGGCCACTGCAGGGCCTCTTGAACCTCAGGCAGAGGTGGAGTTCAGTTCAACTGCCTTTCATTTCTCTGCTCAGAATCACTGTGCATGCAATAACTGGAGATCCGTCTGGTGCTCACACCAGACAGAGGTCTATCTATAAGTTCTTCATTTGCAGGACAAGCTCAGGAGAGGATATATGAAGGACTACCCACCTCGACAGTCCACTAGTGTAAAATTCCAAGTAAATGCTACAACTTCGGAGTTGCCTGGTACCATTTCCCTTGAGGTTAATTTAAGTGCGTTAAACACCAGCTTCTCTACCTGCAAAGCTCTATGGGTACAGCATCTAAATGAGGGTAACAAGAACTCTCCAGTCTCCCCACCCATTCCTAATCGTACAACAATAGGTAGAAGCCTCTTCAGGATCAGGCTACACTGAGATCACTGATTTATCAAGTTCCTCTAAATCTAGTTGCTTGCTTCTGCTATCTATCAAGCCAAGAACATTTATTCATCGTCAGTTTATAAGCATCTCAGAGAAACACCAGAGCCGCCACCAAATAACATGCGTGGAACCCACTATTTCTGGTTTTAGATGGACATTTCTGAATTCACATCATGTTATTTATGTAGAAGAGAAGGATCTATACTTTCATTAACTCCCTGAAGATAATTAAATTTCATGCCTACTTATAAAGTGTGTCATAAGGACCCACAAATCTTTTAGAGGGAGTCAAAAGGCAACTAAAGAATTTCATTTCGTTTTCAAATGCTTAGTCTTACATACTTGTGTTATAATTTTCCACACAGAATGCATATCTGGTGTGACCTCATGAGTAAAACGAAAACAAAATCAAAATACAAGGCATGGGCTTCCCTGGTGGTGCAGTGGTTGGGAGTCCGCCTGCCGATGCAGGGGACACGGGTTCGTGCCCCGGTCCGGGAGGGTCCCACATGCCGCGGCATGGCTGGGCCCGTGAGCCATGGCCGCTGGGCCTGCGCGTCCGGAGCCTGTGCTTCGCAGCGGGAGAGGCCACAGCGGTGAGAGGCCCGCGTACCGCAAAAAAAAAAAAAAAAAAAAAAAATACAAGGCATACCCTGGCAATGGGCTTCAACACAATCATCAAAGAAAGCAGTTCTGAATTTTTACTTTATTTTCCAAGTTGGGGAACTTTGAAAGAAAAAAGGGAAGAAAGGAGAAAAAAGAGAAGTTTTGTGGGTGGTATCTGGTTACCCAATATACCAATGTAGCTATTAACAATGTGAAGATCAAAGGATGGTTAAATTTTATCTCACCTGTTCTATACAGTCACAGATAAAATCTGAGCCCGTTTCTATGCTCTCAAGAAAAGTCTGGACTAAATTAGGCAAAAGAAGTGACTATCTTCATGATCAAGGGCCAATAAACTATACGCACCTGCGGGCCAAATCCAGCCGCCACCTGTCTTCACTAATAAATTTTTATTGGAACACAATTACACTCTCATTTATGTATTGTTGATGGCTACTTTCACCCTACAACAACAGAGCTGAGTAATTTTGAGAGTCTGTATGGCCCACAAAGCCAAAGATATTTACTACCTGGCCTTTTCCAGAAAAAGATTGCGGACCCTCATTCAAGATAATCAGAGGAGGCGACACACCACTGTTCAAGAGATTGTGATACAGTACTATTTCCAAGTAAAGTAAACCATTTCTAGTCATTTACTGAATTACTCAGAATTGAGACTAAGGCAAAATAATTCCATATATTCATTTCCTACTTTCCTGTTCTACATATAAAACACTGCACATCTCTTTTCCAGAGAACTTTACATCCTCTCAAAACCTAAGATTTATCAGGCAATATAGTCTCCAGAAATATGCTATAACAGATCATAAAGAAATACCATTAATGAGCTATAAAAACTTTCTGCATTTTAGATGTATTCACATCTTCATACATGAAGGCAATAAACATTAAAATATTAACAAAGGTACACTAAGGAATTCAAATAAAGAACTTTAGGAACCATCGTACTACTTCATTTAAGAGACAAGCACTAATTGTAATCATTCAAATTCAGTTCTTTGAATTAGAAAAATGTTTATAGATTTCAATTATAAGTATATCATAGTATCCCATCAAATGTATGCTACCTAAAAATTACTATGATTTCTATGGACTACTGACGGCATACTTACATGAATACATATCTCATAGTCAATATAAGAATGCCAGAAGTCTTCCTTCTGAATCCTAGGATCTCGAACCCAAACACTTACAAATTCCTGTAAGGGCATCACAAGCAAAGAAACAGGTTTCAGAATTGCAAGTAGGGCTAAGAAGGGCTGAGAGAAATGACTGTACAAGAACAAAACTGAAATAAACTTTAACCGATGTGGTTGTAATCCTTTAAAAAACAAGAAGTTAATGAATCAAGCAACACAGGAAGTCTAAAAAACGCTGTTGCCACAAATGGAATTTTTACAATAACGCAAAACCAAGCTGGGTGCACTTTTGGATAGTTTTACAGGTTATGTGAAGACAATGAGAACAGATACTCTAAAACTGATTTTTAATTTTGCATCATGAAAAATAGGTTCACGTTTTTATCAAGTTGTATAAGTGGTCATTTCTTACTTTCTTCATTTCTCTGAATTAAAACTATAGGCCCTGCCTGATAAATCACTTGCTAGAACACAAGAAAGAGTGACAAAGGTCGAGCTGAAAATGACGTTGTGTGTGCACCCCAACTTCCTGAGAATAAGCACTACTTAGTAACAGAAAGATGAGCACCTTTGACACCCTCTTCTATTTTTAAAATATACCTTCCCATGTAGTAAATCATTTCATCTTCATAACAACCTCATGTTACAGATAAGAGTTAGAAAAGTTAAAAAAAATACAAAGTAGATCATTTTGTTCCTTTTTAAAGATAGTGAGAACAGGAAATAGGGGGTAAAATTTTAAATACAATCTTTTTTTTAAAAAGTGCTCTTCATTAAATCAGCTTAATTTTAAAATATGAAAACGTACAACAAAAAGAGTGTTATGTTTGGCACAACAATTCATTGCTAACTGAATTTCATTTTAACTATTTTAACTTTTTGTTTTGAAAAAAGACTTCAGGGCTGAAATTTTAGGCATTCCTTACTGCTTTGCTTTGGCACATCTGAAAAGCAGGCCGTCAGTGCTCTAGAGCAGCAGAAGAAAAAAGATTATGAGGTTTTCTGGACAGAGCACCTCCATTCTGTTATGCAGATAATAAAATGAGAATTTTTCAGGACAGAGGATTAAGAGAGGAGAAAAATAGTCCACATTCCCTTAAATCGCTTTTGCCACCTATCAAGTTCACCTTCTAAAGTAATGCTTTGCTCTTGCATTGGACACTTCTGCCCCACTGCTTGCCCTCAGTATATATACAGGGATGATGAGTTAATGTTCCAAAAAGTCTTATTTTAAAATCTTTTCATTATGTTTTCTTAAAGTCATTTAGAAGACAGACAATAAAAACAAGACAACACTATAACAATACTCTAAACGTTTTGGCCATTTTTTCTTAAAAGCGTATTCTAAATTATAAGAGGGACTATAAAGACAATTGTTAGTAAGAAGCCCTCTTACATATAGTGTGATTGGGTCAGGGTAAAATAGATCCTGCCCAGAGGTGGACATGAAACAGAACCCAGGCACCCTGCCCTTAGTGCGTGTGTGTGTGTGTCTGTGTGTAACTCATTTTCCCAGAGTGCTTTTCACACATCCATAGTTCTTAGAAGGAGTGAATCAATCACCAATGAATCAATGAACAGAAGGACAAATAGGTCAGGAATAGGAGAGAAGACCAGAATCCAGGGTAGACGACATCTAACCCTCCAAATGCCCCCAACACACTCAGGGCAAGGGAGAATGTTGACAAGGGCTGACAAGGTTATCCTACCCCCGTTAAGTCAGCCTAAGGGAGAAGGCTGCTAGTCATCAGGTCACATGTAAGCCACACTCCCTCACAGGGTGCTGGCAGCTCCACTTTTCCACTGGAGAGGCAGAAGTTCTTGAATATCCCACAGGGGAAATTAAATATTTCCAACAGCTCAATGTTCCATATTAACAGTAGAAGATATGCACCTGTTACTGAAATAGTGGGCCTCCACTCAGGTTAAACAAAAATGAAAAGACAAAGAAATGCATTTGTCAATTTTCTACAAACCTGTCATTTAAAAAAAGGTTTCTGAACTAAAATTATAAAGTCCACAATTACCACAGCATCACAGACCCCTTGAACACTCAACATATTATTAATTGAAGATGGTAGTAATGACAAATAGTTCTCAAAAAAATCAGGACTCTTTCCCCTGTATTTGTTCGCTACTGTCTAACTACTGACATCTGCACTTTGAGTAACATGTCCCTTTTCATGGAAAGAGCACTGAAATTGTGGTCACAAGACCAGGGGTAAATTCTGATGCACTTACTTCCTAAATTATGAACTTATTCACTGAACCTCCACTTCTACATCAGGAAAATAGGAATGATGCCTGTCCGGCCCATCTCAACTGTTGGTTAGGAGGATCAAATTAAAAAATACCTGTGAGAGCACTGGGAAAACTTTCATTAAGTGCTACATGAAAGTCAACTATTATTACGTAGAAAGGAAGATGCTTATAAACCCAGAGCACAGAGGTCTTCCCATAGACCTTGGCAATAAGCGATTCAGAAAAGCTAATCCAGATGAATACCTTTTTTTAAGTAAAAATTTATTAATTTAAGAACCTAGTTGCAAACACTTTAATACTGTAATTTTTCAGTGAAAGGCAGAGTGACCTAAAGATTTCACAGAAATTGCTTGGAGCAGGCCCCTCGTGATATTTGTAAAAGGAATGAACATCATAATGAACACTGTAGATTCTACAGTAAAGAATCTACTGTCCTCATCTTAGTGGATTGTAATTCTTGGATTGTACCATTATTATTACTCATTATGACTAATCTTTATGCAGGAAAGATATGTTGAAAACATATTCTAAAGCCATGCTGGAAAAAGAATCTCCTAAGAACACAGCAATGCACTTTAAATGAACACTCAAAATTAACTGTGGTGCTAAGGCTCCAAATGCTTTTTCAATCCTGAAAATCTTTAACTTGGTTGAAGTGCTAAATGGCGAACTTTCTTCCTTCTCGTTCCCTTCAACGTTGCTGTTGCCCTGAGAGCCATCCCAGGCTGCTGTTCTTCACACCCTGTTAGGATTCTAGGATGACCTCATCCAAACATATGGTTTCAAGCGCTCAGAGTGAGCTGATGATTCTCTCTCCATCCCAGTCCAGGCATCTCCCCACGTATCCAACCTCCTGCCTAGACAGCTCACTGGGACATCCCACGAGCACAAAGAGTCCACACCCTTCCCACATCCTCCTCTTCATCTCATCCCCAGCAACCCCAGCCAGAAACCCAGAGTCCCCAGACTTCTCTATCTGACTCACTGACCACGTCCTCCAGATTCACCCTTCTTTGACCCACCCACAACTCTATTCCCTCTGTGCGTGCTTTGAGCCAAGGACTGCTTGCCCAACATTAATGCAGGGGCTGCTAATTGATCCCTGGGCCCGTAATTCATCCCCCACACCAAAACAAGAATGGCTCCAAAGCACACATCTGATGGTGTCATTTTCCTGCTGAAAATCCTACAAAACCTGCCCCATAACCTTCGAGATCAAGTTCAAACTCTGTAGTTAGCACAATATAGCCTTTCATGATTTTCACTCTCCTCATCTCCAAAGGCGAAGCTTACATCCCCATACACAGCATGCAATTTCACACCTGCATGCCTTTGAACATGCTGTTCTCTCTGCCTGCACTGCTGTCCTCACCCCAGTTTCTGCTTTTTCCTTCATCGCCATCATCTGGTTCTTTCTTTTATTTTCTGCTAACTCCAATCCATTTTCAAAAGGCAACTCAGTCTCTAGAAATCCTTCTGGAATTCCTCTGGAAATCCTCAGATTCACCCAGTCTGATTAATTTGACTCTACTCCAAGCCCCTACTGTCTCTGGGCAGACCTTGGGCCTCTTCCCTCTTCACCACGCCTTACTGCACTGTAATGACCTGCAGGCCTCCTCCACTAGATGCTAAGCTCCTTTAGGGTAGCTCAGGCTGCCCAGCATGACTTGAGCGCCTGGCACACCCAATGCAGTCCATTAATATCACTTAATGAATAAATGCATGTCTGCAGGAATAAATGAACTGGCTTCAGGAAAAAAAAAAAAAGATGAGATCAAACTTCAACTGAAATAAAAACCTCATCCACTTGGGTTCTTGGACTCCATGAATTAATGATGTTATTTAGCAGCTGGTCTAAAGTTTATCTTCATTTAACAAACCCCTTCCTCTAAGCGTGTGCCAGTTAACAGCGCGTGGCTACAAGAGCAGTGTTTAAGGTCTATGAGAATGAACTGTTTTCAAGCCCCTAACGAACTCCAGAAGCACCTATTTACATAGAAATAATTGAAAATCATTCTGAGAGCACCAATAACTTGAGTCCCCTAAGACTTGTACCACACAACGATTTGTTTGCATCGTTGGAGTTAAAATATGTACTTGAAAGTAATAAACGTACATTTATTTTAAAATATTCTATAATTCAGATGGGTCCCCCTCCCCCAATCTGCAATTAGTAGGAATTAGTGAAGTTTCACGATACTTCCAGCTACGGATAGCACACCCAGGAAGCCAAGGTTCACCTGTAATCTCTTAATTAGACGCATCCCTCATGATGCTGCCCACCATCCTTCAAAGGAATGTTGACAGCCTGTCAGCCACAAAGGACAGCTCCAGGTTCCATAACTAGGATCATATGGATTTCCTATGAAAATTGCTTCAGTAGCAGCAGTTAGTCAATTTAATAACCTTATTAAACACTTTAATGACTTCTTGGGCCTAATGATTATATCTAGTATGAAGGAAGAAATCAGGCAGGGTAGAATTAAAAACTTAAGCTAACTGATCCCTACGGTTCTCCATGTGAAAACAAACTTCTGAAGAAAGAGAACTGCACTCTTTGAAAGTCTAATTCCTGTGTTGTCTTGTAATAATCACTCTTCAATTTCAGTGTACCCCCTTCCCTCCCCAACTCCCACCCCAGGTTCAACCTTTATCCATTTATCCATCTACCTCGTCTTTTTTTCCTTAGCCCTGATATATGAGAATAAATCAACAATAAAAATAACCATACTGAACAAGGCACGTGCATGTGCCAGGCACTGTGGTAAGTGCTTTATACATGTTTTGCTTTAATCTTTATGACAATCCTAAGAGGTCAGTAATATTATCACCTCCCTTTTTACAGATAAGAAAAATAAGGCTTCTTAAGCTTAAGCAACTGGCCCAAAGTCAAATGGCCAACAGGCTGAGCTGGGTTTCAAACTCTGGTCTGCCTTGCTCCAAAGCCTGTGCCCTCAAATGTGTTCTACTGGGTGCTTCTTTAACAATAAATAATAAATCTCCGATTTCACTATATTTCCAATTTCACCAAAGTGCATTATTTTGGAGGGGAAAAAATTATTTTCTTTGCTATTAGCTAAAACATCAATTCAAACAACATGTTCTTCTGAAACTCTGTCCCACTAGCTTCTCAAAGGCCTTGTATTTCATCTTTATATCTCTAGCACCAAGCACAGTATTGGCACTCATTAGTAAGTGCTCATGAAATGTCTGAGAATTAACCAACTGATTATAAAGAAGATTCAAAACCAAAGGATGTACAGGTTCTGTATGCTGAAAACTATAAGATGCTATTGAAAGAAATCGAAGAAGTATAGACTTCTTTGTATATATCTGTGTAAGTATATTCTATACTGTGTTCATGTATTGGAAGAGTCAACATAGTAAAGAGATAAATTCTCCCCAAATTGATCTATAAGTTTAATGCAATTCCTGTAAAAATCCCAGCCAGATTTTTGAAGACACAGCTGACCTTATTCTAAAATTTACATGGAAAGGAAAAGACCCTAGAATAGTCAAAATAATTCTGAAAGAGAATAAAGTGGGAGGAATCCTTCTTCCTGATGTTAAGGCTTACTATACAGTTATAGTAATCAGGATAGTGTGGTACGGGTAGAGGGGCACAGGTCAATGGAACAGAATAGAAAACCCAGAAATGGACTTATGCAAGTATGCCCAACTGATTTTAGACAAGGGTGTAAAAATAATTCAATGGAGGAGAGATAGCCTTTTCAACAAGTGGCTCTGGACCAACTGGACATCCCCAGGCCAAAAGATGAACCTTGACCTGAACTTTGCCCCTTACATAAAAATTAACTCAAAATGGACCGTAGATTTAAATGGAAACATAAAACCATAAAACTTTTAGAAAAAAACATAGGAGAAAATCTTTGCGACCTATGATTAGAGAGAGTTCTTAGACTTGACACCGAAATGATAATCCACGTAAGGAAAGAGAGCTAAATTAGACCTCGCCAAACCTAAAAACCTTTGCTCTGCACCTCCTGTGAAGAGGTTGAAAAGAAAAATTACAGGCTGGAAAATATCTGCAAATCACTCATCCCTCAAAGGACTTGTAGCTAGAATACATAAAGAACTCTTAAAACTCAACATGTAAAAAAAACAAAGAATTCAATTAGAAAATAGGCAAAACATATGAAAAGGCATTTCACCAAGGAAGACATACAGATAGCAAACAAGCGCATGAAAAGATGTTCAAAATCATTAGCCACTAGGGGAAATGCAAATTAACACCACAATGATATGTCACTACATACCTATCACAGTTTCTACTATTTTTATAGTACAGTAAACATAACTGTGTGCTAACTGTAAAAATATTTATTCTTATTACAAAAAGATGAGTACAGACAAAAGCTAACAAACAAAGAATCTCTAGGTGTTAGTATTAGTTTTTCATAGCCTTGATGAGAATCTTCTACCATAAAAATGAAAACTTGTTTCATTTTATGCTCACTTTCTCAGGCCGTTTTTATCCTACTCCAAAGTATATACCCATTTTATATGTTTATGTATTTGAACTGGAGACTCATTCATTCAATTAAAATGCATTGAGTCCTGGTTCTGAGCGAGGCACTGACATTTAACCAATGTCTTATTCACCAGGGTTCTATCCAGGGCTCCCCCATAACAATCTCAAAACTAAAATTTAGCCCCTTTCACACACACTACATTCTCTACAAATAACATGCTTGAAAGGCAGAAGGAATGTATCAAGCAACCTTCCTTTATTTCCTAATAATATTTATGACAAATAACCTAAAAGACATCCTCCAAGGAATGTTACTTGTCACTTTATAGCTTGGAGTGTGTTTAAATGCCGTTCCCTGGCAGTTTTGAACGATGACTTTTAAGAAAGCTTTTATTACGTCGGGATAAATAGCTGTGAGTGAAATTCAACTAGACCTGCCTTTTACATGACTTATAATAATTCATGATGTTATGAGTTTCTTTACACAAGCAGTGTCCAGAATTAAGGAGAGTTACCCCTTTGTATTTCATGATACATTAGTGGAAAAAACTCATCTTTTACAACAAGAAATAATTACCAACCTGTGTTAAACTACACCACAAGGACACGATCAGCAAAATCCAGAATGTGAAATCATCTGTAGGTCAAAAGACGCAGTTTCTTCAACAAATAAATTGCACAAGGGGGAAAATGGGCAGAATGAGAGGTTTTAAGCAATATATTAACCAAATGCAATGTGTAGTTCCTATTTGGATCATGATTAGAACAACCAAATATACAATTTTTTTTTCAACGTAATCAGGGAGACTTGAACACTGACTATTTGATGATACGAAGGAATTAATGTTAATTATTTAAGGTATGATAATGTGGTTTGTTTCTAAGAAGGGTCATTTGTTATAAAAGCATACTAAAATATTGACAGATGAAATTACACTATGCCTAAAATTCGTTTCAGATAATTCACTGTGCGGTAGCAGGAGGGAATGGGTGGCGGTGGGGCGATAGCTTGGTCATGAATTAATAACGTGTTAACTCTTGAACCCCCAGGTACATAAGGGCTCATTATATTAGTCTCTCTACTTTGTGTATGTTTAAAATTTATGATGAAAAGTTAAAACCAGTAAAGGAAGAGAAGGAAGGGAGGAAGGGAAGAAGGGAAGAGGTCATCTCAAGGGGACTGCTCTATGAAAAGAGACACGTGGCACTTGAAAGCGAAAGTAAGTCAGAAACATGAATCTGAAAGCATTAACCATGAGTTCAACAGGTACTGACACCGTTAACATAATGACATCCCAATACTTATCTACCTTTGAAAAATAAGATTTTTTCATTATTATAAAAATAAAATACGTATGTGGTTAAAGAAAGAGTGAGAGATCATTTCAAGTACAGATGAGAACACCATGAAAATGAAGTCCCCCTCCTACTGGACTTCCAGTTTCTTGCCAGCCTATCTAGGACTTTTATATACTTCTTCTGTTATACACATAATCGGCACATATATGTATATATATGTGTGTGTATATACATGTATATATAATTTTTAATGCAAATGGGAGCACACTGTAAATACTGTTTTGTACCTTGATTTATTCATTGCAGTCTTTTAGAAATCTTTATGTGTGAGCACATATAATTCAATGTTATCTGTTTTAAAATTAACTGTTTTAGAGCAGTTTTAAATATACAGAAAAATTGTTCAAAAACAGTAGAGAATTCCCATATATCCCATACCCAGTTTTCCCCATTATTACATCACGTCACATAGGCAGGGAGGAAAGGAGGAAGGAAGAACAAATTGAGTTTTGGGGATTAGGAAAGGGTCTTGTCTTGTCACTTCCCTTCAAAGTCCCCAGCATCGCAGGACACCAGGTGGAGGCGTTGCTTATGGGATACCCTTTGATGTTACTCACGGGTCCCAGCTCAGTCAGTTTCCAATCAGAAATCAATATTAAAACCATGCTTTCCTAGAGCAAGCCCAAAATGTTACCATCAATCAGTGTAAGTGTATCTTGAACACTTAAATGTTAAGCTTAGAGCCAACATGTCCAAAACAGCAACACATCCTTCCCATCTCTCCCTGTAGGGCCCTGTGTGGCAGGGTCCTCACGGTGCCTGGAACTGTCCTGGGCCCACTTGGTTCTGCTCCACTCAAGGTATCTCCTGCCACGGAGCTGTAGATTTACTGTCACTCAAGTGTCAATAAATGCTAATTGCCATTATATCCAATATAAAGTATGTACATTTTGAAGGAGAAAAAACTCTTATACAAAAGGTATGAATCTCTAAAGGTAGAATTCAGCCATCATGATCCAGGAGAGCTGGGGAGATACACACACACACACACACACACACACACACACACACACACACACACACAGAGAGAGAGAAGAGAGGTTTCAGCCCACCCTTCCAGTCACATCACATATGTAGGACTATCCCACTTACACCATGCCAGCCCTGGGCAGAGACACAAACACAGTTCCTTGGAGGGGCCAGAATGTCAGACTCCATGAAAGAGCATAAACTGCTTATTTACATATCACATAAGATGAGCTCAATGTGGCTGAAGCCAAAGGTCCTTAGTGATGCAGGAAGATCAACCTGTTCATTCTGGGTGTTAGAATATAAAGAGAATGAAAACGCCTGGCTCCACACAAGATGCCGTCTGAAACGCGTTTCCTGTCACAGCCACCTGCCTTTTCATTAGGGTTCCGGGTTCTGTCTCATTAAACAGAAGAGTTGATTCAGTTGGGCCCACCTAATTATTCTTATTAAAATATGTAACCATAATATTTTAATTGTAAATTAAAGCTGCATGCACGAATGAATCTGAATTCATTTTAATTTTACAATGGCCTGATGCCAAGGCCTTTTTACAGGGAAGATCCATCAGCACAGATACTGCTCTCGTGGGAATTCAAACCAATGTGCAAATGGAACATGTTTAGCTAACAAGGGAGCCTCTCCCTCCCTGTTCTCCTCTCTCTAGATTTATTGCGGTAATAAAGCTATTTTAACAAGAGAGACTGCAATCGACTCCCCACTCTACCCCCCCATCTTAAAAAAATTTTTTTTACCAAACTTCTAAACTGGCTCTACCAGCTTAGGTAGAACCAAGATGTCAGTCCTGGGCCATTTGCATCTTGAACAAGGATGGTAACTGGGTGTCAATTCACATGTCAACCTTACGATTAATTAGTAATGTCTCCTGTGGGCACCAAGTGCAAAGGGCTTACACACACACACTGCCCCCCTGGTCTAGATTCTAGAACAATCAGTGATATTGCATTCAGCCCTTATATATGCAGTTAGGTGGGACTTGAATTCTTTTCCACTAAACCACCACCAGCCACTAGGATATTTAAAGGCTTAACCAAAACCTCCTCCACTTCTAACTGGCATTAACTACAGGGTGCTGATGGGGTAGCTGCTGAGATAAAAATATCTTGATAATTGAGGCTTTAGGAAAGCCTCTCCTTGACTTCTAAGCTGAGGCCTGAAAGATAAGGAGTCGTCAGCCTGTCAAGGTGGTGTGAAGGCTGGGGAGAGAGATTATTCCAGGCAGTAGGAAAAACATCTGTGAAAGCCCAGGGGCCCAGGGCACACAGAGCAATCAAGTTTCCAGAATAAGGCGTGAGAAGGGCACTGGGTGGAGGGAGAAGCAGGAGACGAGCCTGGAGAAAGAAGCAGGGTCGGATCACACAGGGCCTTGGAAACCACACTGAGGAGTGTGGACTTTGTTCTAAGAGCAACGTGAGAGAAACCAAGAAATTCTGGCCACACATAGAAAATGAATTGATATGTGGTGGACAGTAGTATGTTACAGCACATCCAGAATCTGGTCTTGCTGTGCTTATTTCTTGCTGACAGAGACTCAAGTATATTTCTGGGCATTATACCCCTTTCTCAACTTAACGGTATTTTCCTTTTCAATTGAAGGACTTTCCAGTTTAAAACTGCTTAATGTTATAATATTATTATATAATTAGTTATAATAAAGGACTTTGTAAGGTCAATATAATGCTTTCTTTATGCAGTTGGTTAAAGTCTGTGTCTCGTTTTTATTAACTGAAATGAACTTTAAAAATCGTGATTAAACCAGCCAAGCAAAAAAAAAAAAAAAAAAGGCTTCTCATTGGAAAAACGTCTTTGTTGCTTTCATGGGGAGCTTTCTCCCCCCAAGAACAATTTTTAAAATGTGCCTCTGGACTAGTGCCGGCTGTCAGCACAGCTCCGCTCTCAGGCCAATACAGGTGTGTAGTGAAGCATTCAGCTTACCTGAAAGGAGGTCTGTCCTCTGCCCTTGGCTTCTGGGAGGTGACCTCTACGCCCCTGGAATGTCTTGCCTGACAAGAGTATCTTTGTTTGCCTGGGTTTGGCCACTGGACAGTCTAACAATGTGAATATGATGGAGGCTTAGGGCCACGCTGTATCAGCTGTGACCTCTGGAGGAACTAGAGACTAAAGGTATTAGCCTGATCCCAGGAGGAGCAGACAAAAAGGTCGGCCATGCAGGCAGGATGAGCCCCAATAAAAACTCTGGACACCAAAGGCACAGGGGAGCTTCCCTGTGGAAATTATCACACACTGACTTCTTGTGGAGAGAATAAGCAGTAACTCTGCATTTGGGCCCCTTCCCAACCTGGCCCTCTGCATCTCTCCCTTCAGCTGGTTCTAACTGGTATCCTTTCCCTGTAATAAACCATAACAGTGAGTATAACTGCTCTCAGTGAGTTCTGTGAGTCTTTCTTGTGAATTTTCAAAACTGAAGATGGTCTGGGGAACCTCCAAATTTGAAATTGGTATCAGAAGTGAGGGCAGTGTGGAGGCTTGCAGTTTGGCCACCTTCACAGAGAAGGCATTTCCTGAAGCAAGCACCTTGGTCCCAGTACTGTTTAACACAGGGACAAGGAGGAAGCATGCCTGGTCTTCGTACTGGGTAGGGCCAAGAAGACTGCACGGATGCTGGGGAGTGGGGGTCAGGAGGTTCAGGAGGGCAGCTGTTTTGTTCTTTCATTAGCCCCCTTCTATGACGTCCTGTGGTATCTTGACTCTCCTCTGCAGATTTATGGTCAGAGAATGAAGAACTAACCTGTAGTGAGTTAAAGCATGTGGATTATCTATTGGGGGATTTCTGATGACATACCTCTTTCTGCTGTTCTGGAAACATCTTCAACACAGGACACGATCGATCTGAAAAATAAGATACCAACACTCAGTGATTTGGAACCTACATACAGGAGCAGATATGCCTCTCAGGGCCTCCCACCCAGATCCCCCCTGAGAGCCTGCCCTCCCACAGTTCTGAAAAGTATACCTGTGCTTCTCCCCTAACCCTGTCTCCTGCTGACCCAACCAAGGGGAACATCGGTCCACCTGGGAATTGGGAGTTTAGGATACAGCAAGGCCAAGACAGCCAGATGATGACCGGCCCTCAAACTGAAGGCCAGGCAGGGTCAGGCTGGAGTTGGAGCTTGGGGAAATCAGAGGAGGCTGGAGATGTTGGGGAGCAGAGGGCCATGAGGGGCAGCAGGGGATGCTGGTTGGCAGTGAGGTGAGGAGAATGGAAAAGGTGCCCAGAGATCCACCACTGAGAACAGCCCTGACGGTTTCACCAGCAACCCAAGCTTTCAAGGGACAAGTCACTCCTGTGACATTTAAACTACTCCAGAGTTCAGATAAGAGATGGTGTGGCCCCAAGAGGGATGAAGGTGGGAAACTTGATTCTGAGCCTCCAGTCAGTGCAGTCAGCCACTCGGCTGATTCCAGGCCCTGCATGTTCCTAAGACTGTCTATTGTTCCTTAAAACCCCACTTAGTTAGTTGGACTTAACACCTACTCCATGCCAAAAAAAAAAAAAAAAAAAAAAAATTAATCCCCTCACTATATGCATGCACATGTATTTTACAACAGAAAGGTGGCTATGGCTGCATGGTCACGATTTGCCTTTATTTTGATAATGTAAGTCTGACCCCACTTTCCAGATGATTATTATCATCCACAAGTATTTCCTGAGTCTCCACGAACATCCCTGGCACTGTAGGGAATACGAGGAAGTACGTGGGTGCTCCCCACATGGTGGGTGTCGGGGAGAACCCAGAGCAGGCAGAGGAAAGAGCTCCCGAAGGAGGTGAGCGAGCCGCACCGTGAGCAGTGGCTGTGCTTCCAAGGGGAAGGAAGGTCCTTTCAGCCAGAGTGAGTGAGCGAGCAAGAGGACCCACAGGGGAATTTCAACGTTCACGGAAAGAGGAGGAAGAGGTGTGACAGTGGCATACACAGAGGATGGGGGAAAAGCATGATGGACAATCCAGAGATGGGGACCAGGCCAGTTCAGCTGAGGGAAAGGCTTCATGGGAGGTGGGAAGCTGCCAAAAAGGTAGGTCTGGAACCTGTGAAGGTGATCTTATTTGGAAAAGGTGTCTTTGCAGGTGGGTGGGCCCCAAACCCAATGACAAGTGTCCTTCTTATAAGAGACAGAAGAGAAGAAATCATCCACACACAGAGGAGAAGGCCATGTGAAGATGGAGGCAGAGACTGGAGTGATGCAGCCACAAGCCAAGGACACCTGGAGTCACCAGAAGCTGGAAGAACAAGAAAACCTTCTCTCCTAGAGCCTACGGAGGCAGCACAGTCCTGCCAACACCTTGATTTCAAATTTCTGGCCTCAGGAATGGCGAAGAGAATAAATTTCTGTTGTTTTAAGCCACAAAGTTTGTGGTAAGTTCTTATGGCAGCCACAGGAAACTAATACGGAGAGGCTCTCTGGGGATTAGACTAGAAAGGTAGGCTGGGAACGTAGCTGGGGAAGGGGGAATTCATTCATTCACTCACTCACTCGCTCGGTATTTATGTGCCACGTGCTGGAGTAGGAGTGGGACACACAGTGGAGGGCAGAGCAGACTCAGAGCTTATGAGATGACTTCATAAATATAGTATAGGAATGATAGGAAAGGAAAGGAAAGGACAGCCTCTTGAAAGAACGGAAAGAATAAATGGGGAGGTGGGGGAGTGTCGCCTGGGAAGGCTGTACTGAGAAAGTGGCACTTAGGCTGAGGCCTAAAGGGTGGTGTCATTTAGCCAGGAAGGCTACAGGAGAAAGGCATTTTAAGCAGAGGGACTGGCGTGTGCAAAGGGGCGGATGCTGGAAGGAGGAGCAGCTCGAGAGTTCAGGTTATTGAAGGAATCCCTGCATCGGCTGAAGGCTAGGCCATGGGTGACATCCATCTTGGGATTCTGCCGAAACACTGATCGGGTGGGTCCTTGACCCCAAGCCTCCACCCCTTCCAGATCGTCCTGCCAACTCCCACCCCCTTCCCCGCTCCTGCCCCGGCTCTTCACCCCCATTACACAGCGTGTTGTGCACGTCCCTGCTGGCATGAACCTCACTTGCATCATAGTATTTGTATATTCTCTTTCTCCCAGATGACTGAATGTCTCCAACAAAGCACATCTGCGTTTTCTTGTGTAAACTTCACAACTATTCTGTGAGGGAGATTTCAGTGTCCTCACTTTACAGGTAAGAAAACAGAAGGCTGGAGGGAGCAGGTTGCCCCAGGTCACACAGGGAGGGAGAGAGCTCAATTAGTCCAGTGTGAACTCAAGTCAGTCTGCTTCCCAGCCCAGGTCTTCCCATTGCCTGAGGCTGCCTC
This sequence comes from Phocoena sinus, assembly GCF_008692025.1. Taxonomy (NCBI): domain Eukaryota; kingdom Metazoa; phylum Chordata; class Mammalia; order Artiodactyla; family Phocoenidae; genus Phocoena; species Phocoena sinus. The sequence continues at coordinate 50,039,479 of NC_045771.1, forward strand.
CATGACTGTGTGTCTGGACAAATGGTTCACATTTGGGGTCTTTAATTCTCCCCAAAGGACTTGAGATTTTCACCCACCCCCACCCAAGGCAGGAGGATTCAACAGTTCTCACAGGGCATTGGCCACCTGAGATGCTAGAGACCAAGTCAAATTGTACAAATAGGAAGCTGAAAGTTTAAACTGGCTCCAAAACATCACAGAGAACACAGTCAAGCTTTAATATTTTAAAGCGGGATAGAGGGATGGGGGTGGGGTTAGAGGGGAGAAGACTTTCATTTTCCACTCCATCCACTTCCACATTGTTTGAATTTTTCCAGTGAACACAAATTAATTTTACACTTTTTCAGGTAACTATCATTTAAAAATAAACACAATAATTCTATCAGAATTATTAAAAAAGAAATGACAGGCCCAAAATGGAGACACCTATGCCAAAACCAAGACTTAATACCTAACCAAACTGCCATTACAACCTTCCCCAGGAATGTAATCCCAACTAGAAAATGTGAAATTTTCAAGTCAGCACCAATTAGGTCACTCTTTTGATCCCCCCAAAGGAAGATGAGGTAACTCCTTCTGTCCCCCATAGGGAGGTTACTTAAGCCAGAAATAATCTTTTTGTTTGTTTACGGCTTGTCTTGCCTTTGAAAACCTCCCCCTCTCTGCAGCCCTCTGGAGCTCCCCTCTACTTGCTAGATGGGATGCTGCCCAATTCATGAATCGTTCAATAATGTTAATTAGATCTTTAAATCTACTTGGTTGAATTTTTGTTATTCAACAGAAGAAATAATGACTCAAACATAAATTATGGAAGATTTTTACTTCATGTAAAATAAACAGCAGATTCAAACATATGAAAAGATGCTACCTTTATAACCCAATAGAAAATGTCATCAGGTACTGGACCTTGCCATGGCATTTACTGATGGGGGGAAGGAAATTAAATGATAGCACCATAGAATGGTTTGAGAGAAAAGGTTAGATGTCTATAATTTAGCAAACAGAAGCCGCTAGTCAGAAACTGCCCCCTGATAAACTATGCCCTCCTGGTGGGTTGTAAAATTTTTCATTTGTTTAGATTTCCAAATTCCCCAGGCTAGCCCCTATGCCTGTCAAAATAATGGATATGGAGAATTCTTGCCTCACTGAAAGACTTACAGGAACCAGTGTGGAGAGCTGACCCCAGCTAACCTTGAAACAGAAAGTAGAACGGTGGTTGCCAGGGCTGGGAGAAAGGGGAAATGGCGAGTTCTTGTTTAATGAGTATAGGGTTTCAGTTTTGCCAGATGAGAAAGATCTGGAGACTTGTTACACAACAATGTGAATATACTCAACACTGTTGAATTGTATGCTTAAAACAGGCAAAATGGTAAACTTTATGTTTCTTACCACAATTAAAAGTAACATTTTTTTTATAAAAAGGTCAATAATCTATTTCGAATGTTTAACCTTGCTGTAAGTGCAAATAAAAATGAGATGCCATATTTCTGTCTATCAAATTAGAATGTTTCTTCAATGATATCCATTGCTGGCAAGCATCATGGGAAATGAGACTGAATGCTGCTGGTAGGAATGTGAGCTATTTCAATATTTCTCAAAGACAATTTGGCCATATGTTTCAAAAGCATTATTTATTTATTTATTTATTTTTGCAGTACGCGGGCCTCTCACTGTTGTGGCCTCTCCCGTTGCGGAGCACAGGCTCCGGACGCGCAGGCTCAGCGGCCATGGCTCACGGGCCCAGCCGCTCCGTGCGTGGCATGTGGGGTCTTCCCGGACCGGGGCACGAACCCGTGTGCCCTGCATCGGCAGGCGGACTCTCAGCCACTGCGCCACCAGGGAAGCCCCGAAAGCATTTTTAAATTACTTATGTTCTTTGACTCAAATATTCCACATCTGGAATCTCAACGTAAAAAAACTGGTCAGACATGTGCAAATAATTTTTATATGAATGTTCACAATGCAGTATTTTTCATTTAAAAAATCAAATAAAATAGAAACCTAAATGTCCATAAGTAGTACACTAGGAAAAGTGAATTATGGTAGGGCTGCATAAGAGACCACCTCGTAGCCATTCCAAATTATGTTACAGAAGAATACTAAATGATAGGGACTGTTCAAGAAGTATTAAGTGATCTTTTTACATATGTTTTTATTTCTTTACTTATTTATTTAAGAACCGAAGCCTACATGTGACAAGTCAACAGTGGTCATTTCTGTTTTATTTCCTTCTTTTCTGTATTTTTCCAAAAGTTTACAATGCATTTGTTAAAGTAATAAAACCATGATGATATCACTTATATTCAGAATCTTAAAAGATGATACAAACGAACTTATTTACAAAACAGAAATAGACTCACAGACATAGAAAGCAAACTTACAGTTACCAAAGCTGGGGGAGGGATAAATTGGGAATTTGGTATTAACAGATACACACTACTATATATGAAATAGGTAGACAACAAGGATATTGTATAGCACAGGAAACTATATCAATATCTTGTAATAACCCATAATGGAAAAGAATCTGAAAATGTCTCTGTGTGTGTGTGTGTGTGTGTGTGTGTGTGTGTGTGTGTGTGTGTGTGTGTATATATATATATATATGACTGAATCACTTTGTACACCTGAAATATTATAAATCAACTACATCCCAATAAGAAAGTGGGAAAAGAAAAAGGAAACTATATATATATGGGTTTTTTGCCATATGGCTCGGCATGCAGGATCTTAGTTCCCCAACCAGGCCTACGGCAGTGGAAGCACCAAGTCCTAACCACTGGACCACCAGGGAACTCCCAGAAAACCATATATTTTTAAAAAGATAGTAAACAATGTATTCAATTACTTTTATTATTCCCCCCCCAACAAAAACAATAGTTAATTTCACTTTCAGTGTTTGTTTCACTTCCTCCTAAATGTTCAGCAATTTTTCTACCTAAATTTAAAAAATCACTGGCTTCTTACTTTCATCTGTACAAGGATATGACATCAGTGGGGTTATTTAAAATTCAAAGTTTAATTTACTGCCAGTTTTTCCCAGACCTGCTCTCGGTGCTACCTATGTCCTTTGCAGGTCTGTAGTGGGGATAGGGGCGGGGCAGGGGGGGCCAGTATAGCCCTCCCAAATCTCCCCTAGGGGGAAGTTCTTGGCCAGGGTCTTGCTGGAGGGGTAGTTCTACAGGTAGCCCTGTTTTCTAGCACCTGGGGGGCCCTCCTCGGACACAGGAAACAGCATCAGTGATGGGCATCAGACTCCAGGGAGGCCCATGCACAGGTTAGCCAGGTGCCTGAGGCATGGCCTGGCATGGAAAGCAGGGAGGGCTGGGCACCAGCTCCCTCCCAGCATTTAGGCTAGGAAGCACCAAGACTAGACAGTTCTCTGGGTCCTGAAGCTAGGAAATGATGATGAGAAAAGGGAGAGATAACGATGTCTTAACTGGAGTTCTAAGGGACCAGAGCGTATACTTAAACAGAAGCCATGACGTAAATAAAAGATCTCTTGAGATACTAAAGAAACTGGCCACCAGAAAAGTTGAATTACAGAAGCCCGCTTCAGCTGCTGATGTCCGCAGGGCTGCCTGGTACCAGCGCCGTAACCCAGAGTTCTTACTTCCCCAGTGGCTTAAGTGCCCAGAGTCTCCTGGGTTCCCATGCACAGTGTCCTTACAATAAGCAACCCCGTACTCGAGGTAGCTTGAGGGAGATCCCAATTTGTGCAATCAAAAGAGCTCAACCAAAAAGAAAAAGAAAAAAAGAGCTACACCAAAACATGAGAATGGATTGAAGTGGGGCAGCCATGCACTTTTGAGGAGGGCCGGCAAGGTGTGCAGAACCATGAGTAAATCAGGCCCAAGCTGTTCTTCCTCAGTCTGATCTTAGAACTTTAAAAAGGTAAAACCAAAATGGAAAAAAAAAGCAGAAATCTGAAAATCAGTTAATGTTGGAAAGACAAATAAAATTACCATTAAATTTTTCCAGCATTTATCACACATACACAAAAATATATTAAAGAGGGTTAGCAGTCTAAAACAATACTGGTTCATAACACATAAAATAATGAAACCACTAACTTGCTAATCTCTATGATATAATCTCTACAATGGGTTCCATTTATGGTCATGAATATGATGCTAGGACAAATTTAGGGTTTGAAATCCAGAGACAAGAAAAAGAAAAAAAAAGTGTACATGTATATATATATATATATATATATATATATATATATATATAATTTTAGCATCACAACCATTTTGGTGGCATTTAGGAAAAATGCTACCTTAGATTTACAGATGCTCCAGACACAGGCATGTGCATGTTGGGCCTGACTTCCACCTCCCTTCATACACATGCTAAGGAGAGCCACTGAGGGGAGAGCAAAACACAACTAGGATAAACAGAGCAAGGAAAAAGCCATAAAAAGCAGATGTAGGAGAGAGGAGCAGACAGCTAGAGCAGACAGGCAGGTAACAATGGACTTCCCAACTTGTGCTGTGACATCCTCTTTCCTCACAAGAACCTTAACCTCCCAGATCAAATCCAAAAATATTTTTCACACTTCCCAAACGTTCTCCTTCCTTTTTTTATGCTACTAAGTTTCTCCTATTACTGATGCGTCTGGGTTACTCATTTTCCCCTTTTAGAAAAGCAGACAAATCTCAGAAGTTGGGGGATGGGTATTAGTAACTTAAATATTAATGTGAATTAGTCCAAACGGATTGCATTCCTATTGACCAAGAGTGATCAATCTTCAGCTACTCACTCTCCTCGCCCACCACACAAAACCATCGGCTTTTGGGTTTATGGAGTTCTTTGCAGGCTGATGTATCCCTCAGTGCCCTGCCACAGGACCGTGAAAGACCTAAACACACAGCCTCCTAAAGAATGACAGAAAATGCCCTGCTCCTCTCTCCAGCCAACAGTTGGAGAGACATTTTTTTTTAACTCTCCACTCACCCTACCCCTTCACCTGATAAGAAGACTTTGCAAAAGTATTACCACAAAAGTTCCCATCAAAACACTACCTGAAGAATAGCATCAAAAGAATAAAATACCTAGGATTAAATTTACCAAAAGTGCAAAACGTATACTCTGAAAACTACAAAACACTGTTGAAAGAAATTAAAGAAGATCTAAATAAATGGAAAAACATCCCCTGTTCATGGATTGGAAAACTTAACATTATTAAGATGGCAATTCTCCCCAAAATAATCTATAGATTCAGTGCAATCGATCAGAATCCCAGCTGAATTGTTTGTACAAATTGATAAACAGATTCTAAAATTCACATCTAATTGCAAGGGACCCAAAATAGCCAAAACAACCCTGAAAAAGAAGAACAAAGTAGGAGGACTCTCACTTCCTGATTTTAAAACTCACTACAAAGCAACAGTACTCAAGACAGTGTGGGACCGGCACAAGGATAAACAAATAGACCAACAGAATAGAAATGACAGACCAGAAATAAACCCATATTTCTATGATCAACTGTTTTCATCAAGGGTACCAAAACCATTCAATGGGGAAAGAACAGTCTTTTTAATAAATGGTGCTGGATTTGATAAAGGAGGCTGGAATGTACAGTGGAGAAAGGACAGCCTCGTCAATAAGTGGTGCTGGGAAAACTGGACAGCTACATGTAGAAGAATGAAATTAGAACACTCCCTAACGCCATACACAAAAATAAGCTCAAAATGGATTAAAGATCTAAATGTAAGGCCAGAAACTATCAAACTCTTAGAGGAAAACAGAGGCAGAACACTCATGACATAAATCACAGCAAGATCCTTTTTGACCCCGCTCCTAGAGAAATGGAAATAAAAACAAAAATAAACAAATGGGACCTAATGAAACTTCAAAGCCTTTGCACAGCAAAGGAAACCATAAACAAGAGCAAAAGACAACCCTCAGAATGGGAGAAAATATTTGCAAATGAAGCAACTGACAAAGGGTTCATCTCCAAAATTTATAAGCAGCTCATGCAGCTCAATATCAAAAAAACAAACAACCCAATCCAAAAATGGGCAGAAGACCTAAATAGACATTTCTCCAAAGAAGATATACAGACTGCCAACAAATACATGAAAGAATGCTCAACATCATTAATCATTAGAGAAATGCAAATCTAAACTACAATGAGATATCATCTCACACCAGTCAGAATGGCCATCATCAAAAAATCTAGAAACAATAAATGCTGGAGAGGGTGTGGAGAAAAGGGAACACTCTTGCACTGCTGGTGGGAATGTGAATTGGTACAGCCACTATGGAGAACAGTGTGGAGGTTCCTTAAAAAACTAAAAATAGAACTACCATACGACCCAGCAATCCCACTACTGGGCATATACCCTGAGAAAACCATAACTCAAAAAGAGTCATGTACCAAAATGTTCATTGCAGCTCTATTTACAATAGCCCGGAGATGGAAACAACCTAAGTGTCCATCATCAGATGAATGGATAAAGAAGATGTGGCACATATATACAATGGAATATTACTCAGCCATAAAAAGAAACGAAATTGAGCTATTTGTAATGAGGTGGATGGACCTAGAGTCTGTCATACAGAGTGAAGTAAGTCAGAAAGAGAAAGACAAATACTGTATGCTAACACATATATATATGGAATTTAAGGGAAAAAAATGTCATGAAGAACCTCGGGGTAAGACGGGAATAAAGACAGACCTACTAGAGAATGGACTTGAGATTATGGGGAGGGGGAAGGGTAAGCTGTGACAAAGCAAGAGAGTAGCATGGACATATATACACTACCAAACATAAAATAGATAGCTAGTGGGAAGCAGTTGCATAGCACAGGGAGATCAGCTCGGTGCTTTGTGACCGAGGGAGCACCTCGGAGGGAGACGCAAGAGGGAAGAGATATGGGAACATATGCATATGTATAACTGATACACTTTGTTATAAAGCAGAAACTAACACACCATTGTAAAGCAATTATACTCCAATAAAGATGTAAAAAAAATAAAAAATAAATGGTGCTGGGACAAGAGGATAGCCAAGAATTAAGTTGGACCCCTACTTTATGCCATATATAAAAATCAACTCAAAATGGATCAAAGACCTAAATGTTAAGAGCAAAAACTATTAAGACTTAGGAGAAAACAGGTAAATCTTCATGGCCTTGGATTTAGCAAAGGATTCTTAGAGATAATAAAAGCATGAGCAATAAAAGAAAAAATAGATAAATTTGACTACACAAAAATTAAAAACTTTTGAGCTTCAAAGGATACCATCAAGAAAGTGAAAAGTCAACGCACAGAATGGGAGAAAATATCTGCAAATCATTTATCTAATAAGGAACTTGTACTATCCAAAATATATAAAGAAATCTTACAACTCAGTAATAAAAAGAGTTAAGGATCTAATGTATAACATGGTGACTATGGTTGATAACACTGTATTGTATAACTGAAATTTTCTAAGAGAGTAGAATTTAAATGTTCTTACCAAAAAAAAAAAAAAAAAAGGTAAATAAGTGAGGTGGTGGATGTGTTAATCAACTCAGTGGGGGAATCCTTTCACAACGTATACACATATTATCATGTTGTACACTTTAAATATCTCACAGATTTGTCAACTGTACCTCAATAAAGCTGGAAAAAATAATAAAAAGACTAACAATTCAAAAATGGGCAAAGGATCCTGAATAGACATTCTTCCAAGGAAGATATACAAATGGACAATAGGCACATAAAAAGATGCTTGATATCATTAGCTATTGGGGAAAGCAAATCAAAACCACAATGAGATACCACTTCACTTCCACTAGGCTGGCTAGAATCAAAAAGTCAGATAATAACAAATGTTGGCAAGAATGTAGAGAAATTGGAACTGTCACATATTGCTGGTGGATATATAAAATGGTGCGGCCACTTTGGAAAACACTCACATTTTCTCAAACAATTCAACATAGTTTACCATTTGACCCGGCAATTCTATCTTAGGTATATACACATATGTCCACAGAGGAACTGGTATATAAATAGCAGCATTATTCATAATAGTCAAAAAGTGGAAACAACCCAAATGTCCAGTAATGGGCGAATGGATAGACAAAGTGTGGTATATCTATACAATGGAGTATTATCCGACAATAAAGAAGAATGAAATACTGACACATCCTACAACAAGAATGAAATACTGACACATCCTACAACAAACCTTGAAAACACCATGGTAAGTGAGAGAAGCCAGTCACAAAAGTCCACGTATTATATGACTTCCATTCACATGAAAAGTCCAGAATAGGGAACTCTATAGAGACAGAAAAGAGATTCGGGTTGTTTGGGGCTTGGGTGGGGTGGGTGGAAAGGTGGAGATTGGGGGTACAGAGGGTGATAGCTAAAGGACAGTGAAATGAGGTAATGAAATATTCTAAAATTGGCTGTGATGACGGTTGCACGTATCTGTGAATATGCTAAAAACCACTGAATTGTACACTGCAATTGGGAAATTGTATAGTATGCAGATATCACAACAAAGCCACTTTAAAAAAAAAAAGTAAAGTACTATCTGAAACCTTTCATTCGTGGCCCTAGTGTCACTCATCCTGCAAACGACAACATCTGCCAAGCTGAAGGCCCTCCAGGCATCATCCCTCCCCTGGGGTTCTCTCATCCCTACCTGGTTCCTGTCCCTCTGCCATCTCTACTAACCCTGCCTTCCAATATGCCCCTGGAACCCTCAGTCTAGAGCCAGCAAATGTTCCACATTTGCACTTATCTCAGCAGCTTTATCTTAGCTGGGTCCTGGTTCTTCCACCCTCCCCTTCCATGATAACCCTCCCAAGTCAAAGCTGCTCATTTCCTCAACACTCCTGTTTTTCAGGACCAGGAGAAACCAAATTTCCCTGGTCACTGTTATCTCCAGACAATAACCTACCAAGAAGTACCCAGAACCTAGGCATGGGACCAATTAACTCCCTTCTCCTCACTTCCTAGCATCAATTCCTTCTCTCCAGGCTCCTGCTCTTCATTTCTACATTTTTAGGGACATCCTCTGTGTGTTCCTCCCCACTTTCTCCTGATCCCTCCAAGGAGGACCTCATTCACAGAATGACCTAACATTCCCTGGTCTCACCTTAGCCTGTTCTCCTTCATTCCTGTGACCTAACACTTTGTTTACCAACAATGTATTTACCACGTGGCTACATCCCAACCAGGAACTGTTCTTTGAAATGGAAAACTAAAAGGTCCCCTCTGACCACCACCTGCCCACCCTTCCTTTTCTCACTTCCTCATTCTCACCCAATTTGCTCTCCCACTTGAATGAAAAGCCACCAGAACTTTTGATCCTACCCTTCTTATTCTCCCTCTGGACTTCACTTCCTTCTTCCATTCAAATATCCTTCCACCTCCAGCATCCTTTTTTTCCTGCTTCATTGACACATAGCTCCTTCTACCTGCCAGTCCCCCAAACATGGATCAACATAGCCTCTGCCTCCTCCACTTTCTCTCTTGTCCTGTCCAATACTGAAGAAAAATCCAGTCGTTCTGTGACAGGCTACATCACCAGGTTCTGAGTTCCAGCCTAAGGGCGGCCCTCCAGGGTTCAGGGGTCTTTCCACTCATCCAGCAGCTTCAGACCATTATCTCTCATACCCAGCCTCCTTCCTCCTCCCAGCCTACTCCTCTATCTGATAACTGTATCTCCCACTTCATCGGATAGTAAGACCATCAGGTTTACAATCTTCATCTTGATCCTCTGCCTCCTTGAAATCTACCCATATATTCACCCACTTCCCTTAGTCTCAAAGAAAAGCATCAAGCTCTCTCCTGTCTTCATGATCCTATCTCCCTGACTCCCTCCAAGACCTCAGCCCATCAATTATTCCACCCCCTTAATAACCACAGCTTCTTTCTTTTCATTAGTCCCTTCTCCTTCCCCAACAAGCAAGCTCAGGTTCTTCTCATGCCAGTGTAGATGGGCAGCCCTGCCTAATTCATCAACCTATGAAAGACCAGGCGCTGCCGCAGACATTGGAGATGGGGCAACAAACAAGACAACCCCAGGTCCCGGGTTTCACTTACATCAGAGTGGGAGGAGAAGGAAAGTTCTCCAATAAATGTACAACTCAGCCATAAAAAAAGAATGAAATTTTGCCATTTGTAATAACATGGATGGATTCAGAAGGTATTATCCTTAGTGAAATAAGTCAGACAGAGAGACAAATACTATATGATATCACTTATATGTGGAATCGAAAAATACAACAAAACTAGTGAATATAACAAAAAAGAAACAGAATCACAGATATAAAGAACAAATTAGTGGTTACCATTAGGGAGAGGGAAGGGAGAGGGGCAATATAGGGGTAGGGGATTAAGAGGTACAAAGTATTAGGTATAAAATAAATAAGGTACAAGGATATATTGTATAACACGGGCAATGTAATCAATGTTTTATAATAACTAAAAATGGAGCATGACCTTTAAAAATTGTGAATCACTATATTGTACACCTGTAACATACAATATTGTACATCAACAGTACTTCAATTTTTAAAAAGATAATAAACAAGCTTAATGACGAAAATGGAATAGGATGATGTGATCGAGAGTCATTATGGGGACTTGGTGGGGACGACTTCACATTCAGGTCATCAGGGAAGGCTTCTCTGAGGAGGTGACATTTGAGCCGAAACCTGAAAGGCAGGAGGGAGCCAGTGCAAGGCAGTCTGGGGAAAGAGCACTCCAGGAGGAGCGATCACCTCGCGCCAAAGCCCCAAGGCGGAACAAGCTTGGCCTACCTGGGGAGCCAAGGAAGCCATGTGGTCAGATGGAGTGTGGTTGATGAGACAGAGGAGCTCAGAGAGGGAAGCAGGTGCCCTGTGGACCACAGTGAAGAATCTGGAAGCCATGGGAGCATCTCTAGCAGATGAGTGACATAGTCTGACTTATGCGTTAGCAGGATCCCTCTGGCTGCTGGGTGGGGAATAGATTATCAGGGGCCAGAGCCGAAGCAGGGAGGCCCGTTGGGAGGCTACTGACATGGTGCAGACCAGAGGTGATGGTGGCTCAGACACAGGAATAGCAGCAGAGGTGTTAGTAGTAGCTATGAGGGGAAGTAGCTATTGGTGTGCTTCCTCATCTGTGCATATCCAATTGGACAAGAGAGAAAGTGATGTGCCACAGTTGCTAAGAGATAGGGACCACAGCATCTATTCAAGAAGGGCTCTGTGAGACATGCTGCAGGGGAAGGAGACAGACACTCACTGCAGCTTAGGGCCTGCAGGTGATACAGTGAGGCCCCGTGGGGAAGAGAGCATTCTCCCCACCTCCGCACTGACACCCCAAAGGCTGGTCTTGACCGGCAGACAGTGAGCGGTGTGTGGTTGGAGGAGGACATGAGCAGTTTCTGTGGTGAGGAACCACACATGGCTTCCCAGGAGAAGCCACAGACTCACTGTCACCTTCCACTTTAATCAGGGCAATGCCCCAAAGGGCCACTGGCAGCCCTCTTCTCTTCCACTCTACACTTGTCCTCCGTCTAGGCCACCACCCCCATCTCACATGCAAAGGAGTCCACAATCAGAACCTCCTAGTGGACATCCTTCAGGCACCTCAAACTGACTGTGTCCAATCCAGGCTGGTTGTCACATGACACCTCTTCCTGGCCCTTCCCAAACCAGCCAATTTACCACCTCCTATGCCATCCATTTTAGTTAGTGGTGTCAGTATCCACACGTTGACTCAAGTGAGATCCCAGAGGCTGTCCTCGATTGCTTCCTTTCCCTTACTTTCCAAATCCAGCTGGTCAGCAAGCCCTGACCATCCTCTCTCTAACTGCCTGCTCAGTCCATTCCCTTCTCACAGCCCCCAATGTCACTGGCCTAATTCAGGCTCTTGTCATTTTTCTCTTGGACCCGAGCTGGAACCATGGTAGATTCCTGGGCCCAACACACTTAGCAACTGCTCATAAATGATTTTTGAACAAATGAGAGAGAATGCATGGATAAAGAAAATGACTGAGTGGACAGATGAATGAGGAAATCAAACAAAAGAATCAATGAATGCTGTGCAGAATATATAGTCTAATGGAGGAGATGCAACCAAGCAGGTACAAGGCATCAGGTGATAAACAGAGTGCTATGGGGGGCGGGGAACGGAAAATAACACATACAGATTGTCTTCCAGTTGTCAAGTACTAAGCCAGGCACTTCACACATGGTTCACACATGACTCACCCAGAAACCATGTGATATATTGTGCTCCAGATGGGGAAACCGACATTCAAAGAAGTTAAGTAACCATCCAAGGCCACCCAACACATAAGGGGCAGTGTTCAGACTCGAACTTAGGTCCGCAGTCCCTAAATCCCACGTTGGTTAGTGGACACAGGCTTATAGGACAGGCCAGACTTCAAAAGGTAATAATAATAACCAACACCCAGAGAGTCCTTCTGACCAACAGTCACCGTGCTAAGCGCTTTACATATATCCTCATAAAAATCCTATGAAGCAGATATGAATATTATCCCCCTTTTAGAGTTAAGAAAACAGAAGTACCAAGAAGGTAACAATTCATTTGTCAAAGGTCATGCAGCTACTAAGCGACAGAACTGAGATTTGAGCCCAGGCGGTCTTGCTGCAGTGCCCATGCTGGTCATCCCTTTAAGCTTCCGTTGTGTTGCCCTAAGGATGGAGGTAAGATGGCAGAGGTGGGTTCAAGGTGAAGGGGACAGTCTGCTTACCCCCAGGGTGGCAAGAAGTTGCAAGCCACTTTGGGGAATAGGAAGTGGCTCGCTGTGGCTGGGCTCCAGGGAGTGGTGGAAAGTGAGACTCCAGGCAAAGCTGGGATGGGACATGCGGCTTCCTGTCACCTGGCCCAGGTCCTTGGCCTGTCTTGTTTGATATATAAAGTTCCTCCCTCTTTCACAAGGTAGTGAACAGTTGGAGGAGCACGTTCGCTCTGTTTTCTTAACCAAAGTATTTCATTCTCTTGCATCTGAAGGTGGAAAAGCTAAAAGGCAAAGGAATCACTGATTTGTTGGTCTTACCGTTAACTAGACGATACGACCTTCTCCCCCACAGTCCATGCAGATAAATATCAGTGCCATGATCCCTTGGCATTGATCCTTTTTTTTTTTTGGCTGCGTTGGGTCTTCATTGCTGCACGCGGGCTTCTCATTGCGGTGGCTTCTCTTGTGGCAGAGCATGGGCTCTAGGCACGCAGGCTTCAGTAGCTGTGGCACGCGGGCTCAGTAGTTGTGGCTCGCAGACTCTAGAGCACAGGCTCAGTAGTTGTGGCTCACGGGCTTACTTGCTCCGCGGCATGTGGGAACTTCCCGGACCAGGGCTTGAACCCGTGTCCCCTGCATTGGCGGGTGGACTCCTATCCACTATGCCACCAGGGAAGTCCCAGCACTGGTTCTTGATACAGATTTAGTTTGAAAAGATTACACATACTTTAAAAAGCTGTCTCTGATTTTATTTCCTGGTACTGTAAGTGTGAGCCGATACACTGCCATCTTTACAGCTCACTACTACGAGGTTATATAAAAGTCAGTGAAATATATATTTATATAAATTTTAGGAGAAGCAATTAAAAGGCAGATCCCCAAAACTAACATTTAATCTGCCAAGTAATCTAAGCAAGCCCTTGGGTCATTTTGAACATACTGGGGTCATAATCTCATCAGTCACAGGAAAAGGTCATCTTGGAATCTGCAAGTGCTATTCTAGTTCCTTCCTGCATGAAAATCTAGGGGGAAAAAATGATCACAACTGGGAAGCCTCCCAGCTTGAAGGAGACCAACATAGTCATTCCACATGGTCAGGAGGACAGACTAAGTAAAAGAGCCCAAAGAAATATTCTCTGACCTCCGAGAGTAAATATTCTAAAGCAAAATAATTATTTTTACATAATTTAGTTCAAAGTAAATTTAAAGTAGTATAATTCAGGGAGTTTGAAAAACAGAGGAGTAAAATTACCACCCATAATTAGGGTGACCACATACCCTGGGTTAGTCAGGACAGTCCTGGTTTATACTCATCACACTGTAATTATTAATAGCACACACACACATACACACACATTTTAAGAGTGCTCAAAAGTACTGTGGTTTAAATGGTAAGTTATTTCTGGTCACCCTAGCATAATCCACTGCTATAAACAATCGTCACCACAGTTTTGGTATATTTCTTTGCTGTCTTTTTCTCACATGCATATTTTTTATCATCATAATCAAGTGTTTTCACAAACCGATATATTCTTTTCTTCAATTTTCATTACAACAAAAATAGCATTCTATGTTCCTAGATAATAAGTCATAGCATTCCACTGGGTAGATGCTACCTTTCCTCTATTGTTGAACATTTAGGTGGCTTCAAGATAGTTTTAAAGGAAATGAATTTGTGGGGTACTTCCAGGACCAGTGTATAGGTGAGGAAGAGTCAAAAAAATAGTAATTAGGGGGAAATTTCACAAATTCTATTTTTTATGAACAAGGGAGTCCCCTGTTCCCTTCTAGACCAACGAATTTCTTCATTCTTCCCTGATCAAGGGTTCCCAGACCCATTCCAGTATGTGTGTGGCCTTTGCATTCTTGTCTGTACAATCCATGTGCCACACATGCAGTGATCCTCTCAATACAAAATTCAGATCAAACGTCTCTCCTGCCTGAAGTCCCCCCACGGCTGCCCACTGCAATAAGGATAAACTCCAAAGCCCTTGCCATGTCTTATACGCCCCACGTGGTCTGATCCCAGCCTACATTCCTGCTTCACCTGCTTCCCCTCTCTTCTTTACCCTCTGCCCCTCTGGCCTTCTCTCCATCTCTCATATATACCAACTTCATTCCATCCCAGGGCCTCTGCACTTACTAGTCCCTCTTTCTAGAATGTTATTCTCTATACCTTCTCTGACTATGTCCTCAACTCAGATGTCACCAGAGTCATCTTGGCTGCAATACCTTAACTAAAATTTCCTCCCAAAGTCATTCTCTTTCCAGTTACACTACTTTATTTTCCTTATGGCACTCAACACAATCTGAATCTATATTATTTGTTTATATGTATTTTTTTTCCCCCTGTGATGTGGACTCCAAGAGGGCAGAGACTCTGCCCAGTTCACTGCTGCACCCCAGTGCCCAGCCCGTAATAGCAGATGGAAAGCAAGTAACTAGAATGAGTGAACGACTCTGGACAGGAGAGTTGCCATGAGAACAGATCCTTATTCAATCAGCAAAGTACTACAAACCCCTTTTTGTTATTCTGCAAAATGATCAACCAGTACTATTATGTGGAAATAATGAAATTAATGAAACAAAATATTCATCCAAGAACACATCATCAACACCAATAAACAATATCACCTGGATTAAAGGAATTAAATTTTTGCTTTGTAGGACCCCCCCACCCCACCAAAATATAAAGAAAAAACTTCTAGCAGTCTGAAATATATAACAGGGATCCCTATATGGCATTTAGGTCCATGACCAAGTTTTTAACGGTCCACAGTAAAATGGGGAAAAGAAGACAATGCATTGAATTTTTAGAAAGCTAAAATCTTCCAATTTAAAGGACTCTCCATTATTCTTAGATTATGCCTTTCCTACTTTTGGGGTATCAAAATATTCTTTTATACAACAACAGGGATTGCATCCAATAGGTTGTGAGGAGGTTTTTATGCCCTTTATATGGAAAGCAAAAGGTAAGCAATCCTGGGGCTTCCCTGATGGCTCAGTGGTTAAGAATCTGCCTGCCAATGCAGGGGACACAGGTTCGAGCCCTTGTCTGGGAAGATCCCACATGCCACGGAGCAACTAAGCCCGTGAGCCACAGCTACTGAGCCTGCACTCTAGAGCCCGCGAACCACAACTACTGAGCCTGCGTGCCACAACTACTGAAGCCCACGTGCCTAGAGCCCATGCTCCGCAACAAAAGAAGCCACTGCAATGAGAAGCGCGTGTACCGCAACGGAGTAGCTCCCACTTACCGCAACTAGAGAAAGCCCTCGTGCAGCTATGAAGACCCAAAGTAGCCAAAAATAAAATAAATAAATTTATTTAAAAAAAAAAAAAAGGTTAGTGATCCTGTGCTAGGCCTCAACCTTCTTTTATCATTTTTTTTTTTTTTTTTTTTTATCATTTTAAAAATCCAAGAATTCCACAGATCTGGGTACCATTCATCTCTGCATTCCCCTCACTCCTTCTTCTCAGCTGTGGCCCTTGGAGGTTTTACTAAGCCCACAGTTGTACCAACTCTAATCCTAGAGTGCCAGGCCCTCTGGCTCTATGGGAAAGAGGCAGGATCAATCAATGATTCAATCAATTAGTGATGCCTGCCATGATGAGGAGGAGGGTGGGCAGGAGATGGGAGATGCAGTGGAAGGAGAGTGCCATGAGCAATACGTCTAGAAAAATAACCCCTCCCCTAAGACATGTCAGAGCCCAATATTAAAACCACTTGGAAAATTATGTGAGAAATCTAAGTGACTTGTTCAGCCCCTTACCATAAGTCGTTGCTGAACACAGAGAAGTGAGGACAATGAAGTCACGAGGGTGCACAGCGGTCAGCCAGCCTCCCTCGCTACCTCCTGGTGCGTGACTCATTGCCTGCCTCACCGAAACCGTGGGAAGCTGTCGGTGCGGAACCCATGAGCTCACCGGGCTGCGGTGCACCTGGGAAGGAGCCTTGGCCAAGGTAGTCTGGCCAGGAAAGGGCTCAGGGGGAAAGAGGTCACAAAACTGACCAAATTAAACTAAGCCAGTGGGAGTCATTTTCAAAGAAGGCTAATCTTGTGATCTTGTCAGCAATTTTAAAGTCCAACGGTTAACAAAATACCAAGAAGGAAAACAAATGCAGGTGGCTGGGGAGTGGGAAAGAAAACCAAGACCAGCCTTGTTCTAGGAGCAGACCTGGCATACTGGAGTTCTCTGTGAATTTATCTGGAGTGAAGCAAAAGTCAAGATTTGAAACTTGTCACCTTCGTAAATTGGAAAAGGGTGAAACAGCTGGGACAAGCATCACGCCCATTAACTAGCTCTGTCCAGGCCCAGGGCTCCGGGTGCCGCTGCTTTGCCCGCCTCATGGAAACCAAGACAGGATTCCATCCAAGTCAAGCCAGAGCTCGCACCTCCACCCTGACAGGAACACAGGGTCACTGGCTCCGAAGTCTAGAGCTCACATACCCTTCGACCTGGCAGCCCCACCTCTGGGAAGGGACCCTAGAGAAAGACCAGCACCCAGGCGCCAAGCCACACATGTGAGGCTGCTCACTGTGGCCATGTTTATAACTAAAAAGGTTGAGACAACCAAATGCCCATTCCTAAGGGAGTGATTAAATAAAGGGAGCCGCATTCACGGAAGACCTTGCCGTTGTTCAAAAAAGAGGGAAATCTGGAAGTGCTGAGGTGGGGGGATGCCCATGATGCATTAAGTGGAAACAACAAATTGCAGAACAACATGCAGTGTGATCCCATTGTTTCAGTTTGTACGTACACTCGTATACACTGATATGCTTGGAGATGCAGAGAAAAATATTCCAGAAGAATTAAAAAAGACACATGCACCCCAATGTTCACTGCAGCACTATTTACAATAGCCAGCTCATGGAAGCAACCTAAATGCCCATCGACAGACGAATGGATAAAGAAGATGTGGTACGTGTATACAACGGAATATTACTCAGCCATAAAACGGAATGAAACTGGGTCATTTGTAGAGATGTGGATGAATCTAGAGACTGTCATACAGAGTGAAGTAAGTCAGAAAGAGAAAAACAAATATCACATGTTAACGCATATATGTGAAACCTAGAAAAATGGTACAGATGAACTGGTTTGCAGGACAGAAATTGAGACACAGATGTAGAGGACAAACATATGGACACTAAGGGGGGAAAGTGGCGGGGGGGTGGTGGTAGTGGTGTGATGAATTGGGCAACTGGGATTGACATGTATACACTGATGTGTATGAAATTGATGACTAGTAAGAACCTGCTGTAAAAAAAAATAAAATTAAATTCAAAAAATAAAGTATTTTAGAATTTAAATTCAAAAACATAAAAGATATGGTACATATATACAATGGAATATTACTCAGTCATAAAAAGGAACGAAATTGGGTCATTTGTAGAGACATGGATGGACCTAGAGACTGCCGTACAGAGTGAAGTAAGTCAGAAAGAGAAAAACAAATATCGTATATTAACACATATATGTGAAACTTAGAAAAATGGTACAGATGAACCAGTTTGCAGGGCAGAAATAGAGACACAGATGTAGAGAACAAACATATGGACACTAAGAGGGGAAAGCGGCGGGGTGGTGGTGGTGGGATGAATTGGGAGATTGGGATTGATGTATATACACTAATATGTATAAAATGGATAACTGGACTTCCCTGGTGGCACAGTGGTTAAGAATCCACCTGCCAATGCAGGGGACATGGGTTTGAGCCCTGGTCTGGGAAGATCCCACATGCCATGGAGCAACTAAGCCTGTGTGCCACAACTACTGAGCCTGCACTCTAGAGCCCTTGAGCCACAACTACTGAGCCCGTGTGCCGCAACTACTGAAGCTCACGTGCCTAGAGCCCGTGCTCCACAACAAGAGAAGCCACCGCAATGAGAAGCCTGTGCACCGCAACAAAGAATAGCCCCCGCTCACCGCAACTAGGGAAAGCCCCCACGCAGCAACAAAGACCCAACACAGCCAAAAATAAATGAATAAAATTTGAAAAATAAAAAAATTTTTAAATTAAAAAAATAAAATAAAATGGATAACTAATAAGAACCTGCTGTATAAAAAATAAATAAAATAAAATTCAAAAAAACAAAAGATGTGGTACATATATACAATGGAATATTACTCAGCCATAAAAAGGAACGAAATTGGGTCATTTGTAGAGACATGGATGGACCTAGAGACTGCCATACAGAGTGAAGTAAGTCAGAAAGAGAAAAACAAATATCATATAATAACACACATATGTGGAATCTGAAAACACTGGTATAGACGACCTTATTTATAAAGCAGAAATAGAGACACAGACGTAGAGAACAAACGTGTGGATACCAAGGGGGAAAGTGGGGGGTGGGATAAATTGGGAGATTGGGATTGACACATATACGCTATTGATACTATTTATAAAATAGATAACTAATGAGAACCTACTGTATGGCACAGGGAACTCTACTCAATGCTCTGTGGTGACCTAAATGGGAAGGAAATCCAAAAAAGAGGGAATATATGTATACATATGTATACGTATAGCTGATTTGACTTTGTCGTACAGTATAAATTAACACAATATTGTAAAGCAACTATACTCCAATAAAAAAAAATCTTTAACTTAAAAAAAAATGAACGCAATTGGAGCAGGGAAGGGGGACTTTCTTTTTTTTTTTTTTTTTTTACTTTATACACTCCTGGTTTGTTAACTTCTTTTTCTTTTAATATATTACCTTTGTGATTTGAAAATACAGATCAAATAAATATGTAAGTACATATAACATATATAAAATAAACAAGAGCCCCCCCCACCAAGTCATCTTTAATCCTCTTGCTGAATCAGGAAAAACCAATTACTAGGACAGAAAGCAAGGCTGGAGAAGGGACCACTCAAGCCCTCTCTCCAGCAGCTGTTTGATATTTCTCCCTCCCTTAGCTGACATGTCAGGTTGGATTTTTATTTAGTTCTGATCAGGAACACTTACTTTTTGAAGCAGGATTTGAATTAGCAGAAAAGAAAACAAGAAGTGCAGAGCACATCGGTTTAGAAGTGAGCTCTGCCAGTCTGCCGCAGTATCAGGCACTGACAGCCAACAGCTCTTTTGGCCGAAGGTCTCATTGATATACCTTTCCAACTCCACCCACAGAGCCTGCACCCATCTCTGAATATACTATTTATTTGTAATGCATCCTCCCCTTGCTTCCAAATGAATGTGAAGTAGTTCCCCAATAGATTCAAGGCAGCGAACAATGGTTGACCTGAAGATGGTTAAAGCTATTAATATAGGAATTGAGGTAAGAATAAGGAAAAAACTAAAATGTTATTTTACGTTTAAACCCTTAACACACATAAGCATATTTAATTTTTGCTTGATATACACTAATGTTCCTTAAGGTCTGTACTGCAAAACCAAGGTTTATGACAATCAGGAAAATCATCTAGAAGACATTGCTACAGTGTCCACTTCTGATTCACTGAATAAATCTAAATTCCATAAGCTTCCTCATGCTCTTCAGAGGCACCAACATTTTTCATAAGCCTTTCTCGTGAC
Organism: Phocoena sinus; assembly: GCF_008692025.1. NCBI lineage: Eukaryota > Metazoa > Chordata > Mammalia > Artiodactyla > Phocoenidae > Phocoena > Phocoena sinus. The sequence continues at coordinate 50,059,724 of NC_045771.1, forward strand.
CATATAAAAGTATAATAAATCTTTGGACACATACCTACCTTGCTGACACAGGGGTTTGATAATCTTCAAAAACTAGCTTGAAAGGCAGCAGCAGAGTGTTTGGAGCTCAGGTTTGGAGCGACTCACATCGGGGTTCAATCCCAACTATGCCACTCATGGCTGTGTGACCTTGAACAAGTTATTTAACCTCTCTGAGCTTCCATTTTCTTGTAGGGGGGGAAGCATCCTTAATAGTGCCTATTTCATAAGGTTACTGTGAGAACTAAATCAGGTAAGTAATTAAAGCACTTAGCAAGCATGCAATAAAAATCAAGTTTGACCACTGGTACCTTTCTTTTCAAAATGTAAGGACAATGGAAAATGCATAAAATTACATATCCAATCCAGTAAAAAGCTGGACTGGATATATGCATATACATGTATATCTCCACAGATCAAAGAGAGAAAAGCAAGACTTGCCTTTCCCAAAGGATGCACAGGGACCCCTGCACATTTAGCTATAAGAAATATCCATACATAACTACAAACACTGCAGCAAAAATCACTGGGCAAATAGAATATGGTGTTAGAACAGAAAATATACATTAGCCTAGCTACGTATGATTGACTGCCATGAGAAATGTAGGAGATGTGATCTAATAATACTCGTGTCTTAAAATCCTAGTATATTCCAATTGCTTCCAAAGCAGCCCCATCATGAATGTGACTTCACACCAAAGGCTCTATAAGAACCTTTCCCACATCTTAGATGCTGAGGACACTTGGTCTATTTGAAGACCATCATTAAATCTCCCTTTAGCTTCCATTTTCCAAGTAAACTATTCTCAGTTATTTAGTGACTCCTGCTACCAGAACAAGGAAAGATTTAAGTAAGTATCTTTTCAAAGTTTCCAGCAAAATAAACAGAAAGCACAGACAGTAATAAAAACAGCTACCATTTACAAGCGTCAACTGTATGCTGGCACCATGCTGAGCATATGCTGTGCACTGTGTCATTTAATTCTCACAACCATCCAGTTCACAGATGAAGACACTAAGGCTTAGAGAGGGGAAGTAACTTGCTCAAGGTCACCACCACAAGGTCACCAACTTGCTCAAGGGCAATGCTGGAATTCAGACCCATCTGTCACTAGATAACTGCTACTTACTTTTCAGATCTCGGTTCCATTCTCACTAACTCAGGGGGGCTTGCCCTAACTTCCTCCAGCACAGGCAAATCCCCTTCGTTACACTTCCGCTGTACCATGGGTCTAACTCTGTAGTTCTGATCTCAGCGATAGTCTTACCCTTATTCATTTAAGTATTGAATTAATGTCTGTCTCCCCACGAAACTGCAGGCTTGGGGACAACACAACTCTCACTGTTCTTTATTTAGGGCCTCTGGCCTTTATCACAGCACCAGGTACTTAATGGGTCCTCTGCACACATTTACACGGATTGAACAAATAAATGGGAAAAAACAGTGCTCAGAAATCACCCAGCCACTTGGGCAACGCACTAAGGAAGCACAGGCAGCCCAGTGTTCGTCAGTGTGCAGGCACCACACGCCAGCTGCTCACTCGGAGGGTCAGGATGACGCTGAGGCAGAGGTCTTTTTCGGAACGGGAAAAGGATCTCAGGTACAAAGCGCTGCAGTGGTGAGACGGACACAGCAGCATCTTCGCATTTGAAGGAGGGCAGTGCGAGGTATGGACTCTTCATCAATCCAATTAATACACTGTTAACAATAAATCGCTTTTCTGATTCATTTTGGTTGATTCTTTTCACTACGTATGGCTCATTTCTGTTTTGATTACTTTTCCCGCTATTGTAATCTGCTTTCTAGTCCCTTCCTTGAATACCTTTTTTCTTAAAATATTTTAAGCAGAATCACATGCCATTCACAGGCTAGGTTCTTAACACGCAACTAGAAAACTGAAATCAACTGAAATAAAGGAAGCTATATACACAACAAAAAACAGTTATCAAGGGGACTTCCCTGGTGGTGCAGTGGTTAGGAATAAGCCTGCCAATGTAGGGGACACAGGTTCGATCCCTGGTCCAGGAAGATCCCACGTGCTGTGGAGCAACTAAGCCCGTGTGCCACAACTACTGAGCCAATCTGCTGCAACTACTGAAGCCCGCGTGCCTAGAGCCCATGCTCCACAAGAGAAGCCACTGCAATGAGAAGCCCGCGCACCACAAGGAAGAGCCAACGCAGCAAAAACAAAAACAAAAACCATTATCAAATCAGTGCTTCTTCACAAGTCACTATCATAAGGAAAGCCCAAGGGTTTTAGAACACTGTATTTTAAGCAAGTCACATAGCACCATCCCACATTATACTCACTCCTAGTATAAAAATATTAAACCAGAAGAAGGATTAAGTCCTTTATGAGAATAGACTACCCTTTGAAAACACATCCACAGGCAACATATTTTAGTATAAAAAGATTTTTTTAAAAAAAGGAAAAAGGGGGCTTCCCTGGTGGCGCAGTGGTTGAGAGTCCGCCTGCCGATGCAGGGGACGCGGGTTCATGCCCCGGTCTGGGAAGATCCCACATGCCGCGGAGCGGCTGGGCCCGTGAGCTCTGGCCGCTGAGCCTGCGCCGTCCAGAGCCTGTGCTCCGCAACGGGAGAGGCCACAACAGTGAGAGGCCCGCGTACCACAAAAAAAAAAAAAAAGGAAAAAGAAAATTATATGTGTTGCCTGTCAAAAAGTGAGGTTCTTAGGGTCTCAGGATTTGATTATCACGATGACAGGCTCGATTTCATAATGTTTTTATTTTTATGCCACAAGTGAACAGCGAACTTTAAGAGGAGAGAGAAAGTAGAGACAAGTAGGAGGTGGGGCTTTGCCACATGAATGTTCAGGAAAAACAGGGAAATAACAAACTTAGCCGCACTGGTTTGGCAGAGCCTCAAACTCACGTAAGGCCTAAACTATTTGCCCCTTTTTAATAGGTAGATAATTCCTCTGCATAGTCTTTTCAGAGAGTTACGGATAAAGCAGGTCCCACCAGACAAGCAAAACCATCTTGAAAAGCCCAGTTAAGCAACTTCCTGACCAAGAAAAGTGCCTCAGGTGAATGAAACCTTGGGGAGGCCTTGGGGAGGAAAGAATTCCATTTATGGGTTCCAACAAGATCAAGTATCTGCTAGATGAATACATTCTAGAGATCTGCTATACAACCTTGTACCTATTGTTAATGATACTGTATTGTTCACTTAAAATTTTACTAAGAGGGTAGATCTCGTGCTAAATGTTCTTACCACAATAAAATTATTATTTTTTTTTAATAATCAGGTATCTGCTAAGTGGTTTTCTAGTGAGCCCTTCAGGAAGGACTAAGGGAGAGAAACACCAATATCCCTAAAATGCCGCTGACACAAACACCCCTTCATACCTCTTTGACACACACACACACACACACACACACACACACACACACACACACCCCCTAGCTTCTCTCTCCTTTTCCTTGCTAACTTCACATTTTTGTTTCATGTGACCCCTCGGTTCTTTCCTGAGAGGCAGCACGGTGCAGGATGTACCATGTGATACCTTGTGCTCCAGGTGGGGAAACCGGCTGAGGGAAAGGAAAAGCACAGCGCTCTCAGCCGTCTCCCCACCACCGCCCAGGACCAAGGAGACCACCAGCCAGGCCGCTGCTTCACGGGGAGGCCTAGGTCCTGGTCAACCAAAGGCCACCATTTCAAATCACAACTCGGCCCTGTCATAGACATTACTGTGTACCTGTAAGCTGACATCACATAACGCTTTTATTTGCCGTTTGTTATCTGTCCCCACAAGAGCAGGGCAGGCGCTGTGTCTGTCTCATCACTAGCTGTAACCAGCTGCTTGGCACAGAACCGGCCACTAGGTAGGTGCCCTATTTCGGGACGGATCCCTGACCTCTGGGCCCTGGGCAGCCCAGAGTCAGCAAGAGAAATCTGAGCAGCTGTGGCAGAAGAGGAATTTCCACAAGGCAGAGGGAGAACACACAGGGAAGAGGCCCTGGGTCTGGGAAATCCAGATTCGCATTTCTGCTTAAAGTGTCCCTCCCCCAGGGCCATTCTCTCCAAGAACCCCGAAGAGCCTGGTGGCTCAGCAGCTCTACATGCTGAGAGGCAAAGCCCAGAATGGCCGAGGCCGGAAGGAAGCCAGCTTCTGAAAGACAACACGGCAGGCCCAGCCGTCAGCCCCTGGGGACCTGCCAAAGCCACAGGGCTGGGGTTTCTGCTCCTCTCTCTGCGGGGACACAGCAGAGGCAGAAAACTGGCTTTGAAGAAGCAGGTAACCGTGAGTGTCCATGCAGGAGAGCCATTATAGACCCCAGAGTGTTCTCTCTCTAGAGACACTGAGCCCTGGGGTCTAGTACCAGGTACTAGGTGGTGGCCCCTGATCCAGACATACCTCCAGGGTGGCTCGGGGAGCAGAGAGGGAGGATGAGATGTGATCATCTTGGTTAGAGGTCAGGCCACTCAGGGTAAAGAGACAGAGAAGACAAGGGGAGGGGGAAGCAGATTCTGGAGGCAGGGCTCAGAAACTAAGCCTGCCTCCCCACTTAAAGAAACCTGATCAGCACCCTAACTGCACTCATTGTCATCCTACCTGCTGAACCCCCCCCAGGCACTAAGTGGACGCGCCTCAGCCCAGTTTCCAAGGCCACCATCATCTGGCTCCATGTTCCTCACCAGCGCTCCCACCACTGAGGTGAGCGCCCCCCTCCTCCTCTCCCCAGCAGGAGGCCTGGCATCCCTGGATGCTCCCCTTCCCCCCTCTGCCTGCCCCTGCCTTACCCACCCCAGTTGAGGGCAAAACATCAACTGCAAACACTCCCACATCCCTTAGGGAGGCCAAGAACTACTCCAAGCACTTTACACACATCCACTCCTTTCCTCTGCACAACAGCCCCTTCAGGAGGCATCATTAGTATCCCCACTTTACAGATTAGAAAACTGAGGCACAGAGAGATTACGTGACTGTCTCAAGGCCCCAGAGCTAGCAGGAGGCAGAGCCAGCAGGCAGCACCAGAGTCCCTGCCCCCAAGCAGGGAGCTGCAGTACCTCTCACAGCACAACTCAACTGCCACCTTCTCCCCAGGCCTTCCCTGACCCCTTGCAAATCTCCATGCCACTTTCCACACTGGCTGGGCGTGAGGACTGGCTAGGTTCTTGTCTTCTCTCCCCTTCTAGATTAGAAAGCTCACAAGTAAAGCTTCGGGGTATTTCTACATCATCTTCGTATTAATTTCCTGTTGCTGCTGTTACAAATTGCCATTGACTTAGTGGCTTAAAACCACACAAATTTATGATCTTACAGTTTCGTGGGTCAGAAATCCAACACAGATCTCTTTTGGTCAAAATCAAGGCATCTGCAGCGTTGTGTTCTTTCTGGCAACTTTAAGGGACAACCTGTTTCCTGGCTTTTTCTAGGTTCCAGAGGCTTGGCTCATGGCCCCTTCCTCCATCTTCAAAGCCAGCAACACATCATCTCTTTGACCCTTCTGTGGTCACATCTCCCTGAGCACAGCCAGGAAAGATTCTCTGCTTTTAAGGACTCTCGTGATCAGATTGGGCTCACCTGCATAACCCAGAATAATCTCCCCATTAATCGAGGTCCTTAACTTAATTACACCTACAAAGTTTCTTTTGCCATGCAAGGAAAAATATTCACAGGTTCCAGGGGTTAGGATGTGAACATCTTTGGAGGCCGTTATTCTACCTACCACAGTTGTTGTACATAAACCTGAACACCATGGTCCCCATCATACTTCAGCTGCACCAGCCCCTGAAGGCTTGATTATATGGTCCTCTCATTGAGGTGGACATTAGTTCTGTGCCCCCAAGTCAACTGAGAATTCTTTGGATGAGTATCCCCAAACAGTGATAGTGATGGTACATGGCGGACACATAAAGATGTTTGATAATCTGAGGATCAGATACAGTGCTAACGAATACACTGCATTCGGTTCAATTCGTACCTCATCACTACTTTCTGTTTTTTTGCTTTGTATTTTACTTTTATTATTTTTGAAAACAGCCTTTGTTTCAAAATGGAAAAAAAATGCAAAAGGGTCAAGAATAAACATTCTCACTCTCTCTCTTCTGCCTCTTAGTCATCGTTGGTATCCTTCCAGGGAAATTTTATGCATCTGCAAGTAGAATATACTCCTATTTATTGCCTGCCCCGCCTTCTTTTCTGTAAATGGTAGCATCACATACAGTCCTTCCCGTGCCTCCCTCTTTACTTAACAGCATAGACTGCTCCACAGCTATCCACAGAGCACCCTGGTTCTCTTTTTGTGTACTATTCCACTGTGCAGCCACAGCATAATTCATTTCACCAGCCCCCACGGATAGATACTCTTTTGCTATTAGAAACAGTGCTCAGCAAACACCTGTGAATTTGTCTGAGGGATACATTTCTATAAGTGGAATGTCTGAGTCAAGCAAGGCCATGTGAATTATTAACTCTGATACTGGCAACATGCCCTCTGTGGGGAACTAATACACATTCGCCAAGTGTGTATACATGAGTTCTGTTTTCCCACATCTTCCCTAACACGGATGGTTATCAAAATCCTTTATTTTTGCCAACCCCAGATAGGTGAAATGTAGTATATTTCAATGCACTTCAATTGGTATTTTTTAAATTGTGTGTGAGGTCAAGCATTCTTCATGTGTTTAGGAGCCACTAATTTATTTTATATGGATTATTTGTTCATATCCTTTGACCATTTTCCTATAGAGTTCTGTTCTTTTCCTTATTGATTTGTAATTCTTTACGTATTAGGGAAATTAATCCCTAAATGCATAACATGAAGCGCAAATATATTCTTCCATTTGTAATCTGTCTTTTGTTTTGCTTACAGGGGTTTTGCTATGCCAACTGTTTTGAAGCAATGAATTTTATCAATCTTTTCCTTATGTCTTCTAAGTTTTGTACCATACTTAGAAAGCCCATTCCTACTGCAAAGTTATAAATTATGCTCCTTTAGATTATTCTAGAGACCAGTCAACTATGAGCAGTGAAAAGTTATTTTCTATGGTCTTGGATTACATCCTGGTTATAATGTGCTACTGGCCATAACATATGCAAACAAATTTTAATTTTTATACAGAAACTTTTCTTTTCTGATACTTTGCAGTTTCTAAAACATTGTCCCATGACAATCAGTGAGACAGGTAGCACAGGACTTATCTGTCTTATTTTGCAGAAGAGAACTTCCCAAGCCAATACCCAGAGAGGGTAAACGACCACCCAAAGCCACACTGTGTGGTCCAGACTCACACTGAGGACTCCTGAAGCTGTTCTCTCCTCTCTGCTCCACTGCCTCTCTCCACAAAAGGACAGCATCCACATGCATTAAAATCTTAAAGGACATCTCCAAAGGCATTTCCGAATAATGTCCAAAGAACGTGAATAACTTTTCTTTTCAAAAAACAGTATTTATTTAAATGGGTCACACAGTGATCCAATTAAACAGTGACTCATCCTCAAACGTCCGTGCCAATGTTCTCAGCAACAGACAGAATTCCGTGTTTCTACAGTGTGCCTATATAACCCTGCAAAATTTAATTGAAAAGTAAGAGATGTAAATGTCCCCAGATCCCAAGGCTTCTGAGTGGGTCATCAAGAGCAGTGCTTCTCAATTTATGGAGGGGGAGAAGGTAAGTTATATTTAAATTATGGAGGGCTCTTTTCAAATCACACATACCCCAGCATTCCCCATCACCCACCCCCCAACAGTGCCACCCCAGGAGTGCATAGCATGCCCCTTCAAGTGTATTGATGGTAGAAAATTTTTGAAAATCACTGTCCAGAGGACAGGGTCTGTGTCTGCACAATCCCTATACACCACACACTTTGGTTCTCCAACCAACCCCAGCTCTTCTGCACCATCACACGTTGAATTCACCCTAACCAGGTAATTTCTGAAACTCCCCCCTCAGGCCCTTTGTACCTCTTGTTCCCTCTGACATCCCCCCCACCTCCCCGGCCCAACCCACCAAGGTGGCTACTTGGTTTAAATGACACCTCCTCAGAGGAGCCTTGCCTGACCACCCACTAAAGCAAATTTCCCCAGTAATGCCCTATCCTTTTATTTTTTTTCCCTAGAATGTATCATAGTCTGTATAATTTTTATCAATTAATTTACCTTCTTGTTTATTGCCTGTCCTCTCAGAAGTGCCATGAGGTCAGGGACTTGTCTAAATAATTCACACTTTATAACCTTAGCACTAAGCAGAACGATTGGCATATAGTAAGAGCCCAATAAAAAATGGGTCAATTGAGAATCACAACTAGCTGCTGGACAATCACCGACAGGAAGACACTGGAACTCACCAAAAAAGATACCCCACATCCAAAGACAAAGGAGAAACCACAATGAGATGGTACGAGGGGCGCAATCACAGTAAAATCAAATCCCATAACTGCTGGGTGGGTGACTCACAATCTGGAGAACACTTATACCACAGAAGTCCACCTGCTGGAGTGAAGGTTCTGAGCCCCACGTCAGGCTTCCCAACCTGGGGGTCCAGCAACAGGAGGAGGAATTCCTAGAGAGTCAGAACTTGAAGGCTAGTGGGATTTGATTGCAGGACTTCAACAGGACTGGGGGAAACAGAGACTCCACTCTTGGAGGGCACACACAAAGTAGGGTGCACACCAGGACCCAGGGGGAAGGAGCAGTGATACCATAAGAGACTGAACCAGGCCTACCTGCTAGTGTTGGAGGGTCTCCTGCAGAGGCGGGGGGTGACTGTGTCTCGCCGTGGGGACAAGGACACTGGCAGCAGAATTTCTGGGAAGTACTCCTTGGCATGAGCCCCCCCAGAGTCCGCCATTAGCCCTACCAAAGAGCCCAGGTAGGCTCCACTGTTGCGTTGCCTCAGGCCAAACAACCAGCAGGGAGGGAACCCAGCCCTTCCCATCAGCAGTCAAGTGGATTAAAGTTTTACTGAGCCCTGCCCACCAGAGCAACAGTCACCTCTACCCACCACCAGTCCCTCCCATCAGGAAACTTGCACAAGCCTCTTAGGTAGCCTCATCCACCAGAGGGCACAGAGCAGAAGCAAAAAGAACTACAATCCTGCAGCCTGTGGAACAAAAACCGCATTCACAGAAAGATAGACAAGATGAAAAGGCAGAGGGCTATGTACCAGATAAAGGAACAAGATAAAGCCCCAGAAAAACAACTAAATGAAGTGGAGATAGGCAACCTTCCAGAAAAGAATTCAGAATAATGATAGTGAAGATGATCCAGGACCTCGGAAAAAGAATGGAGGCAAAGATCGAGAAGATGCAAGAAATCTTTAACAAGACCTACAAGAATTAAAGAACAAACAAACAGAGATGAACAATACAATAACTGAAATGAAAACTCCACTAGAAGGAATCAATAGCAGAATAACTGAGGCAGAAGACCAGATAAGTGACCTGGAAGACAGAATGGTGAAATTCACTGCTGCAGAAAAGAATAAAGAAAAAAGAATGAAAAGAAACGAAGACAGCCCTAAGAGACCTCTGGGACAACATTAAACACGACAACATTCACATTATAGGGGTCCCAGAAGGAAAAGAGAGAGAGAAAGGACCCAAGAAAATATTTGAAGAAATTATAGTTGAAAACTTCCCTAACATGGGAAAGGAAATAGCCACCCAAGTCCAGGAAGAGCAGAGAGTCCCATACAGGATAAACCCAACAAGAAACATGCCAAGACACATAGTAATCAAATTGGCAAAAATTAACGACAAAGAAAAATTATTAAAAGCAGCAAGGGAAAAACGACAAATACAAGGGAACTCCCATAAGGTTAACAGCTGATTTCTCAGCAGAAACTCTACAAGCCAGAAGGGAGTGGTATGATATACTTAAAGTGATGAAAGGGAAGAAAGTACAACCAACATTACTCTATCCGTCAAGGATTTCATTCAGATTCGATGGAGGAATCAAAAGCTTTACAGACAAGTAAAACCTAAGAGAATCCAGCACCACCAAACCAGCTCTACAACAAATGTTAAAGGAACTTCTCTAAGTGGGAAACACAAGAGAAGAAAAGGACCTACAAAAACAAACCCAAAACAATTAAGAAAATAGTCATAGGAACATACATATCGATAATTACCTTAAACGTGAATGGATTAAATGCTCCAAGCAAAAGACACAGGCTTGCTGAATGGATACAAAAACAAGACCCATATATATGCTGTCTACAAGAGACCCACTTCAGACCTAGGGACACACTCAGATTGAAAGTGAGGGGATGGAAAAAGATATTCCATGCAAATGGAACTCAAAAGAAAGCTGGAGCAGAAATACTCATATCAGATAAAATAGACTTTAAAATAAAGAATGTTACAAGAGACAAGGAAGGACACTACATAACGATCAAGGGATCAATCCAAGAAGAAGATATAACAATTATAAATATATAGGCACCCAACACAGGAGCACCTCAATACATAAGGCAACTGCTAACAGCTGTAAAAGAGGAAATCGACAGTAACACAATAATAGTGGGGGACTTTAACACCTCACTTATACCAATGGACAGATCATCCAAAACGAAAATAAATAAGGAAACAGAAGCTATAAATGACACAATAAACCAGATAGATTTACTTGATATTTATAGGACATTCCATCCAAAAACAGCAGATTACACTTTCTTCTCAAGTGTGCATGGAACATTCTCCAGGATAGATCCCATCTTGGGTCACAAATCAAGCCTCAGTAAATTTAAGAAAGTTGAAATCATATCAAGCATCTTTTCTGACCACAATGCTATGAGATTAGAAATGAATTACAGGGGAAAAAATGTAAAAAGCACAAACACTTGGAGGCTAAACACTACATTACTAAATAACCAAGAGATCACTGAAGAAATCAAAGAGGAAATAAAAAAATACCTAGAGACAAATGACAAAACACGACAATCCAAAACGTGTGGGATGCAGCAAAAGCAGTTCTAAGAGGGAAGTTTAAAGCTATACAAGCCAACCTCAAGAAATAAGAAAAATCTCAAATAAACAATCTAACCTTACACCTAAAGGAACTAAAGAAAAAAGAACAAACAAAACCCAAAGTTAGCAGAAGGAAAGAAATCATAAAGATCAGAGCAGAAATAAATGAAATACAAACAAAGAAAACAATAGCAAAGATCAATAAAACTAAAAGCTGGTTCTTTGAGAAGATAAACAAAATTGATAAAGCATTAACCAGACTCATCAAGAAAAAGAGGGACAGGACTCAAATCAATAAAATTAGAAATGAAAAAGGAGAAGTTACAACAGACGCTGCAGAAATACAAAGCATCCTAAGAGACTACTACAAGCAACTCTATGCCAATAAAATCGACAACCTGGAAGAAATGGACAAATTCTTAGAAAGGTATAACCATCCAAGACTGAACCAGGAAGAAACAGAAATATGAACACTAATCACAAGTAATGAATTTGAAATCGTGATTAAAAATCTTTCAAGAGGGCTTCCTTGGTGGCGCAGTGGTTGAGAGTCCGCCTGCCGATGCAGGGGACACGGGTTCGTGCCCTGGTCCGGGAAGATCCCACATGCTGTGGAGCGGCTGGGCCCATGAGCCATGGACGCTGGGCCTGCACGTCCGGAGCCTATGCTCCGCAACAGTAGAGGCCACAACAGTGAGAGGGCCACGTACCGCTAAAAAACAAACAAACAAATAAACAAAATCTTCCAAGAAACAAAAGTCCAGGACCCGATGGCTTCACAGGTGAATTCTATCAAACTTTTAGAAAACAGCTAAACCCATCACTCTCAAACTCTTCCAAAAAATTGCGGAGGAAGGAACACTCCCAAACTCATTCTATAAGGCCACCATCACCTGATACCAAAACCAGACAAACATACTACAAAAAAAAGAAAATTACAGAGCAATATCACTGATGAATATAGATGCAAAAATCCTCAACAAAATACTTGCAAACAGAATCCAACAACACGTTAAAAGCATCATACACCATGATCAAGTGGGATTTATCCCAGGGATGCAAGGATTCTTCAATATATGCAAATCAATCAATGTGATAAACCATATTAACAAATTGAAGAATAAAAACCATATGATCATCTCAATAGATGCAGAAAAAGCTTTCAACAAAATTCAACACCCATTTATGATAAAAACTCTCCAGAAAGTGGGCATAGGGGGAACCTACCTCAACATAATAAAGTCCATATACGACAAACCATAGCAAACATCATTCTAAATGGTGAAAAACTAAAAGCATTTCCTCTAAGATCAGGAACAAGATAAGGATGCCCACTCTCACCACTATTATTCAGCAGTTTTGGAAGTCCTAGCCACGGCAATCAGAGAAGAAAAAGAAATTAAAGGAGTACAAATTGGAAAAGAAGAAGTAAAACTGTCACTGTTTGCAGATGACATGATACTATACATAGAGAATCCTAAAAATGCCACCAGAAAACTACTAGAGCTAATCAATGAATTTAGTAAAGTTGTAGGATACAAAATTAATGCACAGAAATATCTTGCATTCCTTTACACTAATAATGAAAAATCTGCAAGAGAAATTAAGGAAACACTCCCATTTACCATTGCAACAAAAAGAATAAAATACCTAGGAATAAACCTACCTAGGGAGACAAAAGACCTGTATGCAGAAAACTATAAGACACTGATGAAAGAAATTAAAGATGATACCAATAGATGGAGAGATATACCACGTTCTTGGATTGGAAGAATCAATATTGTGAAAATGACTATACTACCCAAGGCAATCTACAGATTCAATGCAATCCCTATCAAATTACCAATGGCATTTTTTACGGAACTAGAACGAAAAATCTTAAAATTTGAAGGGAGACACAAAAGACCCCGAATAGGCAAAGCAGTCTTGAGGGAAAAAAACGGAGCTGGAGGAATCAGACTCCCTGACTTCAGACTATACTATAAAACTACAGTAATCAAGACAATATGGTACTGGCACAAAAACAGAAACATAGATCAATGGAACAAGATAGAAAGCCCAGAGAGAAACCCACACACCTATGGTCAAGTAATCTATGACAAAGGAGGCAAGGATATATAATGGAGAAAAGACAGTCTCTTCGATAAGTGGTGCTGGGAAAACTAGACAGCTACATGTAAAAGAATGAAATTAGGGGCTTCCCTGGTGACACAGTAGTTGCAAGTCCGCCTGCTGATGCAGGGGACACAGGTTCGTGCCCCGGTCCAGGAAGACCCCACATGCCATGGAGCAGCTAGGCCCGTGAGCCATGGCTGCTGAGCCTGTGCATCTGGAGCCTGTGCTCCGCAACAGGAGAGGCCACAATAGTGAGAGGCCCGCATACTGCAAAAAAAAAAAAAAAAAAAAGAATGAAATTAGAACACTCCCTAACACCATACACAAAAATAAACTCAAAATGGATTAGAGATCTAAATGTAAGACTGGACACTATAAAACCCTTAGAGGAAAACATAGGAAGAACACTCTTTGACATAAATCACAGCAAGATCTTTTTTGATCCACCTCCTAGAGTCATGGAAATAAAAACAAAAATAAACAAATGGGACCTAATGAAACTTCAAAGCTTTTGCACAGCAAAGGAGACTATAAACAAGATGAAAAGACAACTCTCAGAATGGGAAAAAATATTTGCAAACAAATCAGCGGACAAAGGATTAATCTCCAAAATATATAAACAGCTCATACAGCTCAATATTAAAAAAACAAACAACCCAATCCAAAAATGGGCAGAAGACCTAAATAGACATTTCTCCAAAGAAGACATACAGATGGCCAAGAAGCACATGAAAAGCTGCTCAACATCACTAATTATTAGAGAAATGCAAATCAGAACTACAATGAGGTATCACCTCACACCAGTTAGAATGGGCATCATTGGAAAATCTACAACCAACAAATGCTGGAGAGGGTGTGGAGAAAAGGGAACCCTCTTGCACTGTTGGTGGGAATGTAAATTCTTACAGCCACTGTGGAGAACAGTATGGAGGTTCCTTAAAAAACTAACAATAGAATTACCATATGATCCAGCAATCCCACTACTGGGCATATACCCAGAGAAAACCATAATTCAAAAAGACACATGCACCCCAATGTTCATTGCAGCACTATTTACAATAGCCAGCTCATGGAAGCAACCTAAATGCCCATCGACAGACGAATGGATAAAGAAGATGTTGTACATATATACAATGGAATATTACTCAGTCATAAAAAGGAACGAAATTGGGTCATTTGCTGAGACATGGATGGATCCAAAGACTGTCATACAGAGTGAAGTAAGTCAGAAAGAGAAAAACAAATATCATACATTAACGCATATATGTGGAATCTAGAAAAATGGTACAGATGAACCAGTTTGCAGGGCAGAAATAGAGACACAGATGTAGAGAACAAACGTATGGACACTAAGGGGGGAAAGCGGCGGAGTGGTGGGGGTCGTGGTGGGATGAATTGGGAGATTGGGATTGACATGTATACACTGATGTGTATTAAATTGATAACGAATAAGAACCTGCTGTATGAAAAAATTAAATTAAAAAATTTTTTAAAACTAGGGTCAATTAAGTTTGATTGAATTAGTCCCAGCTAATTCTCTTCCTTTCTGCATCACCATCAAGTTTCTGAGCAGTCCAACCACGTGGGCTGGGAGGATGGACAGAGAACACGTTCCCGGCCCCTCCTGCAGCCCACTTCTGCTCATGGTTACTCATTCACCTTGGGAGAAAAGAAAGCATTTATCCAGCAACAGTCCAGGATGGAATGTCTTGAAGGCCATGTGCCGTCCTCTATTGTTTTCTCTCTTTCCTCCTGACCTAACTCCACTAGGCTGTGGAGGATGAGACTGGAGAATGATGGTAAAGATACGCCATTCATAATCAAAAACAGCAACCCAACAAAAAATAACTGATTGTTAACTATGGCACCAGACACTGTACAAAGACTATAACATGAAAGATCTCATCTCATCCTAAAGATAGCCCCAATATGGAAATAGCGTCCAAGGTCACGCAGCTAGTAAGTGAAGGAGCCAGGGTCCAAACCCAGCTAGGTACCACACGGTACCTGCCTACATCTAACACGGCATCCAAGTTACATGCTTAGAGATAAATGCTTAAAAGATAGCAATGGGGCTTCCCTGGTGGCGCAGTGGTTGAGAGTCCGCCTGCCGATGCAGGGGACGCGGGTTCGTGCCCCGGTCTGGGAGGATCCCACATGCCGCGGAGCGGCTGGGCCCGTGAGCCGTGGCCGCTGAGCCTGCGCGTCCGGAGCCTGTCCTCCGCAACGGGAGAGGCCACAACAGTGAGAGGCCCGCGTAACGCAAAAAAAAAAAAAAAAAAAAAAAAAAAAAAAAAAAAAAGATAGCAATGAGTGGAGAATATCAACCAACACATTGAGTTATTAATGTCTCAAATGCTTTAGGGATGTCAGGTTGGGGGCAGGGTTCTGTCTATACATGAACTGGGAAAGTCAACAACCAAACATCTGGAAATGACTTTTTCATCCTCAGAAAGGAGGTAATGTTGAGAGAAGTGTAGTGCCTTCATATGACCTCTTTAAGGTCATTAGCTATAAAGGAGGACCCCCAGGAATAACTAGAGGACAACAAAAATCCAATTCAGTGAGCAATCACTGAGAGCCCACTGTGTGATGGTTCTAGGATTGGTCCTGGCGAGGGTTAAGTCACACTCCCTGAGTTCTAAGACCTAAAGATGTCCAGACACAGATATGAAACAGCTTGCTTCTAATGCAAAGTTCACTGTATGTGCCCAAAAAAATAGCACTGGTAACAGGATTACAGGAAGGAGGACAGTGGAGAGAGAGAAGCTTCACGAAGAACGTAGCACTTGATGAGGCCTCGATGCTTGCATGAGGACAAGAAGAGAAAACAGGACCAGCCTGGGGTGATTAAGAAGCAGCACCACATGGGACTTCCCTGGCGGTCCGGTGGTTAGGACGCCGAGCTTCCATTGCAGGGGGCACGGGTTCGATCCCCGGTTGGGGAACTAAGATCCCGCAAGCCACATGGCATGTCCAAAAATTTAAAAAAGCAGCAGCACCACCACTTTCAGTATACCTAGGGGTCCAGTCAACCAAGAGTGAAGGGACTGTGTTGGCAGAATATCACAAGGAGGTAAGTCTGGAAGAGCTTCAGTGGGCATCCTAGGATGGGGAAGTCCTGAATGATGAGAGGAGGAATGCTGACTTCTGTTAGAAGGCAGGGGTGTAGTACACGGAAGCCTGCCACGATGGTGATGACTCATCTAGGGATGGGGTGGAAGATGGATTGATAGGCCGTGAGCTTCATCACAGGGCTGCTGGAATGCACCGGCCAGCAGAAGAGATCATGAACTCAAGGTGGGAGGGGTGATGGCCAAGTGCATTTGAAAATAACAAGAAGCAGAGCCCAGAGGATTTGGGGGGCAGTGAAATCATTCTGTGTGATACTATAATGGTGGACACATCATATACTTGTCAAAATCCAGAGTGTACAACACTATGAGTTAAATGAACCTCAATGTAAAGTGTGGACTTTGGGTGACCATGATGTGTCAGTACAGGTTCATTGACTGTAATGACATATGTACACTCCGATGCTGAAGTTGATAATGGGAGAGGGGAGGCAGGCAGGACATAGGATGTCTCTGTATTTTCCCTCAGTTTTGCTGTGAACCTAAAACTGCTCTCAAAAATCAAGTCTAGGGACTTCCCTGGTGGCGCAGTGGTTAAGAATCCGCCTGCCAATGCAACGGACTTGGGTTCGAGCCCTGGTCCAGGAAGATCCCACATGCCGCATAACAGCTAAGCCCGTGCGCCACAACTACTAACCCTGTGCTCTAGAGCCCACGGGCCGCAACTACTGAGCCCACATGCCACAACTACTGAAGCCCGTGCGCCTAGAGCCCATGCTCCGTAACAAGAGAAGCCACCGCAATGAGAAGCCCGTGCACTACAACGAAGAGTAGCTTCCTCTCGCAGCAACTAGAGGAAGCCCGCGCGCAGCAACGAAGACCCAACGCAGCCATAAATAAATAAATAAATAAATACGAAATGGTCATCTAAAAAAAATAAATAAATAACAACCAAAAAAAAAAAATCAAGTCTATTAGGAACTTCCCTGGTGGTCCAGTGGTTAGGACTCTGTGCTTCCACTGCAGGGGGCCCCAGTTCAATCCCTGGTCGGGGAACTAAGATCCCACAAGCTGTGCAGCCAAAAAAAAAAAATCAAGTTTATTGAAAAAGATGTACGTAACAAGAATAACTTGAAGACAGAGCATGATGGAAGAAAGGGAGTCAAGGATGACTCACTAGCCAGGTGACTGGAAGAAGGCTGGGGTCATAGGCAATGGGGAAGTTGGAAAGGAGGTCTGTTTTTAGAGGTAAGAGAGAAAGAAGCTGAGTTCAGTTGGGAACAAGCTAGGATGATGATGGACATCCACATGGAACAGTCTTCAGGCTCCTGGAGAACAGTTTGGGGCTGAGATAAGAAAAGGGTACAGGCATGCAAATTGGAGACAAAAGTCGGCATTAAATGTTCCCCTTTTAAACTGAGTGATAAATTCTCTTTCAAAAAGGAAATCACTGCAACACACTGGAAATAGTCTTCCCACCAAGCTCGCCACCTCTGTCACAAAGAACTGCCACTGGGGAGGCAAGTTCAATTACATGGGAAGACAGCAGCACCAGGGGTAGTGATCTACTGGTCAAGTCAACTCTGCCCAACGTGACATCAGTCCAGATAGGAAGAACTGGCAAGTCATCTGAGGGGCCAGCAAGAAGGGAGATTTCACTTTTGAGCAAGGAGTGTTCCCCTAACAGGAGTAGGAAGGGCACAGTGAATGCCAAAAAGCCTGGCTGCGAATTCTTGTTCTGCCTCTTGCCCAGGGAAATTCTTTCACGTCTCTGTGCCTTAGCTTCCTCATCTGTAAAATGAGGATAAGAGCCTGCGTCATGGATCCACTGTAAAGATAGATCACATGAGCGAATGTGGAGGTACGCACCTAGAGCTCACTGTGTCAGCTACTGTCACTGCTCATTATTGTCTAGATTCTTCCAAGACCCTTGAAGGGGGAAATGCTGAGGTCTCTTCCTGATGATCACAGAGCACTGTGCCTTTTTAAAAATGTCCCCTTCAAGTATCTGATTTGTCAGGTGGGAGAGTAATATTTACAGGAGCAGAATATTTTAAATCTATATGCTCTGAAACAGCCCACACAGTGAAGCACACACCTTGGCCATTCCCTGCGGCACACACTTACCCAGGGGTGTCCAATGCCTGGCCTTGACCCAAGAAGGCTGAGATAAGACATAGAGAAAGTCCTTTTAAAAGTGAGTAAAATGCCAAACTTATTATTCCTTAAACTATCTGCCCGAAGCACTGACTGCAATCCTAGGCATCTGATTCATATCTGTCCACAGACTCAGTTTGGCAAAGTTCTCAAAACAGAGCTCAGAAATGAGCTGGCATCTGATTCATATCTGTCCACAGACTCAGTTTGGCAAAGTTCTCAAAACACAGCTCAGAAATGAGCTGGCTACAAAAAGCCAGCGACCAGTCTGTGCCTCCCTGTAAAAGGTTAAGTTGATTTCCTGGTGTAGGAATTTTCACGTGCACCTGGGCAGAAGGAGTCCCGATTCTCGGGGTCTGATCACCCAGGGATAGCCCACAGAAAGGCTCCACGTCTCCTGCCCTGACACACCAGAACCCAGGGCTGTGGAAACACCTGCATTCTCCTCAGTTGTCCCAAATGCCACTCTACAGCAAACAGAGCCACTGTGTCAGTGAGAAAGGGGAGGATAATTATCAGTAATAGAAACCTCCTTCCTGTGTATTGTGTTTATCATTTCTAAGAAGCATAGTTTCCCTACATACAATGCCCCCTGCTCTGTTCCGCACTTGGAACCATTTGGGTTTGTAAGTCTGAGAGGAACTGGGGAGCATCCATAGTCATCAAAATAAAGAGAAAAGACCCTGGAGCTCATGGGAAAGGGAGGAGGGGGAGGGGCAGGGCTGAGAGACCGAGAGAGGGACCCAGGAGAAAGTGGAAGGTCAGGAGCCCCGCAAGGTGACTGCTCCACTAGCTTAGCAAAGTCCTCTGAACCAGCAAAGCACGTGGTGGGGTGGATTTCTCCATCAACATGTCAGGGCTGTCACCAAGGTAAACCAGAAAGAACACGTGAGCCCTCCCCCAACACACAGCCCAGGGAATTAGCAGCAAACCTGGGAGGCCTTTGGAATTCCCTGGGCCATGGGCTCGTGGGTTCTCACCAAGGTTAATTGGTTCTCTAAGGAACAAGGACTGGCAGGACCTCAGATGACACCTAGGTTAGAAGAGAATGTGTCTTTCTTCTCCAAAACTAAAGATAGTCTAATTTTACTATTTAACATCTAAGCACCAGAGGAATGCACTGAAAAGACTGAAGGGACATCCACCCCAGCTTGCTTGGTTCAGCAGGGACAGGTGCCCTACACTGATGACAGCCCTTTAAGGTTCTGGGCCCCTGAGGCTTGAGTTGCATGCGTCCTTCCATGTTTTCTCTGATGTCCAGGGAACTTTGGCCAAATGCTGCAGGAGCCTCAGTGGAATCAGGGAAGCATAAAAAGGCCAAAAAAAAAAAAAATTTATTACTTTTGGTCATTGTTCTGTAAGGTTAAAATCATTTCAAAATTAGGAGTTTTTTTTTGGCGGTACACGGGCCTCTCACTGTTGTGGCCTCTCCCGTTGTGGAGCACAGGCTCCGGACGCGCAGGCTCAGAGGCCATGGCTCACAGGCCCAGCCGCTCCGCGGCACGTGGGATCTTCCCAGACCGGGGCACGAACCCGTGTCCCCTGCATCGGCAGGCGGACTCTCAACTGCGCCACCAGGGAAGCCCCAAAATTTAGATTTTTAAAAATAGGAATCTACTGATGAAATCCTCCATACTACTAACCCCTTTCAATTCCACTGCCCAAACATAATCACTGTCTACAGATTAGGGGCATATCCTTATAGACTATTTTTTCCCCAAAAAAATGAGATCATAATATACCTACTGCTCTGTACTTTGCTTTCATTACTTAATATATAATAGACACTCTCCATATCAGCTCATTTATAGCAATTTCCTCCTTTGTTCAAGGAGGCAAGTATTTCTGAGGGATAAAGTCCTAGAAGGGGAACTGACACATCAGAAAGTATGCAAAGTTTTAAATGTTATAAATACTACCAAAGTGCCTTTCCAAAAAGTTGTACCAATTTACACTCCCCAGAGAAGTATATAGTGACAATCTATTTTCCCATACCCTCACCATGGTTGCTTTTTTCTTTCTTTTTTTTTTTTAATTTTTAAAATTTATTTGGCTGAGCCAGATCTTAGTTGCAGCACACGGGATCTTCATTGCCACGTGCGGGATCTTTAGTTGTGGCATGCAGGATCTAGTTCCCTAACCAGGGATCGAACCCAGGCCGCTGCACTGAAAGTGCGGAGTCTTAACTTCTGCGCCACCAGGGAAGTCCCACCACGGCTGCTTTTAATCCACACTTACCTGATATTAATGAGGTTTAGGACTAAACCTTTCTAATAAGACTAAATATTAGTCCTATTTAGTCACTGGGGCATCAAGCTTTGGCTAAGAGGTGGCCTGGCTTCCCAGTGATTCACACCCTCCCCTTAATCTCAGACTTACTGGAATTTTGCTTGAATTTACAAATCTCTCAGCAAAAACTTTCCAACACTACAATTCTACCAAGAGGCCTAAACGGCCTCCTTGTGCCTCAACCAATGCATGTTCTGACTCTTTCCAAGTCTTTTCCCCAAATTTTATCCTCTTGGCTTGTGTTTTTCAGCATTGTAGATTCCCATCCTAAATCACCGTAGAGTGGTTCAGCTAACAAGATGGCACGCCAAGGATGATATATTTTGATGGCGCTTCCAGGAAGCTTTGCTGGTCTCTCCCACAGTGGGGAAGCCTAGTGGGAGAGTTGGGCGTCTTTTGGCATTTCGTAATTTATTCACCTGCCACCACTCATTCCAAAAGGAGATATTGGGGTGTGATGGAAAGAATATGAGACTGGAAGTCAGGAGACCTGAGTTTTAGTCCCCTTCCTACTTCTAATTAGCTGCGTAGTTCAGATTAAACTGTGCTGCCTCTCCACTGGGCCTCATTTGTAAAACGAGATTATTGGACTAGAATAGTCATTATTAACCTTTCTTTCTACCATGGGTGACCCTTTAAGAATCTAAAGTAAGTTGTGCATTCTCACCCCCAGAATAATACATGCTTGCACAAGAGTATGAAATCATACATTTTCAGGGAGTTCACAGACTCCCGAAAGCCTATCTCTGTATTCCCAGGGTCAAGATCACTGAGACCTACCATAAGCTTTTAAAAAATAACAGAGAATACAACAGAAATGTATGCAGAATCACAAAACCTTAAGTGAAGTTGAATCATTTCCAGAACTAAAAGCGTCTCCTCCGCAGAGACTGGGAGGAGGAAGTGGCTACTTAGGGAAAAATAAATGAAAATGCCAATTAAGAGCTGCCCTTGATTGAGGTCTGGCTAAGCCCTTTACCTACATTCACAGAGGAGTGGCTAAGGGAGAGTACCCATTCCAGAGCCAGGCTGCCTCATTCAAATCATGGCTCCATCATTTACTAATTGACTTAGGCTCTGTGCCTGTTCCTTCTTCTGTTATTTAAAAAAAAAAAAAAAAAAAAAGGAAAGAAAAGAAAAGAAAAAAGGAGGTGAGGATTAAAACAATACCTATCTGAAGGATTGTTAATATACATATGGTATTTTAAACCAGGCCTGGCACACACTAAGCCCTAAATAACTATTCCATATTATAGAAATCTGGGACGCACTTGCTGAGTGGTTAAGATTGTGAGCTGAAGAGTTTAGGAAAGCCATAGATATCTTGATAACTCATTTTCTCCCAGATGTAAACAGAATCTGCTTCAGAAGTTTGTTGTAAGGATTCAAATGTATAGACACCAAGGGGGGAGAGCGGCGGGGGGATGAATTGGGAGATTTGGATTCACATGTATACACTAATATGTATAAAATAGATAACTAATAAGAACCTGCTGTATAAAAAAATAAATAAATTTCACACACACACAAAAGAAGTTTGTTGTAAGGATTAATGAGCCTGCCACATAAAAACTCTTTTCACAATGCCTAGCACATAATCAGTGCTCATTAAATGTCAACTAATGTTATGAACAATTCTGGGAGGCAAGGATTATCAGTTCCTTTTTTTTAATCTCTGAATAAAGGATAAATCAGACTTTGAGAGTTAAGTGCCCTGCTGACAGTACCTCAGTTAGCAAATGATTATCCCAGATTTCAACACTAATGAGTCTGAAACCAGAAGCTGTAACCACTACCACATATAACCTCTTAGTTTGAACAGGGCTTAGAGAACATAAAAGCTGATTCATACCTACTAGATTCTAAGAGAGAAAAAAAAAAGATGTTGGTGATAACAGTTCAAAATGCAGGGTATTCTCCATGGAGGTCAACCGTGACTTTGGCCAAAAGCCCTCCTTTGCCACTCTTAAAAATGGAAGACTGCAAAGGCTGGACCCTGGTCTCAGTCAATTCTAAACCCCTCGCAAGTGGTTCTTAAACCACAACCCTGACACCAAAAGAGGAAAAAGAAGCCATTTCCCATAAGAGCTGAACTAACAAACTGAGCCCTCTAAAATGAAAGTAGAGACCCTAAGGCTGAGAGGAGCTATTATTAAGAATGTTCCAAGGGAGGGTGGGAGGGAGACGCAAGAGGGAGGAGATATGGGGATATATGTATACGTATAGCTGATTCACTTTGTTATAAAGCAGAAACTAACACACCATTGTAAAGCAATGATACTCCAATAAAGATGTTAAAAAAAAAAAGAAAAAAGAATGCTCCAAAATCAAGTAGAAATGCTGCAGTAGAACACAACATTAGTCTTTAAACAACAAACTTCTATGTGGGAAAAAATGAAGGTGTTTATTTCTATGTTTGGATACCAAGATCCGGGAGGCCTTCCCTTAAGTAAAACAAGAGGAAGTTACCACAGCCCTGTATGGTGGGGGGAGAAGCAGAATGCCAGTCAGTCAAGAGACATCTGGTGAGAAGCAGTGTCACCTGAGCAAGAAGTCCCCACTCTCAACACCAATTTCCTCCCTAGTGCAATAGTCACCTCGGAAATGAGAATAAAATAGACCGGCAGGCGAAACGGTGATCCAGTGAAATACAGGTCAGTGCTAATCACCTTACTTCACATCTCATATATATTTACTTCTGGATGTATTTTATTTTGTATCTTTATTCAAAACAGTCCCATTAGGCAACCTTAAATCTCCCATGCCTTAAAAAAAAAAAAAAAGGGCCTTAGGACTAGGCATCACTGGAAGGGATGGTAGAAGCAGGAGAAGCACCTCACTCACCTCCATTCTCAGACTGAGGCACCCCAGCTGAGTTTGGTCCAAGGATGCAGCGGCCAGTTCTCCCCAGTGGCTTCACTCACCCAGCCCACTCCCAGGGGAGAAGAGGTTGTTTATGTATTCCAAGCCTACACCCACCTCAGGCCCCCAGGGGTTGGGAGGACGCTGGAGTCAGAAGTCCGCCAGAATCTAGGCCTGTTTGTTCTCCCACCCGGCTGAACAGCTGAACGACTCTCCTCCCTGAGGCCTTAGTTTCCCATCCCTCAAATGAAAGGTTTGAAGGAGATCACATGAAAGCCTCCTTCCTGCTTTCTAATTCCATTATTCTCACACGTAAACGTGCCTTGCAGAAATAGAAGCCCTTCCTTTCAAGCAGGACGT
Organism: Phocoena sinus; assembly: GCF_008692025.1. NCBI lineage: Eukaryota > Metazoa > Chordata > Mammalia > Artiodactyla > Phocoenidae > Phocoena > Phocoena sinus. The sequence continues at coordinate 50,083,535 of NC_045771.1, forward strand.
GTGGCTCTACGTCCCCGTGACCATTCCCCTCAATCACCTGCAGACCGTCTTACAGAAGTATAATGCATCAGAGAACAAACGTATGGACACCAAGGGGGGAAAGCGGCGGGGTGGGGTGGTGGGATGAACTGGGAGATTTTGATTGACATTTATACAGTAATATGTATAAAATAGATAATGAACAAGGATCTGCTGTATAAAAATTAATTAAATTAAATTTTTTAAAAAAAGAAGTATGATGCATCAGAACTGAAAAACAGGCTGTTGCTTTCCCGTGGCACCAGACCTAGTAATCAGTCAACGTGGATTTTCTCTCGGGCCTTTTCCCGCAATCCCACAATCCCACGAAAACCCTCTGCGTACCCCTCCCAATTTCTAAACTCAAAGCTACCCTTTCGTGAATTAAAAAATACCCACCCACAACCCGGCCTGGCGTAAGGTGCCTCAGCACTTTTCCTAGCATCCAGGATTCCACCTCTGCCCCACCCTCTCCCCGGGGTGCCTTTTTAGCCGGATCGATCCGATCCTTGCCCTCCCCTGGCAAACAGGCCGACCAATTTCTCCTCCCCGGCTGGAAAGAAGGCAGCGCCCGGCTCCAATCCCAGGAGACCCAAACCTCTTCCCAGCCCGCAGGGAGTGGCACCTGGTCGCAGCAGGAAGGGCCCCACGCCTCGGGAAAGGAAGGGAAAGGGCGGCCGGCTCGCTCCCAGCAGCGATCCTCCCCCCGGCGGCGCAGGGGAGGCCTCCCCAGCAGGTCTCCTGTCACTTACGGGCTGCACCTCCGGGCAGAGCCTGGCACAGCAGGACCGGCGGGCCGGCGGGCAGGCGGGCGGCGGAGTTTGCTGACTCAAAGGCGCGTCGGAGGCGGCGGCGAGCGCACAGAGCGCAGCCCCGCGCTCCCAGCGCACGTAGCGGCCCCGCGCCCGCGCCCGCGCTCCGCGCCCGCCTCCCGCTTCCCTGGCCACCGCACCGCCCAGCCCAGGTGCTACCGGGCGCCGGCCCGCCCCGCCCCCTGCCGCGGACCTGGAGGCGGCCCCCCGGCCCCAGGGGCTAGGGAGAGCCGAGCGGCCGCCGGGGGGCGCAGCGCGCTCGGAGCCCGCTTCCCCTTACCGCGTCCGCGAAACGGGGCTGCGGAGGAGGCACCCGTGTTTGGCCCCAAGCTGAGGCTGAAGGGGTGCGAGTCGCGCCCTTGGAATCGCCACTGGAAAGCCACCTTCAGCTTGCTAACCCCGCCCCGCCCCCTTAGTTAAGGGAAGGATTGATGAATGAGGAAGAGGGATGGTAGATGACGGTAGACTGTCAATGATAGAATGTAGGTGGTGGGCGTATGGATGTTTACTGAAAAATTCTTTCAACTTTTCAGTATGTTTGAAATTTTTCACAAGGAAACTTTGGGGGGGAAGAAATGAGGTCTGGCAAGGAGCCTGGATCAGTAAACCATTTTCCAGGTGGCACCTTGGGCTGCATCTGACCCACCTGTTTGCATGGAAAACCGCAATAATCACTTAAACCGCTAATGGGTGACTACATGGCAGAAAAATGTAGTGTTTAAAAAAAAATTCCACTGAGTACATTTTAAAGATTTTTTTGGCTTTATTCAGTGATTCATGATAGGGCAGCATCCAATCCAGCAGATAGGAGGGAGCTCTAAGGAGCTATACAAAATGAAAGACTTTTACAGACATAAGGAGGCAAGACAAGGAAGTTAGCACAGCAAAAAGCAGATTGGTCATGGCAAGGTCATGTCTTTTCTCTAGGAAAAGACAGGGGTCTATCAAGGAGATTCACCTTGCCAGTGCTGACCAGGGAATTGCAGATTGACTGCATTCCTTTACTGGGAGAGGCTGAAACTACTATTAAGTTAGGTACTAAGTTCCCATTCGGTGATGTCTCCGCATAAGTGCTTAGCATAAGTGACTCCATTTGGGGCCTATTGTCTCTTTTTTTAACAGGAGCCTAACATTTCATTATTTAAGCATGAATTTTCCCATTAGACACAGCCAGCTCTGATGCCCATTCAGGGCCATTACAGGCCCACCTGAAAATGTACATGTCTATTCTCCATACCCCAATTGGCTTAACAACAAAACTTCTAAATCTACAACGTTGTGTCTTAATATCTTGGATCCTGACATTGCATCGCTGAATCTTGAATCACCTGTGTTTAATTTCCTAAAATTGCACCCCAGTTATAACACACAAGTGACTGTAAACATGATCACTTCTGAAAATCGAATTAAAGTGTATTTTTCAAATTCTTTTCCCTATGCTCCACAAAGAAAAGCATTGACTGGAAAACAAAATGCAATATGTGTCTAAGATCCTAAGAGCTTCTGCAAAATTAAAATCTTTCTGGATTACTATCATCAAGGGCACACCCTTACAAATGTGGGCAGAGCAGCAAAAAAAAAAAAACCTTTAGAGAGTCTATAGGAGGTCATTTAAATATCTGTTAGAATTATGGCCCTAGAAGAAAGGAAGAATATGAAAAGAATTCAGAATAGAATGACGCAATGGATTTTAATCCACTCCATCAGGGTAGCTGCTAGGTGGTGTTTTTAGTTTAAGAATTGTACTGTGCAACCTGAATCCAGGGGACTGAGCTAAGCGACCACCAATTTTTTTAGGTTGTGACTTTTTGTTATACTATCAGTGGGCAGGTAAAAAACTGGGACTCTCTTGTGCTTAAGAAATCCTAGCATGCTAATAAAACCACCATAAAATTGCTTTTAAGAAGAAATTCCCTTACCTGCCCCAATCCTGCCTCTGCAGTAGCTCCTAGGGTCAGGTTAACTGATTCAAACCCCAGCTTTACTACCTCTCACTATGTGATCCTGGGGAAATAACTCTGTGGGCCTCATTTTATCATCTGAAAAGGGGAGATAATAATAATAATAGATGATAATAAAGGGGAGATTATAATAATGATGATAATAGAACCACCCTCATAGGGTTGTTGTGAGGGTTGAGTGAAATAATCCGGTAAAACTCCTGAACTGTGCTAGATACATTGTAAGTGCTCGATAAATTTTATTTATTATTATTGAAACCAAGCGGGGCCCTATGGGGCTCCCAGGTACGGAGGCCTTTTTGTCCCCCATTTCTTGTAGGCAAGACTCCAGCCTCCATGATCTTCCCTGAGGTCCAAAGGGCAGATTCAACAGTTGTAAATCAAGGGAGGAGCAGCTAGGAAACCACCTGAGACAAGATTAAAGGGACCAGAGAAGCTCATCAAGATTAGGAGACTGGGGGCTTCCCTGGTGGCACAGTGCTTAAGAATCCACCTGTCAATGCAGGAGACATGGGTTCGAGTCCTAGTCCCCTGGTCCGGGAAGATCCCACGTACCGTGGAGCAACTAAGCCTGTGTGCCACAACTACTGAAGCCCGCGCCCCTAGAGCCCGTGCTCCGCAACAAGAGAAGCCACCACAATGAGAAGTCCACACACTGCATGGAAGAGTAGCCACCGCTCGCTGCAACTAGAGAAAGCCCGCACACAGCAACAAAGACCCAATGCAGCCAAAAATAATTAATTAATTAATTTTTAAAAAAAGATTAGGAGACCACCTGAGACCCTGCACACCCCCTAATCTTGTTAGCAACCCCACCCTTTTGAAACTGCAGAAGAAAGAAGAATGCAGGACTGTTACTGCCTTGAGCCTTATCCCATACCCCTGACCACAAGCCCTGACTATAAGACCTCTCCCTATTCCCCAGGGAGGGGAGCACAGTTCTTGACATGCCAGCCTGCTGCATTCCCCTCTTTGCCTGGCAAATATTGAAGCCACCCTTTCTTTCTCCTCCAAAACTCTGTCTCCATATCTCATTTTGGCATCTGTGTACAGGGAGCCAAGATTCTGACAGCATTATAATCCTGTTATTATAACGTCATCCTCTTCTTGAATCTCTTCCATCTCCAGGTAAAGTGCCCTTAGTTAGACCTATTAGGGAAAGCCAGCTTTGTGCCCTGCCTCTAACTCAAGAATCAATAAAAAGACATTGAGTTCTTCATCCATCTCCTGGGAAAACTGCAAAATCCACAGACAATAAAAATGGAAGCTGCCTGAACTTGGTGTTCAGAAGTTATAATTAACTGATACTATACTATCTAAAACTCTATCTTTAAATTTACATGAATTGTCCCACCTTCTTGAGAAACACTGTCATGGTACATACGCATACTGTACAAAAGATGGTTTTATCGTCAAACAACTAATAATGGGATGGGAGCAAAAATTTTAAACAAATAATTTGGATTTTGATTTCTCATTTTACATCATAATCTTTTTTCAATAGTATGAAGACATGTAGATTAATGTGAATAAAAATAATCACTCGACTATTGTTGATGAAAAATTAATCAATGTAAGAAAGAAATGGAAAATTGTATTCACGCCAAATTGACGATTATAACCCAGGAACAGCCTCTCAGAAAGCTCAGAGAACTGTTCTGCCCATTAGAGGTCAAAGCACTGTTATATAGGTTTTTGAGACAGAGGGCTGTATATTAAATGACATAGTTTTCACCATCCGGATCTGCAGGTACACAGTGGTGGGTCACTGTGACTCCTTACGAAATCAAGAAGGAATGTTATCTTTAAGGAGTTGTCTTGTTGGTGCTAGGAGAATGTTGTTCTTTATGGCAGAGCAGGCATTTCTGCTGGTGGGTAGGTCTGGTAGATGCATAATGCAGATTAGGGCAGGGAGAGGAGGCCAAGGGGCAGACAAAGATTTTTATGTTTAAATTTTCCTTGACTTACCTTAGAATATGAATGTTATGCATGTCATCATATGCTTCCTCTCCTGCTCCAACAATCCCATATTACTGTCCACTGCCCATAAATCTACTTCAAGGAATTTCCCCTTGGTTGCTGTGATGGAGGCAAATTGGGAGAAAAACTTTGTCTCTTTCCTCTCGTGTGAACTTCAGCCCTGACCCTGCCCAGATGTTCTCCCACATTGCTCTCCAGTGCGTGAGACACACCGCCCCAATCAAGTCCACCTATTGCTATGTCGCTGCGCAGGGGAAGACATTTAGCTCTTTCCTCAAGGCAAGGCAGCTTTGAGGAGCATTTCAGGGACTCAGACAACCTGACAACTTCAGAATGGTTTCCTGCCAGCTATGGTTTCCCTTCCTACCCTGGCTGGCACTGGCTCTACTTTACAAGCCTCCCAGCAGCAGCTGGTCTCTGTCTCCATGGCAACAGACAGGCCTGAAGGAGCACACTCTCCAGCTTCCCTCCACAGGACAAAATTAGGGTGCCCACAAGTAGTTCATTAACGAAACAAACACAGTGGATTAAGAGAAAATGGGAGAAATAAAGGAGCAACAGAACAATGATCTGAACAATGAACAAAATAAAAGAATAGAAAGAATAAAATGAACCTATGGACCTAGAGATTACCATACTAAGTGAAGTAAGTCAGACAGAGAAAGACAAATACCATATGATATCAGTATATGTGAAATCTAAACAAATGGTACAAATAAGCTTTGTTACAAAACAGAAACAGATTCACAGACATAGGAAACAAATTTATGGTTGCCAAAGGGGAAAGTCAGGGGAGGGGTAAATTAGGAGTTTGGGATTAGCAGATACAAACTACTATATATAAAATAGATAAACATCAAGGACCCACTGTATAACACAAAGAACTATATTCAATATCTTGTAATAACCTATAATGGAAAAGAATCTGAAAAAGAATATATATATCTGAGTTGCTTTGCTATACACCAGAAACTAACACAACATTGTAAGTCAACTATATTTCAATTTTAAAAAGTTAACAAAAGCAAGAGAAAATATGTAAGGATGGAAAGAAGCAGTGGAAAATGGCAGGTTATAAAAGGTGTGTAAATTACCCTTTCATTTTTGTTTTCTTAGAGAAGGCACATATAGTAAGTACAAAGTGGTAACCATAATCTAATTTTTTCAGCATATGACCCATTCCTCTATTTTGTTTATGAAAATAAATCAGACTCTAAACCCTACTGCACTGGATTAGTGGGAAAGTCAATCTTAGGCGTTACTAAAGGCCTCTTAATGCCTTCCCCACAATCCAATTCCTGCTTCCGTGCCCTGCTAAAAAAGGAGCCAGAGGGCTTCCCTGGTGGCGCAGTGGTTGGGAGTCCGCCTGCCGATGCAGGGGACACGGGTTCGTGCCCCGGTCTGGGAGGATCCCACATGCCGCGGAGCGGCTGGGCCCGTGAGCCATGGCCGCTGAGCCTGCGCGTCCGGAGCCTGTCCTCCGCAGCGGGAGAGGCCACAACAGTGAGAGGCCCGCGTAACGCATAAAAAAAAAAAAAAAAAAAAAAGGAGCCAGAGATTTTGCTCAGAGCTAAATATATGAGGAAGTTTCAGATCTCTAGTCTCCACTGGTTCTCACTGAGATACCCATTGTCCAAAGTCTCATGGTCCTTTTATGTTATTTTTGTGCCATGGAATTTGATGAAGCTGCATGGAAAAAAAACACTGAATGTTCTAAGGATGTTAAAAGAGACAAACAAATGAGCAATTCCATTAAAGAAAAAAGAAATTATAAATCCATAATAGGCAGAAGAAAAACAAGAATCATTGGATATAAAAAATTGCCAACTAAAACTGAGGAAAACTGTAGTCAATGAAATTTAGAAGTCAATGCATGAGATAAACTCTAGGCTAGACACAGGTGAAGAAAGAATTATTAAACTGGAAAACATAACTGCAGCATTTGCCTAGAATGTATCACAGAGACAGTTAAGAGATGTGGATAATAACATTGAGAGAATCCAAAATAAATACAAGTAGTGCTCAAAAAGAAGACATTGGATTAAATGGTAGTGAAGTGATGTTTAAGGTGATGACAGTTGAGAATTATCCAGAATTGTTAAAAGGCATGATTCTTCAGATAGAAAATTCACTCTAAAATCCAAGAAGGAAAAATAAGAATAAAACTACACTTAGAGCAGTAAAAGTGCTATTCTAGAACATCAGGGATAAACGGGTATCCATGAAGCTACCAGAGAGAAAAAGCAGATGATAAAAATTATTTAGGGCTTCCCTGGTGGCGCAGTGGTTGGGAGTCCGCCTGCCGATGCAGGGGACACGGGTTCGCGCCCCAGTCCGGGAAGATCCCACATGCCGCGGAGCGGCTGGGCCCGTGAGCCATGGCCGCTGAGCCTGCGCGTCCGGAGCCTGTGCTCCACAACGCGAGAGGCCACAACAGCGAGAAGCCCGCATACCGCAAAAAAAAAAAAAAAAAAAAAATTATTTACACTGGCCATAGAATTCTCAGCGGTAGCAAGATATCAGAAATGCTTAGCAAAAGCAACTGACAACCTAGAAATTTTTATCCAGCTAAGTGATCATGCAAGAGTGAAATCAAAATTTGAGATACACATAGATAAAGGGAATTTCCTACCGACAAACAAACAAAATCAGGGCTCTTGAAGCAGCCACAGCTCTGGCCCACAGTGAGATCAGGTGTTGCCAAGAAAATGCACTGGCTCTGAAAACAGTTGCCATGAATTGGTGTCCCATGTGCCAGGCATTCTTATGCACCATCTTTATCCTTCAATGCCCCTGCCACAGGAGTGGTCAAAGTACATAAATGTCAAATGGGGGAAATACAGGTATTCCCTGCTATGCGTTACTCTGTCTCTGCCATAACTCATTTGTTTGACATCCTTGGGGAATAGTGTTACACATTTTCCAGATGAGATGAAATAGAAAATAATACCTCCACTCACTAGAGAATTCTGGCCAGAACAACTGCTTGCAACAAAACTCCACAATTATTGCAAAGAAGGTACAAGCCCCATTCCTAAGGCCCAACATCTCACAGGTAGGAGACCCTTAAAACTCAGCTAGACCTCTTTTCCTTTTATTTACTGCAGTTCTTCACTATCAGGTAGCCCAGAAAGCAGAAGTGGACAGGAAATGTTAGAGGTAGATATGACAACACCAGCAAAGAGGGAGAAAAACTTTTTGAAAGCAAGTCTGAAAAGATTCTTGAAGTTCCAACCCTACCACAAGGCTGATGTCCACCCTCCCCACAAGACTATGAGCTTCCTGAGGGCAAGAACTGTGCCTGCAGACATCTGTAGCTCCAGACACAGTGCCTGACACACAGATAGTAGGGCCTCAATAAATAGTCACTAGGATGGAATGGGGAGGAGATGAGGGAAGGAAAGGAAAGGAAAAAGGAAGCGAGCTAAAAGGAATGCTCTGAAAAAAAAAACCAAACAAACCCGCTGAGAAAGCCTCAGTCAGCTTATCCTAAGGTGTATTGATTTGTTTTCTCTATATTTGATGCTCTGCTATTTGGGGTCTTTATCCTGGAGAGACTGTTCCCCACCCCATCCCCAGGGCCAGCCAATTCCTAGAAAAAACAAACGACTCCCCTGCAAGTACGCTTTTGATATACAAACAAACAAACCAATCCAGACAATCCAGCGGTCTCACCCCAGCCCTCTCCTTATCAAACTGTCACACATCAAGCCAGTATTCTCCCTGCCCTAAAATGTCCCAGGGCCAGGTGCTGGCAAGTAGGGACCACCCAAATAGCCCAGGACCTGCTGAAATTATTCAAACCATCCAGTCCTAAATCTCTTCAGTGTACCTACTCTGCCTGGCCATTCCTTTCCAAAAGAATCTCGATAAGGCTCTGGGCCATGCTCTGCCCTCTCCCACTCTTGTGCCTCCTGACTGTCACTGGTCCTTCCCCATGTGGCCCTGTGTGGATGGTGTGGTATGCCTCCTGTATCTAGGGTTTAGGGAGGATAAACATCTTCCTTCATGACAATCATGTCCACGTCTGTGGTCTTACCACATCTGATTAAAACAAATTCTAGGTGCATTTTTAACACATAAAGGTAACCTTTCTTTCCTTAGAAATACATTTCCTGCTAAATAACAGAATTGTGTGGAGAATAGAGAAAGCATTTGTGAATTTTTCCTGTAATATCTATTTCATAAAGCAAAGGGAACCTTGAAAAAAAACCCACAAATTTTCTGAGAAGAAAACAAACAGCCCATATCTTTTCATCAAGCCAAAGATATGAGTTATTGAAAGAGAAGGTCTCTTCTAACTCAGGTTACACCTTGGTCAAGCCCTAAAAAGATTATAGCTTAGTTCTGGAATTTTTCTAAGTGTTACTATCTAGAAAGCCTATTTCAATTTCCAGTTGAGAGAAAATGAAATTAACAAGAGAAATGTTCAGCTCCTTTTGTAATCAGTACAAGTAGCATCGAATTGAGTGAGGCAGCATTGAGACAGAGCTAATCACAGTCTGTCCTTTTCCAGTGCCTTATTTGGAATATTTCTCTTTCTTCAGTTTCACTGTGATTCACTTTTCCTGGAAATTAGTGTGGACCAGATGAAGCCAGTCACACGCTGTTCTGGAGTATTTTTCCTGTACAGAAATTAATATACTTCAGCTGTATATCAATGCCCTAGTTAGAAAACATCACCTCCATACCTACTTATTTTTTTAAAAATATTGAGGGGGCTTCCCGGGTGGCGCAGTGGTTGAGAGTCTGCCGCTAATGCAGGGGACACGGGTTCGAGCCCTGGTCTGGGAAGATCCCACATGCCGCGGAGCAAGTAGGCCCGTGAGCCACAATTGCTGAGCCTGCGCGTCTGGAGCCTGTGCTCCGCAACGGGAGAGCCCGCGATGGTGAGAGGCCTGCGCACCGTGATGAAGAGTGGCCCCCGCTTGCCACAACTGGAGAAAGCCCTCGCACAGAAACAGCAAACATAAATTAAATAAATTAATAAACTCCTAACCCCAACATTTAAAAAAAAAAAAAAAAAAAAAAAAAATTGAAATCTCTGTTCTCCACAATTCCCTCTGTGTAAGAAAGGCCATCAAAGTAAACTCAGAACCATAGATGATTCCCACCCTTTCCTTTGCCCCTGCTTTGGTTTCTATTTATCTTCTTAAAGTTTATTCATTCATTCAATATGTATTTACTGAGCACCCACTAGGTGTCAGTCCACAAGCTAGTTGGCCCACTAGATATTGTCCCTCTCCTCATGGAGCTAACAGTCTAATAAGAGAGACAGATGTTAATCTAATAACCAAAAAGTTAATAAGTATCATCTGTATTAAGTGCTGTGAAGAAAAGGTATTGAATGTTATGAAGGTAAAACCCAAAAGACCTGACCTGGGGGAATCAAGTGAAGTTTCACTGAGAAAATGGGATTTGACACAAGATCTCGAAGGATAGGGAAAGAACACAGGAGAGTGAAGCATTTGGAACAGCATGTGCAAAGGTCCTGTGGCTGAAGCACAGAGCTGGGGGATGACAGCAGGAGATGAAGCTGCTAAGGTGGTTATAGGATAGATAATCGCCAGGTTAGAGATTTGGGGCTAAATTCTAAAGCATCATGAAGCCGGTGAAGCATTTTACATAGGACAGGAATATGATCAGCTTTCTTTTGGAGGAAGATCACTCCGGATTGTGTGGAAATGCGGAAGGGAGTGGGATGGAGAAGAGTGAATACAAGGAGACTAGTTAGGAAGCTATTACAAATGTGTAGGTAGGAGATGATGGCCTAGGGTGTTGGCAATGAATGTGGAGAACATGAAAAGTTTTGAGAAACATTCAGAAAGCAAAACTGAAAGGCTTGATTAACTACAAGTGGTTTGGTTGGCAGTAATTTCAGAAAAGAATGCCATTCTCATAATGCCTGAGAGGTAGCAAGTTAGAATGGGAAAAGCCTGGATTGTGGAAGGAAAAGTACATTCAATTTTTAACTCTGCTGCTTATTAGCTGTGTAGTCTGGGATGTGTTATTTAAACTCTCTGAGCTTTAATTTCTTTGTTTATAAGTAACCCATGTTCATGTCACTCTATAAATTCAGGTGTGCAAGAAACACCTTGACTTTCTTTATATCAACCACCTGGCTCTGGTTCCCCATTTCACTTGACCTGTGAGAAATTCAATCTTAGTTATTCTTGGTGCTACCTCTGCTGTGGTTGGGCAAATGTCTTGGGGTCTTACACAGTTCCAAGGGACCAAGGAGCCCTTGGATCATCAGATAACAACCTATGCTAGTTACCATCAAGTCACCCACAGTTTTAGAGCCCAGGCTCTGCCTCTTTCATGCCTGGCAGGAGGAAAGGATCTGGGGTAAAACCCAGAGGTCATTTGTCAGAGGTCAGACTTCTAAATGTACCACCAAGCCCATAGGCCTCCCAGGGCCCTGGACCTGCCAGAAAATGAAATGCAGCTACCCAGTCCTTCCAGGCAGGGTTCAGACAGAGGCATTGTGTGTAGTTAAGACAAACTACCCAGCCTGAAGTCTGGAAGAGGGTCTAGGACCCAAATATAAACTCATGTAAAGATTTTAGTCTGGGGCACCCTTGCAGGAGGGCCTCCAGTTTTTTCTACCAGGCAGAACAAACTTTTGGTTGTCCTTCTTGGAGAACTTACATACCTTCCATCCAGGGAATCTTTCCATCACATGATATCTCAAAGGCACCCCCTTCTTTCAATTCTTCTGGGACACCTTGAAAAATGTCTCCATCAATGATCTCACAATGGGTAGAACAACACCTTGTCAGGGTGGTAGGGAGAGTAGCATATGAGTAAATCTAGCTAAAGTTCTGACATGTTGTCATTCCCCTTCCCTTAAGATTCTGGAAAGGTGATAAGTTTGGGGGAAAAAAAACATGAAAAAAAATGTTCAGGACAGAATAATACACTGAAGATAGTATCTAGACGGGTAGAAGGCAGGTATAAATCTGCCAGCCTCGGCTGAACACGGTGGCCATATGGACACAGTACTGTGGGACAGAACCACAAGAAGCAAGGGAATAGGATCCTGTTAAGGCTGAGGTTAATTTCTACCAGTCACTGAAGGAGCAGCTTTTAAAAGAGGAAGTTCAGCCACCGAATGCAGGCAACCATAAGGTTAATCCTGACAGAGAAACACAAGAGGCCAAGATAGCCTAAGGAAGAAGAGTAAGAAGAGTAATTTCTCCCCAGAAAGTATCACTCTTTCCTTGTGACTCTAAGTAGTCTCTTTCCACACTCCAATATCTGGTCAGATTTTTCTCCACATCAGTTTAAATCCAACATGTATGGTCAGGGAAACAAATTACATACTTAGGTTGTTCTCAGACTTTTTCAGAATTGTTTTGAATTCTTGATGTTCTAGTCAGTTCTCAGGTCTCTACCTGAGAGTGGTACAAAGAATTGCAAGGGACAAGAGGACTACACACTGAGGTGAGAGCTGGGCCTGGGGTGTTAACCTAGATGCAGGTCTGGCCTCCACACGCTAAGCTCTAGCCATCATGAACCACTGTGGCAGGATAATATTTTAAAGACATTATCTCATATTCTTCCTTCTCCTCTCCCCACCTCTTGCTCATCCACAGTGCTTTCCTTTTTTTTTTCTCTCCATTCAAGCAAAAACCAGAAATATCATTAAGTCTCCTGGCTGGTTTCCAAAATCCTAACCCCACTGAGATTAACCTAAGTGTCCCTGCGTGACACATCAAGAAAAATCAATATGACTATTAAGAATGTATTTAATCCAACAAACAGTGGTTTAATAAAGAGGATTTTCTTTTTTCCTTATACAACAGATAGTCCTGAGGTAGGGCTTTGCTCTTTGGGTTCAGAAACTCTTCCATACCAGAGTTCTGAGTCCGCATCTTTTGAGTTCTATCTACCTTCCCATCATGGCTGCAAGATGGCTGCAGTGGCTCTCACAACCATTTCAACAGGGCAAGCAAGGTGTGTGTAGCAGATGCGATCACCCCATATTCCTATGGCCTGTTCCATTTTCAGGGGTGCTGGCCCAGCTTCCAACTGCCAGCATCCCTCACCCTGCTGAGGTCTCTCTCTGGCCGCCAAAACCTCCTTGAGCAGCACTCAAGCAAGAGTTGACGAGAGTTGGTGAGTAAACCCTGCTCCTTCGCCCCTGGAAGGGGGATCACATTAAAGTTATGTTCTACATTGCTCCCCCCAGGGGGAATATGTCTCAGTTAGCCACACTGGGTGACTTGCCCTGATAACTCATCTTTTACTGGCTTCACGACCTTCCTGGTCTCTTTTCCCCACTTCCCTACCAATGTTTCCTGGGAACATCTTCCAAATAAACCCCTGATGCTCAAATCCTTGCTTCAGAGTTTGCTTATAAGGGGACAGGAAGTGAGTGACAGCAGCACCAGAAGCCCTATTACCCTAGTGCTCTCCCCTTTGGGGGGAGGGGGAATTTCCCAGAAGCCCTCGGGGGACTCCTCTTACAGCCTATTGGTCAAACTGGGTCACGTGGGCTCCCTCAGCTGTTGAGAGGCTGGGAGAACAGCTCTGGTGGAAGATGGAGGAGAGAGCAGGGCTCGGTCATGGCGCTTGAGTTGGCCAGTATATTAGTTAGGATAAAGCTCAGGGGTAAGGGACGGAAAACCCCAAACAAGGGAGACTTAAGATAGAAGTGTATTTCTAACATAAGAACTGAGAGGCCGGTACACATTGGTTAGGGAATACGCCTGGCTTCGACCCCAAGTTCACCATGTGTTCTGGAAGTTTTCCTACGTGACAGGTACTGTTCTAAACCTCTCATATGCATTACTACATGTAATCCTCTTAACCTTATGACGTAAGTGCTATTATTACGGAGATACGGAGGGCTTAAGTAACTTGCCTGCTGCAAAGTGTCAAAGCCAAAGGCACTCTGCATCTTGAGCCGCGTTTTAAAGATAATATCTTCCTGTCCAGGGACATGGATATATCTGCGTTTAAGTGTTCTTTAATGTCTTGTATACTTTTACCAAATTTATTACCAAGTCCAAGACCTGGGTTCTTGGACTCTTTAATCAATAGCAATTGATAGGGCTTCCCTGGTGGCGCAGTGGTTGAGAGTCCGCCTGCCGATTCAGGGGACGCGGGTTCGTGCTTCGGTCTGGGAAGATCCCACATGCCGCGGAGCGGCTGGGCCCGTGAGCCATGGCCGCTGAGCCTGCGCGTCCGGAGCCTGCGCGTCCGGAGCCTGCGCTCCGCAACTGGAGAGGCCACAGCAGTGAGAGGCCCGCGTGGCGCAAAAAAAAAAAAGCAATTGTTAAGAGGCGGGATGAGGAATTCAGGCAAGGCTTTATTGGGACTGGTGGAGCAGGAGTGAGTGGGAGAGAGAACAAGTAACAGGCGCCCTTGCTTGTTCCCTGAGGGGGAGGCGGGGGTGGGGAGCTGGTCCTTTAAATGCAACAAGGGTTGAGGGCGGACCTGTGGGTTGGGCGGGAGGGGCGGCGTAGGTGGTCTGCCCACCCCCTTGGTGGTGCTGTGTGCAGGGATCATGTGGTAGTACCTTGCTTTTGCTCCCTGCACCTCAGAAGTGTGGCAGTTGGGTTTTGGCTTTTGTGTATCTCTTTCATAATGTGCCCCAACTGTGCATGCCTGCAGTTATTTTTATTAATTAATTAAATAATTTTTGCTGTGTTGGGTCTTCGTTTCTGTGCGAGGGCTTTCTCTAGTTGCGGCAAGCGGGGGCCACTCTTCATCGCGGTGCGCGGGCCTCTCACTATCGCGGCCTCTCTTGTTGCAGAGCACAGGCTCCAGACGCGCAGGCTCAGTAGTTGTGGCTCACGGGCCTAGTTGCTCCGCGGCATGTGGGATCCTCCCAGACCAGGGAACCCGTGTCCCCTACATTAGCAGGCAGATTCTCAACCACTGCGCCACCAGGGAAGCCCTGCAGTTATTTTTAGTCTCTTATAATTTCATCAGTATTCTGATGCTGGAGGAGACGTGTGTCCACGTGCAAGCATGACACTAAAAGGCCCCAGGTCCCAGCCTGTCTCATTACTAGGGTCTTTATTTTGCTATTGTTAATGGTATTTTGGAAATTAAGTTATCTTGTGGCTGGTGAATCTAAATATAATGGATTTTTTGTATATTGGCTTTATATCCAGCCATCTTACTAAATGTATTCATTTGTCTGAATAATCTTGGGTTTTCTGTGCAGGTATTTATCATCTGTGAATAAAATCAATTTTGTTTCTTCATTTCTGACCCTAATGTTTGCCTGCCTTTCTTCCCTCCTTCCTTCCTACCTTCGCTTCCTCCCTCCTTCTTCCCTCTTTCCCTTCCTTAATGCACTGGCTAAAACTCTAGTACAGTGTAGAATAGAAGTGATAATAGTGAGCATCTTTTTCTTGTTCCTGGTTTTTAAGGAGAAAGTTTCTAATGTTTTATTACTAAGAATTATTTTGATTGTAGGTTTTTTGTAGATACTCTTTATCTGGCTAAAGAAATTTCACTCTATTTCCTGGTTTGCCAAGGTTTTTTCCACAAATGCTTTCTCAACTATTGAGAATATAAGGGTTTTTCTTCTTTAACCTATTAATGCAATGAATTGCATTTATAAAACGTATAATGCTAGATTAGACTTGTATTCCAGGAATACGGTGAATTTGGTATAGGTGTATTATCTTTTCTGCACATTGCTGGGTTCAGTTTACCAATATTTTGTTTAGGGTTTCTCAGCTATGTTCGTGCATGAGATAGGTCTGTAATTTCCCCTTCTTCCAGAATGAATTGAGGAGTGTTTCTTCCTTTTGCTTTTTTGGTTTGGTTTGGTTTGGTTTGGTTTCTGGCCACACCTCTCGGCTTGTGGTATCTTAGTTCCCTGACCAGGTACCGAATCCGTGCCCCCTGCAGTGGAAGTGCATATTCTTAACCACCGGGGACTGCCAAGAAAGTCCCCCTTTTGTATTCTTTGGAAGGCTTTTATTAAATTGGAAATGGTCTATTCCTTGAAAGCTCAGCAGAATTTTCTTGTAGGTGTGGTGATTTGTTTTATTTTTTGAACATTGTCTTAACGTTTTGTTTTTGAGTAATTTCAGCTTACTGAAAAGTTGCAAGTACACTACAAAGAATTCCCGTTTATCCTTTACCCAGATTCCCCCAATTGTTAACATTTGATCGTATTTGGCTTATTTTTATCTTTATGTTGCAAATGTATTTTTCTGAGAGATTTAAGAATAAGTTGCAGACATGAAGTCTCATTACGTCTTAATTCCTCAGGGTGTATTTCCTAAAAACAAAAATGCTCTTCTACATAACCACATACAACCAACAAAATTAACATAGATATTGTATGTCCATCTATCCACAGACCCCATTCAGATTTCACTGTTAGTTCCAATAATGTCCTTTAAGGTCTGAGATCCAGTCCAAGGTCAAAATTGCACTCATTGTTATGCTTCTGTAGTCTTTTCATTCTGGAACAGTTTGTCTTTCATGTCTTCCATGACCTTCACATGTTTTAAAAGAACAGTTCGGTTACTTTGTAGATCGCACTGAAATTTGGGTTTGCCCGATGATTCCTCGTGATTATGTTCAAGCTATGTACTGTCGGCAAAAAAAACCACACAAGTGATGCTGTGTTCTTCTCAGTGTAACATATCAGAAGGCACATCATGTCTATTTGTTCCACTACTGGTGATGTTAACTCTTATCACTTGGTTAAGTTAATGTCTCCCATGTTTTCCCACTGTAAAGTTAATTAGTAAGTATTTTGTACTATTAATAAGTAATCAATGACTATTTTTGTGAAGAGATACTTTATATAAATATCCTGTTTCTCATCCACCTTTCAACCATAAACTTTAGGATTTATTGATGATTCATTTATTCCTATTACAGTGGTTGCCAATTGGTGTTTTTCTAACTTTGTCATTCCTTCTACATTTATTTGTTGGCATATTACTAAAAGGTAGAAATTACTTTCTCCATTTGTTTATCCATTTATTTTTGTGACAACCGACTCAAGGATTCCTATTTTATTCAATAGGTTATAATCTGATGCAATGGCTTATATAAATCAAAATTATTTTTATAGCACAAATTATTATATATTGTACAGTGGGAGCCCCTCAGCACTGGTTTTATGTCCTTTTGACATGCCCCCATAATTCTTTGAGCACTTCCTTACATTTCAGCACAATAAGACGTTCCAGGCCCATTTGTAGTCTCTCTGCCCTGGCCCTGAATCAGTCATTTCTCAAGGAGCATTGATTCCTTTTCAGGGAGAATGATGTTTAGTTAATGTAGAAATGAAGACCTGGGTGCTAGGTGTGCTCATTGCTTCTGATATGTCTTGCTTCTAGTCCCTCTCAACGGACAGAGCTGGGAAATGTAAGTATGTATACACATATATACACTTATATCTATCTCAACTTCTAATATATGTATATGTATTCAAAATCATGAGATACATCAATGCCTCCAATTTGATACCACAAGGTTTATTCTTGTCTGCCTGCGTTTCCCCAAGGGAAATCAGAGAGGTTTAAAATAACTCACAAGGTATTGGGCATCTGGGAGATTCCCAAGAGACTTACAACTCGAGGCTTGATTAGGACTATTAGGGCAATAAATAGTAAGTGCTCGATAGCATATATTCTACCACATATATAATACCTGCTCAAGCAGTGGTCATGGATATTAATATACGCAGGGTTGAGGATGAGATAGTAGGAATTTTTCTTCCATGTTATTAGTCCCAGTAGCATAGTCTAACTGTCTTATGCATTTCTTGTAGATGAAATAGGCAATTCTGGCCCTAGTTCCAAACAACTGGCTGATAAATGAACTATTAGAAAATAGCCTCTTCTTCAGTTAAAGGCTGCTGCTGCTTTTTTACTTGTTATTGTCAATTTTGATTACCAGATACCTCAAATTTCAAGTGTACATATAGTCCAGATTGGTGAGAAATGGGAATTTTCTCTTCATTTTATAGCCAGAAACAGAATATAATTGTTCCTTTGTTAGCTCACCAGCACATAAGAATGACTGGAAGAGAACTTTGCTTCTCAATGACTGCCTGCTCTTCAGAGCCGTGCTCCATAAGGTGCATCCCAGAACCAAAAGAAGCCAACAGTAATTAAGCAAAATTTCAAAGAGATTGTGCCTTTGCATGACCAAGATATCTTTCCATTTTCACTCTAAGGCAGGTGCAAATAAGACTTGTTACTGTAGATTGAATTAAGCTGCCTTTAAATTCTCTGTACTGGATTTTAAATGACCTGAAGCCAGACCGGAGCTACCAACCTAAGCAGCGCTGTTTCTTCATAACAACAACAAGAACAATAATAAGTAATATGTAATATAGAATATGTGATAAATCGCAACAATAGTGATATAATATGTATATTGTAAATGTAAAATAGTAGTAAAATGTCATCTGTCAAGTCTTTTCACAGGTGCCCTAATACTCTTAAAATACAAACTAATTCTTCTGGACAGATTTTTTAAAAGACACCTCTCTGAGTTTCAGATGTCTTTTCTTTAAAATGGGAATCAGGGCTTCCCTGGTGGCGCAGTGGTTAAGAATCTGCCTGCCAATGCAGGGGACATGGGTTTGAGCCCTGGTCTGGGAAGATCCCACATGCCGTGGAGCAACTGAGCCCATGTGCCACGACTACTGACCCTGTGCTCTAGAGCCCACGGCCGCAACTACTGAGCGCACATGCCACAACTACTGAAGCCTGTGCACCTAGAGCCCATGCTCCACAACAAGAGAAGCCACAGCAATGAGAAGCCCGTGCACTGAAACGAAGAGTAGCCCCCCTCACAGCAACTAGAGAAAGCCCGCGCACAGCAACGAAGACCCAACGCAGCCAAAAATAAATAACTAAATTTATAAAAAAAAATAATAAATAAAATGGGAATCAGAAGTCCTTATCTGCCCATTGCAAAGGTTTGTTTAAAGAACCAAATGAAATCATGCATGCATAAGAAGTTTGTGAATAGTAACAGTTGTACAGATATAAAGCTTTGGTTTTGGCTTGAGAAATATTTCCAGATCCATCAGCATTCATCTCTATAGCCATGATGAGCTCCCACCAGCTATTTGTGTCAAGCCAAAAATTAATGTTTTGGTTATAATAAGAATTATAATGACTTAAATAGAGAATAATAATAGCAACAAACACTACATACAGACATTATTTTGAGTGCTTTGTATATATTAACTTATTTAATTTTTATAAAACTTTATAAGGTAGTACCATTATTTTCCCCATTTTATTAATGAGAATTTTGAATCATAGAGTGTTTAAGTAACTTGCTCAAGGTGACACAGCTAGACCCTTGTGTAAACAGAATTAAAATAAGGGGATCTTCTGATGTGATGCAATCAGAAATACACAATATCACCTATGCAGTGTTCTTTCTAAATGATTATGAACAAAGTATTGTCTTTCTTTATTTTCTCTAAATCAATCTAATTATTATCGAGTCTTCATCCCACCACACTGGTGAGAAATTCAATCTCAGTCATTATTGGGGCTCCCTTACCTTCCACACAAGAGACTGGAGGGCTCCAGGGCATCTAGAAAACAACAGAGGACCTCAGATTTCTAGGTCATATCCATTCCATCAGTCACCACTCATATAATCATTTCCAAGCCACATGGTCCCTGTTAAGTCTGGCCACCCTGCGAAGTGGGAGTGGGGGACCAGGAATCCCTGCAGAGGCTAGGATCCCTTTGTCTGGGTCTAGCTTGCCTGCCCCCTGCTGGGGACACTACCAAGTTTGCGGTCTGTTGCCCACCTCTCCCGGGATCTATTCCCGATCCACTGTCCTCCATGCCCATTCCTGGATTCCTAGCATAATCTCTTCACAAAAGGCAGGAATAGCCATTTTCAAGAAGTTTCTTTCTTCAAGTCCTGTAAAAAAGACATAAGACAAGGACATTTAAAGAGCCTAACTACCTCCTTGGAGCGCAGAAATCAAGGAGAACAAAGCATAGAAAGTATCCAACTGCAAATCTAAGTTGTCCTGCTGATACCTGAAGACCAGATCCTTGCTGGTCCTTACAGAACAGTGGTGAAATTCCCTGTAAGATGAGCACCGTCCCTATCTGCTTATGTGGAGCAGATCCAGCCACAGCCATGCCATATAACGTAAGCACCAAATCTCAAAGATGATACTGCATATTAAATCTTGATTGATTTATTTTCTGACTTGAAAGAACACCTAAGTAGAGGGCTTCTAAATGTGACACCAACTAACCAAGTTCTCACAAAACCCCTTTGGAGGACCAGTGAGAAAAGGATAATTCTACTGCATTTTTTTCCCCTTAAAGATCCTCCTCTGATGGCAATCCTTCAATAGTTTCCCACTACAGAGTAAAAGCCGAAGTCCTTTCAGTGATCTACGAGGTTCTACATGTTCTACCCCCTCTACCCCCAGTAATGTTAACTTTAAAACTTCTTATCGAGGGACTTCCTTGGTGTCACAGTGTTTAAGACTTCGCGCTCCCAATATAGGGGGTCCGGGTTCAGTCCCTGGTCCGGGAACTAGATCCTGTATGCCTACTGCAAATAAGAGTTTGCGTGCTACAACTAAGGAGCTGGTGAGCCGCAACTAAGGAGCCTGCTTACTGCAACTAAGACCCAATGCAGCCAAATAAATAAATAAATATTTTTTTAAAAAGACAACTGAGTCATATCTGACTTAAGAAAAACAAACAAACAAACTTATCATCGAAAGCATAAGGCCCCACCTGTGATGACCAGTGCCTTGATGTTGTCACAGCATTTTGGGGTCTCATGCATAGATTTGTGGCTCTAGAAATTTGATTTTGTCCATAAGCCAGAGTTAAGCAGACAGACTTAGGTTAACCATACCATGTCTAGTTGTTAATTATACAATGAAGAGCACATAAGTATCCAGTGAAGGGAATAGGCATGTCCTCTATCAACTGTATTCCTCTTCTGCCCAGGGGGCAGAAGTACTGACCAAAAGGCTTCCTGGAAGCATGGAATCAGTGTATGGATTTATGGAGGTGAGGGTGGGGACGGTCTGACAGAGGTATATTTACCTTGAACCACAAGGGTTTGAACTGTGCTGTCTACTTATACCAGATTTTTTTCCCACTAAATTCCTACTATAGTTCTACATGATCCACATTTCTTTGAATCCCAGGATGCAGAACCACTTATATGGGGGGGCCGACTGTAAAGTTATATGTGGATTTTGACTTCGTGGAAGTTGACGCCCCTAACCTCCGAGTTGTTCAAGAGTCAACTGTATTTAATCCACGAAGTGGATGCTCTCATACACTTTGATGGCAATGCAGATTGGTATACCTTGGGGGGCAATTAAGTACAATCTATTAAACTTTAAAATGCATATACCTTTTGGTATAATGATTTCACAACTAGGAATATAGTGTGGCTTTCACTTATGGAAAGGACTTCTACCCAGAGATATTCACTGCGGCATTGTTTAGAAACAATCTAAATATCTATTACCAGAGGACTGGTTAAATAAGGAAATGGAATATCAGTTGATAAAAAAGAATAAGTTAGGGGGCTTCCCTGGTGGCGCAGTGGTTGAGAGTCCGCCTGCCGATGCAGGGGACACGGGTTCGTATCCCGGTCCAGGAAGATCCCACATGCCGCAGAGCGGCTGGGCCCGTGAGCCATGGCCGCTGAGCCTGCGCATCCGGAGCCTGTGCTCCGCAACGTGAGAGGCCACAGCAGTGAGAGGCCTGCGTACCGCAAAAAAAAAAAAAAAGAGTAAGTTAGTTATGGATTGAAAAATAATGTCCAAGGTGAATTTGTAACCACTTTGTTAAAAGTTATGTAGAGACACTATCCCTATACTTATATAACCCAGGAAGGACAGATGAGAAATGGTAATAATGTGCAGCTATGGGCAAACCACTTGGGTCCACCCCTACCAGTCAGGGGGCCACACCAGCTTTGAAGTCAGGTAGATGAAATCTGCTTAGCATCCCTGTGATAGGAAATAATGTAAAGCCCTTTTAGTAGCCCTTGTCTCTTTGTGTCCAGAAACGTCCATCCCTCTATCTTGAAAAGAACTTTGGGCAGTGCGATTAGATTATAAGCAAACGGGCTGTGAAGCCAGACCATCTGGGTTTGAATTCCAGCTCCACGGCTCATAAATCCTGCGACCTTGCTCAAGTTACTGAACTCTCTGGGATACAGTGTTCTCAGCTGAAAAATGAGATCATAAATTGAACATATTCTGAGAGTTGGGGGGGAGTTGAATGAGTTAATATTTGTAGGAAGTTTAGTTTCTGGCACGTAGTAACCACTAAAAACAATGTGAGCTATTATCATTACTATACCTAGAGAGGGAAGGAAAGCAATGTCTAACTCTAGCAATCTTAAGACAAGGACACTTGCTTTTTGCTCTATAAATATTAGTAATGTTTGATATTTTTTCCTTTGTGAGCATAATTTCCTTCAGGAGAAAAAAATTATTCTGCTAAATTGAAAAAAAAATCCAGGTCATGGTAGGTTTGAATGAACTATCTAGCTCTCCCCCCAGGGTACCCTGGGGCAGGTCATTTATTCATTCATGAGCATTAGGGTCAGGTTCCCTCTCCCCTCCATACAACTGGCTAAATGCACCCAAATTTGTCATGCATATCGTCCTCTTTTTGTTAATTCTTTCTTAAAGGACAATATAAATGATTCAGTTTGATCTTTCTTAGTCATAACCACATCCGTCCACACTGTCCTGATATTTCATCCAGATGGTTTTAATTGGATTTTGACTACCCTGAAGTGCCAATCCCACCTTCACAGCCTGCTTCACACCTCAGTACTTCACATCAGGTCTCCCTGCCTCTAGGCCTCCTCCTGAAACTCCAGCCCTCACATTGATGAGCTAAGTCCTTCCTTCCCTGCTGAGAAGTTTCACTGGCTCTCTCAACTGCATATAGAAATAAGTACTAATTAAAACCGAGATAGAATAACAAGCTGAGGTTTTTATTTTGTTTGTTTGACTATCTGGTTGGCAAAAATTAAGAAGACAAGGAGTGCCCATTTTGGTAAAGATGTTGAGAAACAAGAATTCTCATACCCTACTGGTGAGGTTAACCATCTCTTGGGATAAATCTGGGAATATGTATTAACATTTTTAATGTGTATGTCCATTGCCTCAGCATTTCCCCTTCTGGAAATTTAATTTAAGAAAATAATCCGAAAATACAAAGGTGGTTGTACAAGAATTAAATGTAGCTTTAAATGATAATAGTAGAGAATTTGTTAATTACTTATGGTGTATTATAGCATGGAATACTTTGCTCCCATTGAAATGATTATACAGATTTATATTTATTGACATGGAAAAATAGTATATAAAACAATGTTTTATATACTATTGTAGATATTCAGTAATATTTATTACATGAATTCATTATAATATATTAGGTTTAAAAAGTTATAAAACAATATGTATGTTTCCATTTTTTGTTTTTTAAAAACATACATATCTCTGTGTTACATTATATTATATATATTATATATGTCTCTGTCTGTCTGTCTCTGTCTCTCTGACCCCCCACTTTCTCTATCTATCATCTGTGTATCTCTACCTTACTATCTGAAAAAATCCTGGAAAGATATTGATAAAACAGTGGAGAGTAGAGTTGGGAGAAGCAGGGTTTTCACTTTCTGCTGATTGGCCTTTGGTACTGCTTAATTTTTTAAATTAACATATATCAATTTTATGATTTATTTCAATTCTGAAAGATCAAAACCATATTGTGTGGAATGTACAAATAAATAGAAATTCATAGTATGATGGAACGGTAAATTCCTACAATCAAGGATAATCTGACATTTTGTTTCAAAATCCTTAAACATTAGCATATCACGTGATGCTGCAACCTCAGTTGAAGGAATTTGTGCTAAGGAAGCAAATAAAATTCCCACTAAAATGTCTAATACTAGAAGGTAGTTAAATAAATTACAATATCCATATGAGGGAGTAAGTTGCAGTTGAACAAAATGTAATTACGTTTGGGGGAGATTAAGAAAGGATCCCCCACATTTCCTAGAACCATTTGCTCTCTCCCCGTTCAATATGTGGTAGTCATCTCAGTGGAAGAGATGAAGATTTTTAAGATTCAAAAGTTGAGGAAGCCAGTGTAGATAGATGAAAATGAGCTCAGACCTGACATTAGCCTTCTCTTCCCTCCCCCCAGCCTTGGGCAGAGAAAGGGGAAGGATATTAACTCTACTGAGAGTCAATTTCTACTCCTAGATGGAAGGGGGCTTGAAAAAAATATTAAGTTCATTTATATAGAAGAGTTTCAAAAGTTACAGTCCTTGCACAGCTGAGTTTATATCTAATATGACTCTAAGATTTTTTAAAGTATGCATGAAAAAGATTGAAGAATATATATCAAAATACATAGTGAATTTTTCTCAATTTTAGCATTTCTTTTTTAGAATGAATAAGAATTACCTTTGGAATTGAAAAATAAAACAATGCTATTAGAAATGCTTCTAAGCACAACTTCTCCTGCTTTGCCTTTAATAATATACTGTAAATACTCAGTTTCCACTTTGCTCTTACCATCAAGGTGTTTTGCTAATAGTTCTTGCTTTGCCAAGCTCGCCTTTTTTACTTTGTATTAAATCCAGTTTTCTGGGGATTTTTCTCTCAATTATGCTTGTGTTTTTCCATGTTCCCATGGTGAAGGCAGAAGTAGGCACTGGAAGCTGTTGTCATGGATATAGATGACACCATGTTGGCTTAGAAGTATGTGATGATATGGAAGCAACGTAAATGCCCATTGACAGATGAATGGACAAAGAAGATGTGGTACATATATACAATGGATTATTATTCAGCCATAAAAAGGAACGAAATTGGGTCATTTGTTGAGACATGGATGGATCTAGAGACTGTCATACAGAGTTAAGTTAGTCAGAAATAGAAAAACAAGGATCATATATTAACGCATATATGTGGAACCTAGAAAAATGGTACAGATGAACCAGTTTGCAGGGCAGAAATAGAGACACAGATGTAGAGGACAAACATATGGTCACCAAGGAGGGAAAGCCGTGGGGGGGGTGGTGGTGTGATGAACTGGGAGATTGGGATTGACATGTATTCACTGTTGTGTATAAAATGGATAACTAATAAAAACCTGCTGTATAAAAAAATAAATAAAATAAAATTCAAAAAAAAAACCGCAAGAAAAGATGGTGAGCATAGAAAGTGATTGACTTTTAGGTAAATCCAAACAAATATTTCCTTATAAAAAGAATACTGTTTAGGGACAAGGGTACTACTTCTTCGCAGCTTTTTCAGTTTCATCACTGGAGATAAGAGATCATGGAGCTGTACATATTTTCTGTCAACCACCACCTCCCACACCAGCATGTATGCTCCCTGAGAATAGGGTCTCTGTCTGGTTTGTTCACTGCTTGTGTGCAGTGCCCAGAACAGTGCCTGGCACATAGAAGGACTCAATAAGCGTATGTGATGACAAGATAACAAAAAGTAATTATGTAGTCCCTGAGACAAAGTAGTCCTGTTTTAAAAAAAATTGTCAGTGAAAGAAAATTTGACTTGTTTCCCTAGAGTATTTTATGCTTTCATTGTTCTTTTTAAATTATATAGCTATGAAGAGAGATGTCTGGTGGTGTGAAGGTCAAACCTGGACATGACACAAAGCTGATCTTACTTCCGTCACTAATCCACTGTGTTCAAGGTCCTCTGAGCCCATTTCCAAAAGGGTTAAAAAAAATAACCTGGGAAAGCCTCGCAGTGTTCAGAATAGTGCCCTAGCTCCAGTTTTCAAAATCTTTTTGCGTGCAGATTTTTGTGCCTTTCTCTGTACGTTATATATTCTGAAAACAATAAGGTATTTAATTTACAGATGATGAAATTGCGAAAGAGATAGATTAAAAGTTGACCAAGGTCGCTCAGCTGGGTTGGGAGACAACAGAGATCCAAACCCAGGACTTCAGCCCCTGGAACATTAATCACTACAGGAAAAACACACAAGCAACAAACGTTTGTGAAGTGCATCCCGTGGGCAGGCACCGCAACAGGACTCACTCATGGTGCTTTAAATTTCCCCACAGCCACGAAGGCCACGGGAGAATTATCATTCCCATTAAACAGATGAGGAATGGGAGGCACAAGAAGCATTTGTGACTTCCCCATAGGAAAGGGCAGATCTCAGGCATGAACCCAGCACTTCAGGTTCCATGTCAAATGACCTTGAATGGATTTTTGAATAACCATTTCCCCGTGGCTTGTGGGATCTCAGTTCCCTGATCAGGGACTGAACCTGGACCCTCAGCAGTGAGAGCACAGAGTCCCTGGACTGCCAGGAAATTCCTGACCAACCTTTAAATATTAACATTATGGTTAAAATGA
The DNA here is from genome assembly GCF_008692025.1 of Phocoena sinus. Lineage (NCBI taxonomy): Eukaryota > Metazoa > Chordata > Mammalia > Artiodactyla > Phocoenidae > Phocoena > Phocoena sinus. The sequence continues at coordinate 50,109,688 of NC_045771.1, forward strand.
AGGTCAGATGACCTCTGGGGTGGGGATGAGGATTGGCTGGAGATGACCGTGAATGAACTCTGTGGGAAGAAGGAAACGTTCTCTACCTCGATCTGGGTGAGTGTTCAATAGTTGTAAACCTATGAAAAAGTCATTGAGCTGTATACTTAAGATTTAGGCATTTTATTGTATGTAAATTATGTCTCAATAAAATACTGTAAAAATATTACTCACTGTTCTACCGCAACACCTGTTTTATATCAGTGTCATCAGTGTGTATGTGCAAGGATGTGATATTTTCTTTTTCACTTATTTTGAAAACATTTTCCCACGTTGTTTCATAATGTCCATATTTGTCATTTTGAAATGATGATGTTGACATGTTTAGAAATATTTTCCTATTCTTTCACTTGATTCTTAAAGCCCCTCTGCAAGATAGGAGAGACCGGCATTATTTTCTCATTTGGTAAACAGAGAAATAAGACTCGGAATTTATTTTCAATCTGCTTTCAAAAAATATTAGAAGTGGCAGTTAAGGGACTTTTCCAAAGCGCTGAAGAAGTAGGGGTAGAACTAAGACTAACTCTGGGATTGCTACTCATTCTCCTGGACCACAGGTTCCCATAGCTGCTCCCATCTGTGCATCTGACAGGGGTGTGTACTAGGGCTCAACACAACTGTCCACATGCCACCTGGACATCAAACTGGCCTCTGATTGTTTCAGGCAAGAAGATAAGAAAGAATATGCAGCACAGCTGTATGCCTAAGTTTCTCCCCCTTTTTAAAATTACAGAAGAACGTACATTTTAATTGTAGAAGAATTGGAAATCCAGGTTAGGCAGAAATTCAAATAATCACCGAAACAGCAATGCTCGGACATAACCACTATTAATATTTCGGACTGCATCCTTTCAAACTTTGTGTTGGTACATGCATAGCTGTATTCTCTTTAGGTTAGCATCATATCAGCAACATTTATCCATATTTATAAACATAAATCTGCATCATCTCAGTAGCTATACAGGTCTCAGGATGTCACCACACAGTTCTCTTGATGTAACTGACCCTATTTTTAGCAGCATAGGTTACTTCTAATATTTCTCTATGATAAATAATGCTTATTTTGAATAATCTTAAATGTATATCTTTTCTATTTTACTTTTTTAGACTACATTTCTAGAAATAGAATTGCTGAGTCAAATTTCTAGGTTTAAAAATATTAATATATTTTAAAATTACTTACACAAGCATATTTTATCAATAAAGGCAATTCATGAAATAAAGTCATTTTAATTCTACCACCTGAACAAACTTTTCTGATCTTTTTGTTTTTCTTTTTATTTATTTATTTTTAACTTTAAAAATTTATTTATTTATCTATTTATTTTTGACGGCATTGGGTCTTCGTTGCTGTGCGCGGGCTTTCTCTAGTTGAGGCGAGCAGGGGCTACTCTTCGTTGTGGTGTGCGGGCTTCTCATTGTGGTGGCTTCTCTTGTTGTGGAGCATGAGCCTTAGGCGTGTGGGCTTCAGTAGTTGTGACGTGCGGGCTCAGTAGTTGTGGCTCGTGGGCTTTAGAGTGCAGGCTCAGTAGTTGTGGCATACGGACTTAGTTGCTCTCCGGCATGTGGGATCTTCCTGGACCAGGGCTCAAACCCATGTCCCCTGCATTGGCAGGTGGATTCTTAACCACTGAGCCACCAGGGAAACCATGTTTTTCTTTTTAAGCCTTGTCCATAAACATAAATGATTTGTATAGTTACAGTTTACTTACTTTTCTGTCTTTTTTTAATTATAACTTTACTATAAACTTATTAGCACCTACTTTTTCTAATTTTCATTTTTAATGACTGTATACTAGTTTATCAGCTTGAAACACTATATTTTTATTTAACAGTCCCTTATTGTTGGACATTCAGATTGTTTTCAAACTTTCAATTTTATGCTATTTTCGTTGCTGTGGATGCAGGCCTAATAACATTTTGGCTAGGTTTTGAAGTCCAGGATTAGCCTAAAAGGCATGTTCTTGGGTTAGTCCAGTGACCAACCACAGCTTCATGATGACATGGGACATACCAGATGACCTTGCAAAGCAGGGCCTTTAACACCTGGAGCTATAGCTGGTCCCAGTATCAGCACAATTAGGAGAGGCTAGCAAGGGCCTAGGTTGGGCTCACGTAGTCCCTGCATCTTTTGATTTACCTCTGCCACAAGAAATGGTCTTAAAACCCACTGCCTCTAAGACACTCTCTAAAGACTCCCCATCACGTAGAGTTACCTATTAATACCACCAACCCCAGCCCTACCCCACCATGCTTGGTTGTACAGATTCTGCTTTGCACAACCGTAGGGGGTGCCATACAATGGGATACTCCCTTCTTACCACAAATCCAATCCCAAAATAAAATATATAGTTATGAACTCAACTGTTAAATTATCTGTGTGGCCCCTACCTTGCAAGGAAATTAAAATCACTTAGAAATTTAAAAAAATGCAGTCATGAGTAGGGGTTATGTAATAGGTGTCATCTATTTACTAATACAGACGGTCTCCGACTTAACGGTGGTTTGACTTATAATTCTTCAACTTTAAGATGGTGCAAAAATGATACGATTCAGAAGAAACCATACTTTGAATTTTTTTTATTGAAGTATTGTTGATTTACAATGTTGTGTTAATTACTGCTGTACAGCAAAATGATTCAGTTATACACGTACATACATATTATACATTCTATTTTTTTAAGTTACTGAATTTTTAAAAAAATTAATTTATTTATTTTTGGCTGTGTTAGGTCTTCGTTGCTGTGTGCGGGCTTTCTCTAGTTGTGGCGAGCAGGGGCTACTCTTCATTGCGGTGCGCGGGCTTCTCATTGCAGTGGCTTCTCTTGTTGCAGAGCACGGGCTCTAGGCGTGCGGGCTTCAGTAGTTGTGGCATGTCGGGCTCTAGAGTGCAGGCTCAGTAGTTGTGGCGTGTGGACTTAGTTGCTTCGCGGCATGTGCGATCTTCCCGGACCAGGGCTCGAACCCGCGTCCCCTGCATTGGCAGGCGGATTCTTAACCACTGCACCACCAGGGAAGCCCTAAATGCATTTTTGATTTAAGATATGTTCAACTTATGATAGATTTATTAGGACATAACCCCATAAGTTGAAGATCGGTACTTTATATCTTTGGTGTGTCACAGACATCTTTCTGTCAGTTATCTGTGATTTGCCATGGTGATAGTTTAGTGGGCAAGGAAAGGTGTCTTACTTTGTTTCTTTTTATTATGAAAATGATATGTGTCATGCAGAAAACACAGCGAAGAGAATATGGTTGTTAACTCGTTGCTTGTTTAATATATAACACGCCCTTGTGCTAAATACATTGCCTGTATTTTTTCATTTAATCTTCACATCAATCTTATGAAGTAGGCACTGACATTATTAACATTATCCCCATTTCACAGATTAGGAAACTACAGCATAGAGAGGTAAAGATTAACTAGCAGGCCAAAAGTTATATAGTTGTTAAGTGGCACAGCTAGAATTTTTAACTCCAGACCTACTGGTTATATTATCCTATGAGGAAACACCTCCTGCTCTACATGCCCTACCAAAAAATTCTCCTATAATCTCACTCCCAGTGACAATCACAATTAAAACTTCATGCATACCCCTTTTCTTCTTTAATGTATATTACTTAGTATTACATTACGTATTCTATATATATATAGTGTAATACTCTATAGGTATAGTTCTATATTAGCAGTAGATCCATAACGTTTCTCAATTTCAATGTTCTTCATCGAAATTCTTTCAAATGGTTCTATTAAAAGTCCATAATATATCTGTGTCATAATTTACCATTCCTCTGGTGTTTGACATTTTGCTCTTCATGTGCCATTTGAATTTTATTTTTATACCTCATTTAATAGTTTTATAGAAGTAGAAGTTCAATGTACAATTATTGAGTGAGTCGCCAACCCCCTGAAGACAAATGAGGGGAAGTACATAAGTGTTTTCTCTCTCCTTTATCTCAGCAGACATGCTCAACCTAGCATAGTTTCATGGGTATAATGAAAAATTTTTGAAGATTATACAGATGTTAATACTTCATTAATAAAGAATAAACACTATAGGGGCCATCTAATGAGGTAGTATTCCTCCTTAAAGGATTATTCACTTGCTTGATTTTTTGTCCTAGGTTTATTTATTTTTTCCCATGCTGGTGTTCTGCTAGATTAGCAAAACTAACTTCATCCAGTTTTCTTAGAGTTCTCTCTGTGAAAGACAAGGAAGTCATCTGTATTAGTTATCTATTGCTGCATAACAAATTATTCCAAAACTTAGCAGTGTAAAACAGCAATCATTTATTATCTCATACTAGTTTCTGAGAGTCAAGGATCTGCGAATGGCTTAGCACAGTGGTTCTGAGAGTGTCTCCAGAAGGTTGCAGTAAAGGTGTTGGCTGGAGCTGCATTTATCTCCAGGCTCATCAGTCCAGTCAGAGAATCTGCTTCCAAGCTCACTCACGAGGTTGTTGGCAGCCCTCAATTCCTCACTGGCTGTCGGCTAGAAGCTTCAGCTCCTGGCCAGGAGGACCACTCCGTAGGACTGCTCACCACAGAGCAAGTGATCTGAGGGGGCAAGGAAGGGACAGGGGTAATTTGAGAGCACCCAGACAGAAGCTTCAATCTTTTATAACCTAATCTTGGAGGTGGCATACCATCTTTTCTGCTGTATGCTCTTGGTCACACAGACCAAGGTTGGTACAATTTGAGAGAGAACTACCTAAGGATGTGAATGCCAGGAGGCAGAGTCCTTGGGGGCCATCTTGGAGGCTGGCTACCACAGCACCTAACCAACGCTTCCTGTCTCTGCAGCCTGCCTATGCCTCATGAAGATCAGTAGAAACAGGGGAATATAATTTCACTTTTAAACAGTGAGCTTCCTACTCAGTCACCCTGGGAATTGTAAGCTTACCCATGGTTCACCAGGCCCTATCTGGTTTGTAGAGGCATATGTTGCTGGGAGTGGGAATTTCCTTGCTCTCTTGGTGGTATTTAATTGGCATTTTGTGCTTATCTGACACCCGGACGTTGTATACTATGTACTGTTGGTATTCGTTATTTTATCGTAGGTCTCTATTTCCTTACTGAAGAAACTAGCTTTATATAACATTTTACCAGTTCTTGACTTATAAGATTACTGGTGTTGTTTTTTTTTTTCCCAGAAGCTTTCCACCTTTATTTTAATAATTATGACATCTTTTCATAGAGTCTTTGTTTTACTGTGAGCTCAAATTCACATATTCCAGCATGTTTCAGAAAAGAAACACACATACCATTGTGGACATTGTGGGCATGCAGCTGTATAATTTACTCTTAAAGTTTCCTATACCTAAATAAAAGCTTCTATTAGTTAACCTACAATTTAACTTAAAAATCTGTGGATGAGGACTTCCCTGGTGGCGCAGTGGTTAAGACTCCGCCTGCCAATGCAGGGCACGTGGGTTCGAGCCCTGGTCCTGGAAGATCCCACATGCCGTGGAGCAACTAAACCTGGGCGCCACAACTACTGAGCCTGCGCTCTAGAGCCTGAGCGCCACAACTACTGAAGCCTGCGTGCCTAGAGCCCGTGCTCCGCAACAAAAGAAGCCACTGCAATGAGAAGCCTGCACACCGCAACAAAGAGTAGCCCCTGCTCACCGCAAGCAGAGAAAGCCCACACGCAGCGACGAAGACCCAATGCAGCCATAAATAAATAAATAAATAAATAAATGTTTTTTAAAATCTGTGGATGAAAGGTATTTACAACTAACATTCTACAAAAAGGGATGAGAGATCATGGAAAAAATACTAATACTTTTGCTTTCTCCTTGTGTCATAGGGTAATAGGCATTCTGTTTCTCAATAAAGGATACAAATGCCCAATGAAGGATATTAACTGTGATGGTAATGGTGTAATCTTAGGTAACTGCTCTTTACAGTTAAAAAGGAATTATAGATAGAAATCCACATTTTATTTGTTTTCAGGCTTAGTTTTCTTTTGCTTACTAGATTTTTGCACAATTCAAGTATTTCTGCACACTGTCCAAGGACGTACACCCACTGTTGCAGGACTGAGGGGATTCCTTTCTGGGCCGTTACGCAAATTGGAAGAATGACGACTTCTGACTTCTTTTCAAACAATAAGCTGTCCTCATTCCGGAGTCTGTCTCACAGCTAGGAGTGTGCTGCTTTCTGCACTGGGGTGCCGAGTAAGATAGCCCATTCCTCGGAAACAGCCACACTCATCGCTGACTTTTGGCCTTTCTGCCTCTCTCCCATTCCTACTTTGCCCAATAACATTAACAACTCCATCGCCCCTCTGCTCCACCGAATCCTCCAGCTGGGGGTGCCTGCTTTGGTCTTTTGCTTTGGTCTCCTTCGTCCTCCACATCCAGCCTCAGCAGGCCCCACCATCCTCACCCACCTGAGTCTAACTCGGATCTTCATTCCCTCTTCCCGAAGCCTGCACTGAAATGCAACTGCCTGCAATAGTGTTCTCACCAATATAACGTTCCTCTGACTCCAAACTCAGTCTGGCACCTTATTATGGCACAGCTGACACAGTTCATGCCTGTCTTCCTGCCACCACAGCGCTCATGTCCTCACTTACTATGATGGACACACAGCTTGGTGCTGTGTTTCTTGTATGTCCTCTCCTGTAAACTAAACCAGTCTCTTCAAAGCAAGAAGCATTAGGGAATAATGGTGGCCAGGGACTGTGGCAGACACTTTATATAACGCCAGTGGTCCTCAACCAGGGGTTGTTTGTGCCCCCCAGGGGAGAATTGACAACATCTGGAGACATTTTTGGCTGTCATAGCAGGAGGGGGTGTTACTGGCATCTAGTGGGTAGAGGCAAGGGATGTTATTTAACATCCTACAATGCACGGAACAGCACCCACAAGAAGAATTATCCAGCCCCAAATGTCAGTAGTGGCAAGGTTGAGAAACCGTGCTATACACTGTCTCGTTTAGTCTTCACAGAAGCCCCACAAGGATATTATCCTCTTCTTCCAGATAAGGAGGTTTTCCGCTCCTCAGTTTCCTTTTCCAAGAAACTGAGGCTGAGAAGTTTTTGCCCCAGTTTCACCCTGTGGTGGGAGGAGAATTTGCATTCACGTCTTAGAAAAGCTATGGTCTTTTTTCTACTACTTCCTGCCTGGAGCAGGGCTCTCCTGACTGCCAGTCAGGAACAGCTGGGCAGGACTGAGCATGATCTATGGCAGCATTGTTCAAACTGCAGGTTCCCATCTATCAGTGGGTTGTATGTGACATTAGTGGTGGTCTGGGACCAGCAAAATGATAATTATCATCATCATAATAAAAATTAGAAAACGTATTGTTTTGTGAAACTTTAATTTCAGGTATGTGTGTGGGTGGGTGTGTATACTTATGCTCATGTGACGTTTATATCTTACTAAGATTTACCATCAAAATGTTTGAGAAACCTGCTCCATGTAGTTGCTGAGTTGTGGGTGTAACCCATTAAGGAATCCTTAGCTGTGATCTCTGAGGATCATGAAGCCAATTGGATCTAATCCATGGAGGATAGGAAGGGAAAGGTAAAGTGGGGTTAATTACATACTGGAGACACTATCTCCCCAGTAATCATTCGTTCATCAAATATTTACTTAGCATCTGCTCTACCTGGGCTTATTCTAGGTGGTAAAGGTACAGTGGAGAACAAAACAGTTATGCTCTAATAGAGCTTACCTTCTGGTGGGGGAAGGCAGGCAACAGGTAGACAAAAAGTAGAAATGACCCACCTAGTATAGACTGCAGTCACTTTCAGAGCTGCTGTCTTCCTGGGAACTTCTGCCGCCCCAACTCTCCAGTCTGCCATTCCATTCACAGGCTCTACCCTGGTTTCTAGTGATTCCAGTTCCTATCTCCCTTCAGAATCAATGCAGTGATCAGCCTCAGCACACACAGAATTTAGAGACAGGAAAGATTAAAAGAAAAGGGCTGAAAATGAGTGAGAGATCGGATAGTGTAATCCCCAAGCCTTATTATTTACTATAGCTTTTAAAATACTGTTAGGATGCTTCAGAATTGCCATCAGGAGATGGCAATAAATTGTAGAGCTTTTAGCCCTCCACTTAAAAATATTATAAACTCAAGCAATTTGTCCTCCCTCCCAATTTGTTTTTTGAAGAATGGATTTCTTTACAGCTTTTTGGGCATCTATTTCATGCTTATAGATAATGAACAATGGATTCTGTACATAGGAGCAAGTGAGCTATGAATTATTGATATGGAGTCAATAAATAATCAGACTAGTGCTTCCTTTGTTGCTGTGATACAGTAACACTGTGTGATATAGATGTACTGTTACAATATGTTGGACATATTTGGAATTTTACAAGGTGGCGTGTACATACATGAACTGCATCTGTCTAGGGCTGGAAGTGTCTGGTTTGTGAAGTGAGTTGAATTGTTTTGGTCAAAGGCCGGTAAGGACATTATGAAGAATAAACCTGTTAGCTTAGACGGAAATGGTCTTTAGGCTCTGGGAGCATGTGGATATGTGTGGTGCTTGAACAGGGGTAACTGGTTGAGATTTTATTCACATCTTTGTCAAATGGTTAATAAGAACCAGTTGTGTGTGTGCTAGACTGAGGCTCAAACAGTGACCAGGACACAGTCCCTGTCGCTTAGGAGCTTGTCATAGGAAAACAGGCAAATGAACTAGCAATTACAATACCATGAGAGGTAAGAGGTGTGATGGGGTAGAGACAGGAAGCTCATGGCAGGAAGTCTAACTCATAAATTTCTTTTTAGGGGAAAAGTGTAAATTAGTAGGTAGAGGGTAACTGAAGGCAGAAAGAATTTGGTAAGAAATGGAGGAGGTAAGTAAAAGTAGGGAGAGATCACAGAATGGCAGGGCATGTCTAAGTCTATATGAGCATTCAAAGGGGCACTTTGAGTCCTCTAGCCTACCAGTAATTCCAACTTTGTGTTTGGGTATTGTTTTTATGACACTGTTAAAAGTGCACACATATTTAAAGGATGAGGAAGGAGGGCCAAAGTATTTCCTTAGTTTGCCTAAATACTGTGAATAAACAGTATTTTTGGAGGAGGGGAGTGGGGAATATATAACTCTTTTTAACATAGTAATTAAATTCCACCACAGAAGACAGTGCAAGATTATTTCCCTCTTTTCCATTTAACAAATACAATTGAATAAAAATACTTTCTTTTGCAAGGAGACTTCCTTTCTTCCTTCTACGGATTTCATGGAAGCCCCCTGCGGCCACTCTGATGTAGCTGCAGCATCCACACCTCCAGCTCCAGCTGTGTCCATATCCTCCCACACAAACCACCTTCCCCTTTATGGAGAGGGCTGCATCTCATTTAACATGCCTGCAAATATTACTTAGACGTGATTCCGAAAGATAGGAAACAGGATCTGTGGGTTTGCAAAATGCTGCAGAAAAGAACTGAAACAGTAGTCTTGAACGAACTTTTGGTTGTAGAATTATTTGAGAATATGTTCCAATTATGGGCCACTTCCCCAGACACACACACATGTGCGCACACACACACACACACACACACACACACACACAGAGTTTTGCATTAAATTCATGGGGTCTCTGGCATCAGGTTAAAAAGGCCCAGCTTAAAGCACAGGTGTGGATAGTCCCCAGTGGAGGAGAGCCGGGGCAGCTGTGGAGGAACCAGTGAGGGCACGGGGAATCTCAGGAAGTGAGGAGGAGGGACTCAAATAGAAATCTCACGATTTTCCAGACATTGGCCCTGGAAGGTAATAGTGTACGATGATTAAAAAAAATCTATGCCATGCTGGTAATGTAGGGTAAAGATTCTTAACCATTCTTTTAGAGAGAAGGTTTATCCACACGCTTAATGCTGTAGAACAAGCATTGGCAAACTACAGCCTTCAGGCCAAATCCGCCCGTTTTTCTGTGACCCAAAAGCAAAGAACGGGTTTTACATTTTTAAATGGTTGGGAAAATATCAACAAAAGAATATTTTATGACTTGTGAAAAATATATGAAATTCAAATTTCAGTGTCAATAAAGCGTTTTATTGGAACACAGCCACCCTCGTTCATCTATGGCTGCTTTCCTGCTACAGTGGCAGAGTTGGTAGTTACCACAGAAATCATATGGCCCACAAAAGCCTGAACTATGTACTATGTGGTCCTTGATAGGCAAAGTTTGCCATCCTCTGCTTTAAATAAAGCTAGTAGGCGTCGGAAGACCTAAGCAATGATGTGAATTATTTGGGGCTAATATCAATGAAATAATTATTCTCATAAAAACAGATTGTTGCATTTCTTATACACCAGTTGGACTAGAGAGAGATTTTACAAAGATCTTTCTCATGTACTCACATTCATATTAATCCTTAGGGAACATATCACTAAAGCTAAGACAATTTAAAATATGCAATAAATCTACATATGAACTATTAATCTAGGGTGATTCCTTATTTAAAATATAGGGGAAAATCAAGGGATATAAAATCAAGGTATAATTTTAGAGTTAACTCACTTCACCTTCTACCCCCTTACTGGAATTATCTGTTCACTGATTGGTATGGATAGCCATTCTGCCAGACTTCAGTGCGGTCATATTTATTTTAGCATTTCTAGCAACTTTCTACGCTACAAATACAAGTACTATGACAATCACAACTTAAAAAAAATTCTTCTAAAATTTAGTTGACCACTTTAGTACAAGAATCCTTTCAATGAGCATGAAATGTGACACCTCTCAGGAAAATTTCAATCAAGGACTCCTCTATGATCTGCAAACTTCTAGAGCCTTTATCCTAAAGAGATTTATTTCTTGTGTTTGAGAATTAAACTCCTGGCTTATTGCTGCATAGGAACAAATTGGTAATAATAGTTAACTTGACACATTAGGAGAAATTATTCCAAAAATTCACCAACTTTTTTTAGTACTTTATTGTAGGGTTTTTCTTTGGGTTACTTTAGAAATTGCTTTGCATGTTGATTTTGGAATTTGGTTTGGGGGAGGGGGTCAAGGAGAAATCAGTAAAAATCAATCAGTAAACAAACAGTAAAAAATGGGATATTTTTTAACTTTCTGTTGAAAACCTGCCAAAGTTCAAGAACTGTCAAGCCTACCTCAGCCTTTTCTTTAAAAGAAAAATAAACTATTGAGATATAATTTATATACCATAAGGTTCACCTGCTTAAATTGTACAATTCAGTGGCTTTGAATATATTCAACTGGAGGCATGACTCTTAAATGTGGCATATTCTTTCTCTTGGCTGGCTACACGTGGTGTCACAATTGCATGTCTTTTATTCAATGCTTTATTTTCAGGCCAACCTGATTGGGTATTCTCACCAGTGTTCATCTTAAAATGTAAATGCCAGCAGGAAGAGAAGTATGTCTGTCTAAGATAGATCTGGGTCCAACACCTAGGACAGTACCAAACAAGAACAGAGCAAATGGACAACATTTATTTCATAATAATTATACCATTTTAAACTGGAACCTGTTTGTTGGAAGGGATGATAGTGATTTCTGTGGTGTGCTCCAAGGACAAAGAACAAAATAAACTCAAAAGGTCAGAACAAAGAGTTACAGGACTCCTATCGCTCTGTCACAATGAGACCACTGCAATGTCCCAGAGCCCTCCGAAGCAGCATGCCTTGCTCCTTTCCCATCCCATATAAAGGTATTCATCCCACTGGAAACATGCAGACCCTACCCAATCGGCAGGTGACTCACAAGTCCCTTTGTTCCCTGGCTATAAAAAGACAAGCAACCCATGCTCATCATCGACTTTGCCTGGCTACCAGGAAGGTGGCCCGCTGTTCTTGCAGCGACCGTTCTCTTTAATAAACTCTATCTTCCTTACTTTCTGCCTTGTGTCTGGAAATTCTTTTCCAACCTGCGCTCAGACCATGACAGTTTCCACCATTGATTTAATTCATCCATGAAAATGAACATGTACTCACAATCTCTAAGTTCTTCTCACTTCTCCTCCTTCCTCTTACTTCTTTCAGGTCAAAATAGGACGATTTGAATCCAGTTTTCTTGGAATATATATGCTGAATGGGGAATGCATATTTGCTACTGAAGACAAATACGCTTTAGTTAGACAAATGAGAAGTAATAGAAGGAGGAATTATAAACAGTTTAAAAACACTGATAAGCACAAGGGAGGCCATTACAAATTACATGGGAGTAAATTCAAGTAGGCTTCATGATTCTGAAAAAAAAAGAGTGAACATTCCCAGACGTATTTTATTAATTCAGGCACTTGACTCACCCAAGCGACAGCACTTTAAATTTTAAAATATATAATTTTGCCCTTTCCAGCCTTAATATGAGGTCCGTATACTGAGCTTGCTCTATTTTAGGGATTTACTTTATTTTTGCCTTTTTAAAATTTATTTATTTTTGGCTGCGTTGGGTGTTCGTTGCTGCGTGCAGGCTTTCTCTAGTTGCGGTGAGCGGGGGCTACTCTTTGTTGTGGTGCGCGGGCTTCTCATTGCGGTGGCTTCTCCCGTTGAGGAGCACAGGCTCTAGGCACGCGGGCTTCAGTCGTTGTGCCACATGGGCTTCAGCAGTTGTGGCTCATGGGCTCAGAAGTTGTGGTACACGGGCTTAGTTGCTCCGTGGCATGTGGGATCTTCCCAGACCGAGGCTCGAACCTGTGTCCCCTGCATTGGCAGGTGGATTCTTAACCACTGCACCACCAGGGAAGTCCCTGCCTTTTTAAAATTAAATTAAATTAAATTTTTTTTACTGAAGTATAGTTAATTCACAATGTCGTGCTAATTTTTGCCGTACAGCAAAGTGACTCAATTATACACATACATACATTCTTTTTTTATATTCTTTTCCATTATTCCAGGAGATTGGGTATAGTTCCCTATGCTATACAGTAGGACCTTGTGGTTTATCCATTCTAAATGTAATAGTTTGCATCTCCTAACCCAAACTCCCAGTCCATCCCTCTCCCTCCCCTGCCTCCCACTTGGCAACCACAAGTCTGTTCTCTACAGCTGTGAGTCTGTTTCTGTTTCATAGATAGGTTCATTTGTGCCATATTTTAGATTCCATATATAAGTGGTATCATATGGTATTTGTCTTTCTCTTTCTAACTTACTTCACTTAGTATGGTAATCTCTAGTTGCATCCATGCTGCTGCAAATGGCATTATTTCATTATTTTTTTATGGCTGAGTAGTATTCCATTGTATATATATGCTGCGTCTTCTTTATCCATTCATCTGTTGATGGACATTTAGGTTGCTTCCATGTCTTGGCTATTGTGAATAGTGCTGCTGTGAACATAGGGGTGCATGTATCTTTTTGAATTATAATTTTGTCTGGGTATATGCCAGATTGCTGGCTCATATGGTAGTTCTATTTTTAGTTTTCTGAGGAACCTCCATACTGTTTTCCATACTGGCTGCACCAACTTACATTCCCACCAACAGTGTAGGAGGGTCCCCTTTTCTCCACACCTAGGTTACGGGTTTACTCTTTTGGCAGATCCATTTTCAGTTTTTGAATGGTAGAAACACTATATTACAAGCCCAAATTTAAATCCAGGGCCCTCTCTCTCTCCATCACTCCCTTCCTCAAATTGATGCCAGGCCCTCTTGTAGGTACTAGGCACACTACAGTGAACAAAGAACAAGTACTTGCTCCCATAGCACTTACATTCTAGAAGGGAGAAAGTAAAAGTTCAGAGTCCTCCTCTGCCCTCAGCTGCATAACACCCACCTGTAGAGAGATCAATATTCTATTTATCTATGATAATATGAGAGAAGTGTAATTTAAGAATCCTCTCCTATTAGGTGTAATGTTCTGGTGCTAGAAGGTTGCTGAGAGTGGCTTTCTCTGGAGAACAACTGAGATTTCAGAGTAAAACTGAGTTTTTCATTGTGTTACCACGCTGTATAGCAAACTGCAAGAAAGCTACAGCATTCGCTCTGCAAACTTTACAAACACTTATCCCTTTCAGCCCATCAGAGATAAGTTTCTAGTACTCCGAAAGTTTTCCTGGTGTAGAGGAATCAGATATCCATGAAAACTAAATAAAGAGACCATAGGAGTGAGGAGGTATGATAGGAGCCTCATTGTGACACTATTTGCTAGAAAGATGAATTCGCTTTAAAGTGAGTCCACCTTGGGATCTATCCAAAGGTATTCAGTTTCTGAAATACCGAAAAAGCCTTGTTAAGTGCTAGCCTGGATCCTGAATGTAATATGAATCTTCTTTGGCTTACCAATCTCATTCTCAAATTTCTCCATGCCCATTCTCACCTAGATTTTTCCCCTGGATATCTGCCCCTCGTTTCTCTTCCCACTTGATTCTCTCCTACTGCTCATCAAAATGGCTAAGAGCTTTGAGATACTAAAAGTGACCTTGGAGCTCTAAAAATATAAGCTTAATTTATACAACAACCACTTCAGGACATTGTTTTAGGGTGTTATCAGTATCCAATAAAGGCATCAGGGGAAGAGGTAGGTAGGAGTTGGTGGATACCAATGACCTTGATCTGTATAGTCACACTGAAATATCACAATAATGAAAAAGGTTGCTATGCAAGGTCACAATATTAGTTTCAGTGTCATTATTTTCTCCTTTAAGAAGGTAAAATGCAGGACTTCTGAATAAGGATAAAAGGTTGAATGTATGGTTTTATTTTTAAAAAGTGAGGAATGACGTCACCAAGATGGCAGAATAGGTCATTCCTGACTTTGGTCCCCTTCACGAGAAGAACGACTAACAACCATTCAAGAACAAGACATCACTGAGAGAATCCTAGAACATAAGGGTGAGGCCCCTGCACCAGAGGGCCATGCTGAGAGGTCTCCCTTGAACCTCTAGCTCCTGCAGTGGAAAAAAAGAACCCAGGGAGCTAGTGAGGGAGCTAACCCCTCTAGCCTTGGGTTGCTTTGTGGGATCCCCAACTCTGATTCACTCCATGAGGAGTGCTCAACAACTGTGAGACTCAACCACTGGGAATCTGTGATGGAGAAGAGGGAAGGGCTTGCAATAACCAGTACACAGATCTTGGCAGACCAAGTTCAAACCTGCAGTGCCCAAGTAGTAATCCCAACCAGCAGCTTTGCTCATATGCAGAACCAAGTCTAGGGTGCACTCTGACCAGGGAACTCAGCAGGGTGCAGCTCTGCCTGATTTGGATCCTCAAATGAGGAGTTTTGCTGGCCATAGAGCTTGGTTTGCCCATGCCCAGGCAAAGAGCCTCATGCACTGTGAAGAGAGTCTTTCAGCTGCATCTGACCAGAGGGGCTGGTGACAATTTCCGGAAACTGTGTCCCAGTGCTGTTGGAGCTGAGAGGTGGGGGAGCACAGTCAGTTGCCTCCAGAGCAAAAGCCAGTACAGGGAGGGTTCCCATGCTATGAGTAGGCAGGGAGATTAATCCATAGCCAAGGCTAAGGGTAGCTCCTGGCCCCTTCCAACCAGAGAGCTGGTTTGGGAAATTGAGAATAGCCTGCAGCAACCCCTCCCCCTCACACCCAGGAAAGGAAGCTGAGACATAGTCCCACTCACTGTGGAGAGTGTCTTCTGGCCCCCTGACCAGAAGGGCTGGTGACAACTCCTGGAAGCTGTGTGGCCCAGCAATGCTTGAGCCCAGAGAAGGGCAGGCAGAACAGATAGTTTGCAAAGTAAAGCCAGTGGCCTTATTCCGCCAGGGAACTTGGGATTTGGGTTGGCTTAAGTTAAGACAACAGACAAAACTCTTCCTCAGCTTTAGAGCTACTTCTCCTGTTGCACTGGGCAGGGAATCTAATTCACAGCCCCACTCATTGCTGAATACAGCCTTCAGCCTGTTTGACCAGGGAACCTAACACAGTTAGCTGCATAGGCCATTCAGCAGCCCTGTGTACTGTGGCACTTGAACAGAAAGCACAGCCTATAGCTTCCCTTGTCTGCAGAACAAAACCAGTAGCCTCACCCAACCAGGGAATTCAGTGCACACTTTGGCCTGATTGAGGTCCCCAAACAATGAGCTGGACCCTATCCTGTTGCCCTGCAAGGGCAAGGAAGCTAATTCATAGCCCATCTACTACTGAATATAGTGCCCAGTCCCAACCATGTAGTAAGCCTGACCAGAGAATCCAGGCAGCCACAGAGCTCATGCTGCAGCATCTCTTGGGTATGCCAGCAGTCCTATTCAAGCCAGCAGTCCTATTCAACTGTTCTCACCAGAGACACCCCACCCCCATCCTCAGAGCTTGAACAGTTGCCTTGCCCCAAAACAGACCATAATAGCAGGTCCCACCTGCCGAAGGACATTACCAGCAGGCATACCCAGAAACCCATACTGAGCTGACTGGTGTAGAACAGTCTGCCAGTGCAAACCAGTAAAGTCTAAAAGAGGAGGCTGATTATGAAAAATTAGGTAAATAGGACACCTCCAAAGAAATCTAATGAAACTCCAATAACTGACCCTGAAGAAATGAAGATCTATGAACTGTAGGACAAATAATTCAGAATAATCCTCTTAAGAATGTTTAGTGGGGGCTTCCCTGGTGGCGCAGTAGTTAAGAATCCACCTGCCAATGCAGGGGACACGGGTTTGAGCCCTTGTCTGGGAAGATCCCATATGCCACGGAGCAACGAAGCCCATGCGCCACAGCTACTGAGCCTGTGCTCTAGAGCCCATGGACCACAACTACTGAGCCTGTGTGCCACAACTACTGAAGCCCGCATCCCTAGGGCCCGTGCTCCTCAACAAGAGAAGCCACCGCAATGAGAAGCCTGCGCACCACAATGAAGAGTAGCCCCTGCTCGCAACAACTAGAGAAAGCCCACACACAGCAATGAAGACCCAACACAGCCAAAGATAAATAAATGAAATAAATAAATTTTAAAAATAATAAAAATAAAAAACTAAAAAAAAAAGGAAGTTTAGTGAACTACAAGAAAATACAGACAACAAAATTAGGAAAACAAGGCATGAACAAAACAAGAAGGTAAACCAAGAAATAGCAACCATAAAACAAACAAAAACAGAAAACAAAAAAACAGAAGTCCTAGAGTTAAAAAATACAATTACTAAACTGAAGAATTCAATAGAGAGTTTCAAAAGCAGACTCAATCAGGCAGAAGAAAGAATCAGTGACCTTGAGGATAGGACATTAGAAATCACCCAGTCAGAGGAGCAGAAAGAAAAAAGAATGAAAAAGAGTGAAGAAAGGGCTATGGGGATTATGGAACACAATAAGAAGAAACAATATTCACATTATAGGAATTCCAGAAGGAGAAGAGAAAGAGAAGGGGACACAAAGTATATTTTAAGCAATAATGTCTGAAAACTTCCCCAACCTAGGGAGAAATGGACATTCAGATCCATGAGGCCCAAAGAACCACAAGTAGGTTGAACCTCTATAGGGCTACACCAAGACACATTGTAATTATCAATAAATTGCCCAAAGTCAGAGATAAAGAAGATGTCCTTCAGATACACAATATAAAAGACATGTAAATTGTAACAGCAATAACCTAAAATGTGAGGGGAAGGAGAAGTAAGAGTGCAAAGCTTATGAATTCTAGTGAAGTTAAGTTTTTATCAGTTTAAAACAGGATGCTATCAGTTTAAGATGTTTTATGTAAGCCTCATGGTAACCACAGGGAAAATCCTGTAGTAATTATCCAAAAGAACATAATAAACAAGTCAAAGCATACTTATACCAAAAGAAATCAAAACACACAAAGAAAGACAACTGGATAGGAAACAAAGAACAGTGGATCTACAAAATGACAATAAATCAATTAATAAAATGGCAATACAGGTTGTCCCTCAGTATCATGGGGAATTGGTTCCAGGACCTACTGCAGGTATGAAAATCTGCAGATGCTTAAGTCCCTTTTAAAAATTGGCATAGTATTTGCATGTAATGTACACACATACTCCTGTATACTTTAAATCAGCTCTAGATTACTTAACACAATGTAAATGCTATGTCAGTAGTTGCAGTCCACTGTCAAGTTTTGCTTTTGGAACTTTATGGAAAATTGTTTTCCAAATATTTTTGATCCACATTGGTTGAATCTGTGGATGTGGAACCTGTGGATATAGAAGGCTGACCATAGTAAGTCCTTACGTATCAGTAATTAAACATAAATGGATTAACTTCTCCAATTAAAAGACAGAGAATGGCTGATGTATATTAAAAACAAGATCCAACAATATGCTGCCTATAAGAGACTCACTTTAGCCTTAAAGACACATGTAGTCTGGGAGTGAAGGGATGCAAAAACACATTTCAAGTAAATGGTAACAAAAAAAACAGACAAAAAAACACAGTTAGCTATACTTATATCAGAAAAAACAGACTTTAAAAATAGTAAAAAAGAAACAAAGAAGGTCATTATATAATGATAAAGGTGTCAATCCATCAAGAAGATATAGCAATAGTAAATATTTATGTGCCCAACGTTGGAACACATAAATATATGTAAAAACTAACAGAACCAACAGGAGAAATAAACAGTAATACAATAATAATTGGGGACTTTAATCCCCACTCTCAACAATGGATAGCTCATTCAGAGTATCAATAAGGAAACAGAGGATTCAAATAACATTATAGACCAAATGGACCTAACAGACATATATAGAATGTTTTATCGAACAACAGCAGACTACACATTCTTCTCAAGTGCACGTGAAACATTTTCTAGGATAGACCATATGTTAGGCCACAAAATAAGTCTTACGTAGCAAATTCAAGAAGATTGAAATCATACCAAGTATCTTCTCTGACCACAATGGCATTAAAATAGAAATCAACTACAGAGGTAAACTAGAAAATTCACAAATACTTAGAAATTAAATAACACTCTTCTGAACAACCAAAGGATCAAAGAAGAAATTAAAGGGGAAATAAAAAGTTTGAGACAAAGAGAAATGGAAACAGCACATCAGAACAAAATGTGTTGAAGCAAAAGCAGTTCTAAGAGGGAAGTTCATAGCAATAAATGCCTACATTAAGCAGGAAAAAAGATCCCAAATAAACAAGCCAACTCTGCACCTTAAAGAACTAGAAAAAGAAGAACAAACTGAGTCCAAAGTTAGTAGAAGAAATGAAATTATAAAGATTAGAGCAGAAATAAATAAAATAGAGAACAGAAAAACAGTAAAAAAGATTAACTAAGCTAAGAGTTGTTTCTTTGAAAAGATAAGCATTATTGACAAACCCTTAGCTAGACTAGCCAAGGGAAAAAGAGAAAGAACCCAAGTCAACAAAAGTATAAATGAAAAAGGAGACATTACAAATGATAACACAAAAATTCAAAGGATCATAAGAGGCTACCATAAACAGCTATACACCAAAAGACTGGAAGACTACCAAGACTGAATCAGGAAGAAATAGAAACTCTGAAAAGACCAATTACTAGTAAGGAGACTGAATCAGTAATCAAAAATCTCTCAACAAAGAAAAGCCCAGGACCAGATGACTTCACTGGTGAATTTTACCAACCATTCAAATAATTAACACCAGTCCTTCTCAAACTCCTCCAAAAAACCTAAGGGGAGGAAGCACTCCCAAACTCATTTTATGAGACCAGCATTATCCTGATACCAAACTCAGAAAAGAACACTATAACACTATTAGAAAAGAAAACTGGAGGCCAATATGCCTGATGAATATTGATGCAAAAATTCTCAATAAAATACTAGCAAGCTGACTTCAGCAGTATTTTAAAAGGATCATTCATCATGATCAAGTGGGATTTATCCCTGGGATGCAAGGATGGTTCAACATATGCAAATTAATTAATGTGATCCATCACAGTAATGGAGTGAAAGAAAAGAATGATATGATCATCTCAACTGATGCAGAAAAAACATCTGACAAAAATCCAACATACATTCATGATAAAAACTCTTAACAAATTAGGCATAGAAGGAACATATCTCAACATAATAAAGGTCATATATGACAAGCCTACAGCTAACATCATACTCAATGGTGCAAGGTGGAAAGAGTTTCCTCTAAGATCAGGAACAACACAAGGGTGCCCACTCTCACCACTCCTATTCAATATAGTACTGGAAGTCCTAGTTAGAGCAATCAGGTAAGAAAAAGGAAATGAAAGATATCAGAATTAGAGAGGAAGAAGTAAAATTGTCTCTGTTTTTCTTTTTTTAAAATAAATTTATTTACTTTATTCATTTTTGGCCGCACTGGGTCTTTGTTGCTGCGCATGGGCTTTCTCTAGTTGCGGCGAGTGGGGGCTACTCTTCATTGCAGTGCACGGGCTTCTTATTGTGGTGGCTTCTCTTGTTGCAGAGCACCAGCTCTAGGCACCTGGGCTTCAGTAGTTGTGGCACGTGGGCTCAGAAGTTGTGGCTCGCGGGCTCTAGAGCACAGGCTCAGTAGTTGTGGCGCACGGGCTTAGTTGCTCCGCGGCATGTGGGATCTTCCCAGACCAGGGCTCGAACCCATGTCTCCTGCATTGGCAGGTGGATTCTTAACCACTGCACCACCAAGGAAGCCCAAAATTGTCTCTATTTGCAGATGACATGCTTTCATATATAGAAAATCTTAAAGACTCGACCAAAAAACTTTAATCAATGAATTCAGTAAAGTTGCAGGATATAAAATTAACATAAAAAATCAGTAGCATTTCTATACATTAACAATGAATTTTCTGAAAAAGAAAGAAATCGATCCCATTTACAGTAGCACCAAAAACAATAAAATAACAGGAATAAATTTAACTAAGGAAGTGAAAGATCTCTACTCTGAAAACTAAAGGACACTGATGAAAGAAATGGAAGAAAACACAAAGAAATGGAAAGGTATCCTGTGTTCATGAATGAGAGGGATTAATATTTTTTAAAATTTATTTAAGTATAATTTATATGAAGTATAGTTGATTTACAATGTTGCATTAATTTCTGTTGTACAGCAAAGTGATTCAGTTATACATATATATATTCTTTCTCATATTCTTTTCCATTACGGTTTATCACAGGATATTGAATATAGTTCACTGAGCTATACAGTAGGACCTTGTCGTTTATCCATTTTATATATAATAGCGTGCATCTGCTGATCCCAAACTCTCAATCCATCCTGTAATACCTGAAACCGTAAGACTCCTGGAAGAAGACATAGGAGTAAAGCTCCTTGACATGGTGTTTGTAGTGATTTTTTGGATATAACATCTAAAGCACAAGCAACAAAATAAAAAAATAAGTGAGATTACCTAAAACTAAAACCTTTCTGCACAGCAAAAGAAACCATCAACAAAGTGAAGAGACAACCTATGGAATGAATAAAAATATTTGCAAACTATATATCTGATAAGGGGTTAATATCCAAAATATATAAAGAACTCATAGAGCTCAATAGCAAAACCCCACAAATAACCCAATTAAAAACTGGGCAAAGGACCTGAATAGACACTTCTCCAAAGAAGATATATGAAAGACCAACAGGTACATGAAAAGATGTTTAATATCACTAGTCATTAGGGAAATGCAAATTAAAACCACAATGACCTATCACCTCACACCTGTTAGAATGGCTATCATCAAAAAGACAAGAGATAACAAAAATACTGTTGTAGATGTGGAGAAAAGAGAACCCATGTGCACTGTTGGTGAGATTGTAAGTAGGTGCAGCCACTATGGAAAACAATATGAAGGATCCTCAAAAAATTAAAAATAGAACTACAATATGATCTAGCACTTCCACTTCTGGGAATATATCCAAAGGAAACAAAAACACTACACTAACTCAAAAAGTAATCTGGGGGACTTCCCTGGTGGTGCAGTGGTTAAGAATCCACCTGCCAATGCAGGGGACATGGGTTTGAGCCCTGGTCTGGGAAGATCCCACATGCTGTGGAGCAACTAAGCCCGTGTGCCACAACTACTGAAGCCCTTGCACCTAGAGCCCGTGCTCTGCAACACGAGAAGCCACCACAATGAGAAGCCCGCGCACCACAATGAAGAGTAGCCCCCACTCACCGCAACTAGAGAAAGCCCGCACCCAGCAATGAAGACCCAACACAGCCAAAAATATATATATATAAAATAAAATAAAATTAAAAAAAGTAATCTGCATCCCCATAGCAGCATTATTTATAATAGCCAAGATATGGAAACAGTTTGTGTCCATTGATGGATGAATGGATAAAGAAGTTGTGATATATATGTTATATCTATATCTATCTACAGTACACACACACAGGAATGTTATTTAGCCATAAAAAATGCGGAAGTCCTACCATTTGCAACAATATGGATAGATCTGAAGGCATTATGCTAAGTGAAATGTCAGATAGACAGACAAATACTGTATGATCTTACGTAAATGTGGAATCTTAAAACACAAAAACAAAAAACTCAGAAAAAGAAATCAGACTTGTGGTTTCCAGAGGTGGAGGGTGGGTGAGGGGGAATTGGAGGAAGGGGGTCAGAAGGTACAAACTTCCAGTTATAAGATAAATAAGTACTAGGGATGTAATGTACGACATGATGGCTATAGCTAACACTGCTGTAGGATATATAGGTTAGTTACTAAGAGAATAAATCTTAAAAAATTCTCATCACAAGGAGAAAAAATTTTTTTCTTCTTTCTTTTCTTTTTATTGTGCCTGTATGAGAAGATGGATTTTAGCTGAACCTAATGTGGTAATGATTTCACAATATATGTAAATCAAACCCTCATGCTGTATGCCTTAAACAAGTAATGTATGGTAAGTACTTCTCAATAGAGCTGGAAAAAAAAAAAGTGAAAATTCTCTATGCACTCATAGAGCTACAAGAGCAGTTTTAAATATCAATGCTCTTGTCCTACTCTCTCAGGTCAATTTTCCCCCCAATACTTAAATTTAAGTAAAAGGGCAGATTTCAACCTTCATTTGAAAAGTAGAGTTGGTAGGAAGTTCCAGGGTGTTCTAAGACACTGAAAATATTCACATTAGAAGTTTTCTAAAAGGCAAGGACAGAGGGTATTTTAAGAAGGTGTTTTCAAATTGGCTGAAATCCTTTGCATTAGTTATACATTTTGTTTATATAAAATATCCACCTTTTTTCTGGAAAGCACTCTTCCAGTGATTGATCCAATTATATTTCTCCACACATTTGGTTATAGTTGATAGTTCCAGGGAGAGCATCTGACCCAAGCCTAACAGACCTCTTAAAGGATTTTTGAATTGGACGTCAGAGAAAGAAAAACTCATCGTTTCTTTAGAGGCAGATTTGGAGATCTGGGAGCTGTCAGCACTTCTGTTTTTGATTTGCAGAGATCAGTTCCAGAGAAGAGAGCCAATAACCAGAGATGGCAAGTCTTGGGGTTGTGCCAGTCCAGGGTTGCAGTCATCCTGAGGTTTACAGTGGAGATTGGTAATATTTATCTGGTCCTTATTAAGTACTGGAGATTCAGCTCTGGGTGTTTTTTATTTAACCTTGAAAAGCCCATGAGATAAATACCATCAAGATCATCCTCCTAGTTTTATAGATGCGAATATTGAGGCATAGGGGTTAAGTAACTACAATAAATAGCTGAGCTGGGATGCAAACCCATGGGGTCAAACTTCAGAGCCCATGCTCTGAACCAGTTATTATTATTATTTTTAAAATAAATTTATTTATTTTTGGCTGCATTGTGTCCTCATTGCTGTGCGCAGGCTTTCTCTAGTTGTATCGAGCGGGGGCTACTCTTCGTTGCAGTGCATGGGCTTCTCATTGCAGTGGCTTCTCTTGTTGTGGAGCACGGGCTCTAGGCACGCAGACTTCAGTAGTTGTGGCGCACGGGCTTAGTTGCTCCGCGGCATGTGGGATCTTCCCAGACCAGGGCTCGAACCTGTGTCCCCTGCCTTGGCAGGCGGATTCTTAACACTGTGCTACCAGGGAAGTCCTGAACCACTGTTATTTTGTCTCTAGGCCAGCAGTAATTTCCCTTATCAAAGCAGGTTTGAGTTGGGTATCTCCTACTTCTGGCCAAATTATGTAATGTGTTCTAAGCATACTAAGTAATATACTAATCAAAGGAATACCTCAATATATGTCCAAAGCCACTTTAATATCCTCCCCTTCAAGGTTTCTCCTAGGTTCCCTTTCTCACTAAATCACATTTTCATCCATCCCAGAAAAAATGAATACTTGGGAGTCATTCTGGATCCCTTTCTTCCTGACCTCCACATCACCTCATTTTATATCCAAAACCACTTTATTCTCCAAGCACATATTTGGGACTTACTATGGACAAAACCCTATCCTCAAAACGAGTCCCCTTCTCTTTATTCCCATAGTTAATGCTCTTGTTCATACAACTGACCTTGACCTTCTTCAGCCTTTTTGTGCCCTAGTTTCCTCACCTGTAAAATGGGGTCAATCATGCCTACTCTAGAAGGCTATTTTGAGGATAAATGAGATAAAATATAAAAAAGTATTCATCAACTGTTATTTATTCTACGAATGAAACAATTCTTATGTGTGGTCATGGAAATTTTCATACTGTTTGCTTTTACAGTAAAAACGTGGGCTGTAATGGGAAAATAAAGATTCCAAATGAAGAGTTTCATAGTTTTGTATTTTCCAGGTGACATGATCGCCTGCAGAAATCTTTTAACGTAACATAAATTCTTAAAACACACATAAAACCCCACCAAAAAACCCAACAGCCCTAAATCCCCCCTCCTTATTCACTATTAGCAGATACGCTGATGATGGTCATGTATCTGAATAGTGCAACACATTTAGAAGAGCTACTACATCCATAAGAAGAACCAAGCTATGAAGATTGGCATCTACTACAATTTCCTTGATTATACCAAATCACCTACTGGAGCTTTAAGTTGTTAAAATTGCTCTCCTTGATCAGTGAATACTTAAAGGTACAAATTCATTTTTTCAACAAAAGATGAAAGGGTCTATGTATCATATAGGTTACATACAAATATACTATTCCTATTCAGCTTTATGTTAAGAGATTTTTATCTTTTGCTCGATGCCAATATTTGTCCAGGTATTTGAACACATTTCAGGCCTTTTATGAAAAAGAAAAACTTCAGTTTTATATGTTGGCCAAGTCTTTTTGTAGTGGCATAATGATTATCTTTGATCCATGAGATTAGGGAAACTGCTACCTACACATCTACTTCTTCAGAAGCACTGATGTCCATCTTGGGAAACAAAAGTCAGAAACCTTCACAAACATATTCAACAAAATCTCAGATTAAAGACCTGACTGTAAAAATGAAATGAAATGAAGAAAATGAAAATAGAAGAAATTTTAAAAGACTATCCATGTAACTTCAGAATGGGAGAGGTATTTTGAAACAAGACATGAAATCCAGAAGACATAAAGACTGACAAGGGTTGACCACATAAAATTTGGTACAACAAAATGGTTATCATAAATCATGTCGAGAAACATTGGCAAAAAATATTTGCAACACAAAAAATTAATAATTACATAAGGAACTGCTACAAATTAAAAAATCTGTAAAATTGGCAATTCATTTATAGATGAGGAAATGCAAATAGTAAGCATGAAAAGAATGTTCAATAAAAATATCAGACATGCAAATTAAAACAAGATGCCATTGAATTGGCAACAAAATCAGTCTTAGTATTATTAATCTGCAGTACAACTAAGGATATGGGGTAATGACTACTGATGGAAGAATCGTACACCAGTACAAGACTGACTTCATTAATTTCTGGAAATCCATCTGTATCTACTTTTCACTATGTATTATGTAAAAGAATGTTCACCACCTTGCTTCCCTGGAGTCCAGTGGTTAAAAGTCTGTGCTAGCAACGCAAGGGGCACCAGTTCAATCCCTGATCTAAGATCCTTGGAACTAAGATCCCACATGCCCCGTGGCATGGCCAAAAAAATAAAAATACCTAGTAATAAATCTAACCAAGGAGATGAAAGACCTGTACTCTGAAAACTATATGCCACTGGAGAAAGAAATTGAAAAGACACAAAATGGATGTTCACCACATTAACAGCAAAAACTAAAAACAACCTAAGTGTTCATACCCAGCAACTGATTAAGTTGGGGAACCTCCATACAACAGCCTACGGTGTCCCTACTAAAAATAGGTAACACACATTGTTATTACCACATACAAGGCATTGTTTTAAGTGTCATATGCTTATATTTCATCTTGATTTACCTCTATTTTATAGATGAGGAAACTAAGGTAGAGAGAGGTGAAGTAACTTGTTGAGACTGTGCTATACTGAAGATGGAAGGGGCCTGGAACCAAGGAATATAGATGGCCTCTAGGAAGCAGCCCTAATACCTTGACTTTTTAAAATTTTTAGGCCATGCCGCATGGCGTACGGGATCTTAGTTCCCCGACCAGGGACCAAACCTGTGCTCCCCTGCAGTGGAAGTGTGGAGTCAACCACTGGACTGCCAGGGAAGCCCCAATACCTTGACTTTGTATTTTGGACTCCAGAAATAAAGAAATTTGTTGTTTTAAGCCATTCAAGTTTGTGACAACTTTTTATAGCACCAGTAAGAAACAGATACAACATAAGGGGTATTAAAATACATGGACAACAGTTTCCAGAAGTGCTCTAAAATTCAAGGTACAGTCATCAATTTCTGATCTGAACAAAAGGTTCTGTATCATTTACAAACCCACTGTTGAGAGCAGTGCTAGGTCTACAAAAAATTGATTAACAGCTTAGTATAGATGATTTCCTTTTTTCTGTATAGATTTTGGAAATTAGAAGAAATGTATCACAACAGTATCAGTCCTATCAGAATACCTGTTTTTTTTTTAAGATGGCAGCTTCAACAAACTAGAGTCTGAGTATCAAAATTTCACTTTAATGAAACAAGCTCCTCTTAGGCATCACCTGAAACTTATTTTTTTAAATAAATTTATTTTTGGCTGCGTTGGGTCTTCATTGCTGCACACGGGCTTTCTCTAGTTGCGGTGAACAGGGGCTACTCTTCGTAGCAGTGCGTGGGCTTCTCATTGCAGTGGCTTCTCTTGTTGAGGAGCACGGGCTCTAGGCACACAGGCTTATGTGCTCCGCAGCATGTGGGATCTTCCTGGACCAGGGCCCAAACCCGTGTCCCCTGCATTGGCAGGTGGATTCTTAACCACTGAGCCACCAGGAAGTCCACTGAAACTCATTTTAAGAAGAAAACCTTTTTGTGTTAATACATATTCTACTTGAAATTCCTAAACTCAAAGGATCTAGAACAGGTACTCTTAATGCCTTAGTGATATCACACTATTTACAAATATGAAGTTAATACAGTGAATGTGTTTCTACTCCCACTATAAAGTCATCAGATTAAAAAAAAAGTCTAATCAATCACATAAAGGAATATAAAACTATTTATTGACCACTGTTCACCAGTATTTACAATAAAGTAAACAATATACAGTTGAATAACATTCTGATTACTACAAAGTTATTGTTTTTCCTGGCTTCTGCTGAACCAGTAACCCAAAATACTGAGAAGACTGAGCCTACATGTAAGGAATGGGTTGGGGTAAAGTTTGAAAAAACATGCAGGTCAAGTTTAGATTAGAAAACTTTGTTCACTCATTTATTCCTGCAGATCCTAAACTGCCAACATCTCTAACCATCTGATTAGGTTTCCATTAACAAGTCTGAGACATTGCATGTATTACAGTCTTTCATTAAATACAGCACACGGATTTCAACTTCTTAGAGTGGTTTGCCAAAAGAAAGCTTTAAATGTCCATTTAACTAAGTCTTGCTTGGCTAATAAAAACATACCAGAATTTTTCTATTTTTTTCATTTGGGTTGACAGAGATAAAATTTTCCTTTCAGGGAGGTTTTACATATAAAACTGCATTTATATGATGGTAGATATGGATGCAGATTCTGATAGGGCTGCTTTAAAAAATTATCCAATTTAAATTGTTTGTCTCATTAATTACAAAATTATTTAATTTGAAAGGTTAAGACTTAAATTTTCAATTTAAGTTGAAGTGATTTCTTATATTGCTCAAAATGATAGAATCCCAGAAACATGGGCTCATCCATGGTTGTGAAAGGCTGTTTTTGTTTTGGTAAATGTGTTTAAACAATAACCAAAAAAACCCCAAACCATTTACATATGTATTTTATGTATACACATACAGAAAATCCAGAATGGTCCTTAGGCATATATGAGTTAAATGCAAATTCTAAATTCTGACTGAGTAATGACTATGGAGATTTTCCCCAACATTTAGAAAAGCTGTTCTCTAATGGAGAGGAAATAATATACCATGGTATCAAATGTTCTTTTCTGCTAAAGGAAGCAACTACAGAAAGCTTTTATTTGTTCAAAGTAACCAGTGCTACAGATGCAAAAAAACCAAAAACAAAACTCCCAAAAAACCCCCCAAAACCCAACAAACTTCCCCAATACTACTTCAAAACGAACATATCAAACTTGACTTTCATTAGAATGTAGTTATTTCTTCACACTAATAAATCAAAAAACCAAGAACCAGATTTTATATATATATATAAATATATATAAAAAGCAATGCAAACAATTATTGAGCTTCATCTTCTGGACAAGAATGCCAAGTTAGTCTCTCCTCATAAAAAGCAATTACAATTTGAGGACACTTTACATTTGCCTCTTTTGCCAGCACCAAGTCCGCCTCATCTGAATCTTTCCTGTTGTGAGGAAAAAAAATATTCAGTTAAAAAGTCTAAACTGTTTTTTGTCAATTGATAACCATTCACTTAAGGATCATAACTCAATCAAAAGGTATTGCTTCAGGGTTATGTGGTTACTTGTGGCTGTGTTCCAATAAAACTTAATTTTCCAAAACGGGCCACAGTTTGCCACTTGTTGCTTTAGCAAAGTAACTAGAATCATCCTTCTAGCAGATAATTACTCTCTACTTAATGATGGTCAACTATTTATAAAACCTAGGTAGATATGTTTTCTAAAAATGCACAAGTTTTTAAAAAACATTATCTATTCTTACTGTAAAATATAACAGAAATTCATGAGAAACTTATGAATTTACCACTTCATGAGAAACTTTAATTCTTGAGAATTAAAGTTACCACTTCATGAGAAACATTAATTACCACTTCATGAGAAACATTAATTCTTACCACTTCATGAGAAACTTACCACTTCATGAGAAACATTAATTCTCCACTGCTGTCTGTGGCACCAATTATTCGCTCTGGGTCAAGACCTCTGGCAAAACCTCTTGGTTTATCAGCCTGTTTAAAAGAGGTTAAATGATTATTTACATAAATGTTCCCACACATTTTTTTCAGAGAGCAAACTAACAATGTTAACTTCCAATTTGTTTTCATGATATATAACTTTTAAATAAAAACCTTCTGATGGTGAAACAAATGACCAGAGCAAGAGCCCATATTTAGTACTAAAACACGTATTGATTTCCATTAAACTTACAAGCAGAAAAAACAAATCTGGATGTCTAAAATATTCTGAATCATAAATTAAGAAAACAGACAAAACTTTCTTCATTCAAAGACACCAAAAGGGAGGGAAAAAAACCCCAATCTCTTTTTTTCTGGTAATTCTAAATCAATTAATAATTATAAATTCTTGAAAGTCAGTATTTCAAATTACTTCTAGGAATCGTCTAAATTACCCATGTTATTTTTTAAAGCACACAGAAACTATAAATAGCAAAGTAATAAAAACTTTAAAATGAGACTAATCAGTATTGTAATCAATCTGAATTACAGTAAACCTTATAAAATACTTAGTATAAATCAAAACTGTGGCCTGAGGGACTCCTGGGGATGCCTGAGACCTTCTGGAGTATCTGTTTATCTCTGCAAGATCTCCTCTTTTCATGTATCTGTGACTTTAGATTGTCTTTGCATATCTCCACCAAACAACATAGCACAGCAAATCGAATACAGGACTAATGCCTTATTAAGACAGACACTGACAAGATCTGCAAAAATGTAAAATGCCACTCTTCTCATTTAAAGTTATTTTTCATGAAAAGTTATGAATAACATGTAATAATCTTCGTCCTTCTTAACTGAATTTACAAAACTGTGTAAGTTTCTACTTTAATTTCTAATGCAGTTAGTACTGATAGTTATAATCCATATAAACAAGTTTTTTGGGATCCTCAATAATTTTCTAGAGTGTAAAGGGGACTTGAGACCAAAAAAGAGAAGTGCTTACATAACAAATCCTTTCTCCCCATGAGACTTTTTACATCATTATCTCGAGCTCTGGAGTCAGACTGCCTAGGTTATAATGATGACTCTAACCTTCACTCGCTGTGTGGCTTTGGGCAAGTTAACCTCTTTGTGATTCAGGTTCATTTTCTATAAAATACATACAATTAATACTATCTGTTTCATAGAAATTTTAAAGTATATGAAAAGCAAATTAAGTCATTTAGAACACTGCTTGGCACATTACGAGGGCTCAATACAGGATGACTATTGTTATTAAACAGTGCTTCTGTTGAGCATCTGGTTGACTTCCAATTTACTTACAACTGATTCTTAAGATTGTTACCTTTTTGCCTTGGCTGCTAAAGTGTTCAGAACCAAATTTGTAGCCCACCTCTGTTCCCCTTCTGTAAAAAATGCGGGTAATACCTATGATCTTGACAGAACTGTCATTAAGAGTTATTGGACTGGGACTTCCCTGGTGGCACAGTGGTTAAGAATCCACCTGCCGATGCAGGGGACATGGGTTTGAGCCCTGGGCCAGGAAGATCCCACATGCCTCAGAGCAACTAAGCCCGTGTGCCACAACTACTGAGCCTGCGCGCCTAGAGCCCGTGCTCCGCAACAAGAGAAGCCACCGCAATGAGAAGCCCACGCACTGCAATGAAGAGTAGTCCCCACTTGCCGCAACTAGAGAAAAGCCCGCATGCAGCAACGAAGACCCAACACAGCCCAAAAAAAAAAAAAAAAAAAAGTTAATGGACAGCGAAGTACTTAGCATCTAGTTCAAACGATCAAAATTTTTTTGTTTGCGATATGCGGGCCTCTCACTGTTGTGGCCTCTCCTGTTGCGGAGCACAGGCTCCGGACGCGCAGGCTCAGTGGCCATGGCTCACGGGCCCAGCCGCTCTGCGGCATGTGGGATCTTCCCAGACCAGGGCACGAACCCGTGTCCCCTGCATCAGCAGGCGGACTCTCAACCACTGCGCCACCAGGGAAGCCCCCAAATGATCAAATTTTAAATCCCAAGTCCTTATCAATAAATCTGTATTGTATGTTTAGTCCCCAAGCCTAGATATAATTTAGACCCAAGACCTTTTCCCAAATTGCCGTGTTAGGCCAAGAGGCAGGACAAGTATGTTTTAAAGTTGAGGGTAAAAGCAAGGATTTATGTAATTTGCTCAAAGCCACAAAGAAATCAACGAAGAAAAGATTGGCTCAAAATACACATGCAGTGAATGAACCAATTATCTCATTTTATGCTAATAAAAATTAATAAAAAAAATTATTATCCAAGATTATATACTTCAAAATCAAAGTACTGTTTGGCAATACAAGGATCATGTGCCAAAGTTTTAGTCACTGCCACTAATGATCTATCATCAAAATGTGCTATGTAGATTGTTTTCACTGTACTGTAAAGGATTTGCAATGATCAATCTTGTACTGTTTTTACTTAAGACAACTGGTCTAGATCAGAGGAAATCGTCTGATCTGAAGTCAAATTCATCTCTATCCAAAGTAACACTAGCACAATTTTAAGTGGTGTAAGCACTTACTAGACATTTACACAATGTAGGGTAAACCATGCCTATCCTTTCTGTCCCAAATATTAAATATTTAACAAAGGCCTTTTAATGATATTTTTAAAGTACTTGAGTTTTAAAAAGCATTTAAAAAATCAAGTCATCCTTTTACAAAAAGCCAGTTTGCTGGCCAATGTTTTATACGTACAGCATCTCTTTTCTTCTTTGATTTGCTATCATCAGATTCACTGTCAGATAAAGATTTTCTTTTTGTTCCATCTTTTTCTTTACCAGCTTTTTGAGAATTAAGAAATGCTTCAATCAACTCTGGACAATCTAAATTTTCTTCGGGTTCCCAAGTATTGTCTGCACTGTGTCAGTTAAAAAAAAAAAAAATTCATTCAATTAAACATGGTTCATCACCATCATCCAGATCCATTTAATACATACCTGACAAAAAGTCCTCTGTACTGCAGATATTAATCATTTCCCCCCTCCCCTCACATTCTTTTGAGGAAATCTATACTTCCTTTTGTGTCTACTTTCACAGTTCGTACTAAGTGGGTAATGTTATTACCTCCAAGGTTAACTGAACCTGACTCTAGCAGAATAACTGGAACCAATATTTTTCCAAGTTATGCGGACAACTCACTTTAGAATTTCTCTGGAAGAGTCTTTAAATAAGGTGGACTCCTGGTTCCCACCTCAAATTACTTTATCAGATTGTTCTTAGGGTTGAGGCCTCCAATACTGTGTTTTAAAACACAGCAATTCAGAGGCGCTCTCAAATGTGAGACAGTATTTTCAATTTCTGCTGGGTACTCAAATTGGGAAGTGATATAAAACAGGGGTTGGCAACTCAAAGTCAAATCCAGCCTTTTGTATGGCTGGCAAACTAAGACTGTTTTTTACATTTTTAATTGGTTGGGAAAAAATGTCACAATAAAAGTCATATGGAATTGAATTTTGGGGCCCATAAACAAAAGCATTATTAGAACACAGCCATGTTCATCTGTTTAACGTATTGCCTATTGCTGCTTTTGTACTACATTCTCAGAATTGAATAGCTGTGACAGAAGCCCACAAAGCCTAGATTATCTACTATGTGACTCTTATTAAAGTTTGCCAATCCCTGATATACGGCAGAGATGACCATTTCCATGTGTTTTTCAGAAGGGCTGGAAAGAAAATGAATATCAATTACCAAGTGTGAAAGTAAGATCACCCTACACCACTAGTTACAAGATTGCTAACTTTGTGTGCTCTGATCCAGAAAGCCTTTACAGAACTAGGCAGAATGAAATTAATCATTTTAGAGATGCTAGGAAAGATACTTTTAACCTCTGATTACAACTTGGTCTATTGATGCCCAGATTCTACTTCTTAGAGATTAAGATACAGTAAACCTAGTGCAGGACCTGAATTATGATGAGCACTTCTGTTTAAGACCCACTAGTATACCTTACATAGCTTCACTATTTTTTAATGTCCTCTGTAGGAAAACCGTGTACATTAGGTATTCTTGGTAGTACAGTATCCAAAGACATTAAAAAGCAAACTGTACTCTATATTATATAAATCTGACTCTCCAAGGTAATCAACTAGACTCAAATCTGCTAGGTTACCTCTGCAGGCAAAAGACATGGATGGCTCCTTTTAAACATACCTCAAACAAGATACCCTGGATTAAAGGTGCTTTTAAATTTAAAGAAACTTACAGAAAATGGATAAAAAGATCTTAGACTAAAAACAAATTTTAAATGTTACTTAAGTGCAGTTAAACATATAATAATAAAAGCACTGAGATCTCTTACTCTGTAAATCCCTTCCACTTCAGGAAATACTCCACCTTCCCATTCACTACACGTCGGTCCAGTACTTTTTCTACCACAAATTCTTCAGGTTCTGCCTCTTCGACTTTTTTACTTTTTCCATTCTGTTTCTTTCCCATTTTTTGCTAAAACAAAACAAGACAGATTTAAGAAATGTCCTTTTTTGATTTTTTTTAGTACATTTTAAAGGCTAGAGTACTTATATTACCATTGCATTTGACACCTAAATTTCCACTTCTATATCCCAGAGCAGATACCTTCTGAAAAGGTAAAAGTTAACAGATAATAAAATAAAGGAATTCTTGATTCTGTGGGTTTAACTCAAAACTATCACCCATCACCCTTCAGTGAAATAATACAATCAAAAACATTCTTTGAAAGCACTGTTTTATCTTTTCCTGGTCTTATTTCTATGTAGTCTACAAGACCAATTTTAGTAAAGTTTTCACTCATTTTAACCACAGGACAGCAACAAACAACTACTAGAGAATGATACAAAGGAGAATAACTAGTAGTGACAGGTCTTATTAGTGAACCATAGACCCATTAAAACTACAGCCCCCAAACACTAAGACCCCCTTTCCCAATTGAAACACTGATGTTAAAAGCCTTGACAATTTAAGAGAAAAGATAACTGCAGAACAAAAACATGGTTCAGAACCCTGGTATCAATTGCAGGGTCAACCAATGAGACCATAAATAGGTTAAAAAGGACAAGATCATTTCCCCATAATCTCTGTACATAATGTCACTGACCACTCGGAACAAACCTATAATGCTGTCACTTTAAGAGGCCAAAATGCTGGATCATTTTAATTATCTAATGTGAAAAAATCCTTTTCTTGGCTTCTCAAGAGAAAGACTCTAAAGTGGTAGCCAATGAAACTAACTTACAAGTTTTTAGGTTAGATTTTATTTTATTTTTTTTGGTATAACACTCTTTGAGAGAAGCAGGAGACCAAGCTCAACAGACCAATAACTCGGAACAGATTTGTTATTGAAAATGGATAAACTTTCAAAAAAACCCAGAAATGGTTATTAAGAGACTAAGGGGGGAAATCTCACGTTATGTTCATCTTGGAATCATTTTACCTTAAAACAGGTGCTATTAAAAAAAAAATTGCTCAGTCACTAAAGTCAGCCCTCCTAAAGCATGTAAGCAGAAAAATTAACAGCTATGCCTCAAGACTGCAAAGGACATTTAAAAATACGTAATCATTTAGAGGTGTACACACACATGTAAGAAATAAAAATCCTCGGAAACTTAAATAATGCAGCAAACACCTGATTTTGTTGGATACCATTCCCCATGCCAGGTCTTATAACTTGCATTAGTCAAGATACTTGGGTACTACTGCACCCAGTCAAATAGCCTTCTGCCTCCATACAGTACAAGGAAGGTAATGATGGTGGTAGTGGAAAGAGTGAAGAAAAACTGGTATAGACCAAAGCTTATCAGACACTGATCCTAAATGAAAAACAAAAAAAGTATGTCCATGAAATTAAGAGGCTAACAGAGTAAACAGGAAAATAAAAACAAACACAGAAAATGAAAGCTAAAAAAAATTTGGTCAAAGAAATAAAGTATTTACTACTATGGCACCCATAAACTAGTTTCAAATGCTCATCCTTTTCTTTATAAAGGAAAATCCACCCACTTTCCCATTTAAATTACAGCACACATTATCTCACAACACTAATAAAATTATTTTAAAATGCAAAGTTAGGTAGATTCTGAAGACTATCAAACTGTATGCAAAGCAATTTAATTTTAATAGAAGCATCTATTTGCTTTCTGTATCTATACTCATCCTCATAGTCTCAGGGACAGCTATTTCGTTTCCCATCCAATACTTCTGATACTGGTGATTGTAAAGCCAATTTAATTATCTACATTTTGGTTTACTGATTATGAAATTTGAAGGACAGTTCAATCCTGAGGAAGCACAGATTATGCTTTGTGCTTTTTCCATTGATGGCTTTGATGGGAATAAATTATGCCACCAGACAGGCTTTATATTTAAATGTTTCTCAGGATGTTTGACTTTGAAGTGCAATCTAATGATGAAACAAATTAAAAATCACCAATGTGCCCTTTATATTGCAAAACTCAAGGGGAGAAAACACAAACCAAAACCATTTTGCTTTACTTAGATGTTTACACTCACCTTTATATACTTGCAATTGTTATTAATGCAGTGTGTTAGAATTAAATACCGTGGGAACCATAACTTTGAATTTCGTGATTTTTATGTGAATATTCCAATGATTATGTTAAAACTCCAAAGTTGACATGGCTGAATACATACATGTCTACAGGTTTACAGAAGTTTTAATGAAGCCTAAGAATGCAAACTGTGGGTTTAAGAAAACTGCTGGAGAGAAAAAGCTTAATTGCTCAAAAGATGCAGATCTAGTTTCCTCTTTCCTGGACGTATGTGTGATGTTTTTTCATGTTGTGTATTAAAAAAAACCACACTGCAATGATTTAAATTTAAGACCCTTCTGTATTTTAGAATAAGCAAGTTTGAAATATGACAGTGACCAAAACAATTCGAAACATTCAATGACTTTTGTCTCCATCTAAGTGTACAAGGTAACCATTCTTTAAACAGGGCAATGCTGAAAATACCTGCTTTCCCTAGAATTCAGGAGAGTGATTTCGAGAATAGTATGCCAATCAACAAGGGCTTTATTGCTTTGTCTGTGTATGCTTATAACATTCTTCCAGGTCACATAACTTTTTGTATCTTTATTTCAAGATAAGAATACTTGGTAAAAATTTATTTCATGCTACTCTCCCAAGATTAGGTTTCCCTAAACGAATCAAGACACTATTAAACCAAGTCAATAAATATCTCAATGTAGTAATTTCCTTTTTGCTCCTAACTCTCCCCATAATAACAGCAGGGAGAGAAGGGACTGGAAACTATTATATGGATGTAAATTTCTCAACCACAGAGATGCAAAGTTATAATTTTTGAAGAAAAAGTTTGTGTTAGATCCTTAAATATTTTAGGTTGTCATTAACTTACCAATGTAGTTTTATTGGACGCCATTTTTTATTGCAGACTTGAAGAGCTATTACTAGAAAAATGCATGACAGTTAAAAAGTTTGCAAGACACAAAAAAGTAGCTAAACATAAGCTTTGTTTGGATTCCAACCCCCACCTAGGTAACTCACGTTATCAAACATGTATACAAATCCACAGAGAAGCAGTTTTGAGATTCTGCACAAACTAGTGATACATGCCTAAGAGTATATCAGTGTTGTAACTAAGTGTACCTAGATAAGCTTACCGGGCACGTTAGTACCCGAGAAAGCTTTAGATAAAAAATAGACAATTTTTTTTTCCCAATCCAAATCCCACTTATAACCATAGTCAGAATTTTTTAAAAAAATGGCCAAATAGTTTGGTTCAAAATCAAACGACTGCCCGAACGATCACAATAACCAATTATTGTGAATTTCTCCTCTACACTTAACAGTCCAAAGAGTCGCCTATGTAATGTAATCCCAACCTGGTTTCTTCTTAGCAACCCTCCCTTTCCAATCACTAGTTAAAAAATTAAAGGAAAAACACACCGAGATATTCCAGTCCCATTTCGTGCCACTTTTGAAACCAAATCACTTCTTTTCTGCATTTTCATCCGCTCCCCTCAAGCCCCTGCCCCACTCGGCTTAACAAGGCCTTAGCGCCCGGCCCCCGCCCCGCCCCCTCCCCCCTCGGGAGCGCGGGCCTCGTGGTCAGCGCATCCGCGGGGAGAAACAAAGGCCGTGGCGCGGGGGCTCAAGGGCACTGCGCCACGGGGCCCGCGCCTCCCCCGACCAGGCGGCGGCCACGTAACGGAGCGCCCGCCGCAGCCTCCGGACATCGGGCTGCGCGGATACGGGAGAATGCACCGCCCTCCCTGGAGGCCCAAGTCGCCGACCGAGGCCGGGAGGGAAAGGAGAGCCCCTCTTCTTGATCCGGGATGGGGGAGGGGAGAAAGAAATGCGCTTTGTCTAGAAATAAGGCAGTTGTCGCCACAGCTTTCAACCTTGGGGAGGAGTCTCTCGTCCCCTAAACCAACTACAGTCGCCGGCCCAGCGCCAGGCCCGCCGCGGGGGCTCTGTTCGCTTCTCCTTTCCTTCCCACCAGCTCCTGATTCAGGGTCGGGCGGGGAAGGGATGGGAAGCGGGGGAACTGGGGGCCTCTGGGGCGCATATGGTATCTTAAGCAACACTCTAGTGAAAGCTAGAGAAAAAGAAACACACCGACTTCACCGCCACCGAGCTGCTCCGGGTCCCCGGTCTGCACCGTCTCCGGCCCTGCGCGCCTCAAGCTCCAGCCACATCCGAAGGAGGGGGCTGGGGAGCTGCGCGCGGGGCCGCCGCCGGGGGGAGGGGAAGGTGGCACCGCCCACGCCCGGCGGCCGCGAGGGGCGGGGTGGGCGC
This sequence comes from Phocoena sinus, assembly GCF_008692025.1. NCBI lineage: Eukaryota > Metazoa > Chordata > Mammalia > Artiodactyla > Phocoenidae > Phocoena > Phocoena sinus. Next base: position 50,147,641 of record NC_045771.1, read on the forward strand.
GCGCCGCGCAGTGCCCGCCGGGAGCCCGAGCCCGGGAGGGAGAGGGGGAGGGGGCGGCGACAGTGGCGCTTACCGTTCGTGGCGTGGCGCCTGGTGGTCCCCGGAGGGAGGGGAGGGAGAGTGAAGGTTGGGGGGTGTTGAGGGCCGTGACCGAAGTCTCGGCGGAGGTTTTTTCTGCTTTGCAGCAGTAGTGGCTGGCGCCAAAACAGGACTCCGCCCACTTCCTTGCCCCTGGGGTTGGGTGCCTCCGAACGCTGGGGGTAGGTGGGGGGGGGGAAATCGGGAAATAAAAACGAGCGCCCCTTTCGACTACCCGCGAGGTCGACCCCGAAAGCGTTGGACAGGGTTGGGTTGGTGAAGCGTGAAGTGTAATTTTTTGACTAGAAGTCGCTTCGGGTGTTTCCGGAAGGGGCCGAGTCGGTCCTCCGCGCAAAGGAGGAAGGGTGGGGGAGGGAAAAAGCCGTAGAGAAGGCTACTAGGTTTTTTTTAAGACAGGGGTGGGGGGAGATTATCAAAGCGTTGCTATAAAGACCACCTCCGGGGTTGAGGGGGCTGGACCTCTGGGCTGAAGATTAAGCTCCTCCCAACAGCGTTAATTTCAAAATGCGCGACCGTTTCTCACCTGCCCTGCGCTAAGGCGGGGGCTGGACCCACTTCCGAGAGTCAAATACGCAGAACTCGAGCCTTCCACAATTCACAGAGCCCTTTTACGCAACTGACGTCAAGCACCACTACTGGCCGCAAGGGGGAGGGGCACGTACTTGGCGCAAGGAGGTCGTAGAGCGTTCCCGCCATTGGCGGCGGTTAGGGCGTTTACGCAACGGCCTGACGTAGGGGAGGACGCGTTAGTCGGGGGGAAGGTTCTAGAAAAGCGGCGGCAGCGGCTCTAGCGGCAGTAGCAGCAGCGCCGGGTCCAGAGTGGAGGTGCTCCTAGCGGTGTTGTTTCTCGACCAGCGGCAGTTCTCACTACAGCGCCAGGACGAGTCCGGTTCGTGTTCGTCCGCGGAGATCTCTCTCATCTCGCTCGGCTGCGGGAAATCGGGCTGAAGCGACTGAGTCCGCGATGGAGGTAACGGGTTTGAAATCAATGAGTTGTTGGAAAGGGCATGGCGAGGCCGTTGGCGCCTCATTGGAAGTCGGCCATCCGCCTCCGTGGGAGAGCGGCAGCGAAACTGGGCCACTTCAGAAGCGGCTGGTCTCAGGATGTTTTTGAAGAGGGGTCGTTAGTGAGGCCTGATTGTACAGCGCTTTCCCCACCCTCAGTCTCCCGGCGCCATTTCCCTTTGCTGGGGGTGGGGGATGGGGAGCTTCCACATGGCGGACGCAGCCCCACTTTAGTGAAAATGGGGCGCGGAGGCAGGAATTCCTACTCCCTTTTTACAGCACGCTGGTTTGGGGGCCCCGGCGTGTCCGCGCTTGAGCGTTTCGGCGGGCCTCGGGTCCTCGCGAGCGGGACTGCGGAGCTTCCCCTCCCCCCTCCCGGGAACCGGATTTGGCGGCCGCCATTTTCATTTCTCTCTTTCCTCGCAGTGTTTTCCTTTTAACTCTCTAAGTTCAGCTAGTTTGACTCTTTTAACAAAGAATAGAACTGGTTAACTATTTTTTTTTTCTCGGACTGTTTTCATGCCGTTTCGAGGTGGACTCCTAGTGTCTTGTGAGCTCGGGTCTTTAAAGTCTTGCGCACCTCATTAGAGGCTCGCTCCCTTCCCCTCGATGAAATGGCGCCATTGCGTTCAGGAGCCGCACCGAAGGGCGGGGGAGGGGGCGGCGTTCTCCAGGGCGGGTTCGCAAGGCTTAGGAAGTAAAGCCGTGTAGGGTGTCGGGCCCGGTTTAAGGCGAGCGGTAGTATGAAGACCACAGTTTGTTTTCCAGCCCTTGTTTATTTGAGTAATTGTTTTATCTGGGTCTGCGGTAACTAAAAAGGCAGTTGAATCGTAGGAAACTTCAGAAATGAAGAATCAGATTTAGAGCCATCAGCTTACTACCGACTATGTGGGGAGGCCGTGGGGGAAGGAGGTCTGTGGGGGGCGGTATTTGGTTCAGAATCCTTTATTTTCCTGAAGGATTCTCTTTGAAACGTAGTATTTGTATTTTAAATATTATTTTTACTGGGAAATTTAATCTTTACTGGGCAAGACCACAGGTATTTATTAGTGGTAAGTTAGAAATCATGATGAAAATGAAATAAAAATGACTTTATAGTTGTACTCTGGTTAAAACATGGCTCAGTCCTTCAATGCGTGTATTGCTATATACAACACTTTTAGGCTGGGCCGCTATGTTTTTGAACTTTGTCACTTGCTTTTCTCGTTTATGTTTGCAATCATGGTTGATGATTACATTGATAAGCATAAGGTCTCAAGCGAAGGGGGTCTACCTGGGTATTTTCCTTGACCCTAAGCACGCTTATAAAATAACTTTGTTTGTAATCGATAGTGGACAGCGGGTAAGTTTGGAAGATGAGGTAAGTAATGAGTTTTTGCCTTTGTTAGTGATTTGTAAAAGTTGTTGTAGATGTATTTTTTAATCTATTTAATTTATTTGGGTTTTAAAAGGCCTATTAACTGACAATATTTGGAGTAAATAAAATTTGCTTAAGAGTTCAAATATCAGTATGCTAAGTAACTTCTATAATTGTTTTTTAAGTGTCTCAGGAGCTAGTTTGATAATTTGTTTTCAAAATTTTCAGAATCCTGAAAAGTTAACTATACAGGGAAAAAACTGAATTGCTTATCGCTGTATTTTCTGAGCTGTTGGGAGAATGTCATGCATGGAGAGAGGAACTTAATAGAACTATGGGTTGAAAGTTGTAATGCTGTTTGATAACAGTTGGTCACGGACATTGTGACTAACTTTCGTTTCTGAATATTCTTAGTTTTTTAACCTAGTCAACTGAAAACAATGACCCAGCCTGCTTTAACTCATAGCCCCAAATACAGAGCTGTTAATGCAACTTATTTGCTTGCTGGTGTAAGGATTGAGTTTTCAGCCCAGGCTCTTTTTCTTTTCACATGTGAAAGTTGTTTATGCTGTGTAATTTGCCAGAAGACCACTAAGTTCAACATGGTGAAGTGTAAATTGTAGTACTTTGTAGCTACGGGATAGTCACAGTGGTCATTTAAATATTTTTATGGCTTTGAAAAGTGAGATGATCACAGTGTCTTACTATGTTTCTGCTTTTAAGCTCAGTAACGGTTCAGATTGTTTCTGTGTTGTCTGCATGTCAAAAACTAGCTATGTTAAAACTTTACTAAGTTTTAGACACCGTTAATTATGAAAGTTATTCTGCCTTGGTCAGAAGAGAGGTAAATTTTATGGATATTTTGGTACATACATTGAACGCTTAAAATTTTCTGTAATGGAGAGTTGGTATATGGGGAGAGAACAATACTAGGTTTTTGAAAATTGCGTTACATTAGAATCACCACCAGAGGGAGCAATGAAGAGAAACTCTTTTCAAATAACTGAATCCTGAAATAAATGGCAACTCTTGGTTATAAAAAGGCAACAGTTTTTAATATTAAAAATTTATATTTAAACGGAATATTTAAAAGTTCTCTGTTCTGGGTTATAGGATTGAATGCAGGTTTTGATAAGAATCTTAACTTTTCAGTCACCAGGGAGTAGATTTGCTCCTTTTTCTTCAGAAAGTTTTTTTTAAACTAAGTTATGCTAGATTTGTTTAAAATAATTTAATGTGAAGTAAATTTAGATCAAGCGTTAATGATTTTGAAACTTGTGTAATTCAGCTGAGGCAATTTTTTTGGTGTAACACAACTAATGCAGTTTAACATATGGTTTAAATTTGATGTAAGTTTTTTTTTTCCCCCCCAGAAAACTTTAGAAACTGTTCCTTTGGAGAGGAAAAAGGTACTCTGCCAGCAGGTCACCTCATATTTAAGAATTTAATTTCCTGCATACAAAGAGAAAATGTAAATAAAAATTGAAATGATGTTTTCCTTTGCAGAGAGAAAAGGAACAATTCCGTAAACTCTTTATTGGTGGCTTGAGCTTTGAAACTACAGAAGAAAGTTTGAGGAACTACTACGAGCAATGGGGAAAACTTACAGATTGTGTGGTACGTTAAGTGTGGAAGTGCTTAGGGATAGTAGTCCTTCAAGTGTTGGGTTTCTCTGTTTAAAATGAGTGAATCATGGAGAAAATCACTTTAAAATTCATATTCATTATTTTAAAATGCTGTAAGTGATGAGATTAAATGGTAACATCACTCCTTTGGATTTAAAGGTAATGAGGGATCCTGCAAGCAAAAGATCAAGAGGATTTGGTTTTGTAACTTTTTCATCCATGGCTGAGGTTGATGCTGCCATGGCTGCAAGACCTCATTCAATTGATGGGAGAGTGGTTGAGCCAAAACGTGCTGTTGCAAGAGAGGTGAGCAAGTACATAACTTGTTTGTTCAAACAGTTTTGAGGAAAATTCCATTTCGCTCTTGCTCAAGATTAGAAAGTGATTTTTGAAAGAACAAAGTTATCTGTATTTAGCTCAAAGTGTTTTTGTTTCTTTAATAGAGCTTCGTTGGGTTTCTGTACTTATAATTTCCTAGACTTAAGTTATTTCAAAGATTAGGTTCTTATTCATAAGGCGCCTTAGTATTTGGTCATAGGATAGAAGCCATGTATGTTATTCAGATAGTGTGCCTTCGTTCATGTTTGTGGTTTCTTCAGTCAGGATGATTTTTTCTGTTTCAGGAATCTGGAAAGCCAGGGGCTCATGTAACTGTGAAGAAGCTGTTTGTAGGTGGAATTAAAGAAGATACTGAGGAACATCATCTTAGAGATTACTTTGAGGAATATGGAAAAATTGATACCATTGAGATAATTACCGATAGGCAGTCTGGAAAGAAAAGAGGCTTTGGGTTTGTTACTTTTGATGACCATGATCCTGTGGATAAGATTGTGTGTAAGTGTCCATAAGTGCTAGGGGTGTGGCTTTTTCACATTTTAAGTTTTGAGTATGTTAACACCTAAAACTTTGTTAAAGTAAAGTTTAACTTGTAACTTGGCTAATATTATATAGGATGCTGACTTAATGGACTCTGAACTTTTCATTCCAGTGCAGAAATACCATACTATCAATGGTCATAATGCAGAAGTAAGGAAGGCTTTATCTAGACAAGAAATGCAGGAAGTCCAAAGTTCTAGAAGTGGAAGAGGAGGTAACTTCAATTCCATTTTTTTCTTAAGATTTATTTGTATAAGTGTTTGTTACTAACCAGGGTATTTATTGTAGGCAACTTTGGTTTTGGAGATTCTCGCGGTGGTGGTGGAAATTTTGGACCAGGACCAGGAAGTAACTTCAGAGGAGGATCTGGTAAGTCCGCCTTCTATGTTTAGAAGGGTGAATGTGCTTGAAAACTGAGTTTTAATTAGAATCTAGGAAATCCAGGCTAATTTTTAAAAAGTTATTCTTAAGTTCTAATGTAGGTTCTGTCCTGATGGGATATTCTGATTTGGCTAGGCAAGAGGTAACATTTTAAAAGTCCTGTAGTTATAGTCAAGGGCAAATAATTGCATAGATCCTTTATGGTTTTCAGTTTCTGGAAAAGTTAAGGTAGTGCAGCCATCTTAAATTTATGAGGTCTTCCTGAATAGTCGGTGGAAATACTGTAGAGACTTATATGTGTAGGTTTGAAGAGGTCTGTGTCTTTGTTTTTTGCTTTGGGCTTTATATGTAGGTTAATCTGAATTAAAGTAGTGGGGTGCCAACGGAAATACTGCCCCTGTCCATTGTCATTCCTTTTCATAAATGAATATCTTAAGTGGAGGTTTGCCAAGTCCAAGCCCCAAATCAGGCAGTTATCCTGATGATGAAATGGAATCACATACTTTAGTGTATTTTTAACACTAAAATACAGCATAAAATATACAGTAACACCAGTGTACAGCTTAAGGGGAATGGGTTCCTAATAATTCTTATTCATAGATACTAATAGATAACGTGGAGGAAGGGAGGGTAAGGAATTGAGTGGCATGAACCACAGGAAAATAATCTTTTTTTTCCTGCCCATAACAGATGGATATGGAAGTGGTCGTGGATTTGGGGATGGCTATAATGGGTATGGAGGAGGACCTGGAGGTCAGTTTCTTCTACACGTCTTAAGGTTTAATCACACTGTGTTGTCCGTTTTTGAGTGTATACATGAAATTTTTCTTAATGTTTTACCTTTTGTAAAGGGATTAGGTGATAATGGTTCAGTTATTTGGATTTTTATTCTGATTTGCATCTTACCTGTTGTAAATTATAAAAGGAAAAATATGGTTGTAGGTGTTTGTATTTTTGCAAAATCAATTGGGTAGATTTTAAAGGAGAATTTAAAAATGCTGTTTAAAGCTGTCTTGTTGTTTTTCAAGCAAGAGAATTGGAGATAGATGTGATATTTTGCATACTGTTTTCCTGAAAAAGTATAGAAAAGTGGTTACGAGCAAGATCAACATGTAAGGGGAATGTATATAAGAGTCCTGTGTTGTCTTAGCTCTTACCAAGATGAGTCCAGGAGGATAATGTTCCAAAAGTCCCCGAAGGAACTTTTCCAAAACATACACGAGTGTGCTCCTGTGTCTAGCTAAGGTGGTGAGCCACTGTTAAATTTATCAAGTGATATGTTTTGTTGAAGTACAGAAAAGAGTGATACTTGCTGACAAATGTCTTAATAGAAAGGAACAAGACATTTAAAACTGATCTAAATAATAGGCCCTATTTCTGGTTTTGACTTCATTAGGCATGACTTAGGAGTCACATAAATCTCACTATTTCCAATATTGCTTTGAAATCCAAATATTGATTTGGTTTGAGAAAGATGAGTTTTTGTACTTACTGCAAGCAATCTGAGAATACCAGTTTAAGTTTAATTACATGCGCAAGTTTGCTAATTTCTGGTCCTCCCCCCCATTTCTACTCAGGAGAAGGGTGGTGGGCATTTTATTTAAGAGACATGGTAATTCACAGGGAAACATGAGTTGGGAACTTAATCTTTTTGACCAGCAGGAAGATGTGGTACTTCTACTTTGTTCCATTAGTCTGCACATCTTGTCTGCCCCACCCCACCTACAACCTTACACAAAACATAAATAGGATTTCAGGATACCTTCCAGAGAATCCATGATGTGTCTTTAGTTTTAGGGGAGACCTGTGGCCTTACAGGTATTTGTTTATAAAGGTTTTATCCAGTTGTTAGTGGGTAGGCACTCCCCACCCCCAACCGTTTACCAAGGATGGATATTAGAATCTGCCCTTGAGGATTTTAGAGATTTTGTAGAACGAATATCTTACTTAAATAGTACGTGTTTTGGAAAGCTGGAAGTGGGTGTTCAAATGGCATTGAAAATATTAAGTAATTACTTAAAGGCTTATTTTATAATAGGTGGCAATTTTGGAGGTAGCCCTGGTTATGGAGGAGGAAGAGGAGGATATGGTGGTGGAGGACCTGGATATGGCAACCAGGGTGGGGGCTACGGAGGTGGTTATGACAACTATGGAGGAGGTAATAAATTCACCTGCATCTTTATGTGGGAATTTGGATTGGAATTAATGATTTTCAACACGTGAGATTTTTCATTTCATTGTTGTTGATGGTTGTCTTTTAAAAAAAAAATGTAGAATTGTAGATAGGTGTTTTGCATTTATTCTGATTTGTTTCTGTGGGAATTTTAAGTACTTAGCATGTACCACTGGTTTAATATTTGGTTGTGTTATGGGTTTATTGTACAGAAATTTCCAAATTTTTTTACAGGAAATTATGGAAGTGGAAATTATAATGATTTTGGAAATTATAACCAGCAACCTTCTAACTACGGTCCAATGAAGAGTGGAAACTTTGGTGGTAGCAGAAACATGGGAGGACCATATGGTGGAGGTAATTTATTAGATTTTTCAAATTTGTGATGAAAATATTAAGTGTTCCATGACTTTGAAGAAAGATAACTTTCAAGTTTATTTATGCTTGGGTAACACTTCCCATCAAATACAGTGTTATTGAGAGTAAATTTTTGGGAAAATAAAAATGTAACATCACTGGGGGGATTGTTGTGGTGGGATGTTCAGTGATATAAAATATTTTGGGGTTAGTGAAGTGGATTAGATGTTTTCAGTGGCTTTGGCTGATTAAGAAAAAGCCAGATAAAATTGCTGAGCATATTGCAAGTGGTGTAAATTTTGTATGACTCTTAGAAAGCTAATTTAGTAAATCTGAACTTTTCGTTCAAATCATCGTTGAGAGTTGTTAGTGGGACAGAAATAGATTCCTTATGTTTCTTATGCTGGGTATACTTTCTTAAAAAATCTTTTAAATGATCATGGAAGAGAGCCCTCTAAAGGAGAAGCAGTAGTAAAATGTTTTCAAGTTTAAAGGAAAAAATTGAAAAATCTGTGAATCTGGATAATTTAATCTTGAGTTAATGAGGCTAACTAGAAACAAGTATGGTCTCTGATCTGCATGTTTTAGGGAGTGTATGGCTGTAAAATAAAATCAACTCTAGAACTTGGGAAATCAAAATAAGTTTGCTTTCTCTTGTTCTAATAATTCTAGGAAACTATGGTCCAGGAGGCAGTGGAGGAAGTGGGGGTTATGGAGGGAGAAGCCGATATTGAGCTTCTTCCTATTTACCATGGGTAAGTAGCTTTTAAGTTTCACGTTATTAATGTCTTGGGAGACCTAGCTGCCAGGAGTTAAAAGCTTTTTAGGATCATGTTATCTTTCCTTAAAATCTGGTTAGATGGATAATTTCATAACCTATTTTTTTTTTACTCTTTACTTCTGTTGAAACAGGCTTCACTGTATAAATAGGAGAGGATGAGAGCCCAGAGGTAACAGAACAGCTTCAGGTTATCGAAATAACAATGTTAAGGAAACTCTTATCTCAGTCATGCATAAATATGCAGTGATATGGCAGAAGACACCAGAGCAGATGCAGAGAGCCATTTTGTGAATGGATTGGATTATTTAATAACATTACCTTACTGTGGAGGAAGGATTGTAAAAAAAAAAAAAAAAATGCCTTTGAGACAGTTTCTTAGCTTTTTAATTGTTGTTTCTTTCTAGTGGTCTTTGTAAGAGTGTAGAAGCATTCCTTCTTTGATAATGTTAAATTTGTAAGTTTCAGGTGACATGTGAAACCTTTTTTAAGATTTTTCTCAAAGTTTTGAAAAGCTATTAGCCAGGATCATGGTGTAATAAGACATAACGTTTTTCCTTTAAAAAAAATTTAAGTGCGTGTGTAGAGTTAAGAAGCTGTTGTACATTTATGATTTAATAAAATAATTCTAAAGGAAATTGTGTAATTATAGACTTTTTATTTTAAATAAGTTAAGGAGTGGGTAGTATAATTAAGGTCCATTGCAAAGCTGTTGTTATATTTGTGTAAGATAAATGCTGGTCAGATACAAGTGTGTTGTCTGCAATTCATCAGGATTAAATTATCTAGATAACTTAAGGGATATCTCTGCAAGGAGAAACACCTTTTTAGATCTTTTAGATGCTGCTTCTTCAATGCAAGGAAAGGAAATAACCCCAGCGAGGTACTCTTCAGGGATACAGGTCTAGTACAAGAGAACTCTTGACGGCTACTAAGTTCAGCCAGTCTTAAGAAACTGTGCTGTTTCTACAAAGCTTTAACTACAGTAGTTTATAAGGATGCCAACGAAAGCTGAGGGTGTAGAGCAAAATAGTTCTAAGCTTCAGTTAAACTTCTTTAGGTAAGATCTCATTTACTTTTCCTTTCTTAATTTTCCTCCCCAAAAGATAAACTAATACTCTTTAATGGTCTTTCAGTATAGTGGTTCTCATGTAGTTTAACATAGCTATAAATTGAGTTTAACAATTTATAAACTCAAGAGAATAATTTTATAAACCCTGTTTTCCAATCTGTCATTTACTTAAATTATTTTGGTTGTTTTTTTTTCCCTTTTTTTTCCTTCTTTCCCACCCCCCCTCCCCTTCTATGAAGATTCAGGTGCTTAACATATCATTTTTTTCCCTGCTGGAATTTTAGCATTGATATGAACCATGGACACGTATATTCTGCTGCCACAAAGACTGTAAAGTGCTTCATTTCAACAGCTGAGGCAAGCCAAGTGATCATTAATAAAGCTTTTCTTGGTTCCTTCAGTGGTGTTGGTAGTGAAATGGTAGGTAAAAGTTAGGCTGCAAGTTGAATGAATCATGAAATTTCCCATCGTTACACCCTTGTGTATTCACATTTCTTGGATCAAGCGTTTTGAGTGAACTAGGGATTTTTTTTTTTATTAAAAATAAAGACGTTTTGTTCTTCTGTTATTTTGATACGGTTCTAGCTTTACATGCTTATCAGGATCAGGCTAAGGAGAAGGTAGGGCAAGATGGTTAAATCTACTTTCAGATAACTTATATTTATGAATAAAAGTGTCTACATTATAAATCTTGTATGTATCTAATTCTAAATACTTAGGTTTAAATGTGGTAATTCTTTCCCAATCCCTAACCTATAGGAGAGATGTAGGTTGGCTGCTGAAGTTTCATTTCTTAGATGTCATCAGAGATTGATTGCCTGGCTTTATTGCCTTTTCAGGAATATGATAATCAGGGCATATTCTACTGTATGCACCTGTGAGTCTTCTTTGATCCTAAGACCACCACTGAAATTATTTAGGTTCTTTGGACAAACATGATAAACTTCTTCAGATACTTTTTTTTTCCTTTGGCAGGAAGGTGTCTTGCTGCAGGTAACTAATGAAGAAGTGTTCAACCACAGAATCTTCAAGAAATAAGAAATTCTGTACCATCTGAAAGTAGTTCTTGTTGGTGCCTTCATTTTAAAAAGCACTCTTTAAGATTAAAGGGAAATGTTTTCTGATAAAATAACAGACTTCATTTAGTACAGGTTCTTAATATAAAACAATTACAAATTGAGTATTGTTTGTAACAGAGTAACATCAGTTCAGCTAGAGAGAGAAATGTATCGTGTTTTGAATTAGGTTTTGTGAGTAGACAGATTAAAATTCTATTTTAAATATAAAGTTTATTAAAATAAATACTTTTGTATTCAAATACTTGGTGTAATGTTTACACATAAAATGTGAATCTTGTTCTATGAACATTAAGTTGTCTAAAGGATTGCCATCCACTAGATTTCTAAAGCAGTTTCACAAAGCAATGCATATTGCCATTTTCCTTTCAATATGGATAGACAAACGAGAAAAGCACTGTGGACATTATTGGCTGTCCCTAATAAAATGCCATTCTTTATACACTGTATATTCAGCGTTTGAATAATGCTACAGATTTCTGGCTTTGCCTTGTATGTTTAACATTGCTGGTGGTGTTTTAAAAGTCATTACAGATTCTAACCAGCTAAAGTGGTCCAACCAAGTTTAAGTGGCTATGCAAAAGGCACTGAGACAAAAATCTGTCATTAGTTTCTCTCAAATGTGAATTAGCTCTGTTTCGTTATACACTTAGTATCAGGTGGTTGTCTTGAAGGGTTAAACATGGTGGATAAAATTTAATAGCAAGCAGTGAGTTTCTTACTTGGATGTTCACCTGAAATGATGAAAAACCAGAAAAATAGTAGGGGACAAAGTAAAGTTGACTTGTTCTAACTATCTCTTGGTTTTGATATGAGGTATCTTACAGGTAAGTCAAACTAATGATGGCTAACGGAAGATGAGCTTTGCGTCCATTGTCAGCTATAAATTTGTTTACATTTGGCTGTGGATTTACTAGGAAAAAATAATTCTTAATGTCTTAAAAATGTCTAGCTCTTCAAAGAAGTTAACTTTTGAAGATAAATCAAGTTGGTATAATACAACCCTAAAATACCCAGCATTTAACACTAGCACAAATAGGGGAAGACATCTGTATTATGTATTAACGGGGCGAAATGACCTAGTTTATTGAAACATGCAATAGGTAATGTTGAGTATTTTGTGTGTGTATATGTTGTTGAGCTGCTAATTTTCTTTTAGAAATTGAGATTTAAGGACGGTTTTGTTCTAAAAGGAAATATTTTAGAGAACTTAAATTTTCACCTCACTGTTTTTGTAGGTCAGCAATTTGGAAACAGCTTAGCTGTGCGATTTCTAGCTGAAGCTTAGGGTTGTGTGTAAGTCAGGGAAAACATGACTTGGGCTGGAATATTTGAATCCAAAATGGCCTGCTGACAGGACTGAAGGTTGGTACTGGCTATTTCCTTTACCCATAGTGAAACAACAAAAGAATCCTCAAAATACAACCAGTGTTTTTGTAAGTTGTGATCACAGTGTGGGAGGGGAGGGTTTTTTTACTCATATGACGACCAAAAAGCACGGTATTTGGGAGCCATCTTGGGGGATGGCTCCCATACCTGGAGTGTTTTCCTCTTTGGTAAAAGCTTTTGAAATTGGATCTTCTGTGTGGTTTTCAGTATTGCGATTAAGTGCATGAGTACGTTTAAGTTGGTCTGAAGTGATTCTTAATATTTAAAAGTACTGAGGCAATTAAGGGAGGCTTTAAAAGAATTGTGTCTTGGTTCCTTAGTAATGACAATTACTAGTTCAAACGTGTGGATATGTGGTGCCTTTGCAGAAGGTAGAAAACATCACTAATCTCAGTATACCCAAAGTGCATGTGTACATTGTGGCTTAGTTATATTTTAAATCAGTCTAAAGTTTGGAACAAATATTCTCAGGTGGTATACCCAATGATTTTTTTTTTTTTTTTTTTTTGCCGTACGCGGGCCTCTCACTGTTGTGGCCTCTCCCGTTGCGGAGCACAGGCTCCGGATGCGCAGGCTCAGCGGCCATGGCTCACGGGCCTAGCCGCTTCGTGGCATGTGGGATCTTCCCGGACTGGGGCACGAACCCGTGTACCCTGCGTCGGCAGGCGGACTCTCAACCACTGCGCCACCAGGGAAGTCCCCCTACCCAATGATTCTAATGCTGCTCTGCTATTACTGCAACTAAACTATTTAAGTGAAAAATATTTAAATTATTAAGCACTAATATGTACTCCATAGGATGACTTTGTTCACTTTGTTGTTCTGGCAGCTGGGCTGACTTCTTAACTGCTCCTGTATTCTAAAGGTCAGTGCTGAACTGGAGCCAGCCTAGAAATGGAACCCAGATATCCAAATCATGTTGAGCACACGTTGCTTGAAGATTACACGCAATAGTTCTAATTTCCCTGTGAGGATTTCATCATGGCCTGTTGTTAGCTACGAAAAGTAAATAAGGTTTTAATAGGAAAAGGACAAATGCGATGCTGAGCGCCTGTCGGAACCAGATTTCACTTTTAATTCTCAACTGATGTAATTCTATGACAAAGGGATGATTTCAGGAATAAAAGTATTTTCTATAGGTAAGGAAGGTAAGACTGCTTTTATGTTGGGAGTAGTAAAAAATGTAAGTTTGGGCCAGTCCACTGAAATCAGGAGGGAAAATGATGCCTAGCAAAAAACATGCTTCAAAGAGGCCGAAGGCCAGTTATACAGACTACCAGATTTACAGGTGTAAACACTGCTGATCTTACCTAGTTCTATGGGTCCTTTTGCGGCTACAGTCTGTATTTAAACCCCCAAACAAATACTTGGAGACACTTGGGAACTTAAGTTTATCATCCCCCAACCTTGACTGATGGAACTGTTTCTCAATTCAAGTAAGTCTTCACTGTTTATCCATGTCTTGTTCAGATTAGCTGAAGAGTGATTTCACTACTTAAGGAATGGGTCAGATAGGTCAGATAGCTAACAGCTGTTCAACAATCAGTAAAGTTAAAATGCATATGGCTTCCATTAGAACTTGATATTTTGATCTGTTTATAAAAGCTTGAGAATCAAATTTTCTCAACACTCCACCTATTCCTTTCAACTGATAAAACCTGGCTTTTTTTTTTTTTTTTTTTAAGACGACTGAACTAGCAGAATATTCAATCTTGGTGTATCTTAATCTGTAAGTAGGGGGCTTAGGCTAAAATAGTGGTGTGAAATTTTCACTGCTGACATCAGTAATGGAAAGCAGTGTGATATTTGTTCAAAGGGACTGTCCAGAAACTAGCCTATGGCAAATGAGATGAAACTGGCTGGTGAAAGCTGCATTCGTTGACCTTTGGTCACAGTGCACCAAATACCTCATGGATCTCAAATTTTCAGTTGCTGTGAATGTTTTGAATCCCAGCTGTCTCTGCTGTGTGCCTCTTTTTTGCCCATTTGATGTTCTTGATATTTTGCCCATTTGATGTTCTTGATTGGGGAGAATGCTGAGCCTGAAAAGAGCAAGCACTGAAATTGAGCAAACTGGGATACCTGCAGTTTCAAAACTTATAATTGGCTGTGGCATTTTACATTGTATGTAGACTTGAAAGAATGTGCCTTGAAGCTCTGTATTTAAGAAGCTAAGACATCTGAGGTGGGCTCCCTTGCAAAAAGCCAGCCTGTCACCATTGAAAAAGTGGTTATTGCACAAAACTGGTCAGAAGAGCGAAACTTGCATCTAGAAGCATTTTGCTACTACGTGGTGCTTGGAACAAATTCCTAGCTCCAACTTAAAGTATAAAGGTTTACTATAAAAACCCACACCCTGCATTTCTGGAACCCAAAATAACTTTGACTTGTGACATTTATGTTTTTGGGCAATTATAACCGCAGAAAACATCTGACAACCTTGATTCTAATTTTGATATTAGACTGTTCATGTTAATGTTCTCAAACCTTGACAGGGCAGTTGTCTTCAGAAAATTCTTGAGGTTTCATTTCAAGTGCCATTCCTATTGTCCTTTTTATCAAATGGCTGTCTTTTTGCCTCTTTGAATATCTTTCATTTTGCTTCAGTATTTTCATTTCTTTAAAGTCTGTGCTTATCATCCCTTAGTGGTGGCCTGCGTTCTTGTAGGGCCTCCTGTACATGCTTGATTAAATCTTTCCATATTTAAGCAAGTTAGGGTTTTTTTTTTGGTGTGAGCTGTCAGTGTTCCAGATGTGGAGCTATCCCTACAGGCTGGCTTTTACTGCCAGGGAATTAGTCCTATTTCTGTATATGCAGGCAACTCTAGTTATGGGAGGCACTTTGTCTTCAGGTGTTAAAGCCTAATGCAGTAATATTTTAAAGCTCCAGTTTGTTTTGTTTGGGCATCCTGGTGTAGAGCTTGGTCTATTTCATGTCATGTTTTGTGAGTTAGGTCTAAGGGGGGGGGGGGGGATTTCGCTTGTCAGTTCAGTGTTGACTATATTCGGTTTGACTTGAGTCTGATCAATTTGTGTAGTTTTTAAAATTCAACACTGCTGCCCGATTTGCTAGATATTCACCTGTGTTTTTAAATGTGGGTATTTTGGAAGAGAAGTTTGCTTAGGATTTCTGTATAAAAGGGGAAAGTTAGTACTTTATAAAATCAAATACAAAATTTATTTCCACAGAAAAAGCTACATAAGTTTTCATCTATTAAGTTAAAACAGTTCTTGAAAACTCTAAATGAAAATATTTTAAATCATAAAAACATGTTTTGAAATGTGTTTGCTCTCTTTGAAGGGACCATCTTACTAAGAAATGGCTAGTGAAAGTTACCAAGTTTTCACGTCACCCTATTTCTACATTAGTTCATGAAACAGGCCCCCAAGTCTGATATTGAAGTCCTAAACTGGTCCATATAAGCTTCAAAATGTAGCCTTAATTGAGTGATTCAAGTAGCAGTAGATAACACTTGAGCTAAACTTCAAAGCAGATTCAATGGGTTTTGATCAGTTTCTGAACATTACGACTTTTGCATATGGATGGAATCCATCTTCAATTTCTTCTCTCACTTTTTCGTTTTCCTTTTTGGTTTTCCTTTTTTTGGCCTGGGGTCACCAATTCCTTGGGTACAATCAAAACACTTCCATCACGGCTGCACTGAAGAGCATACTGGTTTGGATTGACTGGCCTACCTTCATCATCTCTTAACCTACTAAAAACATCGTGATAGAGATCGTGCAGTTTCTGTTTCATTATATTTATAGCTTTGTGACACTGGGATCGCTCTCTCTTAAGGGTTTCCTTCTTTGCTTGCAAGTTACATATGTCATCTTCCAGATTCAAAATTACATCCAGTTTGCGCCTACGGCAGTTCTGAGCAGCAACTTTATTCTTCCCTCTTCGTCTAATATCACGGATGAGCGACACTTGAAAATCTGTCAGGTAGTACCTGCTTAGCATGCTGTTGAAAGAATCTACAGGCATCTGGACAATTTCATCCACAGAAAAAGGGATGTGCAGAGCTTTAGCACGCCGTTCATCACGGCTTAAGTTTCTGTCTGTGTCATTGAGGTACCCACGCCTTATTTTCTGTGACTTCCCAGGCCACGAAAAAGATTCATAAGTGGATTCTAGTGCACTTGGCTGTAAGTGGTAAGTGTGGTTATGTAATACGGGTTGAAATGCAAAGTCCCCATGAAAATGAGAATCACTTCTGTGATCCATGTGACAAAGTTTAGTGGGCTCTGGGTAGTAGCCTCCTACAGCCCCTTCTAAGTCACGGTGGGAAAGAGATTCACTACTAGAACGTGAAGCACCTTCACATACAGAGCGTGAGGAGTTAGACTTGGTGACAGAGGTGCTATTGTGGCTTGAGTTTAAGGAAAGCCCAGAATCAGAATCTGGTTCTTCAAAAAGCTGAGAAACTTCCATTGGATCAAAACCTTCTTCTGTGGCCAAAGACATTAAATTTATCTCATCAAATACGTTTACATCAAGGTCATACAGAAGGTCTTGGTTTGTTAGGTCCCTCATCTGATTGTCAAATGGAAGAAATCCTGGCAAATTAGTTCCAGCAAGGGTCTGTTCAGGATTGGTAAGAGGAGAATTTAACTGCAGAAATAGTTCTTGTGGCTGTGAAGTCCTTGCTACTGGATCCCTTCTAAATGTATTGTCAGGACACAACAACATGGCCTCATGGAGATTTACATCGTGACTTACAGCCTGGTTATAATTTGCATGTGTAGGAGAATTCATGCCATCATTGATACTTCCTGGGAGAGCACTGTCTCCCAGTGAGATGCCCTGAAAAAGGAAAGGAAAAAAGAGCACTATAAATAATGTAAAACTATTTTAATAGCAGTTATAGTACCTAATACAGTACTTGTTCTTCTCTTGTGTTAATTCCTCTATGTAAGTAAGGATATGCTGTTGGCTACGAATAACTTCCCTTAGTTAAATAATGCAGGCAATAGAATACATGATGTGAGCCCAGGTGAGAATATGCTATGTCAGGAAAGATCTGTTTTTTGAACATCATGGGAAATTAGAAAGATTTATGTTAGTGTGAAAGCAGGTCTTGTTATTCAAAAATTCTAATATCTTACTAGTGAAACAGTCTTAACTGCAGGGAGAGAGGTATCTAAAAGCAAATTGGACCAGCATAAAGTGTAATGCCAGAAAAACTAAGGTGTGCCTTAGTTTGTCAAGTTGTGTACTGCCGTTTTGATTCAATATGGATTTTATGAATTTGATTTTATATCTTTATGATTATTTGGAAGGGGGAACTATACATATTTGGCTAATTCTCCAAAGAAGTGTTTCTATAAGAAGTAAATCTTAAGTCTGTGCTTAAATAATGCACTAGAAACCGTTATCTAAGTATTAGTTTAAACTGCTATGTATCCTAGGTAATAAGGTTGTGTTTATTCACAGAGAGATCACTGCAGATATTTTTCCTGCAAGGATAAAAGCCAAGATTCCCATTACCTCCAGTGGATTTTCAGGCTGTGATGAAAGCAACTGAAATAAGTCTTCCAGAGAGAAAAATGTGTCTGTTCCATTTCGATGTATCTAGAAAAAGAAGGTGCATCATTCACTTAAACAACTGAAGTGGTTGACTGGGGCTTTTAGGCTTAATCTGGAAAGGGTAACCAGGTGTTAACATCCATGCTGGATTTTTATCTCTAGTTTGAAATTTTTACGTTCTATTCCTTTTTTAGTACTTAGTATTTTAACATCCTGCTGTAAACAACCTTTAACTTGATGACTCCTCTATTCCTGCCCTAACCGTTCTTCATCTTATGTCTTTAGCTTATATTCTTAGTTCCACCTTATGTGTCCCTCTCCACCCAACTTTCCAAATTGATAACAAGATATTTAGAGTTACCAAAGTTCTGTCAACTTCTTGTTATTGCTATGTCTCCTGCCTTAAGGGTTTAAGTTTGTTGAAGGGTTTAAGTTTGTTGAAATAATTACTTTGATAGTTCTCTGGAGTGGCTCCAGGAACTCTTTAGTCTTAAGTGATAGTTTATCTCTCAAGCTTAATGTTTTCCTTCAGCCCTGTCTTATGGCATTTATTACTACTGATATGCTATCGGTCTGTCATTTTATAACAGCTAATCTTTTTTTCTCTTGGGTAGTTTTAAAGATTTTTTTTCTTAGTCTTTGTTGCCCTGCCATTTCACTGTGATATGTCTGGGATTTAACTTACTCTGCTTGGGACTCTGTATTCCTCTGAGACATAAGATCATTTTAATTTTGGATATATTCTGCCATAAACTCTCTGAATACTGCTTCTCCTTCATACTTCCCTGCCTCTCCTGGGACTCCTATTAGAAATAATTTAGGTTTTTGTATTCTATCACTTTTTTCTTTTTATATGTAAAGGTGAGCTCGTCTTTGTTGAGAACAGTTTCTATAGCAGTGACACATACCAAGGGTTTATGATCCAGGTTTTATACTTTTCTCTGCAAGGACCAGTTCTTCTTGGGGACTCTTCAGCCTTGGTGCCTGATTGTCTTAAATTCTGGATTTTGAGATCCCTCTTTGCTGCTTGTATCTGTAGAGTTCTGTGTCTTGCTTTTGAGTTCACTTATACATGTGAAGATATTATGCATTCTGTCTTATCCAGGATTTGTGCATCTGATGTGTCAAAGGGATGTCTTTACATGTTAGCAAGTTCATATTCCTGACTCGTGCTGTGTGTAACTGCCATCCCCAACTTTTTACTTTAGGGGTTTCTTTCTCTGTAAAATACCTTGGGTTCTATGAAGCCATGTTTTCAAGGCTTCTATTTCTATGGATGCTATAGGACTTACTTAAGGTAAACTGGTTAATAAGATTTCTTGTTCTTCTTTAACCGGCAAACGACACATTCTTACATTCTTAGTGGGTAGCAGACTTCTTCACCAGTTGGATTATTTAAAATGATTCCTAGTTAAGAAATTTCATAAACCTGATTCATCAGTCCTGGCCAGCCATTGACCAAAATCTGCCTGATGGTCACAAGTGTGTGAGAATGAGTAACAACATCAGCACAAATCTGCATTCCTGCAAAAACAATCCTTAACTGGAGGTAAATAAATAACACTTCATAGAAAAGAAACCCTTAATATGTAGAACATACAAATATGATGTATGAAGATCATTCTGCTTAAAATGAATTATGGACTGATCCTTAGTCAAAGATGTGTTTCATTAGATACCTGTTTTCCTCTTCAGTGCCCCTGGAGATAGAGGTCTGAGGAGCTAGCCCCCTGGGTGATCCACAGGAGACAGAGGCAAGAGATGGGAGGGTGCAAGGTGTGACAGAGTCCCTTAGACACCTCATCGAGCTGTATTTCTCCCCTTTCTGCTCTTGAGGGTGGTATTGGCTGTGGTGGCTTCAGGTAACTGCTAGTCCATGGGGGGGGGGGGGCTTCCTTCTTTCTTTGTGTTTCCCTTAAGTTTAACTGCCTTTACCTCTTAAAAAAAATCTCATTCACTTCTCTTCAGAATCTCACGGGCTGATGCCTTCTACTTGAGGGCTTTAACTATGGACAGCATTCTGTTTGCAGTCATCCTCCTTCCTAAATCTTCACATAAAATACAAACAGTTCTATTTTTCCTCAAGAATTCACTGCATTTTGAACAGAGATCACTAGGAGTTTATACCTTTTAAAAGATAAAGCAATATATAAATTCAACTTGTCTTTAGTGAGAGGAAAGTACCTTCAGAGCAGTATATATTCCTATATATACTGTGTATTTTACTTCATTAACAGTTAGCCAAGTCCAGGCTTGCAGTGGGGCTAGAAAGAACTTACTGTTAAAGAGTGAATTATGTCAGTCATCCTAGGTATTTTCAAATGCTAGTGATTCACTTTGGTCACAGACAACTCCCTCCTAAGTAACATATCTCAGTACGAGAGCAGACGCGTTGTTAGACGCTTCTACAAGAAATGTATATAATTGTCATGTCATGTTCTAAGTGATGTGTTTCTAGAAGGTTTTGTTCAAATTGATGTTTGTCTCAAGTCAAATTTTAAATTCTGAGGAAAGCTCCCTACTTCATCTATCTCTTCATTATTATTTAACGAGTGCCTGTTATCTAGCAGTGATAGTAACTACCTTAGTTACTATAGGTAATTCTAGAGAACACAGTTGCTACTTTTCTGGGAAGTCTGGTGAAGGGGTGTAATTGCAAAGACATAACCAAGAGCATAAATCTATACACAGTGAAGTGGTAAAGAGACTCGTAAAAACATCTTTTGCCTCAAAAAAACTTGGGAGGCATTCAGGAAAGTGAGCTGAAATGTCTCCTTCAAAACAAATATGGTTCTTTCAGTGTTCACTGGCACTGATGTGTGTGTATAAGCAGGTGGTAAAGCCACAGGAAGGTACATGAATTACAAGGAAAACACAAGGCCTGGGGAGAACAACAGTGGGTAAGAGCAGAGGCAGATGGAAACACCTGCATTTCACAGTGAAATGCCAGGCTGCAATGGGATCCTCAACTGTAGGTCATAAAAGTGTTGAACAGCCTGAGAGGTAAAGTGAAAATGGGAGGGTTCCTTGGGGTGAGCTCCCCACTGTGAGACTAGCAAAAAGGGACTTAGAAACCACATAGAAACATGGTGTGTTTAGGGAACACAGCAGATATGCAGCCAGAGCTTGCCTGAAAAATGAGGGCAAGAGGCCAAGCAAGGGCTTGTTAGAGAAGTGATTGGACTGATAAAGGTGGTGAGGTGCAGGTTTCCAGGGCCAGCACGTGGTTGAGAGGCCACCTGGAGGTGGGGGTGCATGTGTCCTTGTGAAGAGAAGAGCAGGTGAAGGACTCCCAGCTGGGCGGTGGGGTCTCTCCAAAGAACCTGTGATGTGAAAGAGCCCATCCAACAGAGAAGCAGTTCTAAATAACATCCTACAGTCCAGGGAAAACAGTTTCAGGCTGGCACCAGTCAAGGAACACCTTTCCTAAGCTCCTACCACCCATCACACCTTCAGCTCCAAGACGGCTGGCTGTACAAGCAAGGGAGGAAGAACTGGGGAAGAAGAGAAGCTGGCCACACACACCCCTTTCCACTCAGCCAGGCTTTGAGGCTGCAGCAGGGATAGGTGGGGAAAAACTAAATTTCAGTTCAGTTTTTAACACTGGTTATATTTATCAACTGCTGCACTGGGATGACCGGAGAGAAATTTTTGTCTTATTATCTAGAAGTCACAGGGTCTGTCCCTAGAACAGCTTAGAACAGGCTGGAGGGGGTAGGGGGTGGGGGGCGTGGTGGGTGGGCAAAGGGAGCAGAGCTGTTTTCTAACTCCACTGTCAATCGTGATGTTCGGTGTGATGTTACATAGGTAAGGCTACAATGATGGTGGGCTGTCTGAGAAGGGCCAAGGCATGGCCCAAATGCCACCTGGGGCAGTTCAGGGCTGAGAGACCCATCAGGGCAAGACCTGCAAGGGTGCCCGGGTAAGTGTCAAGTGGCTAAAGGTCTGTGGAACCTCCAGACCCGTCTGGAGCATTTGTTTGCCAGGCTTGTGGGCTATGACCTCAGCAGGGCTGAGCAGAATTATGTTCCAAGTGAAAGAAGGGAGAAAGCACAGGCTACAGGAAGAATCCATCCCTTCAGCCTAGCTTCTGGAGTTCATCTTTCTACACACCCTTTTCACTGCTGGTGAGTGTGGTTATAGAAAGGAGCCAAGGAGGTTATCCTACTCGGCCTGGTCAAAGATGCAAAGTGGGCTCCTGGACTGCCCCTTCAGCATGGCATACCAGGAGACTGAGTGAGGACTTGCGCCCGAGTCCCAGCTGACTGAGGGTGATAATGCCTGCAGGGGCCAACCTGGCTGCTTCTGCAAATGGTTGGCTGGTTGAAGATTCCTGGGTTCAGGATGCCAGCCATCTCTTTATCCCTTGCAAACACAACAAAACCTGCTAGCAAGTTTCTGGATGGGTGTCTGTGAGTTTAACCAGATGTAATGTTCTGTGGACTGATTCCTTTGTCAACCAAATAACCACATCCACAGTTTTATAAAAACATGTATTTTCATATATCAGATTTACTTAACGGTAAGGCATACATATACAAAATTCATTCTCAACACAAACTATCAAAAGCCGTAAAATCTACCTTAAAGCCAAAATGGTACGGCCAGGATATTCTAACTTGCTTACCTCGTTTCTAGGTTCAGAGGTCTTTTCTGCTTCCCAGGCAGGTTTATCTGCTACTTTATTTTCATCTTCATTCTTCTGCTGTAGTGATTTCTCCCTCTGGGTTGATGCTCTTTGCTCATTTTCCTCATGCTGGGACCTGTGATCCACAGCTCTTAGTACCTCATTCTCCTATAAAAGGACCCCAAAATGTGCTAAGTACAAATCCGCGTTTCATCAATTAAGTCAAATCTTTAAAACCGTTGTGTACTTAACTGCTCAGTGATCAGGAAAACGCACAAGTCAAAAGCTACGTTATCAAACATTTAATTCTGAAACAAAGGTCAGTTTTGTGTCCTGTCCTTTTTAAGAACTCACTGTGAGACAGGCTGTTCTGATCTGGGTAATTAAAATTATATGCCTTTATAAAGCCCCTGGACTTCAGGGTGGGTTAGAAGAGCTGACTTCACTTTATACATTTCTGTACTGTTTGAATATTTTACAACAAACATGTATTTCTTTTACAATCAGGAAAAAGGTAAATATATTTTTATTTTGAAAAAATAAAGTTAACAATAAAGCTTAAACTAGCATCTCTGATATTTTCAACTATACCTATTTACGCAGATGAGTCCTTCCACCTTTGAGGAGACAAAAGGCAAGAGAATTTTTCTGAACATTCAAATAGTTATTATTTAGCATATACTGTATATTCTGATACTTTCAATTATATTAAAAGTTCTCTGTATAATGTTTCCCCTGTAACATAACATCAAGGCCTCTTAAATCCTTTCAAAGGATCTATTTTTAATTTCTTCCAGCAACAAAACACACTGGACTAATAACTCAAGGACAGCACCACTGCCCCCCACTCTAAACCACATTAGTGTTCATCTTAACAAAAAAAAAGTGAAGGTCAAAGAAATGGAAATCCACAGATGCCAGAAACAAGGAGAGAAATCAATGCAAGAACAGAAAAGGAAGTTGATGTGCTGGTGGCCCACTTGGTTTTACTTGCTTCTCTGTTCACTGTACCAAACTATACAACAAACTCAGCCTCCCTCTTGACACTGGATGCTAGTCTTCCTGCCTCAAATGATCTCTCCGTTCAAGTACTTGATCACAAGGAGCTCGTGTGCTCAAGAACATTGCTTCTGCTACCCTGTCCTCTTTTCTGCGTCAAGTTGTTTCTTGTCTATCAGCTGATTCCCATCAGCCTACTAACACACAATAACACCTCCCATCTTGAAAAGTCCCTCCCTTGGTCCCACATTACTCTTTAGATCCCATCCCATTTTTCTGCTCCTCCGGAGAGCAAAATCCTCTAAGAGTCATCTGTCTCTTTTATCTTGCTTTATTTTTTTTCCGATAGCATTTAGCACCAGCTGATATATTTATTTGTTTGTTGTCTATCCGACTAGTATGCAGATTCCCTGCGGGCAGGGACTCTGCTTGGTTCCTGCTGTATGCCCACTGCCTACCCCTGAGCCTGGCACACAGTAGACCCTTAGTAATAGCTGTTGAATAGATGAACTCCCAAACACAACACCCTAAGACTTTGGTAGGGATCTGATTTCTGATGGGTGAGATACCATAGTCTTGCTCTTTCCTGCAATTAAAACACTGATTCCTATCTAAATTCAGGGAAGAAAGGAAAAGGTAGACTGGTCATCACTCTTTAACCTCAGTCTTTTGCCAAGGGAAGGTTTCTTTTGTTGAACCTTAAGAAAATCTAACTCAAAATTCTAGATTCCTGAGGCAGCTAACTTTGTTTACAAATAAATTTGCTGTTGGTGGGCACTGGAGCTTCTTATCTCTAATTCACATGATCTATTTTAGAGCCATGAAGCAGGGTCCCCTTAATCTGTAATATTTGAGTTAACACATGTGGAGACACACATGAACTTGCAAACATAAGAATGTTATCTTTAACAATATATAAATAAACAATAACAGAGGGAACAGGTGGCTAATACACAACTAGATCAAGCCCATAAGGAAACTGATCAAACTTTTAGAGTGTATGAGAGTTTGGTAACAAAAGTATGTAAGATGGGCCTGCCTAAAAACTCGGGAAGAGGAGAACGGAAGGTAGAGAAATTCTGTACGACTACAAATCACATGGCAAGAAGCAGAAAATAGGTTAAAGGACTTGCCTGGTGGCACAGTGGTAAAGAATCCGCCTGCCAATGCAGGGGACACAGGTTCAAGCCCTGGTCCAGAAAGATCCCACATGCCACGGAACAACTAAGACTGTGTGCCACAACTACTGAGCCTGCGCTCTAGAGCCCGTGAGCCACAACTACTGAAGCCCGCACACCCTATAAAGCCTGCACGCCGCAAGTGTGCCCATGCACCACAACTGCTGAAGCCAACATGCCTAGAGCCCATGCTCCACAAGAGAAGCCACTGCAAAATAAGAAGCCCACGCACCACAATGAACAGTAGCAGCCCCCGCTCACTACAGCTAGAGAGAAAAGCCGGCGTGCAGCAACAAAGGCCCAACGCAGCCAAAAAATAAAAAAAAAATCATAAATGAACGCTAAAATTAGGGAATAAAAATTTGATGAAAATAAGATCAACAGTCTCAAAGCGTCACTCCACAGATTACTTTTTAAACACAAAGAAAAAGATAACACTTTAGGAGAAACCTGGCAAACACCATCTAAACCAAGTGGTCAAATCTATCATCACAATACGGTGATAAACCAAGATGCCTCCTGATACGATATGAAGGATACAATACCACGTCTGTGGTATTCAGCATCTCAGTGTAACGAGGAAACATCAGATAAATCAAAATTGGGAGCCACTTTACAAAATAACTGATTGATGCTCTTCCAAAACTTAAAGGTCAAGAACTGAAATACCTTTTCCAGATTAAAGATAACTTACGAGATTTGAGAACTAAATGCAATGTGTGATCTTGGGTTAGATGCAGACCCAGGAGAAAAAGTAGTTTACACAGGACGTTACTGGGGCAATAGATAAAATCTGAATATGGACAACAGATTATAGTCTTAAGCTTATGTTAAATTTTCCTGATTTTGATTAATTGGTTATAGAAAAAATCATTTTGTAGGAAATACTATACACAATAGCTTCAATTCATCCTTAAATGTTTCAGAATGAAATAATTATATGTGTATAGAGATGTAATTATAAATAGGTAACTCAAACGGGGCAAAATGTAAACAATAGGTAAATCTAAGTAAGGGATATATACTATTCTTACGACTTTAAAGTTTGAAATTATATCTGATTAAAGCTATCCCAAAAATCCCTACATAGCAAAATCACTTTGGCCAGGGCAACAGCAAAAGGTAGACTCAGGAAAACTATTCTTCCATTATAATTTCTGTTCATCTTTATTTTTCCCCCAAAGTATATATAGTCATATCAACTGCTTTACTAATTATTTTCACCTCTTCCTTCCCAACATTTAAATTTATTTCATTTTCTTGTCTAGTTGCTTTGATCATGCTTCCAGAATACTCTTCAATAACAATGGTGATACCTGACGTAAAAGAGAACACTCTTCGCCCCTCTATTCTCAATAGTCTACTACTTCACTACTTCACTTCTGACACCGGATGTGTGGGTCTTCCATACACCTAGCAATTCTGTGACATCAGCTGGGTGTCCTATAATTTAACTCAGTTCTGACACCATCTAATTGGGGATAATATCAGATCCCATAGCTTAAGGGCTCGGTCTCAAAGACGCCACCTCCCCCTTCAGAGGTTAATTCCAAGTCCAGGTTGTCACCTGTGCCTCCCACCAAGTGCCTATAAATAAAAGGTCCCCACAATCCCTCCTCCTCCAGTTTAATTTGCTAGAGTGGCCCACAGATCTCAGGAAAACAGTTTACTTACTAGATTACCATCTTATTACAAAAGGACAAAACTCAGGAACAAACAGATGCCTAAGAGCAAGGATTGTGGGAAGGGGCACAGAGCCTCCATGCCTTGCACCACTCTTCCAGCACCTCCACGTGTTCCCCAACCTGAAAGATCTCCAAACCCCACCCTTCTGGTTTTGTTTTTTTTTTTTTCCCTTCTGGTTTTTTATGGAGGCTTCATTACACAGGCATGGTTGATCAAATGATTGGCTATTAGTGACTTAACTCAGTCTTCAGTTGCTTCCCCAGAGGTCTGGGAGATGGGGTTTAAAATTCCAACCCTCTCATCACTTGGTTGGTTCCCCTGGCAACCAGCCCCCATCCTTAGGGGGCTCTCCAAAAGTCACCTCATTAACATAAGTCAGGTGTGGTTAGAAGGGGCATGTTATGAAGAGGAAGACACTCCTTTCACTTTTATGGCTCTGGAGCTATTTCAGGAACTGAGGACTGAAAGACCAAATACTGTAACAAAAGTTGCTCCCATTGCTCTTAATGCTTAGGAAATTCCAAGGTCTTTGATAGCTCTGCCAAATGGGGACTGAGGGGGAGATGAGGACCAAATACACACTAAATCACATGATCACACCTGACATTCTTTATTTTTATTTTAATGTTTCACCAATAAGGATAACATGCAGTTTTATTTGAGATTCAAGTCTTTTTTAAAGTCGTTCATTCAATCAATACATATTAAGTGCCAAATATTGGGTTGGCCAAAAAGTTTGTTCGGGTTTTTCGTAAGATGTTATGGAAAAATCCAAATAAATTTTTTGGCCAACCCAATACTATGCTATTGATAGATGCTGGGGATACAATAGTGAAAAAAGAATTCTAGACTGCCCCTTCAGAGCTTACATTCTAAAGGGAGAGGGAGCTCAAAATACAAGTGAACTAAGAAAATTTGCAAGTTATGGCAAGTGAAAGAGAGAAGAGGGGGCCCTCCTTTAAAAGACTGGTTAGGAAAAAAAATAAAAATAAATAAAAATAATAATAAAAGACTGGTTAGGGAAAGCCTCTCAGGGGAGGTGATATTTTAGCTGAGATCTAAAAAAAGAGAAAGAGCTGTGTACAGAGGAGAGAAATGAATACATTCCTGTTACCATAACGTATTTGATTGGTTTCTTAATGATGGATATTTAGATGTTTCCAGTCATTTCTTAAAAAAAAAAAAGATACTAAAATATCCTCACACACACTTATTTGCACTCATGTGCAAGTAGAATAAATTCCTAGAATGTATGCTAGGTCAACAGATAACTTGTATTTTTCATTTGATGGAACGTTTGTGGTAACTTACAATAATCCTACTAACAAAAGTGCCAGTGTGATAGATGAAAACTGGCATCTCGCTGTAGTTTTAATGTCTATTTCTCTTATTATGAATGAGGTTGAACATCTTTCACAAGTTTGAAAGCATTTTTATTTCCTTTTCTGTGAACTATTTGTGGTCTTTTCCATTTTCCTATCTGGGTCTTAGTCTTGATCAGTAGTAGCATAAAATTTTTACTCACCTTCTCCCATTCAGTCTCCGATCGATGCACATATGAAACAAGTGGTGACTATGAAGACAATAGGGGAGAGAATGCCTGAGTACGCCTAAGGATGGAGGCATGAGGAGCAAAAGGGCCAAGGGAGGAAAGTCACAGTCAGAGCAGGAATCTGAGCTTCCTCTGCAGCCACACAGCAAGGGGCAGAAGAGGCAGCGTGAGAGCTGGGGCGAGTCACCCCAGTGCTGAAAGCCTGGTTTCAGAAGAGGGCCCTTTCTGACACTCCAAGCGTCCGTGAATAAGTGGCTATATGATATATCACCCAAACCAGTCCATTTCTGAGAAGGTAAGAGGGTGCTATTAACAATTAAGCTGGACAACAGGCATAAATCAAGACTGTCCCAATGGCCACCCTATCTACGAGGGCACAGGGGAAGAAGACCGCGTGACTGTCAAGAATCTTGGTGGAAGAATAAAAAGCACTGACTGAATGCCAAAGCCCTGGGGAAGACAGATACTTTAACTTGCACAGCCTTAGTTATTCAGTGAGTATTTTTTTTAGCTAGTCCTTCACTTATTCATTCAACAATCATTTACTGACAGCCTACTATAAAGCCAACAGCAACAGGTGTAGTAAGAAGTGACGGACGAGAATTTCCCCAGGTCAGCGTAACGCACATGGTGCTGTGCAACCCAGACGACAGCCCTAAGCTGGGCCTTTACGGAATGCCTCGCCTACCCAGGGCCACCTCACCCAGGGCCACACACTTCCCAAGGCACCCACATCCAAGGACTGAGCAGGGAGGGCCCAAAGGCCTGGCCACCTCGGCCCATCACGGGATAACTGTGATATGCCACTTTAGCCCCAGAGCTCCTGGCTTTGTCAGCCTGCTCCACAGCTTCACTTCTGCCTCTGTCCAATGTGCTTTCTTATACTTCCTTCCGCAGCTGTAAATCCCAAAGGTATTCCCTTAGAAACATCCTGCGCACTAAACTTGGGCTCAGAGTCCCCTTCTCAGAGAACCCAATTTGTGACAGTCAGTAATCTGCAGGGGGGAGAGGGGTGCAGACACCAGGATCTCAAGGCAGGGAGGGGTGGAAGGTCCAACATTATAATATTTCTATTTAGAAAGTGAAAACGGCCTATTGCACTTATAGTATAATTTGCACAGTCTGCAAGGCCCCACGAAAGCCTTGCGGCTAGGAAGGCTCAGGTCCAAAACAGGCTGAGTAAAAGAGGCCCATCCTACTCATACCAGCTATGTGACCTTGACCCGTTCTGACCCTCAGTTTCCGTGTCTGTGATGTGAAAGGGTAATATTTCTAATTCACATTTTAAGGAATTAGTTGAGAAAAAGCATTTTATACATTTTAAGATGCTGTACAGACATTAATCACTACTCCTTTCTACTGCTTTTTCATTCTGAAGAGTTGCAATTAATAACTGGTGACAACTCAATCGAAACCCCAACAGAAAGTGAGTCCAGCCCTTAGTAGCCAGTAATTACTACCTCTTTGCTCTCTTCTTTTCCTGTCTTCCTCAACTCAATGACATGGAACTGAAATAGACGGTACACGTGTTTTATAAGCACTGTTGTATATACTGGAGATTTATGGCCCCTGCCCTTAAAGAATGGGTTAGCTAAACCCATTATTAGGTTACTTTTTATTTGTGTGTAGGTAGGTGATTTTTACTCTCGTGGGGCTGGGACTCAATTAAAAAAAAAAAGGAGAAGAAGAAAGTTTCCACGCTCACCACAGGAAGCCATCATAAACTTGTGAGCTGGGGTGTTTCATCACAACTAAACACCCAGGGACTTGTACTGAACCGGCAGCTGCTGGTAAGGCAGGCCCTGCCCACCACAGCCCTGGCTGTTGGGAGCTGACCCACCCCATCCTCTGCATGGATACAGAACCTTCTCAGTTTGGGCCCCTTAGCTAAAACTGGGTTCTTCTGTCTCTAAAATCCCATGGCTTCTAGGGTTTCTCCTATGACATTTCTTCTGCTCTACGTAAAATTAAAATTATTTGGGTCTCTTCTTTCCTACTGGGCTGTAAACAGCTTTAAAATTTTTTTATTTTATTGGGTTGGCCAAAAAGTTCATTTGGTTTTAGGTAAAAATAAAACACACTTCATTTTCACCAAGAACTTTATCGAACATATTCATTAACCAAACGAACTTTTTGGCCAACCCAATATATTATAGTTGATTAACAACGTTGTATTCATTTCAGGCGTACAGCAGAGTGATTCAGTTATACATATACATGTATCTATTCTTTTTCAAATTATTTTCCCACTTAGGTTACTACAGAATATTAAGCAGAGCTCCCTGTGCTATACAGTAGGTCCTCGTTGGTCATCTATTTAAAATATAGCAGGGTGCACATGTCAATCCCAAACTCCCTAACTATGCCTCCCCCCACCCTTCGCCCCTGGTAACCAGGGCTGTAAACTTCTGACACCTGTCCTGCAGCTGTGAACTCACCTTTGCCACCAACACAGGGAGCAGAGCTGAGCCTGGCATGAAGGTTTTCTGAGACAATGAAGGTAGTGGGAAGGGGAAGAAAGAAAGAAGCAAAGCTGGGCTTTTCTGCTCTCTTTGCTAAGTCTCTGAAGCTCCTGATAACTGGCAACATGATTTCTGAGTCTGTACTTACTCTACTGTATTGGGACCTGAATGGTATGATGGAGAATTTGACCCTGAAAACACTCTTTGTGAACAGTCCCAGCTGGCTTAGCTGGGCCTTTCATTTAGTCATCTGGGGTAGGAAGGACTGAGACCTGCTGTGACCTTCAGGGCTGGATGGACCTTCAAAGACAAACAACAGTGCAGGGCCTATGAGAAGGATGACATCAGAGGGACAGGGGTGAAGGCCAAAGAATTCTCAGGCCCATCTCTAGGCTGGAGGCAAGCTGGAGTCATCAGGTCTAGAGAGAAGCAAGGAGCCAGGTAAAGAGAGACTGTGACCTGTCTGGCCCGGGTGGTATCTAGCAGCAGTTTATAATAATTAGAGCTCACACTTACTGAGCACTCACTGTGGGCCAGGCAACACATACATGATCTCACTTAAGTTGCTTGGCATCCCTGTAAGGTAGGTACTGTTGTTATCTCCTCTTACAAAGGAGGAAACTGAGGTCCAGGGAGGTTAAGCAACTTGCTTTAAGTCACAGAGCTAGTAAGTGACAGGACCAGGGTTTGGCTGCAGGTGCTTTTACTTGATAGCCAGCGCTTGGACACTGCACTGATTCTTGTTTGCCCCTCCAGGTCCCCGCATGTACCCCAGAAGCTGACCCCTGCAAACTCCGGGGCTCCCAGCAAGTTTCACCAATGGGAGGCTGCAGCAGGACACTGGAGGGGGCTGGGGAGAGGGGGGGAGAAGCCCAGGCATTCCTCCCCGTATGCTGGGCTCCGGTAGTCACCGGGTGTCCCAACATCCCGGTCCGCTCCTGTGAGGAGTCATTCACTGAAGACTCTTCATTTGAGCCACTGGGGTGAAGCGTGCCTTTGGTGGGGATGCCAACTGCACAACCACCCATGCTGGCTCCCACTTGCTTCACATAGTTGAGAACAGCAGAGGTGGGAAGAGCTCATGCCGCCCAAATAAAGCAAGTTCCTCTCTGTCTGAATAGCACCGTATCAGGCAGAACAGCTAGCAACAGTGCAAGGCGCTGATCTTACTTGGACTGCGAGTCCAACAAACCAACTGAGAAAAAACGTATCATGAGATAATTGGGGTTAAACACCGACTGGATATTTGGTGATAACAATTTTTTGTTGTCTTTTTTAGATGTGGTAATGGCATTGTGGTGATGTTTGGAAGAGTCCTTATATTTTAGGGATGTACACTAAAATATTTGTAGAAGATTTTGGGAGTTGATGAAGGTTGTGGGAAGAGTGAGAGAGGAACAAAACCAGGCTTTCCTCTTCTCTTGGCTAAGTGCCTGCAAAGAGCTGGTACAAGAATCACAAGAAAATGATGTCTGGGACTTGTTTCAAAATAATAAGGGGAGGGCCAGGGGGAGTGACAGATGACCTAAGACTGTTAAGCTGGTGACAGGGACGGGACTCCATTATCCAATCTCCACTCTCTCCCCTTATTATATGTGCTGGAA
Organism: Phocoena sinus; assembly: GCF_008692025.1. Classification (NCBI taxonomy): domain Eukaryota; kingdom Metazoa; phylum Chordata; class Mammalia; order Artiodactyla; family Phocoenidae; genus Phocoena; species Phocoena sinus. The sequence continues at coordinate 50,179,467 of NC_045771.1, forward strand.
ACTTTCCACCATAACATGTGATATAGACTAAACTCACTTCTGAAGGCCCCTGGAGAAGACAGGGAGGCAGCTAGAAAACGGGCAGGCGTCCTCCACGTGGTCGAAACAGCCATGCAATGTGACTGCCCACCAGGAGAAGCTGGGTATGAAAATAACCAGTTTCTAAACAGGAGCCTCAACACCTAGGACACAAGGGCATGAACGCCAACCTGCAGGCTTTGCTTTTAAAAGGAGCTGCTTCTCCTGCAAGTCACCCCTGGTGCAGGCTGAGGGACCGGGAGAGGGTGGGGCAGGGGAGCAAGAGAGATTCACTTATGGTTCATTTAAGGCTAGATTACTCCAGCAGGCAGGACAGGCCTACTGGCTTTCAAAATGCATGATGTTTTTGTATTTTCTTTATAATAGAAAATTTCAAGCACATAAAATAAACAGAAAGCAGAATACAGTAAGCCCCCCAGGTGCCCATCACACCCAGTGGCAACAATTACCTGCCATTCTTATATCACTAATACTGCCACCCCCTCCCCATCACTCAATTATTCTTTCAGTTTTTAGGCAGGATTTACACCGGCCAGAAATGCATAAACTTTAGCTGTACAATTCTGACAAATGGAGGCACCCATTTAACTCCCACCTCAACTGTGAGGTAGAACATTTCTACCTCCCCAGAAAGTTCTCTGCTATTCTTACATTTTTACCTTAGCATTACCTGTTCTAGAACTTAAGCACGAGTTAATTTTAAACTGCACTTATTTGCAAGTTAGTTCTGCATTCATAATTAGTTTCGGGGGCAAGCTAGTTCCCCAACCCCAGCAAGGAACTAGAGAGATCTGGCTTTAACTTTAAAACAACAGCTGGCGTCCCACAGTGAGAGACTGAGCGAGGAGGCTGGAGCTGCTGCTGGACTGTGCGCTTGCGGGATCTTGGCTCCCAGGCCGGAGGTCGGGCCCGAGCTCCTGTGGTGGGAGCTCCGAGTCCAAACCGCTGGACTAACAGAGAACCTCAGACCCCAGGGAATATCAGTCGGAGTGAGGCCTCCCGGAGGTCCTCATCTCAGCACCAAGACCAGGCTCTGTCCAACTGCCTACAAACTCCAGTGCTGGAGGTCTCAGGCCAAACAACCAGTAAGACAGGAATACAGCACCACCATCAAAAAAAAAAGAAATAACAAAAAAATTTGTCACAGATGAAACAGCAAGGTAAACCCCTATAAGACGAAATAAATGAAGACAAATAGGCAACCTACCTGAAAAAGAATTCAGAGTAATGATAGTAAAGATGATCCAAAATCTCAGAAACAGGGCTTCCCTGGTGGCGGAGTGGTTGAGAGTCCGCCTGCCGGTGCAGGGGACATGGGTTCGTGCCCCGGTCCGGGAAGATCCCACATGCCGCGGAGTGGCTAGGACCATGAGCCATGGCCGCTGAGCCTGTGCATCCGGAGACTGTGCTCCACAATGGGAGAGGCCACAACAGTGAGGAGCCCCGCATACCACAAAACAAACAAACAAACAAACAAAATCTCGGAAACAGAATGGAGAAAATACAAGAAACATTTAACAAGGATCTAGAAGAACTAAAGAGCAAACAAACACTGATGAACAACAGAATTACTGAAATTAAAAATACTCTAGAAGGAATCAATAACAGAATAACTGAGGCAGAAGAACGGATAAGTGAGCTGGAAGATAAAATGGTGGAAATAACTGACAGGGAGCAGAATAAAGAGAAAAGAATGAAAATAATTGAGGACAGTCTCAGAGACCTCTGGGACAACATTAAACGCACCAACATTCGAATTATAGGGGTCCCAGAAGAAGAAGAGAAAAAGAAAGGGTCTGAGAAAATATTTAAAGAGATTATAGTTGAAAACTTCCTTAACATGGAAGAGGAAATAGTCAATCAAGTCCAGGAAGCACAGAGAATACCATACAGGATAAACCCAAAGAGAAACACACTGAGACACATATTAATCAAACCATCAAAAATTAAATACAAAGAAAAAATATTGAAATCAGCGAGGCAAAAGCAACAAATTACATACAAGGGAATCCCCATAAGGTTAACAGCTGACTTTTCAGCAGAATCTCTGCAAGCCAGAAGGGAGTGGCAGACCATATCTAAAGTGATGAAAGGCAAAAAGCTACAACCAAGATTACTCTACCCAGCAAGGATCTCATTTAGATTGCACGGAGAAATCAAAACATTTACAGTTAAGCAAAAGTTAAGAGAATTCAGCACCAACAAACCAGCTTTACAGCAAATGCTAAGGAACTTCTCTAGGCAGGAAACAAAAGAGAAGGAAAACACTTACAATAACAAACCCAAAACAATTAAGAAAATGTAATAGGAATATACATATCGATAACTACCCTAAATGTAAATGGATTAAATGCTCCAACAAAAAGACAAAGAATGGCTGAATGGATACAAAAACAAGACCTGTACATATGCTGTCTACAAGAGACCCACTTCAGACCTAGGGACACATACAGACTGAAAGTGAGGGGATGGAAAAAGATATTCCATGCAAATGGAACTCAAAAGAAAGCTGGAGTCGCAATTCTCATATCAGATAAAATAGACTTTAAAATAAAGACTATTACAAGAGACAAAGAAGGACACTACATAATGATCAAGGGATCAATCCAAGAAGAAGATATGACAACTGTAAATATATATGCACCCAACATAGGAGCACCTCAATACATAAGGCAAATGCTAATAGCCATAAAAGGGGAAATCGACAGTAACACAATCATAGTAGGAGACTTTAACACCCTACTTTCACCAATGGACAGATCGCCCAAAATGAAAATAAATACGCAAACACTAGCTTTAAATGACACATTAAACAAGATGGACTTAATTGATATTTATAAGACATGCCATCCAAAAACAACAGAATACACTTTCTTCTCAAGTGCTCATGGAACATTCTCCAGGACAGACCATATCTTGGGTCACAAATCAAGCCTTAGTAAATTTAAGAAAACTGAAACCGTATCAAGTATCTTTTCCGACCACAATGCTATGAGACCAGATATCAATTACAGGAAAAAAACTGTAAAAAAATACAAACACACACACACACACAAAATACAAACACATGGAGGCTAAACAATACGCTACTAAATAACCAAGAGATCACTGAAGAAATCAAAGAGGAAATCAAAATATACCTAGAAACAAATGACAATGAAAACATGACAACCCAAAACCTATGGGATGCAGCAATGGCAGTTCTAAGAGGGAAGTTTAAAGCAATACAATCCTACCTCAAGAAACAAGAAAAATCACAAATAAACAACCTAACCGTAAACCTAAAGCAATTAGAGAAAGAAGAACAAAAAACCCCCCAAAGTTAGCTGAAGGAAAGAAATCATAAAGATCAGATCAGAAATAAATGAAAAAGAAATGAAAGAAACAATAGCAAAGATCAATAAAACTAAACGCTGGTTCTTTGAGAAGATAAACAAAACGGATAAACCATCAGCCAGACTCATCAAGAAAAAAAGGGAGAAGACTCAAATCAATGGAATTAGAAATGAAAAAAAAGTAACAACCGACACTGCAGAAATACAAAGGATCATGAGAAATTACTACAAGCAGCTGTATGCCAATAAAACGGACAACCTGGAAGAAATGGACAAATTCTTAGAAAAGCACAACCTCTGAGACTGAACCAGGAAGAAATAGAAAATATCAACAGACCAATCACAAGCACTGAAATTGAAACTGTGATTAAAAATCTTCCAACAAACAAAAGCCCAGGACCAGATGGCTTCACAGGCGAATTCTATCAAACATTTAGAGAAGAGCTAACACCTATCCTTCTCAAACTCTTCCAAAATATAGCAGAGGGAGGAACACTCCCAAACTCATTCTACGAGGCCACCATCACCCTGATACCAAAACCAGACAAGGATGTCACAAAGAAAGAACTCTACAGGCCAATATGACTGATGAACATAGATGCAAAAATCCTCAACAAAACACTAGCAAACAGAATCCAACAGCACATTAAAAGGATCATACACCATGATCAAGTGGGGTTGATCCCAGGAATGCAAGGATTCTTCAATATACACAAATCAATCAATGTGATACACCATATTAACAAACTGAAGGATAAAAACTGATGATAATCTCAATAGGTGCTGAAGAAGCTTTTGACAAAATTCAACACCCAGTTATGATTAAAAACTCACCAGAAAGTAGGCATAGAGGGAACTTTCCTCAACATAATAAAGGTCATATATGAGAAACCCACAGCAAACATCATTCTCAGTGGTGAAAGACTGAAACCATTTCCTCTAAGATCAGGAACAAGATAAGGTTGCCCACTCTCACCACTGTTACTCAACATAGCTTTGGAAGTTTTAGCCACAGAAATCAGAGAAGAAAAAGAAGTAAAAGGAATCCAAATCGGAAAAGAAGAAGTAAAACTGTCACTGTTTGCAGTGACACACTATACATAGAGAATCCTAAAGAAGCTACCAGAAAACTAAAAGAGCCAATCAATGAATTTGGTAGAGTAGCAGGATACAAAATTAATGCACAGAAATCTCTTGCATTCCTATACACTAATGATGAAAAATCTGAAAGAGAAATTAAGGAAACACTCCCATTTACCAACTGCAACAAAAAGAATAAAATGCCTAGGAATAAACCTACCTAAGGAGACAAAAGACCTGTATGCAGAAAACTATAAGAAACTGATGAAAGAAATTAAAGATGATACAAACAGATGGAGAGATATACTATGTTCTTGGATTAGAAGAATCAACATTGTGAAAATGACTATACTACCCAAAGCAATCTACAAATTCAGTGCAATCCGTATCAAACTACGAATGGCATTTTTCACAGAACTACAACAAAAAAATTTCACAATTTGTATGCGAACACAAAAGACCCCAAACAGACAAAACTATGTTGAAAAAGAAAAACGGAGCTGGAGGAATCAGACTCCCTGACTTCAGACTATACTATAAAGCTACAGTAATCAAGACAGTATGGTACTGGCACAAAAAAAGAAATATAGATCAATGGAACAGGATAGAAAGCCCAGAGATAAACCCATGCACATACAGTCACCTTATCTTTGATAAAGGAGGCAAGAGTATACAATGGAGAAAAGACAGCCTCTTCAGTAAGTGGTGGTGGGAGAACTGGACAGCTACATGTAAAAGAATGAAATTAGAACACTCCCTAATACCATACACAAAAAGAAACTCAAAATGGATTAAAGACCTAAATGTGAGGCCAGACACTATAAAACTTAGAGGAAAACATAGGCAGAACACTCTGTGACATAAATCACAGCAAGATCCTTTTTGACCCACCTCCTAGAGAAATGGAAATAAAAACAAAATAAACAAATGGGACCTAATGAAACTTAAAAGTTTTTGCACAGCAAAGGAAACCATTAACAAGATGAAAAGAAAAGCGTCAGAATGGGAGAAAATATTTGCAAAGGAATAAATGGACAAAGGATTAATCTCCAAAATATATAAACAGCTCATGCAGCTCAATATTAAAAAACCAAACAACCCAATCCAAAAATGGGCAGAAGACCGAAATAGACATTCCTCCAAAGAAGACATACAGATGGCCAAGAAGCACATGAAAAGCTGCTCAACATCACTAATTATTAGAGAAATGCAAATCAAAACTACAATGAGGTATCACCTCACACCAGTTAGAATGGGCATCATCAGAAATCTACAAACAACAAATGCTGGAGAGGGTGTGGAGAAAAGGGAACCCTCTTGCACTGTTAGGGGGAATGTAAATTGATACAGCCACTATGGAGAACAGTATGGAGGTTCCTTAAAAAACTAAAAATAGAATTACCATATGACCCAGCAATCCCACTATTGGGCATATACCCAGAGAAAACCATAATTCAAAAAGAGTCATGTACCACAATGTTCATTGCAGCTCTATTTACAATAGCCAGGTCACAGAAGCAACCTAAATGCCCATCGACAGATGAATGGATAAAGAAGATGTGGTACATATATGCAGTGGAATATTACTCAGCCATAAAAAGGAATGAAATTGGGTCATTTGTAGAGACCTGGATGAATCTAGAGACTGTCGTACAGAGTGAAGTCAGAAAGAGAAAAACAAATACCATATGCTAACACACATATATGGAATCTAAAAACAAAAAAAAGGTTCTGAAGAATCTAGGGGCAGGACAGGAATAAAGACACAGACACAGAGAATGGACTTGAGGACACGGGGATGGGGAAGGGTAAGCTGGGACGCAGTGAGAGAGTAGTAGTGACATATATGCACTACCAAATGTAAAATAGATAGCTAGTGGGAAGCAGCTGCATGGCACAGGGAGTTAAGCTCGGTGCTTTGTGACTATCTAGAGGGGTGGGATAGGGAAGGTGGGAGGGAGACGCAAGAGGGAGGGGATATGGGGATATCCGTATACATATAGCTGATTCACTTTGTTGTACAGCAGAAACTAACGCAACACTGTAAAGCAATTATACTCCAATAAAGATGTTAAAAAAATAATAAAAGAAAACAACAGCTGGCAAACCAGGGCACTAGCCCAGGTCCTGCTGCCGAAGCAGGTAACTCTGGCCCAGTCCATGAGCTCTTCTGGGCCTTCAATTCACAGAAAGGCAGTTTTCAGCCAGGCACCCCCTCCATTCACACGTTGCCGGGTAGTCAAAGGTCCTGGGGGAGGAACACCGTGGCTGAGGTCAAGCTTGGGCAGCAAAAGTATCACCTGGAGGTCTTCTAAACTGCAGAACCCAACCCAGGTCCCACCTGAGAGGCTCTGATTCAGCCAGTCAGGGGTGGGCCCTGAAATCTACATTGTAACAAGCAACCCCAGTAATTGATACAGTCACTGGGATGAGAAACTCAGCTCTAAAGAAAGGCTGAGAAGCTCTTCCTTCAGATGAGCCTTCAGGCTTCTGCCTCCCCAACACGCCCAAGGCCTCCTTCATGACCTAGCAGTCTTCCGTTATGTCCTCTGGAAGACAGGACTTTCCTGGGGATTCAACCCCCAGCTCGGGGCACTGAGAGCAAATCATCAGTTGAATATTTATTAACATGCCAGGAATGGTCCTAGTCCTTTAACATACAGCATTATTTAATCCTCAAACTCTCCCAGAAAGAGGTTAATATTCTCCTTTTACAATTTGGATACCACGGCTCATGGAGGTTGCCCAGGAAGAGACAGAGCTGGGATGGGGTGACGACGAGTTTTAGGTGTCAGCGTGGCCAGGCTTTCGTACCTAGAAGTCAATCGAACACTAACCTAGGTGTTGCTGTGAAGGTATTTTGTAGATGTGGCTAACAGCTGCAACCAACCAGGTGACTTTCAGTAAAAGAGATTAACTTCTGTAATCTGAGTGGGCCTTATCTCATCCAATCAGTTGAAAGAAAGCCTTTAAGGGCAAAAGTGAGGTTTCCCCAAGGAAGAAATTCTGCCTCAAGCCTGCAGCATTACCTCCTGCTGGTGGTTTCCAGCTGCCCTAGAGTCTGGATGTGCCCAGCCTCCACAAACACGCTAGCCAATTCCTTGAAATAAGTCTCTTAAACACACACACACACACACACACACACACACACACACATACACACACACCTCATACTGGCTGTGTTCTCTAGAGAATGCTGGCTGATGCCAATGGGAACCCGGGTCCGCCCAATCTCAAAAGGCCGTGCCTTGCTTCTAGCCACTGCCCATACTCTGCCAACCACCACCTGCAACTCAACCAAAAACCACCCAGCTATGTACCTGAGGCTCAGTCTGCTCCAGCTCTCCAGAAGTGTATTTGAATATTAATGCAGATCCTTAACTAGATTTTGAGAATAAATTATTCATATCGAAAGGCTGCCACAAATGGGAGAAGCTTGTTTTTACGTTTTAAGTTTTGTAGTGGGTGGGAGGGAGGCATGGTTTACTCAGTGCTTAAGAACAGTGACTTGTGTATTCTGGGCACGGTCACTAACTTGCTATATCACTTTAGGCAATCCTGAGTTTCGCCACCTGATTAATTATGATGCCAACCTGCAAGTCTGCTTGCCACTGCCCCATCCACTCAAATTGGCATTAAGTGGTCAGATGGCCCATCAGGATTTCGGATATGACCTACTTTCTGGTTGGGACTCTGGCCGTGAAGGTCCCAAGACATATTCAAGCTCACAGCATCTTGGAAGTTCTGCAGAGCCAACGTGGAGGATGGATGAGGGGCGCTCAACAGACGCTGGCTGAACTGGCCTGTGCTCCCAACCCTGTCCCTGGGTGCCATTTGCAGGTTAAAAGCAAAGATCCAGTTTCCACATCAAGACACTGCGGTTCAAAGTAGAGGATGCAAGTCCCACAGAAGAAATGTCACAAAGTGCAATAGGGCTCAAAGGAAAGAACAGGAAGTGCTTGTAGATGAGGTGATAGTGGAGAGAAGTCAGAATTTAACAGTAAAAGACTTGAGAGGAATGAAAGGAGGCATTCTGGGCAAAGGCAACAAAGTAAATGGCAGGAAAGCACTCCTGTCTGGGGAAAAGGGGAGAAAGTTAGAGCGGGAAAGTAGGCTATAGGTGGAGGATCAGAGGGAGATGAGCTCAGCTAGGGGAGCCACACTGGCCAAACGGGGAGCCTTGAATGACAAAATATCAAATTGGTAGGTAACGGGGACCTAGTGGGAAGCTCCCCAGATGAAAATGGTAAGGACCAAGGCGTGCTTTGGAAACCTGCACGTGGCAACGGAACGCACAGGAATAAGTTGGGAAAGGGCATTAGAGAGGCCCCGCTGAATTAACAGCAGCTGCTGACATTATTGAGGGCTTACCACGTACCAACCCTGCTGAACCTGCGTGATCTCTTTTAACCCTCACGACAGCTCCTGAAGGTACTCTTACCATCCCATTTTACAGATATGAGAACCAAGGCACGGGGAGGTCAACAACTGTGCTCTGGGTCATATAACGAGTCAGCGGTGAGCTGAGACCTACAGCTACCCACGCTGGTCTAACTCCAGGCCCGGCACACTGACCACTAGAACAGCCTGCCGGGGTCTGCTCGCCGGTGCAGATTCTGAGTTGAGCTGAGAAGCAGGGGGAGCAAAGAGGAGACTCATACACCGCAGAGATGACCTCTCCGTAACCTACTACTTCGGGTGAAGGGGGCTGACTGGGAAGAAGTCTGGAGTAAGGTTGCTGGGGGTTGTGGCACATCAAGCCAGCAAAAAACCCCGACTTCCTCATGAACTTATACCAAGTCCTTCTGCAAATGCCACTACACATAGCCTAGCTGCTTCCAGGACGGCTGACTTCATTTTCAACAACTGGAGTATATACTTGATAAGCAAGCCGAACACCCCAAGAGGTGCCAGGAAAGAGAGATGGTGACTGCGTAACAGATTGGCTTGAGTCCCTTGAAATTCATATGTTGAAGTCATAGCCCTCAGTGCCCCAGAATGTGACCTTATTTGGAAACTGGGTCGTTGCTGACGTGATTAGTTAGGATGAGTAGGGTGGGCCCCTAATCCTATATGACTGGTGTCCTATAAAGAGGGAAATCTGGCTACAGACATGTGTACAGGGACAATGCCATGTGCAGAAGGCAGAGACTGGGGTGATGCAGTAGAAACCAAGGGTTGCCAAAGATTGCCAGCAAACTACCAGAAGCTAGGAGCGAAGGAACCCTGCTGAGACCTTATCTCCAACTTTTTGCCCCCAGAACCGTGAGGCAATATATTTCTTGTTGTTTAAGCCACCTGGTTCGTGGTACTTTGTCGCAGCAGTCCTAGGACACTAATGCAGTGACCCATGCCATCCTTTCCAATAAGACGACCATAGGTGCATCTTCACTGCATATTTTAGTAAGTAAAACAAAGTCTACTGTGAAACCTTGTACTGCGACGGATGTAATTACATATAAGACTATCTCTGTACCATGGCTGTGAGCTGAAAACTGGCAAGTGTTTGATATTTCATCTATCTCCAATTGCCCGGGCATCAGGGACTATCTTTGATTTTGAAACAAAAACCAACTTTTACTTTATCATCAAGGACCTTCTTTCCCTTCCCTTTACTTTTAGAAGCAAATATTGACTGTATCAGATTCTTCCTGTGACCTGAAGAAACCAAGTCCAAAGGACAGTAAATCTGAGGTCCTGCTGTAGCCCTCTCCCAGCAGAGGGTCCCCGGTCTGTCCCAGGGCATGAAACCACATCAAGATGACCACAACCCCTCTCAGTTGTAAAGTGGCAACAGTTCTCTGAAATACGGATACTGGCTTTTAGCAGTCACCCCATCTTCATATACGCTCACACACGATTCTGCAACAACTGTTCATTTCTTTGTTTAACCCATGCATGACTTTGAAGAACATGCGCTTCACGGGTTGGGAGTGAATGGCTGTGGTTAAGAAGGGAAGCTTGTCTACCCTGGGGAATTCCACGTACTGTTTGCAGCTAATGACTAGCCCCACTAAGAAGTGACACCAAAGCAGTACTTCTTTTGATACTTGGAAAATCCCCTACTCCAAAATATTTTTGCACATGTACAAAAATTATGGAAAGTTACACTATAAAACTGGAATCTCCTACAGCTCAAACGTAAGCCACCAGAATTATCTATTTTAAAACAAAACAAACCTATGATGTTCCTATGGGGCACAGCACTCACTCTTCGAAGTTAACATTTATTGAGCATTTAAGATGGGACAGGCACAGTTCTAAGCCTGTTGCATGGAATGAATTGTTTAATTCTCACAACAACCCCCTGTGGTAGGCACCATTATTATTCCCATTGTGCAGGTGCGAATGAAGCACAGACTGGTTAAGAAATGGCCCGAGGTCACACAGCAATGCGTGGTAGAGCTGGGATCCCAAACCAGGCAGTCTGGCTCCAACACACCCCACCCCCTTAACTAACAAACAAACAACCAAGCCAGACATAGAGACAAACAAGACAAAAGGGAATAATGTGAGTGGGGACAGGTTAAGGAGGGTGTGTTGAGGATGGGAACAAAAGAAGAGAACAACAATTACATCCCAGGCACTGGGCTGGCACTTCACACGTGCTTTTCCTACTTAACTGGCACAACACCCTTGAGGGTAAGCATTACTTTCCCACTCAACAGATGAAACACCGAGACTTGGGGAGATTAAAGTAACCTATAACGAGGGCAGATTATTATGTGACGCCCCAACATGCAGCTTTGCTGACTGCAAAAACCAGTGCTGTTTTTTTCAGCTCATTTTCTCCAGAGTCACGGTTTCAAATTGTAACTTTGGCATTATGGATGGTGCAATCTGCTTTTCAAAGTCAATCCAGCATTGGAGAGCAGTGGTGCTGGGATCAGGAGTGGGGCGCATTGCCCCATTCCAGCTGCAAGCTTGCACAGAAGACCTGAGTACAGCGTAGATGCTCAATGTGCCAGCCCGGGAGCCAGGAAGCTCAGGGTCTAGACCCACTTCTGGCACTCATTAACTGTGTTGGTTTAGCCAAGCCCCCCAGCCTCGGTGGGCCTCTGTTTTCCGTAAATACGAATTGGATATAAGGATGCCTGGCCTGTGGACCTCATACGGGCATGTAAAACGTGTTACCAATAAACGTGAATTGGCTGTGAAAACTGTAAGGTGCTCGACAGCTGATCATCGTCAGAATGAACAAAATCAGGTCATCCCAGCAGCTACCACGGTCCAGCAGGTCCACACATGCCAGCTGGGGAAGGCAACACCAGAAGAATGGCCCAGCGTGAACCTCACCCTCTCCCCTAGGAAATCTGGGCTCAGGGCATCCAAGGTCTGGCTGGGCCTAGGTCCTCAGAGCTTCCCCCAAGGCAGGCTTGCTGCTCTAACTAGGTATCAACCAGGCTGGGCCGGGGAGGGAAGTCCTTGAAGAGCGAACAGCCTCATCTCCCTCACTGCACATTTTGCAGGCCGGCTGGCATTCAGCAGTGATAAGGGCAGGGTGCCACCTGCGCCGGCAGCCCGCACTGGCTTTCATCCATGTATGTTGCAGGATCGGGAAAGGTAGCAGTGCAGTGCGTACCACTCCTGCAGGGGCAGGGGATTCAGGTGAGACCACCCCACAGGGTAGAGAGAGACTGGACAAGTGAGCTGAAAGAATCTTTCCCTCCTGGTGTTCTGAACAGACAGGAGCCCACCGAGACTCTCACCAACCCCCTCGCCATTAGTTCCGGCCCCAGGAAGAGGAAGGAATCAGATCTGCATAACACTGAATCACCCAGCACTTCGGCACAATGACCCCTCCAGGAGAGGGTGGAGAAGCTCGTCTGGCAACTGCCTACACAAACAGGGCAATTCTGAAGAGCAGCAAACAAACCAGTCTGGCCCCAATTCCCATTTTGCATAAGATTGCAGTCCACAAAAAACAACGTCCAAGGAACCCTTGTTGATCACTACCGATTGTTAACACTAAGGTTTGGGCCAAGAGAGAATGAAAAAGGCCCCTTTGAGGGAACTTTGGATAAGGCCATTTTGTGGAAATCGCTGTGCGACTCCAACTTGCCATTGGGAGCACCAGATGCTTCAGTCAACAGATCTCGGTGAACTTTGTTTTAAAAGAAAGTTACACTGAATGGTTTGAACCTACAAACCAAAGGGGACTTGTTAGTCACTAGGTGACTGTCAGGGTACCTGTTTTCTTTATGCTAAAAAGGGGTTACACGAGTTCCGGGGGCTGGAGGATTGTTAGGTGTGGGGGATGGTTAGGTACGTTTGTGTGCTAGCCTCGGAGCTGACACTCACCACAGCTGCTTAATCCAGGGACGCATCAAAAAACAAACTGCAATGGGTTAAAATCCAGAGGGGGCCACCGTATTGGGCCGGGTGCATGGTTCTTAAGAGAAACGTGCATCCTCCCGGGGGCCAAGGCCTCCTTCGGTTCCAGAAAAAGACATCTCAGCTTACACGAGGTACCGAACGAAGAGAGTGGGCCAGAAATTTTCCAGCATACCGTCTCCTCTCCCCTCCCCACCCCCGAACTACCCTTGATCACCGTCAAACACACGAAAGGTGTTCTCTAAAACCTAACGGATGATTTCATGCACTTCATTCCCAAAAGCCTAAGAGCCACAGCGACAGCACTAAGAGGCTTCGTTCGGATTCACAAAAAAGGGAGGCGCACAGTCGTCCGCAAACCCGCAACCCCCCGGGGGCGGAGGGTGGAAGAACGCAGAGTTGCCCCCGCCCAGGTCCCTCGCTACCCTCCAGGGCTCCCGGCCAGGTCCCCCATCACCCCGCTCGCGTCCCGCTCTCCTGTTACCTCGCTCGCGTGTCCGCCGGCGTCCGACACTTGATACGTCGGTTCCGCGGGAGCCTTCTCCTCGTCCCCGGCGGCCAAGGGGCTACTCGGAGCCGCTCTGGGATTCCCGCCGCTACCCGGCGCAGCCTGGCTAACGCCGTTCACGCCGGCGCCCACTCCTCCGGCCGAAGAGGCGGCGGCGGCGCCGAGCAGCGCGTGGGCCCCGTCGGCGTCCCCAGCAGCCACGCTGTGCACCAGCCACGCGTCCACTCGGGTGCAGGGAATGAAGGGGACCCCCAGCGCGCGCACCTCCCGGAGCAGCTGGCCCTCCGGCGGCGCCACGGGGTCCCGCTCCCGGCCCTTAGGGTGCAGGAGCTCGGCGCGCCCCCACCTTCCCGAGGCCGGGAAGGGGCTGAGCGCGTAGGCAGGGCTCGTCGGGCCGCCCGAGAGCAGAAGCTCATCTTCGAGCAGGGTCCGCGGCGGGAGCAGCAGGTAGAGGTCCAGGTCCAGGTCCAGGCGAAGCCCCGCCAAGCTCAGCAGGATGGTGAGGTGCAGGAGGCTGCCACCGTCCGACCACCACGGCTTCAGGTACTTCATCCCCCGCCGCGCGCCAGGGGACGCCCCTGCCGGCGCCCGCGGGTCCCTGCGCGCCGGCCGCCGCTTGGGCACGTGCGGCCCCTGCGCGCCGCCGGCACCTGCCCGGAAGAGACAGAAACAATGGACCCGGGCGTGCAGCAGCCGTCGCGGGCCCCCGGAGCCGGGCACAAAAACAGTCCAACCGCAGCCGCCCAGGTGCCTGCGGCTCGGGAAAGGCGGAGGAGGAGGAGCCAGCTACGCGCAGAGCTAGCCAGCTTAGCCGCCCCGCTGCCCCGCAGCCGCGCGCTACAACCAGGCCCCGCCCCGGGCCACGGGCGCCGCCACCGGGGACACGCCCACTGCCGCCCCAGGCCTGCGTGGGGCGGGGCTCCCGGGCTCAAAGGCTCTTTATTCGGGGGGAACGCAAAGCTTTCTGGGAGGAGAAGTTGTTCTGGGCGCCAAGTGGCCCCCAACCCTGTGGCCGTGGGCTGGGCGGTTGTGGCTGAATGCGCGGGGTGGGAGTAGGGGGTCCGGGGTAAAGGTGGGTGGGAATGGACCGGATGTGTAGACTTGGGGGGGGCCGAGGGGGGGGAGTCGAGGCACTGGGCAGCACGCAAAGGGCTTCCACCCACACGAGAACACTGAGCTGGCACAGTGGGTTCACATCCCAGCGCCACTCCCAGTCGTGTGACCTTGAATAAATTACTTCTCTGTGCCTCAGTTCTCTTATCTGTAAAATGGGGATAGTAGTACCTGTCCGATAGGGATGTGGTGAAGTCAGAGGAAATATTAAATGTAAAGCCCAGAGTTTGACATATAGATTCCACTGCTACCGTAAGGATCAAACAGCACTGCTCTCCATTCCCTCCCCCCATTCCCGACCCTGTGCTCCAGCCTCACAGACTCCTCCCTGTGTCCTGGGCTACCCCTGCATGAGGCTATGCCTTCCCTCATGGTCTCCTTTGCTCCTGAAGTGACGGTTAAGAGCACCAGCGCTAGAGTTATCGTGCATGACTTCAAAGCCCCCTCCATTTCTTACTAGCCTGGAAACTTGGACAAATTGGTCACTCTCTGTGCCTCAGTTTCCTCACTGTGAAATGGGACTAATAAGAGCATCCCCTCAGCACACCTGTTGTGAGCCCCAAATGAGCTGTATGTATACCACCAACCACAGTACCTGGTAGGTAGGAAGCAGTCTCTGAATGTTACCCATTATTTGTACTACCTATCCTCCAAGGCTTAACCCAAAGATACATCCTCTGAATTTTCACCATTTGTGATTCTCTTCCCCCATCTGTTCTTCCACGGTGATTTCTCCATATGCCAACATTGCAACACCTGGCGCTTTTCACTTTGCGTTGTAGTTGAAATTGTTCTGATTTGCCCATTATGAATTCTTGAGGGCAAAAAAACCTGTTTGGCTCACCTTTGTGCCCGCGTGGTACCCAGCACTGGGCCTTGCCATTGTAGGTTTTACTAACTCCCATTTCCTTCCGGGGCGGGGGGGGGGGGGGGGGGGCGGGCAGAGAGGGAGAAGGTGGTGATGCCTACCTGAGGGTTGGCAGTTGTGTAAGAAGTTGAGCAAGACTTGTTTTTTGGTTTTTTTTGCGGTACGCGGGCCTCTCGCTGTTGTGGCCTCTCCCGCTGCGGAGTACAGGCTCCAGACGCGCAGGCCCAGCAGCCATGGCTCACGGGCCCAGACGCTCCGCGGCATGTGGGATCTTCCCGGGGCACGAACCCGTACCCCCTGCATCGGCTTGCGGACTTCCAACCACCGCGCCACCAGGGAAGCCCCAAGACTTGTTTTTAAAGGCCCCTTCCTCCACCTGGTTTTCTCCTCTGTCTTGGGCCTACTGTAATGAGAACTTCACAAGAGATGTCAGTTTGCCCCGTGAGAACCAGGGGAGCTGAAGCAGACTTCTTCAAAGTCACTTCCGCTTTAAGCCTTGGGGGTGGGGTTATGGGGTGGTGAAGAGGCTGGAAGAGAGACACTCGCAGGGTTAGTGAGATTTGGTACAGTAGCCCTGTTCACAGCATTTAGTCCCTGGACAGGGATTCAGGTTCTGGGCTCGGTTAACGTCTGCTGAATTCAGATATTTACCTCAGTTTTTACTGAGGACCCACTGAGCTGCCTGACACTGTGAAGGATAGGACATGATTTCATTAGGGACGGAAAGAATGTTCTCAAATGCCTAAATATTTTGGAGATATAGATGACTATACAGGAAGTGCCATAACCCAGGTGAGAACAGAGATGGTACCTTCTTTAAGGTGGTATCTCCTAGAACCTCACATGCAGTCGGAGCTCAAGACATTTTTTTCAGTTGAATTGAGGCATTTACACTTGAGATGCGTTTTGAGGGATCCTAATAGACTAGGAACAGGAAGGACCTTCAAACTTCCTTCCTAATGTGGTTGGCGATAGAGGTTGACCCTCCACCTTTAAAATGTGAGCTGATAATCACAGTATCTGTCAGACTGCTCAATTCAAATGTGTGGATTATGGACTGGGGAGAAGGGGGGGCACAGAAAGGACCCTGAGGCCAAATATGAAACAGGAGACTCGTAATCAGTCCTACACACCTTTGACCTTCAACATAACAAAAGTTCCCATTTTTAGGAAGGCAGAGAGAGTGGAGTGAGAATGGGTTTTTTTGTTTGGTTGGGGTTTCTTTTTCGTTTTTTTTTTTCTAGAATACCTCCACCATTGCCTTGTAAAAGTCTTGAAAAGTCATCTATGTTTATTAAAATCCTTAAATCAGTGCTACTCAAAGGATAGTCCAAAACTGGGATCAGTCCACAAACTGTTTCTGGTCCAGATGAGGAGAGTAATAGAATTGAGAGTGTTTAGAAATGTTTATAGTAATTTGACATTGTTGTAACAACCAAGCCATGATCAGTGGGTTTGCTTTTGTATACTTTTGTTACTTAATTTTTCTAGAAATGAATTTTTTTTTAATTGTACAGAAGTACTGACCTATAACAAATTGGGGGAAAAAAGCTGGTCCTTCACCGGGATTAGTTTGAGAAGCACTTAATGCATTCTTGGGAGGTAGGCAGGTTCCAAGATGACGTCTAGTCCTCCCCTTTCCTCGAGTGTGGGCTGAACCTGGTGACTTGCTTCTAACAAACAGAATATGGCAAAAGTGATGGGATGTCATTTCCAAGATTAGTTACAAAAAGACTCAGCGTCTTCTGTCTTGCTTACTATCCTCGTCGGGCTGCTATAACAAAATACCATAGAACTGGGTGGCTTATAAACAGCAGAAATTTGCTTATAGTTCTGAAGCCTGGAAGTACAAGGTCAGGGTGCCGGCATGGCTAGGTTCTGGTGAGAGCCCTTGTCTGGGTTGTAGACTGCTGGCTTCTGATTGTATCCTCACAGAGAGGAAGGGGCAAGGGAGATTTCTCAGCTGCTTTCTTAAGGGCACTTATCCCATTCATGATGGCTCTGTACTCATCACCTAATCACCTTCCAAGGGCCCCACCTTGTAATACCATCACCTTGGAGGTTAGGTGTCAACACATGAATTTTGGGGGGATAAAAGCATTCAGACAGCACTACCTTCTCTCTCCATCTCTTGCTCTCTCCCTCTCGGAGAGGGCTGCCATGTTGTGAGGATCCCTATATAGAAGCTCATGTGGCAAGGCACTGGTGTCTTCAGCCAACAGCCAGTGAGAACCTGAGGCCTGCCACAGCCATTTGAGCGAGCTTAAAGCAGATCCTTCCCTGGTTGAGGTTTGAGATGATGGTAGCCCTAGCCAACTCCTTGATCGCAGCCTTGTGAAAGACCCAAGCCAAAGGATGTATCTAAGCTGCACATGGATTCCTGACCCAGAAATGACTCTAAGATAATAAATGTTTCAAGCCACTAAGTTGTGGAGTTAATTTGTTACACAGCCTAGTTAACTAACAACCTGTGTCAGAAGCGGACATCAGACAAGTGGAAGGAAAAACTAAAAATGCAACTGCAGTTGTGTAGTATGATTAGAGATATTCTCCATGAACATTACAGTAGTATATTCTGGGTCCTTCATGCAATAATCTGGCTTATGCCTATAAATATAAGATTGTAACTTGGCATGAAAGATATCACTGTCAGCTGGTGTGAGGTGACCACAAGCATCAGCATCTTCTCCCATGGCAGTTGCTTTTATCTATCCAAAATAAATAAGAGGGCTGCCCTGGTGGCGCAGTGGTTGAGAGTCCGCCTGCTGATGCGGGGGACACGGGTTCGTGCCCCGGTCCGGGAAGATCCCACATGACGCGGAGCGGCTGGGCCCGTGAGCCATGGCCGCTGAGCCTGCACGTGCGGAGCCTGTGCTCCGCAGCGGGAGAGGCCACAACAGTGAGAGGCCCGCGTACCACACACACACAAAAAAATAATAAGCAAGAAAGAAAACAGGTCCGAACATTGGCATCCTTCTTTTAGAAAGTTTCTGCTAATATTAGCTACAAGAAATTTAAATTCGTGGTAGAAATTCCAGGGTTAAGCAAAAAAAAAAAAATTCCAGGATTAATACCATATTAAAAACCTAAGACATAAATTAAGATATAAGTCATATTATCTAGGAGGAAGAGTTAAGCATAGCTAGTTTCAAAACAGGCACAGTCACTAGAATTTAAATGACTCTGCAACTGTTGAGACATTTTGCCAAAGGCTTCTGCAAAATAGGTTCATGAATGGCCTAATTTGCAATCTAATATCTAACAGTCTTGGTGATGATGAATCAACTGATACTTCGTGAAGAGGAAGAGTTTATCCTCATTCTCTTATCAGTCTATAATCTTCTGAAAGTTGCTCTGGACTTCGGGATGGTGATGCTCACCATCTGTGTGTTCACACATGGCATTCATTGGAGGAGCTGCGACGTACTGAACCCTGCTCTGTGCTGAGACCTTTCCAGGCACAATCTCATTTACTAGTCACAGCAACTCTATGAAGTAGGTATTACCTCCATTTTGTATTATCTAGATAAGGACACTGAGGTTCAGCGTCCTGATACCCTGTGCCCACAGACATGCCGCTGGTAAATGGCAGAGTCACAATTCAAATGCACAATCTCTCCACTTTCCACTGCAGTTCACACCTCCTCTGTGCTGTCTGGCTTGTTTATTCATGACTCAACCTCCTGCTCCTGCAGGAGAGAATGCCCTTCCTCAATCACTGCATTCTTCCCACAGCTTTTGAAAGTGTAAAATCTGCTCGCAGTTTATCTTCTCTGCAGAGTTTCAGGGGAAATGAAGTATTGGTTTTGTCTCTCTGTACGATGTTCCACCTTCTTGATCTTTTACACAAAAATAACCACCTCTGTATTTAGAGCAGCCTGTGTGGTTTGGTGATCCCTGCACAGTTTTGACTCCTATGGATCCACGTCAGCCTCAATTACCATCAGTGACAAAGCAGGCCCCCATTTGGTGACAGTCATTGGGATACAAAGACATGTAAGACAAGAGCTTACAGCCTTATTAGGGAAGCAGGATGTGCACAGGGTGAAATGCATGCCACTGATCTGGGGGCATAAGACTCCTCATGTGAGAAGTATGTTTAAGGCCAGGCCCGTGCCAGGGAACTCACAAGCTAAACAGCTTTGCTGCCCGCCACCTAGTCTCTGTGGTGTGAATTCTTACATTCAGGTCAAGGTTCCAAAGTCTGCAGTTGCTCTGTGTGTGTGTGTGTGTGTGTGTGTGTGTGTGTATGTAAGGGGATTGCAGGGACAGAAAGGAAATTAGGAAGAGAGGTCTAGGGGACATTGGAGTGAGGCCGGTCGGCAGGGAATGAGAAATCTACAAGTCTGCAGTAGAGACATTTGGGAGCAAACGGGAACTGCCATTGCCAACCCTCGTCCTGTCTATCACATCCAGAATGCTGGACCCCTAAGCTATCGTGGGCCTGTTCTGTTGAACCACAGACCTAGTCAGTGTGGCGAACCACTATAATAAACAACTCCCAGACTCAGTGGCTTAACCCAATGAAAGTTTACTTTCTTATTTCACAGTCCAGAAGAGGGTTTAGGATAAGGGGAGTCTGTGCTCTTTGGGGTCATTTGAGGACACAGGCCCTCTTCTTATGTGGCTCTGTCCTCCTCTGGGTCCTCAGCATCCTCTCCATTCAGCTGGCATATGGATAAAGAGAGTAAAGAGCAAGCAGAGGAGGATTTTACGGGCCAGACCCAGAAGTGGCCCCCATGACTTCCACTCACATGCCATTGGTCAGAACTTGGCCATGTGGCCTCACCTAAGTGCAATGGAGGCTCAGGAGGTGGGCCTAACTGTCCTCCCAAGACCAAAGGGAAAGGGTGGATACCTGTCTTTGCCACATCTGTCCCTTGGTCTTATTTTGCATTCTATTCATTCAGAAACCATTTACTCAGCACTACTGGGTATCTAGCTCTTTTTGACTAAAAATATTATTTTAGCCGCTCATAGGCAATTAGCACACAAATGCAAAACTAGAATGGCTTGTTCAAGGCAGAGCAGCACTTTACACTGACAGTCTGAGTGTTTAAGAAATGCTGACTGAAACAGCACGGATGGACCTAGAGATTATCATACTAAGTGAAGTAAGTCAGACAGAGAAAGACAAATATCATATGAGATCGCTTATATGTGGAACCTAAAATATGACACAAATGAACTTATCTACGAAACAGAAACAGACTCACAGACATAGAGAACAGACTTTTGGTTGCCAAGGGGGAGGGGGTTTGGGGTTAGCAGATGCAAACTATCAATATTATATATAGAATGGATAAACAACAAGGTCCTACTGTATAGCACAGGGAACTACATTCAATATCCTGTGACAAACCATCATGGAAAAGAATATGAAAAAGAATATATATATATGTATGAATCACTTTGCCGTACAGCAGAAATTAACACAACATTGTAAATCAACTATACTTCAATAAAATTAAATTAAAAAGAAAACAGAAATGACGCCTGATGAGAATGGTCAAAGCCGATGGTACATATGTGGCGAGAGCTTGGGATTCCCCAGTCTAATCCCAGTTTGGCCCAAGCAAGTCATTTTGGGAAGGGCACCTATGTCTCTGGACGCTGCACCTCTCACCTGCACAGTCAGAACTTGAACTGGACAGGTTCTAAGTTCCCTTCTCACCTTGAGAGTCCCTGAAAATCTTGGTGACCACTGATGACGATGTTAGATTACTACTAACTTCAGGCACTCGGCGGTGACCACCGCGCAGACCGGACTTTAGCTCGCTCGCAACTCAATCTGCTTCCTCTGCAACCCTGTCTGACAAACCCGATATGGGTGAGACTGAGAAATTCAATAAGTCGAAGTTGAAGAAAACAGAAACGCAAGAGAAAAATCCACTGCCTTCAAAAGAAACGATTGAACAGGAGAAGCAAGCAGGTGAGTGGTAAATGAGGCGTGCGCCGCCAATATGCACTGTACATTCCACGAGCATTGCCTCCTTATTTTACTTCTTTCAGCTGTTTAACTTGGTAAGATGCAAATAGGTTGGATCAAGTTTAAATGACTGTGCTGCCCCTTTTCACATCAAAGACTGGAGAACTACTAACAACAAAGGCCGCGCCTGCCTCTCCCGTCCGCCTGCCTGTCTGGCTGGCAGGGAAGGAAAAGAACTTGCATGTTGGTGAAGGAGGAGGCTGGGTGGGACGACAGTGAAATCTAGAGTAAAGAGCAAGCTGGTCCACAGTGTCCTGCGGGCTGTAAAATGCAGTTTAATCAGAGTGCCATTTGTTGTCGTTGTTGTTGAAATGATTTTAATCATTGGAATGCACAATTTTTTAAAATATGAAAATAAAAAGTTTTAAAACCTGAAAAAAAAAATTACTACCAGGTCTGTGTTCTCACTTAACTACGAGGCTATCAGACCTAAAGCACCACCACACAACTTTAGAAAAGAAAGCAAAAGACAATACACTCCACTCTTAACCATCTCCAACTAGAAGAATCTGAAAGGCATCTCTCTCTGACAAGTTTGCATCTTTGTGATGCATCTTCCTTATTTTTTTTGCACATGCCCCGTCTGATGATGACATTCTGAAAGTCTAACACTCCAATTGATCTTCACTCTCCAACTTTACACTATTTGATGATAGGGAAGCAGCACATAAGTTAGGTTGTGGGGAAAGTCACTGATCATTCACAAAGTAGAAAACCCAAGCAACCACCACTGAGAATGAATGTAAGTGCAGTTTACAGAGGACTGATGTATTGCTCCTTTGCTATAAGAAACTCGTTTTGAGGCCAGTGACCCTGATCATTGTTTAATAAGGTTGATGGTTTTTAAAAATTATCTAACAGAGGTTTAGTTTAGCACCTGAACTCTCTCATTTGCTTAATCGTCTCCCTTAAGCATATTTGTATTTTTTGATAGCAGCTATAACGTTCTCTTTACTAATTCACATCATTAACCAATTCCTCCTAACTGTTTCTTTGTCCCTGCTGGTTTTCTCTAATTCCTAGTTTTATCTTCCTGAATTCTGGAATCTCTATCTGATCTTAACTCAGCAGCAGCCTTTTGATTGCCAAACTATTGATACAAGAACAGAAGGCAGGGCTTCCTGGGCCATCTAGATCTGCTTCTGAGCCCCTGCCAACCTCTGCCTGCCTTCGCCCACCTTTTAAAAAGGTATATACTAGTCATAGTTTCTGCTTGCTGACCAAATGTTGTCTATGATATTGTAGTAGGTTGGATAGACCCCCCTGATTTCATGTCACCACACAAAACCTCAGACTGTGACCTTTTTTGGAAATAGGGTCTTTGCAGATGTAACTAAGGTAAGGATTGAGGTGACATCATACTGAATTAGGATGAGCCCTGAATCCAACGTGAGTGTCCTTTTAAGAGACAGACAAGGACACACGCACCTATAGAGAAGGAGGTGATGCGAAGACAGAGGCAGAGATTGGAGTTAATGCTGAACAAGCCACCAGAAGCTGGAAGAAGCCAGGAAGGATTCTCCCCTTGAGCCTTCAGAGGCAGCACAGCCTGCCCGCGGCTTGATTTCAGACTTCCGGGTCCCTGGAACTGTGAAAGAACACATTTCTGTTGTTTTAAGCCACCAAGTTTTTGTGTGGTCATTTGTTATGGCATTTCTAGGAATGTAATACACATAATTTTACAATTTTCCTTCTCTTTTTGTTTTGTTCTTGTTATTATAGAAGAACGATTTTTATCCCTGCGTAAAGACTGGGATACTCTGGGTACTGTCACGTTCATGGCAACCTCAGAGGCAGGATAGAGGAAGGAGCGTCGCTGAAACAGGAGTTACGACATTAGCACTCAGGAGGCCTGTTCAGGGAAGGGCAGATGGGTGGGTGGCTCGTCTTGGAAACCACCTGAACCTTGGGCCTCATCCTTGTGTCTTACCTTCAAGGCTCCATCTGCACTGACTCTTGTCCTGTCCCCCACCTCTCTCCTGCTGGGAGGCCCCAGCAAAACACTGCATCAGGCTTTTGTAAGAGAAGCTGATAAAAACTTATCTGTGACTTCCTTCCTACAAACTTGAAATAACTTTCAGTTTTCCTCCTGATGATAAAAGTAATATGTGCTCCTTGTAAAACAACACCAACAGATAAGAGAGAAAGGAAATAGGAACTTGAAATCACCTAGAATTTCCCCACCCAACATAGTATGCACACCTGTATTTATATTATTTTTATAAAAATAATTTTTATAATTTATATAATACTATATGTAAGTTATATAACAATTTTTATAAAAATAATTTGTTTTTGTAACAAATTGTTTTTGTAACTGCTTTTTAAAAACCACTATAAGCAAATATAGTTCCACACTGTCATCTTTATAAGCTGCAAAATATCCCAGAACACAGATGTGCCTTGATTTAGTTAAAGAGTTTACTACTGATAAATGTTTAGGTTGTTGTCATATATTTTCACTATTATAAACAATTTTACAATAAACTTCTTTTAGACATAATTTTGGGCACATATCTGGTTATTTCTATAGCACGAATTCCCCTAAATTTTTGAGTGAAAGAATATAAACTTTTAGAGGAGTTAGATATAGTCTGCCAATTACTCTCCCAAAAGGACCATGTATGATGACTTTCAGTCCTTTTCATCAATATATCCTAATTTTGAGTTACAGTAAATATTCCCTAATTTTCTGAATAAAACTATCATAACCTTGCTGTTACTAACATCTAGATTAGAAAGGATCTTAAAAAAAAGAGTTTCATACAGTAACTGGAATTTTTTTGGAGTGCATTTTCCTTCAGTTGTCTCCTTTCTCCCTTTCTGTCTTATTTCTGTCTGAAAGTGCTTTGTGATCACAGTGTGTTATTTACTACTTTGTGACTCTTACAAGCATCAATTAACCATGAACATGACTCACCCTGATGTATGTCTTTCTTAATTCAGTGGGAAGTGCACTTTCCCAATTCCGTTGCACTAAATATCTCCAAACCTTCAGGACTGCCAGAATGAGTTAGGAAGAAACAGTATCTGGATCTGTTTCCTACAGAAGTGTCAATATTTGCTAAAACAAAGAGCTGGGACTACCCCCAATGGAACGCCATCTGTCCTTGTCTTTGAGAGGCTGCAGGAAAATCCTTTCACAGCCAAGAGATGGTTATTTGGCATAACTGATACTGAAATTCAGCGAGGTGGCTTTCAGAGGTGAAACAGGCTGATAAAGAGAGACTTTGCTGTGTGAAAACGGGAAGTTTAGAAATGTGTTTCAGTTTTGAATCTATAAGGATTATTTACTTTACCAAAATATTTCCCATAGGAATCTTTTAATCAGCACGATCACCTAGCTGACTTAAACGTTCCGGTCATGAACATGTTATTTTCTTGTACAGCTTTTCAGGAAGTAAGCAGCTGGTAAGATGAGACACAGCTTCCTTCTCAGAGTCTCATTATTTCAACCATGCTGTTTCTTAAGCAGATAAGCTCCCTACTTTGTTCTACGATATATGGAAGCTCAGTTCTGTTGCAGTTTTAGGGTGGAGGCATAAGACACAGAGTCCAGCTTCTGAAGTATGGTTAGTTGCCTGACTCGGGTTCCAAAGGAAACCTGGTCACCTGGCTTCCTTTGGAGAAAACCCAGATTCCTTTGAACAGCAACCTGAAGAATAATTGAAGAGATCATCTCAGGTTGGAGTGAAATTCTTCAAAATACATTTGACGGCTTTCAGGGCCCAGTCCTCCTCCAGAGCACTGCTCAGTGGGATGTTTGCCACTTAGAATTTCAGTCCATCTGTGTAGTGTCCAGCTCTCCCCTGAGAACACATTCATTTGGGAACCTCGAACATTCCATAACATTCTTATGATTCCCCACTTTATCCAGCTATGTCACTTCTTCCAAGTTTATTTCCAGCAGATGCTGCCAGCCCTCAGTGGGACCTTCACCTAATCTCATTCGTCTCAGGAAGAGAGCAGTCATCCCAGCCTCAAGAGGGCTGTAGGCCACCTCCTCTAGCTGTCCCTGCTGTAGGCTGGAATGAACCAGGAGGGCAGATCTTCCCACACTGCTCTGCATCTTGGCCCAGGTTAACTAGATCCAGCTAAACCAGAGGGTCTTGGCCACTATGGAAACATATTTCAGCCCCCAAAGATACATGGGTATGTTTCTCTAATGGCTTTTTTTTTTTTTTAACATCTTTATTGGGGTATAATTGCTTTACAATGGTATGTTAGTTTCTGCTTTATAACAAAGTGAATCCGTTATACATATACATATGTTCCCATATGTCTTCCCTCTTGCGTCTCCCTCCCTCCCACTCTCCCTATCCCACCCCTCCAGGCTGTCACAAAGCACCGAGCTAATATCCCTGTGCCATGCAGCTGCTTCCCACTAGCTATCTACCTTACTACGTTTGTTAGTGTGTATATGTCCATAACTCTCTCTCGCCCTGTCAAAGCTCACCCTTCCCCCTCTCCATATCCTCAAGTCCGTTCTCCAGTAGGTCTGCGTCTTTATTCCTGTCTTACCCCTAGGTTCTTCATGACATTTTTTTTTCTTAAATTCCATATATATGTGTTAGCATACGGTATTTGTCTTTTTCTTTCTGACTTACTTCACTCTGTATGACAGACTCTAGGTCTATCCATCTCATTACAAATAGCTCAATTTCATTTCTTTTTATGGCTGAGTAATATTCCATTGTATATATGTGCCACATCTTCTTTATCCATTCATCCGATGATGGGCACTTAGGTTGTTTCCATCTCCGGGCTATTGTAAATAGAGCTGCAATGAACATTTTGGTACATGACCCTTTGAATTTTGGTTTTCTCAGGGTATATGCCCAGTAGTGGGATTGCTGGGTCATATGGTAATTCTATTTGTAGTTTTTTAAGGAACCTCCATACTGTTCTCCATAGTGGCTGAACCAATTCACATTCCCCCCAACAGTGCAAGAGTGTTCCCTTTTCTCCACACCCTTTCCAGCATTTATTGTTTCTAGATTTTTTGATGATGGCCATTCTGACTGGTGTGAGATGATATCTCATTGTAGTTTTGATTTGCATTTCTCTAATGATTAATGATGTTGAGCATTCTTTCATGTGTTTGTTGGCATTCTGTATATCTTCTTTGGAGAAATGTCTATTTAGGTCTTCTGCCCAGTTTTGGATTGGGTTGTTTGTTTTTTTGTTATTGAGCTGCATGAGCTGCTTGTAAATTTTGGAGATTAATCCTTTGTCAGTTGCTTCATTTGCAAATATTTTCTCCCATTCTGAGGGTTGTCTTTTGCTCTTGTTTATGGTTTCCTTTGCTGTGCAAAAGCTTTGAAGTCTCATTAGGTCCCATTTGTTTATTTTTGTTTTTATTTCCATTACTCTAGGAGGTGGGTCAGAAAGGATCTTGCTGTGATTTATGTCATAGAGTGTTCTGCCTATGTTTTCCTCTAAGAGTTTGATAGTTTCTGGCCTTACATTTAGGTCTTTAATTTATATGGACTAAATTTATGCATTAATTCAATACATACTTAGTGAACATTACTATGCGTCAGGCATTGTTCTGAGAACATATTTCTGTGAATAAAACAAAGCCCCAGGTTTAATAGAGTCTGTAATCCACTGGGGGCAGACAGACAATAAATAATTTATCAGAGGGTGATACATGCTAAGAAAAATAAATAAATAAAGCAGGGAAAAAGTGTTGAAGGGGAGGAGAGTGATGGTGGGTGTGCGGTGCACACAACCATGTTACATAAGGAGGGAGACATGGAAAGTCTGACCTGCAGGAGGTGAGGGAGAGCACCAGGCAGTTCAGTGGGGAAAAGCATAGCCCAGTTAGTGAGAATAGCAAGTTCGAAGGCCCTGAGGCAGAAGAGCACCAACTGTGTTCAAGGAATAAGGGGAGG
The DNA here is from genome assembly GCF_008692025.1 of Phocoena sinus. Lineage (NCBI taxonomy): Eukaryota > Metazoa > Chordata > Mammalia > Artiodactyla > Phocoenidae > Phocoena > Phocoena sinus. The sequence goes on from NC_045771.1 coordinate 50,206,630, forward strand.
CCATGCGGAGGAAGGGAGAGCAGTACCCGGTGCCAGCTCACGCTGGACATGATAGCATGGTGAAGATTCTGCATTTTACTCTGAGTGGGATGGGAAGCCAGCAGAAGATTGTGAACAAGAAATTAATACATGTAAGACACTTCAAACACTGTGCACAGTAAGTACTGAAAATTCTAGCTTTTGTTTTTACTTTTCTTGACTCTAAAGGTAACTAACCTCCATTCTGAGAATGATAATTTTTAGCCTAAAATATGGCACAAAGGATAGAAGTCCTGATCTGACAGATCAGATTTGTGGTTACCAGTGGCCAGGGGTGAGGGGAGGAGAAATTGGAGGAAGATGGTCAAAAGGTACAAACTTCCAGTTATAAGATAAATAAGCACTAGGGATGTAATGTACCACATGATCAACATAATGAGCACTGCTGTGTGTTACAGATGAAAATTGTTAAGAGAGTAAAGCCTACGAGTTCTCATCACAAGGAAAAAGTTTTTTTCTATTTCTTTAATTTTGTATCCATGTGAGATGTTTACTAAACATATTGTGACAATCACTTCACCATGTAAGTAATCAAATCATTATGCTATGTATCTTAAGCTTATCTGTATAAGTGCTATATGTCACTTATATCTCAATAAAACTGGAAGAAAAAACCTCATTAATATTGAAAAATCCTGATCTTACAAACTTTAGGTCCAATTTTAACATCCTACATTTACAAAGAGGATTGATGATTAGAAAATTACCTCATGTCCAAGACTAGGTTCTTTTCATCTGCTGCTTGGCAATTTATTTTCTTTCTTTCTTTTTTAAAATTTATTTATTTATTTTTGGTTGCATTGGGTCTTTGTTGCTGTGCATGGGCTTTCTCTAGTTGGCAGTGAGTGGGGGCCACTCTTCGTGGCAGTTGTGGGCTTCTCATTGCAGTGGCTTCTCTTCTTGCGGAGCATGGGCTCTAGGGGTGTGGGCTTCAGTAGTTGTGGCAGGTGGGCTCAGTAGTTGTGGCTCGTGGGCTCTAGAGCGCAGGCTCAGTGGTTGTGGCGCACGGGCTTAGTTGTTCCGCGGCATGTGGGATCTTCCCAGACCAGGGATTGAACCCGTGTCCCCTGCATTGGCAGGCGAATTCACTTTTTTTTTTTTTCAAAAAGCAGAAAAATCATTCTTATTTTTATGCAAATGCAGCATATTATAACTCTCCGTTCTACACCTTATTTTTCTTACTTATTGATGTGTCTTAGAGTCCTTCCCTATTAGTACCTTTTTTTTTTTATACAGCAGGTTGTTATTAGTCATCCATTTTACACACATCAGTGTATACATGTCAATCCCAATCTCCCAATTCATCCCCCCACCCCCCCCACCCCCGCTGCTTTCCCCCCTTGGTGTCCATACGTTTGCTCTCTACATCTGTGTCTCTATTTCTGCCCTGCAAACCGGTTCATCTGTACCATTTTTCTAGGTTGCACATATATGCGTTAATATACGATATTTGTTTTTCTCTTTCTGACTTACTTCACTCTGTATGACAGTCTCTAGATCCATCCACGTCTCAACAAATGACCCAATTTCGTTCCTTTTTATGGCTAGTAATATTCCATTGTATATATGTACCACATCTTCTTTATCCATTCGTTTGTCAATGGGCATTTAGGTTGCCTCCATGACCTGGCTATTGTAAATAGTGCTGCAATGAACACTGGGGTGCATGTGTCTTTTTGAATTGTGGTATTCTCTGGGTATATGCCCAGTAGTGGGATTGCTGGATCATATGGTAATTCTATAGTTTTTTAAGGAGCCTCCATACTGTTCTCCATAGTGGCTGTATCAGTTTACATTCTCAAAAACAGTGCAAGAGGGTTCCCTTTTCTCCACACCCTCTCCAGCATTTGTTGTTTATAGATTTTCTGATGAAGCCCATTCGCCCATTCTGACTGGTGTGAGATGATACCTCATTGTAGTTTTGATTTGCATTTCTCTAATAATCAGTGATGTTGAGCAGCTTTTCATGTGCTTCTTGGCCATCTGTATGTCTTCTTTGGAGAAATGTCTATTTAGGTCTTCTGCCCATTTTTGGATTGGGTTGTTTGTTTTTTGAATATTGAGCTGCATGAGCTGTTTATATACTTTGGAGATTAATCCTTTGTCCATTGATTCATTTGCAAATATTTTCTCCCATTCTGAAGGTTGTCTTTTCGTCTTGTTTATGGTTTGCTTTGCTGTGCAAAAGCTTTGAAGTTTCATTAGGTCCCATTTGTTTATTTTTGTTTTTATTTCCATTACTCTAGGAGGTGGATCAAAAAAGATCTTGCTGTGATTTATGTCAGAGTATTCTTCCTATGTTTTCCTCTAAGAGTCTTATAGTGTCCGGTCTTACATTTAGGTCTCTAATCCATTTTGAGTTTCTTTTTGTGTATGGTGTTAGGGAGTGTTCTAATTTCATTCTTCTACATGTAGCTGTCCAGTTTTCCCAGCACCACTTATTGAAGAGACTGTCTTTTCTCCATTGTATATCCTTGCCTCCTTTGTCATAGATTACTTGACCATAGGTATGTGGTTTTACCTCTGGGCTTTCTATCTTGTTCCATTGATCTATGTTTCCGTTTTTGTGCCAATACCATATTGTCTTGAATACTGTAGCTTTGTACTACAGTCTGAAGTCAGGGAGTCTGATTCCTCCAGCTCTGTTTTTTTTCCCTCAAGACTGCTTTGGCTATTTAGGGTCTTTTGTGTCTCCATACAAATTTTAAGTTTTTTTGTTCTACTTCTGTAAAAAATGCCATTGGTAATTTGATAGGGATTGCATTGAATCTGTAGATTGCTTTGGATAGTAAAGTCATTTTCACAATATTCATTCTTCCAATCCAAAAACATGGTATATCTCTCCATCTGTTGGTATCATCTTTAATTTCTTTCATCAGTGTCTTATAGTTTTCTGCATACAGGTTTTTTGTATCCCTAGGTAGGTTTATTCCTAGGTATTTTATTCTTTTGTTGCAATGGTAAATGGGAATGTTTCCTTAATTTCTCTTTCAGATTTTTCATTAGTGTATAGGAATGCAAGATATTTCTGTGCATTAATTTTCTATCCTACAACTTTACCAAATTCATTGATTAGCTCTAGTAGTTTTCTGGTGGCATCTTTAGGATTCTTGATGTATAGTATCATGTCATCTGCAAACAGTGACAGTTTTACTTCTTCTTTTCCAACTTGTATTCCTTTTATTTCTTTTTCTTCTCTGATTGCTGTTTGCTAGGACTTCCAAAACTATGTTGAATAATAGTGGGGACATCGTTGTCTTGTTCCTGATCTTAGAGGAAATGCTTTCTGTTTTTCACCATTGAGAATGATGTTTGCTGTGGGTTTGTCGTATATGGACTTTATTATGTTGATGTAGGTTCCCTCTATGCCCACCTTCTGGAGAGTTTTTGTCATAAATGAGCGTTGAATTTTGTCAAAAGCTTTTTCTGCATCTATTGAGATGATCATATGGTTTTTATTTTTCAATTTGTTAATATGGTGTATCACATTGATTGATTTCCATATATTGAAGAATCCTTGCATCCCTGGGATAAATCCCACTTGATCATGGTGTATGATCCTTGTAATGTGTTGTTGGATTCTGTTTGCTAGTATTTTGTTGAGGATTTTGCATCTATATTTATCAGTGATATTGGTCTGTAATTTTCTTTTTTTGTAGTATCTTTGTCTGGTTTTTGTATCAGGGTGATGGTGGCCTCATAGAATGAGTTTGAGAGTGTTCCTTCCTCTGCAATTTTTTGGAGGAGTTTGAAAGGGATGGGTGTTAGCTCTTTTCTAAATGTTTGATAGAATTCACCTGTAAAGCCATCTGGTCCTGGACTTTTGTTTGTTGGAAGATTTTTAATCACAGTTTCAATTTCATTACTTGTGATTGGTCTGTTCATATTTTCTATTTCATCCTGGTTCAGTCTTGGAAGGTTATACCTTTCTAAGAATTTGTCCAGTTCTTCCATTTTATTGGCATAGAGTTGCTTGTAGTAGTCTCTTAGGATGCTTTGTATTTCTGCAGTGTCTGTTGTAACTTCTCCTTTTTCATTTCTAATTTTATTGATTTGAGTCCTCTCCCTCTTTTTCTTGATGAGTCTGGCTAATGTTTTATCAATTTTGTTTATCTTAAAGAATCAGCTTTTAGTTTTATTGATCTTTGCTATTGTTTTCTTTGTTTGTATTTCATTTATTTCTGCTCTGATCTTTATGATTTCTTTCCTTCTGCTAACTTTGGGTTTTGTTTGTTCTTCTTTCTCTAGCTCCTTTAGTTGTAAGGTTAGATTATTTACATGAGATTTTTGTTTCTTGAGGTAGGCTTGTATAGCTATATACTTCGCTCGTAGAACTGCTTTCACTGCATCCCACAGGTATTGGATTGTCGTGTGTTGTCATTTGTCTCTAGGTATTTTTTTATTTCCTCTTTGATTTCTTCAGTGATCTCTTGGTTATTTAGTAATGTAGTGTTTAGCCTCCATGTGTTTGTGTTTTTTACATTTTTTCCCCTGTAATTCATTTCTAATCTCATAGCATTGTTGTCAGAAAAGATGCTTGATATGATTTCAATTTTCTCAGATTTACTAAGGCTTGATTTGTGACCCAAGATGTGATCCATCCTGGAGAATGTTCCATGCGCACTTGAGAAGAAAGTGTAATCTGCTGTTTTTGGATGGAATGTCCTATAAATATCAATTAAATCTATCTGGCCTATTGTCTCCTTTAAAGCTTGTGTATCGTTATTAGTTTTCTGTTTGGATGATCTGTCCATTGGTGTAAGTGAGGTGTTAAAGTCCCCCACTATTATTGTGTTACTGTCGATTTCCTCTTTAACAGCTGTTAGCAGTTGCCTTATGTATTGAGGTGCTCCTATGTTGGGTGCATATATATTTATAATTGTTATATCTTCTTCTTGGATTGATCCCTTGATCATTATGTAGTGTCCTTCCTTGTCTCTTGTAACATTCTTTATTTTAAAGTCTACTTTATCTCATATGAGTATTGCTACTCCAGCTTTCTTTTGATTTCCATTTGCATGGAATATCTTTTTCCATCCCCTCACTTTCCATCTGAATGTGTCCCTAGGTCTGAAGTGGGTCTCTTGCAGACAGTATATATATAGGTCTTGTTTTTGTATCCATTCAGCAAGCCTGTGTCTTTTGTTTGTAGCATTTAATCCATTCACATTTAAGGTAATTATCAATATGTATGTTCCTATGACCATTTTCTTAATTGTTTTGGGTTTGGTTTTGTAGGTCCTTTACTTCTCTTGTGTTTCCCACTTAGAGAAGTTCCTTTAGCATTTGTTGTAGAGCTGGTTTGGTGGTGCTGGCTTCTCTTAGCTTTTGCTTGTCTGTAAAGCTTTTGATTCCTCCATCGAATCTGAATGAGATCCTTGCTGGGTAGAGTAATGTTGGTTGTAGGTTCTTCCCTTTCATCACTTTAAGTATATCATGCCACTCCCTTCTGGCTTGTAGAGTTTCTGCTGAGAAATCAGCTGTTAACCTTATGAGAGTTCCCTTGTATGTTATTTGTCGTTTTTCCCTTGCTGCTTTCAATAATTTTTCTTTGTCTTTAATTTTTGCCAATTTGATTACTGTGTGTCTCGGCATATTTCTCCTTGGGTTTATCCTGTATGGGACTCTCTGCGCTTCCTGGACTTGGGTGGCTATTTCCTTTCACAAATTAGGGAAGTTTTCGACTATAATCTCTTTAAATGTTTTCTTGGGTCCTTTCTCTCTCTCTTGTCCTTCTGGGACCCCTGTAATGCGAATGTTGTTGCGTTTAATGTTGTCCCAGAGGTCTCTTAGGCTGTCTTCATTTCTTTGCATTCTTTTTTCTTTAGTCTGTTCCACAGCAGTGAATTCCACCATTTTGTCTTGCAGGTCACTTATCTGTTCTTCTGCCTCAGTTATTCTGCTATTGATTCCTTCTAGTGCATTTTTCATTTCAGTTATTGTATTGTTCATCTCTGTTTGTTCTTTAATTCTTGTAGGTCTTTGTTAAACATTTCTTGCACCTTCTCGATCTTTGCCTCCATTCTTTTTCTGAGGTCCTGGATCATCTTCACTATCATTATTCTGAATTCTTTTTCTGGAAGCTTGCCTATCTCCACTTCATTTAGTTTTTTTTCTGGGGTTTTATCTTGTTCCTTCATCTGGTACATAGCCCTCTGCCTTTTCATCTTGTCTATCTTTCTGTGAATGTGGTTTTTGTTCCACAGGCTGCAGGATTGTAGTTCTTCTTGCTTCTGCTCTCTTCCCTCTGGTGGATGAGTGTCTCCAAGAGGCTTGTGCAGGTTTCCTGATGGGAGAGACTGGTGGTGGGTAGAGCTGGCTGTTGCTCCAGTGGGCAGAGCTCAGTAAAACTTTAATCTGCTTGACTACTGATGGGTGGGGCTCGGTTCCCTCCCTGTTGGTTGTTTGGCCTGGGGCAACCCAACACTGGAGCCTACATGGGCTCTTTGGTGGGGCTAATGGCGTACTCTGGGAGGGCTCCCGCCAAGGAGTACTTCCCAGAACTTCTGCTGCCAGTGTCCTTGTCCCCACGGTGAGGCACAGCCACCCCCTGCCTCTGCAGAAGACCCTCCAACACTAGCAGGTAGGTCTGGTTCAGTCTCCCCTGGGTTCACTGCTCCTTCCCCTCGGTCCCGATGCGCACACTACTTTGTGTGGGCAGGCAGATTCTTAACCACTGCGCCACCAGGGAAGTCTCCTTGGCAGTTTATTTTCTAAAAAACTTCTTATCGTGGACATTTTCAAACTCAATACAAAATTAGATAGAATACCCAGTTTCAAGCAATTATCAATTAATGGCTAATGTTGTTTCTTCTGTATTACTATTTTCCTCCCCCTCCTCACACTGAATTACTTTACAGCAAATCCCAGACATATCTTTTCATCTGTGAATGCCTCAGTACATAGCTCTGAAAATAAAATCTTTCTGTTTTGCTTTACCATAAGACCCTTATCACACCTACAAATTTAATGGTAATTCCTTAAGATCATAAAAAATCCAGTCAGTCATCAGATTTTCCTGGTTATCCCATTAATGCTTTTTAAAAATAGTTGATTTGTTTAAATTGAGATCCAGACATGCACGTTGCATTTGGGTGTTAGGTCTTGTAAATCTTTTAAAATCTGACTATTCGTCCTTCCTGTTTGTTTTCCTGTCATTTATTTGTGAAGAAACTTGGTCTTTTGTTCCTTAGTTGTCCCTCATTTTGGATTTTGCTGAATTCCTCCCCACGGAGTTGTGAATATGTTCCTCTTTCCCCTTGTTTTTCCTGTAAACTGGTAGTTGGCTCTAGAGGCATAACCAAGTTGGATTTTTTGGCAAGACTACCTCATGGGAGGTGCTGTGAACTTCCTGTTACACCCCATCAGGAGTTATGTCCTGCCTCGCTTTCTCTATCTCTTATATTTGGTAAAATACACCTAACATCAAATTTACCCTCTTAGCCACATTGAAGTGTACAGTTCAGTGGTATTTAGTACATTCACCATGTTGTGCAACTACCACCACTATCTAATTCTGGAACTTTTCCGTCACCTCAAAAAGAAGCTCTGTACCCATTAAGTAGTCATTCCCCATCTCCCTCTCCCCAGCCTCTGGCAGCCATGAATCTTTTTGTCTCTCTGAATTTTTCATATAAATGGAATCATGTAATACGTGGCCTTTTGTATCTGGCTTCTTTCACTTAGTATAATGTTTCCAAGGCTCATGCATGTTTTTAGCACGTGTCAGTACTACATTCCTTTTTGAAAATAAATAAATAATTAATTAATTAATTTTTGGCTGTGTTGGGTCTTTGTTGCTGCGCGTGGGCTTTCTCTAGTTGCGGTGAGCGCAGGCTCCTCCTTGTTATGGTGCGTGGACTTCTCATTGCGGTGGCTTCTCTTGTTGCGGAGCACGGGCTCCAGTAGCTGTGGCACATGGGCTCAGCAGTTGCGGCTCACGGGCTCTAGAGCACAAGCTCAGTAGTTGTGGCACACGGGCCTAGTTGCTCTGTGGCATGTGGGATCTTCCTGGACCAGGGCTTGAACCCGTGTCCCTTGCATTGGCAGGCAGATTCCTAACCACTGCGCCACCAGGGAAGTCCCCTGCATTCCTTTTTATGGCTAAATAATATTCCATTGTGTGGAATTTTATTTATTCCTCAGTTGATAGACATTTGGGTTGTTTCCACCTTTTGACTTCTGTGAATAGTGATGCTGTGAACATACATGTACCATTTTGCTGGAAAACCTGTTTTAATCCCTAGGAGTGCGTCTCTTTTTGTGGTGTTAGGACTCATTGGTGGGTTCAGTTGGCCTCAGCCTGATCCATATATGATAATGTTCCCTGTGGGCCTTTCATCTATTGATTTTAGCCACTATTGATGACCACTGCCTGTTCCAATAGGGTTCCAACAGCACACTTCTCATAGAGGTCGAGGTGGTCTAACCATTTTACTTTCAGTTAACATTAAAGCAGCACTGTTCTGGGCAACCAAGTTCATGCATTCCTATGAGGGGAAGAAAATGGGGGGCAGGGGGGCTGGTGACCAAAAAGTGTGAGAAAAGCTGCATATGATGGATGCCCTTGCTGCAGACTGCAGTGCTCACTCACATGCTAAGGCCCCTGGGAAGCTGTGTAGTCAAAAAGCCTGTTTAGCTTTAACTCTGTATTTCCCAAGTTTATTTGACTATGAATATTTTTTTCTCTATACTTATTCTAATTATCCATTGGAACATGCTTTGGAGAATATTGTTTTAGTGTCTAGGTTACTTAAAATACTACTAATTAATTTATACCTATGTGTTTCTTAGCTGTTTGTAACTGACCTGACAGTCCCCAGAATCTTCTATTATCACTTAGTGGCCATAAGTTAACCATATTCTTGCAAAATCCCTGGACAGCAGAGTTGGCAATATTTCTGGCAAAGCTTCACCTGGAAACTCTGAATTGAGATTATGTCCTTGGGAATGAATGCTTGAGTCAAATAAGCAAATATCAATTTCACCCATCACCTCAATCTTAAGTGTCTGATGGACACCTGTGATAAACCTTAGAGAAGCACCATACTGATGTGTAAGCCAGAGCTGCTTATCATTCCTCTCTGCTCTTCATTGCTTTACTCTGCACGGCCCCCAAACCATGCCGAGGACCCCCTTCATGTTTCCCTGGGTCACACTGCTGGGGGCTCTGTCCCACCACCCACACGTCAGCGTGGTTAGATAATGCTAAACACTGAGGTCACGTGGAGAGAGGGTCTAGCAGACTCCTTGGTTGACTTTCTAAGGTCAGGAATTTGAGAGAACTCCTTTCCCGTGGCCACTTTAATGCATTTCACTTACTAGTTTGTTTTCAAAAGTTTTTAACCAGTCAAGCAGCCATGCAAAATGCTGTGATCTGCACCTTTGAGGCCAGAAGCATGGCACAAAGGTGGGCCTGCCCTCACCATTTAGGTGGGCTCAGCAGGGTAGCAGGGGCTTGTGGGGAGTGGGAGGAGGCTGGTAGGAGGAAGAGTAGTGAGCAATCCAGTGCGGGGAAAGTGGAAACCCTGGGCCATTTCACTGTTAGAGAGAGGACCCAGCTCTGTGAAGTGTGTGCTGTAACTGGGGCTTCTAGGTAGAGGCGGTAATGAAGGTCAGCCAGAGTATAGCGTGGTTCCAGGTCAGAGATTGGCTGGGGATACAGGGGAAGGGGCCTGGCCAGAGTTGGGCAGGGTGCCAGGACCCTGGAAGTCATCTGCCTTGGTCCTGATGGGCTCAGGAGTTAAGCAGGGCCGAGTATGCTTGCGGGAGGCCTCACTGGCCTAACCTAAAAATTAACTTATACAACCTAACATCCAGCATCCTAGGACAGGCTGGCATTGAGAGGCAGAATAATGGAGTGGTTGAAAGCACAGATGTCGGTGCCAGACTTCCAGGGTTCAAATCCTAGCTCTGCTGCTTACTAGCTGTGTGACCTTGGGCAAGTCACTCCACCTCTCTGTGCCCCTGTCTTCCCAGGGAGGAATAAAAGTAAGACCTACCTTATAGGGTTGTTTATGAAGATTAAAGGAGTTAAGATATGCAAAAGCACTTAGAACCCTGCCTGGCACTTAGTGAAGTGTTGAGATTTACCTGTTATGATTAAATGGTGGGCTTAGAGGACAGATCTGTGAGCTGCTGGGCACTGAGAGCTGCTGGGGTGCTGGGTAAGCAGTGGGGAGGAGGGGGGCTCCAGGGCAGGTGGGCAGGAGCAAAGGAGAGAGGGAAGAGACTCTGCCTGTGGGCAAGCCAAGGAGGGGAGAGCTGGATCTTGAACTCACCAGACACCCCACCGTTTTTGGAACAGGGAAGGTTGCAGAGCCCCATTCCGTGCCAATAGGCCCAGATCACAGTTTGCTCCTGTCTCCCTAGGAGAAAGGGGGTCATGGCCATGTTCACATCCCTGTCCCCAGGTTACCTGAGTTCCCCTCCTGGCCTCCTTCTCCAGTGGTTCCCATGTGTCTCTCATCTGTTCTCTTTAGAACAGTCACAAAAGTTTCAACTAAACTTAGTATCAGGTTATAATTCTTTTTCCTGATGACTCAGCTTGCTTTTCCTTTTTATTTTCTGCATGAGAAAAGGGAAAACCTTCCCTAGGATCACTGAACACAGCCTTCCTTTCTCTTGATAATAGCCTGGTGAAGGTGGGGAGGGGGTAGTGCCCAGAAACTGCCAGGCAAGTAGAGCTGACTGTCCACACGTCAGTGTCCAGAGGCTTCCGTGTCCCCGTGTCCCCTGCTACCTGGCCTGTCGGCATCGGCTCCAGGGGGCTCTGCGTGCTCACTGGCCCAGCTTTCAGAACCAGGCCCCCAACAGCCAGCCCCGTGGGGGGCTCCAGCTCCATCCCCCCATGGTGATGTGGGATCTGTTTCATCTCAGTATATAATTATATACTCTAGCTAAAACTAGACCAAGTCACTGCTTTTAACAGCCCTTTTGCCTCCTGATCTTACCCACTCCCATTTTTGTTTTGGGAGGATCTTCCTTTCCACTTCAGGGTCCAGAAATATACATTTGGTTTTGTTTAAACATTGTTTTCTAAGAATATCTATGCGACCGCCTTACTCTCTAACTTTGCCAGCACCCTCCTGCCTCTGTTTCTTACCTGTGCCATTTCCTCTCTAGGTCATGTCCTCAGCCTTGTGTTTGGGCATGAAAGCATCCTGGACGTTGGGCATCTAGGTCTTCCCACGTCTCACCTCCACTTGTGTCCCTCTGTCTTCTCTCAGCACCACCTCTGGACCAGTTCGGTGGACCCCAGCCCTTGGTTCAGACCTTTCTGTTTTGGGTTCACACGGCAGCTTGGTGTGTTAAGGGCAAACCTCACTGGCATCTAGGTTTCCCCATACATTGCTTTGATGTTCCCTCGTCAGCAGCAGCCTCAGTCTCTGTGTCACACTGAGAGCCAGCCCCTATTTCATAATCACTATTAACTTTCAAAAGTAGGTCCATATTTGGCACTGCCCACTCAGCACGAGGTGCTAACGTCTGCACTATTCACTGCTAAGTTCTTTGTGAGTCTGAGTCAGCTCCTTACTTTCCCTACTCCGTCTCTAAAGGTGGCCTCTGCTTCTTTTCCTGTATTCACACTCTGGGTGAGGAGAAAGGTAGTGAGATGCTCTTAAGACCAAAGTCATGATTGCTCCCCTTTCCTGAGGGTCTCCAGACACAGGTTCAGGGACACGTGTAGGTAGTGTAGGTTTGTATGTTCTGAGGGGAGAAGTGATTCCACAACAGAAAGAAGTGGCCTCACAAGAATGAAAGGACAACTTCAAACATGCTGTCAGTAACTCATCAAATGACAGCGATGAAGTAACCCTTCAGGTCACGCCTGGCAGCCAACTGATCCTGGGCAGGGGAAACCAATGGCCAAAGAAAGGAGGAAGCACACCTGAGCCAACTTGCTCACAAGCTGCAATATGTAAACGTGGGTACAAAGCGGTTACTTAATTCCTGCACCTGTTCTGACTCAGCACACGCTTGAAGTACTTTTTTTTTTAAATTGTAACATCTTTATTGGAGTATTATTGGTTTACAATGTTGTGTTAGTTTCTGCTGTATGATGAAGTGAATCAGCTATACGTATACACACTTGAAGTATTGGGCCAGGATTGGACAGGATGCCAGTGCTGGCAGCACACGCAGAAAATTTCACGGTGACACCACCCAGATGGTGCCAGGAAAGGGACACAGAGCCCAGTGGGCTCTGCCTGCAGCTCTGGAGGGGAAGCCTTCCTCCTGCCTGCAGGGAAGACTTGGGCTGATGCCTGGCTCCCCTGGAGTAGCCTGCAAAATAACCTAGCATGGACCTGACATTTAAAAATTCGTCAGCTGTAGATTTTCAAAGTGTATCAATGGGGTTTGGGTTTCATGATTGCTGCTAAAAAAATGTGAGCAACTCGCATGACTATATTCAATTTTCACTGATTTAATTACTGCTAAGAAAAGAAACTGCCAGATGGAAAAGACATCGGCATCACATTTCTCACGGTGTTCAAGTTGGCATCAGCATCGATCAAAACCTTGCAGTGGCCTCTCGTTTCCATCCGTGGTTTTAAAGTGACTGTACTTAGCTGACTTATTTGTGATCCCCTCTTCATTACTGTGTCTTGGACAGTATCAAAACAGACCTGCCTGGGGCTTCCCTGGTGGCGCAGTGGTTGAGAGTCCGCCTGCTGATGCAGGGGACACGGGTTCGTGCCCTGGTCCGGGAAGATCCCACATGCCGCGGAGCGGCTGGGCCCGTGAGCCATGGCCGCTGAGCCTGCGCGTCTGGAGCCTGTGCTCCGCGACGGGAGAGGCCACAACAGTGAAGAGGCCCGCGTACCACACACACACACAAAAGACCTGCCTGTGGCTGTTTATATAAATCTTTAAGTTCAGTATCTTGTGAGCTTCCAGAACTTTTGTTGGCAGAATATGGTAGTGCTTTATAAATGCATGTGGGAGAAAACCTTGAAAAGAAAAAGAAAACCTTTCTGGAACATATAAAAAAAAAATATATGCATCTGCTTTAAGCAGCTTTTTATTAGTGAAATGCATGGCTTACTTTATAAGTAGTAAAACCTAAGCCTTGGCAGCAGTTTTAATTCTCCAAGGAGCACAGATTATGTTCAAAGGGCTAAGATGGTTCATGGTAAGATCAGAATGGGTTATGGAACAATTAGAAAATTCAACTCAAAATAAATGTCGACTGAGTGGTTCTAGGACTGAGCATTTTTACTGGCGGGTGAGGTGGCTAACATTTGGATGCATTTGAATTATCGTCACAGAGTGAGAGAGGACCTTAGCTGTCATCTTCTCTCTTTTCCCCAGCCTCCAGTCCTGGAACCTCTGACAGCCCATATGGTTGACCTTGCCCAGGACCTCACAGGCAGCCTACCTCGTGGATGCTTGCCCAGATCTAAGCTTACACGGTTTCCCTGTGGCCTCTAAATACCCAGCTTCCTCTCTGAATGGCCCACAGTGAATGCATGTCTATAAGACAGGTTTTCTAATACCTGAAGTTAGGTCTCATGTGTCTTCCAGCTTGGCTTTTCCTTTTTCAGGCTGATCCTGTGGATCTGGCTCCTTCGTGAGGTGGCTCACTTAATCAAAGAGAGTGCACTTCCTGCAGAGAAGAGAGCAGTGCTTCAGCCAAGCGACGCTTGTGTAGCTGTGCTTCTAAACTAGACTGTCCAAAAAGCCCATGAGCATTTTCTAGACCAGCATCCCATCTCATTCAGCCTTTCCTCTCTTTCAGAGTTTCCAGAACTTTCACCATCCTGGAGGTCCAGCACTAGCTGGTATCAGTTAACCAATGGCCTTAAAAGAGATAATAATATTCCATTGTATATATACATATATATATACACACAGCATTTTGTCCATCTGTTCGTCCATTGATGCATGCTTGGACTGCTTCCACCTTTGACTCTTGTGAATAATGCTGCTATGAACATGGCTATACAAATATTTGCTCAAGTCCCTGCTTTCATTTCCGTGGGGTATACCCAGAAGTGGAATTGCTGGATCATATGGTAATCCCATGTTTTGAGGAACTGTTATGCTGTTTTCCACAGGAACTGCACATGATCATTTTTTTTTTTTTTACTGCATATGCTATAGTATAATTATAACAATTTATTAGATATTGCCAAACTTTTTTCTAAAATTATATATATATACACACACACACACCCCTACCAGCAGTGACCCAAATCTTTGCCAACACTATTATCAGATTTCTTAATTTTGGCAAATTTAGTGGTTTTAAAATGATTATTTTATCATGGTCTTAATTTTTATTTCCCTAATTACCACTGCAATTACTCATTTTACATGTTTGTAAGTTTTGTTTTTCATATGGAAGTCATTAATCCATTAAAAATTAATTTTGGGGGCTTCCCTGGTGGTGCAGTGGTTGAGAGTCCGCCTGCCGATGCAGGGGACACGGGTTCGTGCCCCGGTCCGGGAAGATCCCACATGCCGCAGAGCAGCTGGGCCCATGAGCCATGGCCACTGAGCCTGCGCGTCCAGAGCCTGTGCTCTGCAACAGGAGGGGCCACAACAGTGAGAGGCCCGTGTATCGCAAAAAAAAAAAAAAAAAAAAAAGAATTAATTGTTGTGTATGATGTATGATAGAAATCTAATTTTACTCTTTTTTAAAATTAATTTATTTATTTTTTGGCTGTATTGAGTCTTTGTTGCTGTGCACAGGCTTTCTCTAGTTGCGGAGAGCAGGGGCTACTCTTCATTGCGGTGTGCAGGCTTCTTATTGTGGTGGTTTCTCTTGTTGCGGAGCACGGGCTCTAGGCATGTGGGCTTCAGTAGTTGTGGCTCGTGGGCTCAGTAGTTGTGGCGCACAGGCTTAGCTGCTTCGCGGCGTGATCTTCCCGGACCAGGGCTCGAACCCATGTCCCCTGCATTGGTAGGCGGATTCTTAACCACTGCGCCACCAGGGGAGCCCTTCATTCCTTTTTATGTGGATAACCAAATGTCCTGGCTCCATCCTTTTCCCATAGCCACTATCTCATATGTCAAGTTTCCATATATGGTTGGTCTGCCTCTGAGCTGTTTGTTCATTTGGTTACTTTGTCAACCTATGTTAATGGCATCTGTTCTCTTTATCAGGAGGGGACAATGAGGTATTGAGAGAGACTGATCCTGGGTTAACTGGGCACTTACTGTCGGGCATTGTAATTGCACCTGGCTATGGACGAGGTGGTTGGAATTGGCCTGCTAGTTGAATAAAGTCCATGCACTCATGGAGCTCAAAGATACACATATTTAAATCCCGATGATGTAACATGTGGTAATAGAGGAATAGCTGACATGATATGAGAAAAAAACAGCAAAGAAACAACTAACTAGTATTTGGGTGTCCAAGAAGGTAACAGGGGGGTGACCATTTCAAATGAGCTGAGGTCTAGAGGTACACAAATTTAATATCAAATCCCAGTGCTCCTACTTATTAGCTGTGTGACCCTGAAAAATTCTCAATACATCGTTGAGCCTCAACTTCCTGTCTATTCAACAGAGGTAATAATAATACTTACCTCAGAAGGTTGCTGGGAACATTAAAACAAACCATATATCAGGAGCACTTAGCCCAGGGCCTGACACAGTGGAAGTACTCAATAAATGTACACCTATCAATTCATTCATCCAATAATATTAACTAAGTACCTACTATGTGTCAGGCATGGTAATAGGCTATAAGTACAAGTGTGAGAAGGCAAATGGTCTTTGCTCTCATGTAGCTTTTGGTCAACCAGGATACACATATGCTTATAAAATATTCACACAAATATATCATTACAGATTTGATGAGTGTTATAAAGGGAAATTATAGCATGCTAGGACAGAATAGAAGAGGGAAACCTGATTTATGATGAGTGTTTTTATTATCACTACACATTTCTGAGCTGGGACTTGAAGGGTGGATAGGAGTTTATGGGCACGGCAAGTGGGGATGGCCATTCCAGGCAGACTAGACTTCAGAGGAAAAGGCATGAGATGCGAAAGCTTTTCTCTAGGTCAGGGGCAAGTGCCCCCTCACTCAGGACCCCCCTCACTGCCCAAAGACTTAGAGGGATTCCTCATGTCCACCTTTTCCAGGGAACAGGCAGGAGAAGTTGAGTGCCTGTGGCCCCCAAACATGTCTGGTGGCTCAGTGAACTCTGATCTTTTGTCAGTGTGATAAACTGTTCTCAATCCACTGACCAGCTCCTTGGTAATACTGGGCTGAAGATAAATGGTGAAAATGGCTTAGATGAGCTGGATTACAGTGAAGTCCTTTTGATGTTAATGTTGGTCAAAAAAGTATTTAGGACTGACCTCAGTTTGGCACTCCAAAGCTCAAAGATAAAAAGAAGTGCTCAGAGAAAAGAAAGTAAAGTGATTAAAAGATTTTCCAAGACGTATGTAAAGTATTTTTTTTTTTTTTTTTTTTTGTGAAGTATTTTTACAAGCTAACGGTGCATACTGTTTGCCATTTAGAGCAGATGGGACAAAGAGTTATATTTGCAAGAAGGGAAATACAGATGCTTGTGAGGAGTTTTTCTGGAAGAAGTACAATTCAATAGTTCTCAAACTGCAGTGTATATCAGAGTCCCTCCAGGAGCCTGTTAAAAATTTAGACTCCCTCTGCAGTGATGGCCATTGTCAGTGTGCTCAGGAGTCTGCATGGGTTCTCTCCCAGCCGGAGAGCCCTGGCTCCGCCCACTCCACACCACAGCTTAGCGCTAGGTCTGGGGCAGGCACGTCCTGGGAGAAGTTTGCCACAGAGGCAGCCCAGATCCCAGGGGGCAGCACAGCCACCTCAGTTCCTGCAGCCACTATGCCCCGACCCCCAGCCCCAGGCTACTCCACACCAGAGCCTTGCACTAGATCTGGGACAAACACAACAGAGAAAGGGTTGGGCAGCTTCTGAGCAGAACTGAAGCTGCCTGTGTAGGCAGTGCATAGGACCTCACTTGCTTCAGCATCACCTCCTTTGAGGCAGGGCTCACACTCACGAGCAATGGATCCTACTGAACCCAACCCTGAGGGCTTCTAATCCAACAACTCGGGTGGGGGGCAGACCCCACTCCTGCCAGGGTGGCAAGAGAGGAAGCCCCATCTCATATCCTGCACAGGCTCTAGATACTACAACACCTACCACACCCCCTGTCCAGGGGATAACAGCCAGCACACCCTAAGGAAAGACGTGACTGGTGTCCATACCGAAACCAGCCCTTGCATGAAAACACGGGACATACGTAGTCTACACAGGGATGTTCTCACATAAAAACACCCTTTCAAGACCACAGCAGATAACTGTTTCTCTTAAATTCATAGAGACAGAGAAAGTTAAGTAAAATGAAAAGGCAGAGGAACTACACCCAATCAAAAGAACAAGAGAAATCCTCTGAAAGAACAAATTATG
Organism: Phocoena sinus; assembly: GCF_008692025.1. NCBI lineage: Eukaryota > Metazoa > Chordata > Mammalia > Artiodactyla > Phocoenidae > Phocoena > Phocoena sinus. The sequence continues at coordinate 50,224,076 of NC_045771.1, forward strand.
AAACAGAGCTCATCTGTCTACTAGATCCCAAGTTCAAAAAGGTGGTAATAAAAATGCTAACCAAACTAAGAAAGATCAATAGAAACACAGATCACTGTAACAGGAACTAGAAACTATAAACATGAACCAATAAAAAATAGACAATTCCATTGCTGAGATAAAAACCAATCTAGAAGCAATGAATAGCAGACTAAATGACACAGAAGAATGAATATGTGATCTGGAAGACAGGATAATGCAAATCACCCAATCAGAACAGCAGACAGAAAGACAAATGAAAAAAAAAAAAAAAGAAAGAAAGCAACATATAAGATCTATGGGATAATATAAAACATGTCAACCTATGCATAATAGGGGTTCCAGAAGGAGAAGAGAGAGGGAAGGGGATCAAAAAATGTATTTGAAGAAATTATGGCTGAAAACTCCTCAAACCTAAAGAAGGAAATGGATATCCAGGTACAGGAAGCACAGAGAGTCCCAAACAAGATGAACCCAAAAAGACCAAGACACATTATAATTAAAATGGCAAATGTTAAAGAGAGGATTCTAAAGACAGCAAGAGAAAAACAAAGAGTCAGTTACAAGTGAACCCCCATAAGGCTATCTGTTGATTTCTCTGCAGAAACTTTGCAGGCCAGAAGAGAGTGGCAGGATATATTCAAAAAGCCTGCAACCTAGGATATTCTACCCATCAAGATTAGCACTTAGAATAGGAGAGGTAAAGAGTTTCTCAGACAAGCAAACACTAAAAGAATTCAGCAATACTAAATTTACACTAAAAGAAGTATTGAAGGGTCTTCTCTAAATAGGAAAGAAGGGCATCCGGCTGCAAGATTGGCCTGTCCATCCTCAACAGCGACCTGGCCAGTTTAGGGGCCGATTATCTGTACCTGGATGCATTTTGTTCCCAACATCACCTTTGGTCACCCTGTGGTAGAAAGCCTCCGAAAGCAGCTAGGCCAGGACCCTTTCTTTCTTCCTTTTTTTTTTTTTTTTGCGGTACGTGGACCTCTCATTGTTGTGGCCCCTCCCGTTGCGCAGCACAGGCTCCGGACGCGCAGGCTCAGTGGCCATGGCTCACGGGCCCAGCTGCTCCGCGGCATGTGGGATCTTCCCGGACCGGGGCACGAACCCGTGTCCCCTGCATCGGCAGGCGGACTCTCAACCACTGCGCCACCAGGGAAGCCCAGGACCCTTTCTTTGACATGCACATGATGGTGTCCAGGCCGGAACAGTGGGTAAAACCAATGGCTATAGCAGGAGCCAATCAATATACTTTTCATCTCGAGGCTACTGAGAACCCGGGGGCTTTGATCAAAGACATTCGGGAGAATGGAATGAAGGTTGGCCTTGCTATCAAACCAGGAACTACAGTTGAGTATTTGGCACCATGGGCTCATCAGATAGATATGGCCTTGGTTATGACTGTGGAAGCTGGGTTTGGAGGGCAGAAATTCACGGAAGATATGATGCCAAAGGTTCACTGGTTGAGGACCCGGTTCCCGTCTTTGGACATTGAGGTTGATGGTGGAGTAGGTCCTGACACCATCCATAAATGTGCAGAGGCAGGAGCTAACGTGATTGTATCTGGCAGTGTCATTATGAGGAGTGAAGACCCCAGATCTGTGATCAACCTGTTAAGAAATATTTGCTTAGAAGCTGCTCAGAAACGTTCTCTTGATCAATGGAACCACAAGGAGTCCAGTGTTTCTGCTTACGAGATCTCCTTTTTACTGGAAAACAAGAATATTACCTACCAAATCGTACCACAGTTGAGGCAGTGCTGCTTTTCTGAGCAATTATTCATTCCAGTGACTAAAATCCATTTTGCAGAATGTTCCAAGAGGTTAGAAATTGGTGTGTATTACATTTTCAGTGATGCAATTTAAAGATTAGTGTGGTAAAATACCATTTTTACTGGGAGACTTGATTTTCATAAAGAGTAAGAATATGGGTATATCAAGGTTATGAACAGAAATGTGTCTTAATGCCTAAGAAAGGCATATTAGCTACTATGAAAAAAAATTTTTTTCTGAATTTCTAAAAAGAATTTTCTTTGCTTCTTGGCTTTTCTGAAAGCAAAGGAAGTCCGGTTTTTCCTGTTTCATGTCATTTTTGACTTGTGTGTGTGTGTGATAACTAAGTTGGGATCTGGCTGGGATGGCTCTTCTAGCTTCAGAAACATCTATTTTTTACTTTGCACCTTATATTTCATACATAAAAAAACAATGTATTATGAAGTCCAGGGATTTTCAGGTGGTCTGTTGTAAAACGCAGGCACAAGTTTTATCAGGGTGTTTTCTTTGTTAGCTTTGCTCTAGGGGCAGGTTATTCAGTGGTTCTTCCCCCAAGCCCCACCCACCCTCCACCAACCCCATTTCCCCTTTTTCTTAATCACACCCGCTATTCTTAAGTACATAAGATGTTTTCCTAGCTCTATGCTAAAAGGAAAGGAAGGCCTCTATTTGGAAGTAATATTAAGTTGAATCCTGACTCTCTTCCCCTTTCTATTTGTTTGACCTTAGCAAACCAATCCAGCCAACCTCTCTGAGCTGATTATTAACTGATTTATATATTGAATATAATCATAACAACAGTGAGGGGCTGTGTTGAGGATTAAGAGATACTATTAATTATATATGTAAAGCTTCCACTACTATTCCTAGAATTGTAGGGTAGTAGAATTTGAGGATGCTCAATACAAAGTAGCTGTCATATAAATTTATGCTTTGTAGATTATAAAGTATGTTGATATAATCTCATTAAACCTACAAATCAGTCCTAAAAAAAAAGAAAAGGAAAGAAGCAAGACTCTATAAGAAAGGGAAAATCACAATAGAAAAGGCAATATATGAAAGGATTGAAGATCACTTAAATAAGCCAGTACCAAGATTAAAAAATAATTAAAATTATAAAAGAGGTTATAACCACAATAAACAGTAAAAGGATAAGCATGAAAATGTAAAATAGGATGTCAAAATCACAAAATGTAGGAGAGGGGAGTATAAAATGTAGATCTTTTAGAATGTGTCTGAACTTAAATGACTATTCGTTTAAAGCAAGAAGATATAGTTATGGGTCAACATACTTGAAATCTATGGTAAACACAAATGAAAAACATACAATAGCTTCACAAAAACCAAAAAAGAAAGGAACTCAAGTATACAAAAGAAAATCATCAAATCACAAAAAGAAAAACAAAAAGAAGAAGAAATGAAAAAAGAAGAACTACAAAAACAACTGGAAAACAAGGATTAAAATGGCAGTAAGTATATACCTATCAATAATTACTTTAAATGTCAATGGACTAAATGCTCCAATCAAAAGACACAGAGTGGCAGATTGGATACAAAAACAAGAACCTACAATGTGCTGCCTATAAGAGACTCACTTCAGGGCAAAAGTTACACACAGACTGAAAGTAAGGGCATAGAAAAATATATTTCATGCAAATAGAAATGACAAGAAAGTGGGAGTAGCAAAACTCATATCAGACAAAAATAGACTATAAAACAAAGGCCATAAAGAAAGACAAAGAAGGCATTATATAATGATAAAGCGATCAATACTAGAAGAGGATATTACACTCGTTAACATATATGCACCCAATATAGGAGCACCTAAATATATAAAACGAATACTAACAGATGTAAAGGCAGAAATTGACAATGATACAATAACAATAGGAGACTTTAACACCTCACTAACATCAATGGACAGATCATCCATACAGAAAATCAACAAGGCAACAGAGGTCCTAAAAGATACAATAAACCAGTTGGAATTAATTGATATCTACAAGACACTACATTCAAAAAACACAGAATGCACATTCTTTTCAATTGCTCATGGAACATTATCTAGGATAGACCACATACTAGGTCACAAAATAAGCCTCAACAGATTTAAGAGGGCAGAAATTATTTCAAGCTTCTTTTCTGACCACAATGGAATGAAACTGGAAATCAACCACAGAAAGAAAAATGAGAAAAAAACGAACATGTGGAGACTAAACAACATGTTACTAAAAGAAACCAACAGGTCAGCAGTAAAACCAAAGAAATCAGAAAATAAAAAATCTATGTTTTGCAGCAAAAGCAGTTCTAAGAGGGAAGTTCATAGTGATACAGACCTTCCTCAAGAAACAAGAAAAATCACAAAGACCACAAAAGACCTAAAATTGCCAAAGCAATCCTGAGGAAAAAGAACAAAGCTGGAGGTATAACTCTTCCAGACTTTGGACTATACTACAAAGATACAGTAATCAAAACAGTGTGATATTGGCACAAAAACAGACATATGGATCAATGGAATAGAGAGCCCCAAATAAACCCACACATCTAGGATCAATTAATCTATGACAAAGGAGGCAAGAGTATACGATGGGAAAGACAGTCTCTTCAGTAAGTGATGTTGGGAAAGCTGGACAGCCACATGTAAATCAAGGAAATTAGAACATTCCCTCACACCACATTCAAGAATAAACTCAAAATGGCTTAAAGACCTAAATATAAGACATGACACTATAAAACTCCTAGAAGAGAACACAGGCAAAACATTCTCTGACATAAATTGTAGCAATATTTTCTTAGATCAGTCACCCAAGGCAAAAGAAATAAAAGCAAAAATAAATAAATGGAACCTAATCAAAGTTAAAAGCTTTTGCATAGCAAAGGAAACCATCCAAAAACAAAAAGACAACCTACAGAATAGGAGAAAATATTTGCAAACAATATGCTGACAAGGGGTTAATATCCAACATATGTAGACAGCTCATACAACTCAAAATCAAAAAAAGCAAACAACCCAATTGAAAAATGGGCAGAAGACTTAAATAGACATTTTTCCAAAGACATACAGAAGGCCAATAGGCACATGAATAGATGCTCAACATTGCTAATCATCAGAGGAATACAAATCAAAACCACCGTGAGGTATCACCCACACCGGTCAGAAAGGCTTTCATCAAAAAGTCTACAGATAATAAACGCTGGAGAGGATGTGGAGAAAAGGGAACCCTCATATACCATTGGTGAGAATGTAAATTGATGCAGCCACTATGAAAAACAGCATGGAGGTTCTTTAAAAAAACAAAAATAGACCTACCATATGATCCAGCAATCCTACTCCTGGGTATATATCTGGAAAAAACAAAAACTCTAATTTGAAAAGATACGTGCACCCCAGTGTTCACAGTAGCACTATTTACAATAGCCATGACATGGAAACAAACTAGTGTCTATCAACAGATGGTTGCTTTAGGAAGATGTGGTATATATATATATATGTATATATGGACTATTACTCAGCCATAAAAAGAATGAAATATTGCCATTTGCAGCAACATGGATGGACCTAGAGAATACCATACTAAGTAGGTCAGAGAAAGACAAATAATATATCACTTATATGTGGAATCTAAAAAATAATACAAATGAATTTATATACAAAACAGAAACAGACTCATAGACATAGAAAACAAACTTATGGTTACCAAAGGGGAGAGGGAAGGTGGGGGAGGGATAAATAAGGAGTATGGGATTAACAGATACACACTATTATATATAAAATAGAAAAGCAACAAGGATTTACTGTATAGCACAGGGAAGTTCAATATCCTGTAATAACCTATAATGGAATATAATCAGAAAAAATAACTGAATCACTTTGCTGTATATCTGAAACTAACACAATATTATAAATCTACTATAATTCAATTAAAAAAACAGGGAAGAGGATCAGCAGGTGGTAGGTCCATTTGTGCCACAATCTATAAACACTTAATAACTGAATAAAAACATTTCTAATAAACTTCTCGGGCTGTAAAAAATAATTTAGACTCCCTGGCCATTCCCAAGGCTCAGTAGGTGTTCCCTGGGCTCCATATTTTTAACAAGCTCCAGAGAAGACTCTGATGCTTGAGGATACTCTTTGAAAAACCTTGTAGATTTAGCATCTTAAACTTTTCCCTTTTTTTGTCTTTGATTGCAAATTCTTCTTTAGAAGAGTCTCAAGAATTGCTCTTTCTTTTCCATTCCCCCTTCCCCTGCCTAATCGTCAGCTGCGCGTCCCGAGCACAATTCCTGGGGCAGTCAGCTGTCATGTCGGTGTCACTGCCCCTCTGTGGCTCCACTCCGAGATACAGCCTGCTCAGAGACCCTTCTCTTTCCACCCCAAAATAGAAGGACACTCTTTTCAAGCAACAGTGTTCTCAGCCAGCAGTGGACAGTCTGCACTGAACGTGATCACTGTTCCAAGGGTCTGGGCTGGGGGCAGCGGCAGGACACACCCCGTGCAGGTGTCTTTCTCTTTCTCTTTTGTCTTGAAATAAAGCACACAGATTTCAAATTTCCTGTACCTTGGTTTTCTCTCTTCTGGAGACACTCTTCAAAAGAGTGGCTTTCAGGGGCCGAACCTCGGGTCTGGGGGCTTGATCTTTGATCCCCAACACCCTTCCCTTTCTTCCCGGGAAGCCCAAGGTCTTTAATGTACTGCGCCCTCTAGAGGCCGGCTGTGGCATGCCAGTTAAATCCCGCGGAGGTTCTCACTACATCTTGACGCCAAATGAAAAACCCAGCGTAGAGCCCGTGGTGAAATGGGTCAGGGAAATGGGGAAAACGTTTTAAAGTCGCTGTTTCGCTTAAGAAAAATCTTGGCCTTAACTCTGACAACCAGTTTCTCTGGACAGCTCCCAGTTTCTTTAGTACATTTTCGCGTGAAGTTGGTCTGCCCTGTCCCGAAATTTTCTGAGATGCCCAAACCCGTAATTTTCAGTCTAGATTCCTTGTTTGTATGAATCTCTCCATAAGCTTGTCAAATCCAGGTTTTCTAGGCTGACTTGATTTTATCCTTTACAAAAAATCTTACTCAATTTAGGATAGGAGAAAAAAAAAACCATGAGAATCATCCACACTGCACGGATGCATTTTCATAAACTCACCTACTGTCTGCAGATAGTTTTTGTGGTGGTCTTGATGAGTTGATGAAAGAGAAGAACCTGAGGTTTTGCAAGGTTTTCTGCAGGAGGAAACTGAGAAGGACCTGAACTCTCTCCTGCCTGCACCCGAGATCTACAGACGTGGCCTTCTCTGGAGAGCCGGACGTTTCACAGGACCAAGACTCAGCAAAAGAGATTCGCAGAACTGCGCATGGGAGCCAGAGCCGGAAGACCACATGAAGTGGCCTACCCCGGGGAGAAAACGTGCCCTGGTGTTTTTAGTTAAGAGGTTGCTAACACTCACCTTGAGGGAGAAATTCACATCAGTTTAACCAACCTTGTATGCTTCCAATTCAATTAAAAAAACCTGATGTTGCCAAATAGGAACGTAGGCCCTTATGCATTTCTCAAGTAGAATGAAATAAAATTGACTGTCTATAAAATATTTATCAGATCTAGGCTACTGTTTGAATTATAATGTCTCCTGCAGGCTTTAAAATGTCCTCTCTCTGCTTATTTCATTATTGATTAGGCAGACAAAATTTTTACTTAATGCAGTCAGTGACTGTAATGTGTTTACTGGGATTAATTTACTCACTCTTGAGGATTAATTTAATTCTTTTATGATGGCAATTTTTCCCGGGACTTTTTTTTCGCCCAAAGGGTCACATCCAAATTTATTAGACTGTTACATGGTTCACAATAATCTGGGTATAACTGAATAATTTATGCCTGTGTTTGCCAAGCCTGGCTGCCCATCAGAATTATCTTGAGGAATATATTTTTTTCTTTAATATTCATTTTTATGTATTTATTTGGCTGTGCCAGGTCTTAGTTGCGGCACATGGGATCTTCATTGCTGCATGCAGGATCTTTACTTGTGGCAGGCGAATTCTTAGTTGCAGCATATGGGATCTAGTTCCCTGACCAGGGATGGAACCTGGGCCCCCTGCATTGGGAGTGTGGAGTCTTAGTCACTGGACTACCAGGGAAGTCCCTCTTGGGGAGTATCTTATAACTATTCTTTTGATTTTTGGCTGCGTTGGGTCTTTGTTGCTGCGTGCGGGTTTTCTCTAGTTGCGGTGAGCGGAGGCTACTCTTCATTGTGGTGTGCAGGCTTCTCACTGCGGTGGCTTCTCTTGTTGCAGAGCATGGGCTCTAGGTGTGCAGGCTTCGGTAGTTGTGGCTCGCAGGCTCAGTAGTTGTGGCTCACAGGCTCTAGAGCGCAGGCTCAGTAGTTGTGGTGCACGGGCTTAGTTGCTCTGCGGCATGTGGGATCTTCCTGGACCAGGGATCGAACCCGTGTCCCCTGCATTGGCAGGCGGATTCTTAACCACTGCGCCACCATGGAAGTCCCTTGGGGAATATCTTAAAAATAGAGATTCCCAGGTCTCACCCCAGAGCCAGTGAATCAGAATTTCTGGGGGTGTGGCTGGGACATTCTTCCATTTAAAGATGCTCCCCAGTGATTCAGGGGCAGTAGCTGAGCCCCTCTTGATGGACTAGGGTTTGGGAATTGATCAATACAGTTTAGTCTTGAGTAATTTTAAGGTTAAAATGTTACTGACTTTAAATGTAGAATTTTCTGCTGGTAGCACACATGTCCTTATTTCTTTGCATTTTCCTGTTCACTGGAATTACTCAAGCACCCCTCAGTATATTAGAAGTGAACTTCAGAGGAGGAGGATAAAGGAGGTGAATGAGGTTCAGAGTGGAACCGTGTTGTCACTGGCAGTAGTCAGTGTGGGTGAGGAGGCAGCCCAAACAAGTGGAACAGCCACCTCATGGGCTCTCTCTCTCCCTCCTGCTGGATTAAGCTCTTTGGGTCAGTGTTGCTCCATTAGACTGGATCCCTAAAGATCCTCAGGAAAGCTAGGTGGGTCCCAGGTTATGTGCCAGGGGAATTCACCATGTTCAGTGATGTGAATTGGTACCTGGACACAGGACTTGAAGAATACTGACCTGTAAAGTCACTCGATGAGTAGAGACACAGTCAGACCATTTCAAAGCTCTCAAGACTAAAACACTCAATTATATCTCAATTAAAAAAAAAGGGGCTTCCCTGGTGGTGCAGTGGTTAAGAATCCACCTGCCAATGCAGGGGACACAGGTTCGACCCCTCGTCCGGTAAGATCCCACATGCTGTGGAGCAACTAAACCCGTGAGCCACAACTACTGAGCCTGCGCTCTAGAGTCTGGGAGCCACAACTACTGAGCCCATGTGCCACAACTACTGAAGCCTGCACACCTAGAGCTCGTGCTCCACAACAAGAGAAGCCACCACAGTGGGAAGCCCGCACACTGCAACGAAGAGTAGCCCCTGCTCGCCACAACTAGAGAAAGCCCATGCGCAGCAATGAACACCCAACACAGCCAAAAAAAAAAAAACAAACATTAAAACATGACAAGAAGAGATTGGTTCAAGATGGCGGAGTAGAAGGATGTGCTCTCACTCCCTCTTGCAAGAACACCAGAATCACAACTAACTGCTGAACAATCATCGACAGGGCGACACAGGAACTCACCAAAAAAGATACCCCATATCCAAAGACAAAGGAGAAGCCACGATGAGATGGTAAGAGGGGTGCAATCACAGTAAAATCAAATCCCATAACTGCTGGGTGGGTGACTCACAATCTGGAGAACACTTATACCACAGAAGTCCACCCACTGGAGTGAAGGTTCTGAGCCCCACGTCAGGCTTCCAAACCTGGGTGTCCAGCAACGGGAGGAGGAATTCCTACAGAGTCAGAACTTGAAGGCTAGTGGGATTTGATTGCAGGACTTCAACAGGACTGGGGGAAACAGAGACTCCACTCTTGGAGGGCACACACAAAGTAGTGTGTGCAGCGGGACCCAGGGAAAGGAGCAGTGACCCCGCAGGAGACTGAACCAGAACTACCTGCTGGTGTTGGAGGGTCTTCTGCAGAGGCAGGGGGTGGCTCTGTCTCACCCAGAGGACAAGGACACTGGCAGCAGAAGTTCTGGGAAATACTCCTTGGTGTGAGCCCTCCCAGAGTCCGCCATTAGCCACACCAAAGAGCCCTGGGCAGGCTCCAGTGTTGGGCTGCCTCAGGCCAAACAACCAACAGGGAGGGAACCCAGCCCCACCCATCAGCAGACAAGTGGATTAAAGTTTTACTGAGCTCTGCCCACCAGAGCAAAGGCCAGCTCTACCCACAACCAGTCTCTTCCATCAGGAAACCTGCACAAGCCTCTTGGAGACACTCATCCACCAGAGGGCAGACAGCAGAAGCAAGAAGAGCTACGATCCTGCAGCCTGTGGAACAAAAACCACATTCACAGAAAGATAGACAAGATGAAAAGGCAGAGGGCTATGTACCAGATGAAAGAACAAGATAAAACCCCAGAAAAACAACTAAACGAAGTGGAGATAGGCAAGCTTCCAGAAAAAGAATTCAGAATAATGATAGTGAAGATGATCCAGGACCTCAGAAAAAGAATGGAGGCAAAGATCGAGAAGATGCAAGAAATGTTTAACAAAGACCTACAAGAATTAAAGAACAAACAGAGATGAACAATACAATAACTGAAATGAAAAATGAACTAGAAGGAATCAATAGCAGAATAACTGAGGCAGAAGAACAGATAAGTGACTTGGAAGACAGAATGGTAGAATTCACTGCTGCAGAAAAGAATAAAGAAAAAAGAATGCAAAGAAATGAAGACAGCCTAAGAGACCCCTGGGACAACATTAAACAAAACAACATTCAAATTATAGGGGTCCCAGAAGGAGAAGAGAGAGAGAAAGGACCCAAGAAAACATTTGAAGAGATTATAGTCGAAAACTTCCCTAACATGGGAAAGGAAATAGCCACCCAAGTCCAGGAAGTGCAGAGAGTCCCATATAGGATAAACCCAAGGAGAAACACGCCAAGACACATAGTAATCAAATTGGCAAAAATTAAAGACAAAGAAAAATTATTGAAAGCAGCAAGGGAAAAATGACAAATAACATACAAGGGAACTCCCATAAGGTTAACAGCTGATTTCTCAGCAGAAACTCTACAAGCCAGAAGGGAGTGGCATGATATACTTAAAGTGATGAAAGGGAAGAACCAACAACAAAGATTATTCTACCCAGCAAGGATCTCATTCAGATTTGATGGAGAAATCAAAAGCTTTACAGACAAGCAAAAGCTAAGAGAATCCAGCACCACCAAACCAGCTCTACAACAAATGCTAAAGGAACTTCTCTAAGTGGGAAACACAAGAGAAGAAAAGGACCTACAAAAACAAACCCAAAACATTAAGAAAATTGTCATAGGAACATACATATCGATAATAACCTTAAACGTGAATGGATTAAGTGCTCCAACCAAAAGACACAGGCTTGCTGAATGGATACAAAAACAAGACCCATATAAATGCTGTCTACAAGAGACCCACTTCAGAACTAGGGACACATACAGACGGAAAGTGAGTGGATGGAAAAAGATATTCCATGCAAATGGAAATCAAAAGAAAGCTGGAGTAGCAATACTCATATCAGATAAAATAGACTTTAAAATAAAGAATGTTACAAGAGACAAGGAAGGACACTACATAATGAGCAAGGGATTAATCCAAGAAGAAGATATAACAATTATAAATATATATGCACCCAACATAGGAGCACCTCAATACATAAGGCAACTGCTAACAGCTATAAAAGAGGAAATCGACAGTAACATAATAATAGTGGGGGACTTTAACACCTCACTTACACCAATGGACAGATCATCCAAACAGAAAATTAATAACGATACACAAGGTTTAAAGGAGACAATAGATAGATTTAAGATAGATAGATAGATAGATTTAATTGATATTTATAGGACATTCTATCCAAAAACAGCAGATTACACTTTCTTCTCACATGCGCATGGAACATTCTCCAGGATAGATCACATCTTGGGTCACAAATCAAGCCTCAGTAAATTTAAGAAAGTTGAAATCATATCAAGTATCTTTTCTGACCACAACGCTATGAGATTAGAAATCAATTACAGGGAAAGAAACGTAAAAAACATGAACACATGGAGGCTAAACAATACGTTACTAATTAACGAAGAGATCACTGAAGAAATCAAAGAGGAAATAACAAAATACCTAGATACAAATGACAATGAAAACATGACGATCCAAAACCTATGGGATGCAGCAAAAGCAATTCTACGAGGGAAGTTTATAGCTATACAAGCCTACCTCAGGAAACAAGAAAATTCTCAAATAAACAATCTACCCTTGCACCTGAAGGAACTAGAGAAAGAAGAACAAACAAAACCCCAAAGTTAGCAGAAGGAAAGAAATCATAAAGATCAGAGCAGAAATAAATGAAATAGAAACAAAGAAAATGATAGCAAAGATCAATAAAACTAAAAGCTGTTTCTTTGAGAAGATAAACAAAATTGATAAAGCATTAGCCAGACTCATCAATAAAAAGAGGGAGAGGACTCAAATCAATAAAATTAGAAATGAAAAAGGAGACGTTACAACAGACACTGCAGAAATACAAAGCATCCTAAGAGACTACTACAAGCAGCTCTATGCCAATAAAATGGACAACCTGGAAGAAATGGAAGAATTCATAGAAAGGTATAACCTTCCAAGACTGAACCAGGAAGAAATAGAAAATATGAACAGACCAATCACAAGTAATGAAATTGAAACTGTGATTAAAAATCTTTCAAGAAACAAAAGTCCAGGACCAGATGGCTTCACAGGTGAATTCTATCAAACATTTAGAGAAGAGCTAACACCCATCCTTCTCAAACTCCTCCAAAAAATTGCAGAGGAAGGAACACATCCAAACTCATCTTATGAGGCCACCATCACCCTGATACCAAAACCAGACAAAGATACTACAAAAAAAGAAAATTACAGACCAATATCACTGATGAATATAGATGCAAAAGTCCTCAACAAAATACTAGCAAACAGAATCCAACAACACATTACAAGGATCATACACCATGATCAAGTGGGATTTATCCCAGGGATGCAAGGATTCTTCAATATATGCAAATTAATCAATGTGATACACCATATTAACAAACTGAAGAATAAAAACCATATGATCATCTCAACAGATGCAGAAAAAGCTTTTGACAAAATTCAACGCCCATTTATGATAAAAACTCTCCATAAGGTGGGCATGGAGGGAACCTACCTCAACATAATAAAGTCCATATATGACAAACCCACAGCAAACATCATTATCAATGGTGAAAAACTGAAAGCATTTCCTCCAAGATCAGGAACAAGACAAGGATGTCCACTCACACCGCTATTATACAACAGAGTTTTGGAAGTCCCAGCCATGGCACTCAGAGAAGAAAAAGAAATAAAAGGAATACAAATTGGAAAAGAAGAAGTAAAACTGTCACTGCTTGCAGATGACATGATACTATATATCGAGAATCCTAAAGGTGCCACCAGAAAACTACTAGAGCTAATCAATGAATTTGGTAAAGTTGTAGGACACAAAATTAATGCACAGAAATCTCTTGCATTCGTATATATTAACGATGAAAAATCTGCAAGAGAAATTAAGGAAACACTCCCATTTACTATTGCAACAAAAAGAATAAAATGCCTAGGAATAAACCTTCCTAGGGAGACAAAAGACCTGTATGCAGAAAACTATAAGACACTGATGAAAGAAATTAAAGATGATACCAACAGATGGAGAGATATACCACGTTCTTGGATTGGAAGAATCAATATTGTGAAAATGACTATACTACACAAAGCAATCTACAGATTCAATGCAATCCCTATCAAATTACCAATGGCATTTTTTACAGAAGTAGAACAAAAAAAATTTTTTTTTTTTTTGCGGTACGCGGGCCTCTCACTGTCGTGGCCTCTCGCATTGTGGAGCACAGGCTCCGGACGCGCAGGCTCATCGGCCATGGCTCACGGGCCTAGCTGCTCCGTGGTATGTGGGATCTTCCCAGACCAGGGCATGAACCTGTGTCCCCTGCATCAGCAGGTGGACTCTCAGCCACTTCAACAGGGAAGCCCACAAAAAATCTTAAAATTGTATGGAGACACAAAAGACCCCAAATATCCAAAGCAGTTTTGAGGGAAAAAAACAGAGCTGGAGGAATCAGATTCCCTGACTTTAGACTATAGTACAAAGCTACAGTAATCAAGACAATATGGTACTGGCACAAAAACAGAAATATAGATCAATGGAACAAGATAGAAAGCCCAGAGATAAACCCACGAACCTATGGTCAACTAATCTATGACAAAGGAGGCAATGATATACAATGGAGAAAAGACAGTCTCTTCAATAAATGGTGCTGGGAAAACTGGACAGCTACATGTAGAAGAATGAAATTAGAACACTCCCTAACACCATACAAAAAAAGAAACTCAAAATGGATTAGAGACCTAAATGTAAGACCGGACACCATAAAACTCTTAGAGGAAAACGTAGGAGGAACACTCTTTGACATAAATCACAGCAAGATCTTTTTTAACCCACCTCCTGGAGTAATGGAAATAAAACCAAAAATAAACAAATGGGACCTAATGAAACTTCAAAGCTTTTGCACAGCAAAGGAAACCATTAACAAGATGAAAAGAAAGCCCTCAGAATGGGAGAAAATATTTGCAAACGAATCAACGGACAAAGGATTCATCTGCAAAATATATAAACAGCTCATGCAGCTCAATATTAAAAAAACAAACAACCCAATCCAGAAATGGGCAGAAGACCTAAATAGACTTTTCTCCAAAGAAGATAAACAGATGGGCAAGAAGCACATGAAAAGCTGCTCAACATCACTAATTATTAGAGAAATGCAAATCAAAACTACAATGAGGTATTACCTCTCACCAGTTAGAATGGGCATCATCAGAAAATCTACAAACAATAAATGCTGGAGAGGGTATGGATAAAAGGGAACCCTCTTGCACTGTTGGTGGGAATGTAAATTGATATAGCCACTATGGAAAACAGTATGGATGTTCCTTAAAAATGAAAATAGAATTACCATATGACCCAGCAATCCCATTACTGGGCATATACCCAGAGAAAACCATAATTCAAAAAGACACATGCACCCCAATGTTCACTGCAGCTCTATTTACAATAGCCAGCACATGGAAGCAACCTAAATGCCCATTGACAGACAAATGGATAAAGAAGATGTGGTACCTACATACAATGGAGTATTACTCAGCCATAAAAAGGAATGAAATTGGGTCATTTGTAGAGACACGGATGGATCTAGAGACTGTCATACATAGCGAAGTAAGTCAGAAAGAGAAAAACAAATATCGTATATTAACGCATATAGGTGGATCCTAGAAAAATGGTACAGACGAACCAGTTTGCAGGGCAGAAATTGAGACACAGATGTAGAGAACAAACGTATGGACACCAAGCGGGGGAAGCAGCGGGGGTGGTGGTGGTGGTGGTGTGATGAATTGGGAGATTAGATTGACATGTATACACTTATGTGTATAAAATCGATGACTAATAAGAACCTGCTGTATAAAAAAAAAAAAAGAAATATGCTGGAATTAGATAGTGGTGATGTCTGAACAACCTTGTGAATAAAAACTCCTGAATTATACACTTAAAAAAAACAAACACAACAAGAGCAAGCACAACAGTGACAACAAAAACACTAAAAAAAACTACAGTATTGTTTCTTTCCCCCTCCTGTCAATCAATAGGCTTTTCTTTACAGAACAAAGCTCATCCATCTATTTATAGATCAAGGATTTCATGAAAATAAATGTATCTACTAGAAATGGTCCAAACTGCCGCCCCCTCGCCTCCGGGGGTTGTGCCAGTTTACCAGTCACCGAGAGCATATGAGAGTCACCTTACTGAATGCTCTTTTGTCTGTAATAGTTTTTCTGTTGATTTTCTGTTTCTGTGTTTTTCCAGTTATATAGTTCATCATTCCAGATAAGGATAATTTTACCTCCTTATTTACAGTTTTTTTTTTTTTTTTTTTTTTTTTTGGTACGCGGGCCTCTCACTGTTGTGGCCTCTCCCGTTGCGGAGCACAGACTCCGGACGCGCAGGCTCAGCGGCCATGGCTCATGGGCCTAGCCGCTTCGCAGCATGTGGGATCTTCCCAGACCGGGGCACGAACCCGTGTCCCCTGCATCGGCAGGTGGACTCCCAACCACTGCATCACCAGGGTAGCCCTATTTCCAGTTTTAGTACCTCTATTTCTTTCTTTTTCAATGACTACTAATTCTAGAGCAATACTAAACCATAATGGGGAGAGTGGGTGTCTTTGTCTTTTTCCTGACTCTAATGGGAAAACTTCTATTATTTCCTTAGTAAATAAGAAAATTCTGAAACTTTATTTTCTTTACTGAGAATTTTAAAAATTGGACATAAAATGTTAAGTTTTATCAAATGCCTTTCAGGAATCTATATAAATTATTTATTAAAAATAATTTTTTTATATTAAAATAAGATTGCCCAGGAAATCTAAGACTTCTGATTGCCCTGAATCTGTCAAAAAAATGTTACGGTGACAACATTACTTGTCATACAGCACAAAAACAAAAATCTAGAAACTGTGAAAATGTCTCTCAGTGGGGAAATGGTTAAATATATTATACCACTTTCACATAGTGGAAAATGATTTACCTCTTAAAAAAATAATGAAGTAGATTATATATGCCAAGATGGATCAATCTGCCGTCTGAAATCAAGTAAAAGCGGCAAGCACAATATAGTGTGTGTCCTCATTCGTGTAAACAAGAAAAAGGGACATGCACGTATCAATATGCATGTATATACAAAGGAAAATTCTGGAAGGACTTGGAAGGAACTATTAGAAATGTCTGCTTTTGATGAAGGATATGTGTTTGGGGATCTGAGATAATATGCTGTGTTTCAATTTTTTTAAAAAAAAACAAGCATTATTCCTTTTTCAATGAAAAAAAACAATAACAAAAAAGTAATGATTAAAGTTATTTTAAAAGAAAAAAGGGAGTTCCCTGGTAGTCCAGTGGTTAGGACTTGCTGCTTTCACTGACACAGGCCGGGGTTCAATCCCTGGTTGGGGAACTAAGATCCTGCAAGCCATGCAGTGTGGCCAAAAAAAAAAAAAAAGAAAAAAATTTTTGTTCATGTAAAAGGTTTAAATGCTAATAACTAAAAGGCGAAGGATAAGCAATATTAATCATAACTCATTATGGGTCAAATGTGTCATGTAGAGGTTTTTGTTTTTGTGCTTTTTGGTTGTTGTTTTGTTTTGTTTTTGCACGTGAGGTGGGCACCTCTCTCCTCTTACCTTAGTCCCAGTTCTAGGATGGAGCTCCAGCTTCTGGAATTTTCCACAAGCCCCTAAGCCCTCTGCAGTGGGTACTTATTCCAGCTGAGTTGGCCTCACTCTCGGGGAGTCACGTAGAGCTTTTATAGTAAATGTCCTCCAAATAGAATTCCCAATTCCATTCTTAATAGGAAATGGAAGCTTCTTTGGTTTTGTGCTAACAGGGGCTCTTGCAACCTGAATTAACAAAAGGAAAATGAATTACTAAGTTAGGGCCAACAATATGATGACATACGCTTTTGCAAAAATTATGATTATGAAACTTGAAACGGGAAAATGCCTGCCATAATGATAAGTGAAGAGAGCAGACAAACAGATCACATATACAATATGATTTTTACTTTGCAAAAATAAAAGGAGGAATAATTTGATAAAGTAGCTTTGGTAGAGCAATTTGGTAAAGTGATGGGTTTTCCTCAAACATCTTTTTAACATTCATATTACATCAGTATATTTTATTTAAAAATTAAAAAAAGGTGGCAAAATAAATTGTTCTTGAAATCCTGATATGAAAAGAGGAAATATATTTTCTTGTTTCCTTTTAATGCCCAATACAGAGAAGGGAAGTGCCCAGGCTCAAGGTCACACATAGCTAAGACATTTAAGACAGCAAGTCAGGGAGGACTTCTTATTGGCATTTCCGAGCAAACGAATTGAGTTTCTGGCACAGCAAGGCTGGGCACAACTCTGAGCATGAAATCCCATTAAGGAGGGATTCCCCTTTGGAGCTTCCAAGGCTGCCACCATGGTTATAGTTTATACCAGCATGACTGGTCCTGCTGCTCATTTATCACTTGCAGGTGATCTGTCTCACCACCAGACTCGCTTTTGGGGGGATCTACCCTCCTCCACTGCCCAATGTCAATCAAGGGTGGTAGGGAGGCAGGATCTGAGACCCAAGTGGGCCAATCAGACTCTTCTGGGAGTTTGGATCATGAGTGAAAACGGCATCAGGTCAGGAAATCAATTCAAGTCCAGTGATGCACCATTAATTCCCACTACTATATGGAGGAAGCAGTGTAGCCTTCAGAGTATGGTTTGTGGAGCTAGGTTGAGTGAGAAACCCAGCTCTGCCACTTTCTAAGCTAATGAACCTCCTTATGCCTCAGTTTCCTCAGGTGGTAAGCAGGGGATAATAGTACTTTCCTCAATGCGTTGTTACATGAATCAATGCAAGTGTATCAGGCAGAGCTCTTGTCAGGAAACAAGAACCACTCTGCATATTTGACGCAGAAAAGGAATTTGATGCATGGAATTAGGAACATAAAAATCAATGAAAGCCTAGAGCAGCAGGCTCCAGGCTGCAGGAATGGCTCTGGAACACACTTCCAAACAGGCCTGCCTTTTGTGTCACCATCAGGAAGGCGGACCACTGGACCATCACAAGGACTGCTGACTTCAAGAGCTCAGTCCCACAGCTGTGCCCCAGGGACCAGGATGGCACTTGGCTGTTACTGTGCCCACCTCTCGTCACTCAGGAAGTTGGGGACTGGACAGTGAATAGGACTCTACCCAAGTGCATGAAGATCACCAAGGTTTAAGTTTGAAATGATGGCTGCTAGTAAAAGTGCTTGCATTTGTAAACAAGTATGTAACTTGTAACCGAATGATCTAACTTTGAGGACACTTTCATCTCTGTAATTTCATAATTCCCAGGTCACATGCAAAAGTCAGTTTCATTAACTTGTAATTATGCTTCATATCTTCTGTATTGCAAAGAGGGAGGATGGTAATTCATGGGCCCTTCGGCAGAACAGAAGCTTTTATCGCTTGCCTCTTCCTGACTCCCTTAAAAGTCAGTTCTAATAGCGTAATTCACTTTTGTAAGAGTGGCCTGGTGAACTGGAGACTTCGGGGGTGCAACAGCAGATGCGGTTGAGGCTTTGACTGAGCCAGAGGAGAAGCACCTGGACTGCAGCATTGTGAATGTGGCAGGAAGGAGAGAAGGAGGGTGAGGAAGCTGATCCTGCTAGACAACCCACAGTCAGGGGTCAGCTGTGGGGGACAGTGGGGGGACTCACCGGCACTGCAGAAGTGGTTGGGGCAGGGCTGGGCTGAGCAACACACTGGGTTCAAAGACTGCCAAGTCAGCTGTGACTCCGGCT
The DNA here is from genome assembly GCF_008692025.1 of Phocoena sinus. Classification (NCBI taxonomy): domain Eukaryota; kingdom Metazoa; phylum Chordata; class Mammalia; order Artiodactyla; family Phocoenidae; genus Phocoena; species Phocoena sinus. The sequence goes on from NC_045771.1 coordinate 50,243,440, forward strand.
TCCATCTACACCAGGAGATCTGACCTAAGAGCAGAATCCTTCACAGGAGTCGAGGCACTGGGAATGTTAGGGACCTTGGTGAAGTAGATGAGTTCAGGGGTCTGTGCACAGCAGGACCTCCCTGGGGAGGACTGGGGGCCGGAGTGTGAGGAGAGGGACATGTGGGGAACAGGGGGACTTGCAGAGCTAAGCTGGGTATCAGAGCCCCTTCCTCATGCAAAGTCACCACTGAGATTTAGGCTGGGTGCCAGTTACCCTGAGCAGAAACCACTAGACCAGGATTTCTTTCACTTGGATAGACTACAGACCTTTTTTTTTGTTTGTTTTTTTGCCAATCAAGAGGAAATTCTATGTTAACTAGACTTACTGTGGTGATCATTTTGCAATATATAAAAATAACAAATCATTATGTTGTACACCTGAAAGTGATATAATGTTAAATGTCAATTATTCCTCAATAAAAAAAGAAACTCTTAGAAGTTGAGTATTGGATTAAATGGTTTTTATTGCAACTACTAAGTATGTAAAAATATGAAGCTATGTAAACTTTTGCACATAGTGTTTACATAATTCCATATTTCTATTTATGTATGTAATATATATGGGTGATCCTTGAACAACACGGGTTTGAACTGTGCTGGCCCACTATGCAGATATTTTTCAATAAATACCCACTTCAGTATTATTATTCAGTACAATCAGAGGTTGGTTGAATCTACAGAGGGCTGACTATAAAGTTATAAGTGGATTTTCGACTCTGCAGGGGGTTGGCGCCCCTAACCCCAACCTTGTTCAAGGGTCAACTGTATGTTCCATGCCATGCTAGTCCCTCTATGATAAAACTGTAAAACAGTACACTGCTGTGGTTAAGAACACAGGCTCTGGAGCCAGACCCACTTCGATTCAAATCCAAGAGCCACCATTTCCTTGGCGGTAACCTTAGGCAAGTCAATCTCTCTGTGCCTCAGTTGACTTATGGGTAAAATGTGGTAATAGGACCCATCTCAGAGTTGTTGTGAGGCTTAAACGAGCTAATCCATGTAAAGTGCTCAGCACAGTGCCTGGCCTGCAGTAAGCTCTCCATAGTACTAGCTATTATATTATCACAAAAGAGGAGCCCGTGTATGAGTGAAGCACAAGCACATCTGCAAAACCAATATTATCCAAGTAAGCCATGGTCGTTTAACATAAAAGATGCTGCTATTGTTCTGAAACTAACTGGATGTGCTGGGTTTAACAGTAGGAACATGTGGTCTGAGGTCCAGTTCTGTATTTATTTTGGCCTTTGGGTTCAAGGCTAAAGCAGAGAATGCCAGTTAACCAGGCCTTATTTGCTAGTGCAGAATAATCAGACCTCATAGTTAATTAAAAGTCTACCCTTTGAGCATTCCTGAAATGCCAATTTTAATGAAATGCCACTTCATGACTCTGCGGAATCATCTCATTCATTCATAGGTAAGGTTAGCACTGCCACATCCTGGAGATCTGCATTAAGTGAATGTCTAATTGCATTATTGCCACAGTGAGGACCAGAAAAGTTCTTCATTGTTCATTTACTGCTACATTCACAATAAATGAACTTTTACAAGCTCGTAGGTGCAAAACAGACTCTATGGACAGAATGAGAATGTGGCTCTCACTACTACAGGCTCTCTTTCAGTTTACACCAAAACACTTGGCATTCTGACCACTTAGATTATTCAAGTTACTTTGGATCCTTCATTGTTCATCATAACATGGTATCATTTGGCGTTCACTTGATGAGAATAATTTATGAATATAAACTCTATATGGCAGAATATCAATTAAAAAAAAGATGATCAAAATGAAAACAGAAAATTGAAAAAAACCACCACAACCAAGACTCATTTGGAGAACTGAAGTCTTGGGAGTCCAAGGACTTTCTCACTTCGGTTACTCAGTGCCTGGTATACAGCAAGTACTCGATAAATATTGGTCTGATTGAGGAAAAGAAACTAGTAAGGGAAATGAAGACAGTAGCCATTTCCGTGGTCTGGGTCGATATGGCAAGGTGGGTAAGATGCTGGGACTTAAGAGATTGGTGGACCCACAGGGCTCACTTCTGGCACTCTGGCTCGGGGCATCTTCAGGGAACAAGTAGGAGCTGGGCTGGTTGGGCCCAGGATGTCAGGTCTGGAAAGGATGACCTAATTAACAGTCACCACAGGTAGAAGGTGGGGCTGAGATCCTGCCGATGGGATTACGGCCGAAACTGGGAGTGCTAGCCCTGCAACTGGGGCCCGTGTGTAAGACAGAGTCTGGGAAAACCCGTCCAGGGTACAGGCAGGGAGCGAGAGAATCTCCACCCATAGACCACCTCTCAGTTGAACAGCGGACAAACCACACCAGATACCTGTATATGAAGACTGTCAGTGCCTCTATTTTGTTCAACTGGAGAAGAATTCATTTTAACCGGACGTTCCCTGCAAAACAGGATCCAGGGTGCAACAGTTTCTGAAGTAGATCAAGATGGCCCACATCCACAGCAGTGCAGCCCAAAGGGTGATTCCTGGGCTCAACCTTAGAGCTCAGGATTCCTTCTGGCTCTTCTGAAGCCTGGTATCTGCATTTTAAACAGGCTCCCACGTGATTCTAATGCGGGAGGGCCATTTCCTTGAAGGCACAGGCAGACCTGGTTTAGCTAAATAAGCTCCTGAGTTAATTAAACAGCCAGCCAATCTTTATTGATTGGCTACCCCGCGCAGGGCTCTGGGGCCGTGTCTCTGCAAGAGGCGATTGTTCAACCCTGTCCCCAGTCCTCCCCTCACTGTACACCCCACACTGCGCTACTGCTGTCTTTTTCCTGTAATTAAGCCTCCCTCTTGTGCCCTGGTTTTATTCACTGGCTACCTGTATTGTTCCCCTGGGCCAGAATCTGTGCTGCTATTTGTCTCTGTTCCTCTGGGACCGAATTTCCTGAAGCAGCAGGGGTCTCTCAGGTTTGGGGAACTTGCCTGTCCTGAGCCCCGCTGGCCAAGGAGCCATGCCAGTCCCACGGGTTCCGTTCCCTCTTCAGCCACGGCCCATTGGATAAGTGACTCAAGGACACCATTCTGCTTGGGCTGGAGGTGTGTGCTGCTGAGAGAGATGAGCTGGTTCTTGGGAATTTGGAGTCTAGTGTCATCACAGACCATGAGGAACTTCGGTGCCAGTTTTGTAGATTTGTTGGATTAATTTTGAAGTTGATTAATTTATGCCTAGATTTGAGGAATATAATCAAAAGGACAGAGAGTAGAAAGAAGAGTGGCTAGTTCTCAGCTGTGGCAATTCCAAATATCCTGAGATCTGGCTGCCTTTCCTGGGACCCTGGGCATGTGTGTCCTGTCCACATGCCTTGTTGTGGACAGGACCACAAGTCCTGACTAGCTCAGCCCACCTGCCTGCCACCCTGAGGCAGTGCATCTCACCTGTGTCTATACTGCGGGTCCCTCCCTACCTGCACGGACGACCCCCCAACCTCGGTCGGCACACTCCGTATTACTTTATTGCTCTTACTCAGATGGACTGCCCTCACCCATGTGGGGCATGGCCCCAGGGTCTCAGGTGCCTGATTTGAGGAGCCTATCCCATGACCAGCCGTGCTCCTGATGTAGCCTATGTTTAGACTTCAGAGTAAAATGTTAAGTTTTAATTTCTGATCCATTCTTGCTTTTTAGAAAAGAAATATCACTTCCTAATTTTTTAAAGACTGGAACTTCTCTATTTCCATCTTTTCATCTAACATCAGAATTAACTGAGGAAAGAAATGTGATTTAAAAGGAAATGACAGGGCTTCCCTGGCAGCACAGTGGTTGAGAGTCCACCTGTCAATGCAGGGGACACGGGTTCGTGCCCCGGTCCGGGAAGATCCCACATGCCATGGAGCAGCTGGGCCCGTGAGCCATGGCCGCTGAGCCTGCGCGTCCGGAGCCTGTGCTCCACAACAGGGGAGGCCACAACAGTGAGAGGCCCGTGTACCGCAAAAAAATAAATAAATAAAAGGAAATGACATTTTTCTTTCAGGAGGCCGAAAATTTTACTTGAAGCCCATATTATGTAAAAATTCTGGCACAGCTTTTTTTTTTAAATTTTTTTTTGTAGGGGAGACTAGAAAACAAAATGGTTCCCTAATTGTGATTTCTGATGTAAAAATTGCTAACTTTCATGCTTTCTATATCGTGCTATTGCAAAGTGACAATCCATAAAATTAAGTACTTGTTCTTTTCCTTAGCAGTTTGCAGGTACCTGTCATGTTTCATGCTCCTAGAAGTGATTGCTGATGTATAGTTAGTGCGTACCTGTTTTTGATTCTAGAATGTATCTGTTCCCTATTTCCCCCCCACTTCCCTTGCTAGAGTGCTCATCCCTCCAGAAATTGAACCAGATTGTTCCCAAAACCAGATTGTTCCCGAAACCAGGACTGTATCTCAGTGTCAAAGTCTGCATCTGCAGAGGCTGCTGCCAGCATGGTTTGGCATTTATGGAGCTCTCTGAATTCTCTCAAGCTGAAAGGCAATGATATTCAAGAGGCTATTTTCCTGCTGGTTGGTACAATCACCCAGCTCTGGGACTTCCGCTTCTGTTGGAGATGAAAGCTAGAGCCAAAGTTCATGTTGGAGTGTGTTCTTGTTGAGTGTGCTGGAATATAAGAAACATTTATTGGGAGTGAACTAACTGTAAGGCCCCGTGCTGGGTGCTATGAATAGGGCAACAATAGCATTTATTCTAGGATCTTTTACAATAATAAAAGAGAAAAACCACTTACAAAACTGACTTCTGGGGCTTCCCTGGTGGCGCAGTGGTTAAGGATCCGCCTGCCAATTCAGGGGACATGGGTTCAAGCCCTGGTCTGGGAAGATTCCACATGCCGCAGAGCAACTAAGCCCGCGAGCCACAACTACTGAAGCCTGCGCACCTAGAGCCCACGCTCTGCAACAAGAGGAGCTGCCGCAATGAGAAGCCCATGCACCACAACGAAGAGTAGCCCCCGCTCGCCACAACTAGAGAAAGCCCACGAGCAGCAACGAAGACCCAATGCAGCCAAAAATAAAAATAAGTAAAATTTTAAAAGTAGGTTGTAAAATAAGATTAAAAAAATGAATTGTGAAAAAAAAAAGAAAATGAGATCCAAGAAAATATGTACACACATTAAAAAAAATGACTTCTGTAGGACTGCAAAATTCTAGAGCCAGCAGGAAAGTTAGAGATGATCTAATCTGTTGGCTTTAAATGTTTGCCTGCAACCCACATCAAGCAACAAATTCGACATTGAGACCTGGTAGACATGGACATATATAATTGAAACATGCTTTACAAACAACACTTCCTTGCCATGTGCAATGTCCTCTAGTAGTTTCTATTGGGTTGCCCAAAAAGTTTGTTCGTGTTTTTCTGTAACATCTTACGGAAAAACCCGAATGAACTTTTTGGCCAACCCAATACTTGTTTTGTTCCGTTTTATTAAAAAAAATTAAAAGTGCTGTTCATACCATAAAACTCCTAGAAGAGATCACAGGTAAAACATTCTCTGACATAAATCGTACTGATGTTTTCTTAGGTCAGTCTCCCAAGGCAACAGAAATAAAAACAAAAAATAAACAAATGGGACCTAATCAAACTTACAAGCTTTTGCACAGCAAAGGAAGCCATAAACCATAAAATGAAAAGACAATCTACAGAATGGGAGAAAATATTTGCAAATGATGTGATGGACAAGGGCTTAATTTACAAAATATACAAACAGTTCATACAACTCAACAATAAAAAAACAAACAACTCAATCGAAAAATGGGCAGAAGACCTAAATAGACGTTTCTCCAAAGAAGACATACAGATGGCCATGAGGCACATGAAAAGATGTTCAAAAGACGTTCAACATCGTTAATTATTAGAGAAATGCAAATCAAAACTACAGTGAGGTACCACCTCACACTGGTCAGACTGGCCATCATTAAAAAGTCTACAAGTAAATGCTGGAGAAGGTGTGGAGAAAAGGGAACCCTCTTACACTGCTGGTGGGAATGTAAATTAGTGCAGCCACTATGGACAACAGTATGGAGGTTCCTCAAAAAAACTAAAAATAAAGTTGCCATATGATCCAGCAATCCCACTCCTGGGCATATACCCAGACAAAAGTATAATTCAGAAAGATACATGCACCCCTAGGTTTATAGCAGCAGTATTTATAATAGCCAAGACATGGAAACAATCTGTCCATTGACAGATGAATGGGTAAAGAAGATGTAGTACATATATACAATGGAATATTACACAGCTATCAAAAAGAATGAAATAATGCCATTTGCAGCAACATGGATGGACCCAGAGATTATCATACTAAGTGAATAAGTCAGAAAGAGAAAGATAAATACCATATGATATCACTTATATGTGGAATCTAAAATATGATACAAATCAACATATCTATGAAACAAAAACAGACTCACAGACATAGAGGACAGACTTGCGGTTGCCAAGGGGGAGGGGGGTGAGGGAGGGAAGCAATGGGAGTTTGGGATTACTAGAGGCAAACTATTACATACAGGATAGATAAACAACAAGGTCCTACGGTATAGCACAGGGAACTATATTCAATATCCTGTGACAAGCCATAATGGAAAAGAATATGAAAAAGAATACATATATGTATAACTGAGTCACTTTGCTGTACAGAAGAAATTAACACAACTTGTAAATCAACTATACTTCGATAAAGTTAAAAAAATAATAGTTCCAGAAAAGAAAAAAAAATGCTGTTCGTAATCCAATAAATCGATTTCATGACCCATGAAAATCAAATTATTGTCTGGTGTTTGAAAACTATGATGTGTAAGTTCCTTACTTATACTTGATGGCCCTGAGGCCCAGGGTGGCAAGTGCGGTATGGCCCAGGCATCACGGTGAAGTTGGGGCCTAGAACTTGCCTTCATTTTCTTCTCTTAACCTGCTAGGTCACAAGCTTGGGAAGATTAGTTTTTGGAGGTGAGCACCAGACAAATAGACAAGATGACCTGACAGATGATGTCAGGAGAACTGCCTTCAATTCCTCATGGGCAGCTGTAATATATCTTATGGTCTCAGATGGGCACCTATTTCCTGTGATCAATGATTTGCTCTAATTTGCCTGGAATTGAGGGATTTCTTGGGATGTGAGACTTCCAGTGCTAAAACCAGAACAGTTTCAGGCAAACAGGGACAGTTAGTCACAGTAGGAGACACTTATGTCCTATCACTCATGGAAAAGGAATGGGTGCCATTTAAATTCCACGTGCAAACGGCTATATGCACGAAGAGAGCTATTATTTTGATCTTTGGTATGTATTTTGACAACCACTGGGGAATGACTTGTCTCTTCAAGGTAATACTAACCCAGTGCCATAGACTTTCCCATGTGCACCACTCTACCTGGTGCCACCAGAAAACACTACTTAAATTCTCACCTCCAATAGTTTCCAAAATTGTCCTCGGGGAGTGTTGGTGGCCTAGAAGTTCTTCTGGTTGCTCACAGGTATCTTGTAGGTTGTAGATATTTGATGCCACAGTTATGTCTGGGTGAAAAGGATGGGAGGTAAGAACTGTTAAGAAATGATGACTCGGGACTTCCCTGGTGGTCCAGTGGTTAAGACTTCAAGCTCCCAATGCAGGGGGCCTGGGTTCCATCCATGGTCAGGGAACTAGATCCCGCATGCCGCAACTGAAAGATCCCCCGTGCAGCAGGTAAGACCTGCTGCAGCCAAATAAATAAATATTAAAAAAAAAAAAAAAAAAGAAATGATGACTCTAATGATAGTAACAAAGATAATTTGGAATTAGGGTTTTACATTTCTTGTGGTATTTTAACTTCCTGTTTTCCCCTTTTCTTCTGTTGGCTTAGCATTTGTGTGGGATAAGGAGGTTTCACTCACGCCTACATAACCTAGTTGAAAGATCACATCCCTGTTCCTGCTACTGAGTTGCCACCTTTACCTCTAAATTACATACTTTACCTTGAGGCTCTTGTGGATTTGGGGGGACTTGCTTAACTGCTAGAGGGATTTACCAAAATTGAGGACTATTGATACATTTTCATTGTTAAGTATTTAAAAATATACTTTACTAATTGTAGAATGTTACAAAAAATGGTATCAATATTATACTTCCTAGATGCTTTTCGAGGCTGTACACATCACGGACCTGTACTGAGACCTGGGACAGGGGGAGTTAAGAAGGGTGAAGGAGGGTCTGTTATGCTGAAGCTCATGGTAAATGATAAATCCTAACACATGGGTATTCGGTGTAATGACACTTATGATGTGTTCTTTGCTATGGTTTTGTCCCCTCTCTGGAAGTCAGCAGACTGACTAAATCAACCCTCAGAAACCACTTCTGGACCTGCTCCTTGTGATTTGCTTTTAGGGCCAGTTTATCAGCTACATAAGAAAATTGTCTCATTACATGGTAATCACATCCTCCTTTTGGCTTTAAACCTAGAATACTCAATCACCCATCCGTTCCTAATGCCTTTTACCTGTCTAAAAGAATCAAATTTACCCTCCAAATATGAAGATTTGTCACAGTAACAGATATTAAAAAGACTAGGCCTCAGGCTCCATATAAAGTTTCTAAAGAGGAACTTTTAAATGCTTTGAGCAATGGTGTTGTTGGAAGAAGAGGGTAGACTCCTCAGGTTTGCATTCATGAGGATGTGTAAGTTTGGATGGATTTGTTTAAACATCCGTCCCATGACTTAGCGTCTCTAGACACAAATAATATAATCTGAACCACGTATCAGCTTGTTGTTGTTTGCACACCGTCTTCAGCCTGAAGGAATACATGTGTGGCTCTCTAAGTTATTCTTAATGGAGCATGAACATTTTCTATAACTCAAAATAATCATGTAATTTCGTAGGATTCTTCATCTTTTTGTGATTTGAAACTGTCAGGCCAAGCTGGTTCTCGGGACCTGTTTCATGGATGTTAGGACAGATTTGAGTAAAGAAAGTAATTTATTGGGCCATGTAGTAAATATTTACTGAGCACTTACTCTGTGCTTGGCTACATGGAAAGAATGATTTGAATGCCTTATGGTTCTAATGAGTTGGATTTCCCTTTGTGTTGGAGGATTTCCTCTAACCTCAGGCCTGGAGTGAAATTCAAGGATTGTAAACACTATTCAAATGAGAACAAAAAAATCCCTGCAAGTCCTCTGTAAAGTGAAACCTTGCTTCTCCCAGCAGGCAGGATAATTCTCAGATGACATGGGGTACAGTTTTCCTCCTTGGGCTCCACTAATCAAAGCGGTAGCTCGTCTTGGACAAGCTTTACCCAGCTCTGACACCTTTCATCGAAGATGCTGAGGTTCTCTGTAAATAGCAATTATGTCTTATAACAGCCGTGTTGGCCCCATTTGATGGAAAAGAAAAGTCAGCTGGTGCAATATTCCATTGCTCACAGAGGAGCTACTAGCGAGGGATGATGCCTTGTCTGCTGAGTCCGGCTCTGTCTGTGGGTAACCGAAAAGCACCAAGTAACTCATTATGCTCCAGTTCACACCTCAGTAAATTAAATACTCTGGTTTCTTGGTTTGATTTTCTGACTAGCTGGGTTCACAAAGTGGGCTTTTCAACATCCACCCTAGGGAATGGCAGGGAACTGTGATGAGGTTCTGTAGATCCATCCCTTTTCTTTGTATGGGAAAATTGCTCTGGCCTCTTTTGGAATGAGTATGGACCATGTTTTCAGAACCCCAAATTGGGGTAGTATGGAAAATATGAGTGAATTCACGAGACTGATGGAAGAGAGATTCCACACTGGGATTGTACTGGAAAATCCTGAGCATATGGCAACCCTAGGCACAGGAAGTGGAAGTGTCTTTAAGAGGGATATAGGGAATAGATGATTTTGGATCTGCCAAAGTGAATTATATTGCATCCCAGCAAATGTGGTGGTAAGGGGGGAAGGGGAATAGAAATTTGGTAACCTTCAAAGATCAGGCAAAAGAGAAAGAGTTTGCACAGACATGGAAAACAAATTTATGGTTACCAAAGAGGTAAGGGGGTGGGGGAGGGATAAATTAGGAGTTTGGGATCAGCAGATACAAACTACTATAGGTAAACTAGATAAACAACAAGGTCCTACTGAATAGCTCAGGAACTATATTCAATATCCTATAATAAACCATAATGGAAAATAATATAAAAAAGAATATGTATATATTTGTATAACTGAATCACTTTGCTGTACACCAGAAACTGACACAACATTGTAAATCAACTATATTGCAATTAAAAAAAGAGAAGGATTACAAATTTATGATGCTCAATGACGGAGTGGAAAGGAGGGCATGATAATCCAGGTAATGTGTGCAATGATTTATTTAAGCAAATATATACATTAAGCTCAATGTAGTTGCAGATGATTAAAGATTTTCTGGGTTTCAGCTATCATTAATGCTTAAAAGTAATTTAACATCATTTTTTCTGCACTTGCTGACGTTTTGGAAGCCTTGGTAAAGACACACACAGACACACACATACCTTAAAGGAACATCTCTCTCTAGCTCCCCTTTCTTGGAGCCCTCTGGTTTCTTTCTTTAACTGAGTGAAGTGCCCTAGCTGTAGACTACCACATTCCCCAGAAGAAAGCCAAGATGCTTTGGACTGAGGAGTTAGAGGTGTGGAAGGCAAAGGAAGAAGGGCTGTGGGTAAAGGTGGAGCCTGGTAAGGTTGTAGGGTTAACACAGCCATCATTAATTGCTCCTTGAAGGGGAACAAACACAAACTCTTAAAAAAACATGTTGGGAGATGGTATTCTAATATGCCCAAGAGAATCGAATTGCTTTGGGTTATGTGAGTTATTGTGGTAATGATGAGGACGGTGAAATTATACTAATAGTGATATCTACTTTTTACTGAGTACTTACGTGTTCGGCATTTTCAACACTTTAATTCCAAAAACATCTTTTACATCAAGGTTGCAGACTTCACACTATTACACTCATATATGCAAGAAAACGTAGTATCTTTCTTTATAACTAATATATTATTATCCCCATTCTACCAAGTATATGAAAACTCCTATATTTAAGTCTAACCTGAGTCCAATTCAATAAGTGAATATATATATTTTTTTTTAATAAATACCATTATCTATTAGATAAAATGGTCAGAGTTCTATATCACCTCAACAACTCTCCAAGATGCCATCTCTGTTGGGGACAGATGGCTTACGAAACCTCATGGCGTGAGAGGGGGCAAGGGGCTGTGGCCTGGTGTTGACGCTTGGGTGTCCAGTGATGTTTGGTTGGTCCAGTCCCATTCCCCATTCTGCTGGTACCCACTGCTTAACCTGCTGGTACCCACTGCTTGAACTGTACCTCCTTCACGGCATGGTGACTGTCTCTGCAGAGCAGACCCTGTCTCTTTTAGGGAGTAGTATGGATCCCACTGAAATTTGGGCTGTGACTCCCATTTGGAACAGCTCTAGAATCTACCCTCTGACCCACAGGTATAGCATCCCCTCACTCCTACCACGGGGGCCACAAATGCCAAGGTCCTAAGCCAGTCCCTCGGCTCCCTCCTGCATCCTCCACACGCACTGCAAGGACATTTGAGAACCTCTGGATACTGTCTGAACTCCAGGGTAACAGGGCAGCTGCGGAAGCAAAGGTCGGGCTAACCCTGCTGCAGCATGAACTTACTTTGATGTGCACACGCGTTAGGAAGGTGGCCTGGTGGTCCATTAGCAGGGAGGGGGAGGATGCCATGCGACGCCCCCCTCCCCTTCAATGTCCCCTTTCACAGAGACCCCTCCGCCCTTTGGAACTTGAGCCCAGAGAGGGGGGAAGGTTGGGACATAGAATGGATTGCCTCTCTTCCCTCCTCTGTCACCCCTTTAATCCTTCTTGGTATATTAAACAGGAGCTAAAGGAGTTTAGAAATTTTCATCTCTCAACTATATCTGGCTTTCATGAACATTGTCTTATTTCATGAACATGAAAATAAGACAAGATTTAAAATTCCAAGGTGCTCCCTTGCCTCTGTGTTCTAGGCAGTCCCTGCCATGTTTGCCGCAGTATAAAGCCATGGTGAAATATCCAGAAAAGGCAAATCTATGGAGACAGAAAGTAGGTTAGTGATTGCTGAGGGCTGGGATGGGTAGCGGGGGGGGGGTAAGGTGGTCAGAGACTGCTAGCGTTAGGGTTAGGTTTCTTTTTGAGGTGATGAAAATGTTCTAAAATTGTGATGATTGTTGAACAACTGTGAACATATTCAAAGCCACTTTAGACAGATGAACTATACGGTATGTAAATTATACCTTCATAAAGCTGTTATTAAAAAAAAAACAAACACACCACCTGGCTTGGCCTTGGAGGAAGCAGACTGCAAGGGAATATGATTTGAACAGCTGTGGTCTATTCATACAATGGAACAGTATGCAACAGTGAGGAGGAACAGCCTATGCTTGTCACAGCAACATGGCTGTTTCTCAGGTAATGTCATGCTGAGTGCAAAAAGCCAGATACAAGGGATACATCATGTATGATTCCATTTACATAAAGTTCAAATCGGGCAAAACTAGTGTATGGTGTTATTTTTCAAGATAGTGGTTATTCCCCTTGTGCACTGTTGATGGGAGTGTAAGTTGGTGCAGCCACTGTGGAAAACAGTGTGGAGGTTCCTCAAAAAACTAAAAATAGAGCTACCATACGACCCAGCAATCCCACTCCTGGGAATACATCTGAAAAAATCAAAAACATAATTCAAAAAGATACACGTGCCCCAGGGTTCATAACACCATTCTTTATAATAGCCAAAACATGGAAGTAACCGAAGTGTCCATCAACAGATGAACAGATGAAGAAGATGTAGTATGTATATGCAATGGAATACCACTCAGCCATGAAAAAGAATGAAATTTTTGCCATTTGCAGCAACATGGATGGACTTTGAGGGCATTATGTTAAGTGAAATAAGTCAGAGAGAAAAAATACTGTATGCTATCACTTATATGTGGAATCTAAAAAATACAACAAATTGGTGAATAAAATAAAAAAGCAGTCTCACAAATATAGAGAACAAACTAGTAGTTACCAGTGTGGTGGGGGGGGAGGGGCAATATAGGGGTGGGGGAGTGGAAGGTACAAGCTATCGGGTGTCAGATAGGCTCAGGGATGTATTGTACAACATGGGGAATAGAGCCAATATTTTGTAATAACTGTATTGGGAAAGTAATCTTTAAAATTGTATAAAAAATTTAAAAATTAAATTTAAAAAATGGTTATTCTTGGGAAGGAGGGAGGTGCAGGCTATGTTTTTTCTTTAACCTGGGTGTGTTAAAAAAAAATCCACTGAGTTTATGATCTGTGCAACTTTTCTATGTAGCAATATATGTTATACTTCATTAAAACGTTTACTGAAAAATGTATCCATTTACTGTTTGCAGAAAAGTATCAGTTATACCTGCAAGATGGATTTTGTTATTCCCATTTAACAAATGAATAAACTGAGGTCCAAGCGTTTAAGTGCCTTGCTGAAGGCCACGCTGCTACAAGTATTAATAGAGTCAGGTTCTAAGGGGGCCTGCCTGGCTACCGGGAACACAACTTCATATCCTTCCCCTGGGCTCCTCCCTGCTAGGTCTCCAGCCCCTTCGCCCTTTGGCCATGAGTGGAGATTGCTATGGAGAAATGTGTTCCTTTTATATAACAGCTACAGAGCTAGAAGGCCTTCCATTCCATTCCCCCCAAGTCTTCTTAGGCCTGTCCTGACTTTGTGACCAGCTCTGCCATGTGAGCTGTGACCCTCTCTATTGCTAGCACCTTTTACCAGCTCTAAATTCCCCTAAAAGCTTCAATAAGGGGAGCAGCATTTGAAATAGACGGATGGTATTCACCTGTCACATAACAGCTAAAAATAAAAAAGGGGAGGTGATAGTGAGATGCCATTGGTGGCATAATACCAGCTGATTGACACATTCTCATTGTTATTTCCAGTGAAAGGAAATATCTAATGCACAGCTGGCCCTGTCATCCAACATGGCAGTGAATTCTGGTCACTCATTTAGTACAGTTTGAGCCAGAATGAGGGTATTCTATGTCTCCTTTGAATACAAAGGAGAATGATACATTGTGAAAAAGTGAAATTTAGATATGCTTAGCATAGGATAATTGGATCAATGCTGCATCCAAGGATGACTCTCTTTTACATCCCGGAGAGGTAAGTAATGAGAGGCTCAGGCCAGGATTCTGCTGGAAAAAGACAGAGCTGTGTTTGGGCTGATGTGCCTTTCATTTGAAAATATGTTTTTCAACATAAGTTGACTCATTGAACTGAATTAGAATTTTAAGTGGAACTGTGAGATATGAATAATTATCGGAAGTTCTTGAGGCTTTATTTCCATTAGGATCAGTCTCTTCCTAATGAGCCCCTTTTTATGTGGACGTGTGTTTTTAAGTGATGAAATAGGAATTGATGAGTTTGCCTTAGTGGTCAGGATGTAAGAATGTGTCACCATAGAAACCTGAATCTTGCCAGGAACAGTTTGCCTGGGGCAGGTTTTGAGTATTTGGCACTTGACATTCAGAGGTTCTGGTTGAGAAGGTTTCCTTGTCTCGTGAGGGTCATGCTTACCGAAAAGAGTTCCAGCAGGACTGGCCTGCTTTGACAAGGGGAAGCCATTTCTCAAAGCCCATGTGGATATATTAAAGATGCGACCCCAATTTGTTTAGGGAGAAAAGCCTCAGCAAATATTATTATTTTCATTTAATTTTAAAATTCAGAATTCTTGAGGGGAAAAGGCATAGCAGGAAGGAAGTAACAGAACCTCTGAATTGCACTTTGGGAATATTTTAAATGAAAAATTACTTCCATCATAAGGTTAAATTCTTTTTTGGCAGCTCTTCTACTATAGGGACTTTCTAAAGAGGGTGTTCCATCTCTTCTCAAGCTGGGCTTTTTAAATTATTAACAAAAGTTGGTCCATTCAGAAACTTTTGAGAGCCCAGAATTTCACTTTTATCCTTGGGATGAATCTACGTTCCTTAAGCTACTTCTGCCAATTGTAGCAAAAATTGCCAATGAGTAGGATTTATAGTAAGGACTAAAGTTGAGGATAGCATATTCTTTAGTATAAGCTTGGTTTTATAAGATTTACTAGATATGGGCAAATGAGACTTGAATGCTGATTTTTTTGGAGATATAGACACTAACTCATTGTATTTCTCATTTAAAAATTAAGGAGGAAGGAAATTCTTTGCTTTTAGACAAAAGCATGTTGGGATCTCTGGGGACAAGTTGAGAAAGGGTTTTCTTTAATTGGATCTGAAATGTAGTGGCTGAGAACGGGGCGAGCGCTATTCATTTAGGAAAAACAGAGACATCTGCTGGTGGATTGGCAAACTTACTTTTCCAGATGACTGACCCAAAGGCTCCTGAAGGGGTAATACTTACAAGACAGGGACAAATCTGTCACAGTTTATGCTGTCTACATTTTAAAAGAGCTGTTGTTTAATCATGGAATGAGAATGTTCAATAAAAGGGAAGAAAATTTACACATACGGTTTTCTGCGCTATGCTGCTTTAGTAAGGCTTTCTCTTGACTACACCCGGATCAGAAAGCCAGAATTCTTCCAGAAAAGGTGTGTTTTTGTCTACTCTGTTTTCTGACTCCTTTTAATCCGCAGCCTGCAGTGAAAAGTCCCTGAGGGAGCAGAGAAAGGATCGCCCATTTCCAGTCCAGCCAGCGTATGTCCTGATGTGTGCAGCTTCTGGAATAGGAAGTGTTTGACTGGGGTCTAACCCAGCTTCTCTACCGGCTAGCTTCTTAAGTTGCAGTGTGTTACCGTTCACAGGGACTAAGCAATACTCACTTCTAGGACTGTCATATAGATCAAATGAGATTTTTGGATGCAAAGGTTAAGCATGGTCAAGTAAGGCTCCCAGGGCCGTCCTAGGCACAGTCACCATCTTTAAGCTGGACTCAATGTTCAGAGATGAGCTCTGTTCTTCATCTAGTATTTTAAACTCTCTGCACAAATGCACTGTAAGCTCACACCCAACTAACCCCAAACGGGATCCATCACCTCCAACTGCCTGCCTGCCCTCAGCTGGATTTGAAGCCATTCAAAGCAGTCATTCCTGCTAAGAAGCTGAGGCATCTATTCGTTGCCAGAGCCTGTTCACGTCACTATGAGCACAAGCTCCGGAGTCAGGACCTTGGTTTTCTCTTCTTCAAAATGGGGACAATAATACCCCTGCTGTCAGGGTTGCTGTGCTGATGCCACAAGATGCGCTCTCAGGTTCTTAGCACAGGGCCTGGTTGACAGGTAAACTCAGCGTGGTTACTCACTTTTTAATACACAGTCTCACATATGTGTCTTTTCTCCATTTCTACTGCCTCCAGGCCTGGCTTAATGCTGCTGCTGCCATATTGATCTGCTGGCATTCAAGCTGCTGCCCTCTTCCATTCTTCTTTTTTTTTAAATACATTTATTTATTGTTTTTATTTTTGGCGGTATTGGGTCTTCGTTGATGCACGCGGGCTTTCTCTAGTTGCAGCGAGCGGGAGCTACTCTTCGTTGCAGTGCGCAGTCTTATTGTGGTGGCTTCTCTCGTTGTGGAGCATGGGCTCTAGGCACGCGGGCTTCAGTAGTTGTGGCTCGTGGGCTCTAGAGCTCAGGCTCAGTAGTTGTGGCGCATGGGCTTAGTTGCTCCGTGGCACGTGGGATCTTCCCAGACCAGGGCTCGAATCCGTGTCCCCTGCATTGGCAGGTAGATTCTTAACCACTGCACCACCTGAGAAGTCCCTCTTTCATTCTTCTTATAGGATGTTGCCAAACTAATGTCCTCTATAGCCCTTGCTGGGCTATTTCCTACTCAAGAAGACAGACATGCTTCTTAAATAATCAGCCAAACTCTCTTGCCTGGTGTAAGTCCTCTATAACCTGACTCCACCAACTATTATCCAAACTAACTCCTCACTAAACCCTGATGTACAGACTCCATCCCAGGCAGGAAGGCTCCCTGACCATCCCCTCTGCATCCTGGCCCCTGTGCCTTCCTTTATGCTGTTTCCCTTATCCCTTATGCTTCCCTCTCCTACCTCTTAGTCTTGCCTGTATTTTAGGATGCAAATAATCTCACTCCCACCATGAGCTTTTCTCTAGTTCTGCAGCTTATAATGATTTTTCTGAAGGGCTAACTCCTATTATCCTAATAATCCTTAATTCCTATTGCACTAAGAAATCCCACCCAAGAGCCATAAGTTAGAATTTACTTGTTCTCAAAATTTTATTACAAGTTCTGTGAAGAAAGGGCCTGTGTTATTTCACCTCTCTGGGTCTCAGTTTCCTCCTCTGTAAAATGGTGATAAGGACAGTTCCTGCCTCATCGACTTGTTATAATGATTAAGTTAATATATGTAAAGCAAGTGTCCAGCACCTTGAAAGTGTTCAATAAGTGTTAGCTTTATTATTATTGTTCTGAGCACATAAATAAGGGATCAATACAGCTTGTTTGATTACCAGCCATGTTTCACTAAGAAGCCATCAGGTGCTACACTTGGGCCCTTCACAGCCATCTGACCCAACACTGTGTATCTTTTAAAGAAGACAGTAATTTATTTGACAAATAATTGAGTGCCTACCATGCTCCAGGTATGCACTGTACTGTAAGTGCTGGTCTTAGCTTTGTTTATTTTTACATATGTGGCCAGCCTGCCATTCACACTTGTAATTAACAGTGTAGGTCAAATATCTTCATCAAAGAGGATTTGAGTTCAAGTCTTGGCTCCACACATATGGCTTTGAACAAATAATTTACCATAGCTGAACTTTAGTTCCTCTACTGTACAATGAACCCTAAAGTTTGTTTCTCTATTTTGTGATACGTCAAAAGAACCAACTATAGTTTAAGTCACATATTTTCAGGCAGATAGTGGCCGGCTCTCTGCTCTTGTTCATGTCAGCCCTGGATATGTGATCTCCTTGTCCTGATCTGACACTCCACTATCTTGCTCTGTGACTGTTACTCCACCTGCTACTATTTAAGAAAGGGCCTCTGAGGAACTCCCTGACCTCATTCACATCACTATCCTTTTTTTGTGCGTGTGGTACACGGGCCTCTCACTGCTGTGGCCTCTCCCATTGTGGAGCAGAGGATCCGGACGTGCAGGCTCAGTGGCCATGGCTCACGGGCCCAGCCATTCCGCGGCATGTGGGATCTTCCCGGACCGGGGCACGGACCTGTGTCCCCTGCATCGGCAGGCGGACTCTCAACCACTGTGCCCCCAGGGAAGCTGCCACTGTCCTTTTTTAATTGTAGAAGAATAGAGGAAATCTAATCTTGCTCCAGAAATGTCATAGGAGAGGAAGGGACGTGTGTGCCTTTATCCATCTGGCATCTCCCTCTCCCAATTCCCCCATTTCCCTGCCTTTCGGAGAGGAAGGGACGTGTGTGCCTTTATCCATCTGGCATCTCCCTCTCCCAATTCCCCCATTTCCCTGCCTTTTGGAGAGGAAGGGACGTGTGTGCCTTTATCCATCTGGCATCTCCCTCTTCCAATTCCCCCATTTCCCTGCCTTTCGGAGAGGAAGGGACGTGTGTGCCTTTATCCATCTGGCATCTCCCTCTTCCAATTCCCCCATTTCCCTGCCTTTCGGAGAGGAAGGGACGTGTGTGCCTTTATCCATCTGGCATCTCCCTCTTCCAATTCCCCCATTTCCCTGCCTTTCGGAGAGGAAGGGACGTGTGTGCCTTTATCCATCTGGCATCTCCCTCTTCCAATTCCCCCATTTCCCTGCCTTTCGGAGAGGAAGGGACGTGTGTGCCTTTATCCATCTGGCATCTCCCTCTTCCAATTCCCCCATTTCCCTGCCTTTCGGAGAGGAAGGGACGTGTGTGCCTTTATCCATCTGGCATCTCCGTCTTCCAATTCCCCCATTTCCCTGCCTTTCGGAGAGGAAGGGACGTGTGTGCCTTTATCCATCTGTCATCTCCCTCTCCCAATTCCCCCATTTCCCTGCCTTTCGGAGAGGAAGGGACGTGTGTGCCTTTATCCATCTGGCATCTCCCTCTTCCAATTCCCCCATTTCCCTGCCTTTCGGAGAGGAAGGGACGTGTGTGCCTTTATCCATCTGGCATCTCCCTCTCCCAATTCCCCCATTTCCCTGCCTTTCGGAGAGGAAGGGACGTGTGTGCCTTTATCCATCTGGCATCTCCCTCTCCCAATTCCCCCATTTCCCTGCCTTTCGGAGAGGAAGGGACGTGTGTGCCTTTATCCATCTGGCATCTCCCTCTCCCAATTCCCCCATTTCCCTGCCTTTCGGAGAGGAAGGGACGTGTGTGCCTTTATCCATCTGGCATCTCCCTCTTCCAATTCCCCCATTTCCCTGCCTTTCGGAGAGGAAGGGACGTGTGTGCCTTTATCCATCTGGCATCTCCCTCTCCCAATTCCCCCATTTCCCTGCCTTTCGGAGAGGAAGGGACGTGTGTGCCTTTATCCATCTGGCATCTCCCTCTTCCAATTCCCCCATTTCCCTGCCTTTCGGAGAGGAAGGGACGTGTGTGCCTTTATCCATCTGGCATCTCCCTCTCCCAATTCCCCCATTTCCCTGTCTTTCGGAGAGGAAGGGACGTGTGTGCCTTTATCCATCTGGCATCTCCCTCTCCCAATTCCCCCATTTCCCTGCCTTTCGGAGAGGAAGGGACGTGTGTGCCTTTATCCATCTGGCATCTCCCTCTCCCAATTCCCCCATTTCCCTGCCTTTCGGAGAGGAAGGGACGTGTGTGCCTTTATCCATCTGGCATCTCCCTCTTCCAATTCCCCCATTTCCCTGCCTTTCCTAATTAAATTACACACATGTACACACACGCACTTCATCTGTCAGAAGAACCAACTATGGTTTCAGACACATATTAGTTAGGCAGACAGTGGCCCTCACACACAAACACACACACACGAGTTCATTTACATGCTCCTTAACCCAAGGCTCTAAGATATATTTTTAAAAAACTATCCGTGCCCAGCGCCCTCCTAGTTCCTTACTGTTGCTTAATGCACACGTAGCGACAGATGGAAGTTGCCCTGTCGTCATGGAAATGGAATGTTTTGTTTTTCCAGTGGTTTCCAGGTGTGGGTGGGATGTGAACTATTATCATCTCCCTCTCTCCCCTCCCTGAGTCAGAATTTCCGGATAGGGCTCGGGAATCCACGCTTGACAATAATGCAGGTGGTTCCTCTGCACGTTAGAGCTGGAGGCCCAGGGAGGCCGGCCCACCTGTGTCAACTTCAAATCAACTAGAGCTGCACATAAGCTAGATGTGGATAGGGGCCCCATTTATTTCTGTCTTGTTGGATGGCCTGAACTACCAATGCTGCCTTGTTAGATGCCAACTCTCTGTCACCCAGTCCGGAAGCATGGCGTCCCCACGCACTCCCTCAGGGCTCTTAAGTCACCAATCGTGGCTTTTCCTTCTATTCTTGGCCTTCATGATGTGTGGCTCTCCTAAAGAGGTTTAACTTCCTTTGAATGTGAGGTCTGCATACCTGGGCATGGTCCGGTTGCTTGGATTTTTCAGGAATAGGTTGCTGTATTCTGGAAAGTAGCATATTCTAGAGCAGATTCTGGATTTCAAACTTTTTAGACCATGACTCAGTATGAGAAACCCATTTTTTGTGGAAACTCACACCTGTATAAATATGCCCAGTGAACAAACAAATACATCCATCATATCTCTGCCCTTTGATATTTTCTATTCTATTTCATCAAAAAGAGTCTTTAGGTGCAAAATCCAGGCAGATCTAGAGTCTCTGTCAAAAATCTGATGGAAGCTGTAGCTCTAACCTTCATTATTTGCAAATGATTTCGGGGTCCACAATCTCCCCAAACCGTCTATGGATCACAGACGATGCAGTTTCTCGCTTGCACTCAAGAAAGCTCTCACCACACTTCTAGTGAAGCAGGGCAGCACTGGGGTAGGCCTCTCCGAGCTAGATGTGGAATATCAGTATGCTGCTCCCCCAATACACCTTCAGAATATCTGGGGCAAGGTGGGGCTCTCAGCCTTAGGAAGAGTAGTGGAAAAGCTTCTCAAATGATTTCTCCCTGAACTGGGAGCGGGGTATAAACCTCCTTATAAAATCACTGCAGTTGGAAGCCGGCTTAGTATTTTAAGGGGAGACAAAGCTGAGACTCCTTCCGCTATTAATAACAAAGCACTACCAGTACATCCCACAAGCAACAGTGTGTGGTCACACCACGGCCAAAAAGCTGGTTCCACCTGCCCTGGCTCTACCTTCCCCGTGGGCCTTCAAACCCGCCTCCCAGCCACCAGCCTTGCCTTTCCTCATGCCATTCCCTTTCCCTCCTGCATTTCCTCCCTTTCTTTCTGAATGGTTCTCACCTTCCCAGATTTTTCCCGTGCCGTCTGTGCTGGGTAACTCCCAGATTGCATGACTGATAGCAGATACATGCTTCTTAACTTCAAATGAATGGACAAAAAGACTAGGTCTTGCTTTTTTTTTTTTTTTTTTTTGGATTTACTGCCGCACCCTCGAAACAGCAAATGCTCAATGAGAATTTCCCCCTACAAGCCCAGACACTGAGGTTGGCACCCACGCCTTCAGCTTACCTCCTCACTGGTGCCCAGAGGCAATCTGGCAAATGGTCATCAGCACATATTTGGGCGCTGGGTAGTGTGGTTCAAGTTTCAGCTCTACATACACGGACACAGAAAGTTCTCTAAAAAATATTATTCAGGGTTGAGGGGGAGAAACAGCTATAGGGCAGTGTGTTTACTCTTCTACCCTGTATGAGTGAAAGATCATGTGCGCACACGTTTGTTAATGTATGAAATTTCTTTGGATGAATCCAAAAGAAACTAAGTAGTAGCAGTTTCCTCCATTGGGGGAGGGAAGAAAGATTTATTTGCTTATTTTTCACTATATACCTTATAGTTACACACGCATGTACTGCTAAGTCAAAAAATTTAAATTAAAAAATTTCCGGTTTTGCTGCTTAGGGGTGTGACTCTTAGAAAGTTGTTTGATTTTCCTAATCCTCATTTTCTTCATCTGTAAAATGTAGCCAAGGCAGCCTACCTAAATGGATTGCATGTAAATATGGTAATGCATACAAAATACTCAGCAGACGGCCTGGCACATTTCTTGTTAGAATTCACGAAATGGTTAACTGACCCAGGTCTTTAGAATTCTGTTCCACGCTCTCCTATTTTAACCCAAAGCCTAGAAGTCTGGAAAGTTAAGGCCATTCCACCTCCACTGCAGTGTTTGGTGGTTCTTACGAGGTCAGCATCTGGCAGAGGGCAGTGTAACCCATCCGCCTGCATCAGGGGCTGACCCTCTCTTCATTTCGCCCCCTCAATAAGTCTCCTGTTTCCCTTTTTACCCTCAAGTACTCTCAGCTTTTTTCCTTCCAACGTTTGTTTTTTAATCCTTCACATATGCCTCAGGAGACACCAATGAGCATCTTAAAAAACTGGAAATTCTTGAATTGAAGCAATGAGCTTCTACCCCAAGGTGCCTAACTTCCAGCTGGTTGCTTCTGCCAAGATGAGAGAGCTCTTTAAGCAGTGATTCATTTCAGCTCACGTTGCCCGAGTCGGTGTAACTTTGTTAGAATTATTTGTGCGTCATATCACTTTTCTGCCTTAATTAACTAACTTTTTCTGTTAAAGTGATTATAAGATGATTTATTTGCTTTTACTTAAGTAATGGGAAATAAGTAGAAGGTTGAATTTCTAGGGGTTAGTTGTTGGTGCAAAATGACTGTCAACTACTGTTATGCAATTGCTTTTCCTGAAATCTTTTGGTAGTGGCGGCTATACCGAATTGAATGACTTTCCAGAACCCTGTTCAAGAACAAGATGTATTCTAAACCTGGAATGGAGGACAGGGAGGCGTGGAGGAATACTATTACGTGCCAGTGTCTAATCACATTAAAACAAAAGTAGCTAACATTTATTGAATGCTTACCATACACCAGACTCTGGGCTAAGCACTTAGTTTGGTTCTTACCCTCACTCTCCAAGAATTGGTCCCCAGTTTTCAGAAAAGGAAAGTAAATGACTTGCCTGAGAATTTACTCAGTGTCAGTGAATCCACCTGGACCACTGGCCACAGAGCTCATGCCCTTAACCATGATCTAGATCAGGGATCCAAAACCCTTTTCTGTAAAGGGCTAGATAGTAAATATATTAGGTTTTGAGAATGGAAAATATGTAAACAAATGAGAGTGTCTGTATTCCAATAAAACTTTATGCGTAGTGAAGTCTGAAATTC
Organism: Phocoena sinus; assembly: GCF_008692025.1. NCBI lineage: Eukaryota > Metazoa > Chordata > Mammalia > Artiodactyla > Phocoenidae > Phocoena > Phocoena sinus. The sequence goes on from NC_045771.1 coordinate 50,266,717, forward strand.
ATATAATTTTTATGTGTCATGAAGCATTATTCTTCTTTTGATTTTATCCCCCATCATTCAAAAATGAAAAAAAAAAACATTCTTAGCTCACAGGGGCAAAACAGGTGTTGAACCAGATTTGGCCTGTGGGCCATAGTTTACCAACCCCTGTTTTAGATCATTGAAAACAGACCAGTTGTGGGAGAATCTCTATAAGAGGCTTGCTCAACCTATTCCAGAGCCTTCTGGACTTTAGCTAGGGCCTCAAATGAAGAGGCGGGAGAAATGTGGCCTCCCCCGTCTGCCCTAATTCTCACACTTGCAGTTCCTTTTCATCACCTGTCACCCGAACCCATTCTTTCAGCTTCGAGCTCCCCGCTCTCCTGGGTTGCCCAGAGCCTCTCTTGGGTGCCCCACTTAGCTCACGCCTCCGTAGGCAGTTTTCCTTCCTCCCTCTCCCCCAGCCTCCCATTTACTCAGAGAACTGACATAGCTAAAATGCTTTTTAAAAATTGGACTTAATGTATTTTCATCTTAAAGGCAGCTTCTGGACAGGGTGATTCAAAGATACAACTTTATGAAGCATTTATCTGGGGCAGATGAGTGAGGTGCACTGAAAGTCGGGGAGGAAACTACTCATATTACCTTAAAATCATACCTGGACAGACCCATAGGTGAGGCTGGTCCTGACCAGAGAACCTAGGGCTTCCTTAAGGTCCCTGGACTAAGCTTGGATGTGGGTAAGTGATGAGCTACTGGAGGGGTGCTGTGAGAAACCTCAGGGGCTCTTTACCAGACAGACTGAAGAGGACAACTTGGTACAGAACTAACAATTAAGGACTGATGAGCTGAGGGCTAGAGGTAGGAGGTGGTGACTTCCTGGGCCCACTCAGGCAGATTTTCCAGAGGTAACAACCACTCCAGGCACTTACCTCGGCATCCATGCAGCCCACAGGAAAATGCTGCAACAGCTCCACTGTTCTTTTAGTTCCATCTGGTGGTTCTCAAGTACTGTATGCGGTGGAGGCTGTCTGAAACCCTGGACACAGCAGAGGAGGACAATGCCCGTCTTCTGAAAGGGGCACGTGCTTCCTGGGTTGTTTTACATTTCCTGAACTTTCCTACATCTTGTGGTTGTTTTCTCCCTCCTACCCACCTCCTCTCCAAATATAAACTACTGACACTTAATCTTGTGTTAATTACAAATATGTTTCTGAGCCTACCAGACCATCCATGCCTGGATGCCAACCTCACCAAGCATAAATACAGGTTCTTGTCATTAGCCTTCCTGGGAAGGCGGTAGGATACATGACTCCTTTTGTTATGGGTCCAGCTAAGACTAGACCTGTCCAGGGCGCTTTGTGTGTGTGTGTGTGTGTGTGTGTGTGTGTGTGTGTGTGTGTGTGTGTGTGTGTGTTAGTAACTGCAGCAGGGGAAGGACAGTATTTGGCAGGCCCATGTTTAAGGAATAGCAAGATAGGGAAAAAATGCCTGACCATTATCCTCACAGAGGCAGAATTTTCCCAGGAAAATACCTTTCTTTGCAATAGGCTGTTTTTTTTTTTTTTTTTTCTTTCTTTTTTGTGGCTAGCTAAATGTCTGTGTGTATTTTTGGACCTGGAATGCACTGTTATATTTTAATTTTCTTAGATATTTTTTGCTGTCTTCAGGGTAGGTCAGTGTGCAGACAGACTTTTACAGTCCCAGAAATATCCTTTCCTGGGGAGGAAAAAAAGTAAAATGAATAGTTGATCTGTGATATTACTTGACATTTCCATATAGCTTCAGAAAGGAAATGTGTATAGAAAATATCTGTCTTTGACCCTTCCTCCCTCCACACCCATCAAGTCTGGCTTTCGGATGTAGCCTATAATATCTTTATACTGACACACTGAGTTCGAAACTCATCAATATTTGAACAACATTCCAAAGCGGATGGCATGTGGGAAGTACTATATTTGGCTTCTGTGTCAGCCTCTGAAGTGTTGATTTAGGATGGATGAATTCAGAATGTTAAGGTTAGAATGAAATTTTGGGCGGCTCCGAGTTCAGAGCTCTATATAGAGAATTTTTTTGCAGCTGAACAGTTTGCTCCACTCACCCATGCTGCTTTTTAAAGACCTGTGCTCTTTTAGTACACCCACAGATTTGAATTTCTGTTCTTGTTTGAATAGAGGAAGAGAGCAGTGAATACACAGGCAAGATAAAACACAAGGGCGGACAACCCACTTACACGACTCCATTTTCAGACGTTCCAAATTCTAAAAGAATTTCTGAAAGAGGGATGGGTATTATTTAAATTTATCTTTCAATATAGTTTTCTACACGATCAGTCTACAGACAGCAATGTTGCATGGTGATGTCCCTTACATATCTGGGATGATGATTAGAGCTATGAAGGTGTGCGGTAATAACGAATACCATTTATTGGGCATCTACCACATAACAAGAAGCTATACACGTATTTCTCTTTAGTCCTCACAATAACTTTACCAGGTGGCACCTGAGGCTAAGAGCGATTACGTCACTTGCCCCAAACCACACAGCTAGTGAGTAGCAGAGCAGCATTTGTACCCAGGTCTGGCGGACTGCAGCCTGGCGGTGCTGTTTCAACTTCATTGCCGGGCGCCACCTGATCCTGCTGGCACAACGCATGCGCCAGGGGGAGCGTCGGCCCTCCTTTGTCTGCAGCGACTGGTCTGCGCCCCGCGGTCTGAACCAGCCCGGCTTTGTTTTCTTGGCCGTTGTGTTGTTCGCGAGCCCTTTACTCTCTGAATGGTATCTTCAGCGCACAGTTAAGAGACATTTAATGTTATCGAAGTGTATGTTCACAATCTTGTGACATGAAATGGTTCTTGGGGTTAAGACACAAAAGCTGGCTCACAGAGCAGCAGAACTGCTGGCAAGGAGTAACATTTAATAAATTGTTACAGAAACACCTGGTAGCATAATGAGTTATGTGAGATGAAAGAACCAAATAGGTGGATCTGGGTAATGTAAAGACTTATGGGCTGTAGAAACAACAGTAAAATGGTGATAGCACAAGCCCATGAGGCTGATCTCTTGCATCCCATTTTTATTTTACAATGCATTCTTTGAGATCCCGTTCCTATTTTTAATAATGCCTTACTCTATTAGAAAACAATCCTTCTTCTATCAAACATAATTGATTTTAAATTGCTTTTAAGAATAACTGGGAAGGAATACTGTTTCAGAGAATAGTTTACAGAAATCTCTACCATGACAGTTGCTTGTTAATAACCGCTATTCGGGAACTTGGGGGCACTCCGTTAGAGCTTGTAAGTTACCCAGGGTCTCGAATTAGAATCCTAAACAAGTGCACTGCTGATTTAAAGTGAGCTGTGACAAACGAAGACGTAGGAAGAAGGAATTTTGAATTTGCTTGGTCATTTTATTTTCAAAAATAAATTAAAATGATAAAGCTTCACTTTTTATCTTGTTACCTAGCTTTGTTTTTGACACCTATCTACATTTCCTAAATACTGTAAAAAAAAAAAGCCAGCATCCTAAATACTGTTAAGTTTAAGACTTCCTCCCTCCCTCACCTTCCTCTCTTCCTTCCTTCCTTTCCCCCACTCTTTCCTTCTCTTCTCCCTGGTGGGAATGAGACAAGCACTTAAAAAAAAATATTAATCTTTTTATTTGTTTACAGATGTCATCTGAAGCGAAGCTTCCATACTTTTCTTCCTTTATGTTAAAAAATAAAATGTTTATCTGGAAGCCAGTCTTATTGAAGACTAAAAGATAGACATACCTTAGTTATAAGGCATTTTTATAGAGACTCTGGTAGCAAATGAATTGAGAGAAATGCTATTTGATGCACGGTGGAAATGTAATGTTATTGTCTTCCTGTCAATGTAACCTGGAGTGATATATAGCCACCTCTCCCTGACATGGGAGATTAATGAAATGACTCTAATTTTGGCAACACTTGCACACTGAGAGTGGGTAACATAACTCTAAGTTGATTTGTGTAAAGGGTGGAGCTGACTTTGAACAGCACATCATAGCATCTAGTCATTTTGGTGACAAACTGCTATTTCAGCCCTATTCAAGGAAGGCTGTCCAAAACCCCTCTGCCTCCTTTGTGTCTGTACCACGATGACACTGTGACTCTAGCTGAACTCTCATCTACTATCAGATGATATGCCCCTTCAATGATTGTGTTTGCCAGTTAATAAAGTTACTTGGTGCTATGATCTATCTTTAAAAGAACAAATGTATACTGTATTTTTAAAGATTCAACCATTTTTTGGTTGTAGTTTACCCCCACTTCTTTTAATTATTTATACTACCTAAGGTGCAAGGGCTTCTCCTTTTGTAGCCCATGGGACCCGCAAGGTGATCTGTTTCTGTGGCAGCTAAGAGAATGGGCTTTGGAGGAAGACTGACTGGGTTCAAATCCTCCCCCAGCATCACCTCATAGGGGTGTCCCAGTGATTAAATGAGGCACTGTGTGCTGCAAAACTCAGTGCCTGGCACAGAGTAAAATTATTTTTATTGGTTTGTTTTTTTAAACAAAACCTTCTGAATGTTTTGGTTCAGTGCTTTTCTCTAAACACCCTATTTTTAAAAGAGACCATCGATCATCAGTGACCACTAACATCACAGAAAAAGACAACCAGATACCATGACGATTCTGATGGAAGTACATGACACGTCTAATAAAGTGGTCTTGTCAAAAAATCAAATCTGAATCTAATCAGGCTCGATCTAACCACCACTTCTCAGAAAATAATAGGGCACAGAGCGCAAAACTCAGAATGTGGGAAACTCTAGGACAAATGACTTTGTGTCTTCAATAAGTGAATGGCCAGGAAAATTAAAGTGGGGAGACAGGGACCTATAGACTAAAGAAGACACAAGAGCCATGGCAACCAACTGCAACATATGGATCTTATTTGGACAGTTCGAACAAACTGTAAAAAGCATTTAGGAGACAACTGGGAAAAATGAACACTGAGTGGATATTTGATGAAATTAAATAATTATTGTTAATGTTTCAGTGCTGATAATGGTTTTGGATTTGTGGGTGTTTTAAAGTTTATTTTTAGAAATGTGTACTTAAGTATTTTAGAGACATGCACATAAGTATTTAGTTAAAATTTGTGGGTGAAATGATATGATGTCTGATTACAGATGAAACAAAAGTAGCCCTGAGTCAGTAATTATTGAAACTCCATGATGGGTAGGTAGGGATATTTAATAATGCTTTCTTTACTCTTATGTATGTTACCATTTCCTTGAGAAGAATTAAAACTAAATCAAAAGAAAGCAAAACAATCTCAACCACGGAAAGCAAAAATTCTGTGACAATTTAGTCGGCACTCGATCCAGAGTAACAAACCTCCAGCATCCCAGAATCCCTGGGGCTGTGATACTTTCTACCCAAATCATGGTGCCTGTTTCTAGGTCATTGATTACAAGAGGCTTCGTTACTCAGGTGGGTGATTTTCTCCCAACATGGTTTACTATCTGAACAGAATTTGAGAAAATGGCTGTTTCAGGTTGGTTTCTGTCACCTGCCTCTGAGGTCAAATACTGCTATCAGTTGACAGTTGCTATTTGGCTCAAAGCACTTGAGGTCATGGTCATTCCATTATCTTTCTAAGACTGCAGTTTTTGAATCTGACTTGACTGGATATCAGGTGCTCGGTTGGCCATCTTTTTATAGATGACATCAATATCAAGTGGTACAGAAAAGCTTTCCCAAACCATGATTGCCTTATTAATCAACTCATAAAACTGATCAGGAAAATGTTAGGGAGTCTGTTAATGTAGTAATTAGGAAATAAATCTAAAACCTACCTTTGTTGGATAAGTAGGCTTTGAAAAAAGGAGTGGTGATAAAGTTCCAAGAAACAAATGCACCTTACTATTTAATTTGCTATTCTCTCTCTTGACCTATACTTTTTGCTCCACAACAATGTCTCCAGTTAGCAACTAAAAATATTTCTCTTTTCTGAGTGAGAATAGCCATAATTTGACAGCCTGGGTTCCTTTTGCTGTTATTTTCCTATCTTAGAGAAACTGGGCATAAGATTCCAAGGTTATTAAAAGAAATCCAGAGCTAAAAGATTACATTTTTCTGAATTTAAAAAAATCAATTCATTTGGCATAAATAAGATCCTGTCTTTATGCCATCACATTTAATCAAGATGGGCAACGTGAGTCTTTCAGAAATAATAATCAGTTTATCAGGATCCTGGACCAAAACATTTACGGTTTAAATAAAAGAAAAATACTTATTAAAAATCAGTATATTGGGAAATTCTGATTAGTTATTAAAAATCCATGGCCACATTAAAAGTTGAAAAGAATTATACTTGATCAGTAAATGGTACAAACATTATATCAGAGAAAGAGTGGTGTGAGTACAGTTGTTATAGTCTGTTAAAAATTCCACGTTTTTAAAAAAATATATTTTATTTATTTATTTATTTATGGCTGTGTTGGGTATTCGTTGTTGCTCGCGGGCTTTCTCTAGTTGCAGCGAGCAGGGGCTACTCTTTGTTGTGGTGTGCGGCCTTCTCATTGCGGTGGCTTCTCGTTGTGGAGCACAGGCTCTAGGTGTGCGGGCTTCAGTACTTGTGGCACACGGGCTCAGTAGTTGTGGCTCATGGGCTCTAGAGTGCAGGCTCAGTAGTTGTGGTGCACGGGCTTAGCTGCTCCGTGGCATGTGGGATCTTCCCGGACCAGGGCTGGAACCCGTGTCCCCTGCATTGGCAGGAGAATTCCCAACCACTGCACCACCAGGGAAGCCCCAAAATTCCGTATTTTTAATGAAGGATATTAAATTTCAACATGAGGTTGGACTTTAAGAGTTTCTGATCCCTGCCAGCTTTGGAAGTTTCTAGATCTGCAGAACATTGCATCACTCTCCTCCACAAAGCTTGACTATACATGTGTTCCTGGTTCCTGATAGCAAATCAACTGCATGTTGGTCATTTTCTCCACCTCCTTTCAGTGGTCTCAGGGCCAGCGTGGTCACACATCTGGATGGACTAAGAGTCTCCTTTCTCTGTCTAATTCTTCTACACTCTGCAAGAGCTGGTTTCAACTCTTTATTCTGTGAAGTTTTCTACTTTGCTACCCCATACTTCCCACCTCCCCAGCTGAATTATACTCCTCCTCAGCACTTAATCTGTTGTGTAAACACTGCAGAGTTTAGATAACCCCCAAACTCAGCCCTGAGCTCCGCCAAGGTTGGGTTGCTCCTCTTGGTTACTCGAAGGGCCCCCATGGATATTTATTGAATGAAGGTGCTTCCTGTTTCGCTTTGGCCTCCATTTTGTCTTTTTTTTTAAAAATTAATTAATTTATTTATTTTTGGCCGCATTGGGTCTTTGTTGCTGCGCACAGGCTTTCTCTAGTTGCGGTGAGCGGGGGCTACTCTTCGTTGCAGTGCAGGGGCTTCTCATTGTGGTGGCTTCTCTTGTGGCGGAGCATGGGCTCTTAGGCATGCGGGCTTCAGTAGTTGCGGCGCATGGGCTTAGTTGCTCCGTGACATGTGGGATCTTCCCGGACCAGGGCTCGAACCCGTGTCCCCTGCATTGACAGGCAGACTCTTAACCACTGCGCCACCAGGGAAGCCCCCATTTTGTCTTCTGAGCCTCCTTTTCTATTTGCATTTATAGGTTGCCCTTTGCTTCACACAGGGCATTCCTTTCAGCTACCCCCTTTAGCACCTCATACCCACCCTGAGAAATGGATATAGAAGCTGTAGCCCTGAGTTTACAGAGGTGGACAGTTTACCCAAGGTCCAACATCAATTTGTGGAAGAAATATGACTGCTACTCAGGACTCTGTGTTCTCCTAGGATAGGTGTTTGGTTTTATTTTGTTTTTTGTTTGTACCAAGCAGCTGTGAAAATAATTTAAATATGAATAATATTTCTTACATATTCCCCACTCCTGAGAGAGAAGACTCGAACCATTGTTCATTCCTCCAGAGCAATCGCTTGGCTGACTTTGGAGCTGTGTACAAAGCCTCGGAGAAGCACTGGACCTCAACTCTCTCCACAGGCTCCTGGGGCTCCTGGAAGGGGAAGTAACCTGAGATGTGGCTGAATCACCTCTGAGCCCTCAGAGTTTTCAAGTAAGAGTAAGATTCACAATGGAGAAAGGAGACTACATCACAGTCCCATGCATTTCTCTTTCTGATTGTAGAACTCTGGAGTCATGAGTATTTTCACCAAAGTGTGTCAATAAAATAGGACAAACTCCATCTCACAAGTTTGGCTGCTGCTACCTGAACAATGTAGCCAAGTTCCTTACAAAAGAGAGAATCACTCAGGCCGGGCAGTCACTGAGTCAGGTCTGAAATCACCAGCCTGCCTTGCCTTTTGGGGTACCGACCTGACTGATGTTTTGGGGCTGAAGTTAGACGCATTGCCTATGAACACACTTCTATTCAGCTATAAAGAATCAGAGCAAGGACTCCATGTGTAAATCGCACATGACTCTGCATCCCAGTTTACGATAATCGTGTAATAAAAATTGCTATGCAGCTTGCTTCCAATATTGCATTTACAAAAATTACATATTTCATATAATCAGGCCTGTCTCTTACTTAATCATCCCACACATCATATAAATCTTTAAAGTGGACAGGTCTATAAATCACTAGCATTTTTCATTTACCACTTATTCTAAGCCAGGCAGTTTCTTATTTAAATTGCCATATGAATAAATCTAATAATCCTTATTCACTTACATCATCTCAAACTTTAAATCTTATTCCAGCTGAGGTCATAAGTGAAATCAGTATTGAGGGCAAAACTAGCAGCTGTAACAACTATAATAGCTTGCCAAATTATATTAAAGGGCCCAAATAACATTAAAAAAATGAGGAAGAACTGAATTACATTATTAAAGTGTGATCTGCTGAATCAGGCAAATGCAGGTCCTAAACAGAGCTCCTGCATGGGGTGTAGCTTCTGTGCAGGGCTTGTACCAGTTGGAAGAGAGAGATACTTGCCTGAACTCTCTCATTTGCACACCCTGATTAAGATCTAGATCACAATTTCTCAACCTTGGCACTATTGACATTGTGGGTCATGCAAGTCTTTCTTGTGGGAGTCTGTCCTGTGCATAGTAGGACGTTTAACAGCATCCCTGGTCTCTGCCCACTAGATGCCAGTAGCACTCCCTACCCCCAGTTGTAATGATCAAAAATTTCTCCAGACATTCTCAAATTTCCCCTGTGGGAAAAATCATCCTTCTTGATAACTACTGGCCTTGATGATCCGACAGCATTGAATTGGGGCCTCTCCCAGGGAGAACCCAGGGATGTTCTGAGGACTCTGCATTTCACAGGGAGACATGCTCCACACCATACCACTTTCCTTAACATTGGTGCTGCCAACTTTGGTGCATGAGCAGTGAGTCCAGTACAGTTCTCAGATTAATGGGAGGAGGATCAGGGAGAGGGGACAGTGAAGCAAGAAGCACAACAAGGAGAGTAGGGAGAACAGTCAATGACAGGACAACTCTCGAACTCAGGCGAAACGTCTCCCATGTTGGGGCAGACCCCTTCCTCACCTTTCCCATCGAATTAGCAGCCTGCATCTCTAGCCTTTATGAGAACTCAAGGGCATCACAGACCTGACATTCCCACATCTATATCAGCATGGGATACAAATTACTTTTGTATGCATCTTAAATGGTTCAGAAAGGTCATGTGATTTTGTAGTGATCAAAGGAAAATGGTGAATGTTTGTCAAGGGGACTTTCAAATCTGAGTAATTGGTTCACGAGAAACTTAGCATTATCAGGCATGCACAAATGCTGAGAATGAGGAATCCGGTTTCCTCTCCTCTTATGGTTGGCAGATTGTACCTTATGATAGCTGGCAGAGATGCTGACAGTTCAACTCCAAGCACTAGAAGGAACTGGCTGCAATTTGTTTTCCCAGAAAGGTTCTGCCAGGTCTTTGACAGACTAAGGAGTTATACCCCATATAAATCATTCTTGCTCTGCCATCTTAAATGCACACGCTTTTCTAGAAGGGCATCCATCCTGTATCACCCAAGCCTAAATAAAGCAAATAATGCCATTACAATTTGGAGATGAAACCCACTGACAGCTCGATGTAAGAGTGCAGGCCCAGGGGCTCGGTGTGGGGGGATTTGTAATTATGGGTTGGCAGTACCTCATGCCTAACTAGTGGGAACAGTGATATCACTTATAATGGGGACCAAAAAGACAGAACCAGGAAACAATATCAGAATGAAATCTGTTGTGTTCAGGAACTCTCCTTTTTGAGAGGTTTTTGATTAGCATTGAGAATGGCAAAGCCATTCCATTGTCTTAAACCTATGGTGACTTCTGAGTCATTGAGTCGTCAAGCCAATCCACTTTGTATAGGAAAGAGGTTATTAATTTAGCTCAATTTTACCTGTAATTTTGGGAACCTCACTCCATCTTTCCCTTTATTTCTCTGTATAAAATAACATTTTCATTCGTGCTCTTTTAGAGATGAATTTAAAGCTCTCAGCTATTTCATTTAGTCATTGTATGGAAGATACAGATTATACCTTCTACCTACTTAAAATGCTCCAGGATGCCTGATATTTAAGATGGCTTTATTACTTCAAACACAAAGAGTATGAATCTTCTCCACAGCCTGTTTTCTACATGTCCCACAGTAGATGGAGACAGGACGAGATGGCGCCAAGTATCAGATGCTTCCTTGGTGGAGTTGGGCCCTCTTGCCGTGGTCAAGTCACTATCTCAATCTCTGCCTTATCTTTCTACTAACAACGAATATTGGCAGTACTTGGCGTTGCTGTTTTCAGAGGGGTGTCTACATCTTAGTGAAACACGCTAATGTGTTTTCCGAGTTCCAGCACTGATAATTCTGTGATGCGAAGGCCTGGAATAAAAAGGAAGAGGTAGAGAGACAAGATTCCTTGGCCTCTAATTAGCACCATCCATGGGCTCTGCTCGTTATCAGGGACATGAACCCCTTCATCCAAGGCTCCATGTCAGCAGTGTGGGGAGCATGTGTTATTTGAGAAAACTCTCCTTTAAAATAAACTTCTAACAGTAACACCACTGCCTTTTTAGGAAAGTATCAAATACTTTAAAATCAGACATGCAGCCAGCTGTATAAACAGTACATTCATTGACTTACCCTCTTATCAGGGAAGATGATTGAGCTGATACCTATTTTATTGACAGATCATTTTGTGTCTCACGTTTTGCATTTTTAATGACCCCTTTTATTCTAGGAAAGTAAACATTTATAAGCCAATATCGGCCTGTTTTTCTCCACAATCATTGATGTCTGAGGGGATGATACTCATGCTCTGACATTGGTACTTGAACCATCATGGTGGGATAACACCCACTAGAAGATTTCACTCCGGAGGCCCAAATTATCTGTCATGGCTTTAAAAATGGGCTACTTGCTGTGGGCGGAAGAATCTATATCTTTTCTATTACCCATGCCTGGTCCAAGGCCTCTAATATATAATAACAACAATAACTTTCATTAAGCACTGTTATATACCAGGCACAGTGCTACATACTTTACTTATATCTCATTTAAATCTCACAGCAGCTCCATGAGGTCCTGAGCTGGTTGCTGGCCTATTTGCTGCTCCCAGATCCAGTCTCTGCCCTTTTCCTGCTCTGCTCTGTGTCACATTTCTCAAGCTCCTTGGCTTCTTGGGTTCAGCCAATAAGAGGAAATGGTAAAGGCTGATGGGCAGGAAGGGAGAAGCAGTGAGGGAATTTCTCCTTTCTTGCTCTGATGCAGGTGGTGGCTCTGTAAACAGCTGGGTCTCCTCCATGGATCCAGCTCCCTCTAGCCCTGGCTTCTGAGCTGGTATCACTACCTGCTCTGACACCTACGAGGGGGCGGCAGTGGCTTCCTGACGCGGCTAATCTCTGGGTTGCCTCCCCCTCCTATTTGGCCTCTTAGCCCTTCCACCATCCAGGTAATCAATTCTCCATGGGAAGTGCCCTCTCTTTGAAGTTTCTGGAGTGGGTTTTCTCTCCTGACCGGGACCTGACAGAGGCAAATACCATAGTACCCACTCTCTCCATATAAGGAAAACAAGGCTCAGAGGCATTAAGAAACATACCTAAGTCTGGTCATTCAGCCCATGCCTCTTAACCACGAGACAGTCCTGCCTCAATGTGCAAATGAAAAGTCATCAGGTGATTAACCTATCTGCTTGAACTTGGGCTTATGGGGCTAAGAAAACATCAATTACACCCAGATCAGGTCAATCGAGAAGACCTCTGTTCTAGCGCTACTTATTTCTTCCTCTAGTAAGTTGTGTGATTTTGGAGATATTCCTTAACCATCATAAAGCTGCCTTGATCATCTCACAGAATGATTCTAATATAAAATATAAGGCAAACAGGAAGTGAGACAGCAATTTGGATTCTTCCAAGGAACTGTGTCCTGCGGGCTGGATCTTAACCGTGTTATAAAGTTTATATGGTACCTGTATAAAAGATGCTGCATATCTCATCTTGGTTCGACCAGAAGTTCAACAAATATTTCTGAGTGCCTGCCACATCCCAGGCACTATTCTAGGCTCTTGGGGTTTAGCTGTGAACTAAACAGACAAAAACCGCTGCCCTCAAATATGGTCCACTTTCTGTTTTGTTTTGTTTTAAACACTCACATGTTAACAGTACTGTTCCTTAGAACCTCAATGCTGAGGTGTAGCCTTAGACACCAGTCGCACTTAAAAACACGTCATATGGTTTTGTCCAAGGGCATTCTCTCTAAAGAGTATAAAAACCAGATAATACTGGATGTACCTGTGGGTTGAAAGAGGGAAGAAGGTGGAATGTTCGTCCTTCCAGGGGGTGGTACAATGAAGAGGTTAAAAGCATGAGCCCTGGAGTCAAACTGTCTAGGTTCAAATATCTGAGGTACCACGTACCAGCTGTGTCACCTTGGGCAACTCAACTTCTCCAGATCTAGTCTCCTCATCTGAAAAATGGAAATGGTAATACTAGTAAACCTAATGCATGGGGCTATCAAGAAGATTAAACAATAATACATGTAAAGTCCTCAGAATGGTGAGAACCGCTAACATGTATTATTTTTACTTCGTGAAATTAATTGGGATAGCAAATTTCATGGAGGTCCCTCAGGCCATGTATTGAATCTTTAAACAGACTAGTTCCATTAAAGTGGAACACTGCTTGTGTTTCTTAAAATCTTACCATTTGGATTCCTTTCTTCTCATTATTAGAAAATGTCCCTGTTTTTCTTTTCCTGTAATTCTCATATCCTCTGTGCAGAATAATTCCCCTTCTTCTGAGGTACTGGCACCAATAAATATGCTTTTTTTTTAATAAGAGCCTAGGCATTTGGGACCCCACTAATAAGGTCTCATTGTAATTTAACTCAGTCCAAAGGGTTTTTATTAAGTATCTACCAAGGGCAACTGGATCGCTGAGAGAGTTATAGGGACTGATGTACACTGAGGTGATAGGAAGGGGCCCAATTTAGTCAGGATTTACATGCAGTCAAGCTGTCTTTGGCAGCCTTTATAATCTACATTTGCTGGTTATTTTGTTTACTTCATTCGTAATTCACCTTCACCAGTTTTTCATTCATTCATTCAGTCAACACCTCCTATGTGTTTAAGCATCTCGCTGGGTTCTCGGGGGTACAGTGGGGAGCAAACAGGCTTGATCGCAGCCTTTCGCAGCATCTCTGAGGTTGGACAGCGTACCCAGTTGTGTGAAAGCACATTCTCTTACATAAGAAGGGTAATTTACTCTCCTAGCCCCCACCCCCATTGTTTTCTGGGAAGACCCACTAGGCTCACGGAGAGATCTCTCAGCCCTAGGAAGTCTAGTGAGACAGCCCGATACGAGAGGGAACTTTGCAAGGCGTAATATCGACAGTGTCTCAGGATTCTCAGAGGTTCTTCCTTGGGAGCAGCAGGAAGGGCTTTTGCACCCCATCCATGTTCCCCAGCTATGAAGAGAATGAGGGTGACTTTCGAAGATCACCGTATTCCTGACGGTGGATGAGGGCAGGGAAGTCTTTCAGCAGTTGCTGAAGCCAGATTAGTGCTGGCGGGTTGGGGAGTGGTATCCCTCTGTGTGTGGGAATCCAATGCAATACATTAATCTCCTTGGGGGACAAATGAAATTAATCCTCTCTCCAGATGGCAGCAAAGTGACAAGGGTGTGGAGATGAAAAGAGATTTTGAGGTTGTACGCGTGACAGCACCATCAATCGGGTTATGAAACCCAGCACTTTGTTCTCACCAAAGGCAAATGGTACCATCTCATTTTTGCAAGTTGGATGGGTTTGGGGTTCTGGAGAAAAGCCCATTCCTACTAACTTTCCTCAGATTTAACTCCTTTAAATTTCAGAATTTCTACTTATTAGAAACTGTTTTCATTCATCTGTTAAATACTACTAACATACTGCCTTCCTCGTGTCCAGCTCTTCCTTTTTTAATTGACTGGCTTTCATAATACAGTACAGCTGTTGGGTTCCCAGGGAAGCAGACTGTGAGATGGAGAGCAGCTTGTGGGAAGTTTACTGGGGGTGCCCCCAGCAACAACACCTGTGTGGGGAAGGGAAGGCAGGAAGACTGCGTGAGGGAGAGGCTGGGCTACGATGCAGTCCCAACGCTGGTCTCAGCTGATTCCCTGGCGAGCTCTGAAGCTGGGATGACTCTTCTGAGTTGTCCATATTTGTGTGAAAGAACTGGGTCTTCACAACTCCAGGTCAACCAGTCAGCTGCCCCAGGAAGGGGCATGACCTTAGACAAGATGGCTTTCCTCAGCGAGGCAGCTGGCAGCCCGCAACTTTCTCTGGGGGATAAAACCTTGGGTCCTGAAGGGGAAACTGGGTGGCACAGCATTCCTGACTGACACTTAACAGATGCCTTCAGGATGACCTGCACGTTTCCATGACTCTATCAATAACTTCATTGCTACCTCATCCAAAGGCATATTTAGTCATTCGTTACCTTGTAGTAGCATTTGGCAGTAGCTTCTCCGTCTTTCTCAATAATTCGCTTCTCTTGCTAGCCTAATTCTTCCCTCTCTTTCACTGGCCTCTTTCCAATCCATAACTATGCTCATGTCTCCTGAGATTCCTTCTTAGAGCTCTTCTTTCAGCCCCTTCTCTCTTGGTTATGTCACTCATAGCAAGGGATTCCAAACCCATCTGGATGCCCTTCTCTCTCTCCTGAGCTCCAGTCTGGCAGCCCTAATTGCCTGTCCACTTCAAACTCAGCATGCCTCAAATCAAACGTGCCTGTCTCTCAAACCAATTCCCCTTCCTGACTTCTCATTTTCTCCCCATTTTACTCTTTTCCTAATTGTCATGCTTGAAATCTACACTCGTTTTGAACCCCTTCATACAGCTCATTTACCATCTTATTGTCATTAAACTAGCTGCCCCTTTTTATTCCATTGCCACAGCTGATATTTGTTCAAGTCATCACATCACAGCTGGACTACTGCAGCAATAAAGATAATAAAAGTGTGATTTTAAAGACATTACTGCCATTTATGTAGCATTTATAAAGTGCCTGGCATTGATCTAAGCACTTTATACATAACATTAAGATATTTATTTCTTGTAACAATCCAATGAAATAGGGACCATTATTAGACCCATTCTACAGATGAGAAAACTGAAGAACAGAGAAGTTAGTAACATGCCCGAGGTCACACAGCTAGTAAGTGGTAGCGCCAGCATTAAGAACTCCAGCAGCCCAGCTCCAGGGCTTGTGCTCTTACCCATTAGGCTAAACTGCCTCAAGCTGGTGCTTGGCTGCTGAGGGTATGAGCTTCATCATCTTCATCATCATCATTTTTGCCTACACCACTCAGCAAACACTCACTGCCTCCTAGCTCTTGTGAATTTAATTTAATGTGTGTCTATCGTTCTTCCCCAAGTTGGTTGAAAAGTCTCTGAGGGCAGAGATCATCTCTTATTCTTTGAACCTCATTATAAATAGCAGGAATCGGGTAAAATTCATGGATTGAATTGTTTGAAATAGCATGTGAATAGCCTCCTAATGGGCTGCTCAGATTTCACAGGCGCAGTTAATTCTCCTTGTTGTACACAGAATGACCTATTTAAAGAGAGAAGCAGATTCACTTAATTCTCTGTTCAACACTCTGCAGTGGATTCCTGTGAAATCCAAATTTCCTACCATGCAAGGTTCTGTATCATTGGGCTCGTCTCCTAACCCACTCGCTAGCCGCGTGGCCTCCTGGCTGGATTGCTAACAGGCCCAGAGCAGCCCACCTCGCTTGGCGCCTTGTCTGGAATGCTCCTCCCACAGATCTTCCTCCCACTTCCTCCTTAGCTTCATTCAGTTCAGATGTTCAGTCTTCTGTCCAAAATAGCATCCTCCTCTCATCACTCTCTACTTCCTCTCCCTGCTGTGTTGTAACTCACAGCTCTTCTGATAGTATTTATCCCTACTTGACATGATACTGCATATTTATTTGTTTTCTGTCTCCCCTTGTACAATGTAAGGGCTCCAAGAAGGAAAAGACTTTGTCTGTCTTGTTTAACATGTTATGCCCAGAGCCTAGAACAGTGTCTGGCACATAGCAAGCCTCAACACTATTTGCTGCATGAATGAAACGGGAAAACGGGGATGTCTCAAAATGACTGCCCTGGTGCCCATTCATGGCTCTTCCTTTTTCAGCCAGCAGGGGGCTCTTCGACTCTCTCTAGAATTCAGTATAGTCTACAAGTACCTGGTGAGTTTACCTGAAATTCTACAGCCTCATGCAACCAGAAATACTCATCTCCTCCTTTTTTTTTTTCCCTCTAAGTAGAATTTTTCCAACTCTGGTAAATATTAAACTTTGTGTTAGCAAACAGGTTTTTTCTTTTTATAGGTGGTTCTTCAAGGATTTTTTGGTTTGGTTTTTGAAGGGTATAAGGTTTGCTGCTAGAAATTATAATTTTTAATTCACTCACAGACATGTTGTCATAAACAAAATGTGTGTAACCAGGGGGACAATAGCTTAGCAGTAATGTAAGTTTATGTAAGTGCTTAAGCCCCACAAATTAAACTGCTGACTGAATGAAGCCAATCAATTACAACATGCATTTATATCCTTTTGAAAGGGAGATGCTTCTCTCTCTCTTTTTTCTAGCCACCTTCGCCCCAATAACCTGGCAATATAATATATCTTGTTGAAAACAGATGTCAGAAATATATTGGTAAATATAACATCTTCTTTTGGAAAAAAAAATCTTCCCCTACTTAAAATAGGGTGGTTTTAAAGTTTGTATCAATTTAAAAATTGAAAAATCCCCACTGGAGACACTGCTAATGCACTTGAATGGGCTTATTGTCTCTTGGCCATTTCCTTTAGAGTCGATTCTGGCAGGAGAGCGCCAGCCTTATTGCCAAGACAAGAAGAACTATATATTATGATGTGTGCTCTGCCAACACAAAGTAAAGCTAGTTTGGCAACACTTAACTGTTGTTGGGAAAGCCCAGGTATCATAAAGATATTAATATGGCTAATAGACTCTTATGTCTGTTTCTGTAGAAATCGTCCTTAATTTTGTACACAAGAAAATTCACCTCTCCTGTCAGGCAGTAGTTTCCTGGAAAAACCACAGCAACCTTCTATAAATGAATCAGAGTAAATGGATTCTTGTAGAGGAAGGAGCAAAGAAGAACTCATGGGAATGGATAGCTTACCTAGATGGAGAAAGCTGCCTATCAGGTTTTTTGTTTTGTTTTGTTTTGTTTGCGGTACGCGTGCCTCTCTCACTGTTGTGACCTCTCCCGTTGCGGAGCACAGGCTCCGGACGCACAGGCTCAGCGGCCATGGCTCACGGGCCCAGCCACTCCGCGGCATGTGGGATCTTCCCGGACCAGGGCACGAACCCGTGTCCCCTGCATCAGCAGGCGGACTCAACCACTGCGCCACCAGGGAAGCCGTATCAGGTTATTTTTAACAAAGAAAATCCCCTCATTGCCATCTTCAGCTTGCAAATGGAAAACCAATTTTTGCGTGTGTGTGTGTGTCTTTTTTTCCTTTCTGGAAAAAAAATGATTGAAACTGTTGACTCTAGGCAGGGGGGAAATGAACCCTATGACTTGTATGGACTGAGGACGTAGGTAAAGGTGTGTGTGTTGAGTCTGACGAACTAACTCAGCAGCTGTTGTTTCAAGGGATTTCTTGGAATGGAGTGCTTCATGTCTAACTGTGTTAAAATAAAATGATATTCTTTGTCAACTGATAGTGTTTGCCTAGTGTGGGCAGAGATCCTTACCAGGAAGGCACTATGTGTGAGCAACAATTACACCAACAAAATAGACACAATGCTGTCCTTGGAGAGCTTATGAAATTGTGCATATAGAATAGGCACACCTGAAAGAGGCTTAAGATCATTACAAAGCAGGATACCAGTGGCTGTGACCGAGACTCATCTATTTCTGGAAAGTGTGGTCTTGATCCCATTTCTAAAAACTGAAATTGGGCTGAAACCTGGGTATATCTGGTCTCCAGAAATAACATCACAATATATCCAAAAGTATTTAGCAGTGTGGCAGCTCTCCCAAGCACAAAGGTGTCACCTCATAAGTTAGAACTGGAGGTGGTGGGGTGAAAGGCCAGTGTATTTTAATCAGTATCAAAAAGTTAATTCATTCCAAGGTATTTACTGAGCACCTACTATGTGTAAGGCACAGTGCTAGGGGCCTCATGTTAATTGGAAAGAAGATATGACATGTGCATAAACTGCTAAAATAGAATGGACATAGGGATGAGTGTCTCAAAGGAGGTACATATAAACTGTTGGAGTTCAGAGAAAGGTGGACTACTCATAGATGAGAAACCTCGTGAAGGTGTCAGTGGCAGGTGGATCTTATAGAACAAATAGGGCTTGAACACTTTGGAGACAGGCATGGCCCTAGGGCTAAGTCCAGATCCATAACAGGTTCTGAAGCTATGGTTCTCTGTCTTTCTGTATCAGATGCCCATCCAGAACTCCACACTGATAAATCAAATCTGGGACTTGACTGAAACTTCACTTAGTATCTTGCCCCAGTCATAACTGTCTCCCTGTCTAACCTTTAGTAGTATTTCTTCAGATTATTTTAGTTCACTCTCAGAAGCCATTTCTTCTGGTAGGAGTGAACGAATAAATGGTGTCTATTTTCCTAATCCTTTCATATCCTCTTTATATACAAGGACAGTTGTCACTCAAGCTCACAAGATGATGGGCCTTTTTACAGATGTGGCAGAGCTCTGTTCTGAACAGAATGATGGTCAATGTGCTCTATGCTTTTGTACCACTTATTTACATGATAGTCCTGTGCTATCATCTAGAAAACGAGACTGAAAGCTGTCTTCACCTCCCGTTGCCGAAACAGCAAAACTGATGGACACCTTTTGAAAGAAAAGTAGAAAATGGAAGGGAGTGAATTATACTTGCGTTTGGGGGAATGAAACTGCCTGTCTCAACCACTAAGCATCCCAGCAGGGGTGTCAGCTTCCCTGAGAGACTTCCCAAAGAAACCCCAGGTTTTGAGTGGATTCAACATTGCCCCGGGAACCTCATTTTACATAAAATGGTAGGATGGCAAAATACTGAAGCATACTGGGATCACCAGCCAGGAACAGGGCTTGCTCCAACACAACTAAAACTGGACTTACATGTTTTGGATGTAGAAATGACATGATAAACATAGAGCTTTTAAGACACAGGAGCACTTGAATAATAATACTTCACAGCCAAGAAGGGTTAGACACATACCAGATGCTTTACGAATGCCATTAGTGTTATCGTCAAATGTAAAGCATGACTTTACAGAGAGCGCGAGGCTACTGTCCACCTTCAATGACTGGTATCAATATTTTCAAATAAATCAAGCTGTGACCACACTTCAACATAACAGTAACTCAGCTGTTCCCCGGTCCATATGGTTTTGTACCCATTTCATGTATTTGGAAT
Organism: Phocoena sinus; assembly: GCF_008692025.1. Taxonomy (NCBI): domain Eukaryota; kingdom Metazoa; phylum Chordata; class Mammalia; order Artiodactyla; family Phocoenidae; genus Phocoena; species Phocoena sinus. The sequence continues at coordinate 50,286,658 of NC_045771.1, forward strand.
CCCTCCAGAATCTTCCTAACTATTTGCTGGAAAATGGAAACAGCCAACTTTGCTGATTGCCAGTAGACTTTAGACACCACCAAACAACATGACTACTGCACAATTCTGATTATTTCTACATTTATGAGAATACCCACTCGATTTCATTGTCCATCAGTTGTGCTGCCACGAGTCATTGTCATGCCTGAATTCCTCCAAAATATGCTTCTTAGGTGTAGAGTAACAGACCGAGTTGGGCTCGCCCCCTGGTAAACCTGTAACTACTACTTCTATGCAGCTTTGCTGAAGCCTCCTCTCCACCAGCAGCCTGCTTCCTGTCCAGCACGGCAGTTTTCCATCTGGAATATTTCTAACCATCAGTTCCTCCATACTCTGCCTGAGCTAAAACTGATGCCTCTTTTTGGATGTGCAGAAAAAAATGTGGCCACACCCTGCATTTCTTTAGACTCAGCTAATTATGAATTTAGAAACTTGGAAACAATTACAAAACATTCTTCAAAATAAACTGCCATCCAGGTTGCACTTTGTTATCTTCGAGAGCGTTATGTGCTAATTCTGATTACGGGCATACAATCCATATTTTTGTTTTAAAAAATGGATGTACTTTTATGCAGCACCCAAATTTAATTACTCTTAAAGCTTTTTAGGATCCCAGATGAAAGATGCTACTGCAGTGGGAAGTTGTAGTATTATTTATTTCTCTAGACATCAACATTAGTTGGTTTCCCCTTTCTTGAAACCTATTTATCATTTGTATAAATATAGTATTTGGGGAGCTTCCTGCATTAGATCATCTCCCGTCCTTTTAGTGCCCTTGACGTTCATTGCACTTTCCTGGTGAGGCTTGCTGAGCCATTAATGCAGTGGCCCCTCCTATTTTAAAACCTTTGGAAAGTCTTTAATGTTACTTATTGCTATTGAGATGACAGTTGACAAATATTTTTCTTGCTTTTGTCCTATGTAGAACACAGTCTTCTTTCTTACCAGGGTAACAAGGCTTTTCTCCTGATGTCGATATTCGTTCACAAACGTTTATCGTTGTCTCCTCTGGGGCTAGATACTGCTAGGTTCTGGGGCTGCCAAGCAATTTCTGGGCCCTTACCCTTCTTCAAAAGCCAGCTCACATTGTGTCTCCTCTGAGAGGTTACATCTAGCATGATCTCTCCCACCCACTCGCCTTGTAGTATGGCAGACAGACTCTAAGGTAGCTAGCTCCCCTGATCCTGTCTCCTGGTATCTATGCCCTTCTGAAATGCCTTCCCCTTGAGTGTAGGAAGATCCTGTGACTTGATTAACCAAATAAAATACAGCAAAGGTGATGGGAAGTCACTTGCATGGTGTTACATAAGATTTGTCACATCTCCCTTGCTGGCTTTGAGAAAGTAAGCAGCCATGTTGGGGAGGTGTGTGTGGTGAGGAACTGAGGGCAGCCTCTGGCTGACAGCCTAAAAGGATTCAAAGCCCTCAGTCCAACACCCAACAAGGAATGGAATGCTGCCATCAACCACATAAGCTTAGACACAGATCCTTCCCCAGTTGAATGTTTGAATGAGAATCCATCCCTGGCCAATACCTTGATTGAAGCCTTAGAGAGGACCCAATTAAAGCCATGTCCTGACTCCTGACCTACAGAACCTCTGAGATAATAAATGTGTGTTTTAACCTGCTTAGTTTGTGGTAATATTGTTGCACAACAATAGAAAACTAAGATATGCAGCTAATTTCCCCCTCCTCTGTGGACTCTGTGTATATAGTACATAGCTCTATAACTGTATTTAGTCTGCATTGTAATCTTTTTTTGCATGTCTGGATGCCCCATAAACAATAAGGACCACAATAATAATACTAATAATCACTGAAGCGGAGTAGAATTGTACATTGTAGCTCTCAAATGTGTAGAAAAGAAAAAGTAGCTTTTTTTTCTTTTTCTTTTTTGAAAAAGTAGCTTTCTATTGTTTTCTCTAACTGCCCTCATCTCAGTCTCAGGGTCCCATCTTGCTGATGGCTGTGTGCATGGGTGAGAAGGAGTTCCTTAAACTTGCTAATGAAACATAACTCTTTATGTCGGCTTGGTCTTTAGTCAGTCAAATTCAAGAATCAATTCCCTTATCAGAGCTGTTTCTCTCTCTTCAAAGCTTTCCTCCCTTCTCTCTCCAAAACTGTGTCAGGTATAGGGAAGGCTTATGTGTCTCACGGCCACTGGGGAAAATGGCTAGTTCATGTGATGGTCCTGTGCTGTTGTCTGCACCTGCACTGGCCTCCTCAGAATTGCACATTATTCCACCTTGTTGCCCGGCATTCTGCTGGCATCTGCAGGATGTTGAAGTCTGCAGCTGACATAACTCACGGCCAATCTCAGCTTGATCACGAGCTGGTAGACTTTTTGCTGACTAAGTGTCACACTGGCCCTAGCTGGCTCTGCAGATACTCTGATTCTCTTCCTTGTTCTCCATCAGATACTGGCCTGGAGTGTCTATTCTGTGGTCTCTGCTATGGATCACTTTGACACCAGCCATGCCAGCACTATGGCAGTCCTTTTGGTGCTCAGTGGTCAACTAGCTCCTGTATCAACCAGTGGAGAGCCCACTGTATCATATGAATTCCTATCAGGCTACGAGGGAGCAAGGAGAGGCTCAGGATGCCTTCTGCCCCATTTTGGCAAAGGGATACCCTGTGAAGTGGCTTTCTCCCACAGTCCTGGAGAAGCAGTGGCACAAGCCCCATCTACTTTCAGCTTTCCTCTTATTCTGTACAATAATATTATAGCCAGTGTGAGGTCCGGGAAAGGCAGTGCTTAGTCTTTGAGAGATTCAGGTACAGTCTTTTCTTTACCTGTTTCTTTCCAAATCTCTATTATCATCACTTCCGGAAGGACTTCAGGTTCCTCATTCTGCCTGGTGGGAACCTTCCCTTATGTCCTTATATCATTTCCTTCTGCTTTCCTTCTTTACTCTAAATGGGACTTGCCCTTTTCTTCCCTGGGACACTAAACCTCATGCCTTAACCTTGATGGTACATAGGCTGCGGGAAAAGGAATGGCTTACCAATTACAAAAGATGCATCAGGAGTTTTGACTAAAAAAGCATGCCATAATGGAAAAGATGAATGCATTTTACTCCACTGAAATTAAGAACTTATGCCCATCAAAAGATTCTATAGGGCTTCCCTGGTGGCGCAGTGGTTGAGAGTCCGCCTGCTGATGCAGGGGACACGGGTTCGTGCCCCGGTCTGGGAAGATCCCACATGCCACGGAGCGGCTGGGCCCGTGAGCCATGGCCACTGAGCCTGCGCGTCCGGAGCCTGTGCTCCGCAATGGGAGAGGCCGCAACAGTGAGAGGCCCGTGTACCGCAAAAAAAAAAAAAAAAGATTCTATAAAAAGATTGGAAATATATGTCACAAATTGGGAGAAGATATTTGTACACATACAACTGACAAAAGGTTAGCATCTAGAATATACACTGTCTGCCTAAGAGGAAAACAGAAAAAGGTAAATTGCAAATAGAAAAATAGGTACAGGACACAAATAGGAATTCTATAGAAAAAGTATAAACAGATGTTTAACCTTCTTAATAATCAGTGAGATGGAAATTACATCCACAGTGAGATACTATTTACATCCACCAAGTTAGCAAAAATTTGAAAGTCTCACAATGTTTAGTGCGGCGGCACAATAGGGACTCTGATATATGGATGAGAGAACAGATTGGTACAACTACTTCAGAAAACATGTTGCCATTACCTAAGTTTGCATACCCAGGAATTCTACTCCTAGATAAATCCTGAGAAACTCTTGTACCTGTGCACTAGAAGCCATGCAGAAGAATGTTCACAGCAAAGATCTGGAAACAATTCAAATGACCACCAATAGGGTAATGGATAAACACTTAAGTTGTGGTATACTCATACAATAGAAGAGTATTTGGCAGTGGAATGGAATGAATGAACTACAGCTACACAGGTCAACATGGATGCATCTCAAAAACATTACTGAGTGAAAAATGGAAAGTCACAGCAAGAGAGAAAAAAGGCAAGCATGAATTCTTTCATCAAAGGTCAAAAACAGGCAAAACCAAGTGAAATTCTGCTTAGCAAACAGACATTAAAACTGAAAATGAAAACAAAGTAACAAGACATGATTCAGGAAAGGTGACCTCTTTGTGGGAAGGAAGGAGGGAGGGAGAGGCAATCAGGAGGGATGGATACCCCAAGGCTTCAAAGATAATGGTATCTTTCTATTTCTTAAGTCACATGTCTACAAATTTCCAATTTTCCAGGGCCAGATAGTAGATATTTTAGACTCTGAGGGCTGTATAATCCCTGTCACAACTACCACTGCAGTCATGCTCGTCGAATGTGCACGACTATGTTCCAATAAAACTTTACTTAGGGACATAAACTTAACTTATATATAATTTTTAAATGTGATGAGATATTATTCTTTAGATTTTTTTCAACCATTAAAAAATGTAAAGCCATTAGCCTGTGAGTCATACAAAAACAGACACAGGGCCATTAGAGTTTATATGTATACTGTATACGTGTGTGTATATCTATTTATCATCTACCTATCTTTCTACACTTTTGTGTATGCTTCATATTGTTTATAAGGAGACTCTTTTTTTTTTTTTTTTGCGGTACACGGGGCTCTCACTGTTGTGGCCTCTCTCGTTGTGGAGCACAGGCTCCGGACACGTAGGCTCAGTGGCCATGGCTCACAGGCCTAGCTGCTCTGCAGCATGTGGGATCTTCCTGGACTGGGGCATGAATCCATGTCCCCTGCATCGGCAGGCAGACTCTCAACCACTGCGCCACCAGGGAAGCCCATGGAGACTCTTTTTAAGAATAAAAAATTGTTATCCATCTCATTCTATCACCTATTTATCATCTGCTTTGTGCCACGTACCATGGTAGGAGCTGTGCATATTATTTTTAATTTTGGTAAAAAGCATGAAAGATAGGTACTTAAAATTTTTTTTTTTTTTTTTTTTTGGCTGTGTTGGGTCTTCATTGCTGCATGTGGGCTTTCTCTAGTTGCGGCAAGCGAGGGCTACTCTTTGTTGTGGTGCGCAGGTTTCTCATTGCGGTGGCTTCTCTTGTTGCGGAGCATGGGCTTTCGGCACACAGGCATCAGTAGCTGTGGCACAAGGCTTCAGTAGTTGTGACTCGCGGGATCTAGAGTGCGGGATCTAGGCTCAGTAGTTGTGATGCACGGGCTTAGTTGCTCCGCGGCATGTGGGATCTTCCCAGACCAGGGCTCAAACCCATGTCCCCTGCCTTGGCAGGCAGATTCTTAACCACTGTGCCACCAGGGAAGCCCTGTTCACTGCACTTTACCTAGAGTATGGAAAACATGGAGTAATGGGAACACAGAATGAAAGGACAGCTTGGACTCCAGCACCTAGAGGTGCTGGTTCTTCTTGGGTGCTATAACCAAGGTGACAGACAAAATTTTAGTTTAACAAACTGTATATTAAGAATTTGTACAGAATCAAAATAAACAAGAAAAGAAGTCTTAAAATGTATAGTGTTTTGTTCTATTTCTATACATTGAAATAACAGGGTAACATTTTGAGGGGCTGTGGGGAGAGGGGTCAGTGATGGGTTTGTGCCCTCTTTATGACCTCACCAAAGATATCTCCATATAATTTACTAATATAATGATACTTATATACTATGTCTGAATATTTAATTATATTAGTAAATTCAGGATATAATTATTTAGTAGATGACAATTTCAGGCATGGTTTTTGGTTTGTTTGTTTTTGTTTTTTAAAATTTATTTTTGGCTGCACTGGGTCTTCGTTGCTGCACGTGGGCTTTCTCTAGTTGCGGCAAGCAGGGGCTACTCTTCACTGCAGTGTGCGGGCTTCTCACTGTGGTGGCTTCTCTTATTGTGGAGCATGGGCTCCAGGCACATGGGCTTCAGTAGTTGTGGTGCACGGGCTTAGTTGCTCCGCAGCATGTGGAATCTTCCTGGACCAGGGCTCGAACCCGGGTCCCCTCCATTGGTAGGTGGATTCTTAACCACTGCGCCATCAGGGAAGCCTCCAGGCATGGTTTTGGATATGTGGATTTAAGTAAGACTAGATTATCTTTAAACAAACAAAAACTGGATGTAAAATAAAGTGTGGCCTGAATCTTTAGAATGATGATATTGTTAACTCTGATGTGCTCAATCTTGAGAGTAACTTTTGAAAATACAATTATTAAATGAAAATATCCAAAAGGAAAATAACTGAAGGTCGAGATTTGCTGAATGCCAAATACGAGAGCAATTGGCAATATGATGGGTAAAATAAGATGTTGTCTGAAGCAGTGACACGAAAGCAAATTCAAATAGCTTAATCTATTTTGAAGAAAGAAATCTAAACCCAAAGCACATGATTTAAAATATTAGAAAAGATGTCTCATGGCTCTCAGGGAATGAAAAAGGAATAAAATGATAATCATAAATGTGGCATTGAGTCATGCCAGTGGCCCACAGCCCCAAATTCTGTCTTCCTTGACTCTATGGGATATTTTGTGGCAGGTCAGGCCTGGCCCTGGATTCCCAGGTTACACAGTTATTGAGCTATAATTTATGAATTGATATAAATGTCTATTACTTTTATTCTCATTTTATGTCAGCTTTGGTGTAATGTTTTCTGCAGATAGTATTTACCTTGTATTGAACCAAAAGCTAGTATTTGGAAACATTAAATCACATCTTCATACTTCAGAGTTTTGGGATTTAGAGAACAGATTGCTGATCTGTGCATCTGTTTCTTTCATGGTTTCTAAACTTTAGTCTTAGACACTCTTGGCTAACATCCATTAGCCTTCTCTATTGTATAGAAATCGTACTGTTTTGGTTTCTACTCGCTGATTGGTTTCCAACTCTTTACATCTTCCTTGAGGTGTAACCACAGAAATCTTACTTTTCCAGGTAAAGCTGCAGCATGACTCTCTACAAGGGTGGGCTAATGCTACTGCTAAAGGTGTAATTCAAGGATGTATTAAATAGTACAATACCGTAGCACTGACTGCTGGGTAAGGTATACCGGAATGGATGACTGGGGCATTCCTCTGACAGCTAGGTGACCTTGGGCAAGTCATTTTGCCTCTCTGAGCCTCAGTTTCTTCTGTTTTATGTACCTCCCAGGGTAGCCACAGGATCAAATGAGACAAAGTACAGGCCTAAAGATACAAGTCTCTATTTCCTCTAATATAAAAAATCAATACATTCTCATTGTAAAGAACATATATAAAAGGAATATGTAATGGAAAGCAAAATTTCTAGAAATAACCACTGGGGCTAGCTTGGTTATACTCCAGATTTTTTTCTCCCTCTCTGGCTAATAACATGTAATACAATTGAAAAAGCAAGATCATTCTACATGCTGTATTTTCTCTCGTTTCATTCACTTCATACATTGTGACATCTTTCCAGGTCAGTGCCTAGAGGGCTAGCTACCATTCTTTTTCATGCCTCCATAGGATCCTAACTGCATGGGTGCCCCATACTTTAATCCATTTCATAGTGGTAGTCATTTTAGCTTGTTTCCAATGTTTTATTCTAGCTTGCTTCCAATTTTTAACTTTTTGAAACAAAGCTGCAACAAATAACTTTGTGTTATGGTATTTTTACATATTTGAGTGATTACTGCCATATTCCTAGGAAAGCAATTGCTGGGTCAAAGGTATGAGCATTTAAATTTTAATGGATATTGCAAATTCGAACAAGTGTTCTAAGGCGTGGGGCTCTCTAGAAATATTTGTTATTCAACTAGGTTCTAGAAAACAAGCAGCTAGGAGAGGTCAGAATGGTACTGGGAACAGAGTAGGTTTAGGCACACGTCACTTAACCTCTCTGTGCCTCAGTTTCTTCATCTGTAAAATGGAGATAAGAGTAGTTCCTGTCTGGTAGGATTGTTGTAAGGATTAAATGAGATAATATATGTTAAGTGCTGAGAATCCTACCTGGCATAGAGAAAGCACTATTTAATGAGAGATGTTGCTGTTATGACTATCTTGGATCAGAACTGTGACCTTGGAATAAGTTGTTCTTCACCCGCCAGTGCACGGCCAGTGACCAGGCACCTTGGGGAACCCTCCCAGCATGAATTCTCATGGCCTACACCTGCCTACTTTAGATATAATCTAATTCCTTTCTTCTCCTTCCATGGCCTCATGAAGTCATTTTACAGTGTATTTGTGAGTTTGGCATGTAGGGAGCCAAAAGAGCTTTTATCACCAGCCTCTTTCAGAACATTTAAAAGTGAGTCCAGCCCAAATCCCCATGATGGAAGAGAGAAGGGGGGAACTACTATTTACTAAACTCCTGCTGTGTGCTAGGCCTTATCACACGTAAAAACATATATATAAAACTTCTTTTAATCTCACTGTAACCTGTGATGTCAGTATCACTATCACCATTTTAAAAATGAGTAATTGGAGGCATGGTCATCTTAAGGAATTTGCCCAAGGCCACAGAGTTAATAAGGGGCAGAACTGGGATTTGGCCCAAGTCCCTAGTTGTTCCACGGTGCTTCAGCTCTCAGCCCAGAGATGTACTTCGCCAGGTGCACAGTCTGTGTCCTGATTCAGAGCCACTCCTCTGTCTATACTTTTTAATAACCTTTGGTGGGGAATCTGGTCTAATACCTTTCAAGTTGACATAAGCAGCACAGATCATTCAGGGCTGTTAACAAGTCCAATTATTCACTCATCTCCTACAGGATCACAGGGGCTACAGCACCATAGGCCCATGGGCTCTCCCATAAGCGCTCAGGTCCCACCCCTTCCATGCTCAGCAATGCGAGGAAGGGAACTGTAGTGTGGTTCCCAGAGTATTCTTGGTCCTTTGTCATGGTGGTCATTGTTAATAGTTGTATACTTCTTCCAGACTATTTGGAAATAGGACTACTTTCCTCCTTAGACCAAAACAGAAAATTCTGAGTTGCCCTGCTTTTCTTATGTCTTCCTGAGCAACTTTTTTACATTGTAGCAGTCAAATCTTCATTGACTCCAATGTAAGCTATTAGGCGCTTTGAGGCATTTAAAGGATCATTTCATATCACCTTCTTTAATTCTTGTTTACCTTTTGGGGGGGCACTTTCTCTTGCTTCCTGTGGATGAAGTTCAATTTTTAAGCTGCTCTCCCCCCCCACCTTAGCAGCCCAATATAACTCTCATCAAATCAAATGAGTTTTTTAAACATCTTTTTTAGAGTATAGTTGATTTACAATGTTGTGTTAGTTTCAGGTATACAGCAAAGTGATCAGTTATACACACACACACATCCATTCTTTTCGGATTCTTTTCCCATATAGGTTATTACAGAATATTGAGTTCCCTGTGCTGTATGGTAGGTCCTTGTTAGTTATCTATTTTATATATAGTAGTGTTTATACATTAATCCCAAACTCCTAATTTATCACTTCCCTCCACATTTCCCCTTTTTGGTAACCATACATTTGACTTCAAGATCTGTGAGTCTGTTTCCGTTTTGTAAAAAAGTTCACGTGTATCATTTTTTAGTAGATTCCACACATAAATGATATCATATTTGTCTTTGTCGTCAGATGAGTCAAATGAGTTTTGAATAGTCTTTGTATGGGGGGAGTTTGGGTCAGTTGATCTGTACCACTCTCTTTTCTAGTCCTTTTCATAAGTAATGTTAAAGCAAACTCCCAACTTCCTGAGGGTTATTTTCTAATCTCTTTCCTTTTTGGAGCATCCAAAACAGAAGATATTCCTGATGTTCTTCTTGAATTGAGTGAGGTCCTGGTGACGTTTTTCTTTCCTTCTCTATCCGGAATGGTGACTCTGTCCATCCTTTCACACAATATTTCCTGCATGACTTTCTGTTTATTACCTGGAACTATGTCTATTGTATTTTCTTTCCTTGTAGTTTCTAAAACTACCTGTACTTGGAAGATATCATTGAAATCTCTCTTCCACATAGGGCTGGCTGAGCTTGCCCACTAAAGGAACTGACTGCAGAGACAGGTGTAATTTAAAAGGTGCCACGAAGGACTTCTCCCCCAAATCTTCTATCTTGCCTCTTCATTCAGTGAGTATTTATTGAGCACTTTCTCTGTGCTTGATATAAACTGGGATGTAACAAGGAACAACAGAGGCAATATCCTTGCTTGCACAGAGCTGGCATTCTAGTGGGGGTTTATAGGACAGTGGGCATGTGGGGAGACGGATAACCAAGCAAGGGGGTCTAAATGGTGCCAAGCGTGATGAGTAACTAAAAAAGGTGGTGCAGCAGAGCACAGTTAGGAGGGGCTCTTTACATTATGAGGGGACTCTCTGAGGAGGTGACATTTAGGCTGACACTTAAATGATACAAGAAGCCAATCATGTGGCAAGCCCAGGTAAGGTCTTTCCAGGCAAAGGGAAAAGCAAGTGCAAAGGCTCTGAGGCAGGACAAGTTTGGCTTATTCAGAGAACTGAAAGTAAAACAGTATGGCTGGAGCAGAGTTAGCAAGGGCAAGAAAGACAGAAGATGAGGTCAGAGAGGTGGTGGGGCCTGATCGTGCAGGGCCTTGAGGTCAAGGTAGTAAGCCTGGATTTTATGTCCAGTGCAATGGGAAGTCATTAGAGGAGAGTGCCATGACATAATTTTAGTTTTCAGGAGGCTGCTCCGGCTGCTGAAGGCCGATTGTAGAGGGGCAAGCAGGGAATCAGGGACCAGTTGCAAGGACACTTCTAGTCCAGTTATAAGATGATGGTGGCTTAGACTAGGAGATGGAGAGAAGTGTATGGGCTTGGCATATATTTTGGAGGCAGAGAAGACACTGACTGATGGATTAGATGTAGAGGGTGAGTCGCAGGAAGAATCATGAACACCACCCTAGGTTTTTGGTTTGAGTGCCTGAATGATGCTGGATATTATTTATTGAGATGGAGGACGAGGAACTGCTTGTGGGGAGAAGACTGAGTTTTGTTTAGGTCAGAAGGATCAAGTAGGCTATAAACTCAGCCTAACTTTAGGTCACTTATGCCAGAAGCAAGACTCTATCACATAGAGCTCACAGCAATAACATAATGCTGGACATGGAGGATATTTCCCAAGTGCTTACTGGATTAAATTGTCCTCACTAAAATGTAAATATTCCCCCAAAGTGATAATTCATTGTGTGTTGTTAGTCATTCTCACCTTAGCATGAATTTACATGTTTATTTTATAACAATTATTTAAAAGCTGCTATTTAAAAAGGGATAATGGACTGTAGGAGCAAAGACTCCTTTGAGGGTACAGGCTGAGCATTATGGGTATCCTCAGGAGGGAGAGGAGGAAAAGTACTAAAGAAAACGCAAGAAAACACAAATTATAGAAATAGAATTTTGCCTAGGCCTGCTATAGTTTCTTCATTTTCAGACAAGGTACAGTCTTTTTCAAATATATAATTGCTGTCTAGCTTTTTTTTTTTTTTTTTTTTTTTGTGGTACACGGGCCTCTCACTGTTGTGGCCTCTCCCGTTGCGGAGCACAGGCTCCGGACGCACAGCCTCAGTGGCCATGGCTCACGGGCCCAGCTGCTCCGCGGCATGTAGGATCTTCCCGGACCGGGGCACGAACCCGTGTCCCCTGCATCGGCAGGCGGACTCTCAACCACTGCGCCGCCAGGGAAGCCCTGTCTGGCTTGTTTTAAAAAAACTACTAATTTTATGTATTTCCAGTTTAGTCTCTTTATTCTAGTAAAATGTTCTATTGCATAGCTGCACTATGATTTTTTTTTTTTTTTTTTTTTTTTTTTTTTCCTTTTTTGCGGTAAGCGGGCCTCTCACTGTTGTGGCCTCTCCCGTTGCGGAGCACAGGCTCTGGACGCGCAGGCTCAGCGGCCATGGCTCACGGGCCCAGCCGCTCCACGGCACGTGGGATCTTCCCAGACCGGGGCACGAACCCGTGTCCCCTGCATCGGCAGGCGTACTCTCAACCACTGCGCCACCAGGGAAGCCCCTGCACTATGATTTTTAAATAATGTATAGAACTTCTACCTACAGAGATTCATAAAATGTTTTGCTTGCTTGGTAACATTGTTATATAATAATATAATTAAAACCTGACTTACCAGTCCTCCATAGCTAGTGATGTATGTTTCACCTCCCTTTTTGAGGAAATCTTCAAAAAGCACTGAATTCTTACTTGGTGACAGGTATTGTATTTAGCACTTAGTTCTGAGTTCCTCGATGATGGCAACTGGAGTTAGTCTCAAAGACGCTCTGGGGCTGGTCCAGTGGAGATTTAATGAAGCTTTGGATAAAAAAGACAGATTTAATGTAAGGCCAATAATAACTAATGAAACTGTTCTTTGGGAATCAAAACTAAATAAAACAAACCAACGGCTTCTGAGTTAGGCTTTCAGGTAACTCTCTGCCCACTGGACCCAATTTCTCCATGCTGTGGGTTTGAATCTATTCCTCTACATTGGGTGCAATCATTGTCTCATTACTCCTATTTTCTAAGTGGAATTAAATGACTCTGTCTGCCTGTGACCATGGTAAAAAGAAGCTTCATCTTGGGAACGTTTTGAGGAGCCTTTCCCCTTGTTAAGAAAGTTTTTAAATAAAGGTAAAATCATGATTCAGTAAATATAAAATGAACAATGTGAAAGATTTTATTTAACTCATTAATTAATGAGGAAATCAGATGTTACCACAGGTTCAAAGGAGAATTTTAAAAACCACACACAGATACAGGCCATCAGGAATGCTGAAATGGATTTACAAATAGATATAAAACTGGTCAATATCCACTGGGAGATAATCAGCTGTGTTTCACTGGACAAAATTCATTTGCATTTCAGTGGACAAGAGTCATTTGCATTACAACCTATATTAGTTTCCTAGGGCTGCATAAGAAGTACCACAAACTAGGTGACTTAAAGAAATTTATTGTCTCACAGTCTGGAGGTTAGAGGTCCAAAATCAAGATGTTGGCTGGGGCTTCCCTGGTGGCGCAGTGGTTGGGAGTCCGCCTGCCGATGCAGGGGATGCGGGTTCGTGCCCTGGCCCCGGAGGATCCCGCATCCCGCACGCCGCGGAGCGGTTGGGCCCGTGGACTGTGGCCACTGGGCCTGCGCGTCCAGAGCCTGTGCTCTGCAACGGGAGAGGCCACGGCAGTGAGTAGGCCCGCGTACCGCAAAAAAAAAAAAAAAAAAAAAAAAAAAAATGTTGGCTGGACCAATCTCCCTCTGATGCTGTAGGGGAGAATCCTTCTTGTCTTCCCCAGCTTCTGATGGTTTGCTGACAATTCTTGGCATTCCATGGCTTGCAGCTGTAGCATTTCAACCTCCACCTCCATCACAACATGTCGTTCTCCCTTTATGTGTCTCTATTCCTATGTCTTTTCTCTTTTTATAAGGCCATCAGTCATATTAGATTAAGGGCCCACCGTACTCCAGTATGACCTTATCTTAACTAATAATACCTGCAGTGACACTGAGGTATTGAGGGTTAGGACTTACAACGTATCTTTTGAGGCAACACAATTCAACCCATAAGACTACTCGTTTTCTACACGTACAGAATTGTAAAATAGCTCAAAGGTAATGAAAGACATGACACCTAGTAACTGTTCTTTGCCCATTTCAGTCTTTCACAGTTTTTCCTAATACTCATCCTAGGTTGCCCCCAAATGTGGAGATCTTTACTCCACGCTGGCCACCACCGCTATGCTTGTTGAAAGGCAGGAAGCTTTACTGTTTCTGGACTAGGTGGGTACAGAGGCCTTTGCTGCAGCTCAGAGGAGCCCCAGTGCTCAATTCCAGGTGCTACCGTAAGGTTGCCAGGTAACCAGGCACACACTTCTGAGGTGGTGCCTCAGAAGTCTGCTGCAAGGGTGAGGCCAGTGTCTGTGTAATACAGAAGAATAAATCTGACTCCATATTAGATCTGTTTCTTTTACTTTAACCTTTGTATTCTATTGCTTTTGCTTCGAGTTAAGAATATTGCCTATAGCCTGAAATACATAGGACAGCCCATTCTCAAAGCTCTGACCTTTCAGGGTACATACACTTTTCCATTTATATAATCAGTTGCAGAACAGAGAATAACACTTGTCTTGTTGGAGGTTTACAGGAACACTGTGACCTGACCTACCTACGTGGACAGCTACAAGAACAAAGGATTCCTACACCAAGAAGTCTGCAACAACCAACGACGCCCCTCCCTCAACCTTGCCTTTAAAAGTGTTTTCCTGAAATCCTTCAGCGAGTTGGGGTTTGGGGGTCACGAGCAAACCCCATGGCTTGCATGGCCCTGTGATAAACCTTTCTCTGCTCCAAACTCCGAGGTTTTGGTTTGGCCTCGCTGTGCGTTGGGCACACAAACTCGCATTCAGTACCATCTGCTCTTCCTAAAATGGCCAAACTCTATCCTGTTCTCTGTCTTAGGGGCATCCACTGTCTGCTCTGCCCTTCCCACACTCCATTCCTCTCCTGGCCAATCTCTCAAGGTGCCTGCACATACTCTTGCTCTCTTTCTCCCCGCTGGGGTGAGAGTCAGAGGATGAATTTCTCTTTCTAACTCATCCTTGCAACATCTTTCACTGCCCCTGTACAGGGAAAACTGTGATGGGCTTTTGCCATCAGAAGACGCTGAGTCAACAGCTGTGCTGCACTTGGAGACTGGAGAACAGACTGGTGAGTCTGAGAAAGGTTGATGTTGAATAACAGGGGTTTCCAGCTCAGCTTGGGTTAAGAGCAAAGCACTCCACTCTGATGATACCAATTTTATCATGCTGCTGCTGAAATTGCACCCCTCAAATAAAACTGCCTCCTCTTCTCTCCCTCCGGCTTATCCTTCTCTGGGAAGCAATGGCATCCAATTGGTGAGCACAGGAGCCCAGTTCCACTACTTCTGACGTTTTTCCAACTTCTGTAGGAAAACTGGGCCTGGTGGTGCTTCTCAACCAGTTCTGCTTGTCCCCAGTGGGTCATTTCATTAACCCCTGACTGTCTTGCCGGGCTTTTAGCAATCTGTGTGTAGGTCGACATTTGTTGTTTAGAAATGCTTTGTCATCTTTAACGTATTTAATCTTAGCAGCTTGATGACATTTTTCCTAGTGAATACTCATTTACCTAAATAGATTCCCAAACCCCTCCAAGACCCCGAATCTTTATTTTAAAACAGATGTGTAAAAAAGTGATTCGGCCTCCTTCCCCCACAGGTGGCATTTGGCAATGTCTGGAGACATTTGTTATTGTCACAACTGTGTGGCTGCTACTGGTATCTAGTGGGTAGAGGCCAGGGATACCACCAAACATCCTACAGTGCAGCAGACATGCCCCCGCACCCCTGACAAGGAATCATGAAGTCCAAAATATCGACAGTGCTAAGGTTGAGAAACCTTCTTTAAAAGAAAGATAATTACCTTTTAAAAAAATTACAAAATAATGCACGATCCTTATGGAAAACACTTAAAATAAGACAAGCTAAAAAGAAAAATGTAAATCTCTTGAAATCTCACAAAAGTACATTTTCTGCTAAGGTTACAACTTTTTTTCTTTAAAGATATGTTAAGAATAATTTGGATCCTTTCTCATTCCCAGTAAAACTTAGAAGCAAAATATTTATTCTTGTTTTTTTTTGTAAAATGCAATGAACTGAAGCAAGTTGGCCCAAGTGTTTATGGGCTAGTAGGAGGGAAAAGCAAAGTTACAAATAAGGACTAAAGCTCTTTCTTTAATGCACTGGACTGATTCCAGATGTATTTCT
The DNA here is from genome assembly GCF_008692025.1 of Phocoena sinus. Taxonomy (NCBI): domain Eukaryota; kingdom Metazoa; phylum Chordata; class Mammalia; order Artiodactyla; family Phocoenidae; genus Phocoena; species Phocoena sinus. The sequence continues at coordinate 50,302,369 of NC_045771.1, forward strand.
AGATATGAAATGCCACCAAAAGTGCAGAGCCAAGAACCTTGCCATAGGTGTAGGAAATTCCTTGGCCTCCTGCTTCCCAGTGAGCCGCTGGAATGTGAGAACGCGTTAGCAGTAGACCATGGGGCTTCAGTAGGAGGAGGAGGCTGGCTATTGGCTATTTTTAAAATGGAAGGCTTCTAAAATAGTGAGATGTTAAAATAATAACCTGTGAAAGGAGAGAAGCCCTTCTGTGGAGTATAGAGCCAGAGACAATGTGGCACCAACCTGGGAGTGTCTCTGAGTGACGTTCTGGCCACGTGGGAATACAGGAAAGGGGGTGGCTGAGTGTACATGGGGACTCTGTCTGGCAGCAGCTGAAGTAGCTGAGTGTGAACAGACGAGTGTGGTTACAGAGAGAAGTAGACCCAGTGAGCGCCCTGCTGTTCCAGAATATCTTGGAGAAAGTGGAGTATTGAGGGGACCAGACACATTTCCTCACCAAGAACTTCCTGAGCTCCCAGTCTGTGGCAGACTGTGCAGGGCTAGGTGTCAGGGGCACAAAGATGAATCAGGTTTTTGTTAAGTGGAGGAAGCCATAGAGTTCACTGAGTCTGGGGCTACTTCTTTACTTTCCTAAACAGGAAGTTGCCAGCTCTTGAAATTTAGGGCCAGTGCAGAAATTTTAGAGCTGCTTTTCTTCGACTAGGTTGTATCAACATAATTAACTGAGACTGAATCTAGGCAGAGGCTGTCAGAAGTTTATCAAAAGGGCTTTTTCTTGTAAAGGAAGCATGACGGGACGGGTCAGTGCCTCTTCGTGAATTAAGTTCCCTCAGCTAAAAAGTGGTTCAAGTCTCAAGCTGTATAAATGGAAATGGCTGCAGACAGCAAGGCAGATGTGAATAAAAGCAAGTCAGCAAAGAAGGAGCGAGAAGCTGAGGTTTGAGATCCAGGGTGGAGTGGAACTAGAGTAATAGCTTGTTTAAATTAAAAAATTTAGGTGACATCAGTGTGGTTTGTAACAAGACACTCTATACTTGTAATCTACCCAATGGCTATGTAATTAAACAAATTATTATGGAAAATCTGAAACATAAATAAAAGTAGAAAGGATAGTATAAAGAACCTAATGTACTCATCACCCAGTTTCACCACTTTTTAATAAATGGCCTATTTTGTTTCAGCTCTCCCCCGACCTACTCAATTCCCCAGTAATTTTGAAGCAAATTCCAGACAATTTATTATTTCATTTGTGTATATTTCAGTATGTATCTCTAAAATGACACAGAATATAATTTGAATTTCAGGTCTCTGTGTAGTGCAGAGCTATGCTCTAAAATAACACTGTAGATATGAAAACATGCTGAAGAGAAGGGAAAGTATCATCTCCTCAGAAAGGCTTCACCTGCTCCTTCCTAGGCTGAGGTGAAGGTCCTTCATCTGTGCTTCCTTGGTGCCCTGTGCATACCTGGATCACTGCCCCCAACACACTGTGTAGAAATGATTGTTTGCTTGTCTGTGTCTTTGCTAGTGTCACACTGATATTTAATACTCAGTAAAAATCCATGCACTCCCCACATTTCCCAGCCTCCTCTGGAGTTAGGTTGGGGCATGTGACCACTTCAGGCCAATGCCCTGTAAGTGGGACTAATAAGCCAATTTGCACCCAAGCCTTGAAAAACCAGTGTTCCACCTCCATGCTTGTTCTTCCTTTCTTGTGGCCCTGGAAGCCACGTGTGAGATGGTGGTGTTCCAATACGGAGGGAGCCTGAATCCCTGTGTCACTGGATGGACAGGAGTCTTACTGGCCTAGGACTCCTAGGCCAGTAAGCCATAGGACTTTGTAGGAGTGAGAAATGAAATTCTGCTGTGCTAAGTCACTGATGTTTCAGGGTGTATTTATTAACTTCAGCATAAGATAGCCTATCCTCACTAATACAAATTAGACTGAAACTTCCTCTAGGTCAGGGGCTATGTTCTCCATTACTATATCCTTGGTACGTCTCATTGTGCTTGGCACATAGTAGGTTCTCATTAAATGTTTGACAGGAAGGAAAGATTAAAAAGAAGGAGGGAAGGAAGAAAAAAAGAAAGGATGAACAGAAAGAAGAAAGCAAGTAAGCTAGCTTGCTCGGAAATGCCAAGATTAAATATGAGTTCAAAATTTCTGACTTTTGGGGGGCGATAGTAGTAAAAACCAACCAACCAACCAACCAACCCATAGAGCTCTCTTTCAGAAGTTTTCTGAAGCCCTATCCTAAGAAGTGTATCTTATACTATCGCTTTGTTTTGCCGACTGATACATATACAAAACTAAGATTTACAAGTTAAGTGTCTCATCAGTGCTACATTCCTACATTTGGGGACTTTGTTTGTATCTTATTGTGCTCATTGGCACCACCTCCCTCAGCCCTTCATTTGCCTCTCTGGTACCCTGGCTCAATGCATACCTCCTCTGTGCCAGACAGGTTCCAGGTGCTGGAATGTAGGAGTGGGCAAGAAAAGGCACGGGCCTTGTCCTCTAGTGAATGGCATGACAGTGCTATGGGTGCACTGGAGGGACCCCAACTTATCTCAGGGTAAGAGGAAGGGCTTTCTGGAGAAAGCATCTCCAGCACATCCTGGAGTAGAAGTTAGTCAGGGTCAGGGTTCCATCGTCAGTGCCTTGTTGTGTCTCCGGTATCCGACTGTCTCACCTCTTCTTTTCCTCCTTGCCCTCCTCTCTACTTAGGTTTTTCTCCTAAAACCTAAGTGGTACTTTGTGTACTTCCTCCTGCACCTGCAGGGCAACAGATGATCACACCAAGTGTATCTGGTGAAAAAGTTCACAGTCTAGTTCCCAGCATTTGCTACAGATCGCTGGGAGATGTGTTTCCAGGGATGGTGTGTGCATGTGTGGTGTCAACAGCCATCAACGTGCTGGAAGGCAGCTGCATTCTGCAGGGATTCAGGGAACCAAACCTGATGTTACTACCCCTGTGCCTGGAAAGGGAATTGCTGGGAGACAGGAAGGGAGGAAGTTTCCATCGTAACCACTGTGTCATCTTCATTTCTCATCCTTGTACATATTTCACCAAAAACTTAGTAATGATAGAATTTCCCAGTCTTCTTTTTGGCTCATTTAGAAAAGATGACCACATAGCTCCAGAAAGTGTCTGTGTCCACGGAGCACTGCGGGTAATCTCCTAAAGCTGGTTTCAGCAGTTACCTAGCTAGGTTTGGTGTTAGGAGAGGGTTTAAATTTTTTTCAGTGCAATATGGTTTGCAATATCCTGCAGCTCCCATTAGCTTTAGCCTGACCCCTTCAGCATGTGAGGATGGGTCTGAAGAGCTGGGAGCCTCATCCTAGATGGGGCCGTGAAGAGTTTGGTACCAGGCTGGGCTTTATCCGATGATGCTGCACGTTTTTCTTCTAAGCTAGCTCATTCCCTGTGGCTAAAGCTAGAACTTTAATTTAGCAAATGCCAGGAACTACGTGGCCTTTAAAAGAAACCATCTTCTGGTTATCCTTGGCAAAAGTAGGAACACTTTTAAAGAACCCACTTTTGCATTTGGCCCATGTTTGGGAGAAAAGGCCTATTATGTTGAGGGATGTGGGAGAAATTACAGGGATATTCCTCCCTGACTCCTCCTTTGCTTCTCTTATTTAAATCCAGTGGAGGATCTCAGCTTCATTCCCCCACACAGAGAGAATTTCCAGAAGGAGGGAACGCCTACTCTTTTTTAAAAATAGTTGTTACTGTGATGCTGATTCTGCCATAGTACACAGCACAGAGCAGCAGTGAACACTCGGTGGAAAAGGCAAACATTTTTCAAAAGTGAGTTTCTCGAGGCTACCGTCACCCTGATACCAAAACCAGACAAAGATGTCACAAAGAAAGAAAACTACAGGCCAATATCACTGATGAACAAAGATGAAAAAATCCTCAACAAAATACTAGCAAACACAATCCAACAACACATTACAAGGATCATACACCATGATCAAACGGGATTTATCCCAGGAATGCAAGGATTCTTCAATATATGCAAATCAATCAATGTGATAAACCATATTAACAAAATGAAGGAGAAAAACCGTATGATCGTCTCAATAGATGTAGAAAAAGCTTTTGACAAAATTCAACACTCATTTATGACAAAAACCCTCCAGAAAGTAGGCATAGGGGGAACTTACCTCAGCATAATAAAGGTCATATATGACAAACCCACAGCCAACAACGTTCTCAATGGTGAAAAACTGAAACCATTTCCTCTAAGATCAGGAACAAGACAAGATTGTCCACTCTCACCACTATTATTCAACATAGTTTTGGAAGTTTTAGCCACAGCAATCAGAGAAGAAAAAGAAATAAAAGGAATCCAAATCGGAAAGGAAGAAGTAAAGCTGTCACTGTTTGCAGATGACATGATACTATACATAGAGAATCCTAAAGATGCTACCAGAAAGCTACTAGAGCTAATCAATGATTTGGTAAAGTAGCAGGACACACTTTTAATGCACAGAAATCTCTTGCATTCCTATAAACTAATGATGAAAAATCTGAAAGAGAAATTAAGGAAACACTCCCATTTACCACTGCAACAAAAAGAATAAAATACCTAGGAATAAACCTACCTAAGGAGACAAAAGACCTGTATGCAGAAAACTATAAGACACTGATGAAAGAAATTAAAGATGATACAAATAGATGGAGAGATATACCATGTTCCTGGATTGAAAGAATCAACATTGTGAAAATGACTCTACTACCCAAAGCAATCTACAGATTCAGTGCAATCCCTATCAAACTACCAATGGCATTTTTCACAGAACTACAACAAAAAATTTCACAATTTGTATGGAAACACAGAAGACCCCGAATAGCCAAAGCAATCTTGAGAAAAAAATGGAGCCGGAGGAATCAGGCTCCTGGACTTCAGACTATACTACAAAGCTACTGTAATCAAGACAGTATGGTACTGGCACAAAAACAGAAATAAAGATCAGTGGAACAGGATAGAAAGCCCAGAGGTAAATCCACGCACATACGGTCACCTTATTTTTGATAAAGGCAGCAAGACTATGCAATGGAAAAAAGACAGCCTTTTCAATAAGCGGTGCTGGGAAAACTGGACAGCTACATGTAAAAGAATGAAATTAGAACACTCCCTAACACCATACACAAAAATAAACTCAAAATGGATTAAAGACTTAAATGTAAGGCCAGACACTATAAAACTCTTAGAGGAAAACATAGGCAGAACACTCTATGACATAAATCACAGCAAGATCCTTTTTGACCCACCTCCTAGAGTAATGGAAATAAAAACAAAAATAAACAAATGGGACCTAATGAAACTTCAAAGCTTTTGCATAGCAAAGGAAACCATAAACAAGATGAAAAGACATCCCTCAGAATGGGAGAAAATATTTGCCAATGAAGCAACTGACAATGGATTAATCTCCAAAATTTATAAGCAGCTCATGCAGCTCAATATCAAAAAAACAAACAACCCAATCCAAAAATGGGCAGAAGACCTAAACAGACATTTCTCCAAAGAAGATATACAGATTGCCAACAAACACATGAAAGGATGCTCAACATCACTAATCATTAGAGAAATGCAAATCAAAACTACAATGAGCTATCACCTCACACCAGTCAGAATGGCCATCATCAAAAAATCTACAAACAATAAATGCTGGAGAGGGTGTGGAGAAAAGGGAACCCTCTTGCACTGTTGGTGGGAATGTAAACTGATACAGCCACTATGGAGAACAGTATGGAGGTTCCTTAAAAAACTAAAAATAGAACTACCATACGACCCAGCAATCCCACTACTGGGCATATACCCTGAGAAAATCATAATTCAAAAAGAGTCATGTACCACAATGTTCACTGCAGCACTATTTACAATAGTCAGGACATGGAAGCAACCTAAGTGTCCATCGACAGATGAATGGACAAAGAAGATGTGGCACATATATACAATGGAATATTACTCAGCCATAAAAAGAAACGAAATTGAGTTATTTGTAGTGAGGTGGATGGACCTAGGGTCTGTCATACAGAGTGAAGAAAGTCAGAAAGAGAAAAACAAATACCATGTGCTAACACATGTATATGGAATCTAAAAAAAAAAAAAAAAAGGTTCTGAAGAACCTAGGGGCAGGACAGGAATAAAGACGCAGACGTAGAGAATGGACTTGAGGACACAGGGAGGGAGAAGGGTAAGCTGGGACGAAGTGAGAGAGTGGCATGGACATATATACACTACCAAATGTAAAAGAGATAGCTAGTGGGAAGCAGCCACATAGCACAGGGAGATCAGCTCAGTGCTTTGTGACCACCTAGAGGGGTGGGGTAGGGAGGGTGGGAGGGAGACCCAAGAGGGAGGAGATATGGGGATATTTGTATATGTATAGCTGATTCACTTGGTTATAAAGCAGAAACTAACACACCATTGTAAAGCAATTATACTCCAATAAAGATGTTAAAAAAAAAAAAAAAGAGGAAAAAACGTGAGTTTCTCCTAGCTACCAATCTCTATGATATAGTATGAGGCTTAAAGATGTAATGAAGTTATTTCTAGAAGATAAAAATGAGTAATTTACTTTACAGTGGTCATAAATCTTTAACGGCAACATATTTTTATTTTAAAAGCATATTACTCTGAATCTATTCTACAGACATAAAATGTCCCAATAAATAAGAATAGATGTATGAAAGATAGCAAAAATATGAAAATGAAATATCAACGTCTATTGATAGAGAACAGCTGAATAAATTATGATTCATCCATGCAATGCAATATTACACAACTATTAAAAAGACAAGTTTGATCTATGTATATTGTCCGGGAAGATGTTTTTAATGTTGTTATGAGAAAAAAAAGTTTGCAGAGTGCTTTGTATGATATGACGCTATTGGTTTTTTTAAGGTGCAAATCCCACATTGTGAATATATGTTTGTGTGAACCTAGTGACGAAAAGATACACACCAGTCTTTAACTCTGATTTTCTCTTGTGATTGCTGTGGGAGCAGAGCTGGAAAGAAGTTTATTCATTTTCTTATAAACCACTTTTGTGTTGACTGATTTGTTTCAATGAGCATGTTATAGCAAAAATTAATCATGGAAAGGCTTAATTTTAAATTAGAATATAAGTATAATATATGCATTGAGAGAAAAATGCAACATGTATCTTCTTGTTGCTTGTAAATCTTTGCTTACAAGTGGTTTTTATTCTAATAGCTTGTGGATGTCAAGTTCACAGGTATAAATCTAAAGTGGGTACTTTGGATGATAGGATAAGCCATGCAAATTTAGAAGGCTTTCATCTAAAGAGAGGGAAAAAAAACTGGGAAGGCATATGATTTGGGGTGATTAAGGTGAGGCCATATATTATTAAAGGGGTGAAGTGGTATAGTAGCATTGTGGGTTGCCAATGCCCATAAGGGCCAATCGTGTTACTTTCATGTTGGGAGAAACTTGTCTGATTGGTTCCAAAGCCCAACAGGTGAGTTGCTCAGCTTATAGACATAGTTTCTGAAACTACAACACTTATTGTGAGACAAGGCAAGGAACAGATGTGGAGAGGACTTGGGGAAGGGGCTGGATGGGTGGTGGCACCCTGATTTCTACTGTGAAGAGGCATGGGGAGAATTTTACAGAAACGAAATCTTTACTCTGAAGTGCAGCATTCAATGCCCCTCTTCTCACTTCAGTACCCCTACAATGCCTGTCTTAAGGATTATTTGGTAGCAAGAAGCAAAAGCTCATTCAAATGATCTCAGGTGAAAAAAGGATCCATTACAAAAACATAGGACAATCGCATCAAACCTAGCTGCAGGAAGTACAAGTGGGCCTCCTAGGCATTGGAAAATGGTCAGACAACTTGTCTATATGAGGGCCACCCTGGCATCTTTCATATCTGCTTCTTTTTTTCCTTCTTTCATTATCTCTCTCCCTCTCCACTATTGGCTTGCCGTGGCTGCTCTGACGCCACATGACATCTCAAAGGTCAATGCCAGCATCTCTAGGCTGTAGCTTCTGAGTCTCTTAGTTCAAGACCACAGGACCAAGCACCTGATTGGTTGCTGGCCAGCCCATCAGTTAGCTTCCGAGAAAGGGCACCAGCAGGTAGACCATTGTCCACCATGTATGGCGTATCTCATGCCTCTTCCCCCACCACATCCTTTCACTTATTTTCCGTTCAGATCTCTGATCATCCTCAAACACTTAATTTATTCTCAAGTCTCTTTGCCTTTGCTCAAGGTGTCCCCAAAGCCTGACATACTCTTCCCCCATTCTTTGCCTCTCTCGAGGCACCTCATACTCTCAGACCTAGTTTAAATATCATCTCCAATATGTAACATAACCAAAAATCTCAATTCAAAATGAATTACTTCTTCCTCTGGGGCCACCACAATTTTTATTTATACTTCATACATCCTGCTTGCATGTCTCTGTGCATTTACTTCTCCACCTTCCCTCCCCCAAATGGGGGCACATCCTGCTTATCTCTGTACCCTCCAAACCTTTCCCAGCAGCATCAGGAGGGGCTCATAGCCATTTCCTGAATTCAGGTGCCCTATAGCTTAACCGAATCACGCACATCTGGATTTACTTCCTCATTAGCATCGTCATAAAATGACAGAAAAGATTTCACCATTCTCTGTTAAATTCAGAGAAGTCACCATGTACATTTGAGATGAATTTTCCTCATCAAGGCATGAAAAGATATAAGGACTACAATGTACTTGCGCTTTTGTTTTCCAGAAAAAATGAAAAGTACCAAAAAAGGTGGTTTTTCAATGAGTTCTCAATAAATCAGAATTATTTAAAAATTAGCACCCTTATGCCCAATCAGGTTTCCTTGGGTTAGGTCTAAAGTTGCTCAAAGCTTCACTTGGGCAGTATAAGCAATGGTAATTACTTCTTCAGTGTCTGTAGTCTTTTGTTTGTTGGTTGGTTTGGTTTTTTGGTGCTGCCTGAGTGATAACAGTGCTAAGTTGGCCCAGATGAGCTCCTGTCCTTATTATGTCATTCTCAGGAAATGTCATTCATTCTTGGCCTTCTTTTCCTCTCACACCCCATATTCAACCCATCAGGAAATCCTATCCTCAAAGTAACTGGGGAGTCTGGCCATTTCCTGTCCCTTTCACTGTGACCACAGACCCTTTTACCAAGATCACTGCAAAACCCTCCTAACGTGTCTCCTTGTGGCCACCCAGTCTATTCTGGGTACAGTGGCAACACAGACCTCTGAAAACACAGGTCAGATCTTGCCACTCCTTTGTCCACAATCCCATTTCACTAGAAGAAAATCCAAGTCCTTCTCTAGACTGACTGGGTTCTGAATGACCCCTCCACTTGCTTCCCCGACCAGAGGCTAAAGGTCCTAAATCAAGGTGTTAGTAGGACCATGCTCCCTCCGAAACCTCTAGGGGAGGATTCTTCCTTTGCCTCTTTCAGCTTCTGGTGGCCCAGACGTCCCTTGGCTGTGGCAGCATCACTTCAATCTCTGCCTCCATCTTCACGTGGCCATCTTCCCTCCATGTCTGTGTGTCTCCACATGGTGTTCTCCTTGAGCGTCTGTGTCCAAATTTCCCTCTTCTTATAAAGGCATCAGTCATTGCATTAGAGCACATCCTAATGACTTCATCTTAACTTGATTACATTAGCAAAGACCCTATTTCCAAATAGGTCACAACAGATCTTTTTTTTTTTGTGGAAGGGGTGGGGGGTGGAGAGGATGACACAATTCAACCTGTAACAAACACACACCAGGCAGCTTCCGCTCCCCCAGTTATCTGCTTGGCCCACTCCTTCAACTTCTTCAGGGTTTTGCTTACACATCATCTTCTCATAAGAGTATCTTTCAACGAAGCCTCTTCCAATGACCCCTTTTAATACTCCAGTCTGCCCCACCTCTCTGCACCAACTTCCAATACCTTTTACGCTGCTCTTTTTTCCTCCCATCACACATATTATCTTTTAACATACTAGGTCATTTACCTGTTGAGTATGCTCAGAGTTAGCTATCTGTCCCAACACCACCACTCCCCTGATCTTGAGGAGTGGGGGAGACCATCTTTGGCTGTTATTCACTCATATATCCCATCTCCTATCACGGTGCCTGGCACATAGGCACTCAATACATATCTGAAGAACTAACTGACTGCTTTTGTATTTTTTAAAAGGAAAATGTATATCTGTATTTTTGGAGGTTCACTGTTTTCTAGCAGTATTGTCTATTTAAAAGAAAGTTAAATTTCAGGTTGATGCCATACTGAAGCACAGTATGTGATTAAGACCTATGTGGGGCTTCCCGGGTGGCGCAGTGGTTGAGAGTCCGCCTGCCGATGCAGGGGACACGGGTTCGTGCCCCGGTCCGGGAAGATCCCACATGCTGCGAAGCGGCTGGGCCCGTGAGCCATGGCCGCTGAGCCTGCGCATCCAGAGCCTGTGCTCCGCAACAGGAGAGGCCACAACAGTGAGAGGCCTGCGTACCACACACACACAAAAAAGACTTATGTGAACCTTTTCTTAGGCCCTTTTCCATATATTTATTATTTGTTCTGGGTGCTTTAAGAAATGGCAATCCATGTACTTACATTTCTCAATCCCATACTTAGGACAAAATATATAATAGTCTTGGGTTGTGGTTTCAATTAGCATAGCAAACCCAGTACATACTTTCTTCCTGGCATCTAGATTAAAGAGGCTATTTTCACTTTCTAGCCCAGTTTTTATTTCTGCTTTCTCTTTTTCTCATTAAAAACATCTATGGTATCCACAATATATTGGTAGTTTAAAAAAGCAAGTCATCAGACAGAATCTACATTATTATTCCATTTTTGCAGATTAAAAACAATGTAGGTATAGATCATATGTGTTTTACTATGAAAAAGAAAGAGTCTGGAACCATACACATCAAACATGGGATAGGGAGAGACTTTATACATTTTTATATTGTTTGGATTTTTAATAAAAAATGAATAGGTATTACTGTGGTAGTAAAAAGATTAAGAGGCAAATAAAAATCATAAAAAGCCTTTCTCGAGAGAGTGAGTTTTCCATGGCAGAAGGAACAAAGCTGTTGGATACTGAACACAGCATATTCTTCCATGAGGAAACCTGAGGAAGAAACTTTGTGCTTTTCTATTTACTGCCCTGGAAGCCAATCATAAACATGAATACAGAACTCAGCCATGTCTTTAAAATGTGTACTGAAAAAAAGGAAGGAGATATACATTACCAACTGGTCATCATGGTGTGGTGGGATTGCAGTTGATTTTTTTGTTGAGTATTTTGTTTTTATTTTTATTTTTTACTGTATTAAAAACATGCATCCACGTAGATGATGTTGACCAGGGATAGGAATGTCTTGGTGGCCCCCTGACTCCTGGGCCCAAGGAAATCCTTTCCTGCCACATGGAGATGAGGGTCTGCGTTCATGGGCTCCCACACAGCAGATTCACCCCTGGGCATTCCTTCTGGGAGGGGAAGCCACTTTAAGGCTCCAGACACAAGCCCCCACTTTAGAGATATGGAAGTTCTGCAATCTCAGGGCTGCTTCCTAGCCCAGAGAGGATTTGGGAAAGGGACTAAATTGAGGAACCCACCTCTCTTCCTGTTGGGTTCACAACCACCCCCCACCCCCAAAGGAATCATGTATTATATAAGTGGGCCACGTGGGCACCCTAAGCAAGGTGATTCTTGAAATGGCAGGGCCCAAACTCCAGAAGTGTCCATTGTTCAGCCTCTCCAATTCCAGCAAGGCAGTACACTTGGCAAGCTGGTTAACTGCCAGAGTCCAGAGACTAGTGTAGCGCTTCTCAAAGGCTGGAGTGCCTCACCATCACCCCGGGGGCTTCCCCTGCTCCACCCACAGTCTGATTAAGCAGTTCGCACTGATGAAATAAAAATTCGTACTCTGAGCCAAGTCAAGGAAAATTTAAACATAAAAAGTTTTCTCCGGGCTTCCCTGGTGGCGCAGTGGTTGAGAGTCTGCCTGCCGATGCAGGGGACACGGGTTCGTGCCCCGGTCCGGGAAGATCCCACATGCCGCGGAGCGGCTGGGCCGGTGAGCCATGGCCGCTGAGCCTGCGCGTCCGGAGCCTGTGCTCCGCAACGGGAGAGGCTGCAACAGTGAGAGGCCCGCGTACCGAAAAAAAAAAAAAAAAAGTTTTCTCTGCTCTTTGGCTTTCTCTCCCCCCTCTGCTGTGCATTGTGTATCTGCATTAAGTATCGACCAAACCTCCCACTGGCAGAAACGCCTTCTCAACCATAAAGAACATTCTCCTACCACCACCAAGGCAGCTCCTTAAAGATAACATTCCTTCTTAATCTTGCAAGAGGTCATGACCACCCATCACTTGGTACCTGCAGATCTGGACTGTACAAACTATCTACATCCACAGCCCTCTGTCTCAAAAACCTATAAAACTGTGCTTTGACCTCAAATGAGCAGAACAGTTCTCCAAGATTTCTGAGAGGCTGTTCCCAGGTTCTAATCCTCAATTTGGTGCGAATAAAACTTCTCATTCCTCTCTTAGATTGAAATTTTCGTCGATAGTACTCTGGGCCTAGGAATTAGAATTTGAATAAATACCCCTATACCGTTTTTCAACACGGGCTCTCGGACAGGATCCTCCTATTCTGCATAAATTACTTGCCCTTAGCGTCAGACTCCACAAGTTTAAGGAATCGGTCTCACAAGACGCCCTCACTTTAGATGCCGCTGGGAGTCCAGGTCTCCAGGCCCCCCACACTTCTGTACGATTCGGCTACAAATTCAAAGGTTCTCATACCAACGCCCTCTCCCCCGCCATTTTCGATAATTCACTGAAATGACTCATAAAACTCTGGAAAGCCCTATACTTACAATTCCAGTCGTCCTTCAGTATTCTCAGAAGACTGGTTTCAGGAGAACCCACAGGTACCAAAAGCCACTGACGTGCAGGCCCGTGCAGGCCCCCGACATAAAATGGCGCGGGGCAGTGACTACAGTAAGCCTTCCCTATGTGCGGGGTTTCGCATCTGCAGATTCAACCAACCACTGACCTTCAATTAGTAGCAGGTCGAATCTGCTGATGCGAAACGTGAGGTTATGGAGGGTCGACTGCGCTGCTTTATTATAAATGACACAGCTCAGGATCAGACAAATAGATCTATAGGGGAAGTAGGAAGTAGGGGGCACAGAGCTTCTGTGCCCTCTCTGGGTGTGCCACCCTCTCAGCACATGAAATGTTCACAAATCTAGAAGCTCCCAGAACCTCATTATTCAAGAGTTCTTATCCAGGCTTCGTCAGTGGGCATAATCGATTAAATCATTGGCTGTATGTGACTGAACTTGATCTACAGCCCCTCTCCTTTCCAGGGGGTCAAGGGTGGCACTGCAAGTTCCAGTCCTCTAAACACGTTTAGTCTTTCTGTTGTGGCCAGCCCCTCCCCAGAAACTCAGGGCCCACCAAGAGTTGTGTTGCCAGCACACACTCAAGTATGGTTCAAAAGGGGTTTATTATGAATATCAAACATGATAGCACTCAGAAAATTCAAGATTTTTTAGGATCTCTGTGCCAAGAACCAGGGACAAAGAACAATATATTTTTTTGTTATATGCCACCACCCTTCCCTGCCCCCACATGATTCTGATGCGGGTGATTCTTACATGTTGAGAACCACTGTGTAAGAAGATATTGATAACACTCGAAAACTCTAAGTATCAGTACCATTTTGGTAGGCAGAGAATTTTTTTTTTTTTTTTTTGCGGTACGCGGGCCTCTCACTGCCGTGGCCCGTCCCATTGCAGAGCACAGGCTCCGGACGCGCAGGCTCAGCGGCCATGGCCCATGGGCTCAGCCGCTCCGCGGCATGTGGGATCTTCCTGGACCGGGGCACGAACCTGTGTCCCATGCATCGGCAGGCAGACTCTCAACCACTGTGCCACCAGGGAAGCCCAGAGAATTCTATTTTTGATGTAGGCTTCTCTCATTACCTTATTATGTCCTTCCCTCCTCTTCGCTAAAGTCCTTCAAGACACAGTTGTAGCCCATCTTTCAGTCCCCATGGAGCTCCCTCTTATTGGTGTTCCATGGTGCCAGACTGATTTGTAGAATTCTCTTTGGCCCATTACATGTTTGCAATGCTCCTTAATTCTTGTGTATGTCTGCCTGTCTCATCTCCCCAGCTGTCTATGGATACTGCCTTACTCTCTATTAAGTCCTAATGCAAGATTTCTTATCTTTAGAGCATGGTGCTAACTCAAAGGAAGCTTTCAATAAATGCTTAATGGGAATAAGTGAAGGTATGAATGCTGGGCCTAATATAGTGGGAAGGTGCAAGTGTCTTGTGTTCAATTTGGATATCACAAATTTTTGCCAATCATCTGAGTGAATCCAACATTATGATTAAAGTCCTTACCTTGAATCAGGTAATTTGTAATGAATGTCTAAGCAGAACTCATACTTTGGAATGACCACAATGAAGTACCAGGCAACCAACTTGGGGGACATATCAGTAGGTACGATGATTGGTGGAATGATAACTAGACTTGAAATCAGAGAATGTAGGGTCACAGCCTCCATCTGTCCCTTGCTAACTGTGAGGCCTTGGGGCAAGTTGCTTGCTTGAGTGTTTCATTCACTTACTCATTATTTCAACCATCCGTCATTGAGAACCTATTGTATGCCAGGGACTGCACTATATACTTTATATGTTATCTCACTTAATCAGCATGACACCTCTCTAGAGTAGATAGGCATCTTCCCAATTTATAATTTTGTACTTGAAAAATCACATTTCTGTGTCCTCCTTGGCAATTGCACCTTTCAGCCTCCAGACTTCCTTCTCACGGTTGCTGAGCTCTGAACCCTGGAGCAGTTATCATCATCCTGCTTGGCCTCTGAGGCCTTAGAGTCTAGAAAAAGAACTCAAACTTGAATAAAATTTTAGCATTGGAAGGAATGTGAGAGGTGGTCTAATTCACCCGCATTCAAATGAGGACTGGAGCCAGGGTTCCAAATCAGGGAATGGGAGGAGACATTTCCAGAAAAGCTTCCAATGCCCTGGGTCTCTCTCATCCTGGCTTCTCCCCACTGCCTTTGGGTTGAAGTTGTGGCAGACAGAGGGCCATAGGGAGTGCTATCAGATCCAGGACATTTGCAGAGGCTGGCAGCTCTGAAGTTTCCATCCAGACTCTGAGGACTAAGGTGGAATCAAACGTGGTCCTTGCCTGGTGTCTTCATCCTAACCCGTATTTCCATTTCTCCATCAGGCTAACCAATGTAAACCAACCAAATCTATGTGTCCTGGCTGGGGTGGGCCAGGGTGGAGTACAGATGTGTTTGTCAGAAGAAACCCTTGAATGTTCCTAAAGCAGATGTAAGTTATGTGGTTCCCAGCAAAAACAAAGGGTTTCCCTTCAACTCTGACCACTGGTAAGGTTAGAAGACCAGAGTTGAAAAAAGGCAGAGTTAAACTACAGCTTGGCTAAACAAAATAAAGACACAGTGTTTAACTCTCACTTCAAAATGTATGAGCATTTGTTGTTATGTTATAAAAGCAAATCCTGTGGGAAGTGTAGTTACATGGAGCTGGTTTGGATAGGCTGCACCACTTCCCTCACCCCCAGAACGAAACCAGCCAACAACAACAAGAATCCTACAGCTGGAATGTATTCTGGACTTCTAATCTGAATATTTACCCGTGATTGTACTTTTTTTTTTTCCTCACAGCGTTCCCATACACATAAGCATACATTTGAAATCAAGACCCCAAATCCCTGGAGTAAAACCTATTTCATGAGTCACACTTTTCATCCAATTCAAGCTTAGCGGCTTGAAGAAAAAAAAAACACTAACTACAATCTAAATTCACAGGCAAAGCCATCAACTCCAGTTGACTCACCAAAGTCTTATTTTATGAACAAGAAGTACTTTCTTTTGCATGTGGGCTCACATAGGAGAGAGCTCTGATGATGCAAATATTGTTTCTGTTGGACTTTGGAAGGAGTCAAGTGACCTTTCTGTCGTGTTGTTGTTAGCAGCAGATTTGCCCTCCAGATTATGTTGGACATAAGCTGATGTTAAAAATCATTTTGCTTTCCCAGGGTCACCCAGGTCACAGGCAGGAGAAGGGACATATGGCACAACTTGAGGAAACACCACTGCCCAGTGGGGACCAACCACATAATTTTCTGGATAAGCCTGATGCCTAGGAGGACTATGGTTTTTGGAAAAGCACATTTCTTACGTTGAACTGAATTTTGCCTTGGGCTTGTCCTGTTGCTCAGAAATAAGACACTCTGCAACAAGCGCTGGAGAGGTCTCTGCTGTACATTTGCTTCAGGGCTTTTCCTCAACTATCTGTGCCTGAACAAACACAAAAACTGCAGTTCTTGGCTTCCTGCCCATCTGGAGCGGGGTGGGGGGGTGTCGGGGGGGAAGCATCCTGCTACATCGGCAAGATATCAACCGGAGTTTACAGGAAAGTGAACAAGAATGGCCTCTTATCCACGTCTGGAGAAAAATCCCTCCCAGGATTTGAGGTCTGCTGTGAACCACAGAGAAAACACCTTATCGGTAGGTAAGGGAGCCTTCCCGTCATTCTTATAGCATCGTCCCCTCAGTCCAAATGTCATGCACACTTTAGAACAAGCCAAAGCCTTCGCTAAGAGGCGAGAAGGAGGTAGGCGAGCAGTTCGTCATTTGTGGTCAAAGTGGTGGGTTTTTTAAAAAATTTATTTTATTGAAGTATGTTGATTTACAATGTTGTGTTAATTCCTGCTGTACAGCAAGGTGATTCAGTTATACATATATAGACATTCTTTTTCATATTCTTTTCCATTATGGTTTATCACAGGATATTGAATATAGTTCCCTATGCTATAGAGTAGGACCTTGTGGTTTATCCATTCTATATGTAATAGTTTGCATCTGCTAATCCCAAACTCCCAAACCATCCCTCTCCCCACGCCACTTCTGCCTTGGAAACGAAGTGGTGGGATTTTAAAGAATCCTGATGGTGTTAACAAATCTGACCTTTAGAGGTTGCCTGCCACTGAATGGGCACATCTGGGTGTTCAGTGAAGTGAGTGTTGCCAGACTTCCAAAATCTTCAGCACAGGGTGGAAAGGTAATGTGGAAGCTGCTAGGGTGAGGCAACAGGGGTGTGGGACTTGGAGCATACAGGTGGGTCCTGCCTTACGACCCTCAGGGTCAATTCAAAGCAACAATAGCAGTAGCAGCAACAACGGCATTCAACAGTGACCTATGTGGTCCCAGCTCTCAATTCAGACATTCGTGATTTTGGGCCCCTGAGCCTGGTACTGTTGGGGGTAGGCAGAGCAAATCTGGTTCCTGGAGGATCTCGCAGGTTTCATGTCTTAAAACATCACTAGTCCCATGTTCTGTTAATTAGCAACCAACAAGCAGCTACAGATGGTGCTCACTACCATGCAGTAAATTGAATGGATAACCAATATAACAATGAGTGTCACCTGCGCATCTAGTATTATGTACCAGGGCTTGAACTAAGTGTGAGGATTCATTGAACCTTTCCAACAAGCTTGTGAAGTTGGCACTCTTACCAACCCAACCTTGCAGATGAGGATACCAACACTCAGGGAGGTGAGGTGACTTGCCTGAGGTCATGCAGCATTGCATGCTGGGCATTTCTTGCATGTAGGCAGCACTGCGGGGGTGGGTCACCATGTCCATGGTGGACCCATAGCTCAATTTACAGAGAGAGCCTTTGATGATCTGACCAGTAGGGAAGGCTGATCTGCTGCAGCATTTCAGAGCTACTGGATAGTGGATCTTTGAAAGCAGTGTCCAGGCATGTAGTAGAGGCTTAATAAATATTGATAGGGACTTCCCTGCTGGTGCAGTGGTTAAGAATCCACCTGCCAATGCAGGGGACGTGGGTTGGATCCCTGGTCCGGGAAGATGCCACATGCTGCAGAGCAACTAAACCCAAGTGCCACAACCACTGAGCCTGCACTCTAGAGCCCAAGAGCCACAACTACTGGGCCCATATGCCACAACTACTGAAACCCACCGCCTAGAGCCTGTGCTCTGCAACAAGAGAAGCCACCACAATGAAAAGCCTGCACACCACAACAAAGAGTAGCCCCCACTTGCCGCAACTAGAGAAAGCCCGTGCACAGCAACAAAGACCCAATGCAGCCAAAAATTAAAATTCAAAGAAAAAATATTAAAAGCAGCAAGGGAGGGCTTCCCTGGTGGTGCAGTGGTTGAGAGTTCGCCTGCCGATGCAGGGTACACGGGTTCATGTCCTGGTCCGGGAGGATCCCACATGCCGTGGAGCAGCTGCGCCCATGAGCCATGGCCGCTGGGCCTGTGCGTGCAGAGCCTGTGCTCCGCAATGGGAGAGGCCACAACGGTGAGAAGCCCGCGTACTGCAAAAAAAAAAAAAAAAAAAAAAAAAAAAATGCAGCAAGGGAAAAACAAAAAATAACATACAAAGGAATCCCCATAAGGTTATCAGCTGATTTTTCAGCAGAAACTCTGCATGCCAGAAGGGAGTGGCAGGATATACTTAAAGTGATGAAAGAGGAAAACCTACAACCAAGATTAACTCTACACAGCAAGGATCTCATTCAGATTTGATGGAGAAATCAAAATCTTTTCAGACAAGCAAAAGCTAAGAGAATTCAGCACCACCAACAGCTTTACAACAAACGCTAACGAAGCTTCTCTAGGCAGGAAACACAAGAGAAGGAAAAGACCCACAAACACAAACCCAAAACAATTAAGAAAATGGTCATAGGAACATACATGTTCATAATAACCTTGAATGTAAATGGATTAAATGCTCCAACCAAAAGACACAGACTGGCTGAATGGATACAAAAACAAGACTCATTTATATGCTGTCTACAAGAGACCCACTTCAGACCTAGGGACACATACAGACTGAAAGTGAGGGGATGGAAAAAGACATTCCATGCAAATGGAAATCAAAAGAAAGCTGGAGTAGCAATACTTGTATCAGATAAAATAGACTTTAAAATAAAGACTGTTACAAGAGATAAGGAAGGACACTACATAATGATCAAGGGATCAGTCCAAGAAGAAGATATAACAATTAGAAATATTTATGCACCCAACATAAGAGCACCTCAATACATAAGGCAAATGCTAACAACTATGAAAGGGGAAATCGACAGTAACACAATAATAGTAGGGGAATTTAACACCCCACTTACACCAATGGACAGATTATCCAAACAGAAAATAAATAAGGAAACACAAGCTTTAAATGACACAATAGATCAGATAGATTTAATTGATATTTATAGAACATTCCACCCAAAAGTGGCAGAATACACTTTCTTCTCAAGTGCACATTCTCCAGGATAGCTCACATCTTGGGTCACAAATCAAGCCTTGGAAAATTTAAGAAAATTGAAATTGTATCAAGCATCTTTTCTAACCACAATGCTATGAGATTAGAAACCAATTGCAGAAAAAAATCTGTAAAAAAACACAAATACATGGAGGCTAAACAGTGTGATACTAAATAACCAAGAGATTACTGAAGAAATCAAAGAAGAAATTAAAAAATACATAGGAACCAATGACAACAAAAACACGACGACACAAAACCTATGGGATGCAGCAAAAGCAGTTCTAAAAGGGAAGTTTATAGCAATTCAATCTCACCTCAAGAAACAAGAAAAATCTCAAATAAACAATCTAACCCTACACCCAAAGCAACTAGAGAAAGAAGAACAAAGAAAACCCAAAGTTAGTGGCAGGAAAGAAATCATAAAGATCAGAGCAGAAATAAATGAAACAGAAATGAAGAAGACAATAGCAAAGATCAATAAAACTAAAAGTTGATTCTTTGAGAAGATAAACAAAATTGATAAACTCTTAGCCAGACTCATCAAGAAAAAAAAGGAGAGGATGCAAATCAATAAAATTAGAAATGAAAAAAGGAGAAATCACAATTGACACTGCAGAAATACAAAGGACTATAAGAGACTACTACAAATAACTATATGCCAATAAAATGGACAACCACGAAGAAATGGACAAATTCTTGGAAAGGTACAATTTCCCAAGACTGAACGAGGAAGAATTAGAAAATATAAACAGACCTATCACAAGTAATGAAATTAAAACTGTAATTAAAAATCTTCCAACAAACAAAAGTCCAGGACCAGATGGCTTCACAGGTGAATTCTATCAAACATTTAGAGAAGAGTTAACACTGTTCCTTCTCAAACTTCCAAAAAATTACAGAGGGAGGAACGCTCCCAAATTCATTCTATGAAGCCAACATCACCCTGACACCAAAACCAGAAAAAGATATCACAAAAAAAAGAAAGTTATACACCAATATCACTGATGAACATAGATACAAAAATCCTGAACAAAATACTAGCAAACAGAATGCAACAACATATTAAAAGGATCATACACTATGATCAAGTGGGATTTATCCCAAGGATGCAAGGATTCTTCAATATATGCAAATTAATCAATGTGATATACCATATTAACAAATTAAGGAATAAAAACCATATGATCATCTCAATAGATGCAGAAAAAGCTTTTGACAAAATTCAACACTAATTTATGATAAAAACTCTCCAGAAAATGGGCAACAGAGGGAACCTACCTCAACACATAAAGGCCATGTATGACAAACCCACAGCAAACATCATACTCAATGGTGAAAAACTGAAAGCATTTCCACTAAAATCAGGAACAAGGCAAAGATGTCCTCTATCACCACTCTTATTCAACATAGTTTTGGAAGTCCTAGCCATGGCAATCAGAGAAGAAAAAGAAATAAAAATACAAATTGGAAAAGAAGACGTAAAACTGTCACTGTTTGCAGATGACATGATACTGTACATAGAAAATCCTAAAGCTGCCACCAGAAAACTACTAGAATTAATCAATGAATTTGGTAAGGTTGCAAGGTACAAAATTAATGCACAGAAATCTCTAGCATTCTTATACACTAACAGCAAAAAATGAGAAAGAGAAATTAAGGAAGCAATCCCATTTACCATTGCAACAAAAAGAATAAAATACCTAGGAATAAACCTACCTAAGGAGGTGAAAGACTTTTACTTAGAAAACTATGAAACACTGATGAAAGAAATCAAAGATGACATAAACAGATGGAGAAATATACCATGTTCTTGGATTAGAAGAATCAATATTGTGAAAATGACTATACTACCCCCAAGCAATCTACAGATTCAGTGCAATCCCTATCAAACTACCAATGGCATTCTTCACAGAATTAGAACAAAAAATTTTATAATTCATATGGAAACACAAAAGACCCCCAAAGCAATCTTGAGAAAGAAAAACAGAGCTGGAGGAATCAGGCTCCCTGACTTTAACCTATACTACAAAGCTACAATAGTCATGACAGTATGATACGGGCACAGAAACAGAAATATAAATCAATGGTACAGGATAGAAAGCCCAGAGATAAACCCACGCACATATCGTCACCTAATTTACAACAAAGGAGGCAAGAACATACAAATGGAGAAAAGGTGGCCTCTTCAATAAGTGGTGCTGGGAAAACCAGACAGCTACATGTAAAAGAATTAAATTAGAACACTCCTTAACACCATACACAAAAAAAAACTCGAAATGGATTAGAGACCTAAATGTAAGACCGGACACTATAAAACTCTTAGAGGAAAACATAGGAGGAACACTCTTTGACATAAATCACAGCAAGATCTTTTTTGATCCACCTCCTAGAGTCATGGAAATAAAAACAAAAATAAACAAATGGGACCTTATGAAACTTAAAATCTTTTGCACAGCAAAGGAAACCATAAACAAGACAAAAAGACAACCCTCAGAATGGGAGAAAATATTTGCAAATGAAACAATGGACAAAGGATTAATCTCCAAAATATACAAACAACTAATGGAGCTCAACATCAAAAAAGAAAAACCAATCCAATTAAAAAATGGGCAGAAGACCTAAATAGACATTTCACCAAAGAAGACATGCAGATGGCCAAGAGACACATGAAAAGAGGCTCAACATCTTATTAGAGAAATGCAAATCAAAACTACAATTATGTATCACCTCACATGGGTCAGAATGGCCATTATCAAAAAATCTAGAAGCCATAAATGTTGGAAAGGGTGTGGTGAAAAGGGAACCCTCCTGCACTGTTGGTGGGAATGTAAATTGTTACAACCACTATGGAGAACAGTATGGAGGTTCCTTGAAAAACTAAAAATAGAACTACCATATGACCCAGCAATCCCACTACTGGGCATATACCCTGAGACAACCATAACTGAAAAAGAGACATGTACCACAATGTTCATTGCAGCACTATTTACAGTAGCCAGGACATGGAACCAACCTAAATGTCCATCGACAGATGAATGGATAAAGAAGATGTGGCACATGTATACAATGGAATATTACTCAGCCCTAAAAAGAAACGAAATTGAGTTATTTGTAGTGAGGTGGATGGACCTAGAGTCTGTCACACAGAGTGAAGTAAATCAGAAAGAGAAAAACAAATACCACATGCTAATATATATATATGGAATCTTAAAAAAAAATATGGTACTGATGAACCTAGTGGCAGGGCAGGAATAAAGGCATGGACATAGAGAATGGACTTGAGGACAAGGGAGGGAGAGGGGGAAGCTGGGGCAAAGTGAGAGTAGCATCAACATATATACACTACCAAATGTAAAATAGGTAGCTAGTCGGAAGCAGCTGCATGGCACAGGGAGATCAGCTCAGTGCTTTGTGACCATGTAGAGGGGTGGGATAGGGAGGGTGGGAGGGAGGCTCAAGAGGCAGGGGATATGGGGATATCTGTATGCATATGGCTGATTCACTTTGTGGTACAACAGAGACTAACACAGTATTGTGAAGCAATTATACTCCAATAAAGATCTATTAAAAAATAATAATAAATAAATATTGATAAATGATGAACTGTTTTTCTGACCTTACCAGTCCCCCAAACTCCCTTCCTGGAAATGAGGGCTATTGGCTGGCCCATTGGAGGAGTCACAAGATGCTCTCTGGAGCCTGCATTGGTAAGGTGACGTCCTTGAGGATGGCCATGCGGAGCCAGGTTGGCCTCAAAGGATTGAGTTCCCAAACTCCTACCGAACAGCCACCTTCACCTGAGCAGAAAGCTGGGTAAAGAACTAGAGTAGAGATCCTGAAAAGGTCCTGAAGAGCCAGGATTATCCCTTCTTTTCCTCTAAAGCCTAGAGGAAGAGGACTATAGGCCTTTTAACTCACAAGAAACAATCAAATCAAATGAATTCTGAATAACCTAAGAATGAGAAATCATTGAGCACAAAAACAGGTGGGAAATGAAAAGTGTTTCATGTACATTCTCCATGCTCAGCATTGTAGGTTGTAGGTGATCTATGTAAGCAAGAACCAAGTGGACTTTTCTTTTGAAACTAATATGTCCCCATTACCAAGTAATGCCCTTTTATAACAGTCAGTATTTTAACACAAGGGCACCCCAGTGTCACAAAAGAATCGAGCTTTAAAATTAACAAAATGTTTTATAACTGCTACACTAGCAGAGGAAATTGCTTCAGGGAACAAGAAAATGCAAAGAACCACTTGCAGTGACTTCTAAGGCAAAAAATACAATACGAATGCAAAATACTTCCCGAGTGGTTTAGTGAAACTATACCTTAGGTATCTAGTTAAAGCAACCTGTTAGAACAAAGTGAATTTCCCCAGATTAAGACAGTTTACCGGGAACCAAGACATTTCCCATGGTCTGGGGAAGGATTGGACACAACCCATATCCCATTGGAAAGATCCCAGGACCGTGAATAGACAAAGCTGATTGCTTCCACAGTAGGGCAAAGGGACTGAAGTTTCAATAATGCAGGTGTTAGTGCTTGTGTGTGCCATGTGGTCTGGGTGGTGGGGCACTGTTTTTCATAACTGGGTGGTTCTGAGTGACTGATTCTTCGTTTTGTCGCTATTTGTGCCGTGCATGACAATGTGTCACGTCTTCCCCAGCATTGGTTTCCCCGGTGCTGACTCATCATGAAGAGTTTGCTTTGCTAGTTTACTCTGACCCCATCAATTATTTTTAGAACGACTTTGGGCAGGCACTACACTGGGGGAGAAATGAAAGAGGGGCTTGGATGCGCTCGTCTGCTCTTTAGTGGCTAATTTTGCCATCATCACATCACACGTTGGGGAGTGGTGTAGCCTGGTGGCTAAGAGTGTGGGTTCTTGGGAAATATAGCCTGGATTCTCCTCCAGCCCCATCACTTACAAATTATGGGGCTTGCGGCCCCTTGGAGGGCCTGCTGAGCTCCTGCAGGTTTCCTCAGGTGGGAAATCAGCCTTCCTTTTATGAGTTGATCTCCATCGAGCGCTCAGAGCAGTGCCTACCTTTGCTGACTCCCCAGTCCGTGTTCATGGTCATTGCTGTTGTTATTCAGGAGTCCACTGTATAACGTCTTTGCCTGAAATTCAAGTTCCCCACCTGTTTGCCCTCCCTCACAACCTTATTTCTCAGTATCAGCTCTTCCTTATGCCAGACCCATCTCTCGCACGTTTCCCCTTAGCCTAGACTCTCCTTGTTTTACTCATTTGTGCCTTTTCCCCTTTGTTCTTACTTCTTACACCAACTCAACCCTGGACTTTTCTTCCTCCTTCATTTTCTCAGTCCTTCCAAACTGAACCCGAATCCCCACTTAGGCTCCATCATACCCTGCCTGGCTCCTCCCACCCCTCCCATCTCTCCCTTCTCCGCAAGCTTGTGGAGCTTATCTCTTGGCACACACATGAGTGCTGTTGATTGGAAGCCAGCGTACATTTTCTTGCCTCTTTCAAGGACCTCCTGAGAAAGAACACCGGTCCTGCAATTGTCAACTTTTGCTGAGGCTTTATCTCCGTTCTTGTTTTCCCAGGTGTAACCTGGCCTTGGAAAATAGTCCTATTTAGCCGAAGGGTGCAGGAGAGGGTTTCATTCATTCAGTCAATGAATATTTATGGGGCACAAACTAAATGCTTGGTGTAGAACCAGGCATCTATCATTCCTTCCCCACAGGAGTTCATGTCTTCTGGAAATGACACTGAAATATATATTAAGTGTTCGAGAGGCAGCTGTAGCCTGGCTTACCTGGATGAGCGTGGCCTTGGAGGCAGCCTCACTGGGGGCTGAATACTGGCTTTGCCACTAACTGGATATATGACCTTGGGCAGATTGCTGAACTTCAGAGACTCAGTCTCCTCACCTGTAAAAATGGAATGATAACACATACCTCCAGAGTTACTATTTTCTATTTTCCTGTATTTTCTACTGGTCTTGGGCTTCCACTCTGTGGGGTAGCCCAGGGATGGGTGTGTGGCTTGGAGGGCCTGGTTCCTTAAACTTGCCAATGGTGGTACCTTAGTTTCCTCACGCTGTAGAGTCTCAGTGTGAAACTGCAAGCTCTGGGATGGATGCTCAGTTTTCAGAGTCTCTTTCCTCCTCCTCCCCTCCAAGCTGGTGTGTAGGTCTAGTGCAGTGGTTCTTAATCAGGAGTGATTTTGTCTCCCAGGGGACATTTGACAATATCTGCAGACACTTTTGATGATCATGAGTTGGGGAGCTGCTGGCATCTAGTGGGTATAGAGGCGAGGGATGCTGCTACATATCCTGCAGCGCACTGGACAGCCTCCCTCAATAAAGAATTATCTGGCCCCAATGTTAATAGTGCTGAGGTGAGGAACCCTGGTCTAGTGGGTAGTGTATGGGACAGCATGTCTTGGGTCCCCTTGTTGCCTTCTGTGGCTCAGTGGTGTGCCAGGCCTCTGTTCTCGCAAGCTCTCCACCTTGGCTCTCTCTGGCCTGGCAAACCTCTCTGAAGGTCAGCTTTGACCTCTCTGGTGGGGTCGACTCACCCCTCAACACCTCAGCTCGTTGGCAGGCCTGTTCTCTCCACTCCCCACACCACACAGGAACCAAGGGAGGTGCAGGAATACTGACTCAGGACCCTTCTCTGCTTTGCAGGATGGCAATTTGACTCTGCTGTGCTACCCTCTGCTGGCATAGTGATACCCAGTCCTGGGAGTCACTTCCTGGAGTCCCTGTAAAAAGCAGGTTCTGAAGCCTTCCAACTCCCCACCCCAACTATCAAAAGCCCACTCCACCTAGTGCCAAGATTTCTGTCCAGAGTGGGAGGAGGGGCAGGACCCATGGGTCTGATTGTTTGCTTCCCCCGTTCTTTCAGAACTGGAAGGCTTTCTTTTACTTTCCCATCCTTTCTGGCTCATCCACCCCTCTGGGTTGTATTCTTGTCCTTCCCAGACGGCATTTCCTTTCTCTCTTTCCTGGAGCTCTGGAATGTCTGCGGGGAACGTGATGGTGGGAGTAGAATAAAAACACACACCATCAATATGTTCAAAATATTATTCATGTTATATAACATACGTGGCATATGTTCTTTCTAGCATATAGTCCTAGACCATCCCGGGCCCTCCCTAAGAGTCAGCTTTTCCCTCGCTATGGGAAAAGAGCAAAGGCAGTGAGTGACAGGACGGCATCTCCTCAACACTCACCCGGGAACAAATCATTCCTAGGTTTCTCCTGAAACTCATTCTTCATTTCCCTGACTTAGGAAGGTGCCCTCTGATGAGGTCACCTGGCTTGTTCCTAGACTTTGAGCGACAGTAGGGCAGGTCAACACCTGCTCACTATTTGCCTGGGTTATCTTTTTTTTTTTTTTTTTATGGGAAAGGCTGCAGCTTTTCAGTCTTAATAAAAGAGTATTAACTGCAGTCACCTCATGACAGGGGTTGAGACTTTGACCATGTGTTTTATTTAACAACCACCCACTGCTATGCAGATGCTGATCTATCTTTGGGAAACGTGTCCCAAGAAATCAATTGCACTAATCTTACTGTGGATTCCTGAAATCTTAAAATAAGAAAAGATATACATATACGTACCTAACTTAAGAAAACAGTTTCGTTACATTATAATTTCTGATTTCAGTAATTATGACTTGGCAAATTTAGTTTTCATCGTATAAGAGGCAAAATGCAATTAAATGGTATCAAGTGTAAAAGAAAAATAATATTTCTTTCCATAAATCATTTTCAAAAAACCCTTAGGACTTCACATGCTTTTAATGGTTTTTGTAATTTAAAACTCCTGCTTATATCACTTTATCTTTATGAAGGTGATTTTCAAAAAGCACAACAGTGTTCATTTTATTATAAATTATCATTTTATGAACATCAGAATTGCAAACTTGCAAACTTGTGTTCATGTTTATATGTCAACATGCTTAAGTGCCAGCAGATGTTCTGTGATCAATAAGGCACAATTTATATACATTATCCTGAAGTGTCCTTGGCTGGAAATGTTGGTTGGCAGTAACCAAACTATGGCTGAATATGAGTGATGATAACCAACAAGAAGTGTACCATCCATATGGCTATTGCAGCAAGTCTTATTTTAGAGGGGAAGTAAAGTAGCTATTGATTGAGTTAAGTTGGTAAGCTCAACCATGATTTTAAATAGAATGGTGGGTCCAGTTGGGAGTTTAATTGTGCTGAAATTAACCTTTGTGTTGCGAGGGACCTGTAATTCCTAACAATCTTGCATTATTTCACATAAAGTTTGCTCCTGGAGTACATTTAGACCCAATAAAATGTCTGAACTGTCTTGTTTGCATTTGTCGTGAGCAAACAAAATACACCAGACGTTTCTTCTGATGTCTGGCAATCTCACCAAGAATAGAGACTAATGCAATTTATTAAATATCTTGAATTTGGGCTGCTGTTTCATCCTAAGTCAATGGTTTCCAGCCTTGACTGGTATTAGAATCACCTGGGGAACTTAAAAAAATTAAACAAAAATCGGTCAGACCAATCAAGTCATCTTTCTGGGGGTGGGTCCTGGGCAAAAATATATATGCTAGGTATTTTTCATGTGCATCTCGCTATTAGAACTTCTGCCCTAGGTGAAATATACCTGACACGTAGTCTTGTTAAGGAAAGCTTTAAGTAAGTAGTTCAACTAGTGTGCAATCAAATGAGTTTCTATTGTAGTTTGATTTTAGCTAACATTCAAGTAGCATTAAGAAAAATAGTGTGTGGAAGATCAAAGGAGGGTGTAACTTAGGTTTTCCCTGTGTTTCCAGAGCATTCACAAAAACAGGTGAGTCTGATTATGATCATCTGGCAATCTCTGAGTTAATCAGTCCATGGGGATGATGAGAATCTATCTGGTTCTCAGTGGGCCCTTTCTTCTTTTGCTCCTTGTGAGGGTGGAGTGATTTCTGATGGACTCCCTGAAAGAGTTAAAAGAATTCTTGATCATGAGTCTAAAGAATCAGGTTCTGAGTCTCAGTCCTGCTGCTTCCTGGTCCCGAACCTGTTGACTCCCAGCATCACCTGGGAGAGCTTAGAAATGCCAAGTCTTGGGCCCCATGCAGACCCACGGAATCCGACTTCTGCATTGTGACAAGATCCCCAGGGGATTCTAGGCACATCTAGAGCAAGTCAGTGGATCCCCCTGAGCCTTACTTTCCGTACCTTAGCAATGGGGGATCTCCTCTGTTTCCCCACAGGATATTTGAGAACAAATACATGATATAAAAGCATTTCCATAAATTATTATTTTACTGTGGTATAATATACATAAAACGGATCACTTTAACCATTTCAAAGTGTGTAGTTCAGTGGCATAAAGTATATTCACACTGTTACTGCTATTCATCTCTAGAACTTTTCATCATCCCAAACTGAAACTCTGTGGCAAAAACTCCCCACTTACCCTTCCTCGCAGCTGCTGCCAACCAACATTTTTTTCTGTCTCTATGAGTTTGACTACTCTAGGTACGTCATATAAGTAGAATCACACAGAATTTGTCTTTCTGTAACTGGCTTGTTTCACTTAACATGTTGCCCTCAACGTTCATCCATGTTGTAGCATATATAAGAATTTCATTCCTTTTTAAGGCTGAATAATATTCCATTTACATATATATATATATATATATATATATATATATATATATACACCACATTTTGCCTATCCATTTATCTGCTGATGGACATTTGAGTTCTTTCTCCCTTTTGGCTATTATGAATAATGCTGCTATGAACATGTGTGTACAAATATCTCTTTGAGTCCCTGCTTTCAATTCTTTTGGGTATATACCTGGAAGTGGAATTGCTGATCATATGGAAATTCTATGTTTAATTTTTGGGGGAACTGCCTGTGTTTATTGTTCTTTCAGGTAGGCATGACCCTCAGACCATAATAGCAGCACCCCGTACCTGAGACTTTGATCTTGAATATTACTGCTGTTTACCTTTTGGGGAGTACCTTGGATGTTTACAAAGTGCCATGTAATCAGTTGCATTTAGTTAAGAGGTAAGATTAATTAGATTTTTGAGGCAAGCAAGGACCGGACTTGGCTTTGAAAAGCTCAAGCACTAAAGGAAGTGGTGCTGGAGGCTCAGTGGGTGGTTCTCTCTGCAAATCTATGAGGTGTGATCTCAATAATATTTTTTAGTATGCAGAACACCATGCCAAGAGTTTCCCCAAAGGGATAAACCTGCCTTCAAGAAGGCTACAATCTTACCCAGGAGAGGTGGGAATGCTGAATTAATACAGCATGGAGTATTTTCAAATATACTATTCAATACTCATGGAAAGTGCTGGGGACGGGGAATGAGGGATTTGGTATGAGAGAGGCCATCCTCAACCCCACTACAGTTTAACGGAATCGGCAAAGAATGACTGTGTTTCTAACAGATTGTCTGACTTTCTTCCGTTTTTAATTAAAATAATGTAAAAGTTACTAATACATTTCTGTTACTTCACATACAGCATATCAAACTAGATTGGAGAACAATAAACATGTAAAGTATTTACGTTCCCATCAAGAGAACTAATCATTTAAAGTAAAAGTTTCTGTCTTAAGGAATGGACTATTGGTGGCTTTTGGTAAATAAAAATTTCATTTGGTTTCTAAATATATGTTTGAATTTTATAAATTGTACTTTTCTTACCAAGAAACCTAGTTCAGCTTATTTTTTATATGATACGATTCTATAACTAAGGTGTTAGAAATGGTTATGTTAAACAAATAAATGATTTTAATTAAGGTGCCAACAGGATAATGAACAAATTTCTTCATTGTTGTGAAGAATTCTGAAGTCTTCAATTTTATAGGACATTCCAGAGTTATATACATGCCAAGGGAAGTGACTTAATTCTAGGATCATTTATGCAAAAGGCACTCTTTGGGTATGAAACTTACATTCTAGTAGATATCATTCAGGGTTCAGTTAGAAAAACAGAAACCACCTTAGGTACTTCAAGTAGGAAAGGATTTAACAGAAGGAATAAGATGCTAATAAAAAGAAGTTGGGGGCTTCCCTGATGGCGCAGTGGTTGGGAGTCCACCTGCCGATGCAGGGTACACGGGCTCGTGCCCTGGTCCGGGAAGATCCCACATGCCGCAGAGTGGCTGGGCCTGTGAGCTTTGGCCGCTGAGCCTGCGTGTCCAGAGCCTGTGCTCCACAATGGGAGAGGCCGCAGCGGTGAGAGGCCCGCGTACAGCAAAAAAAAAAAAAAAAAAAAGAAGAAGTTAGAAGGCTGACATTGCAAATGAAGTCAGGAGAGGCAACTGCTAGCTTTCAGCTTCGCCACAGCAGTCTTATCACAAGAAGCTGCTGGTACCACCCAGATCAGGAAAGTACAAGAACATGCTGCCTGTGGTCACACCTGGTCATAGCTGTCCTGCGGCACCCAGGCTGATAACTAGAAAGGAAAACTTAGAAGTTGCTGCGAAACTTCACATCTGCTAATCCCTGAACTTCCACATCTTGCGGAAGGTCATACATCTCATTGTCAGAATGTATTTCTTTTTGAGAACCATGAAAGAAATGGAGTCTGAGACATATAATTACAAGCCTTTCAGTCCTGGGATATGGGGGAGAGCATGTAAGGGGTGGGGATGAATGCTGGCTGCCAAACAATAATAGACAAAAGAAATGTGGATATTATTCCCATTTTATAGATGAGGAAACTGAGGCATGGGAGTCAGTAACTTGCTCAAAGTCCCAGAGTATGAGATTCAAAACCAGGTCTATCTGATTTCAGTACTCAGAGATATTTAGCAATTATATTGGCAAGTATCTATCATATGGCAGATAGCTCCAAAATTTAATTTGCTTCCTTGGCTTTAACCCTCATCAGCTCACATTTTTTTTAGGCTATATAATTCAAAACAGACCATTACAAAGGGATTATTTGGCAATCTACTTGGTGGTTTTTCCAAATTTGCAAACCTTTTCAACTCCTTCCAGAAAATGCGATCTGCGTAGCTTTTGGAATTAGGGTAAGCTTCCTAGACACAAAGCCTTGGTTTGGTGATATTTCTGGGAGTGGGGTAAAGAATTATTTGTGCCACAACTCTTAAGTCCAGGCTTAAAGCCGAATTGTACCACAGACAATATGTAAGAAATCTCTAAAACATGTCCAATTTTCCTTATTCTTTGAGATCCTTATCAGTCTTGGCTTAAGATGAAGTTATAAGCCAAGGAACAAAATTGACATTTACTAATTATGACACTCCGCCCCCAACAAAAACATAAGTAGGAAGAATGTCCATTCATTATAACTTATTTATTCATTCATTACCACACACTAATTACCATGTACCCTGCTGGGTTCATTTATTCATTCAACAGACATTCACTGTGGTGCGTACTGGTTATTCTCCATTTGTTGACTCCACTCCCTTCTCCCCACGCCACACAGATCCATATCTCTACCACTGCTTGAGTTCTGATTGTGCACAGGTTTCTGTGGGTGGTTGTTTCAACTTGCATAGATGCCAGATTTTCTAGATCTTATTGCTGGGTGATCATTTGTTAGCTCATTTGATGAGGCAATGAGCAGCAGTAAAGATTCTGGAGATTATACATATAAACAATGCAACACAGACAAACACTAGGAGAAGGGTTACAGTCAGAGTTTGTAGAATACTTCTGTGTCAGGAGCCAGGAGTGCCCAAATTCAACCAAGAGAATAGATTCCTCCCTTGTCCAAGAGCCCTCAGAACCAGATATGGTGGTATTACCAAAATCACCTAATTTTACTTTTTGTTTGTTAGTCTGTTTTTGCTTTCTGGATCTCTTTTAGGAATAGCAAAGATCCCAGAGGCTTCTATGGGGAAGTAAAGATAACATTCTTCTGCTAATACAGCTCCCTTTCCCCCTTGATAGGCCAGTATCATATCTAAAGTGTCTCTACTTGACAGATGATGGGAGACAACCCGGTTGGAAAGAAACAGAAGTGGAAAAAGTGGCATAAGTGGGAAATAGAAGGGGCACAGGTGGGAAAAGAAGGGGCTGTAGTTTGGTCTGGAAATACTAGCTGGATTTGATTTAGAAGCTGTTTTCATCATGGGTGGCTCAGAGACTTTAAAGTTAGCTAGAAAATCTTCTTAACTTTCAATTCTAATATTTGCTCCTTTAGTCCTAATACTTTTAATCTGCTACATGGTTAGATTGTTCCTTTACATTTTTAAGGCATTTTATACTCACCTCTAATATGGCCCCCCAAATAGTAATGTGATAACATTTTATTATAATTATGTATTTGCTTACTGGTCTGTCCTGTAACTGGACTGTGAGGTCTCAAGGGCAAAAGGTGTATCTTAGTCATCGGTTATCTGAGGCATTTAGCACAATGCCTGACATGTACTATGTCTTAGCAAGGCAGTAAGTTATGAACACTGGTGTTCTTCTATTCCAGTAACCCAGGTATTAGCCGGGGCTCCAGGGCAGGCTCAGTTCTTGGCCTCTGCCCACCATGGAGAAAGAATTTGGTACTTTTATTGATTCCCCTGAAATAAAACCATAAGGCACCAGTGAGAAATGAATGTTTTCTTGAAGATGATTGCTTTCGTTGGTGGGGAGGGTTCACTGCATCTCTCTCTCTTTCTCTCTCTAGTTTTATATACATGGAATCACAGAATATGTACTCTTTTTATAAGCCTTTTTTCCCCTCTATACTGTTATTTTGAGATTTCTTCGTGCCATTGCTTGAATCAAAGTTCATTCCTTTTTATTGCTGAGTAGTATTCCATTGCATGGATATAGCACAATTTGTTTATCCAGGCTCTTGTTAATGGACAGTTAGGTTGTTTACAGTTTTTGGCTATTACTGAAAAAATTGTCATATACAAGTCTTTGTATGGACACATATTTCCTTTCCTTTTGGGTAAATACCTAAGAGAAGAATGGCTGGATCAAAAGTAGGTACTTAACTTTTCAAGAAACAAATTCTTTTCCAAAATGGTTCTTCCATTTTACATTTCCTCTGTAGTGCAAGAGAGTTCCAGTTTCTCCACATCCTTACCAACACTTGATATGTCAGTCTTTTTAGTGTTAGCCATTTTAATAGATGTGTAATGATATCTCATTGTGATTTTATCTTGCATTTCCCTAGTGGCTAATGATGTTGAGCAGCTTTTCATGTGCTTATATGCTATCTGTACAGCTTCTTTTATGAAGTGTCTGGTCAAATCTTTTGTCCACTTTTTATTGGCTTTTTCCTTATTGTTTAGTTTTGAAAGTTCTTTATGTATTCTGGATATAAGTTCTTTGTCTGATGTGTGTGCTTTGCAAATAATTTCTCCTAGTCTGCAGATTGCCTTTTCATTCTCTTAACAGAAGAGCAGAAGTTTTTAATTTTAATGCAGTCCAATTGACCAATATGTTCTTTTATTAATTATACTTTTGTTGTCATAAGAAATCTTTGCCTAACCCAAGGTCACAAAGATTTCCTCCTATGTTTTATTCTAGAAGTTTCTTTTTTTTTTTTTTTTTTTTTTTTTTCTTTTTTAGCGTTACGCGGGCCTCTCACTGCTGTGGCCTCTCCCGTTGTGGAGCACAGGCTCCGGACGCGCAGGCTCAGCGGCCATGGCTCACGGGCCCAGCCGCTCCGCGGCATATGGGATCCTCCCGGACCGGGGCACGAACCCGCGTCCCCTGCATCGGCAGGCGGACTCTCAACAACTGCGCCACCAGGGAAGCCCTAGAAGTTTCTTTTTTTTTTGAAACGATTATTTCATTAAGGAATCCACTTCTATGACTCATGAAGCCCAGGTTGAGTTAGCAGTGACAAGTTCTGGAGGTAATGACACCCCACTCTGGACTTTCTGGTTATAACCACTGTCTTCTCTCTCTCCCTCAACTGAAAACCCAGACTCATGAGGCCTCAATCCTGCCCTTCTTTTCCTGGAATATGCCAAAGCCAGCTATGTAAGAGGGTTTTTAAGAGGAGAAGACGAATTTGTCTTCCCAGAAGACAAACCCTCCGCTTTATGAGGCAGATAGCAACCCCAAACCACAGACATGTTGGGACCTGCACAGGCCTCAATTAATAGAAGTTTTATAGGTTTAGATTTGATATTAGGTCTATGATAAATTTTGAGTTAATTTTTATATGTAGTGCAAGGTATAGATCCAAGTTCACTTTTGTTTTGCATATGGATATCTAATTGTTCCAACATCATTTGTTGAAAAGGCTATCCTTTTTCTGTAGCGTTACCTTTTTGCACCTGTCAAAAATCAGTTGTCCATATATGTGTGTGTCTATTTCTAGATTCTGTTCTTTTTCATTGATCTATTTGTCTGTCTTTATGCCAAACACACTATTTTAATCACTGTAGCTTTATAACAATTTTTACAGAGTGTTATCCCTTTAAATTTTAGATTTATTTTGGCTATTCTAGGTCCTTTTCATTTTCATATGAATTTAGAATCAGTTTGTCAGTTTCTACAAAAAAAGCTTGCTGGGATTTTGATAGAAATTGCATTGAATCTATAGACCAATTTGAGGAAAATTGACATATTAACAATATTGAATCCTCTGATCCACTCTCTATTTATTTAGGTATTTAAAAATTCTATCAGCAATGTTTTACATTTTTAGTGTATAGGTCTTACCTATCTTTTGTCAGATATATCCCTAAATAGTTCACATTTTTATGCTATTGTGAATAGTATTATTTTTCAATTTCCGTTTCTGATTGTCACTAGTATATAAAAGTACAATTGATTTTGTATATCGAATATAATGTATTCCCAGGATAAATCCAACTTGGTCATGATGTATTATCCTTTTAATATATTGTTGAATTAAATTTACTAACATTGTGTTTAGAATTTTTACTTCTATACTCATGAGGGATTTTGGTCTTTAGTATTCTTTGTTTTAATTTTAATTCTTTTGTTTAATCCTTCCTGTTTGATTTTTGGGGAAGGATTTGTAGGATTGATCTTATTTCTTCCTTAAATGTTTGGTAGAATTCACCGACAAAGCCATCTAGGCCTGGAGTTTTCTTTGTGGGAAGATTTTTAACTACAATTTCAATTTTTAAAATAGATATAGGTACTAAGATTATTTATTTCTTCTTGACTAAGTTTATGTAATATATGTCTTTCAAAGAATTTCCTATTTCATCTAAACTGTTGAATTTACAGACATAAAGTCGTTTGTAATATTCCTTATTGTCCTTTTAATATCTGTAGAATATATTGTGATATTCAGTTCTCCCATTCTTGATATCAACAACTTGTATCGTCTCCCTTTTGGTCCTGACCAATATGGCTATAGGTTTGTGAATTTTATTGATCTCAAAGAAACTTTTGGTTTCATTGATTTTCTCTATTGTTTTTCTGTTTTCTGTTGGGCAAAACAATTTTTTTATAGGCAGAGATAAGGGAACGAGTGAAAAATGTCCTGATGATATTTTTGATTTTTTGAAAGATTCTGACCTTGATTCTGATTCTTCTTTTTTGCTTAGATTTGTGCTTAATGCATAGCAGGTACTTGGTTACGTGGTGGACCTCTTCTCCTTTTTTTGATTTTCCTTTTAATTTTTAAGGAATTGGTTTAATATACCCAACACACCCTATTGGCCATTCCCCATGTAGTATTTTGATTGAACAGAATCATGTACTTGCTAGGATATTTTATGCTTCTCATGATTATGTGATTACCTTGAACTAACCTTGATCACGTTATTTACCACAGTGTCCTCTGATTTTCCCATGTTTAAGGTGAGGGAGCTGGGATTTTTTTAGTGGGTGATGATCCATTAATGGGTCATGAAACAGATAAGGTAGGTCACAACCATTTTTTAAAAAATGAAATAAAAGTATCAGATGGCTTCACACATAGTAAGGATAAGTATTATCTTGTGAAAGTATTGGGTTGGCCAAAAAGTTCTGGTTTTTCTGTAAGATCTTATGAAAAGAACCCGAATGAATTTTTGGCCAGCCCAATATTTATGGGGGGTCAGGAGAAACAAGTTTACAAAACACTGGATTAGATCATCTCTAAGGACCATTCCTTTGATTCTCTAATTCCTGTAATGGATGTATTTCACTTTATCATTGCATAGTATAAATTTCTACATGCTTCTGAGCAATGTTCTACATGTAAATAAAAAAGATAAATAGCCTTGTGGTTTGGAAGGTTACGTTTGCAAGAAATTGAAGTGCTTCATCAGACTGGTTCTTCTAGATTTTCACCACAGAACTTGGATTCTAAAATATTTGGTCTGATTAAAACCATAGAAACTTTCTTTAAAAGTTTATAAATGAGTGATTTTCTTTAAAAAATTTTAAACATGTTTACTTTCTTTTCAATTTTCTTCTCATCGTTCATGTGTACATACACATCTTATCTGGGTTTTTGTTGTTGTTTTTTTTTAGCATAGTGGATACAAAATGTACTTAGTGGTTTGCAGATTTTAAACTGTAAGTTAGATGGTTGTGTCTAAGTTTTTGTTCTGTTTCAGCTTCTCTTCCATTATGGTTTATTACAAGATACTGAATATAGTTCCCTGTGCTATACAGTAGGACCTTGTTATTTATGGTTATTTTTTAAAAGCATATATTTATGTTCATGGTCACATTTTCTTATAAAGATTTCTACATAGTGAAAATCGACCCACTTTAGGGTTGTTACAGCTATATAGTATTGAACTGTGTTAATATGTAAATAGCTTGATTTGAAAAAACACAGTAATTTATACAGTCAGGAATTTCTGCATTGACCATCTGTGACAAAAAGGTGAGTGTTTTCTTCGGTTAGGCACTGTGCTAGTTTTAACGACTGGCAATCTATGATGTTAGCTGAGTACAATGTTCAGAAGAGCAGGGATCGATGTCCCTACCCTCAGAGCCATGTAAATGGTTTCTGTCAAGCTGCGATACAGGCCGTGGCAGGGCCAGGAGGGATGCTCAGATGAGGGCTGTGGCCAGGAGAACTAGATCTGGAGGGGAAAAGTCCTTTATAGCCACAAAGTATCAGAGCTAGAAATTGTCTTGAGTACCTCCTAACTGAATCTAACACCCATTTTTCAGATAGGAAACAGGCTCAGGTGGTAACTTTCCCTGTTTATATAGTGCAGGTAACAAAACTTGGATCTTCTGATTATATGATCTTAGCTTGAAGTTTTAGGAGGTGAAAACCATTCAGACACTGGAAATGCAGAAGAGGCAGGAGAATACAGAAGGTATGCAATTAAGAGAAGTCAGACATAAGTCAGGGACTGGGCCATTTTTCCTGGTCAAAGAGAGGGAGGCAGTTGGGAATACAGAGATCTCTCAACCCAGAAAGTAAGGATAGTAGATGTAAGATGACCATCAGTGAGCTTAGCATTCAGGCAACACGTTTTGGGGCTAGTTGTTCCCTCTATACCAATAGGAGCTGGGGTCATGGCATGAACATGCCCAAGTCTGCAGGGAAAGGTGAATCCTTCTGCTGTATGGTTCTGACAGAGACTAAAGCAAAGAAAGTTCGAGGTGGGGAGAGAGAGCAAATTTCTTCTTTCAGAGAAAATATAGGACACCCTGTTAAGCTGGAATTTAAGATAAACCACAGATAACTTTTTTTTTTTTGCGGTACTTAGGCCTCTCCCGTTGCGGAGCACAGGCTCCGGACGCGCAGGCGGCCATGGCTCACGGGCCTAGCCACTCCACGGCACGTGGGATCCTCCCGGACCGGGGCACGAACCCGTGTCCCCTGCATCGGCAGGCGGACTCTCAACCACTGTGTTACCAGGGTAGCCCCACAGATAACTTTTTAAGTGTGTCCCATGTATTATCATAATAAAAGTTTATATATAATAGGCTCAAAATCAGGTTTTTTGGTGCTATATAAGTATCCTGACATCCTTCATGCTTGCATACAACAAATATACAAACCATTGCTGGAGTTTCATTTCCCTATTTGAATAAATAGCTGATAGTTTTACAAAGGACGCCATTACTAACATGGTCTTGAGGCTGAATATTCAGACTTTTATACATCTCTGTTAGTTTCCAGAATAGTGAAAGTTCACAAACCAGTTATAGAGCCTGCAAATGGGGAAAACTGTTCCCAGTGTGGCGAGGCCAGGGGATGATCAAAGCTTTGCAGGACAAACACTTCCTGGGGCACCAGTTCAAGATGGAAAGCTGGCTTGCAGTCTGTTGGTACTCAATGGATGCAAAAACATGCATTTTAAAAAGGAGGGATAGTAGTTTGCTCCAAGATATTTCTATGCTCTATTAAAGTCAGTTCTAATTATTTTAAGGAAAACTGATATGAAAAAATCTAAACTTGGAAAGTAAGCACAAGAATTGCTGGTCCTTGAGGAAAAGCATACCAGAATGCTTCTTGCAGCATTGTTTGCAGTGGCTAAAAAAATTTAAAAAGACAAGGAAACAACAGAATGTCTATCTAAAGGGGCACGGTTGAGCAAATCATTAGATGTCCTCCCTGTGGAATATTTGGTAACTATGGCTGTTAGCAAACATAATAAGATAGAATCATGAGTACTGAAGTGAAGGGATGACTGTACTATATAGGTAAGTGGAAAAAAAAAGGAATAAAGTGTAAAATAGAACTTGTTTTAATCAAAAGAGTAAAAACAAGAACTAAAATTCCACCAACCCTCAGTAAGTATATGTATGTATTTGCATATATTGTAATGAGTAGAGTATGGAAGGATCCACATCAGATTTTATTAATCACCTGGGATGAAATGGGAGCTGCTGGGAAGATTATTAGCTTTTTTTTGTACCCCTCTGTATTCTCTGGCTTATTACAACATGTGTGTATTACTTATGAAAGTAAGAAAAAGATACTATCAAATAAAATTTAAAAATTATATGACATGTAGATTAAAAAAAGATTCACTGATGGGCTTCTTTAGACAGTGGACTCCTTACCAAACTGCTTCCTTCTCATTTTATCATACACTTCTAAAATACAGGTCAATTCATAAAATTTCAGTTAACATACAAGTATTCTAGGAATGGACTTTTGCTCTGTGGTATACCTATACCTCTTATCTAAGGAATTTAACCAGAAGTAGATTTTGGCTTACTGGGAAAAATGCTAGATTTTATGAGAAAACTGAGATGAGTTAATAGTAACAAACTGAGCTTTACCAGGAATCCCAGTACAAAAGCTCTGGCTCAATTATCTGTGAAGCTGCCCAGACGCTCTACATATCTTTATTGCAATGAAGGAACAGTACATGTTTGCATATATTTGTAAAATCTTATTTTTAGGGATGTGTCCATTCTCTGTTTGTACCATCTTTCAACGAGCCAGCATCCAAAGGTCCCTTTTCTCAATACGGAATACTAATTTGGTATTTTATAGGTTAACCCATCACTAAACATCTGCTGTAGAAAGTTTTATGTACTCAGATCCAAAACCAAAAAAGTATTAGATGCTTTTTTATATCTTTGTATATTTTATATATTTACATTAAAAATTATGTATTTTTTCTTTGCATGTTCTACAACTATCACAGATTCTTTTTGGAATAAGAGGCATAAAAGAAAATAAATATGAAACATATAACAATGTTGTTAATGGGGAAAGGGAAGATGTTCAAGGTCATTGATAGGTAAATAGAATGAGTGTTATCACCCTTGTAGCTCCCTCAGTTCCCCACTGAACTGAAGTATTGAGTTGGTTTCCAGCTAATAGGCGATGATGGGGAAGAGGAGGTTTTTGCTTCTAACTTACTGCAGATCACTAAGTTTGTCTGGCACCTGCCCCGTCCATAGGATTGCAAGGGGGGGATGTCAATGCCCAAACCAAAAGTTACTGTGAAGACAATGAGATAAACGGTATGAATTGTTCTGAAATCCTTGGAAATGGCTAGATTGGTCCAAGGAACACTTGTTAATTAGCTGCCCTGTTGGCCTCAAACCCCAATCAAAACAAAACACCCATAGGTATGTATTTAACAATATTCTATTTTGCATCCATTAAAGGTATTTTTCGGTTATATGAGATTTATTAAGACATAAAAAGACTCTGGGCTCCCTCCGGATTAAGTGCTTACAGCTCTAGTAATGAACTCAATGCATTGTAGCGCTTTAAACAATGCAAAGCAGGGCATTTCATGCTTTGCTTTCCTTCAACATGTGAAGGGACTTGACCCAATCTGTTCCAGGTGCAAAGATGTCTCCTGTCCACGTAGCCCTTTTCAGCCTGAGGTCCTTTCCACAGCTTCCTGGAGGCCTTTCTACTGGACCACTTCTCAGTAGATCCATATGATTTCTAATATTTTGAAGCCATGGGAAACAAATTATCCTTTGGACTTGAACTTTTGGAGGAAATTAAAATATATGCAACTTTTAAAATGCACTTTACATTTCTGAAACAGTTTTATGGACACAAGAGAATAATACTGGAATGTACATAATTTGGTTTCCCCATAAAGTTTGGTATTTTTGAGACTGAAAGAGCTGAAATTTTTTTTTGTGAGATATGTGAGCTTTTCTTGTAATCACAAGATTTAAGAAAACATCTAATTTATTATTCCATTTTTCCAAAAAACAATCACCTTCAGGATTCCTTTCCTTTATGAGAAGAGAAAGAATTACAGCAAGGACAGCCCTCCTTTAGCAGAGGATCTGCTGGGCTCATTGGGTCAATGTGAAACAAGCTACACCTGTCCGTGGCTGTACCTGTTCCCTAGCTCTGTTGTCCACTGTTGTATATTCTGTTCTGCACCCTTTAGGGTGGAAGGGAGGGGTGGTGAATACATCACCCAAACCATCTTACTATTAGCCAAATAGTACACACACGGAGAAAGTCCAGAAGAAGGAACAAAACAGCTCAGGTCTATTTCAACCCATAAGGATCTACAAGGCAGAGATTTGAGAAGGTCTCCTTTGCTTTGCTCAATTCACACAAGCTCCGCAGAGGGTCTGGTGTGGGGCTGCCAGATATAATACACGACACCCAGTTACATTTGAATTTCACATAAACAAGGAATGCATGCAGTATTTGGGACATATACAAATTTAGTATTGCATGCATTCCTTGTTTATCTGAAATTCAAGTGTAACTGGGTACTCTGTATTTATATTTGCAAAATCTGGCCACCCTAGTCTGGGACCTTACTCTTGAGAGACCCCCCGCCCCCACATTTCTTCATTCACTCAGTCATTCATTCCACAAACACTTATGGAGCATTTACTCTGTGCCAAGCTCTGTTCTTGGCTCCAAGAAGAGAGCTGCAAATAAGACAGGCAGAGTCCCTGCACAGTCTTAGAACTTTCAGTGTTGTAGGAAAACAGACCAAAAAAAAAAAAAAGTTTTAAGAAAGAAAATAAAGAATCAGCAGGATAACTTCAAATGGTGATGAGTGGTATAAAATAATGAAGAAGAGTGAGTCTGGCCCAGATGGCCAGAGAAGGCCACCTGGGAGCATTTGCACTGACTTGAGGCTTGAAGGATGAGGAAGAGACAGCCATGGTTGGAGCTGAAGGGAGAGCAATCCAGGCAGAGAGAACAGCAATTGGAAAGGCCCTGAGGTGAGAGCATGATTTGATTTACAAACAACAGAAAGGAGGCAAATGTTGCTGGATTTGTGAGCTAGGGAGCAAATGGTTACAAAAAAGGTTGGGGAGGAACTGGGTCGGAGGGGGGAGGGAAGATCACAGAGAGCATTGTTAGTGCTGGGGAAATTGGCGCTGATTTATGGTTTTAAAAGGTCACCGTGGGACTTCCGTGGTGGCGCAGTGGTTAAGAATCTGCCTGCCAACGCAGGGGACATGGTTTGAGCCCTGGTCTGGGAAGATCCCACATGCTGCGGAGCAACTAAGCCCGTGCGCCACAACTACTGAGCCCACGTGCCACAACTACTGAAGTCCGCACCTACAGCCTGTGCTCTGCAACAAGAGAAACCACTGCAATGAGAAGCCCGCACTCACTGCAACTAGAGAAAGCCCGTGTGCAGCAACGAAGACCCAACACAGCCAATAAATAAATAAATAAATAAAATTTATTTTAAAAAAAGATCACTGTGACTGCTCCATGGAGAATGCATTTTAAGGAGGAAAGAGTGGGAGCTGGGAGACCCTTTAGGAGACTCCGCCTCTACTGGGTGAAGATGGTGCATTGGACTGGGGAGAAGACGTTGATGGGTTTGAAAAGCCAAGCTGATTTGCTGGGGTACAGTGTGGTGAGTGGGGCACACCGAGGATCCAGGGTGATTCCCCGAAGTTTCTAGAAGGGAAAACCCTTTCTCTCTTCTCCTTTCCCCCTCCCCTTTATTTCTTCCTTTCTTCCCTTATTCACTGCTTTTGTTTGTCCCGCCCAGCTTAATCCTCCTGATCCTGCTCTTCTGCTGGCCTCCAGGCCAGGTTTTCATTGCTTGAGGTCCAGACCTGGCTTTTGTTGCTGGTCGGGGCTGGAGCTGGGGGAGAGGGAGGTGCTGGATTCTAAGGTCAGAGAAGGAGAAGAGGAAGGGGGCCTCCACCGCAGCTGACCTTCCTCTGGAATCATCCTTTGTGTGACCTTCTAAATGTATTGGGTCTTTCTCCCCTTCAGCTATTGTAACTTTACCTATCATTCCAGGCTCCAGAAAGGGGCAAAAGATGCAAACTTGTTCTGTTTCATATTTCGCCAAAGAATAGCTACATTCCTAGTAAAAATTCCAGACAAGAGTGAGAAAAGGGTCAGTGGCTGGCACTCATCCCTTCAATCCTAAGCTTGTAATAGTTCTGTTTGGATCGTGATTCCAACCAAGACATTTCTTTGTCATTCCCAAGGTTCAGGAAGAATGGTAAATATCCCAGAGAAATAGTGTATGGAGGAAGGAAAAAAGGGAGGAAGGAAGGAAGGGGAAAGGAAAGGAGAGAGGGAGAGAGAGAGAAGGAGAGAAAAAGAGAGTAAGAGCAAGTTTTCCCACAATAATATCTGAGCAAAAATTTACTGCTTTATTTTCTTAATCTAATGGTGACCAAACCCCACCAGCACAGACATAAAGCAGAACTAGTCTGAGAGCCAGTACTGATTCATATCTGGGAGAGAGGGAGGCAGTGACTTAGCAGGAAAAAAAACCCAACAAGATGAGAACAAAACCAAAACCACTCTAACTTGGATTTGATAATGACTCTGTAATGGCTGGTGTTGAGAGCCCAGGAGGGCAGGGCTGCCAGCGTCTCCCCACCTTTGCAGCCCTGTGTTTAGTAGAGGATGGTCCAAGGCCAGCGTTCACTGCCTGTACAAGGGAAAAAGGAAGGAGCCAAGAGCACCTCTCTGGGCCCCATTACCTCATGTTTAAGGGAAGGGGTTGGACCAAATGAGCTCAAAGGTCTCTTTCAGCTTCAACAC
Source organism: Phocoena sinus (assembly GCF_008692025.1). Classification (NCBI taxonomy): domain Eukaryota; kingdom Metazoa; phylum Chordata; class Mammalia; order Artiodactyla; family Phocoenidae; genus Phocoena; species Phocoena sinus. The sequence goes on from NC_045771.1 coordinate 50,346,026, forward strand.
TGTGTTCCCACACCTTTTCTGTTTTCTCTCTCCTGCTTCACTCACACATTTCTCTGTAGCCAACACTGTTCTAAAAACTTTCGTCCTTTTCCTTGCCTCTCTTCTGTGCTTCAGGCATTGACCAGTGTTCCAGCAATTTCCGACTTCTGATGTTGGCAGCTTATTATATTTAGACCTTGGGGGAGACAGATAAATAAAACAGTTTGCTTGGTGGGTCAGAATCATGTACACTAAAATCTTCATATTAGTATATAATCAAGTACCAGAGAAAAGATCTGTGAAATTTAAATTTTTAATATTGGTTCCAAAAATGCAGCAGACTGTGATTATCACATCAAGCTTCCTTCTCCATGAAGCCACAGAAAGTTGCTTTCAAAGACAATGGCTACCAAGTTCTGCGTGGTTTGGAAACTGGCAGCTGGCCAGGGAAATGGCTCCCTCCCCACCATTTACAGAACTCAGGGTAACTGCGTATGTGTTACTACATAAATGAATCAATCCTCTATTGCCTGACCAGGCCTACTCCTTATTTACATCTTGAAAAAAAAAGAGAATAGAAAGAAAAAGCGAAATAGAGTATTAGTCAGGGAAGGTATTATCCTACCAAGCCATTTCAGCCACTGAGGATTTTTGTTTTTCCACAGACATGAAGGATGGTGGTATTTGGGGATAGATCAGAAAAGAATTATCCAAATATTTCTCAAATGTCCCCCTTATTTTTCAGATTATAAATGTAGTAGAGAGGTACCATACACGGAGATAACAGCCTTCTGACACTGTTGTCGCTAGATGAACCAGTTAGAATATTTTGTCTACAAGGAACAGGAAATCCATTTATATTTGGCTTTACTAATATCTTTATTTATTTAACATTAAAACCATAATTTTAACATAAAAACTCTGTGGGTTCAGAGGCTCAGATGTGTCATCAGGGGCACAGTTTTTCTCTATCTTTCTACTCTGATTTATTTTCTGAAGCCAGATGCCCTCAAGGTACCAAAATGGTTGCCATTGTTCCAGGCATCACACTGTGATGACAGTATATGGCAGAAAAAGGAATGTCACTTTCTGTCTTATATTCTATCTGAAGAGAGAGGAAGAGCCTCCCAGAAGCCTTGCCACTGACTCCCTCATTTTCGTTGGTCGTAACGGCATTATATGCACGCACCCTCCTAGATCCTTTACTAGGTAAGGGAATGAGACCACCATGATTGGCTTAGACCTGTGTTGTCTAGTAGAAATATGTAAGCCACATATATAATTTTAAATGCTCTAGCAGTCCTATTAAAAAAGAAACAGGTGCTATTAGTCCTAATAATATATTTTATTGACCCCAATATATCTAAAATATTATTTCAACATACAATTAATACAACAAATGAATAATGTTATATATTACACTTTTTTTAGGAAGAAGTTTTTGAAATCTAGCGTATATTTTACACTCACAGCACATCTCAATTTGGATTGGCCACATTTCGAGTGAGTTAAGAGCCACACGTGGCCCATGGCTACTGCATTGGACAGTGAGGGTCTAGATCCAACAAGATTTATTGTGTGGGTGCTGGGAAGGGGTCCAGCCTCCCCTGAAGTCAGAGCCCCTCAAAGGAGGGTGAACAAAGTTGGGGTTCTCTTAGCAAGGAGGACGAAGGGAAACGGCCACTGGAGTGGCAGCTAACCTCATCTCTCCAGACTGCATCTCTTCCCATGGCCTCTTGTTTGGAGAAAGGTACTCCCACCTACTTAGTCACCAAGAGAAATATGGAATCATTCTGGACTCCTGTCTTTCCCTCATTCCTTCGACACAACCACTCAGTGAGTTCTAGCAATTCGACCTCCTACATGTCTCTTGAACATGTCTTCTCCTCTCCATCCCCTTTGCCATGGCCATGATTCAGGACTCTCTATCAGAATCCCACCTGGATCTGATCATGTCACTGACTTCTGTAAGGCTCCTCAGTGGCCCCCAAGCTTTCAGGACACAGTTCAGACCCTGTAGCACAGCACATATCAGCACGTGTGGCCTTATTCTCACAAGTACTCTCCGCCCCAGCCCTGCAGTGCCAGAATTCTTGGAATGTCTTTGCTCTTTGATGCCTTCATCCTTTTTCACATATGATTCCCTGTCTTTAGATCACCTTCTCCCTTCTCCTTCTTCCTCCCCCTCTTCCAGGGTCCTCTTCTTGGGAGTCTTCCTTACCCCTCCCCATCCAGGTAGGATTAAGCACCACAAAGCCATGCTCATTTTCTGCTCTAGCACATGTCAAACTGAATTGTGCTCGCTGTGCCCTTTTTCCATTAGATGGTGAGCTCCTTGAATGCAGGGGCTGTGCTTTGATTTCTAGAACTCCACTGCATAGCACACAGTGCCCACCTGGCACACAGGGAATGCCTAGCAGGCCACCTGGCAAAGTAAAGCCTCCACGTCTATTGAATGGATGGATGGATGGATGAGTGGAGGAATTCTATTCTCCTTCCCAGTCTTTCCTCATCCATGATTGGAAAGCAGCGCTTTCCATCTTCCTCCTGCCTTTGGGAACCATATCAGTTTCTGAGGGCTGCCAAAACAAAGTACCACAAACTGAGCAGCTCAAACAACATAAATGTATTGTCTTACAGTGCTGGAGGTTAGAAGTCCAAAATCAAGGTGTCAGCATGGTTGGTTCCTTCTGAGGGCTGTGAGGGACAGTCTGTTCCGTGCCTCTTTCCTCACTTCTGGTAGCCTCAGGCATCCCTTGGCTTGTAGATGGCCACATTTCCCCAGTCTTCAATATAATTTTCCCTCTGTAGATGTCTGTGTGTCCAAAATTTCTCTTCTTATAAGAACACCAGGCAAATTGGATTAGGGCCCACCCTCATGACCTTATCTTAACCTGATCATCTGCAAAGATCTTATTTCTAAATAAAGTCACATTCACAGGTACTGGGGGTTAGGACTTCAACATCTTTTGGTGGGACACAATTTAACCCATAACGAGAGTCACAGGTGAAGGCAGGTGTATTTATTTTTTATTGCTGTGCAACAAATTACCACAAATTTAGCAACTTAAAACAATACATACTTTTATCTCGCAGTTTCCACGGGTCAGGAGTCCAGGCATGGCTTAGCTGGGCCCCCTGCTTGTTCTCACAGGCTCTAATAAAAGTGTTGGTGGATGTGTTCTCATTTGGGAGGCTCGGGGAAAGAATCTGCTGCAAGCTCATTTGGGTTGTTGTCACGATTCACTTCCTTGTGGCTGCAGGACTGAGGGCCCTGGCTTCTTACTGGCTGTCACCTGGAGGTTGTCTGCAGTTCCCTGCCCGTGGTCCTCTCTGTAGGCAGTTCACAATGGGGAAGTTTGCTTCTTCAAGGCTGGCCGGAGAGAGTCTCTCCGTGGCTCCAGATGGAGTTACTCCTCTCTTATGCTCTCTTTCTCACTCTCTCTCCTCTTTCCAGTCATGGGAGGGACATATTCTATTACCCTGTTCTATTGATCATAAGCAAGTCACAGGTGCCTCCCACCCTCAAGAGGAGGGGATTATATGGGGAAGTGACTAATTGAGGTCACCTTAGAGTGTGTCTGCCACAGTAGGTGTGTTTTGTGTGTTTCTTTCTTGGTCTCCCCAACTTGCCCATAGAAGCTTTACTCAGCTTTATTTCAGGCTTCAGATTCTAGAAAATCTAAGGAATAGGGGGAGGAAAGGGGTCATGTTCAAGAGAATCCAGTGGCCCCAAAGGAGAGCATAATTTTAAAAAATTAAACTCTCATTAAATTGATTTTAATTTAATATTAAATGATATGAAGTATTTAAATGCATTCAAATTGCATTTATTAAAAAGCATTATTTGATATTGAAATAACTATACAGACATAATAATGACAACAGCTGATATCGAGGGCTGACCATGTGCCAAGCACTATTCCAACACAACTTAGCATATGGTACTCATTTCATCCCCAGAATCGACCTGTTATTCCCATTTTACAGATGATGATACCGACATATAGAGGGGCCGGTGGAATGCCCTAAAGTCACACTGCTGTAGCAGCTAGTAGACATGAGGTTCAAACTTCTGATTCCTAAAGGCTGCTTGATGGCACAGCCCACATACTTAACTGTTAAGCTTGATTGGTTGCCCCTGGAATGGTGTTTCTCAAAGGGGTGATGTGAACCTGCCAGCACTTGCCACTGTGATTCTCTTTTCCTTAATCTATGACTGATCTATTCTTCATGAATGATGCCCTCATTCAGTCAAACTATAGAAAAAAGTATAAACAACTTAAAAGGCAAAAGGGCCTAGTTTGTATTTAGATATTTGTCAGCTGGTCTTAGAGAGATTCAAATGGTTCTCTACAGTGAGACATCTTTAGTTTTAACTTTATCCAACGTCAACTTTCCTGCCTTGTTTTGCCTCTGTCCACTCAAATTTGGAAATATTTAAGAGTACTGTCAGTCATACCACTCAGGAGTCTAAATCTCTGTGAACATATAAGAATATTTTATTTCATTTTAGAAAAATGAAGACAAGAAGCAAACATTGGAAGGCATAATTTCTACAAGGATGTTTGTGACACTGGAATTTTTTGAGAGCAATTTGTATTTATGAAGTATGTATAATGGTCACATAGGTGGCTGAAGATTCATTGATACCCAGAAGATAAACCACAGGAAGAGAGGTCAGGAACATCTCTGTGCGGGCCAACTTTCCCCAGGCCCTGGGTGTCTTACCTGGAAATTTGTGCTTTGACTCAGATCCTAGTTCTGAGTGTGAAATCTCACAATAAAAGAAATTAATCATTAAAATTCTATGTGAAGTTCTAGTCTTTTTTAAAAATTATTATTATTTATTTATTTATTTTTGGCTGTGTTGGGTCTTCATTTCTGTGCGAGGGCTTTCTCTAGTTGTGGCAAGTGGGGGCCACTCTTCATCGTGGTGTGCGGGCCTCTCACTATCGTGGCCTCTCTTGTTGCGGAGCACAGGCTACAGACGCGCAGGCTCAGTAGTTGTGGCTCACGGGCCTAGTTGCTCCACGGCATGTGGGATCTTCCTGGATCAGGGATCGAACCCGTGCCTCCTGCATTGGCAGGTGGATTCTTCACCACTGTGTCACCAGGGAAGCCCGAGTCTATTAACTTCTTACATATTGTGGCTACAGTGATATAATTCAGGATCTTCTTAAGAATGTGAAACTTTTGCAAGAAAAAAATTTTTTTTCTGTATCTAGTGACTGGGAACTTTCTATTTTCAATCTGATGGGGTGTCATTTGAGGTGCTATGAGCTTTACATACTCATTTACACATCCCCTGACAATTAAAACGGAAAATGTAGAGGAATTAATCAAAACACAAGGTTGATTTTTTTTTTCTTCTTCTGAATGTCAGCTTTGAAAAACTCTTACTGCTAAAGGCCAGAATAAATGTTAATGATTCAAAAGAAGGAAGAAAGAGTTGACACATTCATTAATTAGGTTGTATTTGTAACTCTACTGTGAAAAACACTTGTTAGCTTGAGTGATATCCTTAACTTGTCACAATTTTTTCTCTCAAAATGCAAACATCTTTTTCTTTTTGCTAATTTTGAGAAGTGATATAGTACACTCTTTCTCAATCCTCCCAGAGTTTCAGAATCACCTTGAGAAGTAGTAAACCTAGTAGTAGATTACTAGTCCCAGAGTTTCTGATTTAGTAGGTCTGTAGTGGGACCTGAGGTTCTGGATTTCTAATAATACAGAATGATAAAGCTCCAAATGATACAAAAGAACATAAAGGAGGAGGTTATGGATCACTTAGAATACTATCCCTAAAGACAAACGTTGTTAACTGTTAGGTGTACGTACTTTTGATACACTCCTGGGGCAGACACTGCCAGGTACCTGGTCTGTACCATTGACTGCATTCAAAACAACAACAGTGTCCAACTGAAAATCAAATCACACAGCCTCCCTTGCAGCTAATCATGTCACAACAGTAATGGACACAATTTTGGCAGTGAAGTATAAGCAGAAGTGTACATGGGGAGGACCTTCTGGAAACACTGTCATCTTCCTGGTTAGAAAAAGAAAGATTCAGCTGGTCTATGCTTTTTGTACTTTGCCTTTCCTTCTTCACGCTGCCTGGAGCTTAGATGTGAAGCCTGGAAGGACAGCTGTCATCTTGTGACCTTACATGGAGGATGATGGTCTGGGGAGATGGAAGGTGGTTGGTTCTCTGAGCAGTTGCACCAGCTCTGTACTGCCTACCCTTTGCATGTGAGAAAAATACTTTCCACGTCAATTCAACGATACTTTCTACATTTGTTTTAATGTCTACATAGTACTTCACTGTTTGGATTTACTATAATTGAATTTTTTAAACCAATCCTTCATTGATAGATATTCAAGTTCTAATTTTTCCTTGTACATATGAAAAAGAACACAATTCCTGAGGTTTGTTCTGGGAAGAGGAAGACTTGATCATTTTCTGCCCCTTCTGCTCACAAAGATTGTCTGAGGTGTGTTCCCTTCCTGTCCCAGGATGATCAACTACAGGAACAGGGAAATATGCACCTGCAGTATATGGTCTTGCTTTTTTGGCATGAATAAGGAAATCCCAATAATTGATTATATCTAAAAATTGTGATATACCTGAATTAGGGGAGATGGGGAGTGGGGAGAGAGGGTAAAATTCTGGGTCATTTTAAGAACAGTGTGTGTGTCCCTTGTAAATTCAGTCCAGACAAGTTTAGTCCCTTTTCACAATCTGGCATAAAGAGGTCAGAAGGATAGGCCTCCTGGCAACATCCAATCTTATCTCTCACAGGAGCAAATACTTGTACAAGAAGACACACATCCATCCCCAAAACCAATTTTCAGAGATAGTTTAGTCTAAACCCATATAGAAAGGAATTATAATTTAAAAATTCTCCAATAACATGATATTACTTAAAATGAATCCAATTTCCCTCCCTAAACACACCACTTAATCGAACAGCATTCAGAGTTAATGGCAACCTCACAGGATGTTGTTTTAAAACAATGAGTGGGTATTGTTTTACATTTGGATAAAGGGATCATTTTGGTAATTTTTACCCAAACAAAGGAAGCAGGCTACAAAGGCAAATTGATCTTTTCTTCAGAGAAAAGTTTTGTCAGCAGTTAAATAGATAAAATGAAATTTCTTCAGTTTCAAAACATTTTAAGCCCCACTGGGCACCCCAGTAAACTTAAAACCTTTTCTTTTTCACTTTGGCTTCTATGAACTCAAACCAAACTTGCATCCCACTTTTGAATAATCATATGAGACTTTGTGACACAAGATTCTGTAGACTAATTAGCCCTTAACTACATGTAAGGAAAAATTTTGAGACTTTCAAATGGGCAAAAGCGATTACTGGATACCCTTTCAAAGGAACACTAAAACCTCTGGGATTATCTGATCCTATAGGAATATATATCCCTGTTTATCTTTGACTAGGCTTATTTTACAACTCCTTAAAAATTTATAGAAAACTGATAGGAATGTGAATAATTCTTGTCCATAAAAATATAAATAGTTTGTCTGTAGAATGTAATTGATTCTTGCTCTATGGAGAGACCACTTTTTGCAAATTCATTTCAACAGTTTTTATTGCATTTGTAGTTTGTAGTTCTTTGACTTCTCCTTTGAACCAGCTGTAATATCTTACGGTTCCCTCATTTAATTAATCTTTGACATGTGATATTTTATATTTTTATAGGAGTCATGATTTTACCTTTTTTGGAAAATCATTTTTTAAGCTACATCAAACTACACAAAGTTTCTTTTCACTTATTTTTATTTCATTTCAAAAATAAAATGTACTTTCTAAATTATAAAAGTAATACATATTATTTATTTAAAAATTGGATAATATAGAAAAGAATCCCGAAAGAAATTAGAATCATCCGTAATCATACTAGCCACATATAACTGCTACTAATATTTCAATTATTTCCCTCTATTCTTTCTTTTTTTAAGTTAAAATTTAATTTTTATCAAATTAACAGATATATGTGATTTTTAAAAGTCAAATAGTACTAAATGAAAAACTAGAAATTTCCTGTTTTATCTTTCCCCAGCCCACCAGTCCCACTTCTCAGAGGAAATCATCTTCAGCTCTTTTAGCTGCATCCTCAGGTGTATCTCCATGTTTAGAAATAACTTGCTCTGCTTGCTATTTCTTTAATTGTCAGTTTTATATATGAACTATTGACTTTAACATCTTGGTAATTGAGGACTGAGCTCTCTCTCTCCACTCTAGTCTTACCCCTTCCCTTCTCCCTATTTCCCTAAGTCAGTAATATCACAATTTTTAGTTAGCATTTACATCATTCTGCCTATACAAATCTTATTTGCAAGCAATGACTATGACTATGTCCCCTTTCTTGTATGAATGACTATGACTTGTCCCCTTTTTTTTTCCTGGAGTTGAAAGCTGCTTATTCTTTTGAATCTGCCTGATTTTCTGTTTTTACATTCCCTCCCTTCAATGAAAAATTAATCAGTAGTCAATCTAAGAAAGAAACAGAAAATTTCATTTGAGCCAACTTGAGGATTATAACCCGGGAGACAGTCTTTCAGAAAGCTCTGAGGACTGTTCCACCTGTTTGAGGTCAAGGCACAGTTATATAAGTTTTTGAGACAAAGGGTTATACATCAAAGTAACATATTGACAGTTTACATAGTCCAACAAGGCAAGTAGTGGATTATTCTGACCCCTTACAGGATTGAGAAAGGAATGTTATCTCCTAAGGAGTTACCTTGCTGGCGCCAGGAGAAAATTGTGTGTGTGTGTGTGTGTGTGTGTGTGTGTGTGTGTATGAATTCCTGTGTCTTCTAAGGGGATCTAGTTAATGTGTAATGCAGAGGAGGGGGTTAGTGGCTCAAATGGGCAGAGAGAGATTTTATGTTTAAAAATTATTTTGTCCTGCCTAAAAAAATTTTTATTTCATCAACCACTCCCCTGAATGCTCTGTCTCTACTGCATGCTTATCAATAATATTTTCTATATACTCAATTATATCAATTCAATTTTTTCCCCTTGGGGTCTGTCTTCTAGAGCCCATATATATGGAAGGATTCTTGTTATCCCTATTTTAGAGATGGAGAATGGAGGCAAAAGAGGTCAAGTAACTTACCCAAAGTCACACAATTAATAAGTTGGGTTACATGTCCAGGTAGCAGTCTCCAGAGTTTATACTCTTAACTACACTACATTACCTGCAGTGTCATTCTCTGTCATTCTCTCAATATTTTCTATGTGGCCTGTATTGTCTTTCTGGGAAAATTTAGGTCTCCTCTTTAGTTCTGGAGGTCTCAAACCACAGAATGATGAGCCTTGGTTGTGAGTATTTCATTTGTCGTGCTAGGTTTTCAGTGGATCATTATTACCTGGAGACATGTTTCCTTCAGTTCCAGAAAAATTTCCTTCATAATTATTATTACTGTTATTATTGCTATTTGATAATTTTCTTTCCTCCATTTCTCTTATACTATTTGGCAACTCTTATTATGCAGATGTTAGAATTCCAAATTGATCCTTTTCTTTTCTCACCTCTTTATTTCCTTATCTCTTCTTTCCTACTTTCTAACTCTTCAACACTTTGTTCTACTTTCTAAAAGATTTTCTTGTCTTTATCTTCTAATGTTTTGAATGAGTTTTAATTTGTTATATTTTTAATTGCCAAGAAGCCTTACTTATTCTCCAGTTGTTTTCTTTCTATCAAATTTTGTTCTTAATCTCCCTGAGGATATTAATTACTGATTTTTAAAAAATGTTTTTTGGTTCCTTTCATTTTCTCTGTTTCCTCCTGGTGCCTTTGTTTATTCATGTCGTGTCCAGCTTTCATAGGCTTTCTTCTAGTGTCTGATTGTCCTTTCATATTTAAGAATGAGATGTTAAAAGTTCACTTAAGTTCTATAAACATGGGCAAGATTGGTGACTGGTAGGAATCACTACAGTATAACCAGATATGAAGACAATCTTTTGTTGGGGAAACTTAAATATCATCACAAGATATTCCCCTGATGCTGTTTGGGTCTCCAAGTGTAGAATCTTCCAGCCTCCTGTCTTTGTATTTATATTTCCAGTTGCAGGTGTTCTAAGATCTGGGTAGGGGAAGGGGACTGATAGTTCACAGGGTCTATGGGCTTTCACTAATTTCCCTGGTTTTAGCTCTGTGCCTATCCCCTATCCCAGCCTTCTGATAAGCCTGGTGTCCTCTGAGTTGGGCTTTTCCATCTTGATCTCTCCCAAACTAAATCTCCTGGTTCTTTTAGGAGGCTGCTTGGGAAACATGGTCATCTGGCTGTGTGGGGTGGGGAAGAGGCCCAGTGCCTCTGAATCCAGACTGTAAACCCACGTCTGTGTCGAGCATCTCGCCTGACCCCTGTCTTCCCCGGCATCTGGCACCTCCCAGTACAGGGTCTCTGGAATGCTGTGGAGTGATAAAATGCCTCACATTTTATTGGCCTTGAGTTGTAACTTCATTCTTTTCTGCCAGGTCAGTTCCCTCTCCTCTCTCTGCTATCTACCCTCCATCTCCTATCTACTGTTGTCTTCCCTGGAGCTTCTTTCTGCACATGGATAAATAACTTTTTATTTTCACTTAATTAAGTTACTGAGGTTTTAGGAGGATGAATAGATAACTGTGTGTGTTCCGTCTGCTGACAATTCCCCCATGCTTTCTTCGTTTCCCTTTTTGTTATGGGTTGAATTGTATCCCCTCAAAATTCGTGTGTTGAAGTCCTAACCCTCAGTACCTCTGAATGTGATCTTATTTGGAAATAAGGTCATTGCAGATGTAATCAGTTAAGATGAAGTCATATTAGAGTAAGGTGGGTCCCTAATCCAATATGATTGATGTCCTTATATAAAAGGGGAAATTTGGAAACAGACATGCACACCAGAAGAATGCCATGTGAAGATGGAATTATGCTGTCAAAAGCAAAGGGGCTACCAGAAGTAAGGAGAGAAGCCTGGAACAGACACTTCCCAAGCTCCTTCAGAAGGAACCAACCTTGCCAAAACCTGATCTCGTACTTCTAGCCTCTGGAGCTGAGAGACAAGAAATTTCTGTTATTTAAGCCACCTAACTGGTGGTACTTTGTTATGGCAGCCCCCAGAAACTAGAACACTTTAAATATCTTATTTGATGTATGTATCTTATAGGTCACCACAAATCTTTTGTGGAAGGTGGGGAAAAAATAAATTAAAAAAAGATTGAGGCTTTGATTACATTCACCAGCAGTTTCTGTTCCTAGCTGGAGAGTGTGCCAGGTAGTGTGTCAACTGTTTCATAGGTTAGCACGGTTCCTGGAACAAACTGTGTTCAATATATTTTAATTGTCATTGGTGGTAGTATTGTTATTATAATTAATGTATTTGGTAGTTTTCAATTTCTTTCAAAATTTAATTTAGAGAATTGTTATAACTTCTCTGAAGGGACTATTTCATTCAACAAATATTTGAGTCTCTGGGACAAGCAGGCACTGGGCTAGATTCTTGACTATGGGAAAGGGAACTTGGGACAAATACAAATCGGGTGTGGTTCTTTCTCTTAAAAGGCTAATAAATAGCATTATTTTCTTGTTGGTTTTGTTAAGGGCCTCACCCTCATCCTGGGCTGGGTGAGAGGTTTTAGGGAGACAATACAAATCAGAAAACGATTGCATGTTGCCATTTTCTCTGCTAAAGCACCCCTCAAAAGGAGAAGGTCTGGTACACTTAGACATAGAAGGTCACACTAAAAATTGCTACATTAGAGCTGCTGTATGGTACCTAACAACTGTACACATTGGTTATTGGTGATTTCTTAATGCATCTTTGAAACCAGCTCAGTGGTTGGGACACTTCCACAGGCAGTAATACTGGAAGCACAGGCTCTTTAAGGCAATTTTTAGGGGCAGCCTTACTAAGGCTTACTGCAGTGGTGACCACCCTCTCCCCACTCAGTGGGTCTCCCCTCTGGATGGCAGCCCCCGCCCCTCTGTGAGCTGTGGGATTAGCCAGGCAGAATTTGGGTGGCAGGAACGTGTTGTGTGCCAGATGCGCTCCAGTCCTTTGCTGGGCAGCTGAGGCCATTTGCATAGGCCTGTGCTATTTATGACTGCATATTTGCTCCAAAGAACCATCTCATTTTCTGACTGCAGCTGCCCACACTGGTCTGGCTGCCGCTGGGGTTTTCCAGCAGGCCAGCACGCTGCCACGTCACTTCAGAGCGTTGGTCATGTGTCCTCTGCGGTTCTTCTGCTCTCCCAGTGTACCCAGGTTGCACCCTCGGCCCATTCATTCGTTTAACCACTATACGATGATCACCTACTGTGTGCTAGACACTGTTCGAAGCCCCGGAACTACTAAGACAAATGAGGTGCAATTCCTCCCCGAGTAGCTTGCAGCCTGCTGGCGGCGGGGAGAGGGGGGCAGGGTTTGGGGAGAGTGGAGAGTGGTAGACGGTTTATTGTGCAGTTTCTTGGCCGCAGGTGTTAGTCTCTACTATCTCTTTCCTCCGCTTTAGAGCCAGATCCTTTGCGGAAACCTGCCACCCTGAGAGCTTCTTTTTGTCTTTCCATTCATTGTCAGACTTTACAATGTGATGACACCTAGTCATTAAACACAGTGTGGCTCCAGCCTAGACTAGGGCCATCCTGGTAAGATCATGAGTCACTCACCTGCTCTCCTCCCCCACCAAGGAGTCCAGTGCCTTTCCCCGGGTTTCACTTATCTTTTGACTGCAGGTATGTGGTGTTTGACCCAGTAAAACGCCTGTTTTTCTCCATAGATGGTGCCTGCTCTGCCCTGGAAGCCTTGATTTCATACTGATTTTCCTTCTTTCTGAAGAAGAACCCAGTCATTTCCAGGTCAACATGGTCTCTCCCCTCTCATGATCATTCATTTGGCAGGTGTCCTGGTTTCTCTTGTGGCATCCTTCATATTGATGTCTTGTAGTGTTATTTTTGTTGTATCTTAATTTCGCTTTCTATGTAGATCATGCGTGATCCTTGTTCTCAGAGCTAATAACATTTGCAACCCCTTCTTGTTGAATCTACTAGGACTGGGATTAGATTTTTTCCTTTTCTTTTTAGTTAATTGGGTAGTGTGTCGGGCCTGGCTTGTGAATCCTCAGATCCATTCCTTGCCCTTCCCTGCTCTGCATCACAGGAGGCTGATCTCTGCAAGCTGAATTTCCTAGGATCCTGTGTCAGCTGGTTTCTGGCTGGGTTAGGTCAATGGAAGGCATCATGGTGGGAGAAAGGGAGAAGCCACGGTATTTCTTCTGTCCTTCCCTGAATCCATAGATTCTTCTCTGATGGCAGCTACAGCAGCTCCTCCATGGCTCCAGTCCTCAATGGACAGGCCCACTGTGGTTCCAGCTCCCACACGGTGATCTGGCTTCTGGCTTCTGCTAACACCACCTCCTCTTTTTGACCCTCCATTCCAGGGATAGTAGTAACTTCCTTCTGCTCCTAATTTCTGAGTTGCCTCACTACCTCTTAGTAGCTACTCAGCATTTTTGTTTCTTGAGAAGTCAGAATACTCCGAGTGCTTTCTGTTTCTTGGTTGGACCATGGCTGGTATGGTTATTCCTTCCTCTTTCTTTTCCTCCCTTCCTTCCTTCTTTCCATCTTTCCTTCTTTCACTCCTTCCTGCCTTCCCTTCTGGAAGTGGTAGAAATCATCAGGAGATTGTTCTGGAGTCTTGTGCCACAAATTGTCTTCCCAAGTCTGACTACTACTCTTTGAATCCTCCATCCTTCTTTGTCTCTCCCAACACCATCAGCAAAACATGAAGGAAACAGATGTCTATGGGTTGTTCCGGGAACCTATCATTTTTATATTGCCTAGATGAGCACCTATACTTGACACTCTGTAATCCAAATATACAGTTGAAATTTTTGGACACAATCCATTTGTAAATGACCAACTTGCTGGGATAACAACAATCACAAGTCTGCTTTTTGGAGAACTGTTGATTATTAAAATTGGAGAGATTGTTGTGCTCTTCCTGGCTGGGTTCATTTCACCCGGGACTGACATTAAAGGAAGTGTATTGTTCACAGTACAGATACAAGCTCTTCACTGCATCTATCTGTTGGGGATGAACTAGAGCATTAAAGTCAACAAAAAGACAATATTATTTCTTTAAAGGTAACTATCCTTTTGGAAATGGTACTTAATTTTTTTTTTTTTTTTGCGGTACGCGGGCCTCTCACTGTTGTGGCCTCTCCCGTTGCGGAGCACAGGCTCCGGACGCGCAGGCTCAGCGGCCATGGCTCACGGGCCCGGCCGCTCTGCGGCATGTGGGATCTTCCCGGACCAGGACACGAACCCGTGTCCCCTGCATCGGCAGGCGGACTCTCAACCACTGCGCCACCAGGGAAGACCCTTAGTTTTTTTTTAATGTCACTGAATTGCTACTGTCATCAGTAGCGGATCTGACCTCTGGGACCTCCTCTCCTCCGTACTAGTAGTCATTCCTGTGAAATGCCACCTCCTTGATTGTATTGAGTTGTGATGAGTTACATTGCATCACTCAAAGAGTAGGTGAGAAATGAAACAAACATTACAGATACCATACTTTTATTCAGGTAGAAGAGTTGGTATTATGTTTTCTTCTGAGTATTGATTATTCTCCATCTCATGGCAATTTCTACGTCTGTCTTTGAAAAGAAATAAAGCAACATAATGAGAGGGAAATGATAAGTTGTAAACGTTGATCCCTTCGTAGACATTGGGATGGATTACATTCTGACATATTTGTCATAAATACGGATATGGAAGACTGCCCATTGCAAGAGTCACCCATGTGTCTGCCAAAACAAATGTAAGCGCTATTTAAGATGTCTGTCTTTAGAAAGTACAGAAACATACCAGTTTTTAAAAATTGAGTTTTAAAGATTATAATCAAACCCTCTGATTTATTCTTCCTATCCCGCCAAAAGGGAATCATTTCTTACACAGTTGTCCTAGCATTTAGGGCTTGGAAGAGACATGACATTTACTGTGCTATGCTGAGGTAAGACCAATGGGAGAGGGTATAATGTTGCCTAGGGGTTTTATTAAAGAAATTGCATAGCTTGGAAAGTGAGCCAGAAACCCACACTCCAAGGTAATTTCATAATGATCACAGCAGGAATTTTTGTGGTAATTTTGCATAGATAACTTTCATACCTAATTTTCAGTGCTTCTGCACATGTGGTCCACATGTTTATCCCAAAGTGTTTTTTTGCCTCCAGCTGGAACATGCTCAGAAGGGACTTGTGACATTTTCACATTCACAAGCTAAAAGGACCTGTATCTATTCCTCAGTGTCCCTTTACTTCTGTGTCATTTTCTGTTCTGTTGCCATTTCACAGGAATAGGTTGAAAGGTGCCCTTAAGGTGATCTTCATGGCTCCCAGTCAAGTGCAGAAAGCCAATGTAAAGACAGAGGGCAATTGTTGAAGAAGGTCATTGCTGCTTTCATCAGCTGACACATGAACCAAGGAACAGGTACCATATCAATGAAAAAAAAAGCCACGGGCAAAATCAGCCCGCTGCATCTTCAGTTCCGTATCCTGGGCAGGCTGGAGACCAGTCTTCCTTCTAATGAGAGAGACGGAGATAGTATTTACTTTGGCTGGAGTAGGCTTTTTAAAAACAAAAAAACAAAAAAAACAAAACGAAAGAAACCCAGGATAAAAATAGGTGGAACAGGAAGGCACGCATGCCTTATTGAAGGAAAGTATGCTGGTTGATGAAATTTAGGGCTTTGTTTTTAAAGACTAACTTATCTTAATGGAAATACTACTCTTAGAGAGGTAATGAGGTCAGAGTCAACTGCAGTTACTGTGCATGCAGCCCTTGAGGGCAAACCATCCAATAATGACGGGCTGTGAGGTTGCTGAGCTTTGCTGAGCCTGTTCTAGACTCGTACTATTACCAGATGTCTCTAGATCCCAGCTGCAGCCCACCCTCTTACTCATACCTCCATAGAGTCCCCTAGTGTAACTGAGATCACAGAAATGCCCACTGGCACTTCTTTGACCAAGCAGGCTTCACTAAAGATCTTTGGAAGGACTGGTTGCTCGGGGTTTTTTCTATTGCATTATAGATTTCAGTGAGAGGAAGTGTACATGAGCCAGCAAATTGGAGCCAAGCAGCAGATGTAATTTAAAACATTCGTAAAACAAACAAACCCACTACACACACACACACACACCCCACACACACACAGATGTGTGTGTTTAAATATGTAGAAAGACTTAGCCCTCTAGACAACTGGAGTTTGCGACTGAAAAATGATATGTGTGTGAGGATTTGGGGGGTGACATTCTATTTAGTTCTTCTTTGAGTGACTTTAATTTTCCACTGTTCAAAAAGAAGATCTATGTGTTTTGTAATAGCACGCACCCTTCACAGTACTAGCACAGCACTTGCTCATCCTTTTGCAAGAAGAGTGTTTATCATTAATAATTAGCTAAGTTAGATGATTTCGCTACCTGGGTTTCGGCCCTGGTTCTGCCAGCAGGCAGTGGCTCTGTAAGCTTG
Source organism: Phocoena sinus (assembly GCF_008692025.1). NCBI lineage: Eukaryota > Metazoa > Chordata > Mammalia > Artiodactyla > Phocoenidae > Phocoena > Phocoena sinus. The sequence continues at coordinate 50,362,533 of NC_045771.1, forward strand.
TCCAGATTGCTTAACCTTTCTTGACCTTGATTTCCTGCTCTACAACGTAGGGGATTAAAGTAGATCGGTGATTCTCAAACTGTTGGCCCCAGCCCATTAGTGAATCATGAAATCAATCTAGCGAGTTGTGATCAGCATTAAAAAAAAAAAATATATATATATATATATATAATAGCATAGAAAATATTAGGGTGCATTGCATGCCATATGACTAAACATTGTTTCCAAAAGCTTTTTAGTTAAACCTATGTTTATATAGTTATGTGTGTACACATAAACTATAGTTTATATAAACTATATAAACCTATGTTTATATAGTTATGTGTGTACAACGTTGCAATGAGAGGTGCAACGCTTCGCCTCTTACTATAAGGTGAAATCGAAGAAGTTTGAAAACACTGAGATAGATTATCTCTAGGGTTAAAACCTAAGATTCCCTGAAACAGGCGCTCGTGGTCATACTAGTATGCATACCAGTATATATCAAAGTGCTTCAAGCTTGGTTGAGAAAATGGGACTAGAAGAGCTTGTGCAGCTCTCCCTTTGGTCGGCGTAAGCCTTTAGCCTACCAAGAAGAGGACTCTCCAGCAAGAGTACACGTTGGCAGCTATCACCATTACTGGCCAAGATCAGGGAGAAAAGCAAGTAGTACTCCAAGGCATCCAGACCATGTTGTCAGGATATTGTTGAGATCCCAGTAGGAAATGCCTCTCAGCCCCTTCTCATGCCTCTCTTCCTTCCCTCTCCGCTTTCCGAAGAACGTGCGGGAGGGAGAATAGATCAAGGGTATTTTTAGACAGTCTCGGGCACAAGAGAAAAGCACCGTTCCATTTTTCCCTCTTGTTTTCGTGGAACGCCCAAGATAGAAGACCAGGTCCAAAACAGTGCGAGGTCACTGAATAGCTGACAACCAGCAGGGCACACACTTGAAAATCATGTCTTGTCTCTAAAAAAAATCTCTCTCATGCAAAATGTTGACCAGGTTCCATTTATTCTGGAAGACATTCTGTCTTTACAGGAAAACTTTCACTATTGTTAACAAGATAGTGTTATATCTCGCAATTGAACTAAGCAATGAAAAATGTTGTTGACGGATCCCTCTCCTATTTTGTGGTGGAAGTGTGGGCACAGGAATAGGGAAGATGAGTGTCCTCTCTACCCTAATTTTTCTCCGGAACTTTATAAAAATACATAGTTGGTGTTATCCCATCTTTCTCTGACTCTCCCAGAGGAATGGGTGTCTTTTTCTAATTCATACAAAGGTGCCCTATGGGCTAGCAGTGATCCTGGATGTAAATTATTGATCTTAAAACACTGTGATAGGTACCCTAGAGAGATTTGTGAAAGTGTTACTGAAGCATAAAGGAGAAAGCAACTGAATGGTGCCTGGTAATTCGAAAGAAAGTTGGAATTCCAGGCGAGAAGAGCAGAACACTGGAGCAGCTGTGTTCTGCCTCTTGTGGAAGGCTTTCCTCCACTGGTTGGAGTGTTGATGTCATTGAATCTTGCAATCAAAATCCCATCAGTGGGTAGAAGTAAGCCTGAGGATCAGTGCCAGCTACAATAGTGCAACCCATACTTAATATGCAAAATTGAACCCAGAGCAGAGTTATCCCTGCTGTATAGGTTAGTAAATTTGAATGGAGCTACATTTATAATGCCCTTATCAGCTTTTGATTTAACAAGAGATTCCTTGATCCTGAGTAAATCAAACACTTTAGTGTGGCATTGACAGTGTATGGAGAAATAAAACTATAAGAGGTGAATCATTCTGGAAGCTTAAATGAGGTTGTAACATATTCTTCTTCCTTTCCCTCTTCTTTCATTTTTTTAGAGAAACAAGCTTTCTGACTAGTTCTGAACCTTTTAGAAAGTACCGTATGATTCTGTAGCCAATAGTTTAAAGGATATTGCTTAAAAAGTCACATGTACTCTTCATATGATCTTTGGTGAAAGTGACTTTTCTCCAGAAAGATAATCAAATTACTTTAAGAGGTATATCTGGTTGTTGGTGGTTGAGATATTCAAAGAAAGAAAAACTCATTGTTTGATGATATTACTCCATACTCCAATGCTTCACATATTTGTCTAAAGATTATTTCTTTAAAAAATAAAAAAATCCCGCAAAGAATATCAGGCTACACTACATGTCTGAAAGCAAAAGTCCCTTTTTTCCCTACTTTATTGAGGGATGGGTCCAGAGCGTCCTTGACAGTTTTAACACCCATTGGGTAATTCTATAACCCTTTGCCAGATATTCATCACACTGTTACATGAAAAAGTACTGGAAAAGTTGTTTTATATAAGTTTGTTCTTCACTCTCTTCATTTATATCATCCAATCTAGGCACATTTATTCATTCATTCAACAGACATTCATAGATTGCCTACAATACGTGTGTATTGGCCTCTGGGGACACAGCAGTAAAAGAAAAGTCCCCACCCCCAGGCGGCTTACAGTTTTGGGAGAGTGGGGAGAAAAAACATTGAGTAAACATATATTGTTAGATGATCAGAAGAAAGGTAAGAGAGGTGGGGAGCCCAAGTGTGGAGGTGGGTATGTTATTTCATAGAGTTCCAGGCATTCTTCCAGAAGGGTGGCTATATCATTTTATCACTAAAGGAGAAGAAAAGCTCTTTGGAGCAAAGAGAAATAGAGGAGAGGAAAGTTATAAAGGCCAGGAAAAGGGCACTTGTCCAGACCTCTTAGCCCCAACGGAAATCTGAACAGGAAATGAGGTATCCAGTAGCCTGAAAATCAGGGGAGAGGGTTCTAAGACCTTAGAATTGGCCTCTCCTTTTACATGTCTTTGCTCTATGGCTTTCCTGAGTCCTTGGGGTTTCTGAGGTCTCCCAGAAAGAAGGGCTTCTAGAAAAACAGTCTCTCTTATGTTAGAGCAGGAGGAACTGAATTGAGGGGAGGGAACAAAACAAGGGTAACCAACTGGGGTGCCCGGTAGGGGTCACCATGCTTTGTAGGATTGCAAGCAACTGAAGATAAGACTCTGCAAGATACCCCAGCTCAGAGAACTGATCCCCCAAATCTCTCTTCCCTTGAAAAGAAAACTCCTGAGAACCTGGAGAAAAAGAAGAACAATTCTATTAGACATGTACTGTATTTCCACAGACACAAAATTGAGAGATTTAAAGAGAGGTTGAGGGTACTTGTATGTGTGGTTTTGGTCAGGGTGGGAGGTTGATCTTCAAAAGGTGCCGTTAAGGGGGCTTATATTAGGAAGCACATGGTAGATTCCACTTTATAAGATCAGCATCTGAGGGGTAACATCCATACTGATTATGAAGTTTAAAGACTAGAGGCTGAGTTTTTTCTGACTATGGTGTTAGAAAAGTTAAATCGTTTGAGATTTGTAACAGAATTTCCCAGTGATTTGTAAATGCAAGATAACACCTGACGCCATTTGATCAAAGTTGTTTGAATTTAGGGGGAACATTTGCCCTTCAATTTGGCTCTACTTTCAGACCTTGGAAGCGAGGATTCTTTGTGTGCAAATAGAAAGTTAAGTGATTCACAGTCTAGTCCAGCTTCTCTACTTCTTCTACCTTGGAAATAATTATCTCTACTGAATATTTAGTTCAGAGCACTTCATTTTGCAAAGACTCTTTAGGAACGATCTTTCCCACTAATAGGTCTGTTTCAGGAGAGTCAGCAAGCAACAAGCAGGTCTGAGCTGCTTTCAGGAATAAATCGTCTCTTACAATCTCCTGTTCAATTTAACTAAGCAAACATATGGAATAAGAGACTTGCTGGGCAGGATTTTGAGTTGTGTTTCAATCTACTTTAAATTCCCCTTCTCCTTGAACTGCGATTCTTGTGTATATATGAACTCCTCGCTGGAAATTTGGCGGTGGCTGCAAAGTCTGGGCTGCACGCGACACACTTTACTCATGCTGTCTGAGTCACTTGTTCACTGCCGTTACGTAAGCTGTACAAATGACGGCCACCCTTGGGGGCTTAGCTTTGGTGCTTGACCCTCTGTGGAAGCAGCCCTGGTCAGCAAGAAGGTTCCCGGGTGGGCAGATCTCTTTGGCTTTATGAGGGACACTGACATCAGCTCCTCTTTTCCCTCTGATTGGTGACATCATCTCTAATGTGACACAGACCTAACTATTAAAATTTCCTAACTTCTTGGTTGAAAGTAGCTAAAAATGACTTCTTACCATGGAGAAAGAATTCTCTATGAAACACTGTATCAGACATCAACTAGTGGATAAAGTTTATCTAATTTTCTTGTTTCTCTTTCTTCCCCTTCATTTTTGATCTACTGTACTGAGCTTTCCCTCAAGTTTATAAACCTGATTTGAATGGAATTTGTGCTTCTGATTTGACCTCAGGATCAGATTGCCTGGATAATATTCCTTCCATAAATAACCTGTAGACAGGGCTTTATGTCTCTTTCTCTTGCTCTCTCTACACATATTCTACAATATGCTAATATATATGTATATTACAGATACATATATGTACAATATATGTATTGGGTTGGCCAAAAAGTTCATTTGAGTTTTTCCCTAAGAGCTTATGGAAAAACCCGAATGAACTTTTTGGCCAAGCCAATACATGTGTATATACACAATATAGTATAATATTTACGTACATATACATATATTCTGGTTTACATTCTGTACAACATTGTTTGTAACCAAACAATAGTCCCGTACACGTTTTCTAATGCCTACTTTAATGTCTTTAACAGTGGTGTACTTGAATTTTAACATTAGTCAATCTCTGTGTATTTTAATTAAATACCTTAAAATAGGTTGAAACCATAATTAATTGCCATTTTTGTAGGTCAAAAAGGGTCAAATACTGGCAATTTGATATGGAAAAACCTAGTATAATATCTACTCATTCCACAAATACCCAAGTGCCTAAAGTGTGCATTCCGCCAGTTGCCATGGGAGATGGAAAATGAGAATGAGAGGCTCCTCCTTGGAGCCTCTAGTCTATACACCACAACTTGAGTACTAGGTAGAAAGTGATTTGTCCTTTAGGAGGGGAAGAGCAGCATACTGTCTTGGAGGAATGAACCACGCTTTCAATGGTAATCCCCTACATCCCTGCAGTACCTGGAAGTCCACAGAATCCCATGACAATGCCCCATTTTCAAGAATCTTTGGTGCCCCAAAGCCTCCTAAGTCAAGTTCAGAGCCCTTAGTCTGGCATTCAAAGTACCTACCTGACATTATTCCCTTCGCCTTATGTTTGTACCTCTGCTCTCCTATCTGTTTCTGCTCTTCCTGCCTCCTGGAAGGTTCTCTCCTCTCACTTGAGACACAAAAGGTGTGGGCGCTAGACGTATATCATCTGGGTTCAAATCCCAGGTCTCCACTTCTTAGCTAGGCAACCTCTGGCACGTTGTTTAATCCTGGGTACCTCAGTGTACTCTCCTGCAGAAGAGGGATAATAGTGAAGCCTCATTGGACTGTGTATGCTACATCATTTATTATATGCAAAGCACTAGAGCAGAGCCTGATGCAGAGTAAGCACTCATTAAATGTTTATTATTATAATTTCTGCATGTCCAAATTTCACTCGTTTTGTTTTCTTTTTAAAATTTTATTTATTAAACTATAGTTGATTTACAATATTGTGTTAGTTTCAGGTGTACAGCTTCAGATTCTTTTCCATGATAGGTTATTATAAGATACTGAATATAGTTCCCTGTGCTATATGGTAGGACCTTGTTGTTTATCTATTTTATATATAGTGTTTGTCTATTAATCCCATACTTCTAATTTATCCCTCCCCTCCCCTTTCCCTTTTGGTAATCATAAGTTTGTTTTCTACGTCTGTGATTCTGTTTCTATTTTGTAAATAAGTTCATTTATATCATTTCTTTAGATTCCACATAGAAGTGATATCAAATGATACTTGTCTTTCTCTGCCTGACTTACTTCACCTAGTATGATAATCTCGAGGTCTGTCCATGTTGCTGCAAACGGCAATATTTCATTCTTTTTTATGGCTGTCACTTATTTATTTATTTTTGGCTGGTTGGGTCTTCATTGCTTCGCGCAGGCTTTTCCCTAGTTGCAGCGAGCTGGGGCTACTCTTTGATGCAGTGCGTGGGCTTCTCCTTGTGGTGGCTTCTCTTGTTGCGGAGCACGGGCTCTAGGCGTGCAGGCTTCAGTAGATGTGGCTTGCAGGCTCTAGAGCACAGACTCAGTAGTTGTAGTGCACAGGCTTAGTTGCTCTGCAGCATGTGGGATCTTCCCAAACCAGGGCTCGATCCCATGTTCCCTGCTTTGGCAGGCAGATTCTTAACCACTGCACCACCAGGGAAGCCCGAAAAGCAGCTATTCTGGTTGTCTTTAAATCCCCTCCCAAGTCTAGTACAATGCTTTGCACATAATAGACACATTTATTAAAGGAATGGGTAAAGTTGTGCTCTAGGAAGATAACTGTACGTAGAATGGGTTATAGAGACCAGCTAAGGCTACGGTAATAGACCTGCTGTTGTTTCATTGACCCTTTCAATACTCTGTTGATGGTGAGAATGAAGAAATAAAAACCTTACAAAAGTTAAATCCTTCTACTGCTCTCCCCACTCCCTCCGACTATAAAGTCCTGCAGTAATTCCCTGTATCTTGAATTTATCCAAGATAGTCCTCCACTGAGAAGTTAAAAGTAGTCTTAAGTGGAAGAACTCTTGCCTCTCATTTATTTAACTGATTTTAAAAAATAGCTTGCAATAATGTTGCAAAGAGAGTTGTACTCTATATTGCCATTAATAATGCATAGTAATGTTATGTTACACATCAAAGGAGAATTAAGGTAGCAGATGGAATTAAGGTTGCTAATGAGCTGACCTTAAAATAGGGAAATTATCCTGGGTTACCCGGCTGGGCTCCATGTAATCACAAGGGTTCTTAAATGTAGAAGAGGGAGACAGAAAAGTCAGTGTGGGAGTGATACAGTCTGAAAAAGACTCCACCAGCCGTTGCTGGCTTTAAAGAATAAGGAAGGGGACCATAGCCAAGAAATGCAGGCAGCCTCTAGAAGCTGGAAAAGGCAAGAAGACAAATTCTCCCTTAGAGTCGCCAGAAAGGGCCACCACCCTGTTGACATCTTGATTTTAGCCCTAGGTGATAGATAGAATAATGGCTCCAAAGTTGTCCCCATCCTAACCTCTGGAACCTGTGAATCTGTTACCTTACATGGCAGCAGGAACTTTTCAGATGATTAAGAATCTTGAGATAGAGAGAATATCCTGGATTATCCAGGTGGGCCCAGTGTAATCACAAAGATCCTTTTCAAAAGGAGGCAGGAGGGTGAGAGTCTACCGAGAGATGTGATGACAAAAGCAGAGATTGGAGTGCTGTGCTCTGAAGATGGAGGAAGGGGCCACCAGTCAAGGAATGCAGGCAGCCTCTAGAAAAGGCAAGCAGACAGATTCTCCCCTTGAGCCTCCATAGGGGAGATTTTGGCCCAGTGAAAGCCATTTGGGGACTATCTCCAGAACTAAGATAATACATCTGTGTTGTCTTAAGCCACCAAGTTTGTGGTAACTTGTTACAGCAGCCATAGAAAACTAATATACTTAGTTTATAGCTGATCACAGCCACATGGCTAGTTAGTGATAGACAGAGATTTGTGTGGTGTGCTCCAAGGACAAAGAACAAGATAAACTCAAAGGGCCAATATTGCTGGAACAAACAGTTACAGGACTCCTATCGCTCTGTCACGATGTGACCATTGCAATGAACCAGAGCCCCCCTCCCAAGCAGCATGCCCTGTCCCTTTCCCATCCATATAAGGAAAGACATTTGCCCTGTTTTCCTCCCGCTTAGCACACTGAAAGTATATATACTCTGCCCAGTCAGCAGATGTCTTGCAGGTTCCCTGGCTATTAAAAACAGACAAGCAACCCAAGCTCATTGTCGACCTTCCTTGGCTACCAGGAAGTCGGCCCACAGAAAGGTTCTTGCAGTGACCCTTCTCTTTAATAAACTCTATCTTTTGCCTTGTGTCTGGAAATTCTTTTCCAACCCACACTTGGACCACAACAATTTGAACTCAAGCCATCTGGCTCCTTTACCATGATGAGATATACACAGATAGAGATTTAAACAGTACATGCATTTCAATAAATGCAAATCTTTGATATTATTTTAATATCCATTCAACACCACCATATTAAATAGTTGTGTCCCACTGAATAAATACCATATTTTATCTAATACATCCCCTATTATTGGATACTTACATTGTTTCTAATGTTTCAGTATTCTAAAATTGGCAATGATAAACATCTTTCCAGTGATATTAATAATTCCTTTAGGAAAAACTCTTAGAAATGCTAGGTCAAAAGAAGTGCATTTTTAAAAATGGCCAAATTACCCTCATAAGTATGCACTGGAATATAATTTAAAAGAAAGTAAAATACACAGCTAAGAGCAGGAACGTATCTATCTTCTGCTTCTGCAACTCTTCTGGTATTAGTCTATTTTTCTTATCCGTGAAATAAGAAAAATATTTTATTTTTGTTTTTGAAGGTTTTAACTATTATATATATATATATATGTATATATATATATATATATACACTTTTTTTTTTCTGTAGAATCTTTGGTGTTAGAGCTAGAGAGTATTTAGAGGTCATTTAGTATAACCCTTTAATTTGTAAAGTCCCTGAGGCTCAGAAAAGTGAAAAGATTAGAAAGGCATCCCCAGTGGGCCATGTCTGGCCAGAACCCACTGGCCTGACTCTACGCCCAGCATCTTTCCACATCTGCTGCAAATGTCATGAGGATGGCCCCTAAGTTGGTACAATTACTTTTTTTTCTTCAAATCATGCCAGAAATCTCTTGTCCTCATTAATCAAAAGCATATTTTAGGGGCTGTAGATTAATAATGATCCGTATATCCAGTATTAAAAGATGAACTCTAGTCCTTTCCTGGAGTGAGCCTGTTTTTATTTTCTCATTGTGAAATTTGGTAGGATCGAGGCAGACAATAACTTCCCCTTCTCCAATGTCTTACCGTAGGCGTTCTTAGAGCGGATAATCGGACATTTCCATCACATTTTTGCCTAAGAACATAACTTTCTAACTTGGTTCGCATGTCACCCAACAGCACTGTTACTCTGTCCTGGAATTTGATGTACACAACGGCATGCAAATTCCTTCCTTCTCTCTGAAGCAAACAATGAAATAGGAAAACACACTGCCATTTTCTGACTGATCTGAATCGCTGAGGGTGGACCCCGCATGTTACATCAGCAGGCCAGCTCCATTACACTGCCCTGCGCTGTGCTCGAGCTACTGAAATATTGATTTTTACAGAGCCGGCGCGCACACACTGAAAAATCAATATTCCAGTGCACACAACAGAACAGGCGGCAGAGCCGGGACCAACTCCGAGGCCCAGCAAGCACTGCCGGCAGGCCTTGGCCGAGGACGGGAGGCGTGGGGGGGGGGGCGATGCTGGACGAGACAATGCCAGGGGAGAGGCCCCTGCAAACCTGGGAAGGGTCAGATAAACCAAGTGTGCAGAGCAAAGAGAAAGGAGAGTGGAAAAGATCCTTAAGGATAAAACAGTTGGAAGGAGCAATGATTTATCTTTCCATGGGGGAAATGGGGAGAAGGAGAGAGTAAATTAAGAAGAGAGGATGGGAAGAATTTTACAGGTAAGAATCTTCCCATGAAAATGTATCTTTTGCTTTTCTGTATCATTCGGTTAGACTTATGATAGAAACATGATAAAGATGATACAGATATTTTATTATAGGAAGGAAAAAATAACTAGGCCAATTGTGAGAAAGATTTATATTTTAAAAAATGCAGCCCCTTTCCTTTTCCTTGGTGACTAAAAGCTGGCAGATCTTACAATAACCATCAGAGTCAGCATTTATAATATGGGCTCTACCTTTGCATTGCTGTTACTTTCTTTTCCTTGGGGAAGGGGGAGGGAAGGAAGAGGTCCTGGTCATGTGGGCTATTCATCGATTCCCTTTCTTTCTAGAAAAGCACCTTTCTTGGCATGCTTGGGGAACCACGTTAAGAATTGATTCCTTTTACGTGCCCCGTGACTTCTCACGAAATTCTGAGCTCCTCAAGTCACAGCTCCACCCAGATGTAGAGAGGAGAACGCGTCCTGTGTTCCACCCTCGGCTGCCCAGTACTCAGCAGAGGACGGGGTGGAGATGGACCGGCCTTTCGGTTAGTCCTTGTAGACGTGTTAAAAAAAAAAAAATCAGGAGTGGTACTTTTACTTTTAGTATTTTGGCCTCTTTTTTATTGGGGGTGGGGTGGAAGGCAATTAAAAGGGAGTACTTTTAACCCCGATAAATTCTTGATTTTGCTTTGTCCTAGAATTCTCTTACCGGGAATCTCGCTATTAGTTCTCTCAACTCCCTGCCAAAGGAGGAAACTGCCCTCCCCGAGGTTTCCATTTCGTTCTCTGCCCTGCAGGCAGCCTCGCTGCCTCCTCTCTCCCGGCCCAGGAGACATGAGGCCCAACAGGGCTCGGCTCGGGTCTGGAGAAAGGGACTCCAGAGGAAGCCGGCAGTGAGGGGCACCTTACAAAACCCGGCTCCTCAGGCCCTGCGGGGCGGGCCGGGGACGAGGTCCTGCAGACTCGCCAGAGGTAGAAAGGGTAGGGGGGCCGGGGTGGAGTGGGGTGGCAAGGGGGGCGGGCCGGGACGCCGAGCCAGGTGGGCACCTGGAGCACCCCGCCCCTCCCGGCCCCTCCCCCGGTCCTGCCGGCGAGCCGCGGCCCCGCCCCCGCCCCCGCGCGCCCCCGCCCACTCCCGCCTCCGCCCCGCCCCCAGCCCCGCGCGGCAGCTCTATTTGCATAAGGAGGTGGCTCCAGGGCCTGCCCGGGGCGCACGTGACCCCGGGGAGGCGGAGGGAACCTGCTGACTTGACACGAGCCGCTGTGCGGCTCCCCTTGGCGCGGAATAGCGAGAGCAGCCGTGACCTCCGACCCCGCCCGCCGGCAGCCAATAAGAGCGCAGGTCGTCTCCAAACCCAAAATTTCCACGTCGGCAAAAGTCAAGATGGAAGGGAGCGGAGCGGAGCGCGAGGGGGGGAGCCCGCCCGGGAATGCCTGGCTGCCGGTGCTGGAGGGGCAGGCTGGGGAGCTTGCGGCGGGCGCAGGAGGGGCCACGCGGGAGGGCGCCCCGGCCCTGGGAGACCGGAGCCCGACCACCCGCCCCCAGTCCCCGGCGTCTCTGGGCACCCCGCACTTCGGCAGCCGCCTGTGCACCCCACTGCCCCTCCGGCCCTAAGTCTCGGGGGTCGTAGGGTAGGGGACGGTGGCGAGCGGTTGGGGGGAAGGTGGGGAAGACACTTTCCAGACCTGTTGCACGGGTGCAACAGCTGTTCAGGTGCGGTAGGTAGGGGGAGTGTGCTGTCGGAGTTGGGAGGGAGGATGGCCGCAGAGACTGCAGGGTCAGGGGGTACAGGGCGGGGGCTCAGAACGGAGGGGTGGTGTTGGGAGCTGTGTGCAAGGGGGAAGGTTGTGTGCATACGGGGTCCGCGGGGAGCTCGCTGCCTACTGGGGCAGGGAGAATCCCACAGAGTGGGTGGGTGGAGTGGAGGGGAGAGGACTGCATAGACTCGAGTTCTGGGGCTGGGCGCGGGCTGCGGGAAGACCGGGAATAGAGTGTTGGGAATGGCTGGGGGAAGGGGAGCCGCTGTGGAGGCCCCGCACCGCCTTGCTTTCCTGCGCGGTCCCGTCCGCGGGGCATTTCCCGGGCCTGTGTTCATCTCCCCCCACACCCCCCCCCGCCTTAACTCTTCCAGCTCCGAGAATTCGTCTTCGTGCAGCCCCCCTCCCCCACCAGCTTTCCAGATGGGAAGGTAAAAAGTTGCCACAAGTTAGATGGAGTGAGTTAGCTGCTTGCGAAAGTTTAAATAGCAGGACCGAGGAGGAGGTGGGGTTCGATCGGGAATAGGTTCGGGAATAGGTTCTAATCTGGGATGGGTTGGAAAGCAGGGAGAGGGTGTGTGATTGCTGCAGCCAGCTTGCTGTGACATTGCGACCAGAATTTGTCGTACCGGGCTGTTAAAACACCATTTCTGTTGGGCATTTGCTCCTGCTGACTGCGGCAGTAACTTTCCATAATTAATGACCCGTTCCATTATCTGTCGCATCCTGAGCTAAATTGCTTTTAACAAGTTATTCTTCTTTGTCTTAGCTGGGGGTAGGGGGGAGCACACCTGCAGGAAGAAACTTCTGGAGGAAGACAGGCTGTTTGGTCTTTTGAGGCAAAGTTCTGAGACACTCCGACTCTGAATATGATAGAAGTCAGTGCACTACAGAACTTTGTCTCTAGAGATTGTGATCGCCGCCGCCGCCGTCACCACCACCACCACCCGCCGCGAGGGCGTCCGCCGACACCCGACGGGCTAGACGGGTAGCCCTGGTGGCCACGTCGCAGCGCTTTTCCCTTGGGGGAGGGGCGACACCAGAGGGGGGTGTCCAAGTACTGCTCGGGGAACGTGGCCAACTCCCTTGAATCTGGTGGGTTAAACCAAAATCCGAATTTCCCTTCGTTCATCTTGCCCTGGTGGACTTCTGACTGCAGAGTTCTTGGTTTTTTAAAAAGAAAAAGGTTTGGGCTTTTCAAGGTTATCTAAAAGGTGCTCAAAAGATGGACTTCACTTACTAAGCGAGGAGAGGAGAGCCACAGGTTTATAACTGGGTCTGTGGGTGCGCAGTGCCTTACAGGAATTTAAACTCTCTACCCTTGAAGAAGAAAATGTATTTGTACAAAAGCCACGGATAATGGTCCTTTTACTCAAGTGACCTGTCAGATAAATGAGATCCTGCAAGGATTGAGTTTGGCGATCTATTCTCAATTCTGTTTCCGATTCAGGTCCAATTCACTTTTATTTTTTAAAATAGGTTTTATTAATGGAAAGGAAGCACTTTTTTCAAGAAAGAATTTTGAAGGGCAGCTGGGTGGGGGGCAAGTGGGGGAAATATTTACTCGTTGGGGCTGTAGAGACACTTTGCACTGGAGACACTGCTCTTCTCATTACTGGAATGTGGGCTTTGGTTTGGGGAGTTCCTGTCAATAGCGTGCCCTTTGCAATGGGCCATTGGTTTCTAGTCCTGTTCCATTGACACTGCCCTATTTTGATTTTATGAGCTTTTGGCTGGAGAGCTGATTGCTCCAAAGAATTACAAAAGCTATATTAACAAAGTCATTTATCTAACAAATATGCTTGAAGTGCTTGCTGGGTGCCGGGCACAGGGTGGTGAGTAAAAAGGAAACGGTTCCTGTGCCTTGTTACTGACAGTCAAGTGAAGGAGGGACTCACTTTTGATGTAGGATTCTTCAGAAGCCTGGGGGGTTGCCTGTTTGTGTCTCTGAGAGGTCCTTGATTTTATAAAAGCCACCATCTTTTTACCTGTGTGTATTCCATCAGGAGAGGGTGATAATGGAGGGAGGATCGGTGGGGGTTGGGGGGTGGGAAGTATTCAGTTGCTTGGTATCAGAGCTTAATGGTAGGACTTAGTACTTGCTTTTCACAGGAATGATGTGTCCTGATCCTAAGACATCCTGGATTCTCTTTTACATGGCTCTTAGCCATTCTCTCACCCACCTTTCCATCATCAGTGACCGTTTTACTTGTTTCTCAATCCTTTACCCAAAAGATGGCTGAATTGTATCTGTGCAGTAAAATAAAGTGTTTCGAACTCGTGTACTTGTATTCATTTGAGATGTAAAAAGGATTCTTGCCCCTATTTTTGTGTCTGAATATGTCCACGAGATATTCTGAAAGTACTAACCTCCAACAAAACTTAAACCAACCTTGCAGGAGAATGCAGGTGGCTCTTTGAGGGTGGGGTTGTGGAGTGGTTGACTGGGAGAGCAGTCATCCTAGCAAAGAGATGAGATCACGGTCTCCCCTCCAAAGAAGTGTAAGGTTTGGAGTCCCCTGATGGGATTATGTCTGATTTCACTTTATGCTTAAATGATTCGCTTAGGAATCTTTTGCCTTGTCTTCTGCCTGTGATTCTCTGTGAGTTAAAGGACTGAGTAGACAGGAGGGCTGTGGTATACTCTGGTGATGATGTTGATGGGGTAGGAACAGGAAAACTGGCATTCTGGGGGTTCTGACCATAAACTTGGCGTTTTCTCATTGACCTTGGTCATTCAGCAACCTGTGTCTTGTCACCTCCTGAGTATCAGGTGTTATTCTAGATGCTAAGGATTGGGCAGTGAACAAAATAAGCCAGAATCCCAGATCTCTTGGAGGTTATTCTCGTGCCAGAAGCAGACAATAAAAATATAAAGTAAAATGAGAGAAAGCATGCCAGAAAAGGGAGAACAGGGAGCGCTGGGGAGGCAGGGTGCTAGTGGAACCTGGGTCGCCAGGCTGAAGAATACCACCACCGGCAGCCTACTTGGCATGGCCCAGGCCTCCCATCTTTATTTTCAATTTCCAAGTGAATGAACCAAACAAGAGGTGCAACAGAAACTGTATATTATTAAACATTGGTACCTTTCACTTTTTTAAAGAGCATTTTATTTTCAAGTGCAAAGGTTGGGAAATGTGAGGGTGCTAGAAAATCTTCCCATGAGGAGCTGGGGAAACACATCACTAGGCCACACCGATTCCGCACCTGAATGTAGTATCTAACCCCATCTTCCAGCAGCAGAAGTCTAGGATTCTAGGTAACCTTGCATTTCTAAGAATATGTATTCTAAAGAACTCCTAAGTGCTCCCCCAACATGCTTCAAATAGTGGCGGGGAGGGTTGGGGGGTGGACACATGTTTTTTGGGATCCCCAGGAGCCAGAGGAGTCTACCATCTAGGCCACAGGAGATTTCAGGAATGACTCTTGCTAAACTTCTGTTACTTGACTTAGATTTTTCTTATTCATGTGGGCAGTACATACAGGGTGCTTCCATGGCATAACTGCTACAGACACAGAGAAACCTTACACAAACAAAAGCTGTGGACAGGAAAAGAAAAAGGCAGAACTCATTGTTCACACTGCTATATGTGATGTGTCAGGAATAGAAACCTGTGTCGCTTTGGTCACCTTGGTGGAACCAGATGGAAGGACGGTGTGTCTTCAGCAGACCCCTGGCAATATTAGACACACGTTTCATGATTCTGACCTGTGACTTAATTAAGTGGGCGCTAGGAGAGCTAGCTTTGACTTCAGCACAGCAAAAAGCCACTCTTGAAATGATCTGTCTGCTTTGCTCCTCAGACATGCCTCTCTTTTTGCCATTTAATAGGGAAAATCTAGTAAATAGTACTTCATTTGTGCCAGGTGCTATTATAAACATTCGCATATGTTAGATCATTTACTCTGAGGTCAATTCCGTTAATATCATTCCCATCTTACAGATAAGGAAACTAAGGCACAAAGAGATTAGATAACATGCCCATGGCACAAAGTCAGTGGCTGAAGCAAGGCCCAGGCCCAGGCAGTCTAGATCAGAGCCCATAATCTTAGCAGCAGTGCTGTACTGAGTATCATTCAGTTGCCTAATTGGTTGCAGCATAGGACAAAGCCTGGGAGTCTAGGTTCAAAGTTAGAAGCATTGAATATAATCAGGGTTTATAGCTCAATGCAAATCTTCCGGTCTGTCTTTAGCATGTGAGGTCGGTTCCCAGGGCTCTGTGGTGGCACTGCTTTGAGGATTATTTTACAGTCTTCTGGTCACTTTTGCCACTGGGCAGAATTGAATGCTGAAAAAAAGAGAATGGCAGTTTCTTCAAAGTGTGTTGGGTGATACAGTACAAAATAAAAAATTGAAAATAACTAAGCTGTATTAATGCATTCATTTAACAACTTTGAGTTCCTACCATGAGTCAACCCCTGGATGCGAGCAGCTTCAGTGTAGTGTGAAATGCACAGAGTGCTGGGAACCACTGCTCACTAACCTGGAACATCCAGGAAGGCCTCCCAGAGGAGGTGATAACTGAGCTGAATGGTGTAGGATAAGTAGGAGGTAGCTGAATGAAGGGAGGGAAGGGCATTGTAGTTCAAAGGCACAGCAAGTACAGACTCATGGAAGTGTGCAACAGTATGATGTGTTTAGGAATCTGTAAGTCCTTATGTGTGGCAGCCATAAATGTCATGTGTGAGTGACAGGAAATGAGGCTAAGGAGATTGGCAGGGGTAGACCATGAAGGGCCTTGTGTGGTATGTTTAAATTTTTGAACTTCAGCCTGAAAACCATGAAGCAACTAAAGGATCTTAGGCCTGATGAGCTCTGCTTTCTTAGATAGATTCTGGAAGCAAAGGGAAGAGGGTGGATTGTGTAGACGTAGATGAGCCAGTTAGTAAGCTATGAGAGTAGTGCAGGAGACAGAGTGAGAGCCAGTGGGATGCTCAGGAGGGGCGTGCATGGGTTTAGGATGAGAGCAGGAAGGCCAGCTGACCTGGGGCAACCGTCCAAGGCAGGCTGCTCCTGAGGCCCTTGCATACATTTTGTTGGTCGTACTTACCCAGGGAATAAAATTGGCACTAAACTGCACTGTGTGTGATATTTCGAAATATTGAATTGCTTGGCTATAATCTCAAGTAAATTCCGGAAGTGTAATATTAGAAACATCTCTTTAACCCTTTATGGCATATTGGAAATTTTACCCTAGTTCAGCAAATCTGAGAAGTCAACAGTTTCAAGACGCACCATCATTTATGTGTCACTAAGAAAGAAAAAGTGCTGCCAGTTAAACTGACACGGTGCTTATGTAACGCTTAGATTTTCAAAAACATTTTAACGGTCTCTTTTAGATTAAGATATAGATTAAAAAAAAACAACCCCAGCCAGAAACAAAGAGCACCCTCAAAAGGTGGGGGACTGTAGAGGGTTTGATGAAAAGAATACTTACAAGGGGTATGGGCAGGGTTGGGGGAAGCCAGTAGGGAAGAGTGAAGCGGCCTGGGGCTGGTAGTGGCGGAAATCAGGTACCAACCACTCCCAGGCCGCAAGGGGTGAAGGACAGATCCTGGAGAGGGCTGAGGCTCTAGCAGACAGCTGCCCCACAGGAGCTGGGGCCTTTGGTGAAGGAACGCAGCTATTACCAACCCACAGGCCAGCAGGGAGGGAGCCAGGAGAGTAAATACTCAGAATTAGGAGTCAGTCCATAGAGGTCAGCCTCCCACGGGTAGGAAAGGGTGGAGAGTGCATCTGCGGGGTCAAATAGGGAATTTGCCAGAACAAAGTTTTGTTGTCTCATGTCCTCCTGTGCATACATAACAAAAAAAACTATCAGAGAGATAAAATTGCTTCAAGTGTTCCTGGAACTTCATACTCAGGGTCCTCAGTGGCTAATGTTTTCACACAGTCTCATCCTCTGTGCCAATAAGAGCACAAATCAAGATGCAGTGTTTCCGAGAAGGGTGCCCCACTGTTGTCTCTGCATCCAAGCCGCTCATACCCTTTGTGCAAGGTTGATGCTGGGCCTTTAAAAATGTTTTTTTTTAATTTAAATAACACAAAATTTACCATTTCATTTTCAGTACACATTTCTAAGTGTGCGCTTCAGTGGCATTAAATACATTCACACTGTTTTACCACTATCGCCACCATCCATCTCTAGAACTTTCCATCGCCCCAAACTGAAAATCTCTACCCATTTGACAGTAACTTCCCGTGATGCTGGGGTTTTCCTGACCTTACCAGAAGGGGCCAAAAGAAGATTTTCAGACTGAATTTGTGCAAAGGTAGAAAATGTCAATGAAGTGATGCCTGCTGCTTGGCTGACAGCACTTACAACGTGTTACCAGTTGTAAGATGCATCTTAATTTCAGAGATAAAATGTGAAAAAATATGTTGCTTAGAATCAATGAAATATGATGAAACTCTCTAGAGTATTACTCACAACCAGTGTTCCATGAGTGGGTTTCGAATGGGCCAAATACTGTTCTCCTCTGTCCTCAGGGACGCCAGGCAGCTGGAACCCCTAGTCTGGAAACTGTTGGCTGTGAGCAGCATTATCCATTTACCCCCATGTGCCCTAAAATATTATCATTTACTGTATGCAATATGATGTGAAAAAGGCTAGGAAGCACAGCTCTGGAAGGTTCCTATCTTTAGTCTGGCCAGATTTCTGATTTTATTTTTATTACAGTATCATCTGTGTGCATAAGAAGGCAGGGGATACCGATGGAAGAGCTGTTCAAATATGCTTGGACGAATGTAGCGGTAAAGCTCCCCTTCTAGAGGATGGAAGATGCACCCAAGCCAATGAGGTCCTTTCCGTATTTTTGCTATGAAAAGCTTAAACAGAAATGACTTTAGGGTACTTATCAGAATGAAACCCCTTTCATACCCTTTCAACCAGCAATCCCATTTGCATTGGTTAAGATAGTTTGGGCTCTAAGTATTACAAACCCAAACTCAAGTGGCTGAAAGGAAAAATAACTTCTCTCACTTGACAAGAAGCCCAGAAGGAGGGAGGCTTCAGGGATGGTTAATTCAGCAGCTAAACAGTGCATTAAGGATTTGGGTTTTTTCATCTTTCCCCTCTGCCATTCTCAGCTCCTTTGCCTCATTCTCAGACTAGGTCCTCTCATGGCTGTGTGAAGGCTACAGCAACTCTGGATGTGACCAGAGAATGTCCCTGAGCCCCTTGTTTTCTCAAAGGCCCAGCCACTTTCTGCTGTTTCCCATTGGGCAGAATCTAGTTGGATGCCCAGCCATTAACCAATGACTGCCAGTGGGAATGGGACCATGTGACTGGCCTGGACCAATCAGGACTTAATTCGGACTCAGGAGGAGTTGAGGTGGACCCTGATCCAAATCTATTCCGTTAGCAAAGAAAAGATGGGGGAGGGTGTGTCTCTTGGGTAGGCAAATGAAAGTGTCTGTTGAACCATTTTCAGGGAGCAGTCTTACAAAGCTGCAACTCCATGGTGAGTGTACACTTGTTGCAATATTATTTTTAAAGGCAAAAATTTAGAATTAACCAAAATGTCCATCAGTAGAGGACCTGATAAACTACGGTATCGCCGTACAATGAAATAGCTATTAGGAGAGAGTAAGGTAGATATGCATGCAATCAACATGGCGGGATCAATGAGATGTAGTTTTCAGCAAAGAAAATGTTATAGAACAATAAAGGGAATTGATTCTATTTTGACCCTTCTAGGTGCACTCATCTACATATACACTCAAAATAGGCGTAGAGTTGCTATGTTCTGGTCTGAAGGGGATTAGGATGGGAGAGGTGGAGGTGGTGGAGGGAGGAACTTTCACTTAATAGGTTTTGATTTTTTAACTTTTTTAACACAATATAATGCTTTTGTGATTAAACATTAATTTGCCACGTGATAAGAAGGCAAATAGAATATGACCATGGCAATAGTATATTGCTAGTAATGAGATCATACTCTCCCACATCACAGCCACATGTATAAATAAATTAATCACTATTTTATTACTATCTTTCTTGAAGTCTCATGCCCATAATGGATGTACCTAATCTTTGGTAGTTTACGGTGTAGCCTCTTGAGCTGGGCTGTCCAACACAGTAGCAACTACTCACGTGTGGCTATTTAAATTTAGATTAATTAAAATGAAAGAAAATAAAAAATTCACTTCCTCAGTCACACTAGCCACATTTCAAGTGCTCGGCAGCCACACGTGGCCAGCGGCTGCCGTGTTCGACAGCTTGGGTTATAGAACATTTCAATCATCGCAGGAAGGTCCATCGGACTGTACCGCTCGAAGCCTGGCAGCTGGAGTTCAAGTGTAGGCTTAGCCTCTTAGTTCTGTGGCTCTGGGAACGTTCTTTAACATCCTTGTTCCTTAGCTTTCTAGTCATTAAAACAGGGATAACAATAGTACTTACCTCACAGAACTGTTGAATAGATTAAAGTTCTTAGTGCCTGGTATATGGTAAATCATCAATAGGGTTACGCATTCTTATGAGATTTGTTAGGAACATTTCTACCCACGGTGATTGAGCACTTGCTGAGTGCTGGGCTCTGTCCTCACACCATCATTTTATGGATAAAACTGTGGTTTGACAAGTGAAGTAAAGCTAGCCTGTCTATCCAGTAGAGGCAGGGCAGAGTCTGAGCCAGGTCAGGTACCAAAGCTTGTGCTCCTACGTGTTTAATATGTAAATGACTTCTTTTTAGGGGGGTGGGGACGACTGAGTAGTTAACCCTGCCTCTGGCGTCCTTGCCCCCCTCCTGCCCTCCTTCTCCCTTTCTGAACAAGAGCTGACTGATTCCAAAGGACTATAAGATTTTAGATTTGTGATTAGCTTTTTTATTCTACTTTTTTGATGGCGTAAGGCTTGGAGATGAGAGAACAGTGAAATTTATTAGCAGCTGAGTACCCATTTTCTGTGGTGTGTGAATATTCTGTTTCTTCTTGTGGGTTTTCCAAAGTCAAACAGTTCTTTTAAAAGGAAACCACTTTGTGACCAAATTAAAGAAGGGGAGATCTTGTTAGAGGATGAAACAGGAAGAGACAATTATCTTCAAGAACTCCTAATCAAAGTTTAAAATCATCATCTATGTCTGCTTGAAGGTTCAGTTACACATCCCTTGCTTGGGGATAGGAGGTCTATAGAAAAGAACGTGGATTATGCAGACATTTATTATGAAGACTCACGAGAAGCGGCTAGAGGTGTCGTTTTCACTTCATTTGGGAGGGGACTTGTGTCTGTCACAACTTCTTGGGCTGGACCTGGGTTCACCTTCATTGGTGGGTTCACCTTAATTAGAGGACCTTTAGAATTGTTTTCCTGATTATGCTTCATGCTGTCAAAAAGATGTGTTCATCTCAATGGTGAGGATAAACCCCTGTAAGCAGCACAAAAAAGAACTAGTATCTGCAGATAAGGTCTTGCTTTTTATTTCATTTCTTAAGCTACAATTCCAGTTGGCTACTGTTTCCCTGTGAGTCAACATTTATATTGAAGTTATTACCATGAGCTGAAGTGCTATGGAAAATACGCCTTCAGTTTTTTCAGTCTTCCTAAGCTGTGTGTATGTGTGTGTGTGTGTGTGTGAGAGAGAGAGAGAGGGAGAGAGGAGAGAGAGAGGTGTGTGTGTGTGTGTGTGTGTGTGTGTTAGGGGAGAGGAAAGACAACTAATGCAGTTTTGAAAGGCCATTGAGAATTGGTTTCTTAGGGTGTCATGATGTTGTCTGGGGATTAGAGAAAAGGAAGAGGATGGTTTAGCAAGACCAGCTCAGGCTGTTAAACCATCTGATGTTAACAGATGTATCTGTACCCTGTGAAAACTGAAAATTGAATTCAGTTCATCTTTTAGCTTCCAAACAGTGAATTTGAAATTATCTGAGGCACTTCACTGTATAATGAATTGTAAATAATTTATCTTGAAAAACTGAATTTGAATAGAAAACTTTTACTCTCTTATATTATTTCTTCCTCCCCAATGCAAATCATGAGTTTTCTTTTTGTTTCTGAAATATGATTTATTGAAAACAAATTATAGCACAATGCCTAGAACATTGGCTACATTGGCTTTGATTCTAAGCTCCATGAGGGCGGGGCCATTTGTGCTTGATTTGTTGCTACATCCCAACACCTATCACTGTCCCTGGCCACTCCATAGAGATTTGAATGTGTGAATGAGTTTGTGCATCTTAACCTTACGTATGTGTGTGTTTTAGTATCTTTTTTTGTTTGTTTGTTTTAGTATCTTGAGAGTTAACATAATTTCAATTTATCTTCACTGATGTGGGCTCCTTAGATGTTTGATATGATCATAGGTGAGATAACCACATCCTTCCATATATTTGCTTTCCAAGGTTTTCTTTTGTGGAATTAGTGAAAGCATACATTTCTCTTCCAACATTTCTTTTTAGGTTGACCCTGGATTCGGAAGTTTCCAGCCTGAAATGATTATAATCGAAAGAAGCTTTTCTCCTTATTCTTCTTGATGCCAACACACCCACTTCTCTCTTTTAAAACAATAGCATGACATCTTTGATTAATATTATGAAGCCCAGAGATCTTCAGACTGGGTCCTGCATATCCAGGGAGGTATATGAAGACTTTGTAGGGGTTACTTGGGAACTGAAATGTCAATGGAATCGATTCTGTGTCCTCAGCTTCCCTATTGATGATTTTCTGAAACTGACCTGCTCATCTGGGTTCTGGGTGATTTATCCTCTCCTATATCTCCTATTCCCAGCATCCTTCTCCCACTCTACAAAAGAAGGGCGCTTTCTTTCTTTTTCCTTTACCCCAAATCTTACTGAAGTGCATTGCCTCTGAGGCATCAAACAAAAAAACAATTTCCTGTGACAACATATATTTATTGAATACCTACTATGTGCCAGGCACAGTTCTAGATGGAACAAAACAGTCAAGAGTCTTTCCTCATGGGGCTTCCATTCTAGCAGGAAGAGATGGCCAAGGAGCACAAAAGTGTCACCTGGGTTGCTTCCTTTAATCAAGGCCCTACAACTTTCTGACTAACCTCATTGAAGAAATGGCTTCCAGAAAACATTTGCTTCTTATGTTTAATAATTAATAATCAAAACTTATGTTTAGGGCTTCCCTGGTGGCGCAGTGGTTGAGAGTCCGCCTGCCGATGCAGGGAACACGGGTTCGTGCCCCGGTCCGGGAAGATCCCACATGCCGCGGAGCGGCTGGGCCCGTGAGCCATGGCCGCTGAGCCTGCGTGTCCGGAGCCTGTGCTCCGCAACCGGAGAGGCCACAACAGTGAGAGGCCCGCGTACCGCAAAAAAAAACAAAACCAAAAAAAACTTATGTTTACATTAGTTTTGTACTCATAATAATTGTAATGAAGGCTCAATCTAGAAAAAATATTTAACACTTGGAAAGTCATGGTCATGGGAAATTAAAACCAATTTAAATCACAATTCATATATGCATCTTAATTGCTGAGAAGTATGACAGGATAATCAATAAAAATGTAAAAAATTAAATCAGAAAAATTCTTTGGGGAAAGTGTTATTAATTACAGTTTCAAAAAGAACAGTATAAATATTCTAATTATTAAATAAGAGGTTGTTCATATATTTTTCAAATGGGTAATTTGTTGGTATCAAATTGCTATGACTTTTAAGTTTCATTGGATACATATAAAAGAGTAATGTCACACTTTAAAAAAACCTCAGTATTTCCAATGACCAGAAATTACATCCTTTGTAGTTACAAAGTTTAAATTGTTGTTTAAACTTATGAAAAATGTTAAGCATCTACTTAAATTTGTGCTTGGGGCACATAGTTTTTCAAAGTTCTTGAGGTGAAAGGAGGTCGGGGGGATATATAAATAAACTTGTGAAGACCAAACTATAGGTTATGTTTTTTGGAAAGGGAGCTGGAGGTGGAATGGCACAATATATACATGACAATATTGCCTGGTTGTAACTGATGCTTCGTAGAATCATACTAAAACTTTTCCTGGAGGGCTAGAAAAAAAATGTTCAGATCACTTACAAAATATTGACTTAATAATCACTGGTTTTAAGTGACCAACATATAAATATGAATACTTACATTTTACAGTCACTTTGGACTGTCAAGTCTAGAGGCCAGAAAGTGGTGATAACGTAATTAAGATACTGTTCTTGCTTGATGAACCACTCTGAGGCTATGATGCTAAAACAGTTCATACTCAGGCACTAGCATCGGTGGATGCAGGGTACCCTTCACAGGGAGCTTGCACAAACAAAGTTAAATTTCATAGAAACTTGCTGTAGGAACAGTGTGCTGGTTATGGACTGCCCCCTATGTTGTGCAACATGGTTGTCCTGTTATCCTTCATGCCTGGAACAAGTATTTATTGAGCACCTACTACATGCCAGGCATTGTGCTAAGGGATAGTAATATACTGGTGAGTTAAGGGATGTGACCTGTCCTTGGCTGGGCTCAGTGTCAACTTCCTGGGGAGGATCCAGGGAGCTTTGCTGGGGAAAAGATAGGCAAGGAGAGGGGGCTTCCCTGGTGGCGCAGTGGTTGGGAGTCCGCCTGCTGACGCAGGGGACGTGGGTTCGTGCCCCGGTCCGGGAAGATCCCGCATGCCGCGGAGTGGCTGGGCCCGTGAGCCATGGCGGCTGGGCCTGCGCGTCCGGAGCCTGTGCTCCGCGGCGGGAGAGGCCACAGTAGTGAGAGGCCCGCGTACCGCAAAAAAAAAAAAAAAAAAAAAAGATAGGCAAGGAGAAACTTCCAGACTAGCATGAATGCCAGCATAGAGCTAGCATGCAGTAAATGTCAGCTGTTTTTAATTAGTAAAAAGTAATGCTGCTGCTATTGCTTACTAGTACTACTAGTATTAACTGTAACCCTCGTTACTGCCACCAATATTACTACCTAGGTCCTGTATATCTTACTTGTAAAAGCTCTGTTGGAAAGAGCACCACCCTGAAGGCTTCCTTTTTCATGTGACAGGTGTTGTTTTAAACACTTTACCATTTATTCTTTGAAACAACCTGATATTACATCCCTTTTACAGCTGAGGTAACTGAGGCACAGAGAAGTTGAATAACTCGCTCGAGGGCAGACAGGTATGAAAGGGTGGAACTAGGGTCTGATCCCAGGCAGTCTGCTCCATAATACTGACTCTTCTCTCTTAATCATAAAAGAATTAAACGTTAACATTTATGGAGCACTTAATGTGGACCAGGCCTTGTGCTAGCCACGTTACATAAATTATCTAATTTAATTTTCACAACAAAGTAACTCTGGTGTATTGTCTCCACATTATAAGGAAACGGAGGCATAAAGCAGTGGAGTAACTTGGCCAACCTTGCAAAGCTGGTAAATGGCAAAGCCGTGATGGGGAGCCAGGATTCCAACCCAGAGCCCCCGAAGACCACTTTGTCAAGGTCCATAGCAGCTGGTCTCCATGGGTGCTTCTGTACCTGATGACATCACTTAAGGGCTCCTTCCTGAGAGCCTCCCTGACCACCTTTCATCCCATTGCTTACCCACCATCAGAAGCTGTCACAGGGTCTTAACACACCATTTAAATAACTTCAAATGCCTCACCCTAGTGTCACTTTACTCAATGGATTGAAAGAGTGCCAAAGACTGCTCAGGGCAGGAGGCGCAGAATTCACCTGGAATCTGAATCTTACTAGCTGATATCACAAACCTCTGTATGTTGGTGTTTTCACATCGGTACATTTCAGGGTGGGGTCACCATTAAACCTCATGGTAAAAACTAAAGCTGGATCTTGCATCCACAAGGGTCATAATTTGAATTTGAAATAGTCGGTAAGAAATGGTGGCTTGTTTTACAAATGAGCGCTCAGAAGGAAACGGATGTGCTCCCCAAATAGCTGTCTCTTGGGTCAGGCTGCCTGAGTAGTGCACAGCACAGTTCAAGTAGAGATTCTGGCCAAAGAATCAGCCAGCTGGCACTCAAGAGCAAAAAGACACACGAGTGCAGGCGTGCTTGTGTGCTGCAGGGGCTCCAAGCTCAGGGAGAGTCTCCCCATCAGCAAAGGATTTGTTTAGTTAATAGACGTTTACTGAAGACCTGTTATTCACTAGATGCTGTCAAGCACTGGTTCCACAAAGATAAGTAAGATGCAATTCTTGTCCTACAGAAACTCAGAACCTGATAGTAGAGAGAAATGTGTAATCAAATCCCTAGGCCATACTGTGGCAGATGGGTATTTATAAGGTTGGGATGGCAACAAGAGAGCAGTGACCATCTAGTTCCAGAAGTGAGGGTCCAGGAACACTTCCCAAAGATGGTTCTATAGACTGAATGTTTGTGTCCTCTCAAAATTCATGTGTTGAACCTTCTAGGTGATGGTATTAGGAGGTAGAGCCTTTGGGAGAAGATTAGGTCATGAGGGCAGAGCGACATGAATGTGACCATGTGAGGGCACAGCACAAAGATGACTGTCTATAAACCATGAAGGTGGCTCTCTCTAGGCACTGAATCTGCCAGTACCTTAATCTTGGACTTCCCAGCCTCCAGAATTGTGAGAAATAAATGTCTGTCGTTTATAAGCCACTCAGTCTATGGTATTCTGTTATAGCAGTCCAAACAGGCTAAGACAGATGGATACTCTAGATCTGGGTCTTGAAGGATGAATAGGAGCCCAAATGGAGAGAAAGGAGGAGGGCACTCCCGATAACACAACAAGCAGAAACGCATGGAGTCACTGAACTGCATGGTGGGTTTGAGACCTCGTGTAGCTGTTGTGCAATAGTATGGGCTTGTAAGTGTAGGAGACAGACGACAAGGCAAGAGAGACAGATATGGACCACACATCATGGGGGGCCTAGTATTCAATGCCAGGATATTTGGACTTTATGCTGAAAGCCAAGAGGAGCCCCTGAAGGGCTATAGGCAGGAAGAGACGTGGTGAGCATTTTGAAAAATAGCTCCTGCTGCAGAGAGAAGTATGATCTGGAATAGGTTTGTGGAATATTGAGCAGGGGGTACGGGCAGTAAGTCTGGAGGATGCTAGGCACAATAGGAAGTTATGGTAGTAGTAACTGTTTTTTAAAAAATTTATTTTATTGAAGTATAGTTGATTTACAATGTTGTGCTAATTTCTGCTGTACAGAAAATGATTGTTATACATATATATACGTTGTTTTCCGTATTCTTTTCCATTATGGTTTATCACAGGATATTGAATAGAGTTCCCTGTATATACAGTAGGACCTTGTTGTTTATCCATTTTATGCATAATGGTTTGCAACTGCTAGTCCCGCATTCCCAATTCATCCCTCCCCCACGGCAACCACAAGTCTGTTCTCTCTGTGAGCCTGTTTCTGTTTCATAGATAAGTTCATTTGTGTCATATTTTAGATTCCACATATAAGTGATATCATATGGTATTTGTTTTTCTCTGTCTGACTTACTTCACTTAGTATGACAATCTCTAGGTCCATCTGTGTTGCTGCCAATGGCATTATTTCATTCTTTTTTATGGCTGAGTAGCATTTCATTGTATATATGTACCACATCTTCTTTATCCATTCATTTGTTGATGGACATTTAGGTTGCTTCCGTGTCTTGGCTGTTGTAAATACTGCTGCAACGAACATTGGGGTGCATGTATCTTTCTGAATTAGAGTTTTCTCTGGATATATGCCCAACAGTGGGATTGCTGGATCATATGGCAACTCTAGTTTTAGTTTTTTTGAGGAACCTCCATACTATTTTCCAATTTACATTTTCATATGGTAGTAACTCTTATGTGAAATTGCTCAAGAGACATTTAGGAGGTAGGAGAAGCCAAACTTACTTTTGGCCTGAATGTGGAGAATAAAAGAAAAAAAATGAAGCTTAGGCTGACACTCAGATTTCTGGCTTGAGAAGTCTCTGGACTACCACTTTTGGAGGTGTTGGTGATGGCATAAAAGAGAAGGGAATTTGGAAGGATAGGTGGCAGAAATTCAATACAGAATGCTGGGATGAGGACCATTAGTTCTCTCCTAAGTCCAATCATCTCTTCTTCTGGAGCAGTGGAGACTCTGATTTTTAGTTGAGCTAAATAATTACATTGTTCAGGTTTCTTTGTATCTAGGTATGGCCACGTGACTAAGTTCTTGCCAACAAGGATAAAACTGAAGTGTCATGTGGTAAATCTGGGAATCATCTTTGAAAGACAGCTGATACACACTTCTTACTCTCTTATTACTTTTTAAGAAATATTTATTTACTTCTCTCTAGTTGTGGCTCCCTGTGGCATGTGGGATCTTAGTCCCCCGATCAGGGATCAAACACACATCCCCTGCATTACAAGGTGGATTTTAAGCCACTGGACCACCAGGGAAGTCCCTTACTCTCTTATTTTTGTTCCCTCCTCCATCCTGCTGCCTGAAACATGGGGACCAAAAGAGGATCTTGGGATAGCACAGCCTGAGCTCAGATGAGCCTGGATCCCTGAGGACTCAGTGGAGAAGTGCCATAGCCGCCCCGGACTGCCTGCTTCTAGATTTCACTTACATGAAAAAGACAAAGCTTTTTACATTGTTTAGGCCGCTGTTAATTTGATTGTGAGCCACATGTAGCCAAACCTAACTCTAATGAATTCACAATCAAGGGGGAAAGCGGGGGTGGTGTGGTGGTGGTGGTGGTGGTATGAACTGGGAGATTGGGATTGACATGTATACACTGATGTGTATAAAATAGATAACTAATAAGAACCTGCTGGCTTCCGGGAAGATGGTGGAAGAGTGAGACGCGGAGATCACCTTCCTCCCCACAGATACACCAGAAATACATCTACACGTGGAACAACTCCTACAGAACACCTACTGAACGCTGGCAGAAGACCTCAGACCTCCCAAAAGGCAAGAAACCCCCCACGTACCTGGTGCTCGAGGAGAGGGGATTAAGAACGCTGCTTAAAGGAGCTCCAGAGACAGGCGCGAGCCGCGGCTAAAAGCGCGGACCCCAGAGACAGGCATGAGACTCTAAGGGTGCTGCTGCCGCCACCAAGAAGCCTGTGTGCGAGCACAGGTCACTATCCACACCTCCCTTCCAGGGAGCCTGTGCAGCCCGCCACTGCAAGGGTCCCAGTATCCAGGGACAACTTCCCCGGGAGAACTCACGGCGCGGCTCGGGCTGGTGCGGCGTCACGGCGGCCTCTGCCGCCGCAGGCGCACCCCGCCCTCCGTGCCCCTCCCTACCCCTCCCCCACCCCGGCCGGGGTGAGCCAGAGCCCGCGAATCAGCTGTTCCTTTGGCCCCGTCCCGTCCCGTCTGAGCGGGGAATGGACGCCCTCCGAAGACCTGAACGCAGAGGCGGGGCCAAATCCAAAGAAGAGAAAGGGAAATCTCTCCCAGCAACCTCAGAAGCAGCGGTTTAAAGCTCCACAATCAATTTGATGTACCCTGCATCTGTGGAATACCTGAATAGACAATGAATCATCCCAAATTAAGGAGGTGGACTTTGAGAGCAAGATTTATGATTTTTTCCCCTTTTCCTCTTTTTGTGAGTGTGTATGTGTATGCTTCTGTGTGAGATTTTGTCTGTATAGCTTTGCTTCCACCATTTGTCCTAGGGCTCTATCCCTCCGTTTTTTTTGTTTTTCTTTCTCTTAATAATTATTTTTTATTTTAATAACGTTATTATATTTTATCTTACTTTATTTTATTTTACTTTATCTTCTTTCTTTCTTTTTTTCCTTCCTTCCCTCCTTCCTCCCTCCCTCCCTTCTTTCTTTCTTTCTTTCTTCCTTCTTCTACTAATTCTTTCTACTTTTTCTCCCTTTTATTCTGAGCTGAGTGGATGAAAGGCTCTTGGTGCTGCAGCCAGGAGTCAGTGCTGTGCCTCTGAGGTGGGAGAGCCAACTTCAGGACACTGGTCCACAAGAGACCTCCCAGCTCCACATAATATCAAATGGCGAAAATCTCCCAGAGATCTCCATCTCAACACCAGCACCCAGCTTCACCCAACGACCAGCAAGCTACAGTGCTGGACATCCTATGCCAAACAACTAGCAAGACAGGAACACAACCCCACCCATTAGCAGAGAGGCTGCCTAAAATCATAATAAGTCCACAGACACCCCAAAACACACCACCAGACGTGGACCTGCCCACCAGAAAGACAAGATCCAGCCTCATCCACCAGAACACAGGCACTAGTCCCCTCCACCAGGAAGCCTACACAACCCACTGAACCAACCTTAGCCACTGGGGACAGACACCAAAAACAATGGGAACTACGAACCTGCAGCCTGCAAAAAGGAGACCCCAAACACAGTAAGATAAGCAAAATGAGAAGACAGAAAAACACACAGCAGATGAAGGAGCAAGATAAAAACCCATCAGACCTAACAAATGAAGAGGAAATAGGCAGTCTACCTGAAAAAGAATTCAGAATAATGATAGTAAAGACGATCCAAAATCTTGGAAATAGAGTACACAAAATGCAAGAAACACTTAACAAGGACCTAGAAGAACTAAAGATGAAACAAGCAACGATGAACAACACAATAAATGAAATTAAAAATGCTCTAGATGTGATCAATAGCAGAATAACTGAGGCAGAAGAACAGATAAGTGACCTGGAAGATAAAATAGTGGAAATAACTACTGCAGAGCAGAATAAAGAAAAAAGAATGAAAACAACTGAGGACAATCTCAGAGACCTCTGGGACAACATTAAATGCACGAACATTCAAATTATAGGGGTTCCAGAAGAAAAAGAGAAAAAGAAAGGGACTGAGAAAATATTTGAAGAGACTATAGTTGAAAACTTCCCTAATATGGGAAAGGAAATAGTTAATCAAGTCCAGGAAGCACAGAGAGTCCCATACAGGATAAATCCAAGGAGAAATACGCCAAGACACATATTAATCAAACTGTCAAAAATTAAATACAAAGAAAACATATTAAAAGCAGCAAGGGAAAAACAAGAAATAACACACAAGGGAATCCCCATAAGGTTAACAGCTGATCTTTCAGCAGAAACTCTGCAAGCCAGAAGGGACTGGCAGGACATATTTAAAGTGATGAAGGAGAAAAACCTGCAACCAAGATTATTCTACCCAGCAAAGATCTCATTCAGATTTGATGGAGATATTAAAACCTTTACAGACAAGCAAAAGCTGAGAGAGTTCAGCACCACCAAACCAGCTCTACAACAACTGCTAAAGGAACTTCTCTAGGCAAGAAACACAAGAGAAGGAAAAGACCCACAAAAACGAACCCAAAACAATTAAGAAAATGGGAATAGGAACATACATATCGATAATTACCTTAAATGTAAGTGGACACAGATTGGCTGAATGGATACAAAAACAAGACCCATATATTTGCTGTCTACAAGAGACCCACTTCAGACCTAGAGACACATACAGACTGAAAGTAAGGGGATGGAAAAAGATATTTCATGCAAATGGAAACCAAAAGAAAGCTGGAGTAGCAATTCTCATATCAGACAAAATAGACTTTAAAATAAAGACTATTGGAAGAGACAAAGAAGGACACTACATAATGATCAAGGGATCAGTCCAAGAAGATATAACAATTGTAAATATATATGCACCCAACATAGTAGCACCTCAATACATAAGGCAAATACTAACAGCCATAAAAGGGGAAATCGACAGTAACACATTCATAGTAGGGGACTTTAACACCCCACTTTTACCAATGGACAGATCATCCAAAATGAAAATAAATAAGGAAACACAAGCTTTAAATGATACATTAAACAAGATGGACTTAATTGATATTTATAGGACATTCCATCCAAAAACAACAGAATACACATTTTTCTCAAGTGCTCATGGAACATTCTCCAGGATAGATCATATCTTGGGTCAAAAACCAAGCCTTGGTAAATTTAAGAAAATTGAAATCCTATCAAGTGTCTTTTCTGACGACAATGCTATGAGACTAGATATCAATTACAGGAAAACATCTGTAAAAAATACAAAGATATGGAGGCTAAACAATACACTACTTAATAACGAAGTGATCACTGAAGAAATCAAAGAGGAAATCAAAAAATACCTAGAAACAAATGACGATGGAGACATGACAATCCAAAATCTATGGGATGCAGCAAAAGCAGTTCTAAGAGGGAAGTTTATAGTGATACAATCCTACCTTAAGAAACAGGAAACATCTCGAATAAACAACCTAACCTTGCACCTAAAACAATTAGAGAAAGAAGAACAAAAAATCCCCAAAGTTAGCAGAAGGAAAGAAATCATAAAAATCAGATCAGAAATGAAGGAAACGGTAGCAGAGATCAATAAAACTAAAAGCTGGTTCTTTGAGAAGATAAACAAAATTGATAAACCATTAGCCAGACTCATCAAGAAAAAAAGGGAGAAGGCTCAAATCAATAGAGTTAGAAATGAAAAAGGAGAAGTAACAACTGACACTGCAGAAATACAAAAGATCATGAGAGATTACTACAAGCAACTCTATGGCAATAAAATGGACAACCTAGAAGAAATTGACAAATTCTTAGAAATGCACAACCTGCCAAGACTGAATCAGGAAGAAATAGAAAATATGAACAGACCAATCACAAGCACTGAAATTGAAACTGTGATTAAAAATCTTCCAACAAACAAAAGCCCAGGACCAGATGGCTTCACAGGCGAATTCTATCAAACATTTAGAGAAGAGCTAACACCTATCCTTCTCAAACTCTTCCAAAATATAACAGAGAGAGGAACACTCCCAAACTCATTCTACGAGGCCACCATCACCCTGATACCAAAACCAGACAAGGATGTCACAAAGAAAGAAAACTACAGGCCAATATCACTGATGAACATAGATGCAAAAATCCTCAACAAAATACTAGCAAACAGAATCCAACAGCACATTAAATGGATCATACAACATGATCAAGTGGGGTTTATTCCAGGAATGCAAGGATTCTTCAATATACACAAATCAATCAACGTGATACACCATATTAACAAATTGAAGGAGAAAATACATATGATCATCTCAATAGATGCAGAGAAAGCTTTTGACAAAATTCAACACCCATTTATGATAATAACCCTGCAGAAAGTAGGCATAGAGGGAACTTCCCTCAACATAATAAAGGCCATATATGACAAACCCACAGCCATCATAGTCCTCAATGGTGAAAAACTGAAAGCATTTCCACTAAGATCAGGAACAAGACAAGGTTGCCCACTCTCACCACTCTTATTCAACATAGTTTTGGAAGTTTTAGCCACAGCAATCAGAGAAGAAAAGGAAATAAAAGGAATCCAAATCGGAAAAGAAGGAGTAAAGCTGTCACTGTTTGCAGATGACATGATACTATACTATACATAGAGAATCCTAAAGATGCTACCAGAAAACCACTAGAGCTAATCAATGAATTTGGTAAAGTAGCAGGATAAAAAATTAATGCACAGAAATCTCTGGCATTCCTATACACTAATGATGAAAAATCTGAAAGTGAAATCAAGAAAACACTCCCATTTACCATTGCAACAAAAAGAATAAAATATCTAGGAATAAACCTACCTAAGGAGACAAAAGACCTGTATGCAGAAAATTATAAGACACTGATGAAAGAAATTAAAGATGATACAAATAGATGGAGAGATATACCATGTTCTTGATTGGAAGAATCAACATTGTGAAAATGACTCTACAACCCAAAGCAATCTACAGATTCAATGCAATCCCTATCAAACTACCACTGGCATTTTTCACAGAACTAGAACAAAAAAATTCACAATTTGTATGGAAACACAAAAGACCCCAAATAGCCAAAGCAATCTTGAGAATGAAAAACGGAGCTGGAGGAATCAGGCTCCCTAACTTCAGACTATACTGCAAAGCTACAGTAATCAAGACAGTATGGTACTGGCACAAAAACAGAAAGATAGATCAATGGAACAGGATAGAAAGCCCAGAGATAAACCCACGCACATATGGTCACTTTATCTTTGATAAAGTAGGCAGGAATGTACAGTGGAGAAAGGACAGCCTCTTCAATAAGTGGTGCTGGGAAAACTGGACAGCTACATGTAAAAGTATGAGATTAGATCACTCCCTAACACAATACACAAAAATAAGCTCAAAATAGATTAAAGACCTAAATGTAAGGCCAGAAACTATGAAACTCTTAGAGGAAAACATAGGCAGGACACTCTATGACATAAATCACAGCAAGATCCTTCTTGACCCACCTCCTAGAGAAATGGAAATAAAAACAAAAATAAACAAATGGGACCTAATGAAACTTCAAAGCTTTTGCACAGCAAAGGAAGCCATAAACAAGACCAAAAGACAACCCTCAGAATGGGAGAAAATATTTGCAAATGAAGCAACTGACAAAGGATTAATCTCCAAAATTTACAAGCAGCTCATGCAGCTCAATAACAAAAAAACAAACAACCCAATCCAAAAATGGGCAGAAGACCTAAATAGACATTTCTCCAAAGAAGATATACAGACTGCCAACAAACACGTGAAAGAATGCTCAACATCACTAATCATTAGAGAAATGCAAATCAAAACTACAATGAGATATTACCTCACACCGGTCAGAATAGCCATCATCAAAAAATCTAGAAACAATAAATGCTGGAGAGGGTGTGGAGAAAAGGGAACCCTCTTGCACTGTTGGTGGGAATATAAATTGATACAGCCACTATGGAGAACAGTATGGAGGTTCCTTAAAAAACTAAAAATAGAACTACCATATGACTCAGCAATCCCACTACTGGGCATATACCCTGAGAAAACCATAATTCAAAAAGAGTCAAGTACCAAAATGTTCATTGCAGCTCTATTTACAATAGCCTGGAGATGAAAACAACCTAAGTGTCCATCATTGGATGAATGGATAAAGAAGATGTGGCACATATATACAATGGAATATTACTCAGCCATAAAAAGAAACGAAATTGAGCTATTTGTAATGAGGTGGATCGACCTAGAGTCTGTCATACAGAGTGAAGTAAGTCAGAAAGAGAGAGACAAATACCGTTTGCTAACACATATATATGGAATTTAAGAAAAAACAAAATGTCATGAAGAACCTAGGGGTAAGACGGGAATAAAGACACAGACCTGCTAGTGAATGGACTTGAGGATATCGGGAGGGGGAAGGGTAAGCTGGGAGGAAGTGAGAGAGTGGCATGGACATATATACACTACCAAACATAAAATAGATAGCTAGTGGGAAGCAGCCGCATAGCACAGGGAGATCAGCTCCGTGCTTTGTGATCACTTGGAGGGGTGGGACAGGGAGGGTGGGAGGGAGGGAGACGTAAGAGGGAAGATATATGGGAACATATGTATATGTATAACTGATTCTCTTTGTTATAAAGCAGAAACTAAAACACAATTGTAATGCAATTATTGTCCAATAAAGATGTTTAAAAAAAAAAAAGAACCTGCTGCATAAAAAAATAAATAAAATTTAAAAAAAGTCACAGCACATTTATGGAAATGACTGATACATACTCTACTTTGAAGACTTCCACGTATTATCAGCTCAAATGAAAGGTTTTATTGTTATTCAGTGGAAAGTCTTAGACAAGTAATATTTCATTTCTATGCTTCAGTTTTCGTTTCTACGAAATTCTCAGAGTCTTCCTGGGTTCAGGAAGGAGGTGAAATGCATGTTTGGACCTTACCTCTCACTTCCTGTTTAGTTCCAGAGAATTACAGTTGGTGTGTCTATTAGTCATGTCTTTTTATTCCGCATTTTTGGTCTTTGACATCTTGGAGCTTTGCTGACCCTGGAGAGGCTGCCCTTCCCAGAGCCAGCTAATGCTATCGCTGGTGTAGCGACAGCAAACACCTCACCTGCGAGCCTGCCTTTCATACTCAAACCGACCAATCCAGAGATCGCATCCCCAAACAAGTCCTCTACTGAGTTCTTACTCACTGAGCCACTCTTCCCCTGCCCTCATCACCGCAGAGCCAGACAACTAGAGACAGCCCTACACCCTCGAGACCACTGAAATTATTCAAACTAGCCAATACTAAACCTGCTTACCTTGTCTTATCCATTTCTTCCTGCAGAAACCACAATAAAGGCTCTTGCCCATGTTTTCCCCTCTCTGTGCTTCCTACTGACCTTTTTGTGTGGGTGTGTGGCGGGGGATAAATTCTTTATCGATACATAGGTTACAGTGAAATAAATAGAGTGATGGTGTTTAGGGGAATAAAAAAAGTAGTATCTCAATCTCTCTCCACCACGCCTCTAGCTCTCGGCTTCTGCCTTCTTACTGGCCACCTGGGATGATTAGGACTTGGTGGGAATGCCAGGCCTTCTCAGGCCTTTGGGGGCCTCTGCCTTCCTGGCCAGTGGTACAGACTCCATCTTGGATGCAACACCCTCAGGAGAAGCAGGGTCCTTGGCTTTTGCCCCCCCCGGCCCCCTGGGCAGCAGCCTCTTTGTTCTCCATCTTCTTTTTGGCTGGGGAAACAGCACCATTCTCGCCCTTGGCTTCCCCACGTGGCCCTGTATGGCATGCTATGCCTCCTGTTTCTAAGACTCTGTAAGTATAAAAACCTTCTTCCCTTATGGCATTCTTTTCTGTGTCTGCCTGCCTTGCCATACTTGATGGTATGGTAATCCCAGGTGCCTGTAAAACAATGTGTGCCTCGATTTACCCCGCTGAAAGACCAGTGTACAATTCTTCAGCAGGACACATTGATAAAATGTTTTGGAAAGAGAAAGATGCAAGAGGGAGGGGACTCAATAAAATGATGTACATTCATATTTATAACATTTGCTTTACTGAAATGTTGATTCAGTCTGGCTGAGAATTTGTGTTTTAGATGTGATGCATAATTAGTTATTAATAAAGGAATGTTATTGAATCCTTAGAGTAAGTACATAATCTTTTAGGTGCTTACTGTTTTTTTTTTGTCTGAATATTTGTTCTGTTAATTCATGTTTATGTAGCACTTATAAACTGCATGTCGTGCTTTTACACAGGTAAGTTATATGCTTAATAAGAAATAAAATATCTGTCCCTGGGAGCCAGTAGTTAAGAAAACTATGTTATTTGAAATTAATGTAATATACTAGGTGGTTATAACTAAGGTGGCCTTTCGTTTAAACAGGTGGAAATCCTCTTCTTGAGGACCACAATGGAGTGTGTTAGAATCCTGAGTGAGTCATTGCCACACGTGGCTGGAGGCCCGATCCACTGCCTTCCTTCTTAATCCCAATTGCTGCTGTCAATGCAATCATGCATTGATAACAGCAGTTTGTTAGCTGAATTTGAGGAATAAGTCACTCCTGGGGCCCCTTCAGTTCAAGTATATATATAGTTCAAGCAAACCCAAAATATAAAAATCTGTATTTATACAACAGATAGATTAAGGATAATAATTCACTTTCCAAAGGATTTACTGCTGCAGGTTCTTTTAAAATGAACTAACCCTATATATTTAAAATGTGATTTGATTTTCAAAATATCCCTTCTATAGGCAATTTTGGAGGAAGCATCTATCGTGTAAATGAAGGTAGTCAGGGGTGATAGGACTTATAGGCTAGCCATGGAATGTGGCAGGTTGTTTTTTAGTTCCTTGGTGAGTTTATCTCCATGCTCTGTCAACTTCAAAGTTGAGACATTCTTTAGAAAGTGTCGTGGTGTACAGAGATGGAGGCGTGAATGCAAACTATTAAAAGATTAATTGAATATATAAAGTTCTAGCATTCCTTAATGTAATGTGAATGCTAACAGTTTTTGCAAAGGTCTAAATAACTCTGCCTTCAGTAGAGCAGTATAATTGAGCACATTATATGCATTATCTTATTTGCTCTTCATAGCAATGCTATGGGGTAGAAGGCAGGGTGATGTTTTCATCTCCATTTCACTGATCAGAGTCCAAAATCAGATAGATCAGAAGAGGTGGAGCTGGGTGGTGAACACAAATGTTCTTTCCCTAGTCTATGGCATGTTGCATTACCCTAGGAGTACCCCTTCTAACTGTGGTTGGTTTTAGAGTAAGCCAGTGGCCCCAGATTTATCATTTTAACTCCTTGATTTCATAAATTCTCATCATCTCTGCAAGAAAACCAGTCCTCCTTACTGCTTCATTGGTGTGTCTTAATCAGCTCTGCAATGCAGATTTAACGATTTCTGGATTGCATTTGTGACTGTAGTTATTGATAGTGGAAAATATTTACTCCTGAAGCCCTAAGGGAAAGTAACATGAGTTGTACTGCTTTCCTGCCAAATACTCATTAGCTTCTTCAAGGTAAGGAGAAATGTTGAGAGATCCCTTTATTTATTTGTGGTGATGAATGTTTATATAAAATGAGAATTTGAAAACTACTTGGATAATAATCCAAATTTTTAGAGAAATTATATTAATAGTGTTCTGCTTAGTAGTACATGGCAAATACTTTCATGAGAATGGAAAATTCAATGCAATCATTATAAAATAATTCTGCTGCAATAAAACTTATTTTCAAAAGAAAGACTTTTTAAAAGTCAGATACAGTTATTGTCCAATAAATGCACAAGTTAGGACAGGCACCTTGGGAAGGTCAACTTTGCCTAGAGTAAGATCTTTGGGAAGAACCATCTTCACATCCTCAACTCAGAAGGAAATTCTCCTCAGAGTAATGAACAGGTACTGAATTCAAATCAATTTGACTCAAGTACAGATAACAGCAATTACCCATTGGTAGCAAGAACCTTCTGGCGTTTCTCTTTTTAGACAAGAAATGGTCCCCTGGGACCCAGCAGTTGAATGCTGACAATAGAAGGAGCATCATGTCCTACTCGACTGCACAGGGAAAAATTGTTGATATCATGATGATTCTCAGAACAAGAACTTCTCTGACCCCATCACAAGTTTTCAAGACAAACAATTATGTGTCATATGTGACCTTCCTACTGACTAAATTTTGTTGAGCTTTATGCATAAAACAGCCTTGGAATTTGTGGCCAATATCCCTTTGATTTCTGTTTTTTGACTTTGTAAACATTCTTAATTTTTTGAACAATCTCTTGACTTCTTGACCAAATACACTCTAAATGTAAAACGAGACAATAAAGTAGTACCTATTCTGTAATTAATTAGCATAATGCAGTGGCAATACAATGTGGTAGAAAGGCCATAGGTGTTCAAATCCTCACTTTGCTTCTTTCTAACCATGTGATCTTGGATAGATTATATAGATATTTATGTCACATTTTCCTCGTCTTAAACAGGAATAAAGATACCCGATTTGCTAGATTGTTGTGAATAGTACATGTGGCAAATATGTGTGGTGTTAATGTCAACTTGGCATATAGAAGGTACTCAAAAATGTAAGTTTGTAAAAGCTAGAAGTAAGCTTCAGCACGAGAAGATTCAGCCTTGATCTATCTACATATTCTAGCCTTAAACCATAAACTCCTGAGAGCTGACAATGAGAAAGCTTTTGTTTGCTGTATATTCGACATGGTTTAGCCAAACCATGCAAAAAAGCTGTTCCCTCAGACAGGGATGTGAAACTTGTTTTATCTAATGTGCCCTCCCAATCCATTGGTATACCTGTCTGGGAACTGTGAAAAGGGTACTGAGACCTTGTGTGGCCTCAGAGAGAAACAGTGCTATCATTGATTAGTCATGCCTGCTGTGGAGTTGGGAGTAGGGAGTGGTGGCATGTGTGCAGGCATTTTCTGTGCCTGGCCCAAGATGCTTTTCCTCGTGTCTTTGCCCAACACCAGAGAGACAAATACCTAGTTCTACTACTGCTGAACTGCATGCAAGATGCCCAGAGGTAACCCTTCATTATATTGGAAAGGCAGAGAGCAGGAAACCTGTCTCACTGGCTTCATGCCTCCACACTCCATGCCATCCACCTAGTGATTCAGCCACATTGAAATGTCTCCGATTTCCCAGGATGGACCCTGCCCTTTCACAGCTAAATGCCTTGGCACCTGCTGTCTCTACTTTTAAGAATGCTTTTCCCCATCTTTTGCAACTTGGCAAATTCTACTTATCCTTCAAGATCTAGCTCAAGTGTAGCTTCTTGTAAGGAAACCTGATAGATTCAACCCCTGATTTTCCTTGTATCCTGATGCCCAGCTCATAATTGTCACTCAATAAATGTTGATTGAATAAGGTACACGGATATAAAGAGGAAGATGTTGATGTGTTAGAGGTCAGGAATTTTCCTGAGAAAATAATCCAGGTTTGGGGACTATATTGTTTCTGTCTGGAGTTTGTATAAACATCTTGTTTGGGCTCCTCCATATTTTGAAGGGGTACTAGCTCTGATTAAGGGTCAAGACAAAAAACAAAGTAAATATTTGAAATGGACTTATTGAATTACGATGATTGAGCCTTATAGGAACTAAGACTTGATTTGAAGCTTTAAAAAATTGTGATAAAATACGCCTAACATAAAATTTACCATCTTAGCTATTTTAAGTATACAGTTCAGTGGCATTTACGTAGTTGCACAACTATCACCACTGTCCATCCCCAGAAATCTTTTTCTCTGGCAAAACTGAAACTTTGTATCCATTAAACAGTAACTCTCCATTCCCCTACCTCTAGCCCCTGGCAACCACCATTCTACTTTCTGTCTC
Source organism: Phocoena sinus (assembly GCF_008692025.1). NCBI lineage: Eukaryota > Metazoa > Chordata > Mammalia > Artiodactyla > Phocoenidae > Phocoena > Phocoena sinus. Next base: position 50,402,458 of record NC_045771.1, read on the forward strand.
TAAGAATTTTATTACTCTAATAACTCAGATAAGTGGAATCTTATGTCTCCTTGTGATTGGCTTATTTTGCTTAGCATAGTGTCCTCAGGGTTCATCCATATTGTAGCATGCATCCAAGCTTCCTTCCTTTGTTTTTTTTTTTTCCTTCCTTTTTAAAGCTGAATAATATTCTATTATATGTGTATTTCATATTTTATTTATCTATTCATCTGTCCATGGACACTTGGACTGCTTCTACTCCTTGGCTATTGTGTATAATGCTTCTATGAACATGGGTGTACAAATATCTCTGCAATATCCAGTTTTCCCAACACCATTTGTAGAAAAGAATGCCCTTTCTCCATTGAACTGTCTTGGTATCCTTGTTGAAAATCATTTGGCCATAAATGTTAGAGTTTATCTCTGGGTTCTCTGTTTTATTCTGTTGACCTATATGTCTGTCTTTATGCAAGTACCACAATTTTTTGAGTACTGTCACTTTGCAGTAAGTTTTGAAATCAAGAATTTTTTTTTTTAAGATTGTTTTGACTATTCAGGGTCCCTTGAAATTCCATATGAATTTTAAGATGGATTTTTCTATTTCTATTGGAATTTTGATAGGGATTGCACTGAATCTATCTTTGGATACTATTGAATCTTAATAATATTAGGTTTTCCAATCCATGAACATAGTTTGTCTTTCCATTTATCGGTGTCTTCTTTAATTCCTTTCAGTAATGTTTTGTAGTTTTCAGTATACAAGTCTTTTACCTCCTTAAGTTTATTCCTAAGTATTTTATTGTTTTTGATGCCATTGTAAATGGAATTTTTTTTAAATTTCCTTTTCCAGTTGTTTACTGTAGGCATTTAGAAACAACTGGTTTTTTGAATGTTGATTTTGTATCCCGACATTTTTTGGAACTTATTTATTAGTTAAAACAGGTTTCTGGTCCCAAACTTTTCTTTGTTGGGAGTTTTTTTGATTACAGTTTCAATTTCCTTAGTAATTATAGGTCTGTTCAGATTTTCTATTTCTTCATAATTCAGTCTTGGTAGCTTTTTTGTTTCTAGGAATTCATCCATTTCATCTAGGTTATCTAATTTGTTGGCCTACAAATGTTTGAAGTACTCTCTTATAATCTTTTTTATTTCTATAGAATCAGTTGTACTGTCTCTTGTTTCATTTCTGGTTTTGGCTGAGTCATCTCTCTTATTCTTAGTCAATTTGGCTAAAGTTTTGTCAATTTTGTTGAATTTTCGAAGAACAAACTCTTGATTTAGTTGATTTTTCTATTCTTTATTTTGTTTATCTCTACTCTTTATTATTTTCTTCCTTCTGCTAGCTTAAATTTTAGTTTATTCTTTTTATAGTTCTTTCTGGTGTAAATTTACGTTGTTTAGATCTTTCTTCCTTTTAATGTAAGTGTTTTGTACATGTTTAAATAGCACTATTGACATGTATTTATTCTGGTAATTTTGCAGGAAAAAGTAGTGAGCTGTTGGCATCATTTCACCCCAGGTGTGATACCATCAGTAAGCACTTTCCCACTACTTGTATTTCAGTTTCAGACTTCCATGCAACTTTTGCATCTAAGACTTTGGAGGGACTCTTCCTGTCTATGTAACTCCATCAAGTTTGCACTAATCAATTTTATTTTAGACCTAAGTAATTTTATTTTATTGTGATTATGTCTATGTTTAACAATGGACTCATTTTGTTTGAAACAGCACTTAGAGGAAATGAGTCTACTTTTGCTTCTAAAATATTAAATATGAAGTGCTACCTTAACTTCGTTAAGAACAGATCAACTGCAGCAGTATTTAAACAACAGTAAAAATAGTAACTCTTCAGGGAAATAGGTGGCTTAGAGTTTTATTGGCTCTCCCAATTTATAACCCGGAGGAGAAATGTGCTTGGCTTGTATCCATTTGCTTGGAAGGGCAAGTAAATCCATCACACCAAGGGCTGGAACACTCCTTTGTGGCAAGAACATGGATGGGAGGGGTATGTAGATTAGCATGTTTTTGCTGCATTTAACAGAAAGGCAGACTCAAAATGACTTAAGTAATAGAGGAAAAGGATACAGTCTGGATTACCTCATGGTCCTAAGATGGCTGCCAGCAACCACAGGGGTGATATGTTTTCTTATCATAGCCTGGAATACCCCCTTCTGTCCATCCCATTTTAAAACATGGGATTAAAGTCCTACGCTCTAGCCTTATACTGTCCATTATGGTAGTAGTAACAACATGTGGCTATTAAATACCTGAAATTTGACTATTCCAAATTGACATTTGCTATAAGTGTAAAAAGCACACTAAATTTTGAAGACTTTGTATGAAATAAAGGAATGTAAAGTATCTCAATGATTTTTATATTGATTATGTGTTTGAATGATAATATTTTGGATATATTGAGTTACATAAATATATTTTAAAAATTAATTTCACCTGTTTCTTTTCACTTTTTAAGATGTGTCTACTGGAAAACTTAAAATTACATTTGTGGCATGCTTTATGTTTCTACTGTACAACACTGAGTCTAGTCTTTCTTTTTTTTGGCTGTGCCACGTGGCTTGTGGGATCTTAGTTACCCAACCAGGGATCAAACCCGGGCCCTTGGCAGTGAAAGCATGGAGTCCTAACCACTGGACTACCAGGAAATTTCCTGCATTGCTCTAGTCTTACGGGATGAACTTTGGACACAATTTGGGCTGGACAGGAATGCCATGTGCTAAGTGGCTGAGGGGGTGAGTGGCCTGGGGGTGAGTGGCTATTGGGAAGAGTCAATCACAATGTCCTGCACAAAGAGAGAGGAATGGGGGGCAACTATGTGTCTCTGTGCTCATCCAGTTCTGGGAGAGACGAAAAACCACTTTTCAGTACATTGAGTGTGTTCTGGGATGTGAAACAATGCCAACCCTCCCAACTCAACTTGTCTTTTCCTTCTTTCAGGCCTGTTTTCTAGTCTACAGGAAGCCATTCTCTACTCTGGTCATAGAGAGGATAAGATGGATTAAAGAGTGACGGGAAGAGGAGGGTGGAGTGAGGGTGCTGGCAACAGAGGGTTAGCTGCACAAACAGCTAAGGTTCCATCACAGGTGAAAAGACACATTGGAAATGCCATGTTAAAACTGCTTTGCATTAAGGTTGTCATTTTCCCCTTCATATGACGGAACATTCCAACAGATACGGCTTTTCTGTTGGCTGTGTTTGGCTGGCTTGAAAAAGCACATAGAAGGACTTGGTTAGTGGGAAGGGGGTGGTCGCTGGATTCTTTCCTGGCGCTCTGTCTGTGAGTGGGAAGAAGCTGGGGCTGGAGGTGCTGCACTAATTTCCTGTACAATCCCTGAGTCCTGATTGCTTCCCAGGGTTGCCATCTTAATGCTTTCTATTTCTTTTCTACTCTCTTAGCCCTATACGTACTAACCACTTTTACCCACCACATTCTTTACTATGGAGTTTCTCCAAATGCTCTCTGGCTTCCTCTCCATATAAAACCTAGTGTGTGTTACTCACCATCACATGTTCTCTACCATTTCGTCTAGTCTAGTCAACTGGTTTTTCAAAGTGTCATCCAGACTGCCTGCTTCAGAATCACCTGTGGAGCTTGTTTAAAAACAGCTCATCAAAGCTACTGGATTAGGATCTCTGGTGGGGCTGCGGGGGTGGGGGTGGGGGACAGGAACTTCCAGTTCTAACAGACTCTCCAGGCAAATTCCATCCTTGCCAAAGTCCAAGAGCTTCAGAGACTCTTATGGAGAGAGTGGGTGCAGGCAGATGTGGAAAGGATTGTTTTCCAGTGTGGATCCTTGTGAGGGTTAAGTCCTAAGTTGGGGATATGGGCATCTCTGGATTTCTGTCAGGAAAGCAGGGGCAGCATCTGGTGGACTGATGGGCAATGGTGCCCAGTAGTGTGGCTGAGAAACTGTGCTCTCTTGGGGGCACAACAACCGAGGCCAGGAGGCAGCTCGTCTCTCTAGTGGCTCAAGGGCTCCCACAAGGATGCCACACCCTGGAAAACCCAGGTGTGTTTGTTTCTGAGAAAATGTGACACTAATTGGGGATTTTCAGAAATAACTATGGAGGTAGGGGAGGACGTGAGGCCCTTCAGTTGGGCAGGTAAGTTTTCACAGGGTTTCTGGGCTTGGTAAAAATTGTAACCTGCAGTCAAACTAGTAAGGCTGGACCACAGTTAAGTCACAATCAAAAAATTTTGCAAAATAGCAGGAAAGCATCACTCATAATGCGTCCCCCCCGGCACTTCTGTGGCTTCAATCTACACATTTAGAGCCACATCTGTCTGGTAGATGTGGGTAGAAACATTCATGCTTGTTTTCCCAGCTCTGCTCAGATCTCTGTGCCCCGCTTTCCACTATACATTAGAGGACTCAACCTTTTCCTTTGAAGGGAGGGCCAGAGCTCCCCAAAGCTGGCAGAGACATTGGAGTGGCCCCCAGAAGGGAGTATCCTGGCATTTCCTGCTTCCAGGAGAGGCTGGAGAAGCAGCAGGCATCGGAGTCAACTGCCTGTCCTGGAGCCAACATAGGCCTCACCTCTGTACTTCTCTGCTGCAGCTTTTGGGGAGAGACCCAGAAGAACTGGGAGCCATAGGCCACGCTGTGAACATTTCACCATTCCCAGAGAGCCCAAGATCTGAGTCTGCTCCTTGGGGTGGAGGTGAGCAAAGACAGCAGCAGCCTGGCAACTTCCCTTCCATGTGTGCAAAGGAATCTCCTCTGTGTCAGCAGGAGGATTCGGCCTCTAATCTTCAGGCTTCTCCCTTGTAACTCCTCCACCCAAGAAGCCTTTGAAATTGCCACAGTACCGTCCAGTAAACTGAAGTTTCAGAGCTTCGGACTTACAAAAAGTGGGGGCTCCTGGAAAACCAAGTCCACAGATGGGGATGCCTGTGTGTGAAGGGAAGGCTGTTGTGGGGTAGGAAGCACCATGAGATTTGGAACTCTGGGTGGCCCAGTGCAGGTCATTCCCTATTGAAAAAACATTTCTGTCCGGTCTAGTCAACTGTCTTTGGATACATACATTTTGGCCTTTGACAGCATGAATTGTTAGAAATACTCCTGCCTATTCTCTATTGATCTTACCTGTGAATAACACTTTTTATTATATTAAAATTCAATTGCTAGAGAACACGTTGGTATCCTCTAGATATAAAATGCAGGAGCTGCTTCTGTTTGGGTGTTTAAGGCAGTTGGGGTCGCCATTCTATGCAGGCTACATCCGATGAAACGTATGGGATTTATTCTGCCACTGGAATGTCTAAGAGTTATTACTTTTCTCACAGAGCACGTTTATTTCTTTTTGACAGTATTTGAGGTTATGGACTCTATTTCTATCTGTAGAAAGGAAACAGTACACAATAAAATCTTGTGACATTAGACTAGGTAAAACCAAAGGCACTGATTTTTTTTAGATGAGGACACTCATTGCAATAACTGAAGGAACTAAGAATGTTTAACATTCTGAGAACATACTAAGCTGAATTTAAATGAAAGATGATCCCTGCTTCTTTCGTTCTTGCTTTAAAAATCAACTACATAATTAAATGGATACAGATACTTCTCTTGTGGGGAGGAAAACAGCAGTCAAGATTTTTTGCATTCATGACAACAGGGCAGGAGTTTTCCTAACCCTTTGGCAAAATAGAGAATCAATACCAATCAGAAAAAATGCTAACAAAAGGAAAATTCTCACGGGAACCTCAGGCGATAAAAGATTTAAAATGTGAATAAAACATCATAGGTCAGCATTAAAATAGACAACACATTTCTCTGCCCAGGCGAAGTATCCAGCCGATAACTAGTAGTGTAGAATGGACCTAACCACACTGAGAGGCCAAAGAGAAAGCCCTAGAACATCCACTTCACTTCCCCCTCATTTTCATGCAGAAAGATGTCCCTTTTCAGGGGGAGACAGTTACTCCATAAGCAGCATTTGGGGTCAAATGTTTTTCCCCCCAAGGTAAAAATCTCTGGAAATATAAACCTTGCCCATGCATAATTTCTAAGATTTGAGAGCAAAGAAACCAGACTTGCTTTCAAAATGAAAAGATGATTACGTATTGGTTAGTTTTGCAAATAAATAGGACGCTTTAAAACACTTACTGGGGAAATGATGAAGTTAAAAAATGGTCCAGGGCTTCCCTGGTGGCGCAGTGGTTGAGAGTCCGCCTGCCGATGCAGGGAACACGGGTTCGTGTCCCGGTCTGGGAAGATCCCACATGCCGCAGAGCGGCTGGGCCCATGAGCCATGGCCGCTGAGCCTGTGCGTCCGGAGCCTGTGCTCCGCAACGGGAGAGGCCACAACAGTGGGAGGCCCGCGTACCGCAAAAAAAAAAAAAAAAAAAAAAAAGGTCCATTATAGACAGGCTGAATTCTGACTAAAAGGAAATTGAAGCCATCTCCAATTGGAAGGGTTTTATGGACTCGGTGGAGAGGAACTCTCAGTTGTTGGTAATTATTCAGGATCATCCGTTCTTACTGAGTGGCCTCTCAGCATGGGAATTTCCATATTTCAAGGTCAAATCCTTAAAAAAACAAAACAAAACAGAAAACACTGTTTTGGCATCTCGCCATTATCAAGGGAATGCATTTGGCAAATATAAATCAACTCTATTATTTTTTGCCAAATCACGGAGAGTCCATCTGTATCTTCACCATTTGAAAGAATGCAGTCAACTTCCAATCAGAGGCAGCCTATCAGGGGTGGCCCAGGTGACCTGGTCTCATGTCCCTCCAAGTCACTGGCCTAACTGCATCCATGCCTAAAGGTCTCAGCTCCACGATAAGTCTGGCCATGACAAATTAAATATCTATTTTAGTGACTAAAATCTAAGCTAGAAACTTGCACACAGATTCATAGTACTTCAGAATTTAGAATGTTTTCAAAGTGGTTTGTAGAACCCAGTTTACATCCTTGTGTTAAAATGAACTACAGAGTTTATCACAGAGGCATAATAAAAACATCTAGTTCCTACTCCTGTTTCTCAACTAGCCATGTGGCTTTTCTTAACATCTTGAAGTTCATGTAATAATGGCTAACACTCACTGAGCACACACAAACATGCTAGGCACTATGCTAAACGCTTTATTTGCACTGTTTTTTGCATTCAATTCTCAGAGCATCCCTAAGAGGTACAAGATGTTATTAGAGCCACTTTAGAGATGTAGAGACCGAGGGTTGGTGAACTTGGCCAAGGCCACCCAGCTCTACCACTAAAATGAAGCCAAGGCATTTTGATTCGAGTGTGGGCTTTTAACAGGTGCTTCATGCTGCTTCCCTGAGTTCAGGCAGTGTGGACTGTGTCAGTATTCACATGCATCTCACCTCATTATTCAGCTAATATCCCTGCCCTGGAACTGCCCATATTTTCAGTCCTGATGAAGCTTGTCCAATTTTCTTCGTTTTAATTTCACCCATTTATTTCCTGTTTCCAGAATTGTCTTCCATGATATGTAGTTATCTAGAAACGCTTGTTTTCCCAGTGTTAAATGAAACTAATGTTGTTGTTTGATGTATTGTTCTTGCTGTTCTAGCTGGCCCAGCTTCAGTAATATAGTTTTTACTTCAATTTAGAGGCAGCCTGCAGAGGAAATAACTCGACATCTCTTATGTATATATTGACGAGTGAGATCTACAAATAATAAGGGTGGCATCTGGTAATGCAGTATCTACTGCCCCCCCCCCCTTTTTTTTGTGGCTGTGTCACGCGGCTTGCGGGATCTCAGTTCCCCAACCAGGGATTGAACACAGACCAGCAGGGAAAGCCCGGGATCCTAACCACTAGGCCACCAGGGAACTCCCAGTACTGCTGTTTTCTTAATTTTTTCTAAAATGGTGACACAAACCATTATCACCTGGCTTGATGTTTTCCTGGAGCAATCCAAAATTTGTAGAAAGATCTACAATGCAGGGTTTCTTTCTTTGTTCAAAATTATGGCTATTCTTCCTTCAGATGAAGTTGTTGTATAGCTGGTCTCCAATTGGGAACATTCTAATTAGAAAACAGAAGAAGAACTTAATGGTGCAAAATATATTTGTGAACAATGAAGTAAAAATAGTAATGTTTCAAGTTCATTATAGCAATAGTTATAATAGTTGAAAATTGAGAAGAATGTAAATTCTAAATTTACATTAGATTTAGTGCCTAAATAAGTGATTGGTTAAATAGTCATCCATCTTTTAGAACATATTTTAAAGGTATATGAGAAATGTTTATGATAGATTATTAAGTGACAAAAGCAAATGATAAAGTCATATGAGTTATTCTTTAATCCGAAAATTATTTAGGTGTCTATTTTTTCCTTTCCCAAAATAGGTCTTTTATTTTTGTTCTCATGTTTATTATTGGTTTATAATTTTTACATTATTGTGGACAGACAACATTGTCTCTATGATATCAGTTCTTTGGAATTTGTTGAAATTTTCTTCTGATTTGGTACAGACCTTAGGGGCAGCCAATTTTTATACTGGTGCATTGGCTGGATTTTCATTTCACATGATAACTCAAAATTAACTTCTATACACAAGGCTGGGCTTGGCGCCCCTTTCTCAGATATCTCCCAGGTATACCTGGTATTAATATTTGTGCTAGATTTTTGTCTGGATTTTGGAACATAAAGACACATCTTTGGCCAGTTCTGGTATGCAATTAAGAGCCTACGGGATTAATCATTTTCTTTTCTCAGTTTGATATTTTATAATGTAAATATTAATCAACAAATGATGATCAATTTATCGGTTGACCTTGGCTATAGATCAGGATTTCTTATCTTCAGTACCACTGACATTTTGAGAATGTCTAGCAGCATCCTTGGCCCCTACCATCTAGATGCCAGTAGCAAGGCCCCCCTCTCCAGCTGTGACAATTTAAAATATCCCCTAGGGGGCAAAATCACCCCCAGCTGAGAACCACTACTATAGAGAAATGGCAGTTCCCTTTTAAAACTAGTGACTAAGTGTGAGTTTCACTGAGTCAATAAGCACATTTATCGAGTCTTTAATGTGTACAAGGCACAGTGCTTTTACAGAAGCAGTTTTATTTAGGCATGGAGAAAGGAGGCTATGGTCTGCCTTATTCTCATTAAGCCATTTGTGGGGCACAAGGACATTGTAACACCAGGCTTCACTCCGTACAAAGAAGGCGATAATTCTGTCCTCTTAGAGCCCTTGGGAGACCGTGTGCACAAGGGCCAAAGCCTGCTGGGACGTACTGTCACTCAACAAATTGCAGCTTTTACTATAATTATTATTATTCAAGCTGACTTCGTGCAGATAGACCAGGGCCATCAACCAGCTTGAGTAGTCTGCCCCTTCAGCTGATGATACACACCACACCCACACGTCTTTTCTAATTGTTTTTACCAAAATAACCTCAGCATCCATGAGCAAACAAAACAAACAAGCAAACAAATGCGTTAAAAACCAATCATGTGAAGCAGCGAAGTGTTTGGCCAGTAGTTAAAAGTTCACGCTCCAAAGTCCCTCTGTGCATCGGAAGAACCGTGGTCTCTGCATCCGCGTATGACCCACGTGCTCTGTTTCTGTCTTGGGTGGCGCATAGATTCAACTGCTGGAGGAATGAATGGTTGTTCGGAGGTTTCTTTAGCCTGGTTCATTATCTGTTTTAAACTATCAGGGCTCCATCTGAGCGGGCCAACAGGAAGCCTGCTTTTGATTTAACAGTGCTCTGAACAAGCTCCTTCTATGGCTTTCCAAGAATTAATTACAGAGCTTAGTAAAGGCGCCGGCCGCAAAGTCCCGCGGATGCCTTTATGAGCAATTACAGCACCGGCATTGATGCCAGCAGAATAAGAATTTCCTTGGAGGACTGCTTGGAAAGAGAGGATTGGCTTGTGGAAATATAGACACACGGTGTTCCCATCTATAGCTTACAGGGGAATTTAAATTCACAAAGCGAGAAGAGATTGGTTCACTGGCACACAACCTTTGGGTTATTGGACACTTGTAGACCTAGGCTTGTGTAATTTAACCAAAAAAAGAGATATCATTTTGATATGTAGCAACTGGAGCACTATAGAGGGAAGTAAACACCAAAGTGCTCACCAGGGAAGGGTTCAAAGCCGAAGAACGCTGGGATCTAATTGCACCGCCCTGCAGCGCGGAATCCTTGACCGCTCGGTTTACAACTCTGGGGATAAAGCAAATCCATACAGTGGCTCTTAACCAACTGCAGCAATCGAGTGGGTACTGAGAGCACATTTACTTTAGGAGGGTAAACTGAATATTGCTGAATTCCTTGGCCAAAAGTTTCCGTCGTTTGTGTCGGCAGCATGGGACGGCAGGATGCAGAGGTGAAACCAGTGGGAAGAAGATTGAGAGAAGGTTTTTCCTTTGCTGAGCAAATAATTGTACGAGGCGTCCAGGGGCAGGTGCCAGCTATCTCTTACAGGGCAGGCTCACTTCTCCAGTGTTGGTGGATGGAGCTGAAATGGCTTTCCATAGCTACTTAGTGAACGAATGAAGTGATGAATGACTCCACACTGGTCACTCCACAATCCAGCCACTTTCACCGTTTGGAGGAGATTAGGATAGTGGGAGGGCCTTGGTCTCCTATTCACGTTGGTAACAATGGTAGATTTTAATAGGGCAGATGTCGTAACATAAATATCCACCTGTGCAGTAGTTACATGGGCTTTAATTAGGTGTCCCACTCACCAAGGACCTGTGTGTCCCCTCTCTCCTCGTGTCTGGGGCTGTTGGATGCTGGGCCAGCTGTGCAGATGTGCAAATTAGTCTCCCAGTAATTGAAGAGTGTGGCTTCTGGGACTCTACCGCACTTTCTGGTTTTGCCTGGTGTCAGTGTTTTCATGTACACAAGAAATTCCACACTTGCTTCTTGCCTACACATTTGTGAGTTTTCTGTAGAGGCCTGGGTCCCCTGGCCAAAATCTGTTACCATAACTGAGAAAAATAGATTTAAAAATTAAATTTGCTCCCATGATTTTGTTTTCCTTTGGGAGGCTGTTCAGAAAAATAAATCATTGTCAATCCTTCTGCTCTTAATCATTTCTCCCTGTTCTTACAAGTTTGGGGAAATGAAATTCTCCAAAGATTGGTAAACCAGCCTTTACCAGACAGCATAAGCTCCTTAGTGATCTCGTCCAGTCCTGCGGTTTTGGTAGAATGTAACACCCAAATTCACATCTCCAGCCCAGCCTTTCTTCCTAAGACAGGCTCATGTCTCTAACACAACCACACCCAACTCCTGAATTCACTGCTGCAGATCTGTACCACCTGGTCTTCCCCAGGAGATGACAAGTTCAGCCTTCCAGCTGCTCAGGTTAAAAACTTTGGCATCCGTATAAAAGAATGAAATATTGCCATTTGCAGCAACATGGATGGACCTAGAGATTATCATCCTGAGTGAAGTAAGTCAGACAGAGAGAACTGAATACTATATGTATATATATATATATATATCACTCCCTTGTGGAATCTAAAATGATAATACAAATGAATCTATATATAAAATAGAAACAGACTCACAGACGTAGAAAACAAACTTATGGTTACCAAAGGGGAAACCAGGATAAATTAGGAGTATGGGATTAACAGATACACAGTACTATATATAAAATAAACAAGGATTTACTGTATAGCACAGGGAACTATAGTCGATACCTTGTAATAACCTATAATGGAAAAGAATCTGAAAAAGAATATATATATATATAATTGAATCACTTTTCTGTACACCTGAAACTAACACAATTTTGTAAATCAACTACACTTCAATAAAAAACAAACAAACAAAAACACATTGGCATCTTCCTGGACTCTTTTCTTTTGCTCACCTCCCCTACACCACACCGTCTAATCTGCTAGGAAACTCTGTGACTCCTTCTTCAAAAATCTATCCAGAATCCAACCATTCCTCCCACCTCCTCTGCTACCACCCAGGTCTAGGCCACCTTTGTCTCTCACCTGGATTACTTCAGTTAGTGAAGGTTCTGGACCCAGTTCCAATGTGTGTGTGGGGGGTGAGGTGGCGTGAGTTTCTCCACATATCCAACAAGAACTCTGCTTCGTCAGCTGGGTGTCCTACAATTCATTTCAATTCTGACACTGCCTACCCAGAGATAGCATCAGATTCCACAGGTTAAGGGCTCAGTCCTACAAGACTGTCCCCCTCCCCATTCAGAGGCCAGTCTCAAGTTCTGGTTGTCACCTGTGCTTCTGACCGACCTAAAGATAGCAGCTTCCAAAGCCCTCCAATGCCCTCCTTGGGTTTGATTAATTTGTAAGAGCAGCCCATAAACCTCAGAGAAACGTTTTACTTACTAGATACTGGCTTACTCTAAAAGGATATAACTCAGGAACAGTCAGATGGAAGAGATGCTTAGGGCAAGGTATAAGGAAAGCGCAGGGACATTCCATGTCCTCTCTGGGTGCACCAGTCTCCCCGAATCTGCATGTGTGTACCAACCCAGAAGCAATCTGAACCCTGTCCTTTTGGGCATTTATGGAAGCTTCATAGTGAAGTCATGTAGTATAGGCATGATTGATTAAATCATTGGCCATTGGTGATTGATTCAACCTACAGTTCCTCTCCCCTCCTGGGAGGTCTGGGGTGGGGAGAGGGGGTTGGAACCGAAAGTTCCAACCCTCTAATCACCTGGTTGGGTCCTCTGGTGACCAGGCCCCATCCTTATGTGACCCAGGGACTTGCCAAAAGTCACCTCATTCAAAGACACCTGTACAGCTCTCCTCACTTAAGAAATTCCAAGGGTTTTAGGAACTCTGTGCCAAGAAGAGGTCGAAAAACAAATATATATTTCTTATTATAAATCACAAGATCACAATTAGAGATTTAGTTTCTCCTAACCAGTCTCCTTGCCTCTACCCTTGCCCCTGAAGTTTTTCTCAACAAAGCAGCCAGAGAGGTCCTTTTATTTTTATTATTATTTTTTTTTTTTTGCGGTACGCGGGCCTCTCACTGTTGTGGCCTCTCCCGTTGCGGAGCGCAGGCTCAGCGGCCATGGCTCACGGGCCCAGCCGCTCCGCGGCACGTGGGATCTTCCCGGACCGGGGCACAAACCCGTGTCCCCTGCATCGGCAGGCGGACTCTCAACCACTGCGCCACCAGGGAAGCCCCAGAGCGGTCCTTTTAAAACCTGAGTCTCATCATATCACTCCTCAGCCCACAATCCCTAGGGATGCCCCATCTCACTTAGAGTAAAGCCAGGTCCTTCCAGTGGACCACGAGGCCATGCCTGATAGCAACCCCCACCCCCTTATCTCTCTGAGATCTTTCCTCCTCTCTCCCTCTTGCGCATTCTGCTTCAGCAACACGGGCCTGCTTAAAGCTCCTAGCTATCTCCTTGCACTGACTGTTGACCTTGCTGGAATGTTCTTTCCCCAGAAATCCACAAGGCTAACTGACTCACGTTCAATCAAACTCAGATATTCTCCGCAAGGCCTGCTCTGGCCGTCCTCTTTAAAACTGCAATCTACCCTACTGCCCCTCCGAATTCCAAACTCCTCTTATCCTTCGATATTTTTGTTTTTCTCTAACCCACATCACCTTCTAATATAATATATAATTTCCTTATTCATTGTGGTACTTGTTCATTGCCTGTGTCTCCCAATTAAGATGTAATCTCTGTGAGGACAGATATTTCTGACTTTTTTGTTTACCGATGCATTCCAACTGCCTAGAAGTTTCCTTGTAAAAATAGCTGTACAAGGAAACGCCTTCCTTCACCATATGTAAAAATGTACCAGATACTATAGAAATAGGTACAGGGTTCAAGTATTGAAAGGGTACTATTATAGAAATCAACAGTTTGAATCAATTTCACTTTTTTTTCTCTTCATCCATGGTGTATGATAAAAGAGTCAAATTCATCAAATTTTAGATTCATCGGGCTGAAAACTGCTCGTGTAGGCAGGGACCAATCAGCCCAGTCTGGCAGTGTATTCTGACCCTGACCTTGAGCTCTGCACTTGGTAGGTGCTCCAAATTGTGAGTTGAATGAAAAATGAACGCATTTAGGGCTTGGCCTTTCCACCCACACAAAGGTATATGACAGACTGCTATTCTAGATCATTGAAACAATTTAAACCATTTACCTGTTTTTTTTTTTTTTACTAAGAGGTAAATTCACTAATGTGAGTTATTTTTTAAAATGAGGGGTGGGGTAGGGTAGGGGGATGTTAGGGTGGAAGACGTAGACTTGGGAGTTCGAAATCCTGGATACAGGTTCCGGTCCCAACATACCTTGTTTGGGTTTTACTTATTCAAGGTACTACATAACATTGTGAATGCCATTTCACTTGTCTGAGTATCTCTTTCCTTTTCTAAAAAGTGTGGAAAGTAGCTGGAAAATCTGGAGAGTTGTTTCCAGCTCTAAACATTCTTTCTTTCTAAGAAAAAGAAGCAGCAGTAGATTTTGTTCACTTCCCTTTCCTTCCTTCTTCCATCTTTCCCATTCCCTTCCTCACCAGCTAAAGGATGAGGCTATATATATTTTTAAAAAAGACATATTAGGGCTTCCCTGGTGGCGCAGTGGTTGAGAGTCCGCCTGCTGATGCAGGGGACACGGGTTCGTGCCCTGGTCCGGGAAGATCCCACATGCCGCGGAGCGGCTGGGCTCGTGAGCCATGGCCGCTGAGCCTGCGCCTCCGGAGCCTGTGCTCCACAACGGGAGAGGCCACAACAGTGAGAGGCCCGCGTACCGCAAAAAAAAAAAAAAAAAAAAAAAAGACATATTAGTGATGGAGTCGCTGGACCAGGTTTGAATCCAGGATCCCCTTCCTACCAGCTGTATGACTTGGGGTAAATTATTTAACTTTGATGAGCATCTTTTCCTCATCTGGAAAATGGGATGAATACTTCCTGCCTTACAGGATTGTATCATATGGATTATAGGAAATGATGTTCACTGCACTGTACAAAATCTGGCACAAAGGAAGCATTGGGTAAATGGTAGCTGTGTGAGAGGATGCGTGGGAAGGAAAGGGGGCACATCTGGCATTTGAGAAGTGGAATAACTCAGAGGTGGGAGCCTCTTGTGAATAGAGTTTGAGGGGTTTGCAAACTGACTTGCAGGGCAGAGTTTCTCAAACGCATTTATTTTATGACACACATAGAAAATGACAGAAGAGTTCTATAACTACATTTTTGTAAAAAAAAAAAATTGCCACTGCTTTTTCCCTTCTTATGTCATAATTATGGAGAGGAATTGGCCTCTCCATGGTGGGTGGATATATTTGACTGAAGGCTCTCTTTCCTGCCCTAGAGAACAAAACGCCCATCTGCATCGGAAAGTGAATACGTGCCCCTTGAGACTCTGACCTGGGCTCGGTAATATAAGGCTATGATTTTCCAAGGCAAAGTAAGTTATTTAAAAAAAACAAAAAGAAAGGAAGAAAGAAAAAGAAGCCCAACGGAGTGTTTTTCCTCTAAAGCAGAATTCGTGAGCAAAACTGATGGCCTGAAGGCTGTATCATTCATGTCCCCTCTTTTTATATAGGCCATAATTAGCCTCTGTTGGATCCGAATCCTGATGTGTCTAATTAGATTTACTTTTTGGAGATGAAGGAAAAATGATTAAATTATCCAGACTCCAGAAAAACAAAAGATCTTTATTTCAGCCAGCCACCTGGCCTTGACATCTAGAGTGTTGCATGCTATAATTCAAACGAAAATATTTCACCTAAAAGTATAGCGTCCCTGTCCATGATATCATTAAGGGAAATCATTAAGCATTTATGCAGCACTTTGTGCTGGAAAAGCGCTTTACAGTTATTTTTATTGCTCACCAAAACCCTCTGAGGAAGGTCCTTCTCTATTTAAACCAAAGCAGAGAGAAGAGATTAAATTACTTAGGGTCTAAGAGAGAAAGAAATGACTGGATCAGAATGAGATCGCTGAGTGCCAAAGTCAGCTGTTTTATTTTATCCACTAAACCATTCTGTTAGAAGTTTATTCACTGTATAAAGCATTATCTGATTTGGGGTTGACTGTTTTTTCTTTAACACCTAGATCATCGATGATGTAGTCCCAGTGCAAGAATCACTCCATTTACAATCACTTCCTTCCATCATGAGCATCTCTGAAGAGCACTGACGCGATGTTCTGGAAGAGATTTAATTAAAAAGAAAAAAAATAATCAATGTATTTTAAAAGATAGGCTTTATTATGCTCTGGCATTAAGTGAACACTGGACTCTTTGTGACTTAGCCCTTATACTAATGTGTGCCTTCCAGGTTGGAGGGCACTCCTTCATCAAGTGACTCAGGGATCCAGGCTCCCTCCATCTCAATGCCTGGTTTCCAGGGTCATTGAAGCAGGAGGTAGGCAACGGTCAGGGGACTCATTTCTGTTCCTAAGTCCTCTGGACCAGAGTGCTACACAGTCCATCAGCCCTTCTGCTTGTAGTCTTTTGGTCAGAGGCAGTCACACAGCCCCTGCTAACAGCAACAGAGGCTGGAAATGTCAGGGAGCACATGGACCATTTGGAGAGCGCTAAGGCCTCTTTTGCAGACTGATTTTGATTGGATTCTAATTCTCTCTTTTGAACTTTGAATTCAAAATGTTGGTAATAGCGTTTATTCAACTTTTTCCCGAAATCAGTGACATGACACCTCTTGCAATACTTCTTTTATGGCCTCACATTTTCTCACACTTTATCACTTTCAAAGTCCTTTCCCATGTTTCATCTCATTTGACTGCAGCAGAATTTCTGATAGTCAAGGGGACTGCTGGACTTCCTTTCCATTTTCTCAGGTTCAACAACTGTGGTACCTGGGAAGCAATGTCTACAAGCTTACGGAGGGTATATCTTGTTAGCTCAACCTCTGGAAATGGTCTATCACACAGGATTATAGTCAGAAGCAGTACTTCTTTCATGACTGGAACTACATCTTGTTAGACTGTTACCTCGTCTTTTGTTCACTGTTAGTGACATGCGTGACGGGCTCAACCTCATCCAGCTTGTGTCTGTGGAAGCTGAGACGATTGGAGGAAGGACTGGAGGGAGGTGGAGGGATGGGATGGTGCGACTGAGGCTGGGAGCCAGGGTAAACGTACACTGCTCCCCGAACCGTGCAAAGCCAGGGCTTGGAAGCTGTTTACAGCCTTACCTAGTATCTCTGTTTCAGTAATTATGACAAAAAGTTCTGAGATGATTCTAAAATTAAAAGAGAGCTAAAATGGAAATGAAGTGTGAAATGGCATGTACACAATTACACAAGTAATTGAAAGTTCTGGGTTGTGGAATGATTTCCTCTGGCAGTGGTGTGGGCAAACTTAAGAGTTCAACTTTTGCTCCTAATATGTTTTCTAAGAACATTATTGCCAGTAGAGCAGATAGAGCCCATGGACTGGTTTCTGAAGAAGGTCAATAATGAATTTGTTTACAGACTGGCTGGTCAGTATTCTGACTTTAGCGTCTAGGTCCTCTACTAACGTTGACAATTTTGACCTAATTTTGGGAGGCGATTATATTTGGCTGGGTGGCGGAGCTCTTTCTCAGAACCTCCTCTCTGGACAGTTGCCAACAGCTCTTTTTGTAACTGTGTTGTAAAGTCTGAGGAAAGTTGTCTTGGGTCATTGCCCAGGACCTAATGCCCCAATTGTAGACATACATGGTTGCAATCTTAATATTCCATTAGAGCTGCAACCAGGCATCACCAGCTTCCTCCCACACTTCTCAATAACTAGAAAGGTTTTCTGAACTCCACCCGTTGCTTGATGGGAGGTGAAGAATTTCACTTCTCTATTATGGTAACAACACCCAACTCCTGCACAGTCCTCTTCGATGCTTTGAAAACCAGCATTCCCTCTTGTAACTCACACAAGATTTCAAGCTTGATGTGCTGGAAAGGCTGGTACAGCTCCCTTACCTCCATTCTGTCCTTTGACTTGAATAATTTGGGTAGCTTTCTGTTTCTTGCAATCACACATTGCTTAACTAAGCCTCTGGAAATTGGAATGTATCTAGAATTGTAAATAAAACATCATCAAGTTTCATCTCTCCAAAATGTGAGTAGGATATTGTTGTCCTCAGAACATTCATATTTCTTTGGGAATCATAATGATTATACCGAAATGCAGCCTTTTGGTGTGGCCTCTCCCGTTGCAGAGCACAGGCTACGGACACGCAGGCTCAGCGGCCATGGCTCACGGGCCCAGCCGCTCCGCGGCATGTGGGATCTTCCCAGACCGGGGCACGAACCCGTGTCCCCTGCATCGGCAGGCGGACTCTCAACCACTGTGCCACCAGGGAAGCCCAGCAGCCTTTTCTTTCGTTTTGTTTAAAAAGAAAAAAAAAAGTGACGTTTAATCAGAAAGAAGATATATATTTAGCAAGGAAGGTGGAGGGTGACTCAGAAAGAATAGGGTGAGGAAAAAAATGAACGAACAAAACTGTCCACATTAGCCTTTGCCGCTGGGCTGTGAGCTATTCTTATCCTGTCGGTGCAATTAATGAGGGAAAAATAATCCCCAGAAGAAACGTGGCAGGAGGTACCTACCTGCCCTCCATCCCCCTCAGGCCAAGAGGGACAAAACTCTAGAGAAAGTTTCCCCAGTGGAGTTACTGGGAAAGTGACTCCTTGGCCCTGGGTAAGAGCTTCTCTGTTTATCAACCTCAGGGGCAAGTTAATTTAGGGCCGAGAGTGTGCAAATGCAGAGGAAGAATCTCTCTCCTCAAATCGTTTAAGGCGTATCTGGGGAGGAAATATTTACACACTAGAAACGATGAAAGGACCTCACAAAGCAGTGGGTAATCCGGAGCTGGCTTGTGGGGTTCACAGGTAAGAAACCTGCGAAGGGTAAGCTTTCACTCTGGGGCACCTGGGAAAGACTTCAGGAGAAAGGCGGTCCTGGGTGAACCTTAAAGGAAATACAGCTACAGATGGATGGGGAGGAGGAAAGAATATGGACGCAGGGTCCTGCGTTGGAATAATGGGAACAGAGCAGCCTGATGAGACGGATGGCTTTCAGCTGTGTTGCGGCAGTGACCATTGAAAAATTTCTTGAGTTTCTGCCACCTCCAACTAAATGGCAACTACATTTGAATCCACTTTCCATAAAAGTGTTAACTATTGGTTTAGTTTGCATAATCCAAGACAATTCCAACTTTATTTCCTACATTACAGTAGGCTCATCTGAGATTTCAGATACTGCCTGATTTTTGTGTGTATGTGTGAGCTCAGAAAGAGAGGTGAGAAATTATGCTAAGAAAGTCACCTTCTCTTAGTTTTAAAAAGGAACCTTAAATCAGTATTTCATCTTTTATTTATAATTTGTATACTCAAGTCCTAATTTGTCTTAGGTACTATTAGCAATGGGTAGGTGCCTTGCAGTAAGTAATAAAAAAACCTTACGATTTACATTTACAAAGCATTTTTATTCATTATCTCATGTGGGCAGCCATTACTGTTCCAACTTTTCATCCTTCCTGCTAAGGGTTTTCCACAGAGTCGCAGAGCTAACTAACGGAAGAGCCTAAATTCAAGCCCAGGTCTCCTGACTCCCAGCCTACAGCCCTACTCACCCCTGGGCCACACCACCTGATTCAACACCAGAAGTATCTATTGTATTGACCAAGGTAGGAAAACAGCAATCCTCCGTGTGGATGAGAACACGGCTAACTGGGGCATCTCAGTCACTGCTGGTGGAAGCACAAATGGATAGGCATTCCTTGGAAAAAAGAGTTTGGCAAAATGTATTAACACTGCACCTACACTTTGACCCAGTAATTTTACTTCTAGGAATGTATCCTAAGGAATTAATACTTAGGATATGTGGTCAAAGATTTACATAGAAATATGATTACTGGAATGCTACTTATAATATCCAACAATAGGAGAGCAGTTAAAAACATTATGATACATTCCAATGATGGAATAGTATCGAAGTCATTAAAAATCTCATTTTTGAAGATTATTGATAGCAAATAAATATTGAGAAAATAGTTATGATATAAGATGGAATGAAAAGAATCAGCATGCAGACAGTGTAGCTACCAGAGGAAAAAAAGAATGTACGGAAATGTTAACAACACTGAACTGTGGGTGATGAAATTACAAATAATATTTTGAAAATTTTATACTCATTTCTCATGTTCCCTATAGAGAATGTAGTAATTTTATGGTTAGGAAAAGATTATATTTAACTTTTTAAACATGGTAAAAACAGTTAGAGTAAACGCTAAAACTCAATAGTGATTAAGGGATTGAAAAGCATCGTCCTACCTAGACTGGTCTATTAATTGTGTGTGTCTCACGTAAAGAGAAAAACAAACCAACAAATGTAGGGCGAATTTGTTATGTTTCCAAGGAGACGATGATGGATTTATAATATAAGATTTGCAATAGAGCACGTAGCAAATGTTTAAAGCTAGAGAAGTTTGGCTCGAAACAGTTGACTCTCTTCCATGAGCCAAGCCAGTTTCACTAAATGTGCAGGAGCTGGGCTCTAGGAAGACTTGCTACAAGAAGTTCTTGAAAGTTCCTCTACCACGTAGTCATTTGGCTTTTTTCTTCACTGTCTTTGGCCCTGGCTTGTTCTGCGGGATCAAGAGAAGCAGACTCATCCACAGCAAGCAAAAACCAGAGATATTTTGGGACTTTCTAGGTAAGAGAGAAGGAAGTAGAGACCCGGAGGGAAAAGCAGCCAAAGGACTCAGGGTTAACATTCCCCTTTTGGAGGAGACTTTAGTCCTTGGAGGGCTTCCAGTCTGAGCCTGGAGAATTCATCAACAGGAAAACAAATAGCTGGCATGCTCTGTATTTACTTTGCCTTTCTCAAGGTTGCAACATAAATTTCCCAACTTTGCAAGCTCTTAAAACTGAGGAGACATTCTGCGAGTTCGGAGCCTTTCCTCCAGTCTGTGTGACCCACGTGGAGCCCCGTTTGGGGAAGATCTAGGCCCCAGCCCTCAGGATGCTGGGAGAGATGGCGCAGGCACTGTTGGACTCCCCTGGGGCAGACAGTGTTGGGGGAATCGAGGGCCGGAGAACCTGAATTCTCCAAATGAGAGCTGCTGGGCTGCTTAGGAAAAAAAAAAATCCACTTATGCCACAGGAGCGAAAGCCCTGAGACCTTCTCGCTGAATTTACGGTAGGCTGGCCGTGCAAAATACCCAATGGTGTTTTAGTGAAGTGGTGTCCGAGCTGTGATACAGCTGACTCAATTCCTGAAGCAACCTTTTCCCACACCACAGGAATATTTGTGTTCTCACTCCCAACATTTCCAATTAGCAGAGCAGCTAATGCTGAAAACCACCACATATAACCCAGAAAAATCTGTCAACGTAACATTATAAAAATTGAATGTGTGTCAGAAGTGGATTTAGATTCTTTAGGTTAATATTATTTTTGCTGTTAGGTAATGAACCGACATTAATTTACTTGCGCTGTGTGATTAGGTTAATTTACTCCAGAATAATCTTGCATTTTAAAAATTAAAAATGGTGGCTGTATCTTCTTGTTATCAATCAAAGCAGTAACAGCATTACAGAAACCACTGCCATTTTGTACTCAATTGTGCGCTTATAGGCAGTCAAATAAGCACTAAAAATGACAAGTTATCATGCTTGGATAGATCTTTATGTTTAAGTACCTCCAAATAACTATCCATTTGTGAATGGCTAAACTTAGTTATTTTTCCTATAAGCAAGATAACCTCTTTCATAAATAGAAATCTACAAGTAATACTAGAGCAGTTTAAATCTTATACATAATAATGTCACAGTGCGCGAAAACCAAAATAGGCTGACACACAACAAAGAAAACTTAAGAGTTCATCCTTTTTTTTGACCTTCACAAATATAAGTGCTCCCTCCATGGCTCTATAAATTGTTTAAATTCTTTAATGATTCAAATGTGCTGATAATGTTCCTGCACTCGCTGGAACTATGGTTCTGTTAATATTTTGAAAATTGCTTTAATTAACCTTATTTCAGCTCGTAGTAGTTATAGAACACGTTTATATATTTTAAGTATGCATTAATTTCTTTCATCATTAACCTTGGATTTTACCCTTGGTAATTACGGTAATTTGTAATTTGGGTTGAGTCAGGTGCTAGAGCATTAGGACAATGCATATTGTGGGTCCTGTCAATAGCTTGAGCTTACAGGGGACAGAGTTACAGCATGGAAGGGTAGAAGCAGTGGGGGGCATGTTTCAGCAGAAAATCCCCAGGGATGGATTTTATTTGGCCAGTGATTTTGGTGGGGGAGGAGAGATTCTGAATGGCCAAACCTGGGTCAGACATCCCCCTCTGTCTACGCCACTTCCTCCTGAGATCAGAGATAGAATCTGTTATAGACAGAGGGGAAGGAGGAAAATCAGTGGCCAGCCCTAAAACAGTGTCCACCATAATTGTTAGTCAAATTTAGGTTAATATTTAACGTTTTAACATTAACAGCATCTACTGTGTCCCTGCTGATCTGACAACTTTCTCTCCTCTCCTCCTTTTTTTTTTTTTTTTCTCCTTTCTCTTCTGACACATCCAGACAGCAAGTACTCCCAGCATATGAGTCCTGGATTTTTACATCTGTACCCCCATTTATCACAACTCTCAAAAACCCAGGTTTCAACCCTCACTGGTTTTTCTAGAAACCCCACTGGTATCCAATTCAAGACACCCTGCCGTGGGCACTGTGAGCCCCAGGGACACCGAGCTCCCTGCCCTTAGGTGCAGAACTCTTGAAGCAGGTAGGCAGCGGCAGGAGTGATTTGCAAGTGTTCGCATCTTTCTCTGGAAGTGCCAAGCGAGGCCAGAAGAGGGTGAGATTCATCTCAGCTTAGGGGACCCAGCTGAAATCACAGGTGCAGCGAGCAACACACTCCTTTCCTGATTTGGCCTGGAGTCTGTGCGGTTAAAATCCTCGGTTCTGCCTTTCCCTCTATTAACATTATCTTCATTTTGCACACATAGTATTCAGTGACAGAAAGCGATATCACAGGAGCCACTGAAGATACTCCTATTAAATATCTTAAGTATAGTGTTTTATAGATGTCAAAATGACAGTATTTGAAGAATCAGTGCTTTCAAAGAGCAGAATTCCTTCTATTTATTCTGATGCCCAACTGTTTTCAAGGTCTTGGTCTACAGTCAGCCCTACTCTTGGAGGAAGATGCTTCTGTCCCATGCAGACCATGGAGGAGGCAGGAGTGGGAGGTTATGAAGTGCCCGGCGTGAGCCATTCAAAGACACTCACCCTACTGAAGGTACATCTTACATCTCACGTGGCCAGCACAGCTGAGGGGGTGCCCAGCAGATGGAGGAAAGGTGTCACACGAAAAGGAGACCTGGGTGGGTAAGAGTTTGGGCCAAGTCCTTCCTGGTCCAGGCAACTTTGCTCCTACATATAAGGATGCGTAGTTGGGGGTGGGTAGGGGCTGCAGTAGGTGAGGGAGGGGCACCACACAATTACAGGACTTTCTCAGATCACGGAAGGACCTTAAAGATCATTTGGTTCAGGAATTCTCTGGAGGTCCAGTGGTTAGGAGTCCGCGCTTCCACTGCAGGGGGCACGGGTTTGATCCCTGGTCTGGGAACTAAGACCCTGCAAGCCGTGGGGTGTGGCCATGCTCTTTTTTTACTGACACCCAGGAAGGTTGTGACAAGTTCATGATCAGAGAATTAGAGCAAGGCCCCCAGGCCCCTGGGTGGGTGAATGGAAGCCTTCACAGATGCCATCATCTTTCCTTGTCTATTATTATGTATTGAAGGTTAACTAACACACAACCCCAAATCAGAGTGGCTTAACACAACAGAAGTTACATCTTGCTTGTGGAATCATTTAAAGTCAGTGTCTGGTGGGTACCTTCCGTGCAGTGATTTAGGGATGCAAACATCTTTTGTTCCGTGGCTCCCCCATCCCCAAGGGCCTCGAAGTTAGTTGTTGGACTGAGACAGGGAGAGACGGGGAGTGAAGGATTGTGTAGGAGATGGGCAGGCCTGGAAGTGGGGTACCTCACTTCTACTCACATTCCACTGGCTGGAAGCCACTTACAAGGCCGCCTTCCTGCAAGGGAAGCTGGGAAATGTAGCCCAGCTGTGTGCCCAGGAAGAAGGTGGGATGGGTCTGGGCAAGCACACAGCACCGTCATTTTCAGGCTTTGGGAGGTTTATGTTGAGCAGCAGAGGGCACGTGATCTTTGCAGGTAGATGGACTTGGGTTTGGATACTGGTTGTGTGTCCTTGGGCAAAGAATTAAACTCTTCCAGCCTCAGTTTGCTCAGCTGGGAAATGGGGGCAGCTTGTGGGGTCACTGTGAGGATTAAACGTTAATGGTTGTAAAATGTCTATGTCAACGGTACACTCTCACCTTGATTTTACAAACCATTGGGACTAGATGGAGGGGGGAGGAGGAGGAAACAGACTGACTACATCTTATTTTGACCAACCCTGGGTGCCAGGACTGCCAAGCAGGGCCCAGCTGAGTCCAGAAAGCATGTCTCATCAGATGCCAAGAGTGGTGGCATGTTCCTGTGTCTTTTGGTAAATTTCAACATAATTCATTCTAATTGACATAGGACTTTGAAAGGAAAATAAAAACAATAACTCACAAGCACCTATTTTATTTGATTAATAAAAATTCAGTCACTTAGCATGTAGGTCCTGCATGAGAATTGTAAGCTCTCATGCTCAGGCTGAGACTGTCACATCTAGAGAGCAATGATTTAACTATTTTCTTTTGAAAAAAATAAATTTCTGGAGAGCAGCGAAAAGAGAAATGGTCCAAAACAGCAGTGTCACCTTTCACTTAGGGATTTTGATGTTCTAAGAACAAATCTGGCTCCCAGGAGGGAAGAGAACTGCTTTCTCACCCTGGATAATACCCTGGGGGGAGGGACGTGGCTCAAGTCTCATGGCATGCCCAGGGCCGGCAAAATAAGGGCTTAATAAATATTTGTTGATATTGAATTAATGAATGAATGAAGACAGGTAATAATGAGAACAACCCGTTTGCCTGAAACATCACGATTTGGGGGGGAATTCCCTACATTGTAGTTTTGGATACACACACACACACACACACACACACACACACACACACACACACACGGCAACATTCTACAGGGAGGTAAAGCCAAGAAGCCTGATTGTGTTTTCTTTTTATGGCACTGTCCTTTAAAATAACCTTCCAAGCCCGGTTAGTTAAGATGAGTGGGAATGGCATATTGAAAGTAATAAATAAAACGATGTCCGGGGCTCAGAGGTTAAAATTTTTTTCAAGAAATTATTTTCCCAAGTCCAAGGGTAAAATGGCGCCTAGAATTACAAAATGTGGTCCTGTAGTGCCCCCTGGTGCCTCTTCTATGGAACTGCCAAAGCCTGTAACTGTGCCCGGCTTCAGTTATTAGCCTGATTCTTGATTTGTTTATGAGTCTGGGACTTTGCGGGCCGGGCTTACTTAGACGGGGAGTGGGATACACAGGAGGCTGGGAAAATCCTTTCTTTCAACACTTCTTCAAATGGGTTACTACCACAATGTCAAAATAATTAATACATTAACATTGGTATAAGATTTAAAAACTGAAGCCTTGTGTTATCTTGAAAAAAAGCTCTTTCACCTCCAAAAAATTATTGGCTTTTTTTTATTTGTCAGAAAGTGGATTATTAAGCAGTTCCTTTTGCCTGTTAAGAGGTTCTTTGTAAATCAGTTGGACAGAGGACAGTTTTTAATTTCAGAGATTATCACACATAATAATTGAGCCATTCTCTATGTTTTTCTTGAGACCTATTCATTTAAATAAAAGACATACAGAGCTACTCTATGAAATGAGAATGAAGATTGTGGACAAAATGTAAAAGACAGTATTTTGCCATTAAAAAAGTGTTGTTGAAATTTATTGTAATAAGGATATTC
Organism: Phocoena sinus; assembly: GCF_008692025.1. NCBI lineage: Eukaryota > Metazoa > Chordata > Mammalia > Artiodactyla > Phocoenidae > Phocoena > Phocoena sinus. The sequence continues at coordinate 50,428,315 of NC_045771.1, forward strand.
TTATTCCCAGGAAAGGGAAACCAGTTAAATCACACCTATTTAGCAAGTGAAAATGGTGAAAAGTAATTGTCAAGAATTTGAGGTTATTGGGTATCTATGGATGAATCTGGCTTAACTCTAAATGCTGCAGCCAAAATTACAAAATATGATGAAAAACAAAGGGCCTTTTCTTCTTCCACTCCCTCCATGAACACAAGTCAGTTTAATTCAGTTTGCAGATACTTTTTTTCTTTTTGGCCGTGCCAAACGGCTTGTGGGATCTTATTTTCCTGACCAGGGATTGAACCCACGCCCTCAGCAGTGAAAGTGCGGAGTCCTAACCCCGGATGGCCAGGGAATTCCCTCATTTTGCCCATGTTTAATGTGCAGCTCTGGGTGCCAGGTACCGCACTTGGCCGAGGAATAGTGGGGCCCCTGACCTTCGGGAGCTCCAAGCCCAGGAGGGAGACACACTGGCAATTCCCACCATTCCCAATCTGTGGGATGGATGCTGGGCTAGAAGGGGAGCCTGCAGGCTGAGCCTTGAAGGATGGAGGAATCAGGGAGTGCTTCCCTCGAGGACATGACCTTGGGAGACAAGAATTAGCCAGGGGGGAAAGAGGGTCAAGGTGTTACAAGAAATAGGCACTGGCCCGGGCAAAGGAGCCAGCATAGCACTTCTGTCTAGCAAGCCTGTGCGAAGGGAAGAGGACCAAGCCTTGAGAGGGTCCCCAGCATGCCATACTAAACCGAGGCCTGGGATGCTCCAGAGGGTTTGGCAGGAGAGGGACATGAGCAGCCTGGTAGCTCCTGGAGGCTGGGTTGGAGAGGGATCAGCGGAGGCGGACAACAGATTTTCAGAGCAATGACAGTGTGGCATCTCCAGCTCTCTCGCCTGGCTTTATGAATAGTCACCGGAGATCCCTGCAATATGAGGAGGGAGTTCAGGGTAAAGAAAAAAAACAGGAGGTATGGAGTTGTTGTTCCTCATTCAAACCCTGGCTTGGCCCCTGCGAACCTCAGGCAGGTTTCCTGGCTGCTCTCAGCCTCAGTTTTTCTTACCAGTAAATTGGGCACAATAATACCTACTTTACAGGATTGGGATGTGATTGGCAGAGGAGCTGGCACATTGCAGGTGTCCTTTGTAAATGGCACTTAACTTTGATTAAAGTGAAAACGAGTCACATCATAAATGCTCCAGACCAAGCCAGGCCCCTGTGTGCTCTCACAGCATCCTGAAACCATCCATTGTGTGTGGTTATGTAATTATATGATTATACCATTAAGGTCTGCTCCTTCTTCTGGCCTGTAAGCCCCATGAGGTCAGGGGCTGTATCTATTTTGTCACCGTGGTTCAGGTGCACCACAGGTGCTAAAAATTGCCGTCAACCCAAATCCAGAACACTGACAACACCAAAGGCTGGCAGGATGTGGGGCAGCAGAAACTCTCATCCAATGCTCGTGGGAATGCAAAATGGTAGTCACTTTGGAAGACGGTTTGGCGGCTTTTTATAAAGCTAAACATACTCTAACTACACCATCCAGCAATGCAGTCCTTAGTATTTACCCAAAGAAGTTGAAGTCATGTCCGCACAAAAACCTACACAGGGATGTTTATAGCAGTTTTATCGACAATTGCCAATACTTGGAAGCAATTAAGATTCCCTTCAGCAAGTGAATGGATAAATAAACCGTGGTACATTCAGACAATGGAATATTATCAGTGCTGAAAAGAAATCAGCTATGAGGCCACGAAAAGACATGGATAACCTTAAATGCACATTGCTAGGTGAAAGAAGCCAATCTGAAAAGAATATGTACTGTATGATGCAAACTATATGACATTCAGGAGAAGTCAAGACTGTGAACACAGTGAAAAGATCAGTTGTGGTCAGGGGTTGGGGATGGCAGTGGGGAACGTGAATAGGTGGATCACAGAGGATTTTAGGCAGTGAAACTGCTCTGTCTGATACTATGATGGTGGACACGTCATTATACTTTTCTCCAAACTCATAGAATGTACAGCATGAGGAGTGACCCCTAATATAAACTATGGAGGTAGAGTGGTAATGATGTGTCAATACACAATAGGTTCATCGATCGTAACTAGGCACCATTCTGGTGCAGGATGTGGATAGTGGGAGAGGCTGTCTGGGGGCAGGGAGAATACAGGAAATCTCTGTACCATCCTCTATATTTTGCTGTGAACCTAAAACTACTCTAGAAAAATTGTCTTTAAAAAAATAGCCGGCCAACGACGGACAAAGGACAATATCTGGGGACAGTTCTGCCAACATCTCATCTTGCTAGGGTGATGACAAAACTAAAAACTGGTAAAGGAACCCTCCATTTGGGGGGCAATATTTCCCATAGCCCTATGATTCTGGGACTGATAACTTGTTTTGGAAAGTGCAGTTGAATTAGAGGCATCAGCATCCTTACTGTAGCCAAGTGTGAGGACAGAGCAGTGGCTGAGAGGTCTGGCTTCTGGGGCAGGAAGACCTGGCTTGGAGCTCCAATCTCATCACCAACTTCTCCCAGCCTCCGTGTACTCATTTGCAGAATGGGGATAACATGCTTTATTAGCAGAATCTTTCTGAGGATTAAATGAGATAAGCCATTTAAAACCCTTAGCACACATTCACCTCTGTTATTATTGATTATTGAATTTACTGACAAAAAAAAAAAAATCTCTGGTTCCGGTTGACTGTTGTGTAATAGCAGTACCCACATTTATTCTCTGCAGTAGAGACAAAGTATCCTATATTCAGCTTTACCTTTCAAAGAAATCTTAAAAACAATAACTCCTCTTGCATCATTAAATTCACATCAAAACTTGTCAGTGTCTAGATGAAAGCCGTAGCTAGTTGTAATTAGTCAATGTTTATCGTGTGCCCTTTTCAAGTTTCACATAGCATTCTTTGAACATATATTTGTGTGTGTGTATTTTCATGAAATAAAGAAATTAATGCATTTCTCTATGTAGAAATGTAAATATAAAAAATTTTTATGCAAACATGAAAACAACAAGAGACTGGATGAGTTTGATTGCATTCCCATGCCATGTACTGAGTGCTTAATAAATATACTATCCCTATTATTATACTATTTATTTTTGTTTTGGAGTGGGTCCCACCCTGCTCATACATTCATCCCACAAATAAGGACCAAGTGCCCATATGAAAGACACTGGCTAGGCTGGGAGCTCCAGAGAAGAACAATGTCCCTGCCTTCAAAAATCGAAGTCTCTGGAAGAGGAGACAGGGGAGTAAAAAGTTGCCATGGAGGGTGTGAAGTGCTATGGCAGAAACGTGCCCGGCAGGATGTGGAAACTCTGCGCGACAGTTTTACGTGCTCTAAGTGCTTATTGTGGGGAGACTCCGGTTGGGGGTGAGGATACAGGAGGGCAGCTATCAGAGAGGGCTTCCTGGAATGTTCTAGGCCTTTGTCTGGAGGACAAAGTGGAGCTGGCCAGGCGATGATGCACCTGGGTTCTCTGCCTATAACTGGGGGATGCTGGTTCCACATTTGCCGCTGAGGTAGTCACGATGGGGATAGATTAAAAAACACATGCCTGCCTTAAACAGGGCATCAAATGCCACCAGGAGTGACAAGACACAGCTCTGTTTTGCTCAAGTGAGACCAAACCCATATCATTGAAAAATGCCACCATTCCTTTCCCTAAAGCCAGGGCTTATCCCTAGGAGGCATATGGGGCGTGCGCCCCGTGTGTGATGCCAGGCAAGGAGGCGTGCTGTGTCTATTGCTCCGTCATCCCCATGGGCCTGGCTCTCACACCATCCAGAATCCAATTAGGATGACATTTCCATCTACTCGCAATTTGCTAACCAAACAGCACAGACAAGCTCCCTCCCGCACGTGAGCGGAGATGCAAAGCGATGGGCCTTCCTCTCTCCGCCCACATGAGCACTTGAGTTAATCTGTATCTGGGCCTCGTGACTCAATAAATTATTTTGTGCATTTGCTTTATTGCAGACTAGTGGTTTTAATAAAATTAGTTCTATTCCACATTATTGGTTCATAATTAGAATTGCATGAACAAAACAGATACAGTCTCACCAAGCCTTCTATGGCTGAACAATTGAACTGACTGCACAGATCCTTTTTTTTTCTCCCAACTCCTCCAGCTTCATTTTCAGAGTGTTTTCAAAGCCGTTAAAAAATAAAGACCTATTTCAAAAAGCTGGGTTTTCCTACAGCTTTTAGGTAGGCTGACTATATAATTTAGCGTCCAAACTGGGACAATTGTGAAAGTGCAAGAGAAGCTGTTAATAACTGAGCCAGGACAAGAGCGTGAGCCAGAACTGCCCCAGGCCAGCTGCCCTGGTGGTTGCCCTACTTTTAGGGATGAGCCGCCCTCCCCAACAGTCATGGATTAGTCTTGCTAGGCAATGCTGCTTTTCCTAATTGTCTTTTTTGAAATGTTAATTTGGGGCAATCATCTTTGTAAATTAAAAATTTCCTCTTGGGCTTCCCTGGTGGCGCAGTGGTTGAGAATCTGCCTGCCAATGCGGGGGACGCGGGTTCGAGCCCTGGTCTGGGAAGATCCCGCGTGCCGCGGAGCGGCTAGGCCCGTGAGCCACAAGTACTGAGCCTGCGCGTCTGGAGCCTGTGCTCCGCAACAAGAGAGGCCACGATAGTGAGAGGCCCGCGCACCGCGATGAAGAGTGGCCCCCGCTCGCCGCAACTGGAGAAAGCCCTCGCACAGAAACAAAGACCCAACGCAGCCAAAAATAAAATATAAATAAATAAATTAAAAAAAAATTTCCTCTTGCTATATGGATGGCTATGTTGCAGCTTCAGAACAAATTTGAGAGATTAAGATGACAAGAAGCAAAGTATATATTTGCATCCAGACATATGGATGCTGGGGACTTTCTCTGACATGACCACCGCGAAGGGTGGGGAGAAATCTGAGCTTGCAATTTGTTTTTTTATTCTAAACTTGTGACCTGGACCAGAATACGAAAATACACTCACCTTCACCTAAGGCATAGGGAACTTTGCACCAAGTAGCTTTATAATCTCTCTCCACCCCACAAAAATCAGATCACACAAATGAAAAGTTCACCCTTTGGCTTGAAAATGGAATATACATCAGTAAATATGAGAATGTGTTTTTCTGGGAAATAACTGTCTGTAATATCTGGGTGGCGTCCAGCTATCCTGACCTCGACTCCTGGTTGATTCAAGTGAAACTGGCTGCTTAGCATCCCTGCCTTTAAGGCTGCCACCGGCCATCCGTTATCTACTCTTGGCCGGCCAAGGAATGGTTTTGTGTGTTAAAGTATGAGACTTTCTGCTTTTGGTTTCTCCAATGATCCTGAAACACGTGAACCTGGGGCAGAAAAATAAAGTACCTTTGGGCCCGTGAAGCAGCAGTGATTTTTCCAAGTGCAAGGACAGCATGTAGGTTATTGTCCTGCCTACTGCCCTGTCACCCAGGTCTGTGTGAAGACCAACTGTGAAAACAATACATAGTATATGGACGTATTTTGCTAACTGTAAAGCACCGGAACAGCGTGAGTTATTATTCTCATTTCATTGTCTGCTGGATGGAGTTGAACTATTTTGGCAGTCACAGAATGAACTGTAGATTTGTATGCAAATCCGTGTACAATAAATCATGTTTTCACAAGGTTACGCTTCCCTGAAATGTAGTTTACATGTTTCCCTATAACTGTCAAAAGCAACCTACACTTAGCAAGGTGGGCAATGGCTTTAAGTTAAGGCATATATGGAGTCCTGGAGAACTCTAGAGAATAGATGGCTGCCAAGGAAAGAAAGTAAGGAAGAAAAGAAGAAAAAAAAAAAAAGAAAGGGAGGAAGGAAGGAAGGTAGGCAGGAAGGAGGAATTCAGGTTGGTTTCAAAAGAACAGTTTGCAATTCATCCTAAGTAACCAGGGGCAACCACCCATATGATCAACCAAAGGAAAATCTTGTTAGAATAAGGTCATGTTTTCCCTCAGAACAAGACGATAGAACGTGGCAGCTGAGTTTGCGTTGCACTACCACCTTGCAATGTGTGGGAGAGATTTGATTTCTCTCTACTGTGTGATGGTCTCAGGCACCCAGGCGGACAGGGGCAGGGCAGCACTGCAGAGGGACAGCGGAAGCCCACGAGCTAGAACAGGTGATAAACAAATGTTCATCAATGTACAAATGATCATCTTTATCAAGATCGTTCTCTCTTCTATCTCACAATAACTGTGTCTGTGTTTTGTGTGTGTTTGTGTAGCAGTTGGGCGTATGCTGTTAAGTGAGTGCACGTGTGTGAGTGTGATGGCTTGAGATCTCATCTGGTGTGATGAAGGGAGAAAACGGGGCATGCGGGGCCTGTTCTTTGTTTATTTTGCAGATAAATCTCATTTCTAATCCGGATGCAGAGCAATGTTTTGTGCAAAGGAAAGGAAGCCCTTACACCACCCTGATGACAGCCATATAAATCACAGGCTTTATTCCTCTGCTGTAAGGGGCATTACAGATAGGAGCAACATTGCAGACTCTCTTTGGGTGATGCTTCATTACTTGGCGGAAAATCCCCAGAGCCGAAACATTATTTAAATGTGCTATGAAAATAAATGTGATTTATATGTGTGTTGTCTGCTGAGATGTTCTTGCCTATTACTACCCATGCTGTTGTGCATCAAGATTAGGGCCTCGATTTATCGCAGTTCAGGCTACACACATGTTCCATGACAGGATGTTGTCTACATCCCCGAAAGTTCCAGGAAGGAGATAATGTTTGCTGAGCGGTGGGTTTCAGATATTCAGAGGTGTCGTTGACTTTTATGGGCCGAGGATGCGTGCGCGTGTACTTGTGTTGAACCTGGACCACATTTGTTTGAAGGGTGCAGGGAACAAACGCTTTGTGCTCGGGTGCATCAGTTTCCGACGGCAGCAGAATGGTGTTTCTGGTCAAAAAAGAGAAAGAAGCAAGCACAGTGTCCATTTCGGTCCAGGGCTTAGCCCCACATGTTTAGCTCAGAGTGAGTAGAAGTTTCTGAAAAACAGGTTTGGGCTAATAAATGTCAGCAGGTGTTCAGCCCAAATGGGGTTTGGCGAGCAGGAAGAAGTGCAGTTGGGATGTTTCTGTTACCGAAGAAAGAGATACAGGGTAAGGCTTGTCTTAGAGGGTGAAGACAATCCCCCAGGCGCGTAAGCAGAGCCTTGGTGATCACTGCCTTTCCCACTGGGCTTTCCCCAACACTCAGAAAACTCGGGGCCATCTGTGACCCCTACCACATGCCATGGGTGCCATCTCAATGCTCCAGACAGGACAGGAGAGGTGGCAGAGCTGAGACTAGACACCCATCATTGAGCAGGTGACAGGCCCTGCACAAGACAAAACATCCTAAGCTGATCCTCATTACAGCCCTGCCTTTATGCCCATTTTAAAGATGAGAAGACTGAGAGACATAGAGGTAAAAGTCCCATAGCTTGGAACTCTATAGGCCTAGAGGATCCAGGTCTTCTTCCAGAATCTCCCTTCTCTGGACATTCTCTTAACTGATAGCTTTACCAGTCTTGTCTCCAGCTCCCTATCCTCTGTTTTTCAAGATTAAGGGTTCTAAATGATATCCAAAATAGTGAGAACCTACATCAAATCAGTTTTAGATTGATATGGGGAAGCAAATAAAGAAACTTACAAATATACTCTATTGGGCTTTTTTTTTTTTTTTCCTTTACACTTTATTTGACTGAGTGGTAATCTTGTTTATTTTAAACCTCCCAAACAATGTTTACAGGCTTTTATTTTAAATAAGAGAGTGGGGAGCTTCCCTGGTGGCACAGTGGTTGAAAGTCCGCCTGCTGATGCAGGGGACATGGGTTCGTGCCCCAGTCGGGGAAGATCCCACATGCCCTGGCCGCTGAGCCTGCGCATCCGGAGCCTGTGCTCCGCAACGGGAGAGGCCACAACAGTGAGAGGCCCACGTAGCACCAAAAAAAAAAAAAAAAAGAAAGTGGGGAGGTGGGCAGTGGGCTAAATGGGTGAAAGTGGTCAAAAGATATAAACTTCAGTTATAAAAGTCCCAGGGATGTAATGTACAGTGTGGTGACTATAGTTAATAATACCATATTGCATACTTGAAAGTTACTAAGAGTAGATCTTAAAAGTTTTCATCACAAAAAAGTTTGTAACTATGTGTGGTGACGGATGGTAACTAGACTTATTGTGGTGATCATTTGGCAATGTACACAAATATCAAATCATTATGTTGGACACCTGAAACTAATATAATGTTATGCCAATTATACCTCAGTTAAAAATAAGTAATTTAAAAATTTTAAAAGGCTAAGTGACAGTAACTCTGGGCGGCCTAAATAGGAAGTCTTTTGTTCAAAAAAAACTTACTTTTGAAACAATTTCAGATCTACATTAAAGTTGCAAAGATAGTAACAAGAATTCCTGTAAATTCAGATTCTTCAAATGTTAGTAAGTTATTTCATTTCCTTTCTCATTGCGTGTGTGTGTCTGTGTCTCTCTCTGGGTTAATTCTTTTCTGAATTGTTTGGAAGTTGTAGACATGCTGCCTTTTATTCCTGAATGCCTCAGTGTGTATTTCCTAAATTCATTTACTTAACCACAGTGCAGGTATTAAATCCAGGATATCAACATTGCTACAGTATTAATATCTGACTTAACAGACCTTTTCCAAATTTCAGTAATTGTCCTACTAATGTCCTTTCTAGAAAAAACTTTTTCACGTACTTTAGGTTTGTGTGAGATGTGTCCCACTTGTGGGGACTTGTGTGAGTTTGCTAAAGTTTTAGGCTATTTAACTAAAAACTGAGCATCACTCATATATATATATATATATATATATATATATATAGCATATATATATAGCATATACATATAGCATATATGTATAGCATATATATATATATTTATATATACAATTCTCCTTCTATGGTTGCAATGAAATGTCCATACTGACAAATTCAAAATCTTTATATCCTTGAACCAAAAAATCAAACCAGATTCTGGATTTCTCCGTGCATTTGCATTTAGTGTGAGTCTCTTTACACATCCGTTTGGTCCGGTCCCTCTCCGGGGCTGCACCTTTGCCTGTTCAAAAGATTTCTAAAAGTCTCAGCCATAACTTTGCCTCTGAACCCAGAGTGGGTAAAACAAAGGTCTGAAGGGGTTTTTTGGCAAAGTGTGACGAGAAAGGGCAATTTGGTCTGTAAGTGGGTTTCCGTGAAACTCAGGTCCTGGTGAAGTTGTGACCCTGGGGACGTCACACCTTACAGCTGCTGAGAGCAGGTCATCTGGCTCCCATGATCAAATTCTATGTCCTAAGACCCAGGGGTAGGCAAGTGACAGAATGAAAAGACAACAACCGTCCAGGATTTAGTGCTACCCACGAGGAAGATTAGTGAGACGCCTTTACAATGCCGGTGTTGACAGACAGGACTAGCGTCTGTTTTATGGGCTATCTACTGAGCTATAATCAGGCTTCTCCTGTGGGTAGCAGTTATGTTTCAGCCGACATGATTTGACCTGTGGTTTATCCAAATCGGTGTAATAATAAGCCAGGCTATAAGGGCGTTTACTTTTCCATATATGCTCCAGCGTAGTCAATCTGTTACAAAACCAAGCAAATCAGGGCTTCTGTTTCTCCCTCTGGTACACAGTGAGGGTGTGAGAGTAATCAACTTGTCCCCCTCCAAGACATATCCATCCAGAAAGTTTGTAAAAGCTCTTTATTCCTCGTAGGGAAATGATTTTAGTCTTAGGAAGGAAACACATGGCTTTCTTCTTACAGCTTCAAACTCCGTCTTACCAGCTGTGTTGATTTCCCCCGGCGTGGCACTCATGAAAGGAGACTTTGATGAGCTGTGTGAACGGTCATTCCAGAGGGAGGGATGCAGAAAGACTCGACTTTCTGGAAGGTGCTCATTTGCGAGTATTTCTGTTTTATCTCTAACACACATCCCAGCGAAACATCACTGGCACTGGACGGAAAGCCCACGGGGCCCGATTTACCTGCCAGAATGGCTTTCTTTGAGTTGGAGTCCGCGGAGAAGTGATACCGGGAAGGCAAACCAGCTTTCACGTTCTAACGGCTTGTGTCTCTCCTGCTCCCTGCTGGGCCGGGGACACTTTAAAGCAAATTCCTGCCTTTTTTTGGTTTAAATGTTGTTTTTTTTTTTAAGGTGTTAGCAATCTGTCTTACATTCTCCCACCCCTGCTGGGATTTATGATCCAGTTCGTATTTTACTACACGGTCTTGGCAGGCTCCCCTCGTTGAAATTCAAACCGAAGCAACCTGATGGGGGAACAGACATAAAAATATTAATTTGGTGGATATTAAAAAAAAATCACACGGTTATACATCAGGGGCTGTCCACTGGTTCCTTTCATCATCTAAATGGTCCTTCTAACCAGACCACAAATCTTACTGGGGAGGAGGAGGGGGCTTGGAAGGTGGGGTTTCCTTCCTGAGGTTTTGGAGACAGCTGACATCCAACACTTCCTCAAACCTGGCTTTGTTTTATTAAAGGTAATAAAAAGTGAGTACTTCTGGTACAGGCAGGCTAATTAGCTGGCCTCACAGAACAGAACAGGTTTAAAAGAATGTTGGTTTGGTCTAAAAGAAATCAGGTTGTGGAAATGTCTACATTTTGATTAAAAATAAGGTTTGGGAGACTCAGGAGACATGTTCTGCTCCTCCAAGGCTGTGGTGGTGGAGAGTGGATGAAGCAGGGCTGGGTGGCAAGGGTGGGATGCATGTACGTATCCTCACCGAGGCTGAGGCTGAGGACGGTGTACCATGTCTCCACTGACCCCTCCCACGCCAGCCCTTGTCTTCTAATAGGGAGCCATATAGATATAGCTGAGGGAGGAAGGGCAGTTACATTCCTGTGGGGTAGAATTAAGAAAAAGTGGCAGGGAATTTCTCTTCCTATAATGAGATTTTAGTGGACTCTGTCATTTCCATCTTATGGCTGATCTTTACGGTTAAGAGACTTTTGATAGACACTTTAAAATTTTATGAAAACTCCAGGAACTGGTTTTTAAAAACTGTGGCTGGCTGGAAGGCTAAATACTTCTGTAAGAGGGTGCTGATACCAACTGAATGTGCAAATCTTAGTGCTGGTGCCGAAATCTCTTCAGAATAGTTACCATGATCTTAAAGTTTGTTTCAAAATTTGCAAAGATCAAGTGTCAATCAAAAATGAAGATGAGTGCTTCCCTGGTGGCGCAGTGGTTGAGAGTCCGCCTGCCGATGCAGGGGACACGGGTTTGTGCCCCGGTCCGGGAGGATCCCACATGCCGCGGAGCGGCTGGGCCTGTGAGCCATGACCGCTGAGCCTGTGCTCCGCAACGGGAGTGGCCACAACAGTGAGAGGCCCGCGTACCGCAAAAAAAAAAAAAAAAAAAAATGAAGATGAAACACTAATGAATGTTGAATCCTCATGCTTTAGGTGTAATTCCTTTTTAGATTAGTTGGTTCTCTGCTATTTTTACTATACAGTTTCATTTAAATTTCCTACATGCTAACTTCTTTTAGAGATTGAAATAAAATTGCAGTATATATTAGAAAAAAGTGTTGAGTGTAAATCTCATACTAAATGTTCTTAACACAATAAAATAAATTTAAACAAAACAAAAAAAGGAGGTGCTAATAAAAACAGAAAGCTGTCCCTATTACCAATATCCACATACACAGATGGATGTGTACTGTGATGTGACATTCATCAGCATTCTAGAAGTCCAAGGTTTTATTTAATGGCACAAAATCTAATAAAGCAAACAAACCAGAAATTCACCCCAGTCAGGCTCACAGCTAGAGTGTATGCTGTAACGAAGTTCCAAACACATCTGGATCTTGGGATTAAAGAGAAAGAAAATTCAGTAGCTGGAAAGGGGGCAACGAGTTTTCTATAATAACCAAAGCAAGTTCTTGATTCAAAATACTACCATGATAGTAGGAAGGAAAATGATTATGAACCAATTTTTTTTAAGGGAAAAGATTTCTAACCAACAATTGGTTCATATTACTTCTCTGCCACCTTTATAGACAGCATTAAAAAGGGGGCCTCATTTTTTTCCTAAAGAGTGTAATGATGAGATTATCTCATCTTAAACAGAGGTTTTCCTACTTGGTCACCACACAATCTAATACTGACAGTGCCTTGGACTTGAAAAATGATATTGAAATGGGAGGCGGGAGAAGGCACAGTCGTTTTGAGCTTCACTCCAAAGCAATTATGAGCCCTTCACAACCCTCAGACAAGAATTGATTTTTATTTTTAGGTTATTAAGCTGTGGGTATGAGGAAGTCAGGATATGTGACCTAGCTTTGCCCTTGTCGATTGAATTCTTCTTGAATTGATTCAGTATTGACAAACAAAACTTTTTAAGAAGCATTTCTGCCTTATAATCTCCCCAAATTTACTTTGTGTCTTTCTCACCTTTACAAAAATCTTCATGTTCATAAAGATAGTTGAATAAACAGGACAGTAAGTGCAGGATATTAGAATATCAGAACTCATTGCAATGTCCTAAAGAAACCTAGAAATAGGGAAAACTTCCAAAAGGTAATGATATGTTAGATTATGTTTCATGCCATCATCAAATACATTTCCTCTCATGTATCCAGAATACTAAGGTGTCCAACTTTTATACTCACATTGTGGGCATTCACTTTACTAATTGCTTTTAGAAGTAGTAGTGTTTACATATACATTTATATGCTGAATTTAATTGCCTTAGTAAGCTTAGAAGGGTCCTCTGGCTACATTAAGGGCACCATCCAAGAGGTGGAAGGACCCTCGTGACTATATGACCATTGGGTCACCATGCTTCCTTCTTTGACCCCTTGGAACAGCTCAGAATGTGCCCAGATTGAGCCAACTTCCAATGTCTAGACTGTGGAGCCTAGAGCCCCCTGGCTTCTTCCCACTCCAACCTGGGCCTTAAAGAGGCCAGCGCTCTCACTGCTCCCTGAGAATGTGTTCTGTTCATTCATCACTTAGATACTCTTCTGGAATGTTCTCTATACCTACAGCTATCCAGCTCTTACCAAAGTCTTCTGTGTGTTTCCCCAAACCATCTATCCCAGCTTTTGCTCATCTTTCTCTCTTCTCAGCCTCTGCTCCATTTCTGGCAGGGATAGCCTGGCCTGGCACTTAAGAGTCATATGCTCTTTTCGGTTGTGTTGCTTCTCCCCTAGAAATAACTTAACTTCTTGGAGTCTCAGATTCATCATCTACAAAATGATAATGTATGCAGTGTTGTTGTGAAGATGAAACAAGACAGAGCACAAGGCCTGGCTCATAGTATGTGCTTAATAAACATTTGTGGCCCCTCCCTTCTTCCTAAGGACCATGTCGCATTTCTGCTGTGTCTTCTTCTATACCTCACAGTGTAAAATAAAATGTTTTTGGGTGTTGTTGAATGGTTCTGCAAAAATCAAGCCACTCTGCTGTACCTTACTTTATTGTAGGCAGGCTATAATTTTCCTTGATTTTTCAGGAAGAGAATAGTCAAATGCTTGGATGGGAATGACCCGGTCTGATGTGGGTTAGCCTAGAGAAATGATAGAAACCAAGCTACTCATGACAGAACACTCCTGAATTCTGAATCCCAGGGTTAGAGGTACCTTGTAGATCAGCCAATGCAAACTTCTCATATTCCTGAGAAGGACAGTCTCTAGGATAAACTGTGACAATGAGCAGCCCCAGTAGTTAGTCCAAAACAATCACAAACACAGTATTTACTATTTAGAGGAATGAGATTATGACAAGGAAGGAGTCCCGAGGAGATGGTGGCACCTCCTTCTGACAAAGAATCGGGAGACCTGGAATGGTTTAATTTTCTGCAGAGGTGTGTCCTTGCCAACCAGACTACTGAGCTGAGAGCCGTGACTAGGAGCACAGCCCCCTTCTTGGCACTGCTCCTGAAGGGACCTCCCAGCAAAGCAGAACTTCGGAGGCCGTATCCCCGCCAACCTGTGAGGTGAGCGTAGCCTCCCCGTGATTGCACAAGGCAGAACCATCTCAGCTAAGCAGGCCTCTTGCTGGAAACAGAAATCGGAGACTTGAATTCATACTTCATGTTCATTGTGTTTGCTTTGGTCTGAAAAACAGACTAAAGTACATGCATGTGCATACATAAATGCTATAAAATTAGTGCAGACATCTGGCCAATCATTAATTAACAGCGGTAATGGTCTTCAAATAGCACTCTAGGGAAGCCACAGAAAGAGGAAGTTCCCCGGACCTGGTTTCAGCTTTGCCCATGACCCGAATTCATCCTCATAACATAGAGAGGAGGTGGGACGGGGAAGGGAGAAAAGCCACGTAAATGCCACTATAACACCTTTTAGCCCCTCCCTCCTCAGCAGCCCCCAAAAGGACAAATAGCAAACAAGCCATACCACCCCTCTGTCTGCAGGGTATCCCCCAAAACAGACAGATGCCAAATGAGCGGCTGGCATGTGAGGATGTACCCAGCACAAGATAATTGTGCCATAAATATAATTAAAGTCAGCAGGAAGACCATTATGGAGAAAACCAAACTTAGAAAAAAATGAGTACTAGTGAAGAAAATATCATACATTCTTTTTATTTCAGTCTAATTTTGTTTACATGATTCATACAGTTTCCAAGGGGATCCCTGGAGAACATTAGGCAGGCACCACATGCATAAACATTCATATATAACATGTAAATTAGAAACAATCTCAGGATTTATATAGAAATTACAGCCACTTCTAGCAAATTAATTCAATGACAGAAAAAAGTGTTACCGTCTCTCTTCAAATCAAGAGGGGGAATTATTAGGCAAAGCAAATTTATTTATTCAAGAGGCTTGTTCCTTGCCAGGAGCTGATGTCCCCTTGGCCTAGAGATTTCCATTTTTTTTTATTGGATATGTATTGGTGATTAAATTTGCTTTGAATGCGGGAGCAGTCAGTGAGGACCATGGTGGGTGGTTTTAAGTTATAGCATTGCTAATACGGTCATAAAGTCAATGAGGCTGCAAGAGTTTGCTGGCGGGAAATGATGGAAGAAGGCAAGTTGCTTGAGTTAAAATATTCAAGAATATCGAATCTTAGAACTGCAAGGTCCTATGAGTGCAAGCTTACCATTTTATAGATGAAGAAACTGAGCCCCAGAGAAGAAGTGTTCTGCCCGAGGAAACAAAGGAGATGATTTACAAAGCCAGCCTAGAACCCAGGTCTTCTCCCCTGTAGTTGCCAGCCTTGAACACTTCCTCTTCTGTATTTGAATAGAAGGGATAAGTGCCATGTGAGTACATTTTCTTGTAGGGTATTGTACCCACGTATTTGGCTAGTGATTTTGCTGTTGGGGACCATGGTAGATGGTTTGTCAAAATGGTCCCAATTTTCAACTTTTCTGTATCTATGTCTTTCTCAGTATGACTTTACAGTCCTTGAATCTGCGCTGGGCTTGTGACTTGCTTTGGCCAATGGAACACAATGAAGCTTCAGTTCTGAACCCAGAGCCCAAGGAGCTGTGTGTGCTTCTGCTGTTCTTTCCCCAGCTCGCTGCGGGAACATGCCAGGGTCACCTGCTATTGGGATAAAAGAGACACATGGGTAGGGTTACCAGATTTAGCAGATATTTGGGACATACTTATACTAAAAAAAATTTTTTTTTGTTTATCTGAAATTCTAGTTGAACTTGGTGTCCTGTATTGTATTGGTCAACTCATGTGAGGAGATCCCAGATGGTTCTATTCTGTATTTGTCAGCCAATCCCTAAACATATATGAGGGCCCAGCCAGGGTCAGCACATCTGTCTGCCCATCCCATGGCTGACCACAGGTGCATAAATGAGCCCCACCAAAATCAGCAAGACTTCCCTTTGTCTCATGAGCAAAAATATTTATTGGTGTGTGACACTGAGGCTTGGTGTTTTTTTATTATGTCGTATTATTGTGGCAGAAGCCAACTACTGATACTTAGGGAATATCAGTAAAAAATATTTTAAGAAAAGGAGTTTGATTTGGGCTTCAGATGACGACGATCTAATTGTTGTGATGCCCTTTACGCAAAAAGAAATGGCAAGAAAAAATATACTGACGTACATTCCAAGGCTAGAGACTCAATACATAAAGACACATGAATAGAGTTTGTGTCTTATGCATATTTCTGCCTTTTTGGGATCTGGCCATTGTTCTGGTGGTTTGTTTTAAATGACTCACTTGCGGTTATGTCTTTGTCACAGAAGAACACGCCAGAATGAGACAATGTGGCTTTTCTGACTTCCCTAGACCTTTGCCATATTCTCTCTGGACTAGTGCTTGTTTGTGCTGTAGCTTTCCTGCCTTCATGTGTCTCCTTTCCTGTCCTTCAGGGAGGCAGGTGATTTAAGTGAAGGTTCATCGCAGAGCCCAGTAAATGTGCCTGATCTCCACTTATGGTTACATTTCTCAGAGGTCAGCTTCACTTATCAGAGGCCCTGCACTATATATCTTGTCATTGTGTAATATTTTGTACTTTTCAAAGCCCTTTCACATTTGTTGCTGTCGGGCAGGCATTGGAATCTCTCTTTTGCAGAATAAGCAACTGAGGCTCAGAGACTTCAAGTGACTTTCCCAAGGTCACACAGGCTAGTTAACGGCAAAATTAAAACTAGAACCCAGATTCTTGTCTCCTAACCCTGGACTCTTTCTGGTATGTTCTGCTGTCTCCCTCATCCTGGGGCTTTGGATAATTGATGCCATAGCCAGGTGTTCATTGGGCACCTGAATAATGCTTCTGTCTAGGACTGACTCAAGTGGAACCAGGACATTCTTAAAGAGGCCATTAGAAATCCCCAGACCTCCACTAAAGCTGGTTTTGTTACAGATGACTGACGACTGTGTAAATGCTTTCACCTTGTAATAGCCGGTCTCAGCCTCCAGAATACAGTTCTACATTGTGGATTAATCAGTCCGTATCTCTGTTTTAAAATCATGTTATGGTCTTTTAAAGGTATGTTTTAAGACGTAATGTTGTATAAGAAGGCATGGTCCATTTAAAAGCAGGGCTGCTTGCAGGTTGCTGGTTGAGAAGAACAATTGAATGCAGATGAAGGGGAAAATACCAGGATATTACCCCAGGAAACTTTTTTTTCTCCAGATCTATAAAGTAAGGGCATGAGCCACCCACTCAAGGCTAGTACTTGCCTTGATTCTCTGCTTCACCTGGATTCAGGAAGATCAATGATGTTATTATCGGTCTTAGAGTGAGCAACTATCCTGATTTGCCCTGGACTGGGGTGCTTCTTGGGATGTGGAACATTCAGTGCTAACACTGGATCAGTCCTGGGCAAACTGGGATTCTCTGTCACCTATCTGGT
This sequence comes from Phocoena sinus, assembly GCF_008692025.1. Classification (NCBI taxonomy): domain Eukaryota; kingdom Metazoa; phylum Chordata; class Mammalia; order Artiodactyla; family Phocoenidae; genus Phocoena; species Phocoena sinus. The sequence goes on from NC_045771.1 coordinate 50,445,640, forward strand.
CCTTTGTACAGCCCTTTGAGATGAGTTCATGGACACCCCTCCTCCACCACTGAGAGGCACCAACTCTCCTTTGTGTGTTTGTCCTACACACAAGAATCCTTGCACAGAGGAAACACAAAATACATGTCTGTTGAAAGAATGAAAGAAAGAATGACTTTCCCTGGCTTTCAGAACAGGTCTGTCACCTACCCAGGGAGGAGGACTGGCTAGGGAATTAGGAGAATGACTCCATTACTCACTGGTTGTGTTGACTTTTGCCAAGTCATTAATTCATTGCTCCGCAGTCTTCTCATCTGTAAGGAGGGGCAGGGACTAAGGTCCCTTCTCTGTTACACATTCTAGGGTTTTACTGTGTACGAACCAATGAGGTGAGTCCACCCTGCCCCAACTCCTTTCCTCCTGATGCCCCAGGAGTCTTCACCAGGCCCTCTTGGAGACCCCTCTTGCAGATCAGCCCAAAAGATGAAGCCCAGCTCAGGGTAAGACAGGGGACAGATTCCCAAGGCTCTTGCTCAGGGATAAACCCTTTAGATCAATGTTGTCTCATAAAATTTCCTATGATGATGGACATGTTCTATATCTATACTGTCCAATATTATAGCCACTAGCCACATGTGACTATGTAAATAATTAAAATAAAATGAAATTTAGTTCCTGAGTCTCAATAACCACATTTCAGTTTTTACATCCACATGTGGCTAACGGCTACCATACTGGACAGTATCTATATAGGACATTTCCATCATTGCAAAAAGTTCTATTGGACAGCACAGCTGTAGAGGGTCATCTTGAGCATTTTCTCAGTAACCTGGGAGGTAGCCAGGGTAGGAAAAAGAGGAGGTGGGTAGGAAATGAGAGGGATAATCGCCTTTCTCACCAGTAAACGTTATCTCTTGGTTTGGTATCGTGGGAATGATGTAGCCAGCTTACTGAAGACGGACCATCTTAAGTCTTGCATTGGCAGTGATTTTGTAAAAGTTAATAAAAAAGGACATGAAAATATATCCTTCACTGACACCAAAGCAAAAGGACGTGGTAACTTTCTTTTCACCAATACCCCCCGACTGGGCTAACTCTTTAGTCAGCTATAGAAAGCACCAGGAAATAAAATTAAATAGCCAGGGGACTTCCTTGGTGCTGCAGTGGTTAAGAATCCGCCTGCCAATGCAGGGTACATGGGTTCGAGCCCTGGGCCGGGAAGATCCCACATGCCGCAGAGCAACTAAGCCCGTGCGCCACAACTACTGAGCCTGCGCTCTAGAGCCCGCAAGCCACAACTACTGAGCCCATGCACCTAGAGCCAGTGCTCCGCAACAAGAGAAGCCACCGCAATGAGAAGCCCTCGCACCGCAACGAGGAGTAGCCCCAGGTCGCTGCGACTAGAGGAAGTCCGCGTGCAGTAATGAAGACCCCAACATAGGCAAAAAAATAAAAATTAAAAAAATTAAATAGCCAAATGTAAAAGTTGTGGAAAATTCTTTCATTTTGCAAAGATCATGAATGAAGATTTTTCCAAGCATCTTGTAGGATGAAAAAAAAAATACATGGATACTGTCTTGTTTATCATTGAGATTAATTGTGCAACTCTTGAAACCACCATTACTGTCCTTGTTTAGGAAGTAAATATACAATGTTTTGTGGAATTAGAACCCCCAATGATGACATTGGCAGTGAAGAACTGGAACTACAGGAGCAGATTCTTAGTTCCAACTATGCCACTGGAAGCTGTGTGACTTTCAGTGAGTGACTTACCCTCTCTGGGCTTCAGTTTTCATCTTTAGTTGGAGAAAGATGGTGCTGGACTGGATCTCTAGTATCTTTATCTTTCTTGGATCACTCTTGTGACCATGTTTTTGACTTTTGCTATAGACATTAGAGCTTATATCTGTTATCATAGCCATAAACATTGTTTCTTATTAACACAGATCATCAGTGTTGTCAGTTGCCCCTACTTACGGCTCCCATAATCAAACCTCCAAGTGTCCAGGGCCTGGCAAACCTCTGGATTTTCTGGAAGCCTCACGCTTAAGAATGTTCAGCATTTAGCTACTCTTTCGAGTCAGGAGCAAACATGTCTCCCTAAAGTAGAAGCCCCAGTAATCTGTGTTTACACAGGTGAACACAGAGACTCCACCCTACTTCTAAGTAGGGCCGTGGTGTCACACAAACAAGGATGACTGGCAGCTGGTTCCAGCTCGGGCCACTCATGAGCTGCACGCCCCGGGACAAGTTTTTTCCTTTCTCTGAACCTCCATTTCCCTGTCTGTAGAGCAAAGATAATGACATGGTTGTTGGCAGGATAGCTTACCTGGTAGTAACGAAGCTCAGACCTCGGGACCCTCACCTGCACAGGCCCTTTTCAAGACCCTGTACTTCATTTTGACTTTTTTTTTTTGGTAATTTCCTGATCTTTTCCTCAAAGAGGGGCCCCCAAATTGTTTGAGCTTCAGGCCCTACAAAACCTGGTTGGCAGTATTTAAAAATGAGATGGCACAGGGGCAGACTGCTCTCTCTTAAAAGAGATCACCCATCAAACAAGATCTTGCCAACCCAGCAGGTCTGCAGCTTTTCTATTTCTTCCAGATGCCATCCTCTCTCACATCCCGGCGCACCTGTGGGCCGTGCTGGCTTGTGCCTCTGGACATCACAGGAGAGGTGGCACCTCCTCAGTCACGAGTGTCACTGAGCATCACAGTGCACGTTCTTGGAGGCTGTATAATTATGGAATCTGAGAGCCAAAAACACCGCCAGCGACATCAGGGAGCCTTTACACACTCCCCCTCCCCACAGATGTTCCTTCCTCTCCTTTCCTTCAAGTTCCTCCCAAATAAAGATCCCCCCGCCCCGCCCCCAATCTCCTTTCAAAAACTGGTCTAGGGCTTCCCTGGTGGCGCAGTGGTTGAGAGTCCGCCTGTCCATGCAGGGGCACGGGTTCATGCCCCGGTCCGGGAAGATCCCACATGCCGCGGAGCGGCTGGGCCCGTGAGCCATGGCCGCTGAGCCTGCGCGTCCGGAGCCTGTGCTCCGCAACAGGAGAGGTCGCAACAGTGAGAGGCCCGCGTACCGCAAAAAAAAAAAAAAAAAAAAAAAAAAAAAAAACTGGTCTGGTATGATGTCATAGATTCTTAGGAACATCTTCCTTAGGGTTAACCCTCATTTCTCTTCTAATTCAGATGTGATCGTACCTTTAACTTTCTTTTTAATTCTGCTTTATGTAGATGACGTAGCACTTTCACAGACGTACACATTTGCTGCTGCCATAGCATCCTCCTTTTAGAGAGAAGTAACCGAGGTTCAGGAGGTTCCACACTTGCCCAGCAGAGTAGATAGTGGGGCTCAGGACCCTGAGAGGACAGCTCTACTCTCTTATCCCCACTGTCACCAGAGGGGTGTATTAAGCCTCGCAGATCTTACACAATGTGTTGAGGGGGTCAAAGCTTAGGAACAACTTGCCTGACTCTCGGGGTTGTTTCCACTTAGGTTAACTGTCTCTGCTTCTGTTAGCTGCCACTGGCTCTGTCATTAGAACCTAGCTTCCTTGGTCACTGGACTCAGAGTTCTCAGTTTCTGTCCTTGGCGATGATCCCAACTTCCTGCAGGTGCTAAGGGAGGTACTTACTTATGCCTCGACTCTTCACATACACGACCCCCTTCCATCCCCTCCATTATTAAAAACTGAAGTCATAGTCCATTCTTTCTGCATGCATTTATTATAAAGTTATTTATTGGGTGCCTGTTATGGGCATGGCACTAATCCTATGCAAAAAAAAAAAAAAAAAAGAAAAAGAAAAAAAGAAGAAACAAAGAAAGAGAAAAGAAAGCATGTAAACAGGCCTAAATACGGTGAGTGACATCAGCAAGATGGAAGAATAAGAAGCCCCTGGCCCTCATTTCCCCAGGGAACACCGACTTAACCACAATATATGGACCCAATTTCCTTTGTGAGAACTCCTAAAGAGGCCTAAATATCCTGTTTTCTAGGCAAAGCGAAATTCTAGTTTTTTTAGTCGAATAGGCTACCTAACACTTGTAGTCTTAGGAAAAAATAATCTTTTGATTGCTTGCTATGTGTCAGGCACTAAGAGCTTTATGAATATTAATGTAATTTTCACCCCAGTTCCTTGAGGTTGTGGACACTGGATTATTCTCTTTGTACTGATGAAGGAAATAGAGACATAAAAAGCTGTACAACTGGCCCAGAGTCACACCGGTGGCCAGTGGCCGAGCCAGCCGCGAATCAGTCTGGCTCTAGGGTCTACACTCCAGATTGTGTTTGAAACTAGAAGTTGGCACAAGCTGGGCACGTTTCTGGACTGTTCAGATGAACAGATGCTCGAGTTATGCTGCTTGTAGGGATCTGCGTTTCCAAACAAAGATGTGGTCTTCAAAGGAGTAATTGAATACACCCGGTCTCTTGATTTAATAAACAGAAGATGGAAGGAAGGAACTGGTTTAAGTTTGGGGGTCTCCATCTTTGATCCTACTCTTGATGGGTTTTACCAGAAAAAAAGAACAGAATGATCAATTAAAGCTGACAACAAGCAATGACAGGGAGAGCTCTTTAAGAATAAATATTTCTCACAAATGCAATCTCCTCGGTCTAGAATTTCACTATATTCGCACATGGATGTAGGAAGTACTTTACTACTCCAGGCACTTGGATATTAGCAATGCATACACTCTGACACACTTACAGACATTTAAATAGATAGACACACTCATACTCATTGTTCTTAGATTCTTCTACAGTTCAGAAAGAAATGAGGGTTTAGAAAATATCTAGTTAATGCACAAAATTGAAAAAAATTAGAAAAATCTGGGTGGCTTAAATTGAGGAGAGACTACTTTTGCTCATATTAATTAGAGAGACAATAAATAGCTCCCTTCTTCTGTGCTCTGAGGGTAAACCTCAAGAAGGATGCACGTGCAAAGATTCAGTTTGCTTGTGGACAATACGGCACCAACTCTGATGCCACAACCTAGGAGTTCTATGGGATTTTTTTTTTCTGAAAGACTTGATGCCTTTGCAAAGAGACTACATAAAGAGAAGCTGGGCATTTCTGAAAGATCGAATGTGTGTCAGCACCTCTAATGGAACAATAATAATTAATTTCCCAGTGCAATAAAACCATATAATTAGAATGGGTTGGGTGTTCTCAAAATTTTCCAACATGGGATGAGCAAATGGAAAAGCTTTCTTTTTTTTTTTTTTTTCCAGGCTCTTCCTTAACTTTTTTGGAGTTGGTGTGAAATACAGAGAGGAAGTGAGCCCATCTGTTTCTGATACTTCCAGGCTTGATGTATCAGAATGTTTTGTAGCAGTTATTTGATGTCTAGTATGCCTCTAAAGTATTTTCCATAAGTTTGAAGCCTGTGCCTTTACTGACAGGAAGTTTATTTTCATGGCGTTTTAGGAACAGTTTGACACTCAGAAAGGAGAAAGGAGTAATTGGTCAATTCCTAAGTTCCACTGTTTTTAAGTCAGTTCAGTTTTGTTGATTTATATACTGGGAGAAATTTGGAGGAGAAACAAAAATGAATGGAATTATAGATTATTCTTATTATTTACATAGCTCTTCCTCTGCCCCTCTTCTTTATCGTCATTACCACCCCCGCCCCCTTGCCTCCGCTACACCCCTCCTTTATGGTAGGAAAGAGTGATCCCACTGGGGATAATGGAGGATCTCACAATGGAAGGAAGGAAGCTGGAGACTCATCTTTGCGTAAAGGTCAGGAGGAAGGAGAACGAGGTGGCACCGCTATGACACAGCTGTATCCTGTACTGTCCTCATACTCTTCTGCCTCCCCTGGCTTCGCGTCGGTAATGTGTGGGTCGGTGGGGCAGAGAGCGCCGGGAAGGCGACTTTGCTCAGGGGATCGCGTTATACCTGCAAGAAGCACTTCAACGTGCTAAGCCCTCCTTCCTGCGCCCTTCAACTGCAGCATCCGCTTCACTAAGAAGGTAACAGAGGCCTCCTTCCATTCCGCTAGAAACCCCACGCTCCCGGATCTCCCTCTGCCTTCCCCGAAACTAGGAATAAGGGAGTGGAAGACTCAAAATTCACTTCTGTCACTCCTACTTTCTGAGCACTATTGGTACTTACTGAGGGAATTCTGTTCTACTTAGTTCTAAAATTGCTTATTAAGACAGCAAAGTCCAGGCTTGGTGTTCATTTTCTACAAATCGTTTGGGTATTTCCTAAGGTAATATTGGATGGTGCCAACCAGAATACACAACTGCAAGCTACAGGACGGCTAGGGATTTGATTCCAGACTAGGAATGACTCTGCTTGGCAGTCCAAGGGCCTCCTCATCACCTTTGTGGCTTGAATAAACTGTGGGCTGACTTGGCACTAGGTAAAGAAAGGATCACTACTTTTTTTAAAACTCTAAGCTGCCTTCTCCAGTCGTGGAAAGGAAATAAGGAAGTCAGTATCTTCTTTAACTTAGCTTATATATTTTCATTTTGCCTGATTACCAAGCTTTTAATTTCTCTCCCTCTCTTAAGGGATGTATGATCATCACTGAGAGTGAGTGCAATTTGAGTTATTGTAATCATATTTAAGCCCCTACAGCAGTGTGATCTATTTTCTATATGTACATGTATGTTATCTGTAAATGTATACAAAAAGAAATAAAAAGCTACACATCAAACTGAGGAGGAAGAAGCTGGTCTATGGGAACTTTAGCCTTTTTAAACTTTTAATGTTTTGATTTTTCAGAGGAAGAAGAGAGTATTTATGGGTCACTTTTAAAATAAAAAAAACAAAACAAGCAATCAGTCTGAAGACCAAAACCAAAACACACTGACACACACACACCCAAAAAAGGAGGAAGAAAAGAGGAGGAAAAGAAAAAAAATGAAAAAGAAATGAACAAAAAGCTTTGAAAATATGCCATGTCTCTCACAGGAATTACCCTACAAAAATAGTCACAGCTGCTGACGAAGATGTACTGTCATGTGTGCTGCAGCTCTCTTCATGATGCCAGAAAATTCGACATAACTTAAATGGCCCACAATGTGGAATGTGTTGAATAAACCCAGTTATGATCATTGAAAATAGACCTGTCAGCTAATCCAAATATTGTTGCAGAAGAATCCTAGACCATGGGAAGATTTCCATTACCTATTAAGTGTAATAAAAAACTCAACAGTTTACAAAATAGCATGTGCAGTGTTTAATTTTTTGAAATGAAAATATATACACAGAAAAGCAGTGATTCTCTACGATTGGGGGTGAACTTTGCTTGCCTCTGTGCTTTTAAAATTTTCCACAATGCACATATGTTATTATACATGTATTATATAATATAATGCTATATATATATATATATATATATATATATATATATATATATATACAGTTTTGAAAACCCATAAGCCCATACATAGTCATTTTCAATGATCAATGACTTTTTAAAATCAGGACAAACAGACCCCAGATGTATTAAGTCATCTGCCAACTTCATACTTTAATTTGGTCATCAAGATACCATTCATGTGCCTTGAATATCCCTTCAAATATTCTTATGAATAATAGTGACATTTGGCGTATGTTGCAGAAGATAAACTAAAAAGAGAGGGGAAAACTGTAGTGATGACATACATTTATTTTTCCAGGAGTTTTCCCCTCAAAAATATGTAGCATTACCACCTCTAGAAGTTACAGTACTATTTCACAATTTTAAAAAGAAGTATAATTTTGCCTGGCACTCAGTTTTTCACCATCATGAGAATGTACAAATAACACTGTCACCGAGAAGCTGATCCCTCAGGGATCCTGGATTTTTTTTTTTCTATACAAAATTCATTTCACAGCCAAGTTTAAATAAATAAGATTGCTTAGTTTTGGGAGGCTGAATATTACTTTGAAACCTCACTTGACTGCCACAACTAAGACCCGGCACAACCAAATAAGTATATAAATATTAAAAAAAAAAAAAGAAACCCCATTTGAACTCCTCTATGATATGAAGGGAGAAAATTGAGGCAATTTTCAACATAACCCAAGCTTAAAAGGAAATGAAAAAATTGTTCATTTTACATTTTAGAAATAGACTGTATGTTTCTTTCTCTCTTCAGATAAATTTTGTCTTTCCAAGGAAAGTTGATATTCTGGCACTATTTTGTTTTTATTCTATATATTGCATTTTTATAGCAAATGAAAGTTAAATTATTTTATAATCGCTTCACCACTTTTTAGAAATGGCCATAGAATATGGGATCCTTAAATAAGGTAATTATTAGTAAAGCCACTCATTTTTTCAAGAGTCTGTTTTCATTACTTAATTATGGCACTTTGGGCACAAAACACTTCTTGTTTCCACGAAAGAAAAATTTTCATACACACACACACACACACACCCCATCTTCAATGGTGAATTCATGCTGTTAAAATATTTAAAAACACACTCATGATGAAAGAAACCTGAAACTAAGAAAACAAACACCCCTACTATGTTCTTAATTTTCTTTCTTGTGGATGGTGTTTACCCACAAAGTCAAATGCAGTCTTTTCAAATGTATGTGAAGCAAGCACCTTCCAGCTGTGAGCATGTAATTGGTCAATCGGTTCTTATTTAGAGAGTTTCTAAAATGTCACTGTATATTCTTATTCAGTTCTTGGATTCTTGCATCCATAAAAAGAGTGGCTTTAACTGTTGCTCTTTTATGAAGCATATCAATTTCCTTGTCTTTTTTTCTTATAAAACCATCCTGGAAAATTATCCACTTCATGTACTTCATACATTTAAATAAAACAAAATAGCACAGGACACAGATTTAAACTTTCTTGCAGTTGGCAGTTTAGTTTAGAAAAAGGTTCAAATCTATCATTGGAACTCTTGTTAGAATATGTTAGAGTTGGATATTACCGTAAGTTGAAGGGAGCCAAGATGCAAAAACGGATTTCTCTTTGCAAAGTTCTGCTGCCACAGTGAAATGATTTGGCTTAGAAACTTACAGGATATGTGATATATTATAAAGGCTGTATTGTTATGAGTTTATGATTTAATGATTAACAGGGTTATTTGCTTTGTTACTGGAATCATAACATCAAGATGGGGAAGAAGTAAATAGCATTAGAGACTGTAAAATGAAATGGTGAGATACGAACTTTTGCTTAATGTAGTGGCTTAGTCATAGCTTAATCATGCATCTGGTTAAATACTTGCTTGATGATATTCTTAATTACATGTCCTTTGTGGCTTGCTGGTATTTTCAGGTGCTATTAATAAAATCAGTATTTCTAAAAGTGCAAATAGATTGGAAGCAGATGCTGTTAGTAGAACATAATTGGACTAAAGGGAAATTTTTGCAATTTGAAAACAGACTAATGTCTTTAATGTGTTGGTTTGCCATGATTATGCTCTTACAGGATTTAAAACAGGAATAATCAACAAATACATCTTAAGAGGAGTAGAAAGCATAGGGAAGAAGAATTTTTGTAAAACTCAGAGAAAATGTTTATATGAACAGTATTGGAGTTGCTAGTATATGTTGCAGAAGATAAGCGAAACATAAAGAACACTCAAATTAGCCTTTCCTAGATTAGAATATGAAAATGCAACTTTTAAAGGTCTGCAAAAAGGTAAATTAATTTAAGGGGTACTGGTTTGTTTTTAACCCAAAGGTCCCATTAACTGTGTTTAAAAATGATAATACTGTGTTTTTAAAAAAATTCAAACAAGTGACAGTGGGATTATTTATGAACAGATCATTATACTTTATTTCTATTTTCTGGTAGGTTCAAATGGTTATTTTATTAACATATTTCTATATAATAAATCAAGTTTTAAAAATATGAATGTAATAAAACCATAAATTCTTACAAAGTTAAATTACAGTTCAAGCAGAAAATAAGAGCAGTATAAATCTGAACTTTGAACAGTGAGTTCTTAATATAGAGTCCAATCTGAATTTTATTTATTTATTTTGCGGTACGCGGGCCTCTCCCGTTGCGGAGCACAGGTTCCGGACGCGCAGGCTCAGCGGCCATGGCTCACGGGCCCAGCCGCTCCGCGGCATGTGGGATCTTCCCAGACTGGGACACGAACCCGTGTCCCCTGCATCGGCAGGCGGACTCTCAACCACTGCGCCACCAGGGAAGCCCCCCAATCTGAATTTTGTAACAAAACAAAACAAAAGAACAATCCTAGTACTTATACATAGCGAAAGTTAGAAAGGAAATACAGGAAAATATTTAATTCTTGATTGTGCGAGTATGTGTACATTTTGAGGGTTTTTTTCCCCCTTATGCCTTTAAGTATTTCTCAGATTCATTTCAGGAACATATGTTACTTCAGAACTAGAAAAGCCTTATTCATTAAAAAAAGAAAGAAAGAAAAAGAAAAAACAATTTGATAACTTGGATTAAATAAAATTTCATTTAGATTTGTTAAATTGGTATTTTATTTATCATCCCAAAGCTTATTAAAACAGAACCAACACAGTCATATGGAGCTAACTCCTAAAACTGATAAACCTGAGCATATATTTTTTGCCATTAGATTGTAAAATTGGCCCTTATAATTACTAAGAATTGAGTGTATAAAACTGCTAATGTTTAATTTATCTGTCTTACCTGGAGTTCAATTTCAAGTAACAATTTTGACAAATTATCAACTGACGTAATGTTTCTTGGCTTAAAGATGGATTTGCATTATTTTATTGCTTGGAATATCATAGTTATTAACATGTATTTTAACATTAAATCACCCATTAGCAATGGAATAATATTTCTGAATATAATTTCAGGAAGGAGGCATAAAATAATGTTTCAAGCCATTTACTTTTAAGACTACAAAATTAAATAGGAGTTGAGTTAAATGTAATCAACACATTGATAGAACTCCAGGAAGGCAGTAAGTAAGCAAAGTTTTCTACTTTTATTACATGTCAAAAAGTGTTTCAAAGAAAAAAATTAGACCACATTGACCTATCAAGAAAACTTTTCCTTTCCCCTTGATCTTAATTTTCCTGGAACCATTATTCTCCGTTTAGAGATCGCTCAGGATTTTACTAATGTAGTACTTGGAAACCTCTTTTATTTCTGCGCTGGAGGATTAGGAATTGGAGAAATCAAACGTGTCATTTGTCTTCTTGTACGGAGATCCACCCAGAATTTAGGGACGGGATGCTATATATTCGTTATTGCTATAAATTTTAATTTCTGCTTAAATAAAGCCCCGCAAGCCCGCCAAAAGAAAGCAGCCCTTTCTTCCGTCTTTACTTTATGAAATGGCCTGAGAGTAATCTAAATCAAGGAACAAACGCCCCCAAATTTTAATTTTCAACAAACTATGGTAATTATTTGGATTGGCCAAAAAGTTCGTTCGGGCTTTCGCTGTTCCAGACGAACTTTTTGGCCAACCCAATACTTTTCTGATAGATGTGGAAATGTTATCCAATATAAACGCACAGATGGTATTTAAAAAAACTCAGGTTCCTGGAATCCGTGTTCGTCCTTTGCTCTTCCAATTATTTGCCACCTGACATCTTTTTTCATGAGTCCTCAAAAGGTTAGTTATGTTCAGTTGGACATAAAACAGAAGGGAAATTTTTGTAAAATAAAAAAACACAACCCCCAAACAAATAAATCACACGAATAATTCTCTTATTTAAAAAATGTCAACCGAGTATCCCTGGGGTATATCACTGTTGGAAACAATTTTTACACTTGCATCATTCACAAGCAATTCACGAACGCTTACCCTGCAAGAATTTTCCGCCCTTTCTTGGATGTTTACACACTTCAACTCGGCTTTCTGTAGCTCCACTAGTGGAAAATTAGGGAGACAGGTAATTCATAGTAAAGACAAAAATGAATTCTAGTGAAAGAGTAATTTATCACAAAAAAATTTTCCCCCTTACGAAAGGCCACGGGGAGCCGCGGACCTTACGCAAATTCAAAGGAAATTTTCTTTTCGGATGTATTGGTAATGTCTACTTATTTCATGGTACACCCCTGAATGATTTGTAAAAATAAACGAAAAGACCCATTTAGAAATGCGTGATTTCCTTTAAAGGGTGAATTAAAACGAATCTTTCCAGCAAACCGTTTGTTTTTCTAAGCTCTTGGCGGAAAGCTGGGCGAGGCTGGTCGGGATCCACCCCCCCCGACCCGCCCACACACCCCAGGAAGAGGGGCGGGGCACCCGTTCTCGAGTTACAGCGAGAATTCCGGATGCCCCCCTCCCACCCTTTATGCGAAATGAGCCCGTGCTGCCTTCATTAACCCAGCCAATGACCAAACGGCATCCCGCCCCGCAGGAGGTGGAGCCTCGGGGGCGGAAGCAAGGAGGTAAACGCAGTCCCACGTGTTACGGCTCTCCCCGCCTCTTCCTCATCCCCTCCCTCCGCCCCGCCCTAAATCGGCCTCTCCCACCCAGTTTAGTTCTCCCCGCCCCGGGAAGAGGCGGGGAAGCAGGAGGAGCGAAGAACGCTCGCGGTCTTTCATTTACATGCAGCCACTCTATTGGCTAAGGCTGGCTACGAGCGGAGGAAGGAGGGGCGGAGGAGTTGTCAAAGTGAACTTCACGGATTGGCTTAACAGTACGACGACGTAAAAGAGGGCAGTCTAAGCAAATGAAAGCGCCTGGCAAATGCGTCTCCTCCCTCTTGCCCCACCTAGTTGGGAGCAACCCAATGAAAGAAGAGCCTGTGAGGCACATTTTCTTGAATATTTAAATGAGAAATCTAGAACTCTATTCATTTGAATATTCACGAAGAGGCGGGGAAGTGTAGAGTGTCCCCCGGAAACGCTTCTGATTGGCTGGTTTTCTCAAGCTTTAGCTTCTGGAAACACGCTTGCTTCTCACCGAACAATTAAATGATTGCTGCATTTTTTTCCCCTCAAAACCGCCACACCATATACACCTACTTTTTTTTCTCGGAAATTGATTTCATGTGTGGTCCGACTGGCTCAACTTCGTCACTCTTTCGCTCTCAATATATTTTATTTTCTGTAACTCAAGTTCCATTTTCATCAATTTTTAAAATGCAAAGTTGTGGGACAGATGGAAACAATTAGAACCTCGCTCTGCTGATGTGTATAATCTTATTAGTTTAATGGGTCACAGGGCGCAGGACCCATTTCCTATGGATCAAAGTGAAAACAAACACGGTTAATAACCCATTTTGTTTTAGAACCACATCGGATCGGGTTCCCTCTGTCGGCCGTGGTAATGACAATATTAAGAGATCTTGGGTTGCCTTGAAGTTTAGAGGGCAAATGGAGTCATTGAAATATTCTGGCTTAAAAACGCATTAATAGTAACACCAGGTAGCCGTTTGCCAGTTCCCCGAGTTCTCTTGAGTTTATCACAATGGCATGGTTATTAAAGGATTTCAATATCGCTTGTTTTCATATGTTGCGTTAAAGCAGGCGAAAACTCGTGGCTAGTTCGCTGCTAATTATACCAGCTTCTCAGATTTCATCTATTCAGGCCCAACATAAGGCTTCGGAGCTCTTGGTGTAAGTTTCAACTTACGGCTTCTTAATGATTTTTTTTCCTTTATATGTGGGTGGTGGTCACAAACTTTTTTCAAAACTTGATTTTCAAGAAGTTAAAGCGCCCCACAACTGCTACCCAAAATTTAGCTTTCCATTTGAGGGAGTTCTAAGGCCAGTTCGCAGATCCCTAAGCATCCGTGGACCCTAGTTAGCAATTCATGCCTTAAGGAAATGTTTTTCATATTTTGGGTTGTGTTTGAGTGTGTTTTTCCGAGGCAAAAATATAATTTTCCAAGCACGTAGGGGTTGGGTCGCGGCCTCTCTCTTCGTGGAAAGGCCCCCTTTGGAAACCCCCCTCAGTAACTTCTCACCCCAATAAATTAAATGCAGCCACAGTGTGGTCCATTACCCGGGAGTGTGAGGTGACGGCGCCTGTCAAAAGTGGCCGGCTGAATACAGACCCTTAAATATTCCTACAGATAATAAATATCTGTGCAAGAAACGGATGTAAATAATAGGTTCCTATTCGTTTAGAAAGCTCTGAAGTACAGCAATGAAATAACGCATTGCAGACTTGATGAATGCTCCCAAGTTCTTCACAAAGGTGGGGAGGCATGTCTTGGAAATATTTTGCCCTGGGCCTGGAGGCCGGGTGCAGAGCTCTAAGCACTGAGGACACCAGCACCTCTGCGAGTTCCTCAGCGGGGCCTCTAGGAATGTAAATACTACGAGTTTAGACAGGCCGGGGCCCCGGAAAGCGCGAGCAGTGCTTATTAGCAAATCATTTTAATTCCGAAGCTGTCGAGAGAATATCTGCTTTCCCTTTACCGCGCGGGGCTGGGATTGCTAAGAGAGGGGCTGGGATTGCTAAGAGAGAAAGCTGTTCTTATCATTCTCTCCTTGTGAGTTAGGAAACAGTGTCTTTGAGTCCTGGGCTCCGTATTCATAGTTTCTGGGGTGAGTTCACACACGTGCCCAGAGGCAAAGGCCACCTTGCACCCTGGGGCTGCAGGCGCTCCCTTCCCGGTACTCGCTGCTGTGTTCAGAAACCAAAGTTGAAAAGCGTGGAGCACACTGCAAGGAAGTCTGACATCTGGGACAGACGTGGCTACTCCATCCATGGCCGTGACGGCCCCGCAGATAAACCCTGAAGGCCTTTTAAAAATTTGCCCTTGAATTTTATTATTTTGGCGCTTAATCTTTAAATCTTTAATCATGCCTCAACATATCACAGTCCCCCCACCTTTTTTGGGGGGTTATATCTCTCTTGAGGTTCTCTATGCCTTTAACTTTATTTTGGGAAACTATTATTCCCCCCTCCATGGGGAAAATGATCAAATCTCCAATCTGTTATTTCCTGGAATTTAATCCTTCTTTTACTTATGGATCATAAAATATTTAAACCGTTAAAAATGTATCCATCTCTGAACAACTTTAGAGTTATTTTAAGCTTTTAAAAATGGAAATATAATCCTTGTGTGTGTGTGTGTGTGTGTGTGTGTGTGTGTGTACCTTATTATAGACAGACCATGTTAATCTCCCTTCCACGGAAAAAAGAACATTTACATGTGTGAATCCAAGTAATTATTCATCTATGATAATTAATTCTACCAGGCTTGATTTTTCGTTTTCGAATACACTTTTTTTGGTATCTAATATTCAGGGACAAGAACAACATTAAAAAAAATCTTCCGGTGTAGTGAAGGGACCTGGCTTAGGTCCAACAACAGATACCCTTTCTTATTTTCTTTTTTGTTTTCTTTCTTCCCCCCCCCCCCCACTTGGTCAACAGTCTCCTTCAGTTGTTTATTTTAGCCTGGTGAGCCCAAGCTGTAAACTCCAGGTAAACCAGGGGTCGGTTTTGAGACACTCGCGTCCCTCTCGGGATATGACACGCTTAAAATTTTGTTTACTTATTGTTACTGCTGGGAACGTGGGCCCTTGTGATGAAGACCTTCCTGGCCTTCCTGGGCAGGTCTGCTCCCTAGCTCCACCGCGATGGCTTTTATTTAGGGAGGGCTAGCCTGTGGATTCAGGTGATATTTCCCTCAATCTAAGAGTCAACTGCAAGGTGCTTGGTCCACACCTGGAGTTTTCCGCGCGGAAAAGCCGGCAGAAAATCCTCGACTTGATTTTTACCATCACACCGGGACGGCCCCCTCCGGACTGGAGGCGGACCCTTCACCGCTTCCCCGGCGCTCCTGGCCCAGCGGTGCCGCTAGCGCGCTGTCCAGCGCTGAGTTACAGGCCTCGATCCAGCCAAGATCAGAGGCTGCAGGACTAGCTCGGCTTTCAAGGGGGCTCTACTACCGGAAGTCATTTGATAAATCTGAGTCAGGCCTTTCCGATCTTTACTGCTCGGCAGAGCATTGCAAATCTCTAAACACGCTGTAACCTTCTTCTAACAGTGCTCTAGACACACTTGAAGGTTGGGTTTTATTTTAGGGCCCGGCGGAATGGAAGTGGCCACTTCAGGGGCCCCCTCTGTGGTCGGGCCCGCTCCCTTTCCAGCGTCTTCCCGAGACCATCTCCTCCAGTAAGCCGATTCCCGCGCATCCACCCGCCCACCCAGCCCCAGAAGCCCTTCTGCCCCGGGAGGCCGCCGACTACCTCGGGCTGGAGGATCACCCCGCGCCCCTGCAGCGGGCGATGGGGAGAGAACCTCTCGGGAACCGAGCAGGACCGGCGGGGGTGGGGCGGGTGATTTATGGCCCTGATCAACTTTTTAGGAAGCAGAAATTAACCTGAAGGGGATTAGGCTCGAGCTTTGAAGTTCACGGTTTTGTTTTCCTTCAACTCAGCCCTGCGATCAAATAGTTCTTAGTTCCTTTTACCCGCCTCCTCCTCCTCCTCCTTGGGTCTCTCATCACCCCACTCCTATTCCCCAGCAACGCTTCCTGCACGGATTTTCATAATTTCAGGTAGAAATATCTCCAGACCAGCGACTGAAGTTCCTGACTGTGACCTAGCCATCAGAGACACTGTCTGTCCACATCCCTGACTTCTTGGAATCATGTTTTACGTTTGAAACTGCCATTTGTATTTGGAGGTCGGTAGTAGCAAATTTGTATCCGTTTTTTCCTTTGCTCTTTCCCGCTTATTCTATCCCTGGTGACTGGTATTCCCCCGCAGAGCAAAAGTGCAGCCATTGTAGGGGTGATCGGCGGCTCCGTGGGTGACCGCTAACTTCTCAGCGTGTTCTGCAGGTACTGTGGGTCTGTAGGTTCCTCCCCTAGTTGGCCCGAAAATTCAAATACAAACACGAATGATCTGCCTTGCCGCCCTGCACTCTTACCTTGGCCCCCTTTATTCCATACCCCCAGACTCCCCTCCCCCGCAACTGCAGGTTTCCAAGGGGAATCTGTCTCCTGCGGTTCTTTCCCGCAGGCGCCTGTTGAAAAGGCAATTTCCTTGGGGGTGTGGTTGGGGCGAGAGAAAAACAGAAACCAGGATTGTTTGGGGCCTGAAACCATCCAAGTTTTATTGCATCCGCTACAAAGTCAACTAACTCTTAATGAGCATCCAAGCGGAAAAAGGCCGAGGTTTACTCCTTGTTAAGGCGGGGGGAAGGTTGGGGGGGGATACTTTGCATATTTCTTTCTCTTGTAACACCTTACCAAGAGGTTCTTCCCAACGTCAAGAATACAGACACGAAAGTGGAAGGCATCAGGTTTCAGCTCCCTGAGTGATCGAAGATCATTCGGCCACGAGGACCTTCGAAGTTGTCCCTGTCTACAGCTTGTAATGAAAAGGATAATCTGTCTTGCAATAAAAAACAGGACCCACACAAACCCGGCATCCAACTACCTTCCCCTGCGCCTCACTCTTCCCTAATAAGGGCCAGTGACAAATATTGCCATCCAGTTCCACCCTAAAAAGAGGAAGCAGTAGATCTTCCTTTTAATAACTTCTCAAAGTGTTACAAATAATAAAAGGGACGCATAAATCATCGCGGGGGCGGCTGAACGTGGACCACGGAAGGATTTACCCCTCTCAATCCTTGACTTTCAACCGCGATCTCATTGGCTGCTTCCTTGTAGCCCGGCCCCCAAATCCGCCCTCTTATTGGTCCATCAGGCGGGATGACGCACGGAAAGGGCGTGGGGTCGGTAGGGGCCGGAGTCCATCAGCGCGCATGCACCTTATGGCGCGAGCGTGTGATTGACAGCGAGGGGGGATGTGCGCGCGTGCGCGTGCGTATTGCGTGTGCGTGTGCGTGTGTGTGTGTGTGTGTGTGGTGGTGGTGGGGGGGGTGGGGGTGGGGGTGATGGTGGTGTTAGTGGTGGCGATGAGCGCTCGAGTTGAAGCTGTTTCTGCCGGTTCGGTGGCTGCAGTCCTCTCTGTGGGCATTTTCCGCAGAGTCAGAAGGGCTGACAGTTACAGACCACGCACTTACCGGCTCGGGAGACCGTCTGGAAGCGATTTACTGAGGAGGGTCTCTAGCAGCAGGCTAATTGGGGAAGGAGTAAAGAGAAGTAGAAGGCATGCATGCTTTACTGGGTCTGAAGAAGATAGTCAGAAATCCTGAAGAAGAGATTTAATTTTACTACCTTGTCGATTTGTGCGTTCCTTGTAAAGCACACACTAAATTATGCTTCATATCAAAGCCGAGCCTTCATATGCACCGCACACCCCACTTCCTCTCAGATTGACACAGACCGGTTTGGTCCCTCTGCACACGGGTACACACATGTCTTAGCTTCCTGTAGTTATGCAAACCAGCAGTCCAGGGCGAACTTTCAAGACCCGGAACACTGTGATCCTTAACTGGAAGAAAGAAAAAAAAAGGAGTAAAGAAACGAAGAAGAAAAGAAAACTAGAAATATGCAGCAACCAGTAAAACAATAGTGTCAAAGATAGCGAAGGAAAAACCCACTGGCTATTGAATGTAAAATTTGAAATTAATTTCCCAATCCGGTCAATGCCGTAGAAGCAACTCCAGTTTATTGCAATGCTTGTTGTTAACGCCTCGTACAAAATTCTTCAGAGGCGAGGGCTGGCTTAGTGGAGAGGAGAAACGTTTCTCCGTTGCCCTGTTGCTGCCAAATTCTGGTTTCGGAGAAGTTTCTTCGGCGTGCTGGAGCTGGGGAGGAGGCTGGAGAGTGTTTTCCTATTACAAGGTGTTATGTCGTTGGTTCGTGTTTGCACATATTTTAGGGAGATAATAAATGTCTCATAGCTCTGCACATATTTTAAATTACACTAGCCCTAGCTGAATTTTGTAGCTGGCAAATCAAAGCTTCGGTTTTACGAATTCTGAAATTTAAAACTTGCAATTACCTCTTCGCGGGCCCTGAGATTTTTTCTTTTGTTTTTATTTTGGGGTGTGTGTGTGTGTGGGGGGGAGAAATGTACAAATACAAGTATTACAAAATCTCCGTTCAAGTACTCTCCTGTCTGTGAGTGCACGGTAAATAAATTTTAAAAGCAGAGTGGTGGAAATATATGACTGTTAAAAGCAAAATAACGTTCTTTTAAATCCCCCCCTTGGTGCATTTTTTTCTTTTGAAGCAGTGCTTTCAGCCTGCCTAAGTATTGAATGTAGTGTTTTTACATCCTCACAGTAATTTTATTTAGAAGCCCCATGTTCACCTTTAATTTTAAAATTATCATTTATGACACGAAATTATTAGCACCTATATTCTCTTTGCGTTTCAATATGCTTTTTACTATTTATGTATATTTTAAAACAGCAACCATTAAATAAAATTAGTAAACAAGGCTTTGATAGCTGCTTATTTTTGTTTAATCGAATGTCTGTTTTATTAGATAAATATACACTTAAATTTATTTTGAAATGAAGAGCAAAATAATACTTTTCTTTCGCTTTGCTAGAACAAACTGATTTTTCATTCTTCTCCGTCCGATTCTTCCCCTTCAGCTGCCACAGTCGACTGAAAAGCTCCTACGGACCGGCCGACTAGTATGCAAATTTCAGATGATTGACACGTAGGGTAGAAACCAATCACGCTGTAGTAGGTTGCTGATTGGTTGACAAATATTTGACGTAATATTGACGTTTTAAAAGACTAACATCCAATCAAGGCAATTCATGCAAATAAAGGAAGGAATCAGATTACTAGCTGCCGGGGAGACTTAAGCGCGCCCTCACGTGTTCAGTGGTGGATATTGCACAGATGCCTGCACAGTGAATAAACGCAGCAAAATGTTCAACTCCACAGTTCGCCTTCACCGTTCCCAAACTTCTATGTTACTGGAATATAATCATCCGTCTTAAAAAACCAAGAGTTTTGTCGTGCACATATATGATAGTTTAGATTAGAAATCTATGCTATGTAACTGCGGACTTCCAGCGCACACAATTTCCCTCTCCATTTTTACCAACATAGGGAATCTCTGTCTTTAAATTTATCCTTGGAGAGGGAGGCTGTTTTCCCCCTTGATTTCAAAAGGACGAGATTTACAAAGACTTTCTAGGCACAGATGGTCGATAAATTTAGCTCCTTCAGCGAAATTCCGCATGGCACCGCCAGATGGCACAAGGATCGCCTTCCAATCTCCGTACCAACCCCACCCCGTACTCCGTAAGTAATTTAGAAAAATTGAAAACCAAACACTTTTATATTTTATAGCCAAATGAAGTGAGAAGGTACTGGCACTCTTGAGGAGCTACATATTATGAAAATAAGCCTTGTTGGTTGTTGCTTTAATGTGGAACTTCCTCTTGAGATTTTACCCAAGAAAGTTTGCGAGTAAAATACTCATGCAGTGAAAGTGTTTGCAAAAACATTTCCTTAAAGCAAAGTGTGCACCAGAAGCACAGCACTACGCGAGTTAAAGAGGTAAGAGTAAAAAGCGTAAGAAGTGTTGTGTGCAGGGCTTCTTAGGGATTAAAATGAGATTGAGCGTGAACCTAAACTTCTTACCGAATGGTCTTCCATAGCAGAGCTTGGCTAGACCAGTGGGGCCGAGGTTGGATCAAGCTGCTGTTAGAGCAGCGTGGCTTTTTTGAAGGGTTCTTTTTGGGGTCCCAATTACAGATAGAGACTTTCTTTCCATTCACATGTCACTGTAGTCGGAGGCAACGCCTTTGTTTTGCCAACCCGGGCAGTGGCTTTGGGGATGGGACCCTGGAAAGTATTGACCTCCACTTCTCATGCCTTCGTCTCTATGAGTATATACGTTTTTCTGTTTGGGTTTATCAGGAAGAGAGGGGTTCGTGCTGCCCATAATTCAAGGCCAGACTTAGAGCTAATGGTATTTGCACAGGGGAGAAGGGAGGAAAGAAGAAAATACCCAAGTAAGCCCATTTACAAGTTGATGCTCTCTTCCTGGGAAACTTCAGGTTTTCTTCTCTCATTTATACAAGCAGCACAATTGTACTTTTGCTTTCGATCATTCTACCCCATAATCTTGCATTTTAGAATTGCAATCAGCAGTTCAAAGTAGATCGTAAGTTGACATATTTATTATCTTAGAAAATCTTTCTGAAAGTAGCCATTGAGCCTTCACCTTACAAAAAGGAGGATTCATTGAGTTTGTTGCTTATGCTTTGTCTGTTGACTTTTGTTTCAGGAGAAAGTAATGGTTAGGGTGCCCAGGTGAACTCACGTCTCCCTTGACATCCTAAATATGGGTAACTGTCTGACCTAATACCATATCCTTAGTGTCTGCAGAGCAAGAATCTGCACCAACTCCCGTTTCTAGTGATAAAACTGTCGGTAGGAAAACTCATCACACCCAGGCAAGTATATATACAAAAATTGAATAAAATGCTTTAGAACTACCACTTCGGATTTCTTAGTTCAAGTTGAAACCATACGTTTATTTCACTATTTGCACATCACCCCCTGCCCCCCGCCCCAAATGAAGTTTGATCAGAGAGCATCTTACAGAGGCTAAAGGAAAAGCCAAACTTTTAGGGAGTGCTTATTTCTCTGAGGTAGTAAGAATGATGAGTAGAGGCAGAGAACTCAGCAACGAAACTCTCGGGCCATTTAGAAGAGAACCTTAAGTTTCTAAGCACAGTCTCGCTGCTCTCTTAGTGCTTATTTTCTGCGCTGCAGAAAAAGGAGCAAATTGTGTTTAAACAGAGGTGGAGCCTAGGGGCTCTCCAGGATTCTCCGGGGACCTCCAGGAGCTAGCAGCTCCTCTCCCTAATCTGTGTGTCTGAGTTTCTTTTACTTCCCCCCAATAAAAGCGGACCCAAAGGTGCTAATTTGGCGCCCCGCGTGCGGTGGGACCGCAGCTTTCGGGAGCTGGGCCGGCCCGCATGCACAATGCCCGCGAACTGCGCGAAGGGCGCGCGGGTCAGCGGTCCCCGGGGGCGAGGGTCGCCCAGCTCTCCCCGGAGCTCAGTTCCCGACGAGAAGGTGGGCAGAAGGCGGGAAGCTGAGTGGCCGCGGCCTCCGCGGCCCAGCCCGCGCGGGAAGTGGAGGCTGGCGGTCCCCCTGGCCCCTGCGCCAGCGCCTTTCCCCTTTCAGGGCCTCTTCCGGGCTGAGCCTTGGGAGTCGGTTTCCCCGGTCGCAGAGATTTCGCTCGAGCCCGTCCGGCGAGGCTGTAAATTACCCTCCCCGCCCGACCCCCCCGGCCGCCCTCCGGAGCCGGGGCGGGGGCGCGGGGTCCGGCGTGCAGCCACCCGAGGCCCGCGGCCGCAGCTGGATCGGCCGCCTCCAGCGCGGCGGCGGGGGTTAAACGCCGTGAATCAATCAATCAGCCCACGCAGCCCTCCCCGAAACCCGGAGTGCCGCCCGCCGGGCCTGCTTTGTGTCTCGCCCGCCTGCCTGCCCGGGGCCTGGGAAGCCGGGCCGGGCCGCTGCGGGGTCCGGGGGGCGCGGCGCGTTCCCACCAGCGGCCGAGGTGGCCTGAAAGCCACCCTATCTTGTCCCACCCGGTAACGGGGACAATTCAGGCCTAGGACAACTATGTCGCGCCGCTAGCCCCCTCCTTTGATCACTCCCTCTTGTCTTCCAACAGAATAAGGCCTACTCTCCTCAGTCTTTCGCGGCAGCTTGAACCCCCAAGCCCTGTCATCCCCAAAAGAGCAGCGTGGCTGGGATTACGGAGATTAATCCATAGCAACCAGGAACCCCGAGCAAGTCATAGTATCTTTCTGGGCTTCAGGTTCCCGTCTGTTTTATTTAGTACCTGCATTTTTTTGTCCAGCTCTAATGAATTTTTGTTTGGGGGTGGAGAAGCCTGAACCCCTTTGGCTGGGTGAGTTTCCAGAAGTTCCCTTTCCCCCTACGTTTATTTTTTCTGCAGCCCCCTCCCTCCCGACACCCCAGCTGGCACCAGGGCGTCCCAGAGAGCTCCTCCGGCCGCCAAGGGCGGGACCCCGCAACCTTTGAGGAGCTGAGCCCTTGGCCATGTTTGTTTCGGAGATGCCACCAGGGGGCGATAGAGCCCAAGGATAGAGCAGCAAGGCTCCACAAGGTCTTTCCGAAAGTTTATCAAACTCGGAGTTGATTCCTTTTTCTATTTGTGTGACTTGTAAATGACGCAGAGTTATTTCTTTTAAGATTCCATTTGGTCATCAGCTCTGGATGCAGTCTGAGATTCATGGGGAATCAAGTACAAAAGCATTAATGAGAAACAGACTTGTACACCCCCAAGACCCAGCGGCCCAGCAAAATGCAGCGGAACGTGCGAAGTACTAACTTTAAATGCAAAACTCTGGTTCTGAGGCTGTGAATACTTAGTGAGCTCGCAGGCTCTGAGAAAGCGATGGAGGCAAAGGCCAGAAGGCATTGAAACAGCGAGGACACACAGTAGTGGATATTTTCCTAATGCTTTTTTGCAAACGTTGGGTTCATTTTGGGATCCTGAGTAGGGGGTAGGCTGATGGGGTGGGAGAATGCAGAAGGAAGCAATTGAGAGAGAGACCTCGAATTACCGGGGCCTTAGAGCAAACTGGGACTTGTTCACTGCAAACAGCCAAAGAATCTTCAAGAGAAAACGTGTTAGGCTGGAACAGCATCTTTCCCCACATGTGCAAGCCTCTTGGATTGTGTTTGCTTTCAAAGTCCATAAATGTTTTTATTAAACTGTATCTTTCTTGTGGCCCCTACACATATAAAGTATTCTCGGCGTATGTAATCGCTTCCATTTTGGTCCTCCTTTAGGGAAACTTTGTAACTCGGCAGTAAATATTTGCTCTAGGGTGAACCTTGGCAAGCCAGAGCTAAAGCCTAAAATCTGGTTTCACTGTATGTGTTTGTGTGCACGCGTGTATGTTTTAACAGTGTATGTATATATATTGGAAAATTGGCGGGAGAGCTTGGTATTTTTACTTCTTTGCTGCACATGGGGAGGTATAATGACTGTAATTACTTGGATGACATTTAAAAATTAACAAATTCTCTTTCAAATTCGATTCTTCCTTGTGTGCCGCCAGCCCCCTCTCCCCCAATCATGTCAATTAAATGTTCTTACAGTGTCACCCTTTATAACACCCTTTAATGTAGTGATTTTTGAGGTATATTTTAAAGCAATTAAATGTAGTTTTGGCTTCCTAAATTATGCCTTAATAATAAGAATGTAAAAATATCAAACAAATCATGATCTTTATTGTTCTTTTCATGTTTATAGTTTTATTTCCTTTAACGTTTTAATTTGTGAGCCGTGCCAAAAAATTTCAGGGAGAAAAATGAAGACAGCTCAGTAATATGGCGCAGATGGAGTTAGAATTTTGGATTCTCATCCCTGGAGGAAAGTTTGAGTTGAAGCTCTTCCTCTGTAAAGAAAGGGACTTTAGTTTTATGAAGACGTTGAATCTGCTGAGGTTGATTAAAGAGAACTCCACGGAAAATTATTTTAAAATATGAACACTGTAGACGAGGGCTGCGTGTTAGTCATCTTTGAAGGAATAATCAGAGTCATTAACTCAGTTCAGCCTCATGAGCCTGGGTAGAGTGACTGAAGTCTGCAGATTCCGGGGTCTCCCACCTCACTAACAGCTGAGGTCCACTGCCATCCAAAAGGCAGTCTCTCCTTTCTTCCTTTCCTTTTGTTTTTCTTTTAAACAACAATAGAAGCTAATGGGAGAAGGCTTTCACATGTGGAAAATTCAGTTATGTGTTTGTGTGCACCCGTGTATGCGCTTTCCTTCTGTCCTGGAGGGGATGGGATCACAGGTTTGTCTTTTCTGAGAGCGCCTCCCTGTGGAAGAATATAACTCATTGCTTCTGGGTGGTGGGGACTGTACCGACAGGCCATGCTTTTTGTTTCTTTTTCCTTTTCTTCATCCCCTTGCCGCCAGCATTGCAAAAATAGTGTGTCATCTGCTCCTCGTGTTGACGGTCAGGGTTTTATTTATTCTAATGACTGCTGCAGAGAGAGTATGCAGCTCTGAGCAGAGAGAACAAGGCCCCCTAGGTCCACGTTTGCTGTGAGGTGGGCTGGCGGTTGAGTAGCCTTTGGCCAGAGAGCCGAATACACACCTCCCCCTCCCATGAAAGCATCGACCCTGTATAACATCATGTGGGTTTGAGTCAGTCTCTGGAGGACCTGCTTCTCAGAGTTTGGTTTGGCAGTTCAGGCAGATATAATCCTTCCTTTCATATTTTCCCTGCCCTTTTGAAGAGCAGTCACTTTCAGTCTCCTCACACCAGGGGCACTTTGGGAGATGGCCTCGGACCCCATGGAGGAAGTCCCTTTGGCTCGGCTTTTTGGGACCTGGCAGTATCTGAGGTTGTCCCAAATGGGGACTGCACCCTTTGAATGAAGTGTTACACAGATGTGTGATTGAAACCCTGGGAACGGAGGCTGTCGGTGCAGATGTTGGGGAGTTAGAGAATTCTGAGATGTGTGTCAGTCTGAAGAAAGGCAAGATTTCCTTTAGGTGCAGCACGTGAGTGCAGTTGTCCTCGAATTGGCCTCAATTCATCCACCCTTGGAAGTAACTAGTTATCTGACCACTGAAAGTGTAATAGAACTTAAACCAGGGGCAGGGGAATACATTTTATGGGGGCCGTAGATGTGGCTTGGGCAAGCAATCTATGCATATGTGCATCCTGTATCTTAGAAAGATGGTAGATGGAGAATTGAATCACACTTTGGCAGAATTTTCCTTTTTAGATCATTTAAGTCTAATAGAAATATCATGTGAGCTACATAAGTAATTTTTCATTTCCTAGAGGCCACATTTTAAAAAGTTAAAAAGAAACAGATGAAATTATTTTAATATATTTAATTTAACTCAGTATCTCCAAAATATCCTTTCAGTGTGTAATCCATATAAAATTATGGCTGGGATGTTTTACATTCTCTCTGTCTTTTTCTCCCCACATTTTCAAATAGCTGGTGGGTACTTTACACTCACAGCACATCTCAATGCACATTTCAGGAGGTCAGGAGCCACATGTGGCTAGTGGCTACTGTATTGGACAGTGCAGTTCTAGAGAGTTCCAGCTCTAGAATGTCTAGATGCATGTGCAAAGTCAGCAGCAGATTTCCTCCCACATGTCTGTTAGGGTCAACAGAACTTTCAAGTATCAGGAAAAGGCTGAAGACAATAGGTTCTAAAACAGAAATATCTTTTTAACAGTGCCATTTTAAAAAGCTTCGAAAAGGAGAATCCTAGGCCCCAAGCCATGAATTTAGGAAAAATCTGGAGGGGACACCATACTGAACCAGGATTGTGTCAAGAGAACAATGAAGGGACACTTCTTTTGAAAGAAGTAGGTGATGTCTTTTAAGGATTTTATCTTATTTTAAAATATTTATTTTTAATTATAAAACGAATCCCTACTTGTTATAGAACACCTAGATGACACAAAGTATAGAAAATAATAAAAGTCATCCATAATTTCAGTACCCATAGATGACCACCATTCAAAGTTTGGGGTATTGCTGTCCATGTAGTCAGATTGTCCCCATAATTGTGATTATACTGCAAATACACTTGTCTATCTTGCTTTTAATTTTTTTAATGTTGTTTCAGAGCATTTTTCTATGGTGTTAAAATCTCTTTGTAAGAATAATTTTTAGTGCTGGCATGGTATTCCATCATTTGGGTGGCCATTGTTTACTAAAGTTGGTGACTTTTGGTAAGGTAAGTGTTACAGTATGCTTATTAAATGGTGACCAGGACAAATAGACTAGTTTATGGAAAAGTAGTTGCCCTACAGTGTGGTCATCCTCATCCCTCATGTGGGGAACTTACCTTCCGTGACCGTAGTCACCCCAGGCAACCACTTCTGCTGATCAGTTTTTAGAGAATAGATGTAAATATTGTAGAAAAGAATTGCCGCTTCTCGTGCCCAGTCATCCACCCAATCAATCTAGGTGTGTGGTTAGTACTTTGCCACAAAGTACTAACTTTATGGCAAAAATGTTATTATGACTTAAGGGAGAAAAGTAAATTTTTCCAAAGAGATTTTGAATGGAAAACAAGAACATTATGAAGATACTCAGAAAGCATTTTCTTTCTTTCTTGTTGAATCCATGCCCCCTAAGATCTCATGGTACCCACTGGGTATAGGTACTGGGCCACCTTTGGTTAAATAATAGTTGGATTTATTTTTGCTTCCCCTTTTGGCCCTCTTTCCCACCATTTGTCATTTTCGCAGCCTTTCATGACATAAATCTTGTGGAATGTTGGCTATGCACATAGCATGAAGGATTCAAACTCTCCCATTTCAGGCAGGTTGGCCAACGAAAGCAACAGAGGGTGGTGGAGATCGGCGACAGATACGGCTGGAAGAGGCAGGGGTAGACGGGCTCTGGAAAGAACACATGACGTATGAAAAGGACAGCTCTGAGATTGCTCCACTTCTGGAAGTTTAGCCAAGGGTGATTGCAATTGGCTGATGATCACCCGGTAATAATAAAGTCCATTGGAAGTGGCACAATTATGAGCTGTCATTATATATATCTTTTCTATCTATATGCAAAGGCCTGTGGACTGACTCCAACCATCACTGGCTTCTCTTGACACAATCCTGGTTCAGTGTGGTGTCCGGATGCTGTAGACATCTTCTCTGGGGATCCAGAGACTTGCCCTGAAGGATAGCTCAGGACCATATTTCTGTGGCCGGTCTATTCTCTCGCTAAGCTCAGCTCCCCAGACTTCCAAGCACAGTTGGGCTGGAGGGGGCAGGAGATTTTTGACAACGTTCTCTTTGGCCTCACACCTTCTGTCACAAAAGAGCTTTTTCCTGACTTGTTGGACAATCTGAAGGCACACAAGAGCTGGGGGGATTTTATTAAGTTGGCAAATATTAATACAAGTTTACTTAAAACCAGTGGCTCTTCTCTCTCTCAGTCTGGCTGAGTTTACGCTTTTTTCCTCTGGAGCTCTTTTTTGGCCCAAGCAATTCAGGACAAGGAATTTGAAGGGTATTTTGTTTCTGAAGTGGGCAGTCTGCAAGATAGTGGACCTTTTAACATCGCACTGACAGACACTTTCAGGGCTAATATAATTGATGTATGCATAGAAGCTTAAGCTAAATAGCTTTCCAAAAGGGAGAAAAACTTGTCTTTTCACCTAAGCACTGACCGATTTGTGGTCTGGATGCTTACACGAGATATTAAACAGACTCGATGGAAAAGGTTTGTTCGCCTCAAGTTTGCCTTTCCCTCCTCTTGTAATTTTTGGCCGTGAGTCAAGTTTTTGTCCATTTCCCCTGCACTCCTTGGGTCGAGGCCAGAGCCACGGGCTTGCTCTCTCCATGGTGTTGACAGAGTGTTTTTCAGCTGTACCAAAGGCCACAGATTTTATGTCAGACTGTGAGATGCACAGCTTGATAAACATGTCTGCCTCTGGCGATTGGCAGCATTCTTTCTGGAAAAGAAAACAAAAATTGTTTTACATAAATAAGGAAAGTGGTATGAATAGCATAGAATAACACGACTTGGAAGGTGCGCCTGAGTCCTGAGCTTTTTTGCAGTATGTTTTGCTCTTTAGCTCGATTTATTTTTGAATTCTCTTTTCACCCCACCGCCATCTGATGGCTTTCAGCAGCCAGATGTGTCTGGTTCTATAATGAATAAACAGATCAACAACTGATTTGTTTAGAAAGTTGGAGGGTGGTAAATAACTCCGGATGGTGTTTTAGAAAAGTATCTTGGCTTTGCGTCGATATTTTCTTTTTCATGAAATGGCACCGAAACACTTTTCCTTCACTGTAGTTTAAAGAAACTCCATGATGCTCCATCTGTCTGATATTTCCTAATTGAGATTTTTAAACATTCACTTTTTTCCCTTGGCCAGAGGTCAGTCAGGCCACCAAGTTTGGGTAGGGGATCAGCACGCAGGTATGACACAGAATTCAACTCTGTGTTAAGTAGAAAATTCACCCTTTAGGGTGGCAGCCAGCTTGTTACTGATCCCCACGATAGGAGGACTCAATAACTTCTTTTGACAACTCCCAATAATAGGAGAGGATTCTTGGTGTACTACTTAAACTTCCAAGTCTCTTGTTTGGGAAGGAAGAGGGAAAAATACACCCCAATAGCCAGCACCCTCTTCCTAAAGCTGCTTTGCCATTGAGCAGATGCCCTGGAAACCTGCAGCTAATGCTGACTTTCAGGTTGCACCTCCCGTTGGAAGACTGATGGGAGGCTGGAGGACTCTTCAGCAAGCCTGTGTGGACATGGGGCTCGGGGCCAGCCTCTCTGATAGGTGCCAGCTCACCTGGAGGCTGGCTGCTGAAAGATGCGGGCTGTCGGGTCCCTTGGCAACGGCTCACTGGGTTCCTCAGTGGCACTTAACATTAACCACCCTTCCCCCAGAACCTTCTGGAAAGCCCAGCGCTAGTCCCCTGATGTCATTGCACGCCTATGATTAAACACCAGCTCCGAGAGCAGCCCAGTGACAGGGAGGGTCATCAGTAATGGGTCTGAGAGGGGCTTCAAGGCCCAGGGTAATATTTTATTTATTGTCAGTGTCGGTGGAGGAACTGTGAATCTGTCTGTTGGTTGGGGGCCCTTTATCTGACACCTCCCCAGGGTCAGTGCAGAAGCTTCTGGAGGCTGGAGTGTAGTTTTTGTTTGATGAGTGTGTGTGTGTGTGTGTGTGTGTGTGTGTGTGTGTGTGTGTGTGGTGGCGGGGGCATGGTAAACACTTGATATTAGTATCTTATCCCGTAACAGAGCTGGATAGAAGTGAAACAGTCCATCAGTTTTAATCAGCTTTAGAGAGCTGCATCAAACGTAAAAACTGGGTGAGTCCTAGTCATGGTAATTCATACATAAATACATAGAGGTAAACATATATGTGTGCTTGTATATAGACACATCTATGGTGTTGTTTTTTGATGTTTTAGAATGAGCTCTGAATTTAGGACACCCTCTGTCACATCTTGAAGAGCCCTTGTGTGCACCTGTTCTGTCTGTGGGGGGCAGGTTCCTAACCTGGGGGCCTGCTCAGTAGTCCACGGTTGGGCTTTAGTAAAGTCTGGGAGTCCCTATAATCATAAGCAAATTTTTGCTGGGGTGCTAAGTTACTCAACCTCTCCAAGCTTCTAAAGTCACCCATACGATGGGGGAAAATAATACCCACCTCACTGGGTTAGTGTGAAGATTAAATGGGAGAATGCATGTAAAGCACTTAGTACTATGCCCAGCCCCAAAGTGTTCTCTAAATATTAGATGCTATAATTATAATTATTGGGGTTATTAGGGTGTACCTATGTGAATTTTAAATGGATGCAAGTGCCATAGATTTTTATCAGATTTTCAGAGGGAGCTTTGGACCAAACAGGTCAAGAACCACAGTCTTTGCTAGAGCCACTGAGAATAAATCTTTAACAGAGTCAAACTCACTTTGTCGGAAATGGAAGACGAAGATGTGTGATTTGTCAGGTTGACCAATCTGGGGAAATTCCTACGATCCCTCAAAAGCAGGAAGACTCAGGCAAAGTTTTATGTCACTGCTGTTTTTCTTCCACCTTCTGCTAGTTAAAATAATTTTTTTCTTAATCTCCCCACGCTTTTTCTCCGAATAAAGTCCACAGGGCATAGTCATTTGTCTTGTACATAAACAAAGCCTGTTTTCTCACATCTTGCATTCTTTTGGTGTCTTGCCTATTACAACAATAATACCTTTTCATCATTTAGCTTCATTTCATAATTATAAAATACAAATTTCAACACTAAACTTCAGCTTTTCTTGTGACATAAGTAAGTGTTGCTATTTCTACTTTACAGATTTGCAAGCTGAGCCAGAGGTGGGCACAGTTTCTCTACATGTACTAAGTCAGAAATAGTTACTCTCAATTCAGGTTATGCCAAACCCATGTGCCAAGAAAAACATCACAAAGGGGACTTCCTACAGTCCAGTGGCCCCAGGAATCTATTGACCGCAAACTCTTTTGGGGAGGAAGTGTCTCCCTCTCGTCATAAATCTGCAGACCCTGTAGATATGGCTGAATGGTTGAAACTACACTCCTGATAATCTCCATGATTTTCCACGTGAAAATGAAGACCAATAGCTGTGAAAGTTACAGAATACCAAATTCCACATAGTAAAAATAGACGGTTAAGCCCTTCATATAAAAATTAACTGCTTGAGGAAAGATATGGTTATAAAGTGAAATGGCATAATTTCATGTATGGAAATGGTTGTCCTTTCTTATACTTAAAATTTACCTTAGGACATGATTAGCCCTCCACAAAGCCAGTTTCTAAATGGGAAACATTCCTCTGGCTGGATGTTCTTTCCATTTCTTGGGGCCCCTGTGGGACAGCGCTACTCAGTGATCCGGGGAGACGGTGTCAGTGCTCAGAAGCACACTTCCTCAATGAAAGCCTCGCTGGAAATGGGCCTCATTCATCATTATCTGTTCTCATCTGGAGGCAGCACACCAGCTTTCCATCCTGTGGAATTTGGTGGGAATTCTCTGAGACGGCCGTTCTGGGGGGTGAGAAACTGACCCCATGGGCAGAGGGGTTTCTGGTAGAGTTGCCAAGGAGGAGACCAGAGGAATCCCTCTTTAGCCAACTCACTTTGCTTCCCCCGTATCTTCAGCGTTGTTCCGAATGCAGGACCCGATTGTGTACCAGCAAGATGCTAATTCGGGATCATTTTGCAAATGACATTCTGCTTTTCTATTTGCAATGACACCTTCTCTCTCTGGAATTTGGTTTATCAAGCCTTCCTTGTTCCCACAGCTCTTCATTAGCCCTGTAGAAAAGTCTGATGTTGATTTTGTCTGCAATTTTCTTGTTATCAAGGAAGTAGAGGTCTTCTGTATTCTTCTAAACTTAATTGGAGGGGAAGTCCCATGCAACAACATCGTGACTTATAATGCCAAATATCTGTGCTGATGCTGGCCCCCTGAGTTCCAGAGACAGAGGCAGGAGCTGCTTTGTTCATTAATGACACATTTGTTCAGCCCCGACTTCATGTGAGGCACTGTTCTGGGTGCTGCAGAGACTGCAAAGGTGGATGGGACCTGGATCCTGCTCCGGAGGATACAGATGCAGTGGGTAGGATGGGCACGTGCACATCGAAGCGTAAGGTGAGCCTGCACAAGGTGTATTGGGGAGATGCAGAAGAATTCCTGCGGAAGCTTAGAAACAAGAGAGATTGTTTCTAGCTTTCAGATCGGGCAAGACTTCTTGGAGGAGGTGGCACTGAACTAGGTCAATACTGTGGGCAGATCCAGAAAATATGAAATAAAGTGGGAATGAGATTTCGACTTTTTGTTCCCTGAAAACGTCATTCTAGGCACTTATATTCTTTATGGAAATTAGGGTTGGATGATGATCAGAATGGACGGTTCTTTCAACTTCCAACTTATGTGCTTTTGCCTAAGCCATGTGACTTTAAAGCAAGAAAGTGGGAAAAAATGAAAAAGGCAAGAAAAAAGAACAAGTCAACGTGGGCGTTATGGATCATAAAGTACTTCTCTTCACATTGGAGTAATTTGTCAGGTCATCGTGCTAGTTAAATATAATCTCTGGAGTTGAAAAACATGACCAAGCTTTCAAAGTCCTTCATTTCCAAATAGCTGTCACGTGGTCTTGACCTGTTTACAGAAGGAATCTCAGCAGAGTAAGGCAATCACCCTTTCCCGGAAAGCAAGAAGGATGCATTTCCTGGCGCCGTAAATAGAACCTCTGTGAGCCTGGCCACCCCCTCTTCTCCGTAGACTGCAGACGGTGGAGGGTAACAACCCCCCCCCACCCCCGCAGTTATTTGGGCAGGAATAATTAATGGCATAAGTGTAGGTTTGTGGCTTACAAGCAGCCAGGGTGAAACTGCTTGTCCATTTCAGCTTTCGCCTAAACTGCCAGGACACTTACTTCCTGAGTCAATGGTGATCCCGCAATGCTAACAAAAGACCCCCATTGATCACTGCCCTCTAGTCATTGCTGCCAGTGTGAGGCTGTCCCTCACAACTTGTTGACATCTCCTGACAATTTAAATACGGCCCCTGCTAAAGACCCAAAGCCACCATAACACACAGGGTGAGGAATGAAAAGGCAAATGTGAACTTTTCCAGCAAACTCAAGCTGGAAGGTTGAGTGTAAAAATGCATCTCCAGTGATGACATTTTAACTGTGTATTAGGAGCGTTTTCCATGGAGCCTCCAGGTCCTGCTTGTGCCGACAGGTTGCTGATAAGCTCACATTCAGTGGTTCCCGTAACGTTTTGTAAATGAGAGCTCAGGAAGCAGTAATGTATCCAATAGCACGTGAACATCCCCTCGGAGATTAAACGAAGGTGTGCTGGGAACCGCCAGAAGGAAAGGTCTCATTCCAGGGGCAGGGGTGGAAGTTGGCAGCCATTCATCTGGACTCGACACTTAGCCCTCACTTAGTCATGAGGGCTTAGCAAACAGTCATGAGGGCTCAGCAAACTGGGCTTTGACCAAATCTAGCCCAATGCCAGTTGTTAGTAAAGTTTTACTGGAACACAGTCACGCCCATTTGTTTACATCTTGTTTAGGGCTGCTTTTGCTCTATAAGGACAGAGCTGATTACTTGAGGCAGCGGCTGTATGACCTACAAAGCTGAAAATATTTCCTATCTAGCCCTTTATGGAAAAAGTTTGCCGACTCCTGCTCTAACATATGAGGTCCAATGACAATTTTCATACTAAGTCACTGAACTGAGGTTCTGTAATCTTAGAGAAGCCGTGTGATTAATTATGGGCTTTGAGGACTAGAAGGCTGGGCTTGAGAGAAATGGGGATACAATCTGGTCTTATTATGGAAACTTTAAAATTTTTTTGCATTACTCTGATACTATTGCCCTAAGATACTCGTGCTTGTAGCTAACAGGTCCAGCCTCCCATGACTTTAGGGAACATGGGACAACTGGTGGAATCTTATGCCCCTTGGAGCCCCTGCTGATCAGGTCTAATCTGCTGATTTCCTATTTATTTATTTAAAAATTTATTTTATCAAAGTACGGTTGATTTACAATGTTGTGTTAATTTCTGCTGTACAGCAAAGTGATTCAGTTATATGTTTATGCACATTCTTTTACATATTCTTTTCCATTATGGTTGATCACAGGGTATTGAATATAGCTCCCTATTCTATTCAGTAGGACCTTGTTGTTTATCCATCCTATATATAATAGTTTGCATCTGCTAATCCCAAGCTCCCAACCCATCCCTCCCCCACCATCCTCCCCCTCGGCAACCACAAGTCTGTTCTCTATGTCTGTGAGTCTTAAACTCCTGATTTCTTAAATGGAGATGTAAAAGTTCAACACAAGATTTTGATTGGCATTTGGTTTAGATGACTATAAAAATTCCCAGTGCCACAGGTAGATTTAGTTAAAGTTAGGTGTACTTGTTCTGGTATTCTATATTTAAATTCAAACTTTTTCTGGACTGCTTAGAGAAAGAATTCTTCTTTATAGCTGGAAAGGAATTGCCCTTTAAAGCACCAGATTGCTATAATGTTAAAATTTTAGTAGTTGTTTGGGTTGTAAGCTCTCTAAAATGTACTATACTCTTACTATGAAAGTCCCCAGTTTAGGTCTGTCACCAACATGGGCACTGAATTGAAACTCAGCACTAGAGGCTCCCCTTCCTGTTTTCTTCCACTTTCTACCACCAACTTCGTAAACCCTCACACAAATAGAAAAGACGTCCTTTGCCTTGGATGAAAAACCAGTGCGTTGTTGTGTTGAGAAAGATTCTGAGGATGCATCTAGGAGGAGTAGGAAAAAGCTCCATGAGGCATGATTGATGTCTGTGACGATTCAAGAGGGGAAGTTATGAAGCTCAAGCTACATAATTCTTATCCTTGCTCTGTGGTTGCAAGGGCTTTTGAGTTGCAAAGTAGTCTTTTGTTTCTTTATCAGCTCTCTTTTCTGTTGTCAGCAGGGCTGAGACTCCACGCTCCTGTCACTGGGTCTTATCAGCACCTCATAATCCGTTACCTCTGATTACTTCACTTCTTTCCCCCTTTTCCAGATTTATTTTTCTTGGCTCCTCTGACTATAATGAATTCTCTGGAGAAGTCTGTCTTTCAGACACTTCTGGTCAATGAGGTGCTTCTTTCTGCTCCCCGGGGCCACCTGCATACAGGTGTGCAGATTGTGGCCTGGACAAAGTTGCCTGGATAAAGGGAGTGAGTGGAGGCACCCTCACTCCTTTCACATTTCTGCTTTATGGAAGGGCCTTCCCTTCTCCTCCTTTTCTCTCTTTTTTTATCCATTACTCACAGATTCCTATTTTACTAAATGGATTATAAACCATTTGTTTTGATGCTCAAATCACCCCAGATTTGGCCGTGAGAACTCTTTCAGTCTGGCTCCTGTGTTCTTCTTTTTGACATATCTCTGTCATTTTTGTGAGTACTTTCTTCCTTTCTGTGTAAAAAAATTCCAGATTCATCTTTACATTCCCTGCCCCAGCCCTGGAATCAGCCATTTCTTCAGCGAACCCTGGTTCCTTTTAGTTGGGAATGATATTTAGAGACCAAGACTGCGGTGCCAGATGTGCTCACAGCTAACTGGAGTGTAACTGATTTTGGAATTTAAAAAACGTTAAAAGTTATTAATAATATCATGAGTTGATATTGATACTGCCAATTCCAGTTCAACCCCACAGTTTCTTGTGTTCCCCATTCCATTTTTGTATGTCTTTTCTTTACAGTTAGAACCCTGACCATCAACATCACCAACCCATTTCCTCATTTGATCAATTCTACAGAGTGTTTAATTTCCATTTGAATCTATCCTCCCTTGGGCATCCTGTAGTTACTGAGATGATTTTGTCTTTTCTGTTTCTTTCCTTAGTAAAATGAACTCTCATTATATTTCTTGTCCATTTTTAGTCTTAGTTTTTGAAAATATGTATTTATGTGTTTATTTGAAAATAATTCAATCCGTAGTACTGTGTCATACGTAGCTCTGCTTCATGGTTGGATTTTTCTGGGAGAGTTTTAATTAACTGAAATGTCTTTTGCAGTTTTGTTTTCTTTTTACAGTGGTATTGTATACAGTTCGTTGGATTTTTTCCTATTCCTAGGCATTCTGTGGACAAGTTTTCTGTCCACAAAAAACCGTTCTGCACCATTTTCTGCAGTAAAGTTCGGCATCCTTAATGGATAATATTGGTGGTGCTGGTGGTGGGGTAGAGACTGGAAGTGGCTGAGATGTTGTATTTCTTTTTGTTTCTACAGGTTTCTTATTTTTTGCTTTCTTACATCTTTCCTGTCCTCCATTGCTACATCTCCAAGGCACACGTCTCCTTATGTATTTTTCTAATTCTCCCCCAGAAAGAATGATTCTTCAAGGCTGCCACCTCTGTCCTCCTCACTTTCAAATCCCTTCCAGGAGCAGCTTCCCTGAACCACTGTTTAATATTTTGGCAGTTAGTGTTGGACTTGCTCTTTATGGGAATTTCTCTTTTGTCTTCAGACCTGAAATCTTTTCCTAACATTACTTTTTGCTTCTGGATCTGTAGGTCAGCTCTGGCTTGACTTGGCTTGAGTTCCACATTTCTTTTCATTCCAAGATCTAGGTGGAAGGAACAGTCCTTATTTGGGACACATTCTTCTCATGGCAGAGGGCAGGAACAAAGAGGCTGACCCAACTTATTCAAGCACATTAAAAGCTTCTGCTTAGATACGGTGTACATAATATTTGCTCATATTCCACTGGCAAAGGCAAGTCACATGGCCGAGGCTCCCAGGGGGGACAGGAAGTAGATTCTGCCCACTGGCAAGCACAGCAAAGGCGAGGAGTAGATCATGCTCTTACAGAGAAGGGGATGTTTAAATTCTCAAGTGCATAGTAAATCTTCAAGTAGGAGATTTTTTTTAGCAGAATTTCCCAAATTAATTGACCACAGAACCCTTTGCTTGAGGTACATCTCAAATTTCCCAGAGGACACTTTGGGAAATGCTGCTCTGATTCATCTTGAGGTGTTAGAACTGACCTTAGAAAAAACATTCCTTTGAAAGTCTGAGTGAATGGAGTATATACAGTTCTGAAACTCAGTTTCAATGAGTGGGAACCAGACGTTAAAACCTTCCCATGTCAACAAGTCCAATGCCTCTTTATTAGCTAACACATCTTCAGCCCTGAAGAGCTGTAAAAAACAGATTTGGAAAATAATCCTTAAGTTCTCATGGTTTCTGATCCTTATGGATCATCAGTAATCTCTTTAGAAACCACCCCCTTCCCCAACCGTCATTTTCTTTCCTTAAATAATCTCTTGCTAAGGAATTATCATTTGTATTTCTTCAAATAATAAAATCAAGCATCTCTACCTGGTTGTTTTATGTGTCTTTCTGTATGAGTTTTGTTTTTCTCAGATTCCAGCATTAGTCAGAACTGAACTGGTGAACCCACTAATCGTAGCAGCTAGTTTGATATCTGATATGTGAATAATAAATTGCTTTTAATGATGAAAAATTGCTTACTGAGCACGTGATATGTGCATGGCTGGCTATCGTCATTCTGTGGGCTTTGGCTATATGGAAAGCAGAGAAAGAAAACTTAAATTAGGGACACGTTCTTTCTTTGCAGCTTAAGGTGTCCCATAACCTGGAAGTTATGAGATGCAGGCCATTGGGCTAAAAGATAGGATGGAAATGAGGGTGCCCTCATTTGACTACCCCACTTGGGGTTAACTTGGGGCAATTTGTTATTCCTTAGTCTTCTCACCTTCAAGATAAGAGATACTACATGGGGTCCTGAAGAAATTCTGCTAATGAAGACTGAGAAGATGAGAAAAGTGTTGCAGAGGGATGGAAATGTGCACTACAGTGTTGTTTAAGTTGCGTTCATTTTCTTTTTATCCAAATACATGATCTTTCAAGCGTTTGTTTTCTAATGTTTTTATTGTGATAAAAGATATATACCAAAATTGGTCATTTTAATAATTTCTAAGTGTAGAATTCAGTGGCATTAAGTACCTGTATATTGTGGTGCCGCCATCACCGCCATCCACTTGCAGAACTCCTTCATCGTCCCAAACAGAAACTCTACCCATTGAACAAAAACTCCACGTTCCCCCCTACCCTCAGCCTCTGGTAACCTCTGTTCAACCTTCTGTCTCTGTGAATTTGCCTACTCTAGGTGTTTTACATGAATGAAATCATACGATATTTGTCCTATAGCGTCTGCTTATTCCTCTTGGCATACCCTTTTCAAGTTTCATCCATGTTGTTGTATGCATCAGAATTTCACTTATTTTTACAGTTAAATAACATTCCCTTGTATGTATCTACCACATTTTATCATTCATCTGTTGATGGGTACTTGGGTTGTGTCCACCTTTTGGCTATTGGGAATAATGCTGCTATGAACATTAATGTGCAAGCTTGCCGTTTTCTGGAAAATTCCAGTCTTGCAGTCCTGACACTCGGCTGGGTGGAGGTACAGTGTCTGGCAAGTAAAAAAGGCCAACTGGCAGCATGCAAATGGTTAAAATTCTGGCTTGAAATTTTATACACTTGGTTGCTCTCCCCCCTCCCCCTTTTTTTTCCTCAGGGCAGACCTTTCCCTGGAATCAAGTTTAGCTCCTAGAACCACCCCAGGGTGGCTGATGGACAGAGCAATGAAGCTGACTGAATCTTGCTCCTTTTCATATTAATGGGGCCATTTGCTGCTGTGGAATTGAATGTATTACAACTGAGTGACAGTTGTTTAATATTCTAATTACATAAACTTTCTATGTTATGGTTTTGCCATTTGACATATTAGATTTCATAAAGTGATTGAATTTGTATGTTGGAACCATGTTTATTAATAGAGACTGACACGGTTCTAGTAAGAATTCCTGTTAAACTGACTGAGTGATGTGGGAAATCCATGGTGATAGTTTGAGAGAGGCTGGAGCACAAACTGACCAGAGTCTTTTCTGCTTAAGTTTCACAAGAAAATTTCTTGGAGATGAAATACATGTTTTCACTCATTTGGACACATTCTGCAATGATTGGATGTGAGATGAGGGAAGACTGGCTCAAAATAGGAACTCGCTGAGGTCAAAAGTCAAAGGAATTGCTCTGTAAAGAGATTGCCCAAGGCAGGGGCGGGGCCACAGAAAAAACACTTGAGCCTGATTTTATTATCTTTTTCCTTTGCAGTGCTTTCCTGACTGTGGGTATAATTGTGCACTAGCTAGCAGGAGCTTCAGGCCTGTATTTTCTCCGGAAAATAGCTAAGGTCTACTCATTCCAAGCTAGATAACTGGGTTTGGAGCCATCTCTCAAGGCAGCTATGGCCTAAAAACGTGGCAGCATGATTTTTGCCCCTGCGCTCAGCTTAGATCTGAATCAAACTGGACCTCAGCAAGGAGGCTTCAACAATTTATAATTTAGTGAGGTTAGACTTGCCCTGGTCTCAAAAGGTGGTTTAAATTGGGTTTAAACTGATTTTGCAAAGCTCCACTGCAATATCCAAATAAATCAGAAAACTATAGGCCTTTTCATCTTCTGCGATATTGTGGTTTCAAACTAGCAGAGAGAGTTTGTAGGCTAGCAAGGTTAAAAATTATAAAGCAAACAGATGGGTTCTACCCCTAATCAGATTACAACTTTAAAAAACTGATATATTAATTTTTTAACTTATGAAGGTAATATAATTATCTTACAGAAAATATATAAAAGAAAAAAAATTACTCATAATCCAACATCCTAAAGCAGCTACTCACGTACTTTGGTAAAATTCTTTATCGTCTTTTCCCTCAGTGTAACTATTTATCTATTTTTCTTCACATATTTGTCATCATAAGTTAAGGACAAATTTGATTCTTATGCTTTTCAGTTAATGTTCCATCGAAACATTTCTCATGTTTCCATATTTTCTTCATAGCTGTAATTTTAAGTGTCCTACTTGAGGGAGACCATGTAATGCAGAGCATTCACTTGGTTTCCGATTTTAGAGTAAACCAGACCATGTGCCTCTGCAGATTTGTCATTTGAGATTTCAGCTTAAGCAATTCCAAAGGCCCAGGGCATGTGATAATTAGTAATTTCAGTGAAGAACTGGGCGGCATTCGAATCATAATGTTGGAGTCCAGGAGCTAGCCAACCAGTCTATGAACTGATTGCCCAATATCAGGATATTAACATAGCTTGTCTATTCTTTATTTGTCCCATTTGAGTTTTATGGCGGAAATTATTGTATTAGCTTTTGCTGCATAACAAATGACCCAAAACTTAGAAGTTTAAAACAATAAACATTTATTGTTTAGCTCATGGTTCTGTGGTTAGCTGAGATGGTCAGGAGAATTCTGGTGTGGGATGACGTAGCTGGGGCTGGATGGCCTTGGAGGGGCTCAAGCACATAACTGGGCTTGGCAGGGTGTTGGCCGGTGTGCCTCAGGTTTCCAGCATAGGACCTTTCCAGCGGGCTAGATTGGGTTCATGGTGGTCTCATGGTTTCAAGTGCAGAAAGAGAAAGCAAAATTCACGTGCAGGTATTTCTGTCACTTTTCAATATGCTTCCATCATATTTGCCAATGTTCCATAGGCCAAAGCAAGCTATATGGCCAAGCCCAGATCAAAGGATGGATAACTAGATTTTACCTCTTGAAGGTTGGAGAAGCAATATCACATTGCCAAGGGGCATGCATACTGGAATGGAAACAATTATTCTTTGCAAATAAACTAACACAATTTCATATATAGATGTATGGTTAAATGTGGGAATCTGCAAATATCTCTGGGAGATTCTCCCAGAAATCCAAGGGCCATCAACTTGTGACTCATGGTGGGTGAGGGAATAGCTTGTAGTCACGGGCAAGTATTGTAAATAATACTTTAATGAGCTTCTTTGTGTATATGTTTTAAAAAATATTTTGAGTTATTTGGTTAAGATAGATTCCCAGAAGAGGAATTAACTGGGGCAATGAGAATGAACATTTTTATGTCTCTTATACTTGTTTCAAACTTGCTTTCCAAAAAGTTGTGGTGAATCACGTGCTGTCAGCAGTGTGGCTTTGGTTATGGATGAGATTACCTGTTTATTGCACTTCACTTAGCACGGAATGTTGTCATTAACAAAATTTGCTAGTGAAAAGTTAAAAAATGGTTCCTAATTTCTAAGGGAGTTTATTAGTCTTCTAGGGCTGCCGTACTAAAATACCACAATGTAGGTGGCTTAAACAACAGAAATTTATTTTCTCCCAGTTCTAGCAGCTAGAAGTCCAAGATCAAGGTGTTGGCAGGTTTGGTTTCTCCCGAGGCCTCTCTCCCTCAACTAGCAGATGGCCGTCTTCTCACTGTGTCCTCGCATGACCTTTTCTCTGTGTGAGTGCGTCTTTGGTGTCTATTTTTTTTTTATAAGGGCACTAGTTATATTGAATTGGGGTCGCACTTTTAAGACCTCATTTAACCTTAATTACCTCTTTAAAGGCTGTATGTCCAAATACAGTCACATTGGAGGCAAGGGCTTCAAAATAACATTTTGAGGGAATACAGTTCAATTCGTGACAGAGTAGATCTAGGTTTGGTGGGACCTGAAGCTTATATAATTTTGTGGCATTCTTTAAAAAAGTATAAAATTATGAATATAAAATTGCCAGGTCCTCTCCCTAGATCTTGGAAAGGCCTTGAGGCTTAGGCTTCCCTGACTGCGCCGTTAGTCTGCCTCTGGTCGTTGTCGTTCTGCACTAGTTAATAGTGGGAATAAACGTTATTTATTTGTATTTGACAGGTACTCAGCTAAGGATATTGGTTTTGAGTAAAGAGAGGCAGGCGAGGAGTGTTATCATTTAACACAGGTTTGAAGCTTTGGGTTTAAACAGACATGTTAGGTTTTTAGGAGAGGCCTTACTTGCTCCAGTGGAGCAGCAAGCCACTTATCTGGTGATTTTGGTGACCAGGAATATGTCTTATTACCTAAAGTATTACTTCTGTCATCTGAGCACTGATGGCTGAAACATGATTAGCAGGAACAGGTCTTCATTCTTAGGCAGATATGGGTTTCCGAATCTATTTTCCCCTGGGAGAGGAAACATACCAGCTAAGTCTATATTAAGTTATACATGCCTGACGCTAGATTTCCTAGGAGTAGGTTATCATATGGGGAAGCAAGATGGCACTGGGTTCTTCGACATGTGGGTTTGAAGCAAAGGTACCGAAAAATAAAGTTTGGGGTGGTAATGACAAGCTTTACACTTAAAAATTTTGAATGGGCAACTGCTGGCTACAGAGGGCATGGTTGTTGTGTCCCAGTGGAAAGCTTGTTCACATGGAGAATCTGGTGTTATAGAAATGTGTTTCTGCTGCTATTCCTGCTTCCCTCCCCGTCAGATACAGGGGCCTGAACACAGCTTGGGACTCACGGGAAGGGGTGGGGTTCTGATGTGACAGACATTGCCTTAGACCAATGAGAATGTAGAAACAGATGAATAAGGCAGAGATCCTTGGGCGGTGATGATTAATGAAACATGGGTCTTTAGAAGTTGCCAGGAGTTTGGAAAGTTGGTTTGCCAGGGGGCTGGCTGAAAGGCAAAAGTAACATGGGCGTGGGAGTAAAGAAGAGAAATTAAGAAGAAAACCCCTCATAAAATGACATATTTAAAGATACATTAATTACAAACCAAAAAGGTAAATCTAACTTTCTTTCCCTCTTGCTGAATAATACAGATAATTCACATAGCTATGGAGATCATTATTCAAAATCACCATGAACCTTCGGGCTCCTGGAAGACAGCCAGTGAGATTCCCAGAGCTTAAAGGGTCTTGTCTTAACCACCAACCTGAGTTACCACTGACACCGATACCAAACATGTAGAAAAATATTAGCGTTTCCTATTCAAACAAATAGGATATAGTCTGGGGACATAGGGTTATCTAATTTTTCTTTGAAAAGATAACATTTAAGAAAGCACAGATTTTAAACAGGAAAATCACTCTGTACAACGTGACCAGCGATGCAAAGTGGGGTAGCCCTCTGAGAACAAGCAGGGCATTGTCTCAACAATGGAAGGAAGAACACCCCCTTATTTTCTAAGTTTGTTCTGAATAAACTTCATGGTTAGAATCTACAGATACATTTTCTTTGTCCTCTTCTTGCCTCCCTTCTTAATTTTTTTAACCTCCTATTTTTAATGGGGCTATCTAAGTGGATGTTGAAACAGTCTGAATGTTCAGAAAGAGTACATTTCCTATGTAAACAAACACAATTCAGCTTAGAGAGAAAGGAAGGCAGTCTTGTCAACCCGAAAGGACCCAGCACATGGTAATTTTTGTAATTGAAGTATTCCAGGGATTCCAGAGTGCAGGAACAATCCATAAAACGGGAACTGGACCACACAAAAACACCCCCATGGCTCCAGGCGCGCCTGTTTGAAAATAAGCAGGCCGTTAGGAGTAGGAAGCAGGGGGCTTGCATCAAATGATCTTTATAAATGCCCTTCTAAAATTAAAATCCTCTCTAAGCTTCTTCCAGGTAAATATGTTGTCTGGGGGGCTGGAGGCTGTGAAACCCAAGTGCTGTGGAGAGGAAGACAGACTGCCGAGGCCAGGGCTGGAATGACATGACCTTGAGACTTTTTGTTTTCTTTCTCAAGGTCTTTTATATGCATCATTAGATTACAGACTCAGGTCTGGGATTCCAAAGGAATTCATATCCACTGAGAATATACCATACCCTAGGCACAGAACTAGATGGTTTAATACACATTCTTTCCTTTGGATTCTTCAAAGATAACATCTAATTATCCCCCAAGAAGTCACAGCTGAAAAGATA
The DNA here is from genome assembly GCF_008692025.1 of Phocoena sinus. Taxonomy (NCBI): domain Eukaryota; kingdom Metazoa; phylum Chordata; class Mammalia; order Artiodactyla; family Phocoenidae; genus Phocoena; species Phocoena sinus. The sequence goes on from NC_045771.1 coordinate 50,489,172, forward strand.
GGATGGTGAGAGAGTTCCTCAATCTATTCTAGACCTGGTTTTCTTTGGAAGTTCTCTGCCACAGTCAAAGGTGCCTTCTTGCCTACCTATCGGTGAAATCCTTGACTGTCCAAATAATCATCATTGGAGCAATCAGATAATTTTTAAAAACAGCAGGAGAGATGTTAACGTTTTAAAATATAGTCTCTGGTTCTCCCAGCTTCTGTTCTAATTCCAGGTGAAGGGCTACGGGTGCCAGCGTCCAGACGAGAATTTGGGCACCTCCAAGGATTGGCAGAACATAGGGAGAAAAAGTGAGACCCTGTTATCTTGCCATCGGGGTGTCCATTTAGCCTCTCAGAGATGGAAGTCAAGGTTTCCTTCAGTAGAAGTGGGAGCTTTTGACTGGCTGCGAGAGAGCCTGAGTTTGTTTAATTTGGAGTACGGTTTTACGAGTTAATCTCTAGTGAGGGAAAGCAGCAGTAAACACAGAACATACTGGTCATTATTCTAAGTATTTCTACGTTCTTTCTCATGCATGAAAGGAGAAAAAAATTTCAAAAAATTTGAAAAAAATGGGGAGGCACGATGCTCAAATGTGTGTGTGTGTGTGTGTGTGTGTGTGTGAGATTTTGTTTTGACGGAACCATCTGGTGTACAGAATGCCCCAGGAGTGTGAAGGCAAACATTTACCAGGAGATTCACATGGTTTCTGCTGTGTATACACATATTTGTAGAAGACTCTTATGTTTCTAGAAGCTGGAGATAAACAAAGATTTCTCTATGCATATATTAATGCAGCCCAGGCCTTTGCAGACAAAACTGTTATTTATTTTAGTGGGCTTTATAAACTCAGGTGGGTTAAAATGCCAGAGAAACACATGCAATCTGGAAATGATCAGAGCTGTGTCTGAGGAAAACTACCTTTCTCCTCAACTTTAATAATACAGGTGAAAAATTCAGCGATATTGTGATACGATTATGTGCTGAAAAGTGGATTAAATCTCGATTAAATCACAACATAAATAATACCTTAACTAAGAATGTTAAGAGTGAACTTGAAATGGTCTTAAAAACAAAAGAGGTAATTTACCTGATTTATTAGGGGAGAGAAAAAGTAGCTTGGTGTGTGTTCTGTAGATTTTATGTTTAATGGGATAGACTTTTAGGGAAACTTCTGGTATTTGGGGAAGCTAAACCAAGAGCTCCTAGCATGCTGGCTAGATTTTTAAGAGATAGAAGAAAGGGAAAAACAACCCACCCATCTATCCATCCATCCATCCATCCATCCATCCAACCAATCAACAAATCAACCAAACAAATAACTATCAACCAACCAGACAAACGCACGCTGAAGGTGCAGGCCTGGGAACAGAACACGGCTCTTGTTGCCGAAGGGGGTCCTGGCTATCAGAGGACCACTCAAGAAGGGAGCACTTCAACTTCAAAAAGGAAAAAGGAGATTTGTTAGGAGGCTGGAGGGGAATGTTCCTGGTAACTGGGCCTCCTGCTGTCCTCATTCCCCGGCTTTCATATTGTTGAAAACCCTTCTGTAAGGTCCAAATATGGTTTGGGTTCTTTTCACATTAGTCGCATCTTGAACATTTTGAACTACCACCTCTCCGGAAAGTTCAGGATGTAAGGCGCTTCCTTTGAAGATCTCTCAATTCTTCATAAAGAATAGGCCGTGTTCAGCTTTGTTATGGGGTGGGGTGTGGGGTAGGGGTGCTGGAAGGCGTGCTTCTGGCTGGTCGTGTGTCAGTGGGCAAAGGATGTCATTTCTTGGGCCCTGTTAACTCATCAGTGAAATGGGGGAGCTGGTCTGTAAGGGCCCTTTCCAGCTTTAAAACCCTGTGGGTCTCAGTGAACCAGAAAACCCAGCTTCTCAGCAAACTCACCTTACAGGGGCAGAGTGCAATGGTTTGCCAAAGGTCTCGCAGCAACGGATTGTCAGTTCTAAAAAGAACTTGAGAGCATCCCTCTCTTCTGATGGGGCTGTGGGCTTTGGGAAGGCAATGACCATGCCTGTCTTGCTCACCATTGTATGTCCAGCGTGCCTGGCGCATAGCGGACAGTCACAAGGTATTTACTGCATCAATAAATGAAACGATGGATAGAAACATCCTATTTTCTATTGCATCCTGGGAGCAACTTGGTTTTGAGAGTATGGCTTGCTGAGTTCTGTGGCAGGGAACCCCATGCCATCAGCGAGCACGAATTTCATGCAGAGGAGGGCAGACACCCAAGCACTCTGGACAGAACGATTGTTAGGCAGGACAGAACATTTCCATCTGTCATTAATACTGATGGCAAAATCTGGATTGCCGTTTCACAGACCCACTCGTCAAGTGTGATAGTTTGGGAGGCCATCCAGGGAAAAGGGGTGATGGCTTTGACTCTGGACATTGATAAGCAAAGCCTGAGCTGTCTAGAGCTGTGCCACAGAGTCACCTAGACTGATCGGAAGCATGAGGAAAGGAGGTCACTTGAGGACTCTTCATAAAATACGTCACAAGGTTTTGAATTAGCACGTTACCTGGTGCACACAGACCAAGTGAAAATTACAGCTTTAGGAAATGATACTTACCTTTACTCTGTACAGTGTCCTCTGATATTTTCTGTTATGTTCTGTTTTCTTTTTGTTTTATTATTTAAAAATGCTCAATACAATGCACTAAGTGGATTTTATGATTAAACCACAGTCGGAAGACAATACTCAAGGTTTTGTTTCAAGGTGGACTGATTGTGGCATGTGTGGATTAGGCATTTCGTCTTTTTTGTTTTGATTAAAAATAGCTTTATTGAGTACACTTGAAACTAACACAACATTGTAAATTAACGATACTTCGATTAAAAAATAGCTTTATTGAGATATAGTTTGTATACCATACAATTCACCCATTTAAAGTGTACAATTCGATGGCTTTTAGCATATTCACAGATATGGGCAATCATCCTTACAGTCAATTTTAGAACATTTTCCTCACCTCAAGAAGAAACCCCTCATTCTTTGGCTATCACCCACTATGCCTCTACTCTACTGGCTCTCTAGCCCCAGGCAACCACTAATCTACTTTCTGTCTCTGTAGATTTGCCTATTCTGAACATGTTGCATAAATGGAATCATAGAATATGAGGCCCTTTGTGACTGGCTTCTTTAACTTAGCATAATGTTTGCAAGATTCATCCATGTGGTAGCTTATATCAGTGCTTTATTTCTTTTTAGGGCTGAATAATATTCCACTGCATGGGGTATACTTTTTTTTTAATCCATTCCTGGAATGCATTGCATCTTCATTTATAACATAGAACTGGTTCTGATGGAAATGTGCCACAGAGCCCCCGTTCCTTCCTTCAGCTGGCAGACAGCCACTGGCGGACAGTCATCGTGGGAATCACGATGACTGCAGGAGCAGTGAATGTATCCATCCAGTTGTCAGGGCCCGTGAAAATCCTGCTCTGTCCTTAGACAAGCTCACAGTGCACAGAGCCGCCTGGCAGGAAGGAGACCTTCACCTGCCTGCCGTAACTTCAGGGGAAACCACTTCCGCAGAAGGAAGTTACTCCCAACTGAATTTTATCACCTCTAGTTCTTTCAGCTTGCTCTTTTAAGTTTCCTTAGGCTCACCCAAATCACAAAGACAAACTACTAAGCTGCAATTTGAGCCTCTTTTAAGGTCAATGTTATTATTATTTTTTAACATCTCCTTTCATGCTTTTAAATGAAAACATACGTGATACATACACATCCCCGGACAGAAGACAGAGGGTACGCTCTTGCCCTCCAAGGACCTTGCAGCACTTAATAGAGGATTTGATTTAGTGTCCACTGAAAAGCCACCTTTGGCTTGACCTGATTTCTGGAATTTTCTGGGTTATCGAAGCTGTGCCGTTTTTCATTTTCTTGGCCTTGTCTGTGACATTCACCATGACATGGTTGTGTCTGCCTTGCCATGTCTGAAATGTTCCCGGCATTTCCCTTGGGTGTTTGCTAAGCTAACTTTCTGTGTGATGGAATCAGAGAAGAGAAGCGACGCCCCAGAGCCAGGGCAGACAGGAGGCAGTGCTCCTCAGAGGGAACCCCTGGGCTTCTCACACCATGACAGGTCACTGGGGCAGAATGATGTGCAGGCTCAGGTGATCTCTCTCAGCCTCACCCTGAAGTGTCAGAGGACGTTTCCAGACCTGGGCCGCATGTGTGCGCGTGGACAGACCTCGGAGAGTAGGTAGGGCTGGCTTTCTCAAGCAGCAGGTCCTGAGAATAAGTCACTTGGGTGGCTCCTGTGAAGCTGGAATCTAGGAGGGCTTTCATCATCGGGAGGATTTATGTTGGGAATACACTACTTACTGAATTAATTCCATAGCTACTTCTCGAGGGCTCGCTCTGCCCCAGGCACCATTCTAGGCATTGAGATTATACTGCAGGACAAACTAGATAATATTTCTATACTTATAGAGTTTTCTTTTTTGGGGGGGGAATCAGTATATCAAATATCTATGTATGACATGATATCACATAGGCTTTTGAAGCAAAAAAAAAAAAAGCAAGTAAGGGATGTAGAATGAGGGGCTATTACGGAGGTCAGGGAACAATTTTTCAGGGAGGGGATGGTGAAGTAAGGGAGCAAGCCGATGAGTCTCTGGGGATGTATATTCCAGGCTGAGGAGGCAGCATGTGCAAAGGCCCTGAAGAAGCTGCTGGCTTGGCACGCTAGAGGAGCAGCAAATGGGACAGTGTAGGTGGCACGAGGTGACTAACAGAAAGCGGTAGGGAGTGGAGTCACAGGGCATCCAGAGACCCCATCATATAGGGCCTCATAGGGGATATAAGTCTTGATGTGAGGTCCAGCCTGTGCCTCAGTTTCCTTATTTTTGCAATTATGTTATTATAGGATATAAAGAATATAAAATATCTGGTGTGTAGGGGGCCTTTAGAAAATGCTAGTTATCTTTCTTCTCTCCTTAGAGAGGGCAACAGAAACATTGTTGATGCCCACATTGTTTACACGGTTTTCTGAGTTCACCAGGATTGTCACACTTCAGTTTTGTCTTGGTTTGGGCGTTTAGAAAGTCTAGCGTATCTCTACTTTTGAATATCACTAGATTTCCTGGGTGTTGACTTTGATTGTGGTGGAGAAAGGGAGTGGAAGACTTCTGCCATGAGAATTCTCTCCTTGGATAGCCAACAGGGACTGCATTTATAGTTGGTCGTTGTATTTGGTGTCCAGAGATGGGACCTGGGTGCCAGACAATCGCTTAAGCTCCCTTCTGTGATTCCAAGACACTATAGCGAACGATCACCTTACTCCTCACCACCCTTTTTTCTTTCTCCTGACAATGTAAGACAAAGCTCTTCAAACAATAAATGAGAGTATGAGTATAAGCAGAGAATATAGTGCCTAGAAATGTAGCTGGAAGACAGTGGTCTGCAGACATTGGTCTGCACCAAGACAACCCGTTACAACATAGAAACTTATTTCCTTCATCAAGGGTCCAGAATCACCCTGATTGCACTGAATACCAGGCATAATTTGCCCCCAGGGGACTTAGTGCCAACTTCCAAGGAGTGACATTTAGGTCAATGGGCTCCAAACTGGTACTGGGAGGGGAAGGCAATGTTGGAAATCCAGAGATCATAAAAATGAAAACCAGATCAATAAAATTGTATTTAGTAAGAGTTGACTGTGCACAAAAGAACAGTTCGAGACCTGGGAATCTTCAAATCCAAAGCTGGTATGAAGCTCAGAGGTGCAACATTAGAGGATGGCTTATAAAGTGAAAATGAGGACACTGTTTAACCTTGACAACGATTGGTTATTACAATGGGGTTTCCAGATGGCAGGGGGTGAAAAGTGATTATCTTATACCATTTTAGGAAGGTGACTTAAATTTCTTTTATGATTATCAGAGGCGTTTACAAGAAATAACAAGTTGCTCTTATGTTCATGAAATAAGCTATACTTAGTTTTCCTTATGTGGCTTAAATGGTTTTGCTGCTTGGGAGATTTTCAAGCCTGATCTCCATTTTAGTTTAACTGTAGGAACCTCTGGGCGTGTGCAAGATGACACACTGTGGGTCCCGGGAGAAGATGGTGGAAATTCTAATTTTATTTTTAAGATCTCATTCTTTGATGGCTCCTCAGATCCCTCCACTCCACCCCCCACCCACCTCCCAAGTTCTATCAGGTACCAACTCATTAGTTAAGAGAGAGACTTTGGAACTAGATGAGCAGGGTTTGAATTCTGGCTCTGCCACTTCCTAGCTGTATTCCTTTGGGTAAATTCCTTACCCTCTCTGTGCCTAGTTTCCTCATTGGCAAAGTGGAAGAATATTACCCACTTGGTAGGGTTGTTGTGGGGATGAAAAGCATTCATGTCTGTAAAGTGCTTGGAAGGGAGCCTGGCACACTGTTACATACTTGTTGGTCACTAATTTCCTATTATTACAACAGGGTCATAATTGATAAGTAAATAAATATGAAAATATTCGATGTGTGTGTGTGCCCTACATTTTTTCACTGATGGGCTGGACGATTAAAAAATCTTGGAGATCACTCCTTGAGGTGATGAGAATCGTTTTTCATCTAACAACTATGACATTGACGTTTGTAAGGGCACAGTTTGCTGATGGCTACGCTTTTATATAAATGGATCAGGTTTTCGTAACACTAGAGAAAAAGCACTAGAGATAGAAAGGAACAAAGCCTCCCAGGGCACCCAGTGCCTTTCCCATTATACACATATTTTCTGAGGCTTGTTTACAAAGGGCAGAGCTGTGTTGAGAACATAGGGATGTTCTAGTCTTAAAATTCCTGGAAAAACAGATTATTCTGGAATCATTGCACTTTCCACATTCTAGTAACAGATCCAGAGAGAGATTAATTTTGAAAATCAAGAAAACCTTGGAGACCCTTCAGCTAAGGAATTTTCTTTTTCAAGTATTGGGGGAAGAGAAAAGAAGTAAAGTGAGATTCATTTTAATGCAAGATATATTTGCAGATAGTTTCCTTTTCTTGTGTCTTGGATTCTCAGTTCTTCAGGTTCAAACAGCCCTAGTTAATCCATTTGCCAGGCCGGTGACAGACCCAGCGTGGACTTAGCTTTCCACTTTTGAGCTGAGAGGGAGAGTTCTCTTGGGAGCTAGATGTCCCTCGTGCCCCTTTTTCTCCCTCCCGCTTCTCCCCTTCTCTCCCTGGACTGGAACGGCCTCTCCTCCTCCACCAGTCAATCCCCTGGGAGTCACTTGCACGTGTGGGGTGGAGGCGCTGAGAGCTCTCTCCAAGCAGCCTTCTCTGGACCAATGGATAAAGTTCTGCCTCGAAGGGAATCCCACAGCCTGGGTGTTATAGGACTCAGCCTTGGTTCTGGCTCATGGATCAGTAGTTGCATCTAGTCATAATAAAAATGTAGTGTCTGTGCCCTGACTCTGTCTGCCAAGGGCTACCCAGCCACAGCCGTCCAGAGTGGACCAGACCGTCAGCCCGGCTGTGCAGTAGAGAGATGCATGTAAATTCTCAAAAACTGAATCAAACCAAAATGAAACCCCAAACAACACCAGTTTCTAACAACAATATTTAAATACCTTTTATTATGGGAAATTTTAAACATAATACAAAACAGAAAGAAAAGTATAATAAACTTCCTTTGTACCCATCACCCGCATTCAAAAATTACCAACTCACAGTCAATTGTGTTTCATTTATAGCTCCCTGATTTCCCTTATTCCCTGGAATATTTTGAGGCAAATCTCAGACATTATATTATTCTATCCATACATATTATTTAAAAAGACCATTTAGGATATTGAACCACATGGTGAATGGTAAGAGGCAGAGAAAACAACGCAACCTAACTAAAAGCATCCAGTGTGACTGTGAGCTCGTGAGGGGCCTCTGTAAAAAAACTGGGTGAAGACACTGCCGAACTATATACACGCTCCCAACTCTGAGGCAGCTACTAGGGACACATCTGGTCATGAGCCTTCAATTCGTTTACAGTATCAATCAATTAAGAAGTAAATTTTCTGTTTTCTGTGTTCTATTGCACTTCAGTAAAACTATAACCATGACAAAGAATATATGAACAGAGGAATAAGCTAGAATCTGGGAAACTGGTTGTAGTTTGAGAGGGGATTCTGATGTTGCTATCAGCTTGGGAGAATGTTATTAACTCTTGGAATTGTAGAATCAGTAATTCAGATATGTCAACCAGGGGTTTTAAAATTTCTGGTGAAAAATGGCAAGATTGGTGTAGAAAAAAATAATAATGCCCAATTTGCCTTCTAAAAACCTGGAGAAGTCCTCAGTGGCCTTTAAGTTGCTTTCAGTTGTCATCCTCCTTAAGAGGGTCATAGGTATCCATTCGCCTCCCTCCTTAAGCAGGCCAGTTGCATGGGACAAACCTCTTGTATCATTTTGGAAAAGTTGCCAATTCCTGTTAGAGATACAACCTATAAGAAATGCTAAGTGAATAAATTTTTTTTTTGTTTTTGTTAAGAACCTAAAATTCCAGAATGTTTTATCCTGCATTTCTACATTTATTTCCTTCCTGAAGATACAAAATAATTTCTTTTATTTTATACGTCTTGCTCGACAATTATATTTTTCTCTGTTACCATTATCTAATACATTGGATTCAACACATTTTTGCTTTTTTTTTTTTCCGAATAATTTCCATTTGGTAAACAGTACCACAGGAAATGATAGAGTTTTAACATTAAAGCAATTTTTCTTCCACCCAAGTAAACCATCAAGGACAATGGAAAGGAGAAGTGTGCTTTTCAAGGGCCATTTTTTTCTCTCCATTGTATCAGCTCATTGCAAATGGCATGTGTACAATTCACTTTTGACTGAGTCATAATAAATATGAGACAATCTGGTATAAACCACTTTTTATAATGCAATGCTCACCAATAAATTCCACTTATAACCTTAAACCAAATTGGTGCAGATGCAAAAATTATGTAAAGCTGGTGGTACCTGCTCCTGACCTCGTGCAGGCCCTCCCAGATTTGACTCAATAAACTTTTTCTTCCCTAATGATCTGGCGGTTTTTCCTATCAAGAGAATACAATGGGGGTGCTGCGAAGTGGGGGCAGTGAAGCTGTGATTCAGAGACCACCAGGACCCTTCAGAAGATTAATTTGTATGAGGTACCTAAAAAGTTGAAAAAAATCTCAATGCATTTCTGAATACACATATTCATTTTGAGCTGATTTCTGTTCCTCCTGTGGCCTGTAAAATTTCAGGGAATGTAGTTGAGGTCTGGAGATTTCCACAAAGAGATTAAAAGAGGCTATAAACCCAAGAAATAGTGGTTTTGTATAACTGTTGGGCATGAAATATTTTCAGTACCAAGGTGTCCTGATTTTCAGTATAGAAATTGAGTAAACACCTTATAAACATTCAGGGAACATTTCTATTAATGCTTTTCATAATTGAGCATATGAGTTTAAGTCTAAAAAGGGCCTGCCTTGTTATCTTTACTCGGAATAACATATGAGTCTATTTTTATATTTATTTCATAACCGAGTCAGTGAAGTGTACAGAAACCAGGTTTCTGTAGACATCTAGGTCTGATTTTGTGGTTTTTTTGTTTGTTTGTTTTTTAGGAGCCAACCCATTTTGGACCCTCAATAAACACTTTTATTTAATACTCACTGGATTTCATTATACTAACCAAGTACTTAAAATGTCTCTGCTTTCAAGAGAAGTTGGGTCTTCTCCGTCCATATGAAATCCTGAAATGTTTTCTTGCAGTGTGTGAGTCAGTCAACTTTACAGTGAGGTTAGAAAGATTATTTATTTCCTGGCTCATTCTTGCAGTCTAGATGTTGGAGGGATTCTGTAACTGCTTGGAGGGAGATGCGGGAGCTTACTTATTTTGGGGGTGGTCGGGGCAGGGGATTTCATGGAGTCTTACCCAAAATTTTGGGTATTTCTAGCTCAGAGGGACCCCAGGGTGAAAGGGAGCAGGACATGATAGGAGCAGGTGTAGTCAGGTAGGTCTGGGATGCAGCCTCACTTGAGCTACTTAAGGTATGTGGACTCGGGCAAATGACTTATCCTCTTTGAACCTCTATTCTCCCTTGGAAATTAAGGGTAATACTATTCCCTTCCAAGGTAGATGTTAAGGTTAAATGAAAGACCATTGCTAAGTGGTCTGTAAAATATAGTTATTTTATTATCATCATCTAGTTATAAAGTGGTCCAGCATCCTTGAGGGACAAATAATAGGGGAACAACTTTGGATGATAGGAATTTGATGGTTTCGGCACATTTTGGTCACCCCACCCCAAGGTACTCTTAATTCCCAATATACTAGTTAAGTGCTCTCTATATGCTAAGGAGCAGTTTTATTTTTTAAACAATGGTATCTCCATCTATTGTAAAGTATGCTGCTAATAACAGTTACAACAATTTAGTTGTGGGAATTTTAAGAATGTTGTTGAACTATGATTGATACAATACACTGCACATGTTAGCCCTTGATAGAGATTCACCTTCCAACAGTTCTGGCTAACGGGACATGGAGGATGTCTGTGGGGATAGGTTTACTTCCCAGATAAAAATGTAGAACATGTTTGGGAGAAAGCCTTCTGACCATCCCTTTCTTTGCTAATTGCCATAGTTATGTGAGAGCATGATGCTAGAGCCTTAGCAGCCATCTTGAAACCATGAGGCAGTTGGCAAGAGGATGAAAAGCCAAAATGCTGAGGAAGATCCATGTGGAAACAAGATCTGGATTGTCTTCCTTGTCTATATAACATCTCCTACGGGGGCAAGAAGGCTTCCTTTCTCTGCATACTGAGGAAGAGAAGGGGTGATTTCATCTCGTAGGGGAGAGAAACCGTAACCATGCTTAAATAGTGACTGGGGCCCTCCTGACAGCCACTCTTTTGAATATCATTAGAATTGTCTTCCTAAACACTTCAATTTTTCATTCAGAAATTGATCATTCTTGTCATAAAAAACCCCAGCAACAGCAACAACCTAGGATTGAGGAATGAACTGTCCACCTGAATGAAAGTTTGTTCTTATGTTTTTGAACAGATCAGACTCTTCACACAATAGAGTAATTCTAATAGGAAAACCTTAGGCAAAACTCTGCAGCTAGCATAGCTTCTTCCTTTACGGTTTTAAGAACTAAAGAGTGGGCATAGTTACAAGTGTAAAATAGGGAGAAGAATCCTTGTTTATTTTTTCTGATTACAAAATAATATGTGCACATGTTGCAACTATACAGTCTATAAAGTGAAAGTTTCCTACAATTTCCTTCCTTCCAGATAAACACTGTTAATAGGTTGATGAATTAAAATGTTTCTACTGATAAAGCAACATGTTTGCTTCCATATGTGAATGGAAAAGACCTATTTTTACATTTTTGGGTGACACACTATGTGACAGAAGCCATCTCTTACACCTACAGTGGAGATTTTTCCAGGAGGAGAGCAAGAGGAGGATTTTGCTTCTTTTGTTTCATCCAGGTCTAAAGAGTAGAGCTGCTATTCTGCTGGTATGCACCAGTCCAGCTGGCATCTGACCAGACTTGGCAAGCATCTGTTCTGATTGATTGGCGCCTGTGGGCAGTAGTTAGATATTTTGAATATTACCCCTCTGCTCTGGACTGAATTGCATCTCCCCTCTCCATTCATATGTTGAAGTCCTGATGCCCCCGCCCCCCCCCACCACAGTGTGGCTGTATTTAGACTTGGGGTCTTTACAGAAGGAATTCAGGTTAAATGAGATTGTGAGGGTGGGGTCCTGATCCAATGAGATTAGTGTCCTTTTAAGAAGAGACACCAGAGATTTCTCTCCTTTTCTAGAAGGCAGCTCTTTGCAATCCAAGGAAAGAGCTCTCACCAGACGCTGATGCTGCTGGCACCTTGATCTCAGACTTCCAGCCTCCAGAACTGTGAGAAATATATTTCTGTTATTTAAGCCACCCAGTCTGAGGTATTTTGTTATGGCAGCCTGAGCAGACTAAAACATCCTTCTAGCAAATATTGTTTCTCCCTGAAAATTCCAGCAGTTCATTTAGTTATCTTGAGGATATAATAGCTTGAAAGGAGATTTTTGTTTTTTGGTGGCCATTCACAGTTTATATGTCCATATGCGATTACATAAAAGCAGATTCCAAGTTCAAATTGCAATAGCATCAACCTTCTAGGTTCACTGTGTTCAGGGCACCACCTCTGCCTCTTCTGAACACCATCTGGAAGAAGATTGTCCTACTCAAGAGGATTTCCTCATCAAATTCCCAGCCAAGTGATGACCTAAGCTCACAGCCCACAGCCATGTTTCCTTTTCCTCCATCCTCAAAATCTCAAAGCTTGGGTAAAGACAGAAAGGAAATCTTTCCCATGGAAATATTGTTTCTCACACATCCTCTTGTCTAAAGATAAACCAATTGATCATTTGGGACAAATGTATTCTGGAGTGGACCATGGGAAGAGAAGGGGAGAGACAGAAAAACAATTTGATTCAAATCATAGTTGTTGCAGGAATTTGTATTAGTCCTTAATTATTAAAAACGTTTAGTCCTGGTTGTTGAAGAAGGATATTTTTTCTCTGTATGTTTAGAAACAGGTGAATGTGTTTTCTAATATACATTGACATAACAGGACACACATAAAGCTAGGTGATCTTGGAACTTTCGATTGATTTCAATTCGAGTTTATTTGAAATCTCATAGCTTGATAAAAATATTCTCAAAAAGATATTCCTTAACTTTCTTGGGAAAAGTCGGGCTTTCTCATGTTTACCTGAAGATGACTTTTTTTGATGACCTGTTAGATTACTTTATTGGTATGATTCTTCGATGTTTCTTGTAAAAATAGTTTATTAGCTCTTTTATTTAATTCATTTCAACAGAATTTGAGAGATTCCTTACATATATATGAGAGCTCTTTGGTTAGATGGAAATGTATTTCAGTATATGCTACAAAAGTACATTTTACTTATCACTGGAAAAAATCCAAAGAATAGCTTACAACCTTGACCCCTCCCTGAAGGTTGGGGCAGACCCAAGCCTTCCTCAGCTGTTTAATAGGAAATCCTAATTTTCTCCTTGCTAAAGGTCATACCCATTAGGATTTGTCTAGAATGCCCTTAAGACACTTATGCACCTTGTTCTCAAAAATGACCACAGCATATCTAGAAGGGAGGGGACTTTTCTTGGCCATGCATGGGAACCACTGTTGGAATTTATCTGTGTGAGAAGAATGGAGGAACCAGGTTGTTGATGCCCATTCCCTGAGCTGTGGGGCAGGTTAAAGGCAGAAGCTGAATTGCATTTCATGGTCATGGTGGCTTTACTGTGTTAATCAGCCATCCTTGTCCATCTTCACGAGGCACAAAGCCAGGAAGATCCTCAAAGGGATGTCCCATTTGGTTTGAATATGTTTCACATATTCTCTTTTCGAATGCAAAAAAATCTCAGTTGAAAACTCACTTTATTTACAGGCCCTTTATGTTCTTGGAGAAAACAAAGCCATAGAATCTCAATGCTGTGAACATGTGGCTTCAAACCATGGTGGGTTTTTTGGGAAAGTGCCAGGAAGGTTGTTTCTGGAGGAGAAACATTGGCATTTTTCCTGTGGAAACTTGATTGGAAATAGAATGGTGGTTTAGCCTAGACCAGAGATCAAAATGAAATGAGCTGGTATTTTCATCCTTGTCCCTTAATGGACCATAATCCTGGTCATAAAAATCTACCACTTAAACTTTGGCAGTCTTGCTTTCCAAGAAAGTTTTATTACTAAGTATCAAGACATAGCTTCTCCAAGCCAGCTTTGAGACAAGGCCATGGGTGAAGAGAATGTGTTTGTGGACCAGTCAGGGCTCCCTTGCGATCCTGCAATAAGCTGTGCAGTGGTCCTCCGAGGCCTCATGACATTTTTCAGAGTGGAGAAATTATGCTTCAGCCTAGTCCATACAAACCATATGTCTGGCCAAGGACACAAAATGAGGTGTAGAGAATTCTGAGCCTCCGGTTTTTCCAAGAGTGGCAAGCTAATACATAAAACCCTAAACCACTTCAGGAACGATTTTCCCCCTTCAGATGAATCCGGCGTGCTCTGGATAATCTCATGCAAAAGGGTCAGGACCTGCAGGCCTCCTGGGGATGGTGTTCCTAACTGGTTCTTGCTCATTTATGCCTCGTGCCTGGTCTGCTTACCTTTGTGCCAATCAGTCAACTCTGGGCGCTCTTGACTTGGCACTTGGCCCTGGATATTTCATGGTCAGACTGATGTGTTCCATCCATCCTGTCAATCAGGTGCTTCTCCTGTGTAGACAGTTACATGCTGAGCAAGCAGCACCCTCAGCTTTCCCTCATAATAATAAGTAAGTGGGATTTCCTCCAGCAAAAGTCCATCCAAGACCGTTTTATGTAGTTTTAATGTCAAAAGTGGACCCACTCCAGAGGTTACCTGGGCTGGGGATCAGCCATACTTCTATAATTCTAGTAAAAGATAATTCATTTCCAAATTAAGACTTTTTAAGATACAATGGACTTCTGATCACTCCCGTAGCTTAAAAAATGCAGTGGGAGTTAAAGTGTTTTGACTTAAGATGACTAAATCTTATTTTTCCAAATATAGTATAAAAACCACTTAGATTTCTGTTGCCCATCTCCCTTGCCTCAGAGCACTTTGCAGGGCCCCCAGAGGAATGCTGCTTTGTTACACAGCACCCATGCAATGGCAGTCCTGTGAAAAGCCAGCACAGTCCTGCCTGGCTAGCTTTCAGAGGATGAAGTGAAAACCATTTCTGTGTTTGAAACAAGAGGGGGTATATTGTCTAGGCAGGAGGCAATTATCCAAGTTGGATTTGGGCCAGACCAGTAGAGTTAAGTTGCTCCTCTTGCAAAAATGACCATCTGGGCTTTAGTGACCCAGAGTGGCCAGGCTGGCATTAATTTACACCTCATCCCAGGAAGGCACCTCTGAGAATGAGAATACCTAGTAAGGTAATACTGGTCCTTGGCTCTGAGGGAAGGGGGCTGGTGTTAAGTGGAGATGGGAACTTCTTGTCCATAAGAGAGTGTATTCCGGAACGAGGGCAGGAGTTCACAAAAAGGCTACCCTTTGAAACAGAAGTCAGTAAGAGTCAACACCAAAGGAATGAGCCCACACGCTAGTCATGAGACCCATCCTAAGATGTGCTGGGTCCATTCGTATCATTTACCTGTTCATTTGGCAAAGGTTTATGGGAAGCTCACCAAGCACCTAACACTGTGCTAGCAGGTATACAGTGATAAATGGACAGTGGTCTCTGCTCACAGTCTAGCAGGGCTGTGAATATAATAAACACATGCTTTTGTAGAAGCCTGTTCAAGGCTATCAGAGTACAGGAGAGGCAACAAGGGACATTTCCTGGGGGTGGTACGTGTAGAGTGAAACAAAGTTGGGAGTTTTCAAAACTCATTGAAGGTGATCCAAGTGTTGAAAATCATGCTTTAACACAGTATTTTTAAAAAAGCTATAATAGTTTACATTCATTTAAGCCTCAGTATATATCAGCTGCTGTTCTAAACTCTCTATATGTTAATATACTAGATTAATCTTCCCCAAAGCTCTATGAAGTAGAGGCTACTATTATTCCCATCTTCCAACTGAGGAAAATAAAGCACAGAGAGATGAAGCAAATTGGCCAGCACTACCCAGAGACTAAATGGCAGGTTCTTATTTTTTTAAAAAAATATTTAATTTTAAATTTTTATTGAGGTATAGTCGATGAACAATATTATGTAAGTTTCAGGTATACAACATAGTGATTCATAATTTTTTCTTTCTTTCTTTTTTTTTTTTTTTTGCTGTACGCGGGCCTCTCACTGTTGTGGTCTCCCCCGTTGTGGAGCACAGGCTCCGGACGTGCAGGCTCAGCGGCCACGCTCACGGCCCCGGCTGCTCCGTGGCATGTGGGATCTTCCCAGACTGGGGCACGAACCCGTGTGCCCTGCATCGGCAGGCGGACTCTCAACCAGTGCGCCACCAGGGAAGCCCGTGATTCACAGTTTTTAAAGGTTATACTCAACTTACAGTTATTATAAAATATTGCTATATTCCCTGTGTCATACACTATATCCTTGTAGATTATTTATTTTATACATAGTAGTTTGAACCTCTTAATCCCCTTAAGTGGCAGATTCTTGACTTGAACTTGGAACAAGACAAAGTTATATAAAAGGATATGAGAAAGAGATTAGTATAAACCAAAAGATTACCTTGTAAAATGATGAAATTTTGGTTAACAATGAAAGATATTTTCTTAGTATTAAACATACTCATAAGGAGACCAAACGTTCTTTAAGTCTTTCCTTTTGGCCAATGGAATATTCCTTACTATGTTGTTATGATGAGAAAATGAAGCACAGTTAATTAGAACTTTGAAGAAATCTTATTTCAAAAGCTTTTAAAAGCCATTCTGCCCAATACAAATTTCTGCAAACTCTACAAATAGTTGTAAGAAACTAGTTTTTAATAAATCAGTAGTGATTTATTAGTGAATTGGGCATTTAGTTAAATGGATTCTTTGGCATTTGATTTTCAACAAATTAGTTTTTGATGAATTGATTTTCTGTTACTGATTTATAGCCAATTCTCACACCTGGGAGACCCTAAGGTAAGGCCCAGCAAATGCTTTCTCGTGTGCCTATAGTCTGCAGGTTACAAGAGCAATGTATGTCTTTTTTCAAAAAAATTTATTTTTTTGAAATATAGTTGATTTACAATGTTGTGTTAATTTCTGCTGTACAGCAAAGTGATTCAGTTGTACATATATACACATTCTTTTTCATATTCTTTCCATTACAGTTTATCCCAGGATATTGAATATAGTTCCCTGTGCTATACCGTAGAACCTTGTTGTTTATCCATTCTATGTATAATAGCTTGCATCTGGGGAGCAGTGTATTTCTAAGCACAATGACACTTCAAGTGGCAACCAAAGACCCGTTAATGTGATGTGGTAAAGAAGAAGTAAGGTGGGTTTGGACAAGAGAATTTAGTGGCTGCAACTTTTTATGACTTAAGCAGATTCAGAATTCTAATGCATTTCTAATTCCAAATTCCATGTCTTTTCTATGGTGCTCTGTTTCCTCACAAGAATACTGTCGTATTAGCGTCAAATTCCAGTAAGTATTTTCAGACCGTGCTCTGAAATCTCCTTGGGGCTCTTTCCTGAGATAGCTTTGTGGAACTATACTTACTGTGTCTTATCTTTTACAAATGTTAATCAAGAAGGCTGGAGGCAAACGTGAAGGAGAACAAAACAAAACAAAACAAAACAAAGCAGCTAACCTACCCACAGTCCTGCAGTGAGTAATAGATGATGTTAAAAAAAAAACGGTACCAACTCTCCTGACATCTTGCTTGAGGAGGCATGAGGGGCCTCGAGTCTTCCTTTTTAGCTCCTTGCATCTTGTGAGTCTGACAGCTGCTGGATTTTGTGGGATGCTTATTGCTTGTTGGACCAATGACTTGGCCATACTGTCTGTAGGTGCTGCCAGGGCTATGGCTTCCCTGAAATGTTTCCATAAGATCTTTCCATCTTAGCATTTCCATTCCCACCCTCTGTAGAATTTCCTGAAGAAATTCTTCAGAATATGTTCTAGCAGTTTTCCAGCACATCATTCCAATGAGCCCAAGTTGTGCCCAGCATTGCTACCCATCAAATAGGTGTCGATGCCACGTTGGCACCAATTTGGCACTGCTCTGCACAACTGCGTGTGTCTGGTTTCTGAACATAACAGCACTGAGCTTTCACTAGGGTGTAAGGCAAGTCCCAGCACTTACTCCCCTGCCAGAGTGCCCTGACGCGAATAAATCCGACATACTAACATCACCCTGGTTAGCATCCCTTGAAGACAAGCCCTCCTTCCGAGAATGTTGCTACGTGTGGGTCTTTCTCTGGGGGATTTCTGCATTTCATATCTATTACATGTGCCCTGCTGTGGATTTCTCCTTTTTTTCCTCATAAAACTTTTAATAAAGTATGACGTCCTTAAAACAAAGGGTATTTGCTTCAAAATCCTCTTTGGTGGCCATCTAATGATTTTTTTAAGCATAAAAATAAGCTGTTAATACTGGAGACGTTCCTTAAACAGGGCTACCGCTCACCAGGGGCCTGGGAAGATTTGTATTTCAAATGTCAGGACCTCAGAGAGGAAGCTATTGTGGCTCTAAGAGCTATTCTGCTTTATAATTGTGAAAATTTGTTTTTGAAACAGTTTTTTATGGATTTACAATACCACATCAGCCTGGCAACCAGGGCCTCATGCTGTTTGGTGAGATTTTGCTCACTCCCTTCTCCCAATATTAGCACCTTCATCATGGGTCACAATAGCTCCAGGGGACCCCACTTCTGCTGACGTGGCAAAGTGTGGTACGAATTAAGCTACCCTGGTTGCGTACAGAGAACTGCCAACATTTTCTTTTTCGGTGCTTTTATCTTCAAAAGGGCAGAGTTGGCCCTAACCATGTGTATTTTATTTACATCTCATACATAAATGGACAGAAATTGTTAACCAGAACTAAGGCTTATAACATTTTCCCACCACAAATTTGGCAATATATACAGAGATTGTAACTGCCCATAGGTCTGTTTTGCTTTGCAAGCTAGCTTGATGGACAAAGTTCTATTTTTAAGCTAACACTTTACTTTCGCTTGTCAATCCAGTTCTGGCCTTGGAATAATAAAGTTGAAGTGTTTTTATAGTGTTCCAAATAGAACTATCAAGAAAATAATTGTGACTATTAAAAATCATCTTGGGCCTTCAGTTCCAAGATAGTAATTGCATTAATTAATGTTACCAACTTGTTTTTCATCACAAAAACATTTGGTTTGGTTGCTTGGCCATCCATTAATTTTTGGGAAATAGAAATGGTTTGTGCTTGGGGCAAGTTATCTTTTGGAAGGAGACCTTTCTATGAGTGATCTGGAAAATGGTAGGTTGGTTTGCATTGCAACTGAATAAGCAAATGAATACAAAAGCGTTTAATGTGTCTCTGAAGGAACAACTGAACTTGAGGAAGCGCTTGTCCTGAGGGTTTGGGAGGATAGAGAGGAGAGTAAATGAACTCTTTCAAAAACAAGAGAGAGGGCTTCCCTGGTGGCGCAGTGGTTGAGAGTCCACCTGCCAATGCAGGCGACACGGGTTCGTGCCCCAGCCTGGGAAGATCCCACATGGAGAGGCCACAACAGTGAGAGGCCCGCGTACAAACAAGAGGAGATCTCAAGGCAAACAGTGTGGAAGTGATTTTATCTCAGGAATTCAAACAATGATAGATATAACTGAGGAATGGTAGTGTGGACAGTGGGGTAAAAGGAAATCTGGGTGGAGGTGAATGTTTTAAAAGTCATGGTTGGATCTATTAATAAACGAAGAATAAGAAATGCCCCTGTGCCCAGTAATAGATACAAAGTATGGTTTGTTTGCAAAAGTCAGCTGCGGACAAGTCACAGCCTTCCTCTAAGAAATTTTTTCTAGAAGAGCAAGAGGAAAGATTCCTGTGACTAATTGTTGAGACACGATGTTGGAGAGAAGAGCACAGCGTTTGTCATGTGCTTCAAGAGTCAAGTGCTACGGCCCCACTGAAAGGTGGAGAGAGGCTCTCTGGGGATGTAATTTCCAGATTCTTTTCCCATGTCAGATAACATCTCTGACCACAGCAACACGTTCCTATGCTTTTAAATATTCTTGAAAGAGTGCTCATTTTGCATAGCAGAAAGCTTTTTGCTGCATTTGAAAATAAGTTTTATGAATTGAGTCCCCATTCTGCATTACTGACTTGGATGCGGTATTTACACAGCACGCTCCCGTTTAAGTTAAAGAGGGGGGATTAAACATTTTTTTAAAAGAGGAAATCAGAACTTTTATTTTCCTTTTCTAGTGGCAAATCTTTTAAAAAGTATTATGTAAAATTTCCAACCAAAAACAAAAGGAGAGAACAGACCATAATGAACCCTTGTGCATCCATTATCCAGCTTTATGGGTTGCCAATCTCATACCAAGTCTTTATAAAGTACAGGTGTTCCTATAACGAGGCATATAAATTGAGTACCATAAAGATATTGGAGAATCTTCTCTTAAAAATCATTAAGAGAAATCCGTTTGTTAAAGTGAATAATCACCCCCTTATTTTTCTGTTTTATAAATAGAGTAAATATCTTCTGTCTTCCCTCCCTCCTTCCCTTTTTTTTTTTTTTTGCGGTACGCGGGCCTCTCACTGTTGTGGCCTCTCCCGTTGCGGAGCACAGGCTCCGGACGCGCAGGCTCAGCGCCCATGGCTCACGGGCCCAGCGGCTCCGCGGCATGTGGGATCTTCCCGGACCGGGGCACCCCTAGCATCGGCAGGCGGACTCTCAACCACTGCGCCACCAGGGAAGCCCCCTCCCTCCGTTTTTGATTCAATAGGAAGTACTTTTTGCAATATGTTGGACGAGGAAGTTGTCCTTTTCCATAAGACTATGTAACCTGATAGTTTTGATGAGAAAGTGAAGAGAGTTATGAAGCCTTTTTTTTTTTTTCAATAACTATGTCTTTGGTTCCTGTTTTATGTCAATCTTGTATGAGAAAATCCTGAACCTACTTGCTTCCAGAATTAGTAGTGATTATATCTTGATCCCATAATTGCCCACTTTGTGTAAGTCATGATATAACTCAGGATTTCACCTCTTAGGAACTGAGTTCAAAATTCTCTCTCTCAGGAAGTGAATGCCTGTGATACTCCCGGAGTCTTGCAGAAGAAGCCCTGTCTCACTGAAGTCTGAGTATGGCCCTCCACTCTGGGTAGAGGCATATGACTAAGGATGCACTGCAGTGGACTCTGCCAGAAGCCTTCCCAATAGCCATTCTTCCCCTCCCACCTTGCTGGTAATGTACCCAGCCACTAAGTGTCCCAGTTTCCCCAGTGAGATAGTAGAAATTCGCTGGGGATTGGGGGGAAAGATTTTGCTTTTCTGGTGTAGGCTGGTGTCACCTTCTTCCTCTCCCCTTTTCTTTCTGCTGGGATGGGGGACTGGAGGTGGGCCACCATCTTGTGACCTGAGGTAAGAAGCATATGGGGATGAGCCCAGTGAGGCTGGGACCGGGCTTGTGCTGGAACCACCACACTTGCCCGGACCAGCCACTTCAGGACTTCTTGTTATGTTTGAGAAATAAATCCTGTTTGATGAAGCTCCTAGAGTCAGGTCTGTGGCATGCACAGAAATGCAATTTCAAACAGACACATGCATAGTGTATAAGGAAATATTGCTGTTTCTTATCCCAATCTCAGGTAGCAACTCTTGAATTAGGGAAGCTTTCTCAGAGAAACGTGACACCAGGACTCAGCCCTCCAAGTAGTGAATGTCTTTTTTGAAAATAGCCTGTATTTTCTTTGGAAGGCACAGTGAAAACATCCCCCCTCCCCAAGGAAAAAAATAAAGATTCCCATGCCCAGTCTATGTTCACAGAGTGAAGCGGAGAACTGAGGAAATTGCCTGACTTCCTGAATCCTTCACAAGAACTATAATTGAGTCACAAATGATTTTTAGGTACGTTAGGGGATCATTTTCCTTGGCTGGTGTAGATTTGCTTTGAATGTTTACGTGCACTGCATAAGTAATGCAAAGAAAGTTAGATGTGTGTAGTTCTGTTTTTAAAAATGCTTTTGTTGGTTAGCTGAGAAGGTACCAAATAATGGTGGCTTATTCTGAGATGCATAAGCCGGGCCTGGGATGGTGTCACCAAAATACCTTCAAATACTCAGAGAGCAGTATGTATGGGAATGACATTAAAGTTGGGTGTTTTTAAGAAGTGACAGATTACCTAACTCAATAATCCATGCTATCACACAAATTGGTTTGAAAAGGAAGACAGCTGGCTTTGTTCCAACACCAATAATGCTACTAATGGCAGCGACAGAATGATGCCAGGAGGGCAGGGAGGCCCTGCATGGCAGATCTGGCTCGGGGCCAGTGGAGGGGAACATGTTCAAAGAACTTTTTTTTCTTGTTTTTCTGTTTATATTTGCCATTTGGCAACTGCAGAAGGGCTGATAACATTGGGTGTTGTGCAAATCTAAACAGGTAAAGAACAGGACTGATTTTTAAGATAGAGAATTTTCCAGCAATTCATCTTGAACACAGAACTCCAGGATTCCTCATTCTCTGTGACTCTTCCTGTTCCATTAGGTAATTTATGACTCCCAGATGTTGGCATTTCATTAAAACCCAAAGCATTTGACAAACTACATTTTAGGAAAGTTTTTCAGTGAGTTGGTTTCTAGCAGGAGGAATTTATGATGAGTTGACTTAATCCTCGCTTTCGGAGATGTTGAAAAAAAGTTCTTTCTATAAACAATGGGATTGTGTGTAGGGGATCATAGACCAAGCAACGGGTAGGATGTCAGTGCTGCCTTGTGAGAGAAATCTCACCAAACAACTTCTTAAAGGCCCCTGTGTGCAGTCCAGCACTGGCGTCTGCCCTCCGAGCTAACTGTGCCGTCTGGGGATTGGTGTGTTTCCAGCTTTACTGGACCAGCTCTGCTCCTGAGCCCAGGTTGCCTGTGTATTCACTTATTACAACTAACTACTGTGAAATCATTTACAGACCTTGGAAATAACATATGTAAGGTGATTTATTTATATATTTTGACTAATAATATTAACTTGTCATTTCGTTTTAAAAATTTGATAAACGGACTGGGAATTTAAAGAGGACGCTGTTCGTGTTAAATCTATAACCCTGCTTCCTGGCATTTTGGGATTGGTTATTGATTTTGGATTCCTTTTTTTGTCAGAGGTGTGTGTGTGTGTGTGTGTGCGCGTGCGTGTGTATAGGAGGTCTCCCACTCACTCCTTTCTGGTTTTTCCCAGTATGTCAGTATGATATTACACAGAAAACTTTTGAGAGGTATAGCCTTCACAGGATGCATGGTGTTTTCCAAATTTTGATGCACTAACAAAGAAGAAAACTGAAAAATGTGGGTAGAGTGTTTTATTAGTGCCATTTTTTATTTCTATTGCTATATTACCCAATATAAAATCAAGTGGCATTTCAGCAATGATTCGTTTATTTTGACAGGCAAAATAGGAAATTCAACCCCAATTAAATTTCCTGTTTGTTTTGCCAGATATTGCCATCTACGTGGAATTCAGTGACGTTCTCAATTTCACTTCACTTTGACCTGAATAGACATCGAATCCTCTTAAACCCTTCTTGTCTATTGACCAGAGAGAAATGGATGGAGAGATATGAAATGAGAGTTTGAATATTTCACATTACAGTTGCAATTGCTGGAGGGAAAATATGAGTCCTATGGTTGGCTACTTATTTTGACTGAAGGCAATTGACTAAGTTCCCTGCTAGTCTCTGCCTGTGCAGACATAGTTTCGTGTGGCTTGGGTAAACAGCAATAGCATGGGCCAGGAAAATTCGAGATGTGGCAGAAAACTACTTACTTGAAAGTGTTTCAAGGGAAAAATGGTTTTGTGATGACTTATTTAGGATCAGGGTCTAGTAAACTTTCCATAAAGGGCCAGACAGTAAATATTTTAGACTTTGCAGAGCATACAGACTTTGTGGCAACCACTCAACTCTGCTTTGAAGCATGGAAGCAGACATAGAAAATACTTAAAGGGGTAAGCGTGTTGTGTGCCAATAAAACTTTATTTATAAAAACAGGCAGCGGACTGGATTTGGCCTGTGGGCCAGTGTTTGCTGACCTCTGATCTAATCCTACTTCCTCATTTTACTGATGAGCAAATGGACCCAATGGGATGAAGCTGTGAAATGAAGTTCACATTTTATGGCAAGACAAGAAAAATTTAAACATAAAAACATCTTCTCGGTCCTTTGGCTTCCTCTCTCCCCCCACTACTGTGCATTGTATATCTGCATTATGCATTGACCAAACCTCCCCCATCAGCAGAAATACCTGCTCAACCACAAAGAGCAACATTGTCCTAGCACCTTTTAAGGCAACTCCTTAAAAGATAACTTTCTTTCTTGATCTTGTAAGGGCCCACAATGATACTTAGATCGGGATTGTGCAAACTGTCAATAATACATCATTTAATGTACAGCCCTCTGTCTCAAAAAACTTATATAATTGTGCCTTGACTTCTAATGGGTGGAACAGTTCTCAGAGCTTTCTGAGGTGCTCTTCCCAGGTTATAATCCTCAAGTTGGCTCGAATAAAATTTTGCATTTCTTTCTCACATTGGCTGATTAATTTTTCATAGACAAAGCAAATCACTCAAAACCATCCAGCCAGTTATGGTGAGGCTAGAATCCTTCTCTCCTGGCTCCCAGATGCCATGATTCTCCACCTAGACAGCTTCCCTCAGTTACTCCCTGTGGATCTTCATTCTCGAAGTTGTGTAAACCTGGACAGCCGGTTATTGTTCTGCAGTGTGGGAGTGGCAAGTACATGTGTAAGTGCTTGGGCATAGAGATCTGATTAATGTTATTTATGGATGTTAAAGTGAATCAAAATATAAGAAATCTGAAGTGTCTCTAAGCTACTCGTTTTCAAAATTTAAAATGTTCTACGTGGTCTTTTCTCCTGTCAATCTTTTCAATTGTTCCAAGCCTTCCTGTGTACGTGCTGGTAGAGACCAGGGCCGGCCCGGCTGAGAGTGTTGACAGACGGCAGGAAGGGGCTCCGAGAATGAAAAATGGAAAACTGACACCTTGTAGAAATCGAAGGGGTTGGCATGGCCCAGGATGTCTGGAAAAGGGAATAAACGGGGTGTTAAAGCAGCATGAGGCTGGGAAGACTTTGTGAGGTTTAGGACTCATCTGCTGTGGGTAGTTACTGCTTTTGTCTGCCCCGTGCCTGCTCCAGGAGCCCGAATGACTGGGGCAGGACGGTCCCACGGCACCGGCCAGGTGAATCCGACACTTCCTCAGAGTGTCAGAAGGTGGTCCTGCCAGCAAGGGAATCTTTCCTCTCATGTCTAAACAGGAAGGGCACAGGCCAGAGCTGTCTGTGACCAGGCTCCCCGTAGCACAGACCACCCCTTGGCAGAACAGAGAAAGCCACCAACAGCACCAGACACAGAGAGATAAGATGAACAGAAGGAACCTGGTGCCTAGCTTCCCTCGGCGATGCCCAGATTAGATCCGTGAACCATCCCGGTACCTCCTGATTAATCACCACCCCTCTTTATTTTGTTTGGATTATTTTTAGTTGAGTGTTTGACACCCACAATCAAACAGTCCTGTTTTTTACCATCTCGTTGGTAAAAGTATCTGTCTTCAAATGTCAAGTTACATATACAATCTATATTTTCCTAGAAAATCTGTTTCTTTTTAACAAAACCGATGCTGCTATATTGCTCTTACATTCATTATGCTCCTAAGAGAAGTAAAAGATACCTTTCAATGTCTTTTTAGAAGAAATGTATATGTATATCCAGAACTTTATGAATTTATGTACACACACTCATGAGACACACATACACAATTATACTCACCTCTCTCTCTTACTCTGCAGGAAAGTTTGCTATTTTTTTGTGAAGGCTACCTTTCACAAAAAGAACAAATAATAAAATTTCGCAGAGGTTTAAACCACTATAGAGAAATACAGCAGTTGATGTAAGAGTTTTTTCATTGTTTCAGGGAATTCCTCGAACTTTGAATTCAGAAACTTGGTTGTCACAGAAAGCCTGCTGAGGTTTTGATTGAGATCGCATCGATTTTACAAGTTAATTAGGGAGAATCAACATTCTAACAATATTGTGTCTTCTAATCCATGAAAATGGCCTATCTGTTAATCTATTTAAGTCTTTCAAAATTTCCCTCATCAGTGCTTTGTAGTTTTTGGTGTACAGATCTTGCAAATTTTTTGGTTACATTTATTCCTAGGTATTTTATGATTTTTGGTACTATTATATTTGGCATTTAAAAAATTTCACTTTTAAATTGTTCTCAGTATTACATAAATATGTAATTTTTTATATCCAATAGCCTAGCTAAATTAACTTAATAAATTGAATAGTTTGTAGTTTCATTCGATTCTCTCTGTACATTTAATCATGTCCTCTATCAACACTGACGCTTTACTTTTCCCTTTCCAATCTTTTATCTTTTCTTTCTTTCTCTTGCCTTATTGTACTTTTATATACTCTAGTATAATATTGAATAGAAAGGATAGGAGAGTGTTAAATGTAGTTTTGTTTATATCCTTTATCAGATTAAGGACTTTCTCTGCTATTCCTCGTTTGCTGAGAGTTTGTTTGTCTGTTTTGTTTTTGTTTTTTAAGATCCTGAACTGTTGAATTTGTCAAATGCTTTGTCTGTGAGCATATACTCTTGAGATATAGAGTGTATTTGAGATGAGATGCACATATTTCTTTCTACTTTATTCTATTAATGTGAGGAATTACTATATTTTAGAAAGTTAAGCCAACTTTACATTCTTGGAGTAAATCCCATTTGGTCATGATGTATTATCTTTTTGCTCTGTTGTTAGATTTGATTCATTAATATCTTGCGTAAGATTTTTGCATCTGTAATTTTCTTATACCAGGTTCTGATATCAATGTTAAGGTCTTCATAGAAAAGTTGGGAAAAGTTGTTTCTTCTTTTTTTATTTTCTGAAAAGGTTTGTGTAAGAATTCATGATTGAAGCCATGCGAGTATGTGATTTTCTTTGCAGGAAGTTTTTAAATTATAGATTTAATTCCTATAATGGATATGAGTACTCAGATTTTCTATTCCTTTTTTAAAACATTTTTAACATCTTTATTGAAGTATAATTGCATTACAATGGTGTGTTAGTTTCTGCTTTATAACAAAGTGAATCAGCTATACATATACATATATCCCCATATCTCAGTTTCTGCTTTATAACAAAGTGAATCAGCTATACATATACATATATCCCCATATCTCCTCCCTCTTGCGTCTCCCTCCCACCCTCCCTATCCCATCCCTCTAGGTGGTCACAAAGCACTGAGCTGATCTCCCTGTGCTATGTGGCTGCTTCCCACTAGCTGTCTATTTTACGTTTGGTAGTATTTATTAGTCCATGCCACTCTCTCAGATTTTCTATTCTTATGTCAGTTTTGGTAAGTTTTTTTTTCCTGGAGTTTGTTTATTTCACTAAATTTTCAAATTTATTGTCATAAAGATCTTCATAATACCCTCTTATTATTTTTTTAATATCTGTAGGACTTGTAGTGAAGTTCTCTTTTTAATCCATGGAATTGTTTACTTTTTAAAAAATCAGTCTTGTTAGGTGTTTATGAATTTTATTAATCTTTTCAAACTGCCAACTTTTTGGTTTGTTGATTTTTCTCCGTTGTATATATATTTTATATGTCACTGTTTTCTGCATTGATCATTATCATAGCTTTCTTTCTATTTTTCTTGGGTGTAATTTGTTGTTTTTTTCCCCAAGCTTCTTGAGATGGAAATATGTCATTGATTTTCAACGTTTCTTCTCTTAAAATTTACGCCATTACTTGTTATATTCATTTATATTTTAATACATGCATTTAGTTCCATAAGTACCCTTTTTAGCACTACTTTAGCTGCATTCCACAAGTTTGGATACGTTGTATTTTCACTATGTTCAAAATGTTTCATTTCCATTTTGATTTCTTTGATGACCTATGGGTTATTTGAATGTGTGCTGCTTAATTTCCAAACACTTGGTGGTTTTCTATTTATGTTTCTGGTATTGATTTCTCGTTTCATGCTACTCTGATCGAAGAAAGTATGCTGATTTCAGTCTTTTAAAAGTTGTTGAGACTTATTTCATTGTCCAGTTTATGGTTTATTTTGGTAAGTGTTTCACATGCACTTAGAAAGAATGTGTAGCCTCCAGATATTGGGTAAAGTACTCTAAATATGCGAATTAGGTCAAGTTGTTTAACCATGTTGTTTCAAATTGTTTTTTACTGATCTTTTATCTGCATGTTCCATCAGTTACTGAGAGAGGTTTGTCACAGCTGGTACTAATCTGGCTGGAGAACGTAGACAGGGCTTCCTGTACAGCTGCAGAGGCTGGTCCTGCCATTACAGAATGTGTGAATGGTACTCTCTGGAGTTGTGGGTCGGAACTTATGCTGAAAATGAATGTCAACCCTAGGACTTGGGCCTAAATAGACTAGGCAACCTCAAGATGAGCCGGAGGTCTGAGTTAAAAATTTAGTTCCATGTTTCTTTGGTTTTTTGCAGTACGCAGGCCTCTCCCCATTGCGGAGCACAGGCTCCGGACGTACAGGCCCAGTGGCCATGGCTCACGGGCCCAGCCGCTCCGCAGCATGTGGGATCCTCCCGGACCGGGCACGAACCTGTGTCCCCTGCATCGGCAGGCGGACCCCCAACCACTGCTCTACCAGGGAAGCCCCTAGTGCCATGTTTGAATGAAAAAAAAAATCAAACTCTGTCAATTACATAATTGGCTTTCGGTTGGATTTTTAATTTCTTTGGTTTGCTATTTCTTCTTCATTAAGTAAGGCCATAAAAATGCTCTCTTTTTCCAGGCTATAGAGCACATGCTAAGTAAGGACTTGGCCAAGCTCGATGTGAAGACTCTGAGGAATGTGAATGTGAATAGGGATAATGCAGGTGCTGGGAGGTACATGGTAAGTGCCTTTTTTCCTGTCAGATTTGCCTCCTGAGCAATTTCTGAGGAGTCCATATGACACTGCCGGACATATGGGTTCAAGTGTCCCCCCCAAACCCATTTCTAAGTGATGAACTTTTTCCAGATGGGCAAATGTGCTGACTCCAAATTGTCTATGGATCTGGGCTTGGCACTGGTGAGGGGTTTACAGGTGAACAGCGACTTCTTAGGAGCATCGGATAGGAGAACAAAGGTTTTCGAATTCAGAAAGACTTAGAATCGAATCCTATTTTTGCACTTTCTAGCTATGTTGCAAGGGCAAAATCACAACGTCTCCGAGCCTCAGTGTTTTCATTTGTGAAACCCGCTTCATAAGATTTATGGTTAGGATGAAATAGGTAGGAAGCTCCTAGCACTGTGCCTGGCTCTAGAGATCATCATCACATGCTAGTTCCTCCTCCCCTTTCCCAGCCTCTCAACTAAAAGGATTGAATCCTACTTCTGGGTTTAGTGTCAGAGACTGAGAGTAGGGTTCGCTGAGGAACCTCAAACTGGGATAAGCCTGAGAATAGGGAGGACTGGGGTCTGCAGGCCCAGGCTCTACTGAAAAACAGCAAAGTTTTCTCACACGAGGAATGAGGCCCAGTCCACAGCTACATTCAGCCCTGCCCATTACCCTCCGTTTATGCCAATGCAGTTACACATCCCAGGAGAATTGTAAGCCAGCCAGGAAAGACATGACGGCACTTCAACTTCTCTCCAAATGTGGAAAAGCCCCATCACACGTCAAAAGTTGACCCAAATTTAATGCTAACGTGTTCCTTTTGCACAGGACTGGGATCTGTTAGCATTCATCACTTTCTGAGATTTGCAGTAAAGCACATCATAGGAAAATGTTATTGCCAGCGACCGAAGGAGGGCTGGTAGTTTGGGCTTAGCAGGGACTCCATCAGAAATGGAAGCATCAGCTCAGGCTGGTGGATCGTGGGTCAGGAGTGATGACTTAACCGTGAGGGCTTGTGTGGGAAGTTCTGGGAGGGTATTCAGGTTAACCTGGAGTAATGGAGGACAGGCATCTGGGCAGAGCCTGTTTAAGCTATGAGAACAAGTTATGGATCTTCTCCCAGGTTGGGCTTCATCTCTGGCAGGCTGCATTGAGGATCCAGAGGCTTCTCCTGGCTCGGTGGAAGATCAGGCTGAGGCTGATAAGTGATGTCTGCCATGGAGCGGGGAGGGGCTGGTTGACTCGTGGGCTCTTTCTTTTAAAATTTAATTTAAATTTTTCCTCAAAGGAATATATTTACATAATGGGAAAAGGCAATGAAACTACAGAGCTTTCATGGAAACAGCAGCCCCTGATCTCACCTCTTCCCATACCCAAAAGGCAAACTCTTTCAATTTTTAAAAGCTCTAGATTCTTATGTTCATAGTTCCTTTTTTCTTTTGTTAAGGACGATTTCAAACCCAGCTTCAACTGCTATCCTCACACGGCCAGTCTTGTTTCATTTCTCTCTCTGCACTCTCAGATTATTTCAAAGCAAATCCAAGTCCCTGATACATTTCACCTGTAAATAATTTACTATGTCTCTCTAAAAAGATAAGGAATCTTGTTTTCAACATAACCACATACCATGATACCATGATCTCCTGAGTATCATCAAATATCCAGTGTTCCAAATTACCAGATAATCTTATCATTAAAAAAATATTTTACCTCAATATTTCTAAATAACATGCTTCGATTTGAGTCATTTATTTTCAAATCCAGTAGCACAGTTGCTCTATTCCAGGCATCCCCGTCTATTTTAGAGCAAGTCTGCAAGTCACTGAGGGGCAGAAAGGAGCCTGTGGGTGAGGCACGATGGTCGCCCAGCTGGGGTCCCTCTCCTGTGGCCTCCCCTCCAGACTCTGGTATTCTACGCGGATGCATCTTCTGAGTAGGTAACGTGGGGCTTTGTGCTTTCACTTTGTGGATGTGAGCACAGTGTTGGAGACGCTTGCTCCACTTAAGTGTATGTGGAGTGCATTTATGCAATTGCTCTTGGATTCATTCCTGACCCTGGAAAAGCAAGGGTGACAGTGCCAGTTGTTTCTGAGATAGCCAGCGTAGTGTGATGGAAAGACATTGCAGCTGTCGGAACTAGAGAGCTCAGGTTTAAATCTAGGCTCTGTCACTGGCACCTGTGTGGCCTTGGGAAAATTACATAACCTCTTTGGGTCTCTGTTTCCATACAATGCAGGGATAACTATGCTTACCTTGAAGGGAAGTTGTTGTAAGGACTCAGTGCAATAACATGCACGCATAACACACTGGAACACCTGGCACATAGTAGGGACACGATAAATTCACATGCCCTCTCTCAGTTGTACATATATATACTGCATATGTATGTGTATATAACTATATATGTCTAAATATAATATTTTACTTTTTATAGATAAGGGACAATAAGTTAACTCACTTTTTTTTTTTTTTTTTTTTTTTTTTTTTTTTTTTGCGGTACGCGGACCTCTCACTGTTGTGGCCTCTCCCGTTGCGGAGCACAGGCTCCGGACGCGCAGGCTCAGCGGCCATGGCTCACGGGCCCAGCGGCTCCGCGGCATGTGAGATCTTCCCGGACTGGGGCACGAACCCGTGTCCCCTGCATCGGCAGACAGACTCTCAACCACTGCGCTACCAAGGAAGCCCTAAATTAACTCACTTTTATTTTGCATATTTACTACTGTATTTGTTAAAAATTATCTAGCCTTCTACTTAAACTGCTACTTATACCTGTCTAAAATTAAAATGCAAAACAGAGTAAAATAATTCCTTTTAGTAAAACTTTCTTAATTCACATTTAAAAATCCAAATCATAAAAATTTCTAAATTTATTAGTTTCATGTAATGCTAACTAATTGAAAGTAAACTCTTCTCTCTCAGTCAGACTTGCTTTAAGAGACACGTGACTCATACAGTTAGAAGCGTTTCAGCCAAGCCTCCTCTGGTTGCAAGGGACAGAAAGATAACCCAAATTAGCCTAAGCAAAGAGTAATTTTACTGGCTCACAGATGTGGGAAGACTGGTGGTTGAGTTGTCTCCACTTATGTCATGATCCAAGGCCTTATAAAACATTGTTAGATTTTTCTCTTTCTCTTGCCATCTCTCAGTTCTGTGCATTGGCTTCAATCTGTAATTTCTTCCAATTTTCAAAGGTGTTCAAAGTAGCCACATAGCATCTCTAGCCTGTTTTGTCCTTGCAGGTCTCAATCCCCAGGGTAGAGGAACTTTTCTTTCCCAGGATCCAAAAATCACATCTCAGGGAAGACTATGATTGGCTCACATTGGTCATGTGCTCACACATAGGGTGAGAGCAGAGCACAAGGATGGGGGTGGTTGCTGAGATAGGCAGTCTCACTACGACCACGTGGAAGGAAAGGGATGATTCTCTAGAGGAAAAGCCAAGAGTTCATATCATATTATAAAAGGCTACTGTTTAGGGAAAAACAATTATATCATTTATATAACTTATTTGGCAAATGATTATTGCACATGCTAGCACAAGCAATGTATTATAATTTTTATCAAAGTTTTCTTCTTTCAGCTGAAGTGAACATTCTTCTCCACAAATGTGTTTATCTTATTAACTTCATACCAGATAATTTAGCTACAGACAATAATACATAAAAATGTTCTTAAGCACTTACTATGTGTCAAGCACTAGTATAAGCACATAAAATACCATAACCCATTTAATCTTCATGCAAACCATGTGAGATAGGAACTCTTACTATGTCCATTTTATAGTTGAGTAAACTGAGGCTGGGAAAGTTAAGTAACTTTCCCCAACCACATGCCTAGTAATTAGAAGAGCTCAGATCAAACCTGGACAGTCTGGCTGCAGAGCTTATACTCTTGAGTATCTAATGACAACAGGAGATTTCAACTCAGCATGTGTCACAGTGCCACAGATGACAACTGAGTAAAGTCCATGTTACTTGTAACACACATGATGCTCTTTATTCTGAAATAAATTTAATTCATCAAAGATTAAGATGTCTCTGTGCAGGTAGCATTATGGTAGGTGTCTTAGGGGTTAGCTGGGTCATATGCAACACTGGAAGACCTGGTCCTCTCCTTTAAGGAATCTGTAATTCTATTTCAGGAGGTAAAACATACAAATGGGAAACAAACAAATAACAATATAAATCAAACCACCCAGGAGCCCTATCCATACGTGCTGGGGAACAGGGACTGAAGTCATGCCTGGGGCTGGCTGGGCTTAGCTAGGGAAGCTTTGTGAGAAGATGAGTTTTAAGTTGAGCTGTAAGGGAGGAAACACTCATGGATTAGCAAAAACTCAAGGGAAGACTTTAATAATGATAAACCGATAGGCATGAAGGCCGATGTTTGTGCCTGCGACCACATCCCAGGCGATCTACTAACCCCGTCATATGATCTCTCATATAGTCCTGTTGCATGCTAGCCCTGTGAGGTAGGTATTACCACTACCCTCATTTTAAAATATGAGGAAAGTGAGTCACAGAGAAGGTTGGGAAATGTATTCAAGTTCACACAGCTACTAAGTAGAACTGGGATTCATGCTGAAGTTGGCGGACTCCAGAACCCAAATTCCCAACCACTATGCGATTAGATCTATCTTATTAAAAAAATCCCATTTAAAAAATGTTGAACTTTGTCATGTACCAATACACTGGTATGGCTGACAAAGCATTCATTGGATTCTAGATTGTGGGAGGATACCCTCAGGGATCCCGGTGCACGTGTGGATGTGCTGGGTTCCATCCCCTTCACGTGAGTGGCTTTACAGTTGACCGGGTGAGAGGTATTTACAGACATGAGGAGCTCAGAGAGTGTGACACCAGGAAATGCCCAGGCTCCGTTTTGCCCAAGGCGGATCATTACAGAGTTTCCACAGGTGTCTTTCCTGGGGCCATACATTATCAAGGCTCTGCTAAGATAGTAAATGTTCTACTATAAAGTATCAGTCTAACCTTAAACCAGTGAAACGGCAAGGCAAAATTATTCACCAGGTTTGCTCACATCAGCATAATCTGAGCGAACCATCCCCAAGGACAAGCCAAAATGAGCAGGAGAGGCATGTGGATGAAATATAATCAGAGGCAGGGGAAAAGACACGAGAAATCATCGAAACTTGCTGAAGGACATTTTCTGACCAACTTTCCATCATCCTTTTGGCTACAGTGTCCACAGGCACACCCCGAGTCCCTAAGGCCTTGAGGCTGACAGGGAAGAAACGGGATGTGTGTGTGTTCATTTTGTGTACATGTGTGTGTACGTGTGTTTAAATTCATGGCTAGAAACTCTGTTGTGTGTGTTAAATGGCTGAAAAATTAGGAAAGTGCCAGGCTCTGCTTTAATTGGATTTTCTAAAGCACAAATAAAAGTTAGCGAAGGGTGATGCATTCTTTGATCCATGTCTTCCTTCAGAGAATGCACAGCTGGTCCAGAGTCACTCTCTTTCCTAATTAAGGGACCTTATTCCACTCACACTCAGAGCTGCTACCTGTATGCTGGTCTGGAAGCTGACGTCAAACCCACGTAGCTAGAAATGCCTTTTAGAGTTGGAGCGGGCCCAGAAGACTGGACCCCCAGAATGTTATGGAAACAGATGATGACATAACGGACAGCAGAGAAACACGATGCCCAGCTCTTGTCTGGAGAAACGATCATTAGAAAAATGGCTTCAACTGAGACTTGGAAATACACCCAAGGGGTTAACCTTAGGAGGCTTAATGAAGGTAAACCCCCAACAGATTTTGAAGGCCAGCCTTTGTTGTGGTGGCAGGTGAGGTAGCAGTGAGTTTGCCCAGGCTGGGAGTAGAGAGAAACCATCCTATAGATCTTACCTCTGTTGTCCATTTTCCTCACCAGGACCAGGACTATGGAGAGGACAGACTAGGTACTTAGGGGGCAAAATTTAAGGAGATATTCACTCTCTGGTACTTGCAGTACTACAGCCAAAGGAGTTTGCCAAATGTGCACATGTAAGTGGCCCAAAGATGGAGTCCAAAGGCCTTCACAAGGCTTCCAGCAATGCTTCCCCCACTTTCATGTGCCTGCAAACCGTCTGCGGAACTCTCAAACATCCGATTCAGATTCTAGGTATTGTAGGTCATAGGTGGGTCCTGAGATTCTGCATTTCTAACAAACTCCCAGGTGATGCTGGGGCTAGTGGTCTGGGGACCATACTTAGAACAGTGAGGATTTAGGTGCCAGTAAAATAAGGCCGTGAGCCATATCTGTCCCGCCACCTGTTCTTATAAATAGAGTTTCATTGCAACACATTCCTTTATGTATTGTCTGTCAGCATTTTTCTGGATACAGCAGAAGAGTTGACTAGTTTTGACAAAGATTGTATGGACCGCAAAGCCTAAAATATTTACTATCTGCTCTTTACAGAAAAGTTTGGTGATCCCTGATTTATGGAATCTGTTTTTGTTTCTCATCACTCACATTTCAGCCAAATGCCACAGGCTTAAAGTTCTGGGGCTTTGCAAATGATAGCTCTCCCTTGATGTTCTATCCCTCCTCTTTGTTACCTCTTACCTTGTTGTCTGATCTCAGCTTAGATGTCATTTTTTCCATGATGCCTTCCTTGACCTTCCCAAACTGAGCTAGGTGACCCTCATAGCATGCAGAAAGTCTGGAACTTCCCATTGGAGCACTAATTACCTTGAACTGTAATTGCCTATTTCACCATCTGGATCTCCCATTAGATCATAGACTTTTTAAAACATTTATTTTATTGAAGTATATTTGATTTACAATGTTGTGTTAACTTCTACTGTATGGCAAAGTGATTTAATTTCATACATATGTATATTCTATTTCATATTCTTTTTTCCATTGTGGGTTATCACAGGATACTGAATATAGTTCCCTGTGCTATACAGTAGGACCTTATTGTTTATCCATCCTGTATGTAGTAGTTTGCATCTGCTAACCCCAAACTCCCAGTCCATCCCCCACTTCCCCTACCCTTGGTAACCACAAGTCTGTTCTGACTTCTTAAGGGTCAGGACTATATCTGTTAATTATTGAATTCTAAGCACCAGGCACATAATATTCGGTTTTAAATTTGATAATTTTATGACAACTTTGGACAGCTTTCTTGTTTTTAAGCACCCGGAATGGAGAGAGGTCTTGCCATTACAGAGAAATTCAACCCAATCTACTTCCCAGTACTGGTCTTCTTGAAGAGGATGAAACGCTCGGTGGTCGTCTGCCCCAGTGAGAGCAATGCCACCACACCCACACAACACCACACACGCACATATACACATATACACAGCAGTTCTCAGCTCTGATTCCTGAGTTGGGCAGAGGACCTACATATCTTTTGAGATTAAAATATTTGAGGATTTAAGAATCGATCTAGTTTTCCTGGAATCTTCTGTACTCAGACTCTTAAGAGCGGCGGTAAAGATTTTAGTGTGGGGGAGAGTAAAACTTTTGCTTATTACGATTCTTGAATTGTGTTTGTCCCTGCTCTCTTTGAACAGGGAGAATGGAAATCCAGTTCAATGGGTCATTTCAAGAAAGTAATCAGCCATTAGGTCAATTGCCTCTTTCAAGAGGCCAAGCAGTGGTTTTTCAAAGCTCATTTCTACCCAGCAGGGCCAGTGGAATCTTGGGTGGAGAGCCGGAGTCTGCACACAGGGTCGCTGTGGGCCAGCCTGGGGTCTGGCCGCTGAAGACGGGCCCCTGCCGTTCCCTCAGATTCTTCCTTGAATGCACGGTCTGTGCTTCCAAGGTGGCCCTTCTGTAGTAGGAAGGAGGCGTCCAGTGGCAAGGCTTAAACACATTAAGCCAACCATTGATTGAAGTTTGGTAAGATTATCTGGGTGAGATGTTCTGAGTTAACCAGATGCACCTCAAGCCACCCATTCTTTAATTCTTCCTGGAGATGTTCAAATCATCACTCCTATGTTTGCACACCAAGAGGCATGTATGTCTTTTCCTCACATTCTTTATTTCTGCCCATTTCTGGTCAGTCCCACCAGGCCCCGTTCCCTCAAGTTCATAGTTAGCTCTCAGAATCTACGTATGTCCAGTGCCACTGCCTTTTCGTTATCACAGATGAGCACTTATGACTTTTTAATATCATAGGCATTTCCTCTACAATATTTCTCATTCTCTTTTGGAAGCGAGAAAAAAAGCTCCTTAGGAGAAATTATGTAACTCTAGAAACAACAGCCAGCATTTGAGACATTCTGTGACAGTGAAAAGCCAAATTCCAGATGTTGGGTTTTGATTCTCCAAAGCAATGTGTGCAAAGAAGGGAGGGCTTGCAGTGGGATCAGGAATTCATTAGAGATTTACTGATTTCCCTCCCTGGGCAGTTAAGAGTCCAAGGCAGGCAGCTGAGAAGGTCTTTGAGGGACAGGTCAAAATGGGCAGCGCCTTTAGCTCTATCTGCTGAGCAAGGAACCATTCTCCAACTTTCAGATGCCTGGACTATTTTCCCTCCTGATGCTCTCAATAAATGCTCACCAATAACCATCCGAGGTAGGACAAACAGGACTGGGTCCTTGGAGAAGGTCATTTATTTATCTATTTTCCTTTGTGCAGTCTGAATATGTCAAATGAGTGACTTCTGAATTTTTTGAAGTTTGACCTTTTTTTCCCCTCCCCTTAAAAAATATGAAGTAGTTGCTTATTTCTCTGTTTTGATTTTGTCATAGTTGGGATTTTTCAGGCCACACACAGACATACGTTTTACTTTTGGCAAGAAGTAAACATCCAAGGCTCGTAAATTACATTCATAAATATTTAGTGTTCTTCGATGTGTTAAGAGGTTTTAAGGGAAAGGAAAGAAAACCAAGCCTGGGTGAAAACAAGCATTTATCCAGAGGAAAATGAAATCCTTTATTTTATTGTTCGAAGACTTGAAAGCAGTCACCAAGAAACAAAAATGAACTGTTGAAGTGTTCAAAGTCATCATATTCTGCTCCCAACGTAACAGCAAGGAAAATATCTCTTGAGTTCAATAAAATTTTGGATGAAGTGTCCCACAATGACAGGGTGAAGAAACAGTTGCATTTAAGAGTCGATGAATCATGGAGAAAAAGAAATTGTGGTTCTGGAACCAATCAGTGATCTAGTATGGAGTTGCTTTGGGGTTAGTTAGTGGGCAGGAGTAGGGGACCTGGCTTCCCATCTTCCATTTCTTGGGGTAGGGGGCCTGCATTGCCCTCCTGTGTCTGCAAGAGAAAATCGGGTGCACCCCACATTAAGAAACTTGAAAGCACAACTATTAGTATATATCAGAATGGATGCCGGGTGGGAATGATGCTTGCATGGGGAAAGGAATGCCTCACTTTAGAAGAGTATTCAAGAGTATTTAATCTAGTAAGTTGCTCCACTACATTTAAAGTAGGATTTAATTTCTGAAACATTGATTGCTGCAAAGTTATTTAGGAATCTCTCCATTGCGCAAAGTGAGATATCCTTGGGCTGGCTGACCTCCTCTCAGGTTGATGAAGGTAACAGCACCAACATTAGTTGGTCACTTCCCTGCTCAAACACCTCCAGGACTCCCCACTGTCTCCTGCAAGCTTTCTCAACCTTGGTATTCCTTTTTTTTTTTTCTTTTTTGGTCACGCTGTGCGGCCTGCAGGATCTTAGCTCCCCGACCAGGGATCGAACCTGGGCCCACAGCAGTGGAAACACAGTCTTAACCACTGGATCGCCATGGAATTCCCTCAACCTCAGCATCCTTGGTACGGGGATGGATAATCCTTTGTAGTGGGGAGCTACCCTGGGCGTCGCAGGATGCTAAATAGTGTCCCTGGCCTCTACCCACTAGCTGGCACTCTCAGTCATGACAATCGAAAATGGGTCCAGACTTCAACAAATGCTGTTCCCTTGGGGTGGAGGTGCACAAAACTGCTCCCAGCTGAGAGGCATGGATCTATCAAATAAAGGGTATAGGTCTTTGCTTCTCCACCACCAAAGGTTTGGTCCCCACCGCTCTCACCCTCACCGTGAGGCACATCCGTCTCCTGGTCTCCATGCTACACACTCTGCTCACTATTACCCTTCGTTCCTGTGTCTCCCCCCCGAAACGTCTTTCTCCTTGCTTGTTCCCCTCGAAATCCTTCCCCGTCTTCAGCTACATCTCCAGCCCCACCTCCTTCAGAGTTCCCAACCCGCATGGCTTTCTTCTTCCTAACACAGGTGGGGTATATTGTCCCCCTTGCTCTTTGGGGGACAACAGATATGGCGAGGGTGACCTGAGAGCAGGAGAATCTTGCTCCTGGGGAGAGCACTGGAGAAGAATTGAGAACCCACAGTAGAAATGACTGCCTGGGGGCAGTCCTGAGAGTTCTTGTTACTCAGAGGGGACCAGACGCTGCTGGGAGAGGACCAGCTTTATTGGGCAAGAGATAATTGACGCAAGAGCCTTTAGACTAGCAGGTAAAGGGTGATTTATCAGTTTCCTAGGGTTGCTGTAACAAGGTACCATAAGTTGGTGGCTCAGAACAACAGAAATTTGTTTTCTGCCAGTTCTATAAGTCTGAAATCAAGGAGCAGGGCCATGCTCCCTTTGAAGGTGCAAGGGAGCTGTTCCATGCCTCTCTCCGGGCTTCTGGTAGCCTTAGGCATTCCTTGGCTTGCAGGTGCCTCACCCCACTCCTCTGTCCTAACATGGTGTTCTCCATGTCTTCTCATCATCTTCCTTCTGTGTGTGTCTCCACCTAAGTCCAAATTCACCCTTTTTATAAGGATATCAGTCATATTGGATTAGGGTCCCAACCTAGTGACTTCATTTTAACTTTATTAAACAAAGTAAAGACCTTGTTTCCAAATAAGGTCACATTCTGAGACACTGAGGATTGGGACTTCAACATATCTTGTT
This sequence comes from Phocoena sinus, assembly GCF_008692025.1. Taxonomy (NCBI): domain Eukaryota; kingdom Metazoa; phylum Chordata; class Mammalia; order Artiodactyla; family Phocoenidae; genus Phocoena; species Phocoena sinus. The sequence continues at coordinate 50,528,604 of NC_045771.1, forward strand.
TTGGAGGGGGACACAATTCAGCCATAACAGGTGGTAAAATTGCCTCAAGTTACCACTGAAAGGCATGAGAGCCATTTATATGGTGTGATGTAATGGCAGACTCTTAATACATCTCCTTCCCAAATCCCTTCTGTTAACCCACTGGTATTATTCCTATGGTCTGTCATTTCAGCACAGAAAAAAAAATCCTTTCACAAATGTCCCCCTGGGATGTTGGGGTCAGGATATAAATAATCATTAGCTAATATCTTTGTTAAAAGCTGAAGTGAGCAAAAAGATGACTGAGCCAGAAGAAGGGAGAGGAAGAGAAGGAAATCTGCAGGGAGGGGAGGGGAGGGGAGGGGTCAAAGATCACCTCTGCCTACTCAGCAGTTATCCCTGAGCCTGGACTTGGTGGCAGCAGTGGCATTCCTGGGGGCCAGTTGTGAGACGCGTGGCAGCAAGAATGAAGGCTCAGGTTCCCGAAAGGCACCCCTGTGTTCCCCAGGACACTCCTGCACTCCTGGCCTTGAAGTCCCATCCTCTAGCCAATGATTTTGCTGGTCTGAGCTACATAGGCAAACACTCGTCTAATTCTGAGTTTGTTAATTAAACGTGTATAAAATGCATCTAAATGTTTTCAAATCAATGCACCACAAAAATACCAAAGTTTTGATACTTAAAACTAAACCAAACAAACAGGCGTACTGCCTCTCAATGCCTCAGCTGCATGTTGCTTCGTGTTGTCAAGCTTTCTCAGCCAACGAGCAGAACTAAATTTTGCAAATATATTATCAGCCAGTACTATCAGCTTTCCTGAATCTCCCGCTATCGAAAATGCTTTGCCCAGCTCTGGCTACAAATATTCCTGCCATCTTGAGGAGATTTATTGTGTCTCAACACAAGCCTCCAGTATCTCATGTCAAGCCATAGGTCATGGGCAAATGATCCATTTCATTCTGCATTTTCCTAAGTTTTAAAAATTAAACCTTCTCTCTAATATAGAGATTTCTAATTTGAGAGGGTTGGGAAGAGAATAAATGGAATAAACGTTGGTCATTCACTGAAAAACATTTGGAACCTGCAGTCAAAATGTTCTATGCATGATGTGATTGCTCTACCTACTTTCTTTTTTCTTTTCTTTTTTTTTGGCCGCACCGTGTGGCACGTGGAACCTTAGTTCCCCGTCCTGGGATCAAACATGCACCCCCTACAGTGGAACTACGGAGTCTTAATGACTGGACGGCCAGGGAAGTCCCTATCTACTTTCTAGAAAATCTATTAATGCACCTTTTGGCTTCACCTATATCTGTACCTACAGAAACTTTCTTTCCTTGAAAGAAGCAGTACCTGGTTTAGACAAGCACCTCATCTGTCTGTATTCTGGACGATTTGTTAATAGCTAGGCAGTCTTTGGTTCTGAAGTGATTGTAGGCAGTTGTGAGTACGTGAAATGGAGGATCAGTGGTTTTCCACCCTGGCTGTATAGGAGAAGTACCTGTGGGGCTCTAAAATGGCCTGTGATGGTTAATTTTAATGCGTCAGCCTGACTGAGCCATGGTGCCCAGCTCTTTGGTTAAACATTATTCTGGATGTTTCTGTGAAGGCCTTTATGGATGGGTTTGACATTTAAATTGATGGACTTTGAGTAAAGCAGATTGCCCTCCATGATGTGGGTGGGCCTCATCAAATCAGTTGAAGGCCCCAATAGAACAAAAGACTGACCTCCCCCCAAGCAAGAGGAAATTCTGCCAGCAGATGGCCTTTGAACTTCAAATGCAACATTGGCTCTTCCTGGGCCTGCAGCCTGATGGCCCACACTGTAGATATTGCACTTGCTAGTCTTCATAATCACATGAAGTAGTTCCTTAATCTCTTTATAAATACACGTCCTGCTGGTTCAGCTTCTCTGGAGAACACTCATTAATAAAACTCCCACATTTGAGCCCTTTTCCCCAATCATTCTGATGCAGTTGGCCTGCGGAGGGTCAGGGGAGTGTTATTTTAAAAGGATCTCCAGGTGATTCTCAGGTGACCAGCCTTGAGGACCACTGCCAGAGCCACTCTCTTCCCTTCACAGACAAAATAGGCCCTGGTCCAATCACATCACTGTCATTGGAGTCCTGACTTTGCCATTAATTGCCTGAATAACCTTAGGCACATAACTCAAGCTTTCTGAGGCTCAGGGTTCTTATCTATAAAGTAGAGAAAATAACACTGGGGTCATCAGGTTGTGAAGATGATGAGATGTTAAGTGAAATGAGACATGGGAAGGTACAATATTTTCCTTTTTATTAGGTGGGAGTGAATGTGTGTATTGTATGCCTGTTACTTTTGTAATCACCATGTTGAACCAAATACAGGGCTCTTTTTTCATCCTCAGGCACTAACCTTTGGTCTCCCTCCCTGACAGACAGCTCAGTCTCTGCATTTTCCCCACTGTGGCTGAGAGCCCTGCATCTGGCCTGGTTTCAGCACAACAGGGAGGGGCCAAGTCAGGATGGGCGGGACCCTCGGTACTCAAGGTTAAGCGATCGTCGTTGACTTGGGGTCTCTCTGCACAGGGGGACGATATGGGGCTTTGGCTGAAGTCATAGGTCACTTTGCATGTGTTGGTGAAACAAATTGAAATACTGTGGTCAAATCGAGCCCGTCGAAGAGACCAGGAGACATATGTGAGCGATTTTCATGGTTAGCCGCGAGACCCACCATTGCCTGGAGTGAGAGGCTTCACCTCATGCGTTGGTGAAAACGATCCCGCTCCAGCTCCGGAGCGTCGGGTAGCTCGCTGGTGATGGTGCATTGCTTTCTGGTGGCCATGAGCCCCTTCAGGCTGGGAAGCACGCCCCTCGGTGCATTTCATACTGGGACATTTGAGAGGGTTATGGGAAACCACTTTCCCCTTACTCCATCATCCTGAGTGAAATGGATTTAGGACATGTAAAAAGCATGCCCTTTAATTGATGGCAACATAAACAAACCTGAGCAGCCTGGACCGAAACTACAAAGAGGAGGGTGATGAAAGAGAAGCGTGGGCGTGGATAATGCAGTTAACATCCCTTCCCCTCATGTGGAGTGAGCCTGGGCAGCATGACTTTGCTGTTTGGGCCATTAGTGACATGCTCCGTTCACATTAAAATTGTGAAAAGAGTTGGCTTTGTTTACATCCTGCATTGTAAGAGGGCATTTTTAATAGCTTAAGGAGAGTGCTTCGCTGGAAAGGACTGAAGAATAGGAAACAAGCCTACATTCAGAAAAGCTTATACCAGGTATGCAAATAATATTTCATCCAGGAAAATAAAGCTATTCAATGGCCGCCGGTGGAAACCACTTGCAAGATCATGAAATTCTTGATGGTTTCAGATGTAATCCATTCACTTCATCATATTCTTATAGTTAGCCTCTGGGTAAGACTCTGCTAAACTCTGACCAGGTATAAAGATGTGTTCATCTAATGTCAACCTTAAAGGGACTTAAAGTGCTGTACAGGGCGGTGACTAATACAGTACACAAGTTCCACATCTTACTAGTTTACTATGTACAAATTCCTTTAAGACTCTGTTTCCTCATCTGTAAAATGGATTTGATGATGGTGATGAAGATGATGATACTGGTGATGACGTGGTGATAACGAACACGTATTGAGCATTTACCCTGTGCCAGGCTCCCGGTGAACTCAGCTGTGAGAGCTTTATCATGTATTCCTTAATCCTCATAATAATGCAATAAGGTAGGTAGCTATTATCTCCAGTTTTATTTCCTTCATAGGACATAGTGAGGATTAAATGAGTTAATGGATATAAAGCCCTTAACACAGTGTCTGACAATTGGAAACCTCAGTAAATGTTAGCAACAATTATAATAAATATCACATTTTAATTGGTTGCTAGAAGCCAGTCCCCAAATGGGTATAATAGCTGCTCTAAGAGAGGTGTAAGCAAAATGCTATGAGGGTTGAGAATGGGGAGAGAGTACGTCTAGGAACTGGGCCTTCCAGAAAGGACGTGTGGCTCGAAGGCATGCAGGCACAGGCGGCAGGAAGGATGGGACCAGGACAGGGACCAGGGAGCAGGGAAGCGCGGGGCATGTTGGGGACAACTGTGACAAGGTCAGTTGGCCAAGGGCGGAGGAAATGTATAAGTCAAGACTGAGAATGTGGGTCATATGGGGGAGCACCTCAGATGCCTTCCAAGAGTTCACACTGAATCTGGTAGGCAAGGAGGCCACTGGAGGATTGTAAATGGTGAACGCCACGGTCAACGCTGTTTACTTTTTGAATGCAGTGGCGCTCCAAGAGTTACCCAGGGAACACATAAAATACTGGCAAAGCCATTGGTCCTGGGATTTAAAATGCACTCGGAGCCAGGACACAGTCCAGAGTGGACGCGAATTTGGCTTTAAGAATGAGGATTAAATCAGACCTAAAAACTCACAGAGGCCCGATTTAGCTGGTCTGGTCCCTGCATCAAGGGCAGTGCCAATACTTTATCTGTTTTTAAAGTGATCTCACCCATCCTGCTCTTGCCTTTTTGTCTGTGTGATGGGGACAAAGGAGCGCCAGCACAGAGCACACACCTGAGACAGAGCCACGCTGGGTGACGTTTGTATAAAACTTGCCACTCAATGTTGCAGCATTACTTACCCCCTCCTCGTTACTTCTAAATGGGACAAAAAGTGATTTAAGGACAATCAATTCCTCGTGTACTTTTTGTGCGCCGTCAGTGTGCAAGACACAGAGCTGTCAAGCTGTGTCATAGGGCCCCTGTCCTCTAAGAGCTTGGAATCTAGCTGAGAACCTAAGACATGAGCGTAAATAACTCATGACAACTATCATAGATAACTATGATAAAGTGAAAAGGGGGTAAGAGCATGTGAGAGAGTGCAGACAGTGTGCTTGGGAGGGGAAGGGGGTGCCGGTGATGAGGACAGCTTTTCTTTGGAGAAGGACCACATATATCAACCCCCCTATTTTGTCCTTTATAATTAGTATGCCATCTACTGTGGGCTGTTTGGTATAGTGTCTTGAAGTCAGAGAGATCTTGGTCTGAATCTTGGCTGCACCTTTTACTGGCTAGGACTCCTCTGGTAAATGTTCTGAGCTTGCTTTTCTACACATGGTGTTGATATCGCTTCCCTCACATCATTGTTATTGGGGTACAAAAAGGCAGCAGTTAGGACATGCAGATACTTTTGACTGCAAGTAACAGAAAACCCAACCCAAACTGGCCCAAACAGGGAATTTGCTATCTTGTGAAAGAGGCACTCGAGGGTGGAGTAGCTTCAGGGATGAACCCTCTTGTCAAGTAGCAGGCTCTTTCAATCTCTATTCTGCCATCCACAGTGGGAGCTCTCCCAGACCTACTCCACTCATGTTTGTAGCGTGCATGTCAATGGCCACATGTCCTCATCCATTTCCACTTCAGTGGGGCTAACATAGGTCAGTGCCTGCTTCTGAACCAGGAAAAATCATCATCACATCATCCTGTGTCAGCTTCCGGAAAGCTGTGTGACCTTCTGTAAGCTGCTTAACCTCTCCTTGTCTGTTTCCTTACCTGTTGTGGACTTCACGAAGGTACCTACCTCACAGATGTTCTGTTAAAATTTAATAAATGATGGTTACCTTGAATCAGTATTTTTTTTTCAGACCATCTGCAGTTACCTATTGGTAAATTATGAAATAAATTTAAGGGATTGTGACTAGTTTGAAAACCACAAAGAAAAGTGACTAAACAGAACGGTAGTGGATAGAGAATCCCAAAGCGTGTTGCATATGATAAAGGTGAGTGCTGTTTCTTGAAACACTCGTTTAAATTTTATACGTATTCGTGCATGTACTTGGTTGTGATTTAAAAAACGTATTTCATGAACTTGGTTCATGAAAATAAAAAAGTTGAGAAACAGTAACCTGGGCTAATCAGGGTAAATGTTGGAGGCTGGGGCTACTCCTTTAACCAGGGCTTTGGGAGAGAGGAGAAATCAATGTTGGGGAGAAATACGAATTGCAAGCCGTTCTATAGGGTTTATCAAGGGCCGGGCATTGGTTTAAATCTTTATGTATGTTAACACATGCAACATTCACAGCACCGTATGAGTTAGACTCCTTTATTAACCCATTTTCTAGAAGACAAAACTGTCGTAGAGAGGTTAACTAACTTAGACGGTGTCACACAGCTAATACTGGTTGAGGCCCAGGCAGCCTGGTTCCAGAGCCCATGTTTTTACTACACGACATGGGGAGTCAACATTCAATATTCACTCCCTGGGTGTAAGGGCTCAGCACAATGCCAGGCACAGAGAGCAAGCACTCCATAAATTGTAGCTATCATCGGGACTATTATCTCGGAAAGACCGATTTGCAATCATGAAAAGCCCCTCCTTGATGTTCTCTCCAGCTCGAGGACTTGTAGCAAGTCCATGGAAGGGAAGGAAGCTTTGACTTTATTCTAAGTCACATGCTTAATAAAGTGGGTACCGTGGTGTCCTCAGAAGAACTTTTAGAGCACAACCGCGTTTTTCAAAGGCTGTGTGTATGTCTGGGATGGCACTGGTCAGGAACAGAGGCAATTTCCTCTAAAGCAGGCCACTGCTGTCACCCTGAGGTGTGTTAAGTAGTGGTTTCATGACATGACCAGAAATGCACAGGGCTAGCCACTGACAGCATGTGGTAGATGGCGGGTCAGTTTGAATCTGGTGTTTAGAAGATGCTCTGAGCGCTTCCTGGCGTGTTCGGTAGGGAAACTGGAAGACTGAACAAAGAGACCTTCATGTGCGCTGGTGTAGGTAGGAGTGACACAGAGCCTGACCTTATTTTATACAGGGCCATATCTTGGTGGGGCTAATCTAATATAGCAGAAAAAAAAATTTTTTAAGGAGTCCCAAGAGGACTAATAAAATGGCTTTGAATTTCATTACGTTTGAGATGGAGGCACTAATTCAATTAGCCACAAAATGAGAATTTTCTTACCTCTTCTGTCTGAAGCAGTTCTGAAGATAGACTTGCACCCAAGGAAATGCCTGGGCTGCTTTTGGATCTAATCTTCCTCCTGAAGAAAGACAGTCCTTGTCAAATTGCAGGCCAGCTTCTGAGTCTTTACTTTTCTCCTCTGGAAAATTACTGGGAATGAGAATAATATTGGGAATAAGAGCATGGACCTTAGTCAGCTCTCTTGCGTTCAGATCTCAGCTCTGCCATTATTATAGGTGTGTATCCTTGAGCAAGTCACTTAATCTTTCTGAGCCTCAGTTTCCTCACCTGTAAAGTGGGGATAATGAAAGTAGCATCGTAGTCATAGGACTATTACGAGTATTAACTTAGTTAATGTATAGTAAAGCATTTAGAAGTGTGCCTGGGACACTCTATTGAATTTTTTTTTAATGTTCCTTTTTTTTAAAATAAATTTATTTATTTTATTTATTTTTTGGCTGCATTGGGTCTTTGTTGCTGCACGTGGGCTTTCTCTAAAGTTGTGGCGAGCGGGGGCCACTCTTCATTGCGGTGCCCAGGCTTCTCATTGCAGTGGCTTCTTCTGTTGCGGAGCACGGGCTCTAGGCACATGGGCTTCAGTAGCTGTGGCACGTAGGCTCAGTAGTTGTGGCTCGCAGACTCTAGAGCACAGGCTCAGTAGTTGTGGCGCACGGGCTTAGCTGCTCTGCAGCACGTGGGATCTTCCTGGACCAGGGCTTGAACCCGTGTCCCCTGCATTGGCAGGAGGATTCTTAACCACTGCGCCACGAGGGAAGCCCCTCTATTGAATGTTTGCTATTATTATTGCTATGTGCAAGGCCCCATGCAGGGAGCTGGAGCTATAGGGGTGATCAGGGCAAGATTTCTGCTCCTCAAGTCTTGGAGTCTGTAGACCTTCACACAGAAGAGAATCAACACACAAGCGGTCAGTGCTCTGACACGGCCAACGGCCTGAGGAAGAAGCAATTGTTTCTGGAAGATAGAGGGAAGGCTTCACAGAGGAGGTGAACTTGGATCTTGACAGATAAATAGGAGGCTGCATGGGCAGGCGAATGGAGGAGACGTGCCAGACTCAGGAATAGCATGTCCAATACCATGTCTTGCAAGGCTACAGTGTGTCCAAGGATTGGTGGGCATTTACCAGGGGGTTAAGCCAAGGGTTTATGGGGTGGACTGGTGAGGTATGAGGCTGGAAGGTCACTGGGGGCAGGCAGTGAACCGGACTGTTCATTTTGGGGAGACAACATAGTTCCGTTAAATTAGGATTTCTGTGAGCTTAATAGAATTCAATAAAACGGACTGCAGAGTCCCTCCAATCCCATCTCCAGGTTTTTCCTGGAATTTATATTTTCCTTCGGTGGTACATTTCAACTATTTTTCCCAGCGTATTTATTTGTAAAATGGATTTAATTCTGTTCTTGTAAAGCCTTTAGAAAGGTCTGTTAGGGGCACAAAATGCTGAAGAATGATGGTAAAGTTTTAAAAGAGATTTATTTGACCCTGAGGCCAAATGGCACAGCCTGCAAATGTGATAAATCTAGCAAATAAACAAACAAATGTATTAATAAACTCACATGCCTCGGAGGAGGCAGCTGTCCAATAGGCAGCTCTGCCGTTGGCACTTACTTTTACAAGAGCACTTGTTAATCCCACATGCTCCGGACAGTTATAAAGGTTTCATTTCCGCCCCAGACCTTGCTCCCCCCACGGGTGTGTGGAGTGGAGTACTTTATTTGAGACCGGAGTCATGAATGTACTCCCTGCAAGGTGATGACTTCATGTATATTGATATTGCCAGTGGGGGTTTATTTTCTTTCTTGTGAGGCTGTGATCTTTTGAAGTTAGGAATCACGACTTACACAGCTCTTTGCACAGAGCTTTATACGTAGAATGTGTTGGGCAAACATCTGTTACATGAAATGAGGAATGTCCCGCTCACTGTGTATCTCCAGCACCGAGCATCGTGCCAGCACGTGGGAAACACTCAATAAATACCAGTCAGATGAATGAATAAATGAATGAGTGGTGCAGATCACGGTTTCGGCAGGTATTTCTATCTTCAGCACTCCTCTCCTGCATATCAGAAGCAAGGCGACATTGGAATCTTTTTGGTTACTAGAGTGGCATACTGTCCTTGTTTGAAAAATGCAGTGTCAGAACTTATCTCAATGAGATAAGGTGCTAGACTATAGATGTGGGAGGAGAGATGGATGACCGGAGCAAGAGAGGAGAGAATAAGAAACACAGATGCCAAACATATCTATCTGTCTGTCCATCTGCCTATCATCTATCTATCTATCTATCTATCTAATCATCTATCTAGTCTATCCATCTATCTTTACATACATAAAACTAGCTGTTGAAATTTATTAATCAATGTGGAAGACTTTAAAATATCTATCTATCCATCCATCCATCCATCCATCCATCTAGTTTTCACCTTTCTCCTGGTTCAATTGCTGTTGGACATTTCTACTTGTACTTCCACTCACAGCCTAAACTCTGCCATTTGTCCTCGAGGGCTGAGCAGTTGGTCCATCATTGAAGTCGACCATCTCCAACTCAGGATCCACCACTTTAGATGAGGTCTCCTCTATCTCAATGATCCTCTCCCACTGTTTAATCAATGTAAGGAATTTTCCCATGGGGTCCTCCACAGACATGTTGCAGATGATCTGTCTAAACCTACTCTTACCACCAGTTCCTGAATAACAATTTTCAGTGGCTCCTCATTATGTATGGGTTAAAATTCAAATACCTTAGTTTCTTTTCAAGGAACTTTACAACCTGCCCTTAGACCTCTGTCTTACTACTCTATTTGTGCCCTCTGCGCCAGCCAAGCTTGTACTAACTTACTCTGGAGAAACTGCTGTTTGTCTCCATTTCCCCTCAATGACCCTCACTGAACACCCTGCTATGTACTGAGCTCTGAGTAAGGTTTCCTCTGTTTCTTCACCTGTTTACTGGACACGGAATGCCACCCCTCCTCCTCCCAGCTGAGCTCAATCTTAATCATCCTTTAAGGCCTGTCTCAAATCCTTCTTCCTCCAAGTAACCTGCCTGGACAGTCCCAATCCATGGTTCTCTTTCCCCTATTTGAGCTAATCACTTATGATTCTGTATTGATATATGTTATTTCATTTTTTATTGAAGTATATAGTTGATTTACAATGTGTTAATTTCTGCTGTACAGCAAAGTCACTCAGTTATACATATATATACATTCTTTTTTATATTCTTTTCCATTATGGTTTATCCCAGGACATTGAATATAATTCCCTGTGCTATAGAGTATTGATATATTTTAAAACGTTTATCTCATCCCCCCAATTCCATTGTAATTGTGTTGTCTGTTCCCATGAGGGGGGAATTCTATCATAGCCTTTCTGTTCATGTGTGTGTGTCAGTTGCTTGCTGAAGGCACTCATCAACTTTGGGCTAATTGATGGTGCAAATACTTTCAACATTTTGGACTTCTTATCATTTTCTAAATTTATATCACTTTAACATTCAGAAAAATGTGCCCCAGAGGCACAAATTATTTATCATACTAAAATTTCAATGATCAATGTTAAAGTAAACATTGTTTTAGGCCTGGTGATTTAAAACATGCATTTTCCTTTTTAACTTTCTTAACTAACAATTTTTTTCCTGGAATGTTGATTAAAAAATAGATTTATCGTGATCACTGTTCTACTTTTTGAGCTTGAAATGACAGAAGAAAGGTCTTCCTAGGGCTAAATCTTCTCTTGCCCCTCATGGAATAGTTGAAGGAAAGATCGTATTTCTCAGGGATCTAGTCACTTCTCTACCATTGACTGTGCAACCTTCGGAAAGGCACCCAACGGTGTATGCTTCAACATCCTCATCTCTAAAGAGGGAGACAGTGATACCAGCTGGGCCTGAGATCATACAGTGTTCAGGAAAAAGGTTCTGAACACTGTAAAGTTCTATCTCAAGGTTAGGTCTCATTACTGTCGCCATGATATTACCATCTCCATCCCAGGCATCAAGAGCAGGTGACCTGGGGGAACAGGTGACTTCTTGAGGCAGCAGTATGCCATTTTCCAAAAGTGTGTAGTTCACAGGTCATTCCTTCCTTTTGTATGTTGGAAGTTCTAAGGCAGCTGAGTGGGTAGATCATTTCTCTCTCTTGCTGTACTGGGATCTCTTCTGGTTTTTGTGATCTCTCCTCCCACTGCTGCATTGGACCTTTGGGCCTGTAAAATGTCTTTGGGGAATGGTTAGGGAGTCTTAGTTTAACGTGGTGAGCAGGTGATCCTGATATACAGCGTTTTGTGGAACCTAAAACACCACCAATTGCAAAATACACCATTATTTCAAAAATCATCGAGAAAGGAAAAAGTGCCACCAATTTTAAAGTATGACACATCATTGATTATAAGATGCATCCCTACTTTAGCGATGTGAGAATGTGAAAGACAAGTGTCTGAGAATTAGTCAAATACAGTGTGGCTGGCCTGTTGCAACAAGAGGCTGCTTCGCGTCTTCTGAGCCCCATCCGTGCTGGGTCCTGAGGTCTGCCTGCTCCCTCCTCCTGCCCCAGCCTCCTTTGCAGACCTCCGCTGTTAAGTCCCCCTAGGTGAGCTGCAACTGGCTCTTCTCCTGCTACTCCCCTGGCAGTGGGAAGAGGACTGGCGGAGGCTAAGGAGAGGTGAGTACAAAGCCCAGGAGCCTGGGAAGCTTCTTGTTCTGACTTGGCAATGCCACGTCTTCAGTGCCTTGTTGCTTCGTTAAATCAGCATGGTAAGCAGTTGCCCCAGAGGCAGACCCTTCTAGATCCGAGGAGACATGTCACCGGGCTTATATGTTCTCTTACCCAGAAGCACTAGAAGACCAAGTGCCCACTTGAGGCTTTTCCCAGCCCTGAGTAGCTCTTATTTGGTGAGGGTTCATCTTGTGATATGGACCTGATAAATGTCACTTATGGGTGACAAGTAACTCAATACGCTAGGTCTAGGCCCAAGGGCAAAGTGGCTTCCTTCTTTCTCCAAGATAGAAGTCAGGGCTGGACTGACTTCAAAAGCTATTTACAGAAAAGGCATGATCCTTGCCCTGTGCGGAGGGGCGGGGGGGTCACCACGTTCTCAGACGCCACTGCCAACTGCAGGTATTTCAGCATCGCTTTTCCTTCCAACGTCTTGGGTTTCAGACAGGGAGGTAACCAGACGCTTCACATCTGCTACACTAATGCTGTTTCGGGCCCTGTTCCTTGACCTTACAAGTCACCTGCTCCTCCTGAGTTATTGTTACCCTGTGGGCTGAGATATCTTCTATCCAGGTTTGCTAATAATACTGGGAATAACGTGTAGCTCAAACTCATGTCATCATTTAGTGTGTAGCTTTGGGTAGCAAAGTTGATCATTCTGTATGGCTACAGTATTGGTTTCGCTTCTTCCATTCACAGAGGGAACTAAAAGGTTCTGTGGATCATTGCCCCTCACCCCTGAGAGGTTATTTAATCTCTACACAATCTTCTCTCTGCTGTATAAGTCTTTGCTCTCTACGCATTTGAGATTAGAGGTCTTCAGTGGCTTTCCTATCTCAGTAAGCCCACACTCCTTAGCATGACACTCAGAGCTGTTCTAGTCAGGACTCTTAGCTCAAACTAGCTGAAGCAAAAAGGGAAGTTAATGACTCAGATAACTGAGTGGTCCAGACATAGATCTAGAGCTTCAGGCACAGGTGGATCCAGGGGCTCAATCAATGCTCTGCAGGCTCTATCTCCCTCTCGTCACCTCCTTGTTCCAGATCTTTCATTACTGTGGCTTCATTTTACAGACACGTGCTTTCCAGGTAATGGGGAAGATGGCTGCCCACATCCAGAAGTGAAGGAGAGAGGCATTTCTTTCTTCTGATATTGGTACATGAATCCTGCTTGGGTCTTGTGTTCACCCCTGGACCAGTCATTATTGCTGGCCCTGATTAGCCCCTCCTGAGCCCTGTGCCCACCCCCATGAATATGGGTGCCTGGATACAGTGATGACAGCCCCACAGGGACCACACGCAGCAGAGGAGAAGCAGCTGTCTAAAGGCAGCATGGGTGGTGGACTGAAAAAAACACCAGATGTCCTCTCTAAGGTCTTCTATGGTTTGGCCCCTTCCACCTGTCCAGCTCCTTCTAAGATTTTTCTATAGGCTCTTATCTACTAATCACATTGGATTATTTCCTTCCGTGAAAACCTGCCTTCACCTTAACACCTTGTTTTCTTTCCATGCACTGTTCCCTGGAATTTTCCTCTTCCCCTACACTTGTCAACATTCTTCTCAGTCTTCAAGCCTTAATTAAAATGCTACTTCCTTTAAAACTCTTTCCTGTACTTCCAATTCTTCCACCTTGTAGTCAAAGGATTTGGCTGGTGGTACTTTTATAGAAGTTTGTTTATTCTTCCCTCTATTCGGAGCTACTAGCCAAGAAGTGCAAAGATGAACCTAACCATTTACTATTCTTTCAGTATCACATAGGAGATATGCAATAAACATTTGCTGGACGGATAAATATTCGCTCAAGATTTTTTTTTGAGAGGATTCTATGTATTGGATCTACCCAAATACACACTCATACACTCTCAGAGCTTGAGTTCATGTATGTAATTTCTGCTAAATGATACACACACAGGATTTTTGTATATTCCCAGCAACGCTCTGGGAATAACATAGTTAGCTTGTTACAAGCACATTGTGTGTGTTATCTGATGACTTTTCTGTCTCTGGGTTATAGGGAGTGGGGTGAGTTGGGAATGGGGTCATGGGAGAAAATCTGTCAAGCAAAGAAACTGGGCAGGCTGTAGGATTGAATCACGTCACGTCTGGGAAAAGAGCAAAAGCTGGGGGAGGTATTTGAGCCTAAAGGGTAAGAATGCAGCCTCCACATATGAAGTCAGGTCCCACTGCTTCTTAGCTGTGTGATCTTGGGCAAACGAACGAATGTCTCTGAGCCTCAATGTCCTTGTAAGTAGGGAAAATAGAGTTTTCACAGGATAGGATGGTCACAGAAACAAAACATGATAACGCATGCAGAGCACAACACAGTACCGTCTTCTAATAGGTACTCTCCACCCACCCACCCACTCTGCCATCTCCCAACACATACACGCAGGCTGTGGTATAAATAAGTGCATGTTTTTTCTTCAGGGTGGCCAACCGTATTGGGTGGGTCAATACTGGGAATGCATTAAAGAATGCTCTCTCGGGCTTCCCTGGTGGCGCAGTGGTTGAGAGTCCGCCTGCCGATGCAGGGGACGTGGGTTCGTGCCCAGGTCCGGGAAGATCCCACATGCTGTGGAGCGGCTGGGCCCGTGAGCCATGGCCGCCGAGCCTGCGCGTCCGGAGCCTGTACTCCGCAACGGGAGAGGCACAACAGCGAGAGGCCCGCGTACCGCAAAAAAAAATAAGAATGCTCTCTCTTAGTTCTGATTGTAGTTCCCTGGCTAATACTGTCACTATCTAATAACCAGAGTGATGATGCACTGAAAGGATGGACTATGGGGATGGCGAGAAGCCAGTCATCTCTGTTGAGGCAGCAGTGTTGTCAGGAACACCAGCAATGGACGACGTGTTTTTATTTCCACTGCATCTGAAATGTACAGTTAGTTTGGAGAGAGTGGGGAAGAAGTAGCCCCTTTTGTCCAAATGACACCCAGTGTGTGGAGGGCCCCCCATCTCTGGCTGAAGGATCTGCGTGTTGAGGGAAGGAGACCAAGCCATTTTCTGGATTCACTTTGTGTCTCTATATAATGACCTACTTGTAGTCACTATAGGAAGGAACCTCAGACTGCAGTCCACTGCTAGAATGATGACAATGCCTGGAACTTTCTTATTCCCTCTCCTGTGATACCCATATATAGCATCTATTCAAATGCTTTTCATATTTACATCGAACAGCTATGAGGCTTCACCCAGACCAACGTACATCACGTCGCAGAGGAAGACACATATGTGATTCATTTTCTGAAGCCTGATATCTAAGGATTTGCCTAAGGACCCAGGAACGTCAGGAGGTAAGTTTTGGAAGTGTCTCAGGTGGTGTGATTATCGATCGGCAGGCTCACTTCTTCCGCTAATTGGCTATGGGTTTGCATTTCCAAACCGTGACCCACCATGTTAATAATCTGATGGAATCTTTAAGGAGGCAGAGAAAGGTACACAGCTTTACTGGTAGACGGCTGGCTGTGAGGCACGCTCATGCCCCGTGGAGCCATTGCGGATGCCAGGAGACAGGCCCTCATGAGCCAGCTTTGTCCCTGAATCAGGTTGGGGGTGGGTTCGGGTGGGGGGACTTTAAGGTTACTCTGCAGACCCAGTCGTTTTACCAGTAGAGACCCAAGAGAAGCAGTGCGTTCTGCCTAGCGTTTCCCACGCGCTTAGTTTTTCTCTTCACCTTAAGATTTATCACGTTGCATTGTGATTACTTATCTATCTGTCTCCCTGTATCAGTTCAGACAGGAAACTCAAACTACTTTAAGCAAAAAAGAGACTTTATTGGCTCAGTAACCAACGAGGTCAGCTGGATCCAGAGGCTCCAACAGTGCTCGTGGGATCCAGTCTCTCTCTTTTCAGTCCCGCCTTCCTTTGTGCCGGCTCTATCTTTCAGGCCGGCTTTGCCTGTTGAGGACGAATGGCTGCCAGCAGTCCTAGAAAGCGATGGCCACGCACCCAGATCCAGAGGCAAAGAGAAGGCCCTTCCCTCTGCTCAGCCAGCTGACGCTGGCTCCGGACCCACCAGAACAAATCCTGGGGCTCTGATTGGCAAGGCCTGGGCACAGGCTTGTGGAGGTGGGTGTGAGGTCAGCCCTCCCTAATCTGCAGGGACGGAGACTAGGGGAGGGAGGGCGAGCAAATGACATTTGGGGCACCGTTGTTAGAAGGAGGAAGACTCGAAGCTGGGCCTGCAAAAAAGTTCATAGCCGCTGTGCCTCCTGACTAGAATTTGAGCTCTTCAATAGAAAGATGACGCCCGTGAATTTTGCCTCTGCCCTGCTTCCTGGTACCACGTCTGGCAAAGCAGAGACTCATACATGCAGATTGCAATGAACTGCTAGTTCTCAGAAGAGCTGGGTCTAATTCCCAGTGTAGTGCTCTCACTCCCGCATTATCTCCCCTTGGTGACATGGTGGCTTCTGGAAAGGGTTAAAATGATCTCTGCTTTTAGCCTGTTGTCCCTTCCATTTAAACAATTTATTAGAGAAAGTATTCTAACTTGGCTCTTCAAAGGCAGAGATGTCCATTGTCTTTCTTAATTTTGGCCAATGTACTTTGGCAAATTGACTGACACTCTGGTAACTCTTGGTAACTTACTGCTATACCAGATCTGTGGTTATAGTAGGGATCCAACATGGCTAAATGTGTTTATGTGTTTGTATTGGACACATCTCATGAGCTTCCTCAGATGCTCTCAGCACCGCCTGTCGGCTCGCAGCTGCTTACTGAACTCAGGCTCTGCTGTGGCTTTCATTCTCCGAGGGCCAATACCATCCTGCGGTCTCCGGGTTCTCCCATCAGGACCCAGCTTTGATGCGGCACCACGCTGCAGGGCCTGGGCTGTGTCATGGGGGCCAGAGGGTGCAACGGGGTTATCTCCCTGTGGCATGCTCTTTGGCCAACGGCAAACAGGAGATGGATAGGAGCTGGGTACAGAAATTTTCTCTCCTTCCTCCCTCCGTGGGCTCTTTGAGGCCTACCGTGAAGCCACGGCCAACATAGTAATTCATCACTTGGCATTGCTTCTTATCCTGCCTCAGTTCTCTTTCCTTTCGTGTTCATTGCCGTGGGATCGCACCTCCCAAAGAAAGCCTCAGGACTTCATTCCCACTTCACGCTCTGTTTTCCAGGAAAGCTGGTCTAACACATTACTTTGTTTTTATGTGACGTTTTCTCTCAAAGCTGCTGGAAAGGTTTTTAAGTTCAATCATCTTGATTGGCTCTAATAAAATGGGGTTTC
Organism: Phocoena sinus; assembly: GCF_008692025.1. Lineage (NCBI taxonomy): Eukaryota > Metazoa > Chordata > Mammalia > Artiodactyla > Phocoenidae > Phocoena > Phocoena sinus. Next base: position 50,545,508 of record NC_045771.1, read on the forward strand.
TGTTCCTTTCTACTTGTAAGAGGGATAAACTGAGACACACAGTGAATGTAACTTACAACCTTACAGGCTTCATCATTGACCCACTTAACACAGAATCTGGGTTTCCTGTCTTCCCTTTCAATGCTCTGCTCCCAATCACAGTATAAATCTGGATCTGCACATACAAAGTGCAGAGAATAATTGGGACATTTACCTCAATCATTCAAGCCAGGCAACCAAACCTAAAATAGCTGCATAATTGAGCTCAATGTCTTCACTTCACACTGGGCTTCTAGAAACAGCCAGGCAGGTCACCTGAATCTTGCCATGACGTTGTTATCATGCTACTGGTGATGGCAGGTATATATTTTTTAATGCAGTTGATTTCAATTCTTGAAATATTTTGCATTATGGGCCAAATTCCTTTGCTTTTTATTTTTATTTTTTTGTGGTACGCGGGCCTCTCACTGTTGTGGCCTCTCCCGTTGCGGAGTGCAGGCTCCGGACGCGGAGGCTCAGCGGCCATGGCTCACGGGCCCAGCCGCTCCGTGGCATGTGGGATCCTCCCGGACCGGGGCACAAACCCGTGTCCCCTGCATGGGCAGGCGGACTCTAAACCACTGCGCCACCAGGGAAGCTCTCCTTTGCTTTTTAATTAATGGAGATGAAAATAAAGTTCCAGGAAAGATAATAGAATTTTGACAGGTGGGTAAATGTCATAATTATAAATAAAACGTTTCAGATTTGTCCAGTGGCACACTATAAACATGAAGGTAAGTTTAACGAGTAAGCGGCTACTTTGTGCTCTGGTGTCATATTGATTTCAAAGTGGTCTCTTGCCACTGCTTTCCGGTTCCAGGTTTGCTTAAATGAGTTTTGTTTTGTTTTTAAGATTTGAAATTATACTCAAATACTTATAGAAAACCAATAATAAAAAGGAATCTATTATGAAAAAAAAAAATCTGCTGATGGAATAAGTTCCAATCCAAACCTGAAAGGAAAATGTTATTTTTTTCTGGCCTTTTGCCTGCGTGGTGGTTGACATTCAGGGTGGGGGAGATTGAATTGCCCTGTTTTATATCAAAAATTATTAAATTAATAATTGTGTTATACTGGGGATCCTCCTCCCTTTCAAGAATCTTTAAAGCACCACTGAGGTCCTGGTGCTTAGAATGCAGTCGCTTGATCGTGTTACTATTGTCAGATACCATGACGTACATTCATCTAGAAAAGGCAATGCGTCAGTCTAGCATGAAAGCCGCTTCTGCACATTATAAGCCTGAATTGTAAATGTCGAACCAATATTAAGAGCACAGTAGTGTTTTCTGACACCTATTTAAAAGTACATGCGTGGTGACTATTGTAAAAAAATAGCCAATCATATAAACATTTCAACAATATAAAGTAGAAGAAACTCAGTTTGAATGAAATGTACATCTAAAAGAACTGAAGAAAAGTTTTAATTTGATCGATGTTCGCAAACATGTCAGATTGGAGAAGATGGTTTTAGATTCTTGGTTGGCCCCCAGCTTAGATTTTGGTTTTCCCTGTGGTCTGGGTCATGGAAGAAACCAGGAGAAAGATCGAGACCAAAGATGGAAGATCTTTACTAGGAACTTATAGAAAGGCCACAAGTATATTCTGTCATGGCAAGACTGACATGAAATATTACTTATGTTATGTAGTTAAGAATTAGAGAGAGACTGTGACTTAGCCATGGAGTCCTTGGTGAGAGAGACTGTTAAAAAGAATGACATCTTTTAGCATCATGAATTTGTCCGCGGCTTACACCAGTCTCACTTAACCTTTTGGCTGAGTTCCACGCTCATGTATTCACCTGTAAAATGCCTATAAAATGGATCAGGTGTTGACCAATTCTTATGGAAAAGTAGGCATTTAAAATATTCTGATCAAATATATTGAACAAACAAAAACCAAGATGAGTCAGATTCTTTTGATTCTTTCACCTCCACAGTCTTAGAAGAAACGTAGAGATTTCAGAAAGCTCCCCCTTCCCTGGAAAGATAAGTAGGTTCCAGAAAGGAATAAGAATTAGCTATTTCGCATTGTGAACTTGTCAATGCCACCAGACAGATAAACAAATGGTGAAGGGCAATAAAACTGAGTTTTGGACCTTGGAACCACACTTTAAAACAAAAATCTTCTGCCCAAAATTCTTGAATATCCACTCCCTTTTAAATTATAATAAAAATGGCAAGAAATTCAATGAAACACATTCATTTTCAACATACAAATAATGCTAGACTTTTGCTTCCAATTAAAGGCACAATTTCCCAGGGCAGCTGAAGGCTGCCTTGTGAGAATTTGCCTTTTTTTCTTTTTTTTAACAAATAATTAGGCAGCATTTTAGTATAAGCTGCTTCAGTTTCTAAACGCATAAAAGGCAATAAAGGGTAAAAGTTAGAAAAAAAGATTATGGGACAGAACTTGTTTGACGATTAGTTCCTTCAGGCGATGCAGCACCGTGATGCCCAGCTTCATTTTGGAACAAGATGAACCTTTTCTCCTTACTTAGTTTAAGCATTAATCAGATGTCAACAGACTGAGAAAAGTCATCTGTGACTGGCTTGTTTTCATGTGGCTCCCGTTCATGTTTTGGGCTCTGTGGCTTTCTTAACCCAGCTGATGAATGGACATTTCAGGGATGAGTCATTTTTAAACTTAGTAACATGCTTAGCCATCTTTCTTTCTTACGTCTTCCTTTGTTCTCTCCTATTTCCTTCCATTCCTTCTCCTTCTATCTTTAAGAACAAAACAAGTGTTGAAAATTAAAGGGCATAATCTTTTTTTTAAAGTTGATCATGCAAAAGAAACAAGATAAATCCTAACTATTTTGATTATAGTCCATTCAATACTCAATACTCCTAACCTGGGTTAATTTTACTTTTAGATTGACTTTTCTTAGCTAAGTTCCTTTTGAAAAAGCCAATTTTCTCCTACATAATGGTTATTCTAGTAAAGTCATTTTATATTATAATCCAGGGGTCTAGGAAAGTAAAGCAAGGATTAATGTGCCTGTGTATCTTTAATCTCTAGTCTAAGATCACTGCTGAGGAGCAAGGTCTTGGAAAAATTTAGCCTCATGACTGTTTTGGGATGACAGCTGTCTGTGTACTTTTTTTTTTTTTTAAGCTATTTTGTTGGGGATGGTTTTCTGCTTTTACTTTATTTTTTTCTTTCTTTATTTATTTTTGGCTCCATTGGGTCTTTGTTGCTGCGCACAGGTTTTCTCTAGTTGCGGCGAGCGGGGGCTACTCTTCATTGCGGTGCGCGGGCTTCTCATTGCGTTGGCTTCTCTTGTCGCGGAGCAGGGGCTCTAGGCGCGCGGGCTTCAGTAGTTGCGGCTCGTGGGCTCTAGAGCGCAGGCTCAGTAGTTGTGGCGCACGGGCTTAGTTGCTCCACGGCATGTGGGATCTTCCTAGACCAGGGCTCGAACCCGTGTTCCCTGCATTGGCAGGCAGATTCTTAACCACTGTGCCACCAGGGGAAGCCCTGTCTGTGTACTTTTAATAGATCAGTTCTATTCATCTTTTCAAATGAGCTTTTCCAAAATGCTTCCACGAATTGCTAAGAATACACTTCTCATATGTAAGTTTGTTATTTAAGGCTGATATATTGGATTTTTTTTCTAGTCAATTGTTTTTGGTTATTCTGATACTTTCTGTATCCCAATTCCTTCAAAGTTTTCTGTTTTATCAGGAAAGCTGTATGTGTGGCTAAAAAAGTGGTGGATAATTTTAACAATAATGTAGTTTTATATACCTTTGAACATGGGTCAATGCGATCTTCAAGAACTTTGCAACATCCCAGGCAACGTGTTGGAACCATGCTCACTGGATTTGTCTCAGTGAAGATTACAGGTGGTCATTCAAGTTCCCACTTCCTATCCCTTTCTGGAGAGAGACAAAGAAGTAACTGTCAGCGCAAGGTGACATTTATATTTCTGGCTTTAGAATTTTCCGAACTTGGGGCGTGGGGAAGGAGTTAGGTGTTTTTATGTCAAGTGCCTCTTACATATAACTATGTCAAGTGCCCCTTACATATAAATATGTCAAGTGCCTCTCACATAACGCCTTATGGTTTGCATGGAAGTGAAAAACGAAAGATGGAAGAGTGTTGTTTGTGATGGATTTGATTGTTCTCTTATGTCTATAAAAGGGGACATGAAAGGAGTAAGCTAATTCACAGTTGGGCCAATCCACTCACATAGTGAGAGTGAATTGTCTGAACTTATATATAAAGACTGAATAGTCTTTTTATTCCAACTATTTATTCCACTGAAATTGAACTGTACCAGGCTTGGTTTAAGGTTATCTCCAATGTAACGAGTCATGGGGAAATATTCTAAGAATAAACAATTCAAAGAAAATACTACTCAATGGATATCATACACAAGGAAGGAGGCATCACTGTTATTGAGCGCCCAAAAGACCGTTTGATTTTTGCTAGCACAATGAAAAGAAAATCAGGAAGGGCCCAGTGCCTAATATAATAGATGTTGGAACATGAAGCCAGAGAGGACTATGTAGAATCCAAGGTGGGTACAAACAGTCAGGAATTCCTTGAGAAGGTGGTGAACAAAGACAGTTGTCTTTCCAACACAGACAATTCCATATTCAGATCTTATACTATTGGGCGTTTGACTGAGAAATGTTTGGAAACCGTTGTCTACGGTAAGACCAGAAATGTGAGCATCTCACAATACTGGATCTGAGGTCCCTGTGAAAACCCACGGAGAGAAGGGATGGATTTTTGGACACTGGATGGTGGTGCCGCAGAGCCACAGGACGGGAATCCATGCTCCCAGCCAGCATCCAGGAGCTCCGAGCAGCTGCTGACTGGGGGCTACTCCCAGTGGTGTTTTCAAGGTAATCCATCCCGAGCAAAATGCTCCCAGCATCTTTGGATTTAGTAACTGAAGTTCCTTTTTAGTGCCCCCAGGATGTTAAGAGCTCTTTGTGTGTATCTCCACCAGCCTGTCCAGTCCCTTGGCTGGGCTTCCTCTCTGCTTCAGTCATGAAAATGCGCAGCAATCACAACGAATGTCCTGCAGAGCAATTTGGAAATGTTCGCTCATTACTGAACTAACAGTGCTTCCCGTGACCCCTGCAGTTCTGCTGGTGCAGATGGCAAAGGGCTGGCTCCTGAGTGTGTCTTCCTGCGGCTATAGTGCAAGAGGATGATCAAGTTAGACTCCTTCTCTCTCTCACTATCCTGTCCATTGCTCCTCTGTCTATTCTCCCAGTGCCCAAAACCTGGCTAATTCTGAATTTCCCCAGGCATTGTCACGTAGGTGGTACATATCTGAGGTAGAGCATCTGGGTGCCTGAGACCAGCGTATTGCTGTGTGAACAGGTTTCAGCCACCCCAGTGGAATTTACACTCAGGACGTGCAGGACCCCAGCAGAGCTTTCAGAATGAAGGAAGAAAGAAGCGATAGAAAAGAGATAGACATCACGGCCCTGGGAGCACGGAGACAGCTTTATGTACATGTTTTTACAGGATGTGGCTAAACAGTTTGTACGGTTCATGTGGAACATCCCCTCCCTGATGTGAAGCAGAAGTACTGCAGCACAGTGGCCCGGCTGTGGCACTTGGCAGCCATGCTCTCCAGCGCTCAGTTTGGTACTAAGTGCTATCATTACCGTTTGTAAGTAGCTCCCTGTGATGTGAAAAGGCTACCAGGGAAACGGCAGCCATCCCAAATGCAGCCATCACAGAACACAGAAGGACCACCGGGCATCTTTGCAGGTTGCTGTCGAGGCTCTGATTCGCTTCCCGCTCTCAGACAGAATCCAGAGACGGAAGAAGGGGGAAAGGGTCAGAGGGAGGAGGGGGGTTTTTCCCAGTCAAGCCAGGAAGCTCAGGGACCCCTCCTTTGTAGTCCTGGGTCTTCAGTGTGATCAGCTGTGGCGAGGAGTCTTTGGGACCAACCCAAGTTAGCCTGTGAGTCTGGCCTCGGGGAAAGCAGCGAACGAGGCAGAAAAACAGAGAAGTGGGAAGTGGTTGCTTGGTGCTGAGTTTGGCTTAGTGTTTAGAGCTCCACTGGAGCTTTCAGGCTCCCAGCAGAACTCAGAGGGGAATGAAACCCACAGGAACCCAAAGTTAAGGCTTGGCAGGAAACCACTGGTGAGGCCGCGTGGCTTTTCACACAGCGCGGCCCGCGGCCTGTCGGGGGCTTGAGCCACCTTTCACCACCAATCCTGTTTCTTTGGACTCATTGGAACCAGAGTCATTGAATGTATTCAGTCAGGACTCCAGTTCTCCCAGAAGCAGAGCCCCCTTCTCACACCCAAGGCTGTGTCCTCGGCTGGCGAGTTATTATTTACCCCTGCTGCCCAGCTGGGCAAGGAAAGCTGGGGTTGTTTTTGTGAAGAAACTCACACTGGGATTGAGGAGATGTGAGGGTTGGAAAAGGAAAATATGAACAGAGATTTGGAGCCGAGACTCTCCGACTCTGTTGGGTGAGCCCCCTACCCCGGCCCCCCTTTCTCTCTAATAGTCCTAGAAAAACAGAGGTGATGTCGTCATAGCAGCTGCTGATGGCCTGACAGACAGTTTCCGCAGCGCTACATGAGGCCCTTTGGTGTCCCTGTCAGGAGATTGGCAGCTGAATGACACCAATGAGGCCAGGCCCGTATTCCCTCTGGGAATGCAGCCCTAATTGATAGACAGAGGCAAAGAGAAGGATTGTTTTTGAACCTGAAAAGAATCCCCTTTTTCTCTCCCTAAAGCTCATGCCCCTACTCTCCACAGCTCTATTTTTCCCTTCCCCCGACACTTTTTTTTAAAGGTGTTTTGTTCCAGAGCAGTTACAGAGCTTAATGGAACTGAATGACTTTTACCCTTCACAATCTGTCAGTCAAAAGCCTGACTCCAGGACGGTTAAATAAAGTCCTTTCAGAGGCAGACAGGAGAGGAATGTGTCAGTCAGGCAACAGACCCCGTTGTGTTTTCATCTGTCAGAGGGGTGATGGGAGAGCGGTGGGCCCCAGGCAGGATGAATTCCCAGCAGCCGCTAAGAGGCCTTGACAAATCCAGGTGTGGAGCCAAAATGTCAGCCAATCACAAGCATTCTTGAGGTGTGGGCTCAGAGCCCCCAGGCCCTCTGGTTTGCAATCAGCTATGAGATGTTTGGGCAAAGTTTCAGCACAGGTTTCATGCTAAGCATTTTTAACATAAAACCAGCCACTAAGTGCTGGGTATCTGTACAAGGCATGGCTTTCAAATTACTACACTGCTTAGCTGTGAGCCCTGCAGACAGTAATCCTCTGGCTGAAAGGCCTTCAGGTAGACTCCAATTCCAAACCAATTTTGTAGAGCCACTTGGGTTTTTTTTTTCTAATACTTTCCCTTCACATTATATGAAAATCCATTAATCTTGCCCATTAACTTAAAATTGCTGGGCAATTTTTTTCTTTTTTTTGAGGGTTCTGAACAGTTGCTTTTGTTCGCTATGGATCCAGAGCTTTACACTGAAAATGTCCACCGTTAAACATCCTAACGATCTATTATGTTTCGGTGACATTTCCTTTAAGGGCTTTCCCTGCTCCCACAGAAAAAGAAAAAAAATAGAGAAGGATGAGCGCGGGATGAAATGAGGTAGAGGGCATGGAGACGTTAATATTTAAGTAAACAGGGCTTGTTCTCATCAGGGCCCTACTAAACACCACACAGATCCTTTGACCCAGGACTGAAGTTCTAGGTGTTCAGGTGGGAAAGCCACCCACAGACCTGGACGAGTGGCCTGCTTGTAGCCCTGGGGCCGGCAGGAGAGGAACTCTGTCTCAATTCTGAGGATTGTTTTGGCTCCAGGGTGAACTTGGGCGTGTTACTTTTCACTTGCTCGCTTTCTTCCCTCTCCTTGGGAGATTTTTGCATAAAATAAAGGGATTTCCGTCTCCTCCCTAGTTTTTTTTTTTCTTTGATGGGCTACCTTCCACCTCCTAACACACTATTCCCAAAATAGGCAGAGTCAGCACTGATTCTGTCTCTGACTTTTTCCCCTTTTCACCACAAGGTCAGATCTAGGTATTGCGGTGTCCATCTCCTAACCATTCCTGGGACCACTCAGGACACTTAGTGTACGTACCTGGGTACATCAGGCAGTGAGAAAGTTCCCCCTCTTCTCTCCTTCCTTCCCTCTTTAGCCAAAATGTAGACACTGTGTTTTCTCCTATCCGTGTGTTGGGCCTCTAGGGATAAGCTGGTTTTAGACAAACTAAACTGAAATTCAGAAGGCCTTTGGCACAGACTAATAAACTCTGTCAAGTTGAAGAAGTCCAAAACGTGGTTCAAATAAATTGGCGCGTTCTGTGTTAGGAAAGCTAAACGTTTTCCAAAGAAATGGATTTTCATCATTTTGCCACAATATAGGAGATTAGAGAGTCAGAAGAGGCGAGACCTGAGCTGATCAGCAGCAGGAAAGCAGAGCAGCTCACTTCTACCTTGGGCCGAGAACACACTTCTCGCATCCTCACAGATCAAGGTCTAGGAGCTGCCTCAGAGCCTGCTGTTCTTCCTGCTGTCGACAGGGACTCTGAGTGAGATTTTAGGCCCACAGAAAACTTCCTGGGAACAATATTCCTCTAGAATATTAATGAAGTCTTCAACTTCAGTCCTAGAAATATGTGCTCGGAGGCTTCCTGAGTCCATCCTTCACTGATTATTAATGATCTACCACACTTGGAAGAAAAGCCACTCCTCAGCTCGCTTTCTGCCCGCCTTCTCTTCCCGCAGCCTAAGCAAACATCATGTCTGGGGCACCGCTGGGAACACAGCAGCCTTCTACACGAGGGAAACTGTTTTTCCTTTATGCCTGAGACTGAAAATAGATGCCGTGGCTTCTGTTTTTAAAATTAGTGGCTACACGAAACTTTCAAGCAAAGGCTAACTGCTTTTGAAAATGGCAATGCGTACCCTAGCGGGGACAAAAACTTCTTAGGGAAAGCCTTCGTTCCTCCAAATTCTTCATAGGTGGCACTCAGAAGGCTGCTCTGGTTAAAAAGCAAATGAACACATACACAAGCCCCAAACCCCAAATGAACACAAATCCTACTTGTTGCTCTGGCGGTCCCCAAATTCAGTCCATTAAAACCCAATTAGGAGCAAACAGGTTTCCATCCTTCCTGCGCCATTTCCTACACCTGTGGGTGGGGAAAGGCAGACAGCAGCTTGTTGCTAAGTCATGCTCCTGTCACGCAGTGCTGACGCCTCAGAGTTGGTTTGCTTGTGCCCACATCTAAGCAAAACCTCCTGTCCACTCAGTTCCAAATGCAGTCAGTCCTGTGGTTTGATGGTGTGTGGACACGGCATTCACATATTGGCCATAATACATCTCTCAGCCTTCACACTTAAATGTTTCTTGTGGGAATATATCCAGCTGGGTTTTCATTCAGATGGCTGCTAAATCTTTTGTCTTGGATATATGCTATAAGGAACACGATTTCCTTCCTAGAATTGTATATGGAAGCAACCAAAAGCCACATTTGAAAGTCTGGTTAATAATGCTAAATTCATTTTTTTTTTTTTTTTTGACTGATTCAGGTTTGAAATTCCTTTGAAAAAGTCTTACTATTTTAACGTTTGGCAACTTTAGTGCCAATTCTGCAATAACGCACTCTTGGAGTTTCATCTCAAGATCTCTAAACCCGATGACCAAAAAGCCCGAGGAGTTGTCTGTACAGGCAGTGCTGGGGGAAACTAGGTGTGAGTTTGTAAATCAGTACATCAGTGACTTGAGGTTAGAACAGGCTCAGAAGCTTGACCACCTGCTAGTCCAGTTCTTTTTGTCATTAGTTCTTACATGATTTTTAGTCAAATCAGATCACCTTTCCCATTGATTATTTGAAATAATAATCCTTGTAATGACAATTATTAATTATAAGATGTCGATGAGACACTGTATTATTGGTATAATAATAATAGCATGTGCTCCCTGCCTTTCATATAACTTCTGTATACATTAGCTTGTTTAAAAGACAAAAATCCCCTGTTTGGGGCAGTGTTTATAGCAGTTAAGAGTATGGCCTCTGGTGACAAACGGCCTGTTTTCAAATGCTGGTCCTGCCACTTACTACGTGTGATCCTCGTCTCTGAAATAGAGGTGATAACAGTATGCACTTCGCAGGGCTGTTGTGTAACTGAATGCATTCACACACAGAAAGCCCTTAGAACTTCACTTGGCACATTATAAGTGCCTAAAAGGTTATTACTTATCATTTTGTTCCACTGTGTGTAGCCTACATTAATAATTCAAGGGTTAGTTTCAACCAGTTAGGAAGAGCATTCTTTACCAATAACAACGAGCATCCTACCTTTCCTCCCACCACCGTTCATCATCCGACTCGTTGTTCTGTTGATACAGAAAGTGGCCCAAGGCTGGCAGCAGTGAATTTCTAGTGAGTGAGTGGGTTTTTAAAACCTTCCGGGGAAAGCTCGCTGGTGAGCAGCTCACCTGAAAGGGAAGGTGTTCCTGAGGCCCCTAGGATGGCACCTGGCCCTCTGGATCCCTATGCATTCTTCTTGCCCTGCAGTCTCCAAAGTGCTGGGCCCGGTCCTTGAGGGCCGTATTCTTTCAAGATGTTTGACTCTGGTCTCATTAAACCTGTCTTGGTTCTCGCCCAGGCTGCTCTTGATCTTCACTGTTAAGTGCCATGGCAGGGTATTAAAGTGGCCTCCTCTGTTAAGAAAATAGTCTCGAAACTAGAGAAGACCTCCTAGCAGGGTACTCAGAAGAACATGGCTGCCCAGTTCTCAAAAACCAAGACCCCCTCCCTCGGCCCATCCTGGGGTGTTCTCAGGCCATCACATACAGTGGATGCAGTCACACCCTCTGGGCATCAACCACAGCCAGATCCTACCAGGGCGCTGTACCCACTGCTTTCTAATTGTTACCAGATCTGCCACTTTCCTTTCAGGAAGACAGCTAGGTCCACCAGCCATGCGTACTGGCCTATTTACTGATAGGTCAGAAAACCCTTAATTTAACCCAGTTTAATTCAATAAATATTCATTAGTCATCTGTATATGCCTGTAATCATTTATTTTACCTTGTTTCCTATAAAGAACGTCTTACATACATATTATCGAGAAAAAGGAAAACCTGCAGAATCAAACTATTTTAACTTCATTTCCTGATAACCTTGGCCCTCCACGAATTAATTCTGAAGCATCTATCATTTTTACTTCATTTTAGAAATCAGCCTAGCGTGCTCTCTGGTTGTCACCTCTTGCAGGTTCACCGGGGTGTGGTGGGTTTGCACCCATGCCCACACACACCTTTGTTCAGTTAATGGTGAAATAAGGAGTGCCTGATTTTGAACCTTGTCTGTGTCTGACCTGGCCGCAGTATAGTTCACAGGCATGATGCAAGTCAGAACTAACTGGCTCATGTGGAGACCAGATCCATTCGGCACAGCCAGAGGGTGCACTAACTCCCATGGTCCCTCGGCCCCAATATGAGGCACTCTGCCCATACAACCTGCTGCCGGGGGTGGGGGAGGGTGGGGTTGTCCATATTAGAGTAAGTAGTGGTTTGGTCTTTCAGTCTCATGAATACCAACTTTGCAATGAGGGCATAGTTTGTAAATCAGCAAACAAGTTGTCTTAGAGTGCTCAGGCAGGATGGTGGGCACATGGAGATGGGCTGAAAAGGTGATATTGGACCTCTGTGGTTTTGTCTGCCTCCCTTCCCTTTCCACTGGGAAATTGCTTCTTCTCTATCCTAGATGGTTCTGGTGGATTGTTAATTATTGAGCCTCATCCCTGGCTGTCTTAGTCTGTTCAGGCTGCTATAGTAAAATAGCATAGAACTGGGTGGCTGATAAAGAGTAGAAATTTATTTCTCACAGTTCTGGAAGCTGGAAGTCCGAGATCAGGGTGCTGGCACAGTCAGGGTCTGCTGGGAGCCCTCTTCCAGGTTGCAGACTGCTGACTTCTCCTTGTGTTCTCACACGGTGGAGAACAGAAAGAGGAAGCTCTCTCTCTTATAAGGGCACTAATCCAAATCATGAGGGCTCCACCCTCAATTACCTCCTGAAGGCCCCACCTGCTAATATTGTCATGTTGGGGGCAGGATTTCAACATACGAATTTTGAGGGGACACTAATATTCAGCCTATAACACAGGCCCTGCCAGGGGTGTAGACCCATGACCTAGACCTGGCTGAATCCAGGCTTCCTCTCCACAGGGATTGGGTCAAGGCATGGGCAGGTGGCCTAAAGTAAGGTCAGTCATGTCCTTTCATGAAAGCCAGTCTGTGGACACTGGGACAGATTTAGGGCCTCTTGCTCTTTCATATAGAGATAGCCTATGATAAGAAAGAATGAGGCCAACATACAAAAGAAGAGAGACAGGTAGGGAGATGGGGTAGTGGAGGGTGGGGAGAGAAAGAGAGAGAGAGACAGAAAGACAGACAGATAGACAGAATATTGCTATTACTTGAGTCCCTGTGCCTGAAAAAAGATCCACTCTTTAACTTCCCAGTTTATGAACCACTAAATCCACTTTTCTGCTATGGATGTTTGCATTGGGTTTCTTTCACTTACAATGGAAAGCTGCCTGACTAACCTACTAGGTTTAGCTATTCTTCAACTAACTACTTGGCTTTGACCATCACGTAACTAATGCACACAGCTCTTCCCTCACTCGTAAGTAGAGTTAAGTCTAGCTACACGGTGGGTCTGCTGTGCCTCTTAGGAAATGTTCGTGGAATAAATGTAGCTAACAGTATAGGGAGAGTTAGTAAGTATTGGGTTTAACTATGAAATCGCCAATATTTGATCATTTTGACTTACAAAAAAGCAATTTCACGTCGTTAAAGAGAATTTTTAGCTACTGAGAAAATAGAGCCACATTTCAGTTACATTTATTGAGGCCCTGCTTTTTGCAGGCCTCGTGCTGGATGCTGTGAGGAAATTAAGGTGGAAAACGCAAGGTTCCGCTTCTCAGGGAGACTAGAGCCTCCTGAGGGACTTACAACTTACTAAGAAACTGTTGCTAGAGTGTTGGCCTCACTCCATACACTAATGAAAAGATTAGTTTTTTTTTCTTTTTGAAGATTTCATCTTTATCGATGAAATGTGCCACGTATAATCTAAGGATCTAGATAGTATCACTTTCAGAGAAGAGTTCTGTCACTACAGTTCCTAGAACCCCTCCTTTGGCAACCTCTCTCTTTGAACCCTTTTGGAGCTGTTGTTCTTCAGCCCAAAGAGTCAAGCGTCAAAGAAAATATTGGACACGAATATGCCTTTTCGATCATCTCTGTGCCAATTCATCCTGTTCCCATGAGAATTTTCTCCTTTTGTCCCCTTTGTCTGGGAAAGAACCACCTTAAAAATGTATCTGTGCTTCATCAAATCCTCAACTCACATCAAGCAGAGGCTGAAGAATAAGTAATGGGACACAGGCAAAGAATAACAAAAATTTTGCTATGACTTCAATCTACGTGTGACTGGGCTCTCCCACTAAGTGGCATTGGAAGTGACCTTTCATGCTTCTTCTGTCCATATTTCTTGATTTAGATTTCTAGATCTGGTACAGCAGTCTGGTGTGGTGGTGATTTTTTCTAGATATCTCAATTTCAGGGTACTTGCCCACCAGTTCTCCTCCACATAACGTGTACTTAAAAACAGAACCAGAGCCTGGCAAGTTGCCGAAATCAGGCTGGCTACTGATCTCAAGTAGAAAAAGAATTCCCTATCGAGAGCAGTTCTTAACCTTCGTGCAGTGGTCATCTGGTTCACCTTCATTTGCCGACTCACTGGAGCCTAATGACTTCTTCCCAGAAAGGGAACACTTCTCAGCTTTAAACAAACAGCATTTACCTTCTTTTCTTATTTGTTTAAGGTGAGGCATCTTCTTGTCCTGCTCCCTCCTTTTACTTAAAAAAAAAATCACCATCTTGTGGAATAACTATTTTGCCAAATCTGTCCATCAATATAGGGAACCTTGGGAGTGCCTTAGTGGACCTATAGAATAAGTGCTCTGATTTATGTCCCATGGACTTAAAGAGCAAAATGCATGTGGTAGGGGTCATGGTCACTAGCACACAACCCTGATGTTTTAACTTATCTTCTGCAAACAGGAGAGATGTTTTTCTTCCAGGTGTACATAAATACAGCAGTTCAATGCAGTCCAAACTGTGGTATGTGGCTGCAGAGCCCTCTGGCTTTGCCAAACCCTCATGCTCGTGTACACACATTTTACAAGGGGGCAGTCCCGTTGCTAAAGGAACTCAAGTCACTTTTTCGTGAATGTCCAGTGATTGGCAGGAATGCTGGCTGTTTTAAGTATCATATTGTTCCATGGTGAAGAATATTTTTTATTGCTAGTTCAATAGCATTTCACAGTTATTAAACCAGAGTCATTGTCCCTGGAGGCTCCCAAAGGTTCAGAAACTTTGGGGCCTGCCAGTTATCCCCATTGTTTCAATGTGGCTGTCATACTCTGACTGTGGCACTTAAGGTGTTTGGGGGGAAATGCTGAGAAAGAGGCTTTTCAAGGGTATCGTTTATAGCCAACTTCTTTTCATAAATAAGAGTTTATGGGACCAAATTCAATCACAAAAAATTATTTTGAAATGCTTAAAAATGATAACTTGGGGCTTCCCTGGTGGCGCAGTGGTTGAGAGTCCGCCTGCCGATGCAGGGGACGCGGGTTCGTGCCCCGGTCTGGGAGGATCCCGCATGCCGCGGAGCGGCTGGGCCCGTGAGCCGTGGCCGCTGAGCCTGCGCGTCCGGAGCCTGTCCTCCGCAACGGGAGAGGCCACAACAGTGAGAGGCCCGCGTAACGCATAAAGAAAAAAATGATAACTTTAAGGGATGGTAGACCTGTACTATTATAATTACACATGAAAGCATGCAGATTTTAAAAATGTTTGCTGTATTAGATGTGGCAAAACATCTTTTAAATCCTGAGAGAAATGCCTGCCCAAAGTCACTGCTACACCCAAGTAACGTGATCCAAGAAGGAGATGAATGGATGTAATCACTGAAGGGGTACATAGATTTCTCTGCAAGGAAGGCCTCCTCCAGCTTAGTTAGTGGACAATGAAAATAGCCCATAAGTGACCTGGGTGGATGGCCTTGTACGACTGGCAGTTGTTAGTGACGATTGAGGACTCGGCCAGGAGAACAAGGCAGCCCTTTGATGAACCTAAGTGTCAGTGTGAGGAGAGAGTGCAGGGCCTGGGGCTGTTTCTTCAGGGCCGATATGAGATCCCAACAGGAGCACGTCGTCTTATGGGGGTCACCCCGAGGAGGAAACACTTAGGGTCTTTTGTGAACACCCAACTTTCTGGGAATTTGACTAATGTTTCATTATATCTCCTGACAGCACCGAGCTGGTTCGTGCAGATTTCACTCTGCTCATCTCTTTGTGTACTTTCTGTATTGTTTTCTTTATCTTTCTTGGAGAAGAGTTTGTGAGGCCCTGAGGACCACACCAACACTCAAGTCAGTGGATGCACAGCTAATCTTCTGCTGAAAGAAAAATGGATTCTTATTTCTCTTCAAGTATCTCTGGCAACAACTGGGTGTGGGCAGGAACTTGCATTTATCTAAACAAAAACAGAAGATGTATGACCTATCTAAGCTCTTCTGATCAACTCTTCTCTGATGATACCACTCCATGGCAGGTTTCTGAGAATCTTTTATTTTTCTAGAACTTTAGAGGAAAATACCCTGTGCTTGATATTGTGGTCGATGAGTGCACGACGGTTGTGTGGGCTCTGGTTGGACATGGTTTTCTACTTCTCTTCATGAAAAGGAGACTCTCCCCATTCCTGGAAACTTCCTCTAGTTATTGTCTCTTCTCCCCCCCGCCCGCCTGTCCCCCATCCCAATTCCTGCCACTCTTTATTTCTCACCAACGGAAGTTAGGGCTCCCTTTACGCGATATGGAAGGCATACCCCTCCCCGTGATAACATTGAGGGACCATTGTCTCCTGACCGCATCTTTCCATCATCTATAATGCACATTTTGTACTGTTAATTTATATGTCTTTAGTCCACATCTTACATTTTTCCTCCAAACATTTCCTGCATCATTCAAAAGGAGTTTTCAAGGCTCTTCCTTTTAACATTTAAAAGACAGAAGAGAAATCTTTAATGTTAATTCTAGACTACATCAATAAAACTACTTTTTAAGAAAGAAATGTAATGGTTGAGTTTTCTCATTATCAAAATAATCTCACTTTTGTCAGTGTTGAATCCTCCCTTCCTGTTAGTATTTGCTCAAGGAGCACTTGTGAGACGACTTGAATAAAATGGATCAGTGTCTGACCTTAAAACAATAATATCTTATAGAAAAAACCTGGAAGGATATATACCCAAACGATAGCATGGTTAGCTTTGGGGGATTTGGGTCATTTTTTTCTGTCTTTTTCATACCTTTCTGTATAGTGTGAATTTGTTCTTATACTAAAAAAAGAGGTTATTTTACACATAACCTCCCCCCCAAACTGTTTTACATTATGGTGGTTTTGTAAGGAAGGGGTTATTTGTGAGGAGGTTGTGCCTCCAAAGAGGAGCGGTGTGTAAGGGCTTAGTCTGCTGCCTACATTCGTGTGTCACTCTGAGTAAATCAGACTTTCTCGTGTGCAAGATGAGGACAGTGGCCTCCACCTGTAGAAATTAAGGTGAGACTCTACTGAGATAACCCATGGAGAAAACGCTGATGCGTGTGAAGTGCTATCCACATGGGAGAAATAACAATAGCTCTCCTTTGTTTGGGAGGAATCCGTGGGGCAAATGTAGACCAAGGATCTGAAACGAGGGCGTGTATACTTGGTGACCTGACACACAGGTTAGCATGAACGGAGGAGACTTTCCCAGGAGCCTTTGAACTTGTGCAAGTAGCTTGATATTCTTAGTGGCTGCTTCCAGCACTGTTTTGTGAAGGGAAAGTGTGTGTGTGTGTGTGTGTGTGTGTGTGTGTGTGTGTTGGTAACCAAAGTGCTCAAAATGTAATATGCAATGACATCCAACTACACGCAAAAGTAATCACCAGAGCACCCAAATAACCCCACCAACTGACTGATCCAAGTGCTTTTGCAAAGTCTGGTTGATATGGTGCCAGATGTTCGATAAAATCACAGAAAGGTAAAATGATTAAAAAACTGAAACCAAAAACAAACAGGAACAACAGCAGCCTCTCAAAGAACACCCAACTAACCCACTAAATATAACAGCGGTCCAGGTGACATAAACCCCAGTGGAGTGTTCCTGGCTCCCTAGGAAGCAGTGGATGGACCTGGGGCCTGGCCATGGTGACAGTAAAGTGACCTTCTGGAAGCAGAAGCAGGTAGTAGAGAGCATGGGGGCGGGGGGTATACC
The DNA here is from genome assembly GCF_008692025.1 of Phocoena sinus. Taxonomy (NCBI): domain Eukaryota; kingdom Metazoa; phylum Chordata; class Mammalia; order Artiodactyla; family Phocoenidae; genus Phocoena; species Phocoena sinus. The sequence goes on from NC_045771.1 coordinate 50,562,847, forward strand.
TGGACCATCCATGGAGGCCCTGGACACCCCTGGGTCCTGGTGATGATGTCCTGTCTGCAGGGGCTCAGAACAATTCTCAACACCACTCACATACCAGGAGGGGCTGCTGCTTTCACAGGTCTGGACTGCTCAGCAGTGAAGGGGTTACGTGTAAGAGGGATCAAAGTATTAAACTGTCATGTTGACAGTAAGTCGGGGAACTGGCTGTGCAGGGGCCTTAATAAATCTGCCCTTGACTTATGGACGAACCTCATTCAGCAGAAAATTCTTTCTGCAGCATATTGAGTGCTGTGCTCTGATTGAGTCGCTGGAAGTTTACTTTAAAAGAAAGGTGGCAATGAGGAGAAGAGAATGGAAATTCAATCCACATGCGGTGCGGGAGAACTATCCAGTAAATTCTTTCTCAGATAAAATAAGAAACAGAATGTGTAGGACTCTCAGAATATGGTACATTCCTTTGATAACTAAAATGTCTTCGGGGAAGAAAATGGACGAGGAGTGATTCTCGGTGAAGACTGATATGGAGCAGGGGGAAGGGTTAGGAGGGAGGAAACCTTAGTGATTTAGACGTGATTGTTCATTCATTTGCTCATGGAGTCCACCAGGCTTTACTGAGCGCTCACTATGGATGAGAAACGGTGGGTGTGGGGATGGGCGTAGCATCTTGCAGAGCCCATAGCTAATGAAGTAGATCCGCACACTCACCGGACACCTAGAATTTGTCCAGCACCAGCTCAGCTCCACAGAGCACTATGGCAACCTTCTCTGAATAAACTGTGAGAGAATACAGTCAGATTTTAGGTATGAGAGAAGGGCTGACACTTTTTCCCAGTACATTTTCCCAATTCAACATAAGGAGTAGAGCTGTCATGAATCTGAAAGGCCAGTTTAACAAAAATAGATACCTCTTTCTTAGATGATATATGATTTATATCTTCATATTCCTTTTTTTTTTTCTTTATAACATTTCAGAAAGAAAAGAAAGGTTAAGCCCGGGGGAGTCTGTATTTTTCAGTCCAGTTCATGAAGGCACAAAGAATCCTTTCAATCCCAGACCAGAGAGAATTTGAATTCAAAGGATAATTTGGGAGACAGAACTTCTCTTTCTGCCAGTTTTGAAACTATTGGGAAAAGTTCAAGAAAAGTTCAAGAAAATGAGTTTTCCTCTTTTGAATAATTTATTTGCTGTTTGTTTGTTGGCTTTCTCTGTATCCCTTCACCCCCAGAGCTGCAATGAGTTAGGAGCAGAAGGTGTCAGATATTGGCTTCTTGTTGCTGTTGGGGGTCTCTAAATTTATGACCTCTCTGGGCATTCCAGGCACAGATAAAATATATTTTACAGAGATCCGCAGGTTTCATTTTCTCCTCCAAGTTTGGGAGCTTTTTGTTCGAAGGGGTGATTTGTTTTGCTGTAGCGGAGCCAGCCACATTGCTGGAAGTTTCAGCAGAGAACCTGATGCTCTGTGGTACCCGAGCTTTGGGAGAATCTTCCTGACCAATTTACTCGCTTCTGTGAGCAGGGATGGTGGGTTCTTCCCATCTAGGGGCATGGCGGCACCAAGACAGAACCCGCTGGCTGTTGTAAGACAAAGGTTCTAAGGCTCAGAAAGATTCTTGTCTGCTCGTGAGTGTGGTGGTTGGATGAGTGCGGGCAAGGTAGTGGTGGGCTGACAGGATGAATTACGCTCATGTTCATCTCTCAGCGGTTCAGGGGACAATGATATGGTTAGTCCAGGGGTTGTTCCATGAAGGACTGGACTGCCACTTAACAGAGCCGGGTTAACCATCCAACGTGCAATACCCTAGTACAGTTTATTTGCTCCCAGTAAAGAGAATGTCCAGGAGGGTATAGAGCCCCGGAGGTGGAATGATTTCAGAGGATCCTTTGTGACTTTCCCATCTCTATCCCTACCCCTAACCCCATCCCCATCCCCATCTCCACCTCCACCTCCATCATTATTTCTCTTTCTGAGAAGGGAGGGTTGAACTCTGAGTAGCCTGAAGAGGACTGGGGCTGTGGTTAGCTCTCCAGGTAAACCTGGATAGAGCCTTGGGCTTACAGACCTGGAGAGGCTGATGAAACCAATTATTGCCAAGAAAACTGACTGCTATTGACCAAGCTTCTCTCAGTGTGTTAAATATTTAATGATGCATTTTATTATTTGAAGGATGTTATTCATAAGCTTACTTTAATATCTTTTTATGAACACATTTTTTAAAACCTTAGCACCTATTTAACTATACAAATAAATTTTATCCTAACGGGATCCTGGTGAAGGATATATTATATATGGATGCTTAGAACCCTGCGATGATTTTGGCCACCCTCGGTGAATTATGTCATCATGCTGTTCCTGGTTTCCCCTACATATACAAGAACACACCTCTTTTACTTTCCTCATGGTGTGTAAAGACTAAGGTGATGCCCCTCCTCGCCCTATCCCCACCAAGATCCAAAGTTCTCTGGGAAGCTTTTACAGAGTGAAGATAATGAAGATTTTCTTTTATTTTGATCATTGTAATTTGGTCACCTTAATTTAGAACCAGAAGCGAAGTAGACATTTGATGGTGTCATGAATATTGTGAGTTATACGATCTATTTTAATTCCCAACCTATAAATAAATTCATGTTGTCTTTTTAGGAGGTCATATATCTCTTTTTGCCCAAATCCTGCCATGACATGTACCAAATGTGTTCTTGAGCACTTTTCTCTCTCTGCTTAAGAGATAACTGCTAGAAAACATCTGGTCCCAATGCTCAGAGTGGCTCTTTTCCTTTCCCGCTGTCCAGTCTCCCCTTTTCTTACCTAAGCCAAAGTCTTTTTCTTCACACTTGAATTCAGAGAGATCACGCTGGACAAAGGGACCGGAGAACTCAGAGGGAACTTTTGACAAATGCCTCGGCAGACATGAGGTGGTGAGAAGGAGGCTGGAGAAGCCGAAGGGGAAAAAAAAAATTTAAGCTAAGAATGAAGAGGAGGGGGTGGAGGGGGTACCAGTGATCGTGGAGGAGGGCTTGATTATCAATTGAAAATTCCTAGCCTGAAACAAAGGAGACTTGAAGCATTCAAAAGAAAGGCAAACCGTGGAACTCAAACAAAGCTGGTGAATTACAAGAGAGAGTATTATATGAGCGCCCAACGGTGCCAGGATATCCCATCCTCAGAGGGCGTGTGGAAATCCACCAACTGGCTTGATTAAGAACTCAGGAAAAATGAAAAGAAAGGAATGTGCCTTAGTAGAATTTTTCACAAGGCAAGCTTGTGTTTTAGCTTGGTATATCTCAGATTGAAACTTAGCCAAATAATTGCTGGGAAAATATTTGGTTAGGTTTCGAAAGACTGTTTGGAGAAACTCACTAGTTGTAAAATGGAATATTTGGAATGACTGCCTGGGAAAGATAAACTTAAAAGCTGGAGAGGTGTGCTCAGTAGACCTAAGGGAACAAAAAGGCGTAGAGAAGGGCACGGTATTTGGTATTCTTAAGGATGAAAGCAAAGGTGTCCGAGCAGTAGTTAATTTGCCAAGTTTTGAGTTTTGAGTGGTTTTCTTGATGTGGTTTCCAGGAAAGATTATAGCTTTAGTCTTTTAGGCAAAGTGGTGTCTTGTTATAGAACAAAAAGCAATAGACTCTAGTCACTGTATCTGAAACCCTGAATTCTGCTTCAGGCATCCGTCTCACATCTAGTTAACTGTAGAAATAAAATTGGAGGGAATCTGGCCTCTCAGGTTATAGGGCTGGAAAATGCTTTGAGAGGCCTTCTGGTTGGATTACTTCTAAACCCTCCTGGACAGATGAAAATTTATCTTATTTTTAAATGTTCCCCAGAGGAAGAGTGTCCACAGGCTCCCTTAGTAACTCATTTCAGTTTTTAACGACCTCCACATTCAGGAAATTCCTTCTTCTGTCTTACCTAAACCCACTCTGCTGTAGCTTAAGTCCATTTTCTTTTGACCTGCCCCAGAAAAGATGGGAAAAAGAGGTCACCTTCTTGCATAAACATCCCTTCACATAATTAAAGATAAAATTTTAAATCGAAAATGTTCTCTATCTCCTCTTCTTTATCACACTGACTCTCCCCACTTCCTTTAGCCTTCCTCGAGGGGTTCCATCTTTAATCTCTTGTTCACCTTTGCTGTAGCCTCAGAAACTCCCTCAGTTGTCTGAAGTATAGCTCTGGGATGGGAGAAAAGAGAGACTGTGGCAATGCACGTCCTCACGTCCTTCCCCAGGACAGAGCTGATGGAAGAGACTAAATGGTACTGATGATATTTAAAAAATTTTCTTGCCCACATTATATTTGTTTTCAAGGTCAAATTGTGCTCATACAATAGGTCTGTGGACATTATTAAGGATACATATCTTTAGGTTTTGGAGGAGTGAAAATAAAAATGAAGTAGGACAGTACATTCATACAGTATACTAAGAATTACTTGGTATAATACAATGATAAGTTCAATACTTTTTCAGATAAGCAAAAATCTATTTTTGCTCATGGGGTCCTTCCATTAGGTAGAGGCATTTCAGAAAATATCCTTTCAGCTTTGCCCAGTTGTTATTTGAAAATTTCCACGAATTCGTTTCTGGTCCTGGGACTGAACCACTGATCTTGCCCTCATTCTTGGGGATGAGACCCTAGAACCTAGCTAGATACCACCTTTACCAGAACTTTACACAAATACTTCCAGGGCAGGGCTAAGTCTTGACTTGCTTTCTTGGGCATCAAAGCTGTTGGCTAAACAAAATAATGTATCTTTTATAATTTATTTTTGCATTAAACTAGATCCTTTTCTTATCCGTTTATACAAAATGGCCAACATATTTTGTTATTTGGGGATCAGAGAATCACAGAGATGGCTTTTTTGTAACTTGTGTTTTTTCCTAATTTCTAAAAGAGCTCCAGAAACAATGTGAAGCATTCTCAGATTCCTTGTAGTTTTCAAAACATGCTTGTGGGGGAGTTAAATGGGAAACAGGTGCTTTCAAAAATATATTGCTATTTTTATGAATCATATATTTACTCTTCCTTGTGTCTTAGCAACAGATCATAGAAGAAATCAAAGCACACAGAGAGCAGCTACTTGTCAATCACCATGAAGAGTGAGTTCATAGCAAACCAGGGGGCAGTGCTGGTTAGGAGAGGGGGTCCTAGATGCTTCTAGGACCCCACATGTGGTCTCTAGGACTCCACATACTCATCCATGTTTATTCTTATTTAGTAAAGGGTCCCTATCATGGGCCAGGCATTAGTCTAAGTCCTAGGGTTACTGCAGAGAATAAAAAGACAAAAATCACTGCCCTCAGAGAACCTACATTTAGTTTTGGTTTCATATACTTATGTCTCACAGCACCTAATAGAGTTGGAAATTGTACCTTTAAAGTGTATTACTTATTTTGCAGCCGTAAAATGATTACTTATGAGAAGTTTATAATCATGTGGAAAATGCTTCCTGGGTTATAATGTTAACTGAAAAGAAGGATACAAAGTTGTATATGAATCTGTTCTAAGTCAAAACTGAAAACAGCAATGTCATCATCCCTTTCAACCCCTCCCCACACACAAATAAAGGTTACAATAAACAGATGCACAGAAAAGACTAAAAGAAAATACAACAAAGTGTTAATAATGGTGCTCGTCTTTGTGTATCAGGATGACAGGTAGTTCATCTGCTTTGTATTTTCTGCATCTTTCTTTTTTTGGTAGTAATCAAATATTACCTTTCAAATGGAAGGACACGTGTTCATTGCAAGAAAATTAATTAATCAGAATTCTAGTAAACTTGAGAGGTACTTTTCTAAGGCTTGTCTTCTAAGAACCCGAGGCTGTAGAACGATCCAGCTGGCATTTTACTATTTTCTCTCTCAATGTAGAGGCCTTGTAGGTTACTGATCACTGCATTGGAGATTCTCTTATTTACCACCTTACAGGAGGTAGAGTCAGGAAGGTTGAGTCCATTGGTTCTGTGTGCAAACGTCCAGAGTTTGCCCGGCATTAGGTGGTTGGTACACAAATGCACTTTCTATTTTGGGTACCCAAATAAAATGGCTGTTTAGCACACTCAAGTCTGGTTGGTCTGGAAGCCAGGGCTCCAGGACTCCTTTTAAACTCCTGTTGTCAGAACATCTGAAACTACTGTAGCACCAAACACTTGAATAATAAGAGTTAAGGAGGAAGCAAAAGCTGCCTGGGTGATTTTTTCTTCTTCTTCTTTTTTTTAATAGGAAGGAAACTCAATCAAACTTTGCATACAAATGTGATAAAGCTCTATTGCTCAGCTTTTAATGAGAGCATGGAATTCTAAGTAAACATGGATGAAATACAACTTGTCAGCACAAAAATACCGCCTGTCACAGTCATTTGTGTATAAAATATGACCCGCAGGTTTGAACCATATGGTTACATGAGTTCTAATTTACGCGGCATCTTCTTAAGTCAGCAGAATGCGTCCTGGCCTGCTTGTGGGAGGTAGAGTCAGCACCTCACCCAGTGAAGTGGAGAGGGCTCCCCGGGGGGTTAGGCCGGTTTCAGCTGCTGCAATGGAGACTGGAGCTTTGCAAGGCGAATGGCACATTTCCCGGACGATGCAGGCGCTTCCATGAAGAGGCAGGGCTGACCAGCCTGTCCCTATGATCAGCTTGCAAAGTCTAACGTGTGAAATTGAAAAATATTAAACATCACAGCTTGGACTTAGGCGTTACTTCTGTCCCCACTGGGGACGTCCGGTGGGGTGGTGGTGGTGGTGGGGAGAAACACAATCCCCTCTAGACGCGAAGGGGAGAGCGGACATTTGGATGCTATTTTAAAGCAATGTTTAATGAAGTGAGAAAATGCATTTGCAGCGTTGTGCTCCGTGGCACATATACGCAAGCCCAGAAGGGCACAATGGACACATTCTGTGATTTAGACATGAATTGGAAAAGCCAAGGAGATGCCATCGAAATAAAAATCAGACTCGAAAGTCTAAGCTGAGCCAGAAACAGATGGACTTTTGCTACTTAAAAAAGAAATTCTTCTGTCCTCTCCTCTTTTTCCCCCTCAAGCTGTGCCCTGTCACTATCTTAAGATGACCTTTCCACCGGGTCTCCCTGAGATGCTTTCAGTGAACTGGCTGGAGCAAGTGACTCTTGACCTTTCTGCAAATTCGCGGGGAGTCCCAGGGTTCTCTGGCTGCCCTCTGGGTGGTCCCTGAAGACCAGGCTGCAGATGTCTGCTCCTGATAAGTCCGGAGACCAGGGGCGGGAAGAGACCCATCATGGGCTCCGCTGGAGGGTTAAGTAGCTGCCGGCCAAGTGCTGGGGCCCAAAGCAGCTGCTCACCCTGGGAGACAGGGCTTCGGGCTTCAGTTTTTTGTTTTCTTGGCAGGTGCGGGGGAGGGCACTCTTGCTTTTTGAAGATTCCTTTTCTCCTGCCACAGTCAGCTGACAATGAAATCTTTCAAGTATTGACATTCTGCTAAAGGATATTATCAGCACTAACACGAAAAATAAGGCTCAGATGTTCATTCTAAGTAAGTCTCTAAGCGGAGACTGCGATTCACATTGCTTTGGAAGAATAAACAGAGCAGCCTTCTCAGGAAAGAACATTTGTCCAGCAGGTATAAAAGGGGAATAACTGATTAAGCGTAACAGAGAAAATAAATCTAGAAACCATTGTTTTTGTTGCTAACAAATCGTTGTCACTACAGAGAAGCAATCTAACGTTTACTGAGCACCTACTAAGTACCAGGTACTGACCCGGGCACTTTTTGACCTCACCACACACTGCGAAGGTGCTGGTATTGCTCCTCTTTTAAGATGAGGAAACAGAAGTTCACAGAGATTTAGACACATGTCCTTGGGCACAAAGCTAATAAGCAGTTGAGCCAAGTGACTCAGATCTGTTGAATCTGAGTCTCATGCTCTTTCCCTTATACTCTCACAGTTAACAGCTGGTTCGAGGGAGTATTAGGCTGTTGCTCAAAACTGAGAATGTGTTTTCTTCTTTTCCTGTAATAAGCTGGAATTTACTTGTGATTTGAGGTGAGGCGTCCTACATGGGAGAGTGAAGACTGAGGTTGCTATCATTTCTAACTATATGATGGCTTCCTATACAGAAGCCATTCATCACCATCATCATCATCATTATCAAAATAGCTAACATGTATTTGTTTTATAGCTTACAGAGAACTCTTCCAATTGGATTCTCCTAACATTCTTGTGAGACAGATAATATTAGTTTCCTAATTGTGCAGAGAAGGAAGTTGAGAGTAGCTCAAGTTCATGGTGGCAGGATCTTTGACTCTAGAGCAGAGCTGTCCAATAGACCTTTTTTTTTTTTTTTTTTTTGCGGTACGTGGGCCTCTCACTGTTGTGGCCTCTTCCGTTGCAGAGCACAGGCTCCAGACGCGCGCAGGCTCAGTGGCCATGGCTCACGGGCCCAGCCGCTCCGCGGCATGTGGGATCCTCCCAGACCGGGGCACGAACCCATGTCCCCTGCATCGGCAGGCGGACTCTCAACCACTGCGCCACCAGGGAAGCCCCCAATAGACCTTTTGCCATGATCGAAATGTTCTCTATCTGTGCTGCTCAGTGTGATAACCACCAGCCACATGTGGCTGTTAAATAAGCACTTGAAATGGGGCTAATATAACCGAATTTTAAGGGGCTAGTGGCCCCCATATTAAACAGCACATCTCTAAAACCTGTCCTATTCTTTTTTTGGCCATGTTTTCTCCATTTGGTGCAGCAGTTCTGAAGACTGAAGGAAAGAGAATGAACACAAACTCTAGGACCCAATTTTGATGGCTACAAAACTTTTCCAACACTGAAAGGAGCTGCAAGAGGTTACACGTGAACCTTGCATGATTTCCCTGTGTGAAGGCCACTAGGCTGTGTGATACTCTGATTTGTCTGGGGTTCTTAACTATGTTGTTCCCCCCCACCCCCAAAACCTCCAGGACAGGCTAAACCAAACTCTTCCAGTTTCTTTCTAGCCATATGGTCTTATGACAAACATGACAAATTCCTGCTCTGTATGGTCTGAATCTTGTTAATCTGCCAACTGCTTAGCAGCCATTATAAAGCAGCTTTTATCTGGAGATTCTCATTAGAATGTGAAATTAGTCTAAGCCTAAACTACATTTTGCCAAATCCCCCCTCAGTCTGCTCTTGAAATCGAGTCTGTTCACAATAGAGCTTTTGTTTCTTGAGTGTCAGGCTGTCTTCCATGAGGCCAGATAATTTGCTTTAAAATTTTTTTATTATCAGATATATAGTATTTGCTGCAGTCTAAACTTTGGTAGCAATACATATATATTAATATGTATATATATATATATATATATTTAAAGTTTCACTTATGCGACAGAGAAAAAATATCTTTTGTTGCCCAATAAATAAATGATTTTAATGGCCTCATAAAAAATACTTTTAAAATATTATTTTGTTAAATATCATCTGACCTATTGATGCATCTAGTTATTCCTTTGTTATTAAAATCTCTCAACATTGCCAAGAAACAATTTTGCTTTTCTACACTCTTCTTCAGTGATGGTAAGTGATACAAAGAATCAGAAGTGGACAGATTAAAACAAAATTTAAAAATAAAGTTAAACTAAGGAGGATAGGTATGTATATGTGGTTCCCCTAAAAATTTATAATTTATTTTTTTAAAATAACCTTATTAGGTTTTACAAAACAATTCATGCTAAGAAGAAAAATTTTGAAAAGTTATCCCAAGACTTTCTTAAGTGATAAAATTTTTTTAAAAGATTTTTTTTGAAAAACTGAAATGAAGTGACCTACTCTATATTTAGTGAGAAATAAAGACAATTTTAAAAAAGAGAGAAAGAAAATGAACATTTTCTATCATCATCCCTTCTTAGAAGAAAGGATATCGTAATACTGAAAAAAGAAGGAAACAATGTCAGAATAAAGAACAGCTACTTAAGGTGAACAAATTTAGCCTTAGCGTGATCACTGCAAGGTCTTCTCTTTCTCATTTTGACCCAGACCTGGAAATGTTGGAAGGCACTTGTAGACAATACGTATAGAGAAGAAAATAAAACTCCCCTTGAATTCCACCTGGCATGCTGTTTGATTTTATTACACTTTATCGAGATAGTTATGACTATGTCTGTGAAAGGACTTGAATTTTCGTTGGTATTTCCTGTTGCTCGCTGCCTCTCTGCCTTCACTACTTCCCTTTCTAGAGTGCTTGCAAAGCTTGCCTAAAGGCAAAACGACTGCAAGTACCATACTATCAACACAATCTTTAGAGTCATGTACGTTTTTTCCGTCTTGTTGACTTGCCTTAAAAAGTATCTATCAGTCCAACAAAAACAAGATGGGAGATAAATTGAATAGGAAGTGTGTGCCATTCAAAGCCCATATTTTCCTCTGTCCCTGCCAAGAACAGTTACTAAGCAGTAGGAGGAATTATTGTATACTAGCTAAGAGCTTGGGCTTTGGAGCCCGCTGCTCTTAGCACATCCTTATGCTAGCTTGATAAGGTTCTGAGTATCGGTTTTCCCATCTGCAAAATGGGGCTGCCTATGTCTTCCCACTTACGAAAGTTGTCATGAAGATTAAATGTCAGTTGGTTTGCACAGGATCTGGACCATGGTAAGGGTGCAGTGAATGGCAGCCATTGTTATTTTTATCTGCAGGACACTGGGCACTGGGTGAAGGTAAAGAAGCCTTTGTGTTTCTCATTGTTTGGGCCGCATTGTCACTGCTCACTAAGTATCAATACTAAGTAACAGAGAAAGTGGGTGGATGCTTGTTGGAAAGGGCATGAAGGGTCTGTGCAGGGCAAATGTCGACTCTTTGATGTGCTGCTGGGTCATAGCAAGCTTCTCAGAAACCCCTCCGGCCTCGAATTTGCCTCCTGCTGAATGTCGACGTTCTCTGAGGCATGGCATCCAAGAGGGAGAAGTTGAGAGAAAGCTCAAGTGTGGGTGGGACTCCCCCGAAGAAAAAGCTGCCCCAAGGAATGTGGGGGGCTGGGACTTGAATCATCAATCGCCTTTTGTGAAGGGGTCCAAGATCTTAGATGCTCCCTGGGAGGGCTTAGCTTTCAGAGCAGACAAGTTCTAGAAAAAGGTTTGTTGCTTGAGGAAAAAAGTAAAGATATTTTTAGTTTTTCATTTTTATTCTGATTTTGTTTTTGTCAAGGAGCAGGGGTGGAATCCCGGGAAGATGGAGCAGTTCCTAGAAGGACTCAGAACTCATCTGCAAATCTACTGGGCTAAAGCAGCTTTCATGTCTCATGTTCTAAACAAGCTTTATTTTATTTTATTTTAGTCCATCAGAACTGGCTTGATTTTTGTTGTAGAGTTTTGGTTAATGGGAGAAGCCCATTTCTGGCTGCAGATACCAGTCTCTTCTTCTTTCTTGGCTATTCCCATCGCTAGGAAAGAACTCTCGGCGCCTGCAGTGTTCCAGATGGTATTGTTTGAATGTAGAAACATTGGTTGACTGAAGTATTGGGGCTATAACTTCGGAAAATTATTTCCAAATAATAACTCCCCTAAGCTTCATTTTCCCATCTTTCAAATGGGGATAATAATAACACCTAACTTATAGGGTGTTTGTGAAGAACAAATGTGATAACGCTTGCAAAAAACCGAGCACTGCACCTGAGCTGTCAGCCCCAAGAAACTGTCAGCTGATACCGTGATTGTCGCCAGACGAGTAGAAAGAAGCTTGACATCTCACAGCTTATGTCGCTGATTTCTGAGCTTGGGACAGCACCGGTGCATTTCCTTCTGTCACAATTTTCTGCTCTTAGGAACTTGTGGGGTGTGTCCCCCCAGCCCCCAACCCCAATCAGAAGCAAAACTAGGGGTGGTGAAAAAAGGAATCATTGCTCCCTGTAAGCACACTCTCCCAAAAGTGTTGCCTTTTAAACACATTTTAAGACATGTTGACTTGAGATTTGTTATATTTATGATGAAAAGATACTAGACAAAGCCGGGGGATATATATCAGTGGAACAAAATTAAGGCAGTCAGGGGGTGGAGGCTTTCTCATGTGTTCATTCCCTCACCTACCCATGGTGTGGGTCCTCGCCCCTCCCCACCCCCTGCTCATTCCTGCTGTAACAGGAACACGGCTGCCCCTCTGCCTCCTGGTACTGGGGTCTCAGGCTCCCCTTTCCTCCCCAGGCTTTTCTCAGGGTTGAGTCGTGCTTTATTTGGAATCTAGAGCTATGTGAGGCCCCTTTCGCATAGCTGTAGGAAATGAAGGTAAAATGAGGCAAAAGGTGCTTAAAAATTCTCATAAAAGTCAAGAAAACAAAGCCTGTCAATAAGTGGTGCCTTTTTTGAATCTTCTAAGCATGGTGATAGATTGTGCTGCATCTTCCACGTTTTCACTTTTGTGATCAATGCTTATTAAATGGGTGGTTCGGCTCCAAGACGCATTCTGTGGCCATGCAACGGACTTTGTGTTATGTTTAATTTTTGTTTTTCCTGTTTCGACCTAATTATTCCACTGTGAGGACACAGTGCATGCCTTTCAATCTGGTGAGTATTCCCTTTTCCCAATGTCTCCTAAAGCTGGCTGCGTGTCGGAAAAAAACTGGGGGCAGGAGTTGTCAAACAATTATGGGCCTTGCCCTTAAAGGTAATTCAGTGGGTCTGGACTGGGGCCTAGGGATGCCCATTTTTAATCACCCATTCTGGGAGATTCTGATGCAGTCAGTTCATAGACCTGCATTTAGGAACTGCTCTATCAGTCACACACACACACACACACTCTGCTGCTCTCAGCAGATAATAAATCCTTCCATGGGATCAGAAGCTCAGGGCCTCCCTTTTCCAAAGGAGACAGCCCTCAAGAAGATTTTGAATGATAAGAAGCCAAGCCTGGTCAAATTCCCAGGGACGGAATTTAACAGTGACTGATCAGGCATCATCTGCTATTTGAATGTTATAATAAAGACGAATGAGAACTTGGGAGAAGATCTCTCTATAACTCACCTACAGCAGTCAGTGCCCTACAGGGCAGGCCACAGGGCAGGCTGCTGGGTCCCAGGAAGAGCACTTATTAGTTAATAGGTATGCACCGAGCTTATAAAATGTTTTGTTAAACGACAAAATCCTAAACGTTATACAGGGTCCTATTTTGTGGTCCATATGCTGACTAAATTCCCAGATGACTTTAATGAGCAAATGGCAGCCCATTAAAATTACAGTAGTTTTGCAGAGAAAATAGCTCCCCAGAGGAGGGGAAGAAAACCAGCAGGCTGCTACTGAGTTGATAGCTGTCCCATGAGCTCCCTTCTCTTGCCCAAAGCTCACCGGTGGAAGAAAACCTGCTGTTCTGAAAAATCTTCGCTCCCATGGCTCATCCTCCTGTGTCTGAGACATGGCTAAACAGGTCCCAGCCTTGCTAACCTGGAAGCAACAGAGAAAACAATACTTTTGTGTGCATTCTGCCTAATAAAGAAAACATTTATTATTAACCACTGGGAGAGAATCAAGTTGTTTTTCCATTTTGGTATAGAGACCTCAGCTTGCTTTCTAAGAGGTGATATTGTAAAGCAGTAACCACTTACTTTTACTAAGTTATCAAACTGCAACCTCTGTTTCTGTTAGAGGTCACTGTAACGTTTGCTTTGCCCTCAGAAAAGGCACTGTCATGCAGACCAAAGGGGCAGTTTCTGAGCTCCTCTCTTTTTTCCCCTGTATTCTTCTGAGAGCCCATATGATGCCCAGACATGCTCAGGATATGGTTCTCCCCACCTTAGAGTTTCCTGAAGATTTCTTTTCAGTGCACATCACCACGCAAGTATCCTTCATCCTGAGCCGTGGGGAGAGTTTTTAAGATAAGCCTTCTGTTTCAGCCCCCGGGTGTGATTTGTGCTAACTACAGCATTCTAGAACCCTTGCCATCACAGGTCCCTAAGAGGGCCTCAGCCTTCAATTGACCAATTATGAAAGTCAACAGAACAAAAAAGATATTTATTATATTAAATGATATTATAGTATACTGTACTGTAGCATATATCAGCACTATCTAATGGAACTTTCTGAGATGATGGAAATGTTTTATATCTATTCTATCTAATAGGCAGCTACATGTGGTTACTGAGCACTTGAAATGTGGCTAGCGTGACGGAGGAACTGAATTTTAAATTAACTTAATTTTTTTAGATCTCCTTTTTTCTCGAGCAGTTTAAGGTTTACAGCAACGTTGAGAGGAAGTTATAGAGATTCCCCATGTACCCTCTGCCCCGACACATGCACAGCCTCCCCCATTATCAGCATCCTCCCACCAGAGTGGTGCATTGGTTACAACTGCTGAACCTCCACCGACACATCAGTATTACCCAAAGTCCATAGTTTACATTAGGGTTCACTCTTGGTGTTGTACGTTCTGTAGGTTTGGAGAAATGTAAAGTAAGTATCCATCATAATAGTATCCTACAGAGGTCTTTCACTGCCCTAAACAGTTCTCTGTGTCCTGCCTTCTCATCTTGTCTCCTCTCTCTACCACCTACTCACCACAATCTCCAGCAGCCACTCATCTCCCTACTGTCTCCATAGCCTTGCCTTTTTTCTGGAATCTTACAGAGTTGGACTCATACAGTGTGTAGCCTTTCCAAATTGGTTTCTTTCACTTAGTAAGATGCATTTAAGTTTCCTCCATGTCTTTTCACGGCTTGACAGCTCATTTCCTTTTACTGCTGAATAATATTCCATTGTCTGCATGTGCCACAGCTTATCATTTACCTACTGAAGGAATTTGGTTGCTTGAAGCAAATTAGGCAATTATGAATAAAGCTGCTATAAACATCCGCGTGCAGGTTTTTGTGTGGACACAAATTTTCAGCTCCTCTGGGCAAAAACCAAGGAGTAAGATGGCTAGGTCGTATAGTAATTTAATTTAATTTAAATGAATTACAACTTAAATGGAAATAGCCAGATGCAGCTAGGGGCTACTGTATCAGGTAGCATGGGATACATTGGGCTGGCCAAAAAGTTCGTTCGGGTTTTTCCGTGCGATCCTATTAAAGCTTTTGTCCACAAAGAATTTGAAGCACAACAGGACAAAGCAGTATAACTTTGAAAGAGGGATAAGAAGGATAAAGAAAAGAGTGAGGCAATGGGGAGCCAAGGATAAAGGCTCAAAATATATGCCAGAGTAATCCACCTCCATGATGGACTGGCCCTGACTTGGACTCCTTGTTTTCTAACAGAGAAACATATGAAAGACAAATCTGGTCAATTACCCAAATGAGGATGTCCAAAAACCCTAAACAAACCATTTGTTTAGGAGAATTATAATGAAGTTCTAAGATTAAACGAGAATTCTTCCCAAGCATTCTTATTTCTTTTTTAAGATTTTTTTTTTTGATGTGGACCATTTAATTTAAAGTCTTTATTGAATTTGTTACAATGTTGTTTCCGTTTTATGTTATGGTTTTTGGATGTGAGACATGTGGAATCTTAGCTCCCTGACCGGGGATTGAACCTACACCCCCTACATTGGAAAGTGAAGTCTTAACCACTGGACCGCTAGGGAAGTCCCCAAGCGTTCTTATTTATCTGTGTTGTTTTCCTGCTTAAAACCCTTCAGTGGCTTCCTACTGTCCTTATAATAAAATTCAAAGTTCTTCCCATGTTGTGTCAGTCAGAGTTCTTGGCTGCAAGCGAAAGTAAACTCTTGGATGATTTAAGCGGCAAAGAAAGTCACTGAAAGGACTTGGGAAGCAAGTCGGGCTGGGAAGCTTAGAAACCCTAGTGAAGCTGCAGGAGCAGGCTCAGAAGGCAGTCAGGGGCAAGGAAGGCCAGGTGGAGCCAGCACCGCAGCCAACAGCTCACCACCAGCTGTGTAGTGAGGACACTGCTCCTGCCAGGGTACAACACCACAGGCCACTGTGTGCATGACCACTCCCCTTGCCTCCCTGCATGAGACACTGGACTCTACTCTCAAACTGCGGCCGTTATTGTCCCTGGAAACCTATTCTGATACGATGCTGGCATCACCTAACTCCAGGTGGATTCTCCAGGATTTGTGCTTCTTTGCGTCACTCCCAGTTTAAAGACTGGGGCTTGTGCATCTGACCGGCTGAATGTGGATCGTGCACCAGCACCCCAGCTGCAAGTGAGGCTGGATGAGCAAGTCTTTCATGTTTTCAAGTTTTACAGCAAGATGCATTATGCCTCCCATAAAGACTTGGAAGCTGAGAAATTCCTAAAACATAGGAAAAGGGTTCAGCCACTGGCCAGACAACAAAGAAAAGAAAGGAAAGGGAGGGTGGGGAGAAGAGAAGGATGGAGGAAGTCCACGCCAAACGTGCCACAGGTCCTGCGTGATGTGGTTCTTATCTGACGACCACTCTCACCTTTGGCCACTATTTTCTAGGCGCACTCATTTTCTTTTTGTTTTTATAACACGCTCCTGCCTTTGTCCTTACTATTCCTTCTGCCTGCAAAGCTCTGCTTCTAGATCTTTTCATGGCTGACTCTTCCTCATTTAAGTCACCTCTAAAATGCTACCTCCTTAGTGAGGCTTTTTCTCTGACCAGCTACTCTGACCCCTGTGGCCTCTGCTAATCACTCTTTATCTCATCACCCTTTGCTTTATCATCCCATTTTATTTTCACTCTAGTTCTTGCCACTGTGTGATGCTATCATATTCACGTAAATATTTACTTCTTTGTTGTTTGTTTCTTCCTATCCCTGACCCTAGAATGTAGGCTCCATGAGAGCCGGGATCTTCCATACCTTGTTCTCACTGCATCTCCAGCACCTAGGGCGCTAATTAGCACAGGGTGAAAGACAATATTTGTTGAGCGAATAATCAATGTAAATCCTTTACAACATCATATTAGATATAACAGTGTGTTTCATTTAACCGGTTATAACAACCCGAGTACTACTAATAATAGAATCCTTTATATTAAAAGAATGCTTTACAGCTTTAAATTTCCTCTCCATTATTTCACTTATTCCTGAAAAAAAAAAAAAAAACCAGCCCAAAGATATACATATAAGCATATGTGTAGCCCAGAACATCATGGCCATCACACCTGTTACATGCTACCTGTTAGCTGATCCTTGAGACCACAGAGCTGTGGTCTCTTGTAAATTATGCTGATTGCCATAAGGTTTTGATTGGTAAGATGTTTATGCTTTTGACATTAAGAGTTTTTAAAAATTCAATTCAGTAGACCCCATACAGAAGAGCACTTGGTAAAGACTTGAAAAAGGAGGCAGTTTCCTACCCAGCCTGTCTCCTCTAACCCTCAAAGTGGAGCTGACTTTTTTTTTTTTTTTTTTAATGGAGCTGACTTTTAAGTCTTCAAGCTTCTCAGTCTCCACCCTAGTCTGCAAAGCAGAAGACTACCCACAAATTTCATCTTTGGCATTCTCCTTTCTTACTCTTGATATCTTACTTCTTGAGTTACAGAAGTGGTATCCCACTAGATTTCCTTCTTGAACCATTGGTGTCATATTCTTTTCAGGTTAAGGAACCTCCTTTAATAGCTTTGGAACATTATTTGCATTTTCGGACTTGCTGTAGTCTAATGGTGAGGTCACATCATCGAGACTAACTGTGATAAAATATATTGACCAGGTTAAGTATCAAAACCATGGGGCAGGGAAGGAAGTCACTTTTTCTTTAATCCCACATCACTTTTCATTTTGAGATTCTCAGGAAGGAAGGCTTGTTTGCCCGGGGCACCGGCAAGTTGGAAGTCAAAATCGACACTGGAGGCAGGTGGTTGTGAGTATCTAACCACTGAGCCCTGTTGAAGGATCCTGAGGATCAGCAGGTAAACTGGGGCAGGTAAGGAACTCGTGGGTTCTAAGTCTGACACGGCCTCTCAGCCTGTAATACATGTGTAGATATTAGAGTAGAGAACGGGCGTCCTGGGATAGAAGGCCCACCCTGAGATTCACTGGAGTCTGTAAGAGGCACACGGCCCTCCAGATGAGCCCCGTGACCTAGAGCGTTTAGGGAGCGATGAGGGATGTGCCGACATGAAGAGCCACAGTCATTCCTCCTGACCTTGCAGAGCTTAGCCAGGGTCCCAGATGTAAACTCTTGCCAAACTAACTATGGAATGTCTTACATGGGCCCAGAGATGGACAAGTTCTTGAACTACTTCCTAAAATAGCAGTAGCGAATGTAGGAGAAGGTGCATCGATTTGCCCTGTAGCTGTGATATCACAAGGTAATAGACTACGTTTGTCAAGTGACCATGTGAGCACATCACTCCTCAAGCCACAAATGAATATTGGTCCTGTTACTATGTAGTCACACCTTACCAAGGACACAACTGCTATTTCCTTTATATCTTGGAAATGGTTATGGTGATTTAAAGGGAAAACTTGTATTTGGAGGTATACGTTTCTATTCAGAAGAAGATTGGACAAGGATGAGGAAGTTAGGTCTTCCTTGATCCTTGCCTTGCTGGTCCTTTTTTGGTCTGTGGGTAACCCTGCTTCTGTCTGAGGGATGCCTTCACGCTCTGGAGGCAAAGGTGCTCTTTGTTTCCAAGACCATCACCTCCACCCACCGCTAGTTTGGGTGACTGTAGATCATGAGACAGATTTGGGAGAGTGACGCCAGAAACTGAAAACCTGGCCTTCTTATTTTATGAGTGAAATCAGCTTTCTGAAGAATGAGTAGAAGAAAATGATTTTTCTCCTCTGAGGCAACTTAATACAACGTGGAGGCAGGGTGGAGGGCACCAGTGTAAATTCAGCGTAAGTTCAGTTCCCAGTCCTTTATGAGGCACTATCACGTACAGCCCTCAGTGGTGTGCTGGGTGTACAAAATAAATAAAGTAGACATGCCAGGAGCCATTCATTACGAGTAACTAAATGCAGGTCTGCATAAAGTACTTTCAGAATTTAGAGGAGGGGCACCTGGCTTAACCTGGGGAGTATGAGCGAGTGAGTGAACCTGAGGGATGATGTCCGGCAAGGGGAGGTGGGACATTAGGTCCAAGTCTTTAAGAAGAATTAACAGTTAGACACAGGCAGAGAGAGAGGGATTCTAAACAGAGAGAAGAGCATCTCAAAGTGAATGAAATCAGAGCAGCTCCAAGGGACTGGGTCAGAAAATGCAAAGCTGGAGAGGATGGAGAGGAAGGTAATGTCATCAGAGCTGCCAAACTTTCTGAAGAAACAAACATGGCAGCGACTTGTGAGGTCTCAGTCTGCTTGGAGATACGTACAACAATTCTTCTGACAATAAACGTACTTATAAGGGTCGAAAACAAGATGCATGTCACATACTTCAAACTCATTCAGACACATGTCGGGGAAACTGAGAGATTTAAGTTCAAGCATTATTAATATTCTCCATCAAATGTGGGACCCAGGCCAGAGAGAGTTTTCTGTAATCAATTTTTTTCCCTTGGATTTTATCCTGTATGATACACAAAGCTTTGGGTTGTCTGTTGAGAAACATTTTCAAACTACAAGCAACTGACATTTTGGTCTTGCAGAAACTGAGTATGTATGGCTCCAGTCTGAGGGGGATGGAAATGACTTTTATTCAGCAGAGTATCTTTGTTGGAGAGATCATAAAGCACCCTACAAACATTAAGTCATTGAGCTTTCCTCTGCGTGGAAAAGTGTGCTTGAATGGCCCATGCATAAATCAATTTTCTTGCCTGCGATGGAGAAGAAGCACTGATATGAGAATAGGTTTGGAGATACACGCCAGTCACATACCAGGTGATCTCTAAAGGCTGGCCTTACAAAGTACTGTCCTCGTTAACACACCGCTAGTTACCTGGCCTGCGGTGCTGATTCATGAAGTCAGCAGCTATTTAGGAAGTGCCTTCATGTGCCAGGCTCAGCACCAGACTGTGGGTCACAGCGACCAACAAGACAGAAACAGGTCCCTGCTCTTACGAAGCTCAAGTTCTGGTTGGAGGAGTCGACAATAATCAAATCAACCAGGAGAATGTAAGATGGTGGCTCATGCCGTGAGGTAATCGAACAGGATCACGGAGCAGAGAATTACCCTTTTGGGGAAAGGGTCAGGGAAGGTGTCTCTGAGGAAGTGACACTGGCAGACCTGAGTGATATAAGGAGGCAGCCATGCAAAGATCCAGGGGGAGGGAAGAGCAAAGGCCTTTAGGAAGGAATGGGATTGGCAAGGTCACCAAGTGCTGTCGGGTGATTCAGGCTCTGAAGTTTTCTGAGGGTTCTGAAATCAGCCTGTCCTGGTTTGATCCCAGCTCTGCCACATACACACTGTATGGCTTTGGGCACGTTACTTAACCTCTCTGAACTTTTCTTTTCTCTGTAAGATGGAAACTGTTACAGAGTCTACCACAGGATGCTTTTATGAGATAAAGCTAGCAGAATGTCTGACTAAGAGTGAGCTTAAATAAATGTAGCTCTTCTTTGCTAATTGGTTCAACTACATTTTACTGAGCAGCTACTATTTGTGCATCTACTATGGTAACCACTATGGAGATTCCTCAAAAAAATTAAAAATAGAATTACCATAGGATCCAGCAATTCCACTTCTGAGTATATATCCAGAGGAAATGAAATCACTATCTTGAAAATACACCTGCACCTCAATGTTCATTGTAGCACTATTTACGATAGCCAAGACACGGGAGCAACCTTAGAGTCCATCGATGGATGAATGGATCAAGAAGATGTGGATACATATATACAATGTAATATGATCCACCCGTTAAAAAGAAGGAAATCCTGCCACTGTGACCACATGGATGGACCTTGAGGGCATTATGCGAAATGAAATAAGTCAGACAGAGAAAGACAAATTCCATATGATCTCACTTACATGTGGAATTAAAAAACACTGAATTCATAGAAACAGAGAACAGACTGGTGGTTTGCCTGAGGTCGAGGTGGGGTGGCATGGGAAGTGGGTGAAATAGGTGAGGTGGTAAAAAGGTACAAACTTCTAGTTATAAATTAATTAAGTCCTGGGGCTGTAATGTACAGCATAGTGACTATAGTTAACAATACTTTATTATATATATGAAGGTTGCTAAAAGAGTAGATTTTAAAAGTTCTCATCACAAGAAAAAAACGTGTAGTTATGTGAAGTGATGGATGTTAACTAAACTCATTGTGGTGACCATTTCACAATATATACATATATCAAATCATTATGTTGTACATCCTGGACTAATACAATGTTGTATGTCAATTATATCTCAATAAAGCTGGAAAAAAAAAAGAGAAATAGTGAGAAAGAACCTCTAATTGAATATTTGCTATGACCCTGGGAAGGTTTTCTGTAAAATGAGACTAATAATTAGCCTGTATACAAAAAACAAGGTTCTAGAGGGGACAATACATGTGAAAATGAATTTCAAGCAAATAGGTGTGATAATAATTCAAGGACTTGTAAAATTGTAGCCAGTGGCCTAGTAGAGTAAGTAGAGTTTACCTGAGTTAACAGCATATGATTAACCTAGGCACATGGAGGAAAAAATAATAATAATTTGTTCTACACATTTTTTGAGCATCTACTATGTTTCAGGCATTATGCTGCAAACTTATTGCTGGGGTACCTTCTTCTGCTGTCACCTTGTCCTAATGTTTGGGGAAAGAGTTCTCTCTTTAGGCTCTGACCTTAGGATTGACAGAAGACATATCCACAGGGAAGAAGCTCTTTATTGCAACATCACAGATGGTATTTGTGAGCTAAATGCTGGGTTATTGTACCTCAAAACACTTATTTTCCCAATAAATATTTACTGTGTTCCTGCTCTATGTTAAGCAATATTTTAGGTACTGGAGACAAACAGTGAATAAAGTCCCTGAGCTTATGGATTTTATAGTCTCTTGGCAAAGAGTTATCAATGTCTAACTTGATAGAGATTTCAACAGATAATCCTGGAAAGACATAGATGCTCCTATTGTAAACTTTCTTTGGGCACAACTAATACCAGGTGTTTGGAAGAAGGATTCTATTTGGCCACCGAAGTTTTCACCACTCCAGATTTGGAAGCCAATTTTCAGGGTTCAACAGATGGATGACGTAGAAAATTGCAGTGGCGATCTAAGCCATTGGCTCATTTTCTCAATCAGGAAGAAATCCAGAGGCAGCACATTGCATATGTCAAAAGAGCTTGTGTGTTGGAGTCAGACAGACCTGAGTGTGAAGGCTGCTCTTAAGCCTTACACCTCAGTTTCCTCCTCTGTAAAGTGGGGATAATACCTGAATTTTTGTGTAAATTAAATGAGATAATATAAAGTTTCCAGCACAGTACCTGATATTGGCATGCGATGAACGCCACTTTCTAGCCCCCTCCTTCCCTACCTGCATCTCCCCCAACCCCCAACACACATATATGCTCAAAATAGCAAATCTCAGTAATGAATCTGGCTCATGATTGACCTCAATGATAAAAAATTTGTTGAGGCTGGAGATTTGAGGCACCACTGGGGGAATTATTATCTCAGGTGCCCACCACCTCCTGGCTGGAGATGCAGTCTTCTCATTTAAAAAAAGGGTGGGTGATGGCTATTGACGGCAATCACACAGGCCGTTTGTGAGGATTAAGTAAGATAAATATTTAAAAGGCATAGCATAGTACCTGGCATGAGGGAAGCAAACAATCATGGCTGTTATTCATATGCAGATATTTTAGGCTCACCACGTAAGGTTCCCAGACCAAATTGTCACTGTTGATTGGTCTTAGGAAAGAGTCCACACTCATAGACTGAGAACCCCCTTGTTCTAAATTTGAAGCTGAGAGAAGGCAGTGCAGACTCTAATCTCATTCACTCTTGGCCAATGGCAGTGTGCTGTCTCTTGAGACAAGTTCAAATAAAGTATCACTTTGGACATTGGACAAACAACGTGTAGGATAAGTGTGATGAACCAAAAACTCACAGGGTGTTTTCCTCTAGGACACAAATGGGTAAAAAGTCAAAGAGAAAGAGGCTGTTTAAGAAAAATTCACATTTTGGTTTGCTAAATAGAGAATGTTGAAAGTTTGAGTACTGTTATACTTGAAAAATCATTTGAAGAGTATAATAAGCTTTACATACACATATTTATCCAACTAATATTTACTAACACCCAGTATTTTCTGACTTTCTATTCAAGCATCCCAGACATCCATTTCATTGTGTATCTTATGTACTCATCCCTAGCTTATTCTGAAAGTATAGCTAAAATTCATCCCAATACCAAAGTCAGCATATTAGTAGGAAATGCATAGCTTTTCTTTTGATTAAACTTTTAAATTTAATTAGTAAGTCTCAGGAGAGTGCAGTTGACATTACTGTCAACATAATGCAATAGGTGATCCAGAAGGACCTTGGCCAACTTTGTTCTAATTGTAGCATAGGGAGAAGAAGGCTTAGGTTTTGCCAGTCAGCAGTTCCCAAACCCTTCAGGAAAGGACAGAATTCGGTCTGAACACTAATTTAATTTGTATATGTATATATGTATGAATATGTATATATAAAAATGTATATGCATATATTTCAGTTTTTATAATCCATGTTTTAAAAATTACATTGTTGAATTATATCTTTAAGTGTCACTTTGCTTCCTCTGATGCTCTGATTTGCACCTTATTCAGACTCTAAATTGACAGGCAATCTTTAGAGGTATTTCTCTACCAGCTCCTCTTCCATCTCTATATCCTACCCTTCTTAGTGCCAAAACCACAGCTATTACAAGAAAAGAAAACCACAGATTAATATCTTTCATTAATACAGACGCAAAAATCCTCACCAAGATATTAGTAAATTGCATCCAACAAAATATAAGAAGGGTAATACATTAGGACCAAGTGAGGTTCACCCCAAGCATGCAAGGCTGGTTGAACATTCAAATCAATGGGTGTAGTTTGCTAAATTAACAGACTAAGGAAGAAAAGTTGTTTGATCATTTCAATGAATGCAGAAAAAGCATTTGACAAATTCAACAATCACTGAAGGTAAAAACTCTCAGCAAATTATTCAGCAAATTAGGAATAGAAAGAAAATTCCTCAACCTGATATAGGGCATCATGAAAAATCTACAGCTAACATCATACTTGATGGTGAGGGACTGGAAACTTTCCCTTAAAGACCAGACAAGGCAAGGATCTGCTCTCTCATCTCTCTTATTCAGTAAAATTGAGAAGCAAAAGAAAGGGCATACATATTGGAAAACAAGAAATAAATCTCTCTACTTGCAGACAACATGATTGTCTATGTAGAAAATCCTAAAGAATCCATAAAAGTGCTCCTAGAAATAAGAAGTGAGTTTAGCCAAGTTTTCAGGACACAGGATCAATATATAAAGTCAATTATATTCCTATATACCAGCAATGAGCAATTGTAGTTAATGAGAACCAGGTCTCTCACTGTGGAAGGAAGGGGATAATATTAGAATGAACCTGGTTGTGCTAAATTGGAGTCAGAGATATGAAGTCACATTTATTTTTGTATGTACACAGACAGATACAGAAGTACATATATACAGGTACATACACGTGAGTTAGTATACATACATACATATCCTACCTCTGTCCACTAAGAGGGCCTAGAAGCAGCAACATCTCTCAGCAATGAACATATCTAACTCTACATCTTGGTTTCTAAATACCACTCTTCAGAAAAAGGAATCAGGTGTTTTGGAAAAATGGTTAATTCCAGGGCTGCAGCTGTGAGAACATAAAAGTGAGCATGGAGTATCTTAAGGTGCCAGCATGTAAAGAAATGGAAAAGAAAGAGGAAAGAAAAGAAAGCAAGCGAGAGAGAGAGAGAGAGAGAGAGGAAGGAAGGAAGGAAGGAAGGAAGAAAGGAAGGAAAAAAGGAAGAAAGGAAGGAAGGAAAGAAGGAAGGAAGAATGGAAGGAAGGAAGGAAGAAAGGGAGAAAGGAAGGAAGGCGCATAGCTAATGGATACAAGATCCAACATGAAAGAGTTTCCAATGACCAAAACTAGAAAATCTGAGCAGCAAAATAAATAATGATAGTATTGGATTATAACCCGAAGGATAAAACAAATATCCATGAATTCACATTGATATAAATACATGATTAAATCAATAAATACGTGAAAGAAAAGGGAATTCCTCAGTGAGGAATTCCAATTAATAAATGCAGACAAAATGAGAGAAATAGAAAATCATCATTAGAACATCACAGTACAGTAATAATTGCTGCAAGCGAGATCCACTGAGTAACGCTAAAAATATTGGATGAAACTTTAAAGAGAATTTTGCGTAGCTTCAAAGTATATTCCTCAAAATGGGTGCTTATTTCTGTGGTGATTTTAACATGTGTCTGCAAATTCTTCAATACTCTTCCCTCCAGGAATTGGAATTTAATTAGTCTCCCCTTGAATGCAGTCTGTGCTTAGTGAGTCACTTCTAATAAAAAGGGAAAATTAGTAACACTTCCTTGAAGAAACACTACCTTAATCGACTGATCAAGGTCAACATTACCACCAATAAGACATGTTGATATCCTATCCCTGAATGTGCAAAGGGCACACCACCTCTGTGGTATTCCTTCCAAAAAGCTGTAACTCAGACTAATCCTGAGAAAACATCAGACAAACTCAAATTGGTGGACATGCTACAGAATATCTGACCAGTCCTGTTCGAACATGTCAAGGTCATGGAACACAAAGAAAGACTGAGGGATTGTCATATTTCAGAGAAGACAACTATATGCAGTGTGGTGCCCTGGACGGGATCCTGGAACAGAAAAGGGACAGTAGTGCAAAGACCAGAGAAATCTCAATAACGTCTGTAGTTTAGTTACTAGTATTGTACCAAGGCTAATTTCTTAGACTTGATAATTGTACCATAGTTATGTAAGATATTGGCATTAGGGAAAGCTGGGTGAAGGGCATATGAGAAATTTCTTTCTTGCTTTTTCTACTTTTCTCAAAGTCTAAAATTATTTTAAAATAAAAAAGTTGGGACTTCCCTGGTGGCACAGAGGTTAAGAATCTGCCTGCCAATGCAGGGGACACAGGTTCAAGCCCTGGTCCGGGAAGATCCCACATGACGCGGAACAACTAAGCCCATGCACCACAACTACTGAGTCTGCGCTCCAGAGCTCGTGAGCCACAACTACTGAGCCCTTGTGCCACAGCTACTGAAGCCCACATGCCTAGAGCCCATGCTCCGCACTAAGAGAAGTCACCACAGTGAGAAGCCCGCACACCACAATGAAGAGTAGTCCCCACTAGCTGCAACTACAGAAGGCCCACGTGCAGCAACGAAGAGCCAACACAGCCAAAAATAAATTAATTAAAATAAATAAATTTTTAAAAAAACCTTTAAAAAATAAATAAAATTAAAAAGTTAAAAAAAGGATAAAGAACCATCACATCAAAAAGAATAAAATATCTAGGAATAAACCTACCTAAGCAGGCAAAAGACCTGTACTCAGAAAACTATAAGATACTGATGAAAGAAATCAAAGATGACACAGATGGAGAGATACACCATGTTCTTGGATTGGAATAATCATTATTGTAAAAATGACTATACTACCCAAAGCAATCTACAGATTCAATGCAATCTCTATCAAATTACCAAGGGCCTTTTTCACATATCTAGAGCAAAACATTGTACACTTTGTATAGAAACACAAAAGACCCTGAATAGTGAAAGCAATCTTGAGAAAGAAGAACAGACATGGAGGTATCAGGCTCCCTGACTTCAGACTATACTACAAAGCTACAGTAATCAAAACAGTATGATACTGGCACAAAAAACAGAAATATAGATAAATAGAACAGGATAGAAAGTCCAGAGATAAATCTACACACTTATGGTCACCTAATCTATGACAAAGGAAGCAAGAATATACCATGGAGAAAAGACAGTCTCTTCAATAAGTGGTGCTGGGAAAACTGAACAGCTACATGTAAAAGAATGAAATTAGAACACTCCCTGACGCCATACACAAAAATAAACTCAAAATGGATTAAAGACCTAAATGTAAGGCCGGATACTATAAAACTCTTAGAGGAAAATATAGGCAGAACATTCTTTGACATAAATCACAGCAAGATCTTTTTTGACCCACCACCTAGAGTAATGAAAATAAAAACAAAAATAAACAAATGGGACCTAATTAAACTTAAAAGCTTTTTCACAGCAAAGGAAACCATAAACAAAATGAAAAGACAGCCCTCAGAATGGGAGAAAATATTTGCAATGAAACAATGGACAAAAGATTAATCTCCAAAATATACAAACAGCTCATGGAGCTCAATATCAAAAAACCAAACAATCCAATCAAAAAAAGGGCAGAAGACCTAAATAGATATTTCCCTAAAGAAGACATACAGATGGCCAACAAACACATGAAAAGATACTCAACATCACTAACAGAGAAATGCAAATCAAAACTACAATGAGGTATCACCTCACACCAGTCAGAATGGCCATCATCAAAAAATCTAGAAACAATAAATGCTGGAGAGGGTATGGAGAAAAGGGAACCCTCCTACCCTGTTGGTGGGAATGTGAATTGGTACAGCCACTGTGGAGAACAGTATGGAGGTTCCTTAAAAAACTAAAAATAGAGCTACTATATGACCCAGCAATCCTACTCCTAGGCATATATCTGGAGAAAACCATAATTTGAATGGGTGCATGCATCCCGATGTTCATTGCAGCACTATTTACAATAGCCAGGACATGGAAACAACCTAAATGTCCATCAACAGAGGAATGGATAAAGAAGATGTGGTACATATATACAATGGAATATTACTCAGCCATAAAAAGGAATGAAACAGTGCCATTTGCAGAGACGTGGATGGACCTAGAGACTGTCATACAGGGTGAAGTAAGTCAGAAAGAGAAAAAAAAATATTGTATAATCTTACTTATATGTGGAATCCAGAAAAATGGTAGAGATGAACTTATTTGTGAAACAGAAATAGAGTCACAGATGTAGAGAACAAACATAGTTACTGAAGGGGGAAGGGAGGTGGAATGAGTTGGGAGATTGGGACTGACATATATACACTCCTATATTATAAAATAGGTAACTAATGAGAACCTTCTGTATAACACAGGGAACTCTACTCAATGCTGTGTGGTGACCTGAATGGGAAGGAAATCTTAAAAAGGGTGTATATATGTATACTGATTCACTTTGCTGTCCAGCAAGAAACTAAACACAACGTTGTAAAGCAACTATACTCCAATAAAAATTTAAAAAAAGAATAAAGAAGAACAGTGGGGGCTGATAGTGAACTATTGATAAATTCTCATCCATCAGGGCAGGAAATTAGTAGTTATTGTCTAAAATTAATAAATTAAGGCATAGTATTTTAAGAATACTATCTAGTGATACATGGGTAACTACTTGAAGAAAAGACTAAAAGAGTGAAAAGTGGTTGCTTCTGGGGTCTAGGACTGGGATGGAGGATCAGTGCAACTGTGGGCCACTGCTTTTTATTGCAGGCCTTTCTGCATCAGTGCCTTTAAAAAAAAACTTACAAAAGAACTTGCAAAAACTGTACAAAGATTTCTCCAAATGTTAACATCCTACATGATCATAGTACAATGATCTAAGACCAGGAAATTCACTTTGATAGAACATTACTAACCAATTTAGCTACTGTTAATTAATCTACGGATGTCTTTTCTGATCCCCTAAAGTCCTTCATCTGGTCCAGGCTCCCATCTACGATCCCACGTGGCCTTTGTTACCATCTCACCTTACTCTTCTCCAATCTGTGACACTTCCTCAGTCTTTCTTTGTCTTTCATGACTTTTGAAGAGTACTGGAGGGTTATTTTGTAGAATATTTATGGAAGTGGGTTTTTCTGAATTTGGATTTGTCTGATGTTTTATGCTTTTCTGATCATGTACACATTGCTCTTGATTTAAATAAAAAATGCATAATTCAAATAAAACTTCTCTTCTCCATGAACATTACCTGGGCAGTCTTTTCTGACGTTAAATGCACTCCTTTGTTGGGAATTAATTTTTATATATTGTCTTTTCTAAGGCTCTGAATGTGGGCTTTGTTTTTTTCTGGTTCCATCTTTGGTGGAGGTGAAGAATCACTCTAATTACTAGCCCCTTCCACAGGATTCAAGCTGACAGCGAAGGAACACGTTGGCTTCCCTCAGGTTTGGGAGGAGACCAACTGGAGAGGCAGGGCCTCTCTTTGACCCATGCAAAGGTGCCTCCAGTGCTGTTGAAACGAGGGCAGCAGCCTCAACCGAAGGTTCTGGCACACCCACCCGAGGCACCCCTTCTCCCTTCTGTTGCCAGCACTTCTGTTGCCACCCTTTCTCCCTTCTGTTGCCAACCTCTTCAGGTCTCTGCCTGTCAAACGCTTGCCTGTGGCCTGGTCTTACCTTCTCACTCCCTTTGGGGTGTGGAGACTGTCGGCATCTCCAAATGCGCTCTCTGCCTTTTGAAACTTTGAGAGACTCTTTGCACTGGCATAAATCAAAGGTGAGGGAGCTTATTCATCTAGCTCGTCAGAAAAATCCCACTGTCATCATGTCACATATAGGAGTTTATTCTTTTAATAGCTTTATTCTTTTCCTGTTAAGAAAGGAATTTTTCCAGGGCACTCATTCCATCCTGTATATTAGCCATTTCATTTTTCACAGAGGGAAAAAAAAGGCCTTTCCACACATGATTAATCCTGCTGTTGAATACCAGAAGAGCCAACCATGTGCTGGCTTTGGGCCATCCATCAGCAATTTAGCATCTGTAATCTAGCCACAGTGAGTCACCACGAACATCATGAACAAATCATGGCTGCTCCGTGGTCAGAGCTGTTTATGGACCTTGTGTGAGCAGAGTGTGCATTTTCCCCTGGGATTTAAGCATGAGGATTATCTAAAGGAAGGAAAGTCACATATGAAAAGGGGATCCACAGATTTTTGTCTTTAAAGCATTCCTATTAGATTCTTGCCAATGGGAGTTCAAAGCCCTGCCCTCTCCCCCTTAAAGGAGATCAGGAAGTGAAGCATGAGGCTCATTTTTTAGAGAGAGGGGACAAGCTGGTCAGGACGGTATTGTTTGCAGAATCACAATAGTGGCATCCATATTCGTTCTTTTTTTCTTTCTCCTACGGGCCTGAATTGCGAGGGCACAGAATTCTTGCTGCAACGCTCAGTGTAGATGCTTTCCATTAGATGCTCAGGCCTGGTGGAAATAGCACCGTGTGTCTTGGAGTCAGTGGACTGGGTGTGAGTCTCCGTTAGCACCTCAGCATTTGTCTTTGGATGAGCTGCTTACCTTCTCTCACCTGCCGTTTTCTCTGGGTTGTTAATTTCCACCGCACAGGACTGTGGGAGATCCCGTGGAGCAGGACTCGTGTATGTGCCGGCACCTGACACACTGAAGGTCCTCTCTGAACATATGTTTCTGCTCTTCCCATCCTCTTTCCTCTCCAAAGAGAACAAGGTGTCTCGCCAGGATTAACCGATCAAGACAACTTTTCTGGAAGTTAGTTGAAGGGCAGATCCTTTAGGAGAACACGAACAGCTTTATAAATTGCCTTCAAAAAGTCGCACCAAATCCTTCAGTCAGTTTTAAAGGAACTGTTTACCGCTGCATATGGCAGTCATTATTTGGAATAATAAACCCTCTGAGAATCTGAACATTCCTGGGCCAACAGATGGGTCAACCTGCTTCATAATTTAACAAAGTAATTTATTTCAATCACTGGGACAGGGCACGTGAAGATTACTAATTCAGTTCACAAGCAAAAGGAGCAAACACTACTATGGGGCTGAATTGTGTAGCCATTATGGAAATGCACACCTGCTCAATTTTTGGTTTTTTTTTTTTTGCGTTACGGGGGCCTCTCACTGCTGTGGCCTCTCCCGTTGAGGAGCACAGGCTCCAGACGCGCAGGCTCAGCGGCCATGGCTCACGGGCCCAGCCGCTCCGCGGCATGTGGGATCCTCCCGGATCGGGGCACGAACCTGCCTCCCCTGCATCGGCAGGCGGACTCTCAACCACTGCGCCACCAGGGAAGCCCTCAATTGGTTTTTGAGACAGTCTTCATTTCGATTAGTGTTTCCTTTTCTTCGAAGGTGTGTATTAAATTGCCGTGAATTCTTCTGCTGAAACTCATGTGCTAACTGGTGTCAGCATGCGATAAAGATCTCAGTGAAAATTTCTACCATAGCGTAGGTAAAATTAAGGTCATCAAAGTCGTCTTCGGGAAGTAAAACAGGTGTATCAGAAGTATATTCTTATAATAATTGGGCAGTGTGTTTTCTTTCTTCTTGAGACCATCTGCCCAGGGTTTAATGGGAAGGAAAAAAAGGCCAGGATCTTTTGTCCCTCGTCTTCAAATTTGCTTAAATCTCTCACATCTTGACCTTATCTCTCTCCATCCATTTTCACTCAGGAGCCAAAGGGAGTGAGGAATAGAAAAGGTGGTCAGAGAGATTCTTGGGAGAAGTTTGTACTGTGTTCAAAAATGGGATTCGAGGTGTTAAAAAGAACTGGGGTGGCATTCCCCTCATCTTCCCATCTCTTCACCTTACATCCCAACACTGAGTTGGACAGAACTTCCGTGATAATGTCAGGAAGCTTCACACAAAAGATGGCACCTGATTCGCATTTGAGAAGTGCCAGATGTTAGGTAAGATTGCTAATGCTACAAGACTGTTTTGTTGCAATTTTTGAAAGGAAGACACTTGTTTTTCTTCTATATAGTCTTTTCCCATTTTGATGTCTGTAGTTATTACTTCAGTATAGATGACTTCCCTCTTCCTCACCAGCTCTCCTCAAATATTTATTGAGCTGCCTTCTCTCTGCCAGCGGTCAGGCTAGCTATTGGGATTCTAACCCCATGCCACCCCTCAGGCAGTGGGGACATGGGTGAGGATGCAGCAATTATAGTTCAGTGGAGAGATTGCTATAATTGGTGGTAAATGCAGGTTATGAGGGGACCTCTAGTCAGAGCTATTAAAAACATTTCTATTTTTTTAAAAGTCTCCCTGTATATTAGAACAGTGAATAAATATCCCAATAGGGTTGTAAAATTGTGGTGTACTTTTAAAATTTATATTTGTTAAATTTTCAACACCCACAAAAATTCAAGGATGGTATATATAAACTCAGAGACAATGCCAAAAGTCTCAGTGTGAGAAATTTCATGGCCTAGGCCATGTGGTCCTCCTTCCTACCCTCCTCACCCTCTCCACCCTCCCTAACAGCTCTGCACTGCCAGATCCCTGTTCATCCATTTGGATGACCCACCTTCCCAGCCCCCTCGCCCTGTCTCTCCCAAGCCCTTCAAGCTCAAAATGTCTCAAACCAAAATGTTCACTTCTCCCTCAATCACCAAATGAGTTCTTCCTCCCAAAGTTCCTCTTCCTGTGAATGGCAACACTGTCTAGTCACATCCCTAGCTCTCCTCCCTGGTCACTGTTCCTTGAAATCTGACCAGTTATCAAGAGCTGTAGATTTTTCTCTGCCTTATGCCCCCAACTCCTCCTGCCCTATCCCTCCTCACTAACTATCCATTGCCTCAGATAGGGCCCTGATGCCATCCACCTGCATTGATATCAGGCCTTGCAGAGGCCTCTCCTCTTCCGGCATCTCTCACACACACTGCATCCCTTGACCACTTGGCAGATCGATCCTCCTGGTACTAGACCTCCCCAGCTCCCTGGTGCCTACAGAATTAAATGGAAACTTACCAGCCTGAGAATCAAAGCCCTTTCTAGAATAGTCACAACCTTCCTTTCCATTCCTGTCACTTATCCCTCCCTTCACACACTTTAAGCACAAGATAAACAAGAATACTAGCTAGTCCTCAAACGTATCTTTGCTTTTTCACTTCTGAGCATTTACATATGCTGTTCCTGTACCTGCAGGGCCATTGCTGAAATGCTGCTTGTTGAAACTCTATCCTTCCTTTAAAATCCACTTCAAACGCTTCAGGAAATCTTCCCCACCTCACCACCCTTCTTGAGCCAGATGCGTGGTGCTCTCTGAACACTAGTAGCTCTCTGATTCTTTTACTGTCTTACGAAATTTATCTTTTTCTAACTTGCACTAAATTCAGTCCCATTCCACAAGAGTTTAGTAAGCACCTATTAGGAGCCAGAGTCTGTGGTGTCTGCTGGGGATAAATAAGATATAGAGGATTTCTTTCGTCATGGAGTTTATCGTCTCAGGGAGGAGGCTGACAGGTAAATATTCAATTATCATAGGATGATGAAGTGGGATCACATTTGGAGGTAGCTCAGAGAAGGGTTGCTCGGATAAGCTGGGTGGAAGGAGGCACAGGATGGGGCAGGAAGAACCCTCAGGTGACCCTCAGTTATTTATATCTTAATTTACCTTTTCAAGGTGGACATGCTCTTGAGGGAAACTGGCTCACGTCACTGCATCACCTTAGGTCTGAGTACTGTGCCTGCAGATCGGCACTTAAACAACATGTGGAAAGGCTTTTTTGTAAAGAGTACCGGAGTCTTAAGTTTGCATGAAGTTCTCTTGTGGAGAAATGGCAGTCGTGGGAGAAAAGTAAAATAGAATAAAATGCAAAAAGGATTTTTGACTCCAAAGCTTGTACTCTTTTCCAGAGCTGGAATTGGTTAATGTGCATCTCCTGTCTGTATCATTAGTCTCAACTGACAACTTTCAGAAATAAAGGTTTTGGAGCTGAGTTCAGGAAAGAGTGTCTAAAGTCCCATGACTTTCCTGCCCCGTTAGTCTCCTCAGATCTCCCAGGGCCTTCAGTAGAGTGATTTACATAGAACCCATAATAGGGATTGGATAAGTGAATAATGAACACTGAACATGCTGGCATTTGGAAAGAAATTTTAATCTTGTAACGTACTGACCGGGATCTGTGGACTGGCTAGCTGTTGGCCAAACCTTTTCCTTGGCCTTCCTGGGAATGGTTTGCGGTTCTCACCTCCCTGTGGTTAGTTTGGTCACGTGACTGAGTTCTAGCCCATGGCATGTAAGCAGGCCTCATGGGCACCATTTCAGCCTCCATCCTCTTTCTCCTTGCTGAAGAGCTCCCTGTGGAAGGTGCACAGTCAGCGATGGGAGGAGTTAGAGTCCCACATCTCAATGTGGAAGCTGCCTGCCTACTCAGCATACCCACGTTGGGCTGTTAGGTGAGTAGGAAAAAAAACTTCCCCTATGTTAAGCCACTGAGATTTGGGGTTTATTTGTTAGAGCAGCTGGCATAACCCTAACTAATACATTCCACTTTACACTGTGTGCAGAAAAGTGAGGACAAAGAAGCAAACCATCCCTAAAAGGTTCTCTGTGAAACCAGACTTGCCCTTCGGTGGGTTAGCTGCTTTGTCTCCGGGTGCCCTCAGTGGGCCTTTGGAAGCTGTTGCTTTGAGATTTGTTCAATAGTATGTCTGAGGTTGTTCTGCATTAAATTAAAACATCAGTAGTTTGAATGCGGATGCAAATTCCTAGTAGCTTTAGCAACTGAAGAAAAATTTCCAGATGTTTCACAAAGCACTAAAATATTGTACATTGTTTTCTTTTTCAACGGGAAATTATTCACAGGGCAATAAAAAGTTGTTTTTTCAGTAAACAGATTATGTTTCAGTCTGCGGTCTGAACACTTAAATGGAATGATGCAATATGCCCCTTTTTAAAAGAGGGTTTTAAACATGTCAGTACAAACCTTTCAGTCCTCTGTCCCATAAATTCAACTTTTTAAAATGAAATCAACCTGAGCCCTGTGAAATCTCCTACTACTATATCAAAACCAGTGAAATTTGCCTGTTTATTGCCACTTATGGAATGTGGCAAAGAAACATTCTTTTCACATGGGACAATTTCTTCAACTTTACACCAAGTGAAATCTAATTGCTTTCACTTCCTGGAATCATTAGGCATTAGTCCTGCAGGAGGCGGAGCCCAGAGGAGACACTGAAAACTAAGTCTGTGTTTAATACATTTCATCTTGTAATTGCATCCTTCTTTCCTCTACCACTTGTGATACAACAAGTTTCAGCCTGGGAAGCCACTTTAGAAACATTTAAAAAGGAGGGGAAATTATAGAGGAAGAAGAAATAATGGGTGTCCTATTGGGAGAACACATCAGAGGTGAATTGGCCCAGAAAACAATGACTAGTCATACCCCCATCATTACTATCACACAACTGGAATATCTCATTCTTCCAAGTTCATTTTTTGGCGTGTTTTTGCCTTCCTAAAAAAAGTAGTAAGCACAGTTATCAGGTAAGCAAAAAGACACCCAGGCAATCCTTTCACAGAACTATGTTGTATCACAA
Organism: Phocoena sinus; assembly: GCF_008692025.1. Taxonomy (NCBI): domain Eukaryota; kingdom Metazoa; phylum Chordata; class Mammalia; order Artiodactyla; family Phocoenidae; genus Phocoena; species Phocoena sinus. The sequence continues at coordinate 50,598,027 of NC_045771.1, forward strand.
CCAGGAAAATCAGAATTGTATAGGACAAGTGCTGTGCAATCATTTTATTCACATGACAACAGGTTGTTACATTTTTCAAAGGGATTCGTGGATCCTTTCATATTTAATTATAAATTACATATTAAAGTTCCTTACATAGTATTTGAATGAAGATTATGGTAATTACTCAACAGAGATGATGAGACAGGGTAAAATTAAAGCCCCTTCTTAAAGTCACTGCCAGAAATGAAGATGAGCAACCTCTGCACAGACAATGTAAGATCAAGGGAAGCAGGAGCTCTTGGGAGCACAACGCTTCCGGATCACACACACATATTGTAAAGCAAGGTCCACCCGTGTGATATGTTATAAATGTTCTTCCTCATTGTTCTGGATCCCAAGCCCATGATAACCTGCAAAAAGCTCACTGTAATCACAAGACAGGACACTGTTAGTCGCTGGCTGATGCTTGAAGACACTTCACTCTTTGGGGGACGCTAAGGATGGAATATTGAGTTGGAAAATGGACAAAGGAAGAACAGAGCATGACTTGTTCTTGGGATAGATATGAAAGGGGAGAGACAATTAAGTGAGAGCAGCAATTTCTTTACAGGCAGGAACTTCCACTTGTACACATGATGGTTTTACAAATTCAATAGAAGTGGATTCTAAGCTTCCTATATAAATCTTACTAATTTTTCAAAACAATGGAAACTATTGTTTCCTAACAGCTATAGATAACTATAAACTCTGGTGTGTGTGTGTGTGTGTGTGTGTGTGTGTGTGTGTGTGTGTGTATTTAAAGGATGAAGAAAATAATTACTTCCTACTAAAGAATTTTCAGATGTGGATAATTTTGGTGCAGAAAACCCAAATTGATTAAAGTCTCTATATTTCCCTGTTTGATGACCTGACTTCCAGTTTACTCTGAAGGCATATTTTTCAAGATAGGAGGATAGAAGATACTTCATGTGACTGTTCATTAGCTTGATTTCAAGCTTATAAGTATTTAGACCAGGGGTTTGGGGGCCTCCATCTGCATTGTTGAACCAGGCCACACAACCACTGGGGAGGGCCTGCTCTCCTATATCTGCAATCAACATAAAAACTCTCAGTCTCTTTTCTTTCTCTCACTTACATCCAGCAGATTGTCAAGAATTTTTCCCCCTCTGACCCCCACCTAGGCATTCACTCCACTGACTTCCACCCCAGCGTAAAATTTGATTAGGAGGAGTTTCTCCTTATTAAGGACTTTCTGGCACAAGGAAGGAATGCTTTCCAAGGGCCTATTTATAGGTTCTCTTCTAGGCTCTTGGGAGGATATACTAGCCTAATGGACCCAATTTCTGCATTTATGAGGCTTAGTGGGGAGACAGACATAAGAAACAGACTACCTCATAGCTAGTTATCTACCATGTGGTCAGCGTGACAGAGGAGGCCGACAGAGTCTGAGTGTGTTTGAGGCAGAACTGGGCAGTTTCTTTGAGGGACTGACTCTTATGCTGATATTCAAAGGTTGAGTGGGATTTGCTTGAAACAGACACGAAGACCATTTTGGGCCGAGCCTTAGTTCAGGGAGGCTAGGGATGGGCAGTGTACAGGAGAGGAGGCTGGAGCAGGTCATCTGTTAGGGGTGAGGCTAGTTATGCAGACAGGTAGAACAGAGTGGTGGAAAGCTGGTACACAGTGTTAGGGCAAGAAGACTGGAATGGGCCTTAGCTAAATAAACGTTGCTTGCAAAGATCTTAACCTGTCCATCCTTTTTGGGGGGATTCTAAAACCATTTTTTCACCTGGGCTTAATCTACTCTTGGTGGGCCATAGTGAGACTTTATATAATGTCCTGAGAGCAATGGGAAGCCACAAGAGTGTTTTAGATAGAGAAGTGCCTTATATTTATTAAGTGCCACCAACTAAACTACCGTCTTAACTCAATAGAATGAGTAGTAGCTCCTGATTTTGAGAACATGGATGAGGTTTGACAAAGAGCATTATAATGTGTGTGTGTTTGTAACAAGTCATGACAATTACGTTTTAGAAACTGTTCAAAGGAGGAAGAGGCTAAACATGAAGACGTTAGATCTGCCTAATTGCTGTTCGATCTGACAACACATAACTACACTAAAAGAGAACTGAACTCAGTATTAGTATCTGACTTATGATCAATTTGAACCAACTAATTTCTGCAGTAATCTCACTCTTAAAAACCTGTGCTGTTAAAAGAAATCCAGAGTGAGAGGAGCAGATCAAACACTGACATCAGTCTTTGATATGGAAGCACAGTAGGCAGACATGAATTTTCCTAGATTAGAAACAAATGTGTAATGGAAGTTGAAATATAAAGAATTTCTCCATTTATCTTCTTGAATAAAGGGAGAAAAAAGAATCATACACATTGTAGATCATTTGTGTTTTCGGCTGATGATTTGAAACATTTTTATAATAATTCAGTGGCTCTTTTTGAATATCCAGATGTCAATAATGGTTCCCTGCTATGTGATTAGGAATGAATCTGCCAAGAAAAAATGAAGCCTTTTCTCTTGGGGGAAGTTGTGTTACTTTTTGTTATTTTCCCAGGCTTCCTGGGGAAGTCTATCAACGTAGGAATAAATGATGGGAACGGGAGTCTGGCTGGTCACCATGGAATTATCAGCCTTGTTTTCTGAGTTCAACCTTTCTTATTTACACACTCAGCTGGAAACTACGATAAATTAAGTTATTACGATAAATGTAGTAACTTTCCAATGATTTTGTCCCTTGAAATCCAACAGTCCTTACAGAGTTTGAAGTCTGTGCTGTTTGAACAAAAATTTCTGTTGTCATTGTTTGTGAAGGTCATGACTCTTGCCCAAATTAAGAAATAATATGACTAACAACTGGGGATTCCCTCCTTTAGATTACATTTTTCTTGGAAGAAAAATATCATTCTTTGAATAGAAATATTTAAAAACTGCAACACTCTCTTAGACATGCCCAGTAACCAGCTTGGATAATTTTTGTTTCATTGTTCTATGTCTGATATGCCACCCGCTTGAATATTCTCTTTAGTATTGAAGGCTACATGCTAGGGTTGTCTTAAGTCTAAAACCTCTTTCCGAATAATTATGTTCAAGCATTAAAATACTCCAGTTGGTCTTTATTTATTTTCATAATCTTCATTTATACTGAGGAGCTGAAGCATTTCTGGCATAATATTTAAAAACAGAGAGACATCTGCAGTGACCTCTTTCTATGTATCAATCTTTCTTCAGTCAACAAGCATTTATGGAGGGTGTCTTTACTGCTTTGTTGTTAAATCAGAGCTTTCAAAAACAAAAACTTATCATCTGAGAAATGAGAAGACTATTACTTTTTTAGTAGCACTTACTGGACACAATATGTATAGCATTTTGCAAAGGTGCAGAAGTTAATAACAACATGAATAACAACAACAGACTTACTTCACATATATATTTCATATACGTTAACATCGAGAGCCAACATTTGTTGCATACAGTGGGACAGGCACTGGGGTAGACACGTTAATACTTTGGCTTATTTCTTCCTCAAGCACTCTTTTGAGGTAGGTGTCATATTATCCCCATACAGAGATGGAGAAACAGAGGTTCACTAAAGTTTAGTAATTTACCTAACACTACACAGCCAGTGACAAAGCCAGGACACAATCCCAGGACATCTGTTCTAAAGCCATCTTTTCAGTGCTTTTTCAGTGGGGACCCTCTAGGTCAGATGCCCTCAAAACATGATTCACAGAGTGCTTTCTGGCGACCCACAGATGAAAGTTTTTTCATGTTAATACTAAGATGTTATTTGCCTTTTTTCACTGTGCTGACATTTACACTGAAGGTGCAAAAACAATGGCAGGTAATCCTATAGGCTCCTCAGCAAGAATCAAGGCAGTGGCATCAAACTGTACCAGTGGCCCTTGTGTTCTTCACTGCCACATACTCACGGGGAAAAAGCCAGTTTCACTTAAGAACATCCTTAATGAAGGAGTAAAAAAATTATTAATTTTATTAAACCTTGACCTTTAAGTACACATCTTTTTAATATTCCATAAGACAAATTGGGCCATGTGCATAAAGCCCTTCTGCACCCTGGAATACGGTGGTTGTCTTGAGCAAAACTCTTGCACGATAGTTTGAGTTGTGAACTGAACAGTTACTGCTTTCACAAAGCTCCATTTTCACTTGAAGGAATAATAAACTGATACTTAACGTTGACATATTTGGTAGATCGTTTTACAAGAATAAACAAGGTAAGCTTATTGTGTCGAGGAAATCACTGATAGTATTTATGGCTAATAGTAAACTTGAGCTTTCAAGAGAAAATTAGAATTTTGGAAAACATATTCACCACTGTCAGCTCAATAGCTTCAGAATACTTAAAGACATTCCTGATGACATCAGAGGTGTTAATAACATGTAATTTTTTGATATTGTAAAACTAAATGTGTCAACATTTGGAAGAATGCATAACTTAGTGAATCCATATTTCCCTAATAACCTATGCTTGATGTTCAAAAAACTCATGTATGGGTAAAAGCTTCGTTCAAAGCGCAAGTAGAAGATGGATTATAATGTAACAGAGTATCTAAAGTTAATTTGTATAGTTTCAGATTCCACATCATAACAAACCTTTAAGAAACTACCACTTACTGAGTTTTGGTGTAGTATCAAAGAAGATCCACAATTATCTGATAAAGTTATCAAAATGTTCTTTCTCTTTCTAACACTTAACCATGATGCTAGATATTCTTTATATACTTCAATCAAAACAACATATTGCAACAGATTGAATGTAGGAGCAGATATGAAAGCCCAGCTGTATTCCATTAAATTAGACAAAAAATTAGATGTGCAACACTGTAAAACTATACCATTCCTAAACTTAAAAAGATTTTAAGTTTAATTGTGATAAAATACACATAACAAAATTCTACCATCGTAAGTATTTATTTATTTATTTTTGCGGTACGCGGGCCTGTCACTGTTGTGGCCTCTCCCGTTGCGGAGCACAGGCTCCGGACGCGCAGGCTCAGCGGCCATGGCTCACGGGCCCAGCCGCTCCACGGCATGTGGGATCTTCCCGGACCGGGGCACGAACCCGTGTCCCCTGCATCGGCAGGCGGACTCTCAACCACTGCGCCACCAGGGAAGCCCAATCGTAAGTATTTTTAAGTGTACAGTCCAGTAGTGTTAAGTACATTCACATTTTTATGCAAACCATCTCTAGAACTCTTCATCTTGCATAACTAAAACAATAGCCATTAAACAATAACCCCATTCCCCCCTTTCTCCTCAGCCCTGGCAACCACCATTCTACTTTCTTCTCTATGAATTTAACTACACTAGGTACCTTATATAAGTGGGATTATCCAGTATTTATTTTTTTACGACTGGCTTATTTCACTTAATAAACTTTGTCTTGGGGGCAAAATATAATCATTTTCATAGAAATGTACTTTATGTTAGCATGTGTTTATTATTGTTGTTTTAATGAACAATAAATAAATACTTCAAATTCTAACACAATAAATACAGATGTATCTAACTCACATAACTCATTGGGATTCTCAATAATTTTTCAGAGTATAAAGGGGCCCTGAAACCAAAACGTTTGAGAGCCTCTGTTCCAGATACATCGTATCACTGAATGCTTATCACTCTGTATGGTTTAGAGAGGTTGAGTAATTTCTCAGTATTCTACAGCTAACAAGCACCAGAAGTCAGATGCTATTCCTTCCTGGAAGCTTCCCTAACAGAATTAAGTGCTTTGTCTTCTGCCCTGCTTAGTGCTTTATACATATCTCTTCTGTGTCACTAACTGCATTACGATAATTTTTTTTGGCTGTGTTGGGTCTTCGTTGCTGCGCATGGGCTTTCCCTAGTTGCAGCAAGCGGGTGCTACTCTTCTTGCAGTGCACGGGCTTCTCATTGCGGTGGCTTCTCTTGTTGCAGAGCATGGGCTCTAGGCGCGTGGCTTCAGTAGTTGTGGCACGCAGGCTCAGTAGTTATGGCTTGCGGGCTCTAGAGTGCAGGCTCAGCATTTGTGGTGCACGGGCTTAGTTGCTCCGCGGCATGTGGTATCTTCCCAGACCAGGGATTGAACCCACGTCCCCTGCATTGGCAGGCAGATTCTTAACCACTGTGCCACCAGGGAAGTCCAATAATTTTTCATTCTAATGTTTGCCTTCCTACCTTATGATGACTATCTTGGTAGGAACTGTGTAACACTCATATTGTATATATATTAATTTGGTATCTATATCAACTCAGCATGTATAAGTGGATGATTAATGAAACCCAGATGACAGCCAACAAACTCTGAAAGTTACAGATCAGCTCATTGTGTAAGTGCATAATGTATAATTTTAAGGGGCTCTGAATTGAATGTTTTTAATAGCTATTATATAGTTTAATGCGTTTGGGAAGAAATAACTTGCATATTGAACTTGTCATTTCACAGATTTCACTGTTTAGTATGAACATCAAGTAAAGGTTAATAATATTGTAGAGAATACACTGGAAACGCAAAAACTGGTACTTTAATGCTGGAATTGGAAACCTTTATCTTAGTCTCAAATTACATTTCCTCTGACAAGTGAATTTTCCTGCTATCCTCCTTTTGTACATCTGCTGATAAGGGAAGTCTATTGGTTGAGAGTCCTGGAAATTTCCATATTATGTGCAAATATGAATTAATAAAGAAGAATTATAATATGGGACTTGAAAACCAGTGCTAGTATATCCTAATAATTATTTTTTTTAACCTCATCTTGACAATGAGTTAACTTCTCACTTGTTGAAAACATGGTTTAAAGTCTTTCTCTTGATGGATGTTCTTAATTTCTCTAAAGACATAAGAGCCACTGAGGAAATTTTTTGAACTTGGTTAAGAATAGTCTGTGTTAAAGACAAAAACTCATGGAATGACACATTAAACTCTCACACTCTCCATATTTTATTAGAAATAAATACTGTTAATAAATATAGATGATGCCATGATAAAGGGATCTTCAGTGCTGAAATGTTTTCTGGTTTACTGTGATTTGGGTATTTGTTAATCTAAGGCAGTCGTCAGCCTGAAATTACTAGTGTTTGGGGTCTAAATTAGGAAGGATCTCAGGAGATCTTAAATTCCATAGGGAAGACTGTCTGGGAAATGTGCCTTTTGTGGGTCTCCACGGAGTAAAGCTTTTGATCTTCTGTATACTTGGTTTCAATTTACCTCTGGAGCCATGTTGACCACTTTGGTGCAGAGCTATGGCTGAGTCTTTTAACTAGAATGGCAGGACAGGCTTCAGTTCCTGCAGCATTCAGATCAGATGCAGGTCCCGCCTCTACCTGCCCACTGCAGAGGCTGGAGAAGTTTCACTATGAATAATGTCTTCCTCCTGGAGACCTGGTCCAGGGATCAGAATTTGTTTGGAAGTGATTTGGCCTGATCTTTTGTCTAACCATGAACTTTTTTTTGAATTTTATTTATTTTTTTATATAGCAGGTTCTTATTAGTTATCCATTTTATACATATATCTAATGTCTAACCATGATTAATTGTGGAAAATCACAAATTGTCTGAATTGAAAGAGAATCAAAGACAAGACTATTTAACCCACTTCTTTCATAGTTGAAGAAACAGAGAACTAGGGGTTAAGTGACTTGCCCAAGTCAACAGTGAATTGATGATAGAGCTAAAACTCAGGGCTCTCATTAGTACTTTAGTTTTCATTCAGCTACCAGTTAATGGAGAATATTTGTGGGACTTCTCGGAGTACAGTCCTAGAGCATGTAGTGAAGTAGGATCAACCCTACCGTAACTCATTCCCTCTCTGTCTCTGTTCGGTCTGTCTGTCTGTCTGTCTCTCTCTCTCTCTCTCTCTCTCACACACACACACACACACACACACACACACACACGGAGATGCTAATTCCTGTGCTGTTTGTTGTATGGATCCCATGAGAGTATGTATATGCAAGCCCATTCTGAGGTGTAAAACCCCATACAGTGTAACAGAGCATCTTAAAGTGAAGCTCTGAAATGCTTTAGTTCATGCACTTTTGCGTACAGGTACAAGAGATCACATGAAGCTGTGAATCCTGCTGTCTGTTCTCCTTTGCATGATTCACAACTCTGTAACTATGTCATTGTTATAACCAAACAGTCAGGCCTCTCCCTTGTTCTCCTCATCCCTGGAAGCCTTTTAAGCCAGATTCTCAATTTCACACCTTGTTGGCAGTTCCCTTGGACCTTCAGTTTGTTATTTCAAAGCTAGGATTAAAAAAATTTAAAGGTACAGACATGTTTAAGAAAAATACACCTATTGCTTTGGGCTGTTCCTTTCATTCTGCAATATTTGGCAAGCTTGTTACACTTGCTAGAGCTGTGGGCTGTGGGTTAGGGGACTGGCTGGGTTTTGATCCCGGCTCTGCTCTGTGTCCCTTTGGATCTCTGTACAAAATAACACTGGCTCAGAGGACCACTTAGCTCTGTCTTAGCCAGCTCCAGCTGTCAGAACAAAATACCATAGACCAGGTGGCTTAAACAACGGAAATGTATTTTCTTACAGTTCTAGAAGTTGGATGTCTGAGATCCTGGTGCCAGCCTGGCCAGGTTCTGGTTGCAACTCTCTTCCTGGCTTACAGATGGCTGCCTTCTTGCTGTGTCCTCATGTGGCAGAGAGACGGCAGTTTTAAGAGAGAATTTTTGTTTTTTGTTTTTTTGTTTTGCAACTTCACTTTTTTATTTCCTACGTGATTTAAAGACAAATGCATGCAGAATAATTATAAATCTACGTTATTGGGCAGGCAATATAGAAAGATGTAATTTGTGACATAAAGGGAGAACAGAGCTTTACAGGAGAAGAGATTTTGTATGCTATGGAAGTTAAGTTGGTATCCATTCAAACAAGATTTTTATAAGTTTAGGATTTTAAATGTAATTCCCATAGTAACCATAAAAAAACACTTAACAAATACACACAAAAGGAAGTGAGAAGGGAATCAAAATCGCTCACTACAAAAAAATCAACTTAACACCAAAGAAGGCAGCAATGGAGAAAATGAGAGACAAAAAAGGTAGAAAGTATAAAGAAAACAAATGACAAAATGACAGAAGTCTTTTCTTATACTAATTACTTTAAATGTAAATGGATTAAGCTCTCCACACAAAAGACAAAGATTGGGCCCTGATGAACAGTGAGGGTTGATGGTATGGAGTCAGGTGCGCCTGCTCTGAGGGGGCTCGTCAACCAATGGTCAGTTATTAAACATCTCTACTGAACGGCTGTTGTGAGGAAACAAAGGTGAATAGATCTCTCCTCACAGAGCTCACACTCCAGTTGAAGAGGTGAACATGTAAATAACTGCAATTAAAAAATACTATGGTAGGATTTCCTTTTTTTAAAGTCTGTATTATATTCCATTGAATGTATATACCACATTTTCTTTATCCCATTCATCTGCTGATGGAATCTGCAACAACATAGACGAACCTGGAAGACATTATGCTCAGTGAAATAAGTCAGTCTCAGAAGGACAAATACTGCATGCTCTGCTTATATGAGGTATCTAAAATGGTCAAACTGACAGTAGCAGAGAATGAAGTGGTGGTTGCCAGCAGGGAGGGGGAGATGGGGAGTTGATAGTGGGTATAAAGTGTCAGTTATGCAAGATGAACGCGTTCTAGAGCTCTTCTGTACAACGTAGTGCCTGAAGTTAACATGGTATCGTGCATTTCAATTTTGTTAAGAGGGTAGATCTCATGTTAATAAGCATTCTTATGACAAAAAAAGGAACACAAGGAAACTTCTGGAGGTGATGGACATACTTATTACCTTGATTATGGTGATAATGTCAAGGGTGTATTTGTTCATGCTCATCAAATTATATACATTAAACATGAATTTTTTGTATATCAACCATATCTTAATAAACGTGTTAAAAATGTTATGGATGAGGCATCCTATAACATAGAGACACATTCAGCAGCGGCAGTAGCAGGAGAAAACATCCAAGGTGGACAGGCTGTGATGTTGGCCTCTGGATCCTCTGGGTGGATAATGGGGTTTGAGCATATGGAGATGGCACAAAGTATGGGCGAAGAAAAGCAGTGGGGCACGCAAATGCCTAGTGAGCACAAAGCACCTGCTAAGCGTGCCGATGGATGCAGGAATCCAAGGAAAGAGCCTTGTCTCAAAGTGGTCACAGTCGAGGCAGGGATGAGACACATGCTCACCAAAATGCTGACGTGAAAAGTGAGTCCTGAAGACCCCTGGACAAAGCCACTCCAATACTCTCTGTAAAGATCTAGTTTTGTAGAAATGGACTCACAGACATAGAAAACAAACTTGTGGTTACCAGAGGCAGTGGGTGGGGAGGGATAAATTTGGAATTTGGGATTAACAGATACACACTGCTATGTATAGGATGGATAAGCAACAAGGACCTACTGTGTAGCACAGGGAGCTATATTCAATATCTTATAATAACCTATAATGAAAAGAATCTGAAAAAGAATATATATGTATCTATATCTAAATTACTTTGCTGTAAACCTGAAACATTATAAATCAACTATACGTCAATAAAAATTTTTTTAAAATAGATCTAGTTTTAGAATACATATTCCAGAATGAGCTCCTTCAATTTGAATGAACTTCAAAAGTGGCAAGGCTTTGTAGAAGTGACTAACCCAATGGTGTGCTTGCTCCCTCAGATCTCTGGTCTAAAAGAGTGCCCTTCTAGAAAGCTTCTTTTTAAATTTAATTATTTGAATATGTAATACATGCACATGGCGTAAAAAATACAGGAGGAAGGTATATAATGAACAGTAAGTCTCCCTGTCACCCCAGTCATCCGCCACCCTGTTACCTGCCTCTCCCACATCATTGTTTCCAACTTCTGGTGTCCTCTTCCAGAGATATTTTATGTCTATGTAACATAATCTCTTTCTCTCTCTACACACGCGCACACACACACACACACACACACACACACACACACACACCTCTTTAAACATAAATAGGAATACACCATATATTCTGTCTATGCCTTGCTTGTTTCACCTAGAAATATATCTGGGCTCTGATACCATATGAGCTCATCTAGAGCTTCCTCAGTCATTATAGTGTCTTATTATTAATTTATGGTGTGCCTATTTTAGCATCCCCTATTGATGGACAGTTAGATTGCTTTTAATCTCTTGCTGTTACAGTAATGGTGCCATAAATATACCTACCATACATTATTTTACATTTGAATAAAGTACTTGTAAAGGGAATACGTTTCTAGAAGTGACTTTGCTGCACCAGCTTGTATATTCATTGAAATTCAGGTAAATATTACCAAGTTGCTTTTTTTCTTTTAAATTAAAATTCCTGGGCTTCCCTGGTGGCGCAGTGGTTGAGAGTCTGCCTGCCGATGCAGGGGACGTGGGTTCATGCCCCGGTCCGGGAAGATCCCACATGCCGTGGAGCGGCTGGGTCCGTGGGCCGTGGCCGCTGAGCCTGCGCGTCCGGAGCCTGTGCTCCGCAACGGGAGAGGCCACAACAGTGAGAGGCCCGCGTACCGCAAAAAATAAACAAATAAAATTTAAATTCCTTTATTAATGATAATGGTCTATACAGTATGGAAACTGTTCATCTTAATTTACTGCTATATTTTTTTATATCTTTATTGGAATATAATTGCTTTACAATGTTGTGTTAGTTTCTGCTGTACAACAAAGTGAATCAGCTATATGTATACTATAAAGGTCATACCTCTTTCAGTTGGTACCAGAAATGTATGAGGGTACCACACTCTTACCAACACATTCTGTTTTTAAACTTCTTGGCGCTTGCCAAACTGGTGAAAAAAATGTTTTCTCATAATAGTTACAATTTGTGTTTCCTATTATCCTGAAAGAGGTTGAGCATCTTAAAAGAATACCTTTAAAAATCATGTACCATCCAGTCCCTTTTGGAATAGGCAGAGGACAGAATGGAATAATAATTCAGAAAAAAAGGTCTCAATCAGTTGAAAGATAATCGTAATAAGTTCCCTGAGGACAAGCACGCGTCTTTTCCCTTTTCATCTTCATTGGTGTGCAAAATTCACTATAAATGTGTGTCAGGTTGAATTTGTGTCACATTGGTGTAAGAAGGGGAGCCTTTTTCATATCTGCCCTTCAAACTTTGATGTTTCCCTTTCAAGGGTTTGAAAGTGCTTTCCTGAAAAAGTCAGTTCAAAGAGTTCAAGTTTCATTTCTTGTTACAATATTACCGTCTGAAGGACCCATTAAACGATAATACCATTATTTCCGTGACTTTTTTTGTTGTATTTTCAAAATCATGGTGTATCTGTGAGGAAGGTGTCAGAACCACATTGATCTCAGAGTATGAGGAGAAAATATTCTGTGAATTGCTTGGACTCCAAAGCTTGAAGAAAAGTTTTTCAACGGCCTGTATTTGCTACCACATTTTTCATATTGCATCAGCCAGTATTAAGTGTCAGTGAGTTACAGCTCTTTGGTGCATTAACCTTAACTCTAGGACATTTACCAGAGGAGTTCTGATTGCTTGATCCCATGGGAAACATTAGTATTATAATCTACATTATAGCCAGTAGTGAAAACTTTATTAGAATGCAGCATGATATATCAAGATCTCTAAAAAGAAAAGAATCATTTTTACAATTTGACTTTGCAACCATTAAAACTTTCTATAAACATAGATCTATGCATCCAATAAAGAGCATCCAAAATGAAGCTTTTTGTACACTCAAATATTTCAAATTTTAGGACAAAACGGTTAGTGGCAATAAAGTCGATATTTATGTTTCTTGTTCTGCCCCCTTAGGAGTAGAAAAATATCTGGTTTTAGTCACCAAGTTTCATGATAGAAGCCATGTAAAAAGATTATGGATTAGATCTCATTCCCTCTCTTCTTCCCTTCCTTCCTCTTTGCTTCCTTCCCTTTCATCATGTATTAAGGAGCTATCACATGCTACTCACTGGGATAGAGTCAAAAGCGTATGTAATTGGACTTATAAGTATCACCGTATGTTTTCTCAGCCTTTGTACGGGCAATTTTTTTTCCCTGAAGACCTTTCTGCTGGTCAAACACCGAGAAAGTCGTTGATTTCACAGCCCATATCTAGTGGTAAAACACCACTTTCTTGTGTAAAAATTCATGCAAGTGCCAGAGTGCTTGAAACTCTATCACTAGGGTTTTTATTCATTTGGTTTGAAGCATTACCCACAAAGTCCCTGTTTAAATGTAAATATATAACTTGAAGAGATAACAAACTGATAGGTACTGATATGATATGTGGGATTTAAAAAATTAGATCATTAACCATCATCTAGCTGAGAACTGACTCCTGAGGAAACAGAAACCCCAAGTGGATGATGTGTGATGAGGGATGGGGTAGAGCAGAACGTGGGATATTGCTGGGGATTTGAGAGGATGCACCAGGCAAGGGCCCTACAACCTAGGTGGGTGAGGACAACTGCTCCATCATCTCTGGATACGAGGAAACCTGGTGCTGCTGGGGCCACGGTCTCTTCTCTTGGTACCTCTGCCCTTCTCTCTTGGGCAGTGACTGGCATTTGTGGTGAGCTCCCTGCTGTTTGTAGGATGAGGACTAAGGTCCCCTGGTGACCTGTGCTCTATTTCCAACTCCAACTCTCATCCTGGTCTCTGCTCCTCCACTGACCCTCAGCCAGGGGAATTATCCCCCAAAACCAGCCTGATGCACTTTTCCCCATGCCTTTGCTCCCTCTGCTGCTTGTGTTGAGGACGGTCTTCCTGACAAATGCTGACTTATTTCTCAAGGCCCAGTTCAGAAATCCCTTCTTCCTTGAAGACTTTTGTACCTTTGCTATCTTCACATCCTGATCCCCAGGTAGAGCTGATGTGCCCCTTCTCTGGGCACTCACTGAATTCTATAGCACTTCTAGCATGGCATCTATAATTCTGCAGCACTTAATGGTTTCCCTGCCTATCCCCCTTCTAGATTCCAAGCACCCTGAGGGCAAGGGCCGTGTCAAACATATTTCAGGGTCTCTAGCCTCAATGCCTGGCAGATAGCATAATCTTATACTTTTTGGCTAAATAAATAACAAATCTATGAATGTCTTAGAGAGCAGACCTAGTGATGTATAGAAGAACTTATAGATTAGGAAGATCGGGTTTTGCTTCTCAAAAACTTCATTTGATCAGGTATTTCTTGAGCACCTAATACTTGTGTCACTGTGATTTAATCACAGGTCCCGTTTACTGACAGCTTCGTGTACTATCTAACGCTCAACACAACCTAAGAGGTATGTATTATTATCCCCTTTCTTTGGATCAGGAATTGAGTCTCAGCAAGATTAAGAAATTTGTTCGGAGTTCCACAGCTACTATTCAAGGTTCAAAACCAAGGCTGTCTGACTCCAAAACACTGGCACTTTCTGAATTGCTGCAGTAAGCTAGGGACCCAGGGGATGCCAAGGTGCTGCGAGCATTTGCAGTCTAGTGGCAGAGGCTAAGCATGCACCTTCAGCTCTATCTAATCCCAGGCATTGGATAACTGCTATAATAAAGGTGTAAACAAAAAGATTTATAACCGAACACTTGTGTATACTCAGAGTTTTACCCTCACAATATATAAATAATTAACCTCTATTGTTCATGTATCTTATAAACAGATATGAAAGTAGATTAATTGCAACTTCAAGTGCATACATGGGGCTGTGTGCACATTATGATACTTTGGTTTCTCTCAGTGAACCAAATTCAGCCAGTGATCACTGGCCTAGGGCTCACCCAACTCAGGGAGTGTCTGTGAGTGACAGTCCAAGGTTTGCCTTTGTTTGAATTAATAGCCTTGGCATTATGGATTTAAACATGGAGTAGACTGGCAGGGTCACGCTGGTGGACTGGAGTATCAGGATTCACTTAGAAGTTGTTTGAAGTCGAATCTGAACCACGTCATGCTGTAGCCCACCCGAATAGGTGATGTGTAGATTCTAATGAATAAACCGGACAGTTCATGTGGGGAAAGCACTAACAGTGGATGGAAATGTAGCCAAGTGAACACATGAAGACCAAAAGTTTGGCCAACTCAGGGAATGGTTATTTGGGGCAGAGTGGGAAAACATATGGCCACTCAGACTAGACCACCCAGGCTTGGTTGGCTGATGTGCTAATCACTGTGGTGTGGATGTTTGCCCAGCCAACTCCTACCTCCTGTTCTCCTTGTAAAAGGTCTTGGGTGGGAAAGGGTCCAGATAGAGGGGGCAGAGAGACTAGATCTCCAGAGAGAGTCATCAGGAGAGACACGCCAGTGGGGTCATCCTGATGCTAACTTGTTCCCAGTCAAGATGACTTTCTGAGAGGTTGTTCTAGGAAGTAATCTGGGCTTTTAGTTTACCCTTGAGAGATCTGACGGCTTAGCTGAAGAGAGGAGCCAAAGGAATTAGAATTACATTCCGATGAGGTGGCACAAACCCCAAAATAACAGTGACTTAAAAAAAAAACTCTTTTACTACTTCACATTAAAGAAACCCAGATGTGTCCTTCTGGATCTGATATCTCACTCTACAATGTCAGGGACCAGTCTCCTTCTGAGCATGTGACTTATACTACATGACCCAAGGTGGCTGCTCAAGCTCCTGCCATTGCATCCTTACTCCAGAAGGAGAGAGGAGAAAAAGGGGAAGAAGAGCACACTCCCTTTAAGTACAGTTCCTAGGTGCTGCACACAGAACTACCTATGGCTGTACACCTAGCTGCAAGGAAGGCTGAGAACTGTAGGTTTATTCAGAGTGGTTACATGACCAGCCCAAAATTAAAAGTTCTTTTATTAAAGAAGGGGAGAAATAATTTTGCAGGACAACCATCAGTCTGTGACACTTTAAAGTAGACAGGAGGAACCTCTTGAAGTTCTGTGAGTAGCTGGGGCTGAGATCTCAGGGTTGGTTACTCCAGGTCTGCATCTTGAGCATTACCAGGAGCTGCTGTATGCTTGTGGGCTGAAGAGAAGGCAAAGAGCGTAGAGAGTGAGCTTGTTTTCCGAGGCATGGCACATAACAAGCAGTTGGATCCTGGGTAGACCCACCATGTGGATCAGCGACATCTCCTGACACATGCTCCTCAGAACAGCAGTTCTGCAAAATGGTAGAAGGCATGACTCAAAAGATGGGGTTCTAAAATAAGTTTGTGCAACACTGATTTATAGACATTAAGCAGGCCTCTTTATGGTGAGAAGTCTCAAGACCTTTAGTGTGGACTAATGAGTACTCTGGAACTCCGAGAGGAGAATAAGGCACTCAGCATTTCCCCCTGTCCACAGTGCATCTCCAGGGTCCTGGGGAGCTCGCCTCGTGGACTTCTCAGAGATAGGCAGGATAAGGGACTCTGCAGTTGATTCTCCTGGTGCCATCTCTGACAATGTGAGTGACAGCAGGTTGATGTTGCAGGGGGAGATCTGGTGGGGCAGCAAAGAGCCGAAGATGCTGAGGCACAAGTTGAAAAAGTAGGAAGTTATTTGCAATCCGGATGAGGCAGCAAAGGCACGAGGATTAAAGTGGAAACTCTCGGATAAAATGGTGTGGAAAGAACTCTGATCCTTTTTCCAGGATGGCAGAGGGAGAGGACTTGATTGTTTCCACCTCAACAAAGATTAGCAATGTGTTCAAAGTCACAGGAGTGGGCTCACTCCATCTGTAAGCTACAGCCCAAGCACAGAGCCAGAGTACCATTCCACAGACCTTAGCTATTCTGGATACAGCGCTCATCATCAACACTGTTTGTAAGCTGAAATGTAGTCCTCCAACAATATATAGGATTATCCTTTCCCCAGATTTAAAGGTTTGCATTTAGGTAAAACTTTCCCTTTCTCCTGAAAGGTGTAGGGAAAATAAACTTCCATAGTAGTGATTGATGGTGGTGGTGATGTTTGTATGTGATGGAGAAGTGGGACTGGCCTCTCCTATTTTCCCCTTTTCTCTGCGTGGGGTTCTCTACGTTTCTTTTTCTTTGCAAATCTCACCTTTGACAGGGTGAAGGAACAGAGGAGGAACAAGAGAACAGTTTTCTCTTGCAGCATACATCCCTCCTCCTTCATCCTATGTTCTCTTACTTCTGACTCGGTCTTTCCACATCGACTGAAATATGCTGCTCTGACACAGTCTTCTGGATGTCCCTTGTCCCTTTCCATTTTGGGGGTTCCCATTGTGTACTTCGTCTTGACCAGAGAGCTCAGAGCTTGCCTGCTGGCTTTTCTAAATGTTGGGAGTACACAGCCATGGCTTTGTGACACTGCACCTCCACAGGGAAGCCTCGGTCCTGGTCCAGGCTGGGGGTGGGGGAGTGTTCCCGGCTGCAACTGAGGAGCAGGTAGGGGATCTGCCAGAAGGTACCAGATGAGGCCTGAATTTCCTGTGCGTATGAACTCTCCCAGTTATCTTTAACCTTCTTAAAGCTGCCCTTGTTGATTATTTTAACCAGATTTTACTGGAATAAATATGTTCAAGGTGGAAGTTAGAGGTAAAGGCATTTTACCTCTGCCCATTGCACTGATCTGGCCACTTGGTGCAGCTCTACAGAGTGGAAGAGAAACTCTCCTAGTCTTGTTTGTTTCCATGTCCATTGGAATTGAAAGTAGAGGGCAATTATAAGTAACGGAGAGTCTCTACTTTCTATATTTGAAGATTAGTCCTACAGCAGGTTTTTCCAGAACGACTTGATATGACCTAAGGAATGTTACCAGCACTGCCTAGGGACACTGTTCAATGCACAAGCATGTCTCACTTGGGAGGATCATTTGCCCCAAAGCTGTGGAAAACCAGCAAAGGGAAACACAAGAGAATCCATCAACATGTGATCTAAGTCTTGGTGGCTGTTTACTGGATTCATAAGCCTAAATGACTGATAAAGAGGAGAGAAAATAGCAGAATTGTGAGTGGCCTTCATAATCTGTGCTAAAGGGGAGAGGCACCTTGAGGAGGGTGAAAAAACAAAAACAACCCACGGGCGTCAAGAGGATGAAGTTCAGGAACCTCTGGCCAGTGCTGCTTAAATAAATCTGTCCTGGACCCTAAACTTGAGAATCTCCCATTGAGACCTGATAAATGTGCCACTTCATTTCGATGAGTTGTGTCTTCCATATGTGGCTAAACACTTCAACACTTCAGACCACACCCTTTCTGATTTCAAAATTTTTCCGAACAAAGTGGGTATGAAAACCTGAAATTTGGACGCAAGAAGAAAACATCCGTGGACTGACCAAGCAAAATGTTGAGCTGCCCGAGGCTGCAGAGCAGGGAGACAATATAGGCATTTACAGTCCCGGCCTTCTGGAATCCTCGTTGAGAAGTGCTGGACGAAGGCTCCATAGAGGGCTGCCTACCTCCCGGCTCCTGCCCAAGCTGCTCCCTCTTTCAGACATCACACATCGCCGGCGACAAACAGAGAGCTTCTTTCTTTCCCCGAGTGGGAAAAATAGTCTCAAATTTTCTGATGTATATGAAGGGGGGGGGTATTTTTTACTTTTTATTTTTTACCCTCATTAACTATTTTGAAATCAATCTACGTTCACTGCCCCCTTCCTCCACCCCATTCCTCACCCCTTTCTCGGTGGCACATAATTTTTAGGTCTAGAATACTTTCAAAACCCATAAAGAACGAACTTCCACTAGCCAATTGGTTCTCCATCACACACGTCACATACATAAACAACATATGTGGCACTATCCCACATAACACAATTAAAAGATGTAAATACAGGGTCTTTCAGATAAATCAACAGTGCGAATAAATACACTATCAAATGTTTTACATATGTGCATCTTTAAAATTATAAACATGCACATCTGTTTAAGTTGTGTATATGCAAAGTTGACACACAACTAAAAGTTGGTGATACTATTTCTCTACCCAAACTGTTAGAAAAATGTCCATGTGTGTGTGAGCAGAAAAATTAGGCACAGTCTAAAAACAATATATATTTCCAACATACATTTTTATATAAAATGAAATTATATACCCATCTAACTTGGCATTTGCATTCACCTCCTTCGTGAGCAATATGTTGAAAGGATGGTTTTATTATTTATATGGTGCCTGCTGGAACCTGCTAGGGATAATTATGACTGAGGGATTAAGGTAAAACCAGACCTGTGATAGAAGCTCAGACCTCACTCTCATCTGGGATAGCTCCGTGAAGTGGGCAGGGATGCAACAGTAAAATGAAGTGAGTGGTGATGCAGTGACACCAAAGGGTGCCTCTGCCTATAAATATTAGTACATCTACACAGGCCACCGAGAGCTGCCAGTCACACTGGTGTCATTCACATGGCAGCTGGGAGGTGGGCAGAGGCCAACTTTCTGTCAGGCAGCTCAGTGCATAAGCTCAGAACCTGGATGCAAAAGGAAGACATTCTAACGCTCACACCTACTACTTTAAAGTTGACATATTTTGTGGGTGCCAGTTTCTATCATACTGCAAAATAATTAGCACTGAAAAACACACTTTTTTAATGTTTGAAGAAGTCGGGATTTGGTAACTGTTCTAAACAAAAATCACAACCACAAACACATAGGTAATTGGGGTCCCCAAATGCAAAATGACCTCATGTGCAAGAGGGAAGTGATATCATGGATCCTGATCCCTTGATGAAAATATCCAAACCCTCTCAGGTCCGACATTCACGGACCTGAGGCCCAGGTACATTGGATCTCTCTCACTCTTCAATGAAGGGAGAAAATCCAGCCAACGTACATTATCTCAGAGTCATGGGATATCCACTCGTGGTGGGCCATATAGTGGCCTCTTGGTCTATAAGACCCAGAGGGGCTACAATTTGCTCAAAGAACTGGTTAGTGACAGGGCAAGATGTAGAATCTGGGTCTAGTCCAGAAACCTTTTTTTAAAATTAATCCTTTTTTTCAAGTAGTTTTAGGTTTACAGAAAAAATTGAGTGAAAAGTGCAGAGTTCCCATATACATTCTCTTCTATCCACCCCAATTTCCCCTATATTTTTTACCATGTTGCATTAGTGTAGTACATTTGTTGCAGCTAATAAGCCAACATTGATATATTATTATTAACTAATGTCCACAGGTTCACTCTTTGTGTTGTACATTATATGGGTTTTGACAAATGTACAATGACGTGCAGCCACCATTATAGTATTACAAAGAATAGTCTCATTGCCCTGAAGTTCCCTTGTGCTCCACCTACTCATTCCTCCCCACAGCCTGTCTCCAAACCCCTCACAATCACTGACCTTTTCCTGTCTCCATAGTTTTGCCTTTTCCAGAATCTTATATAGTCGAATCATACAGCACGTAGCCTTTTTAGATTGACTTCTTTCACTTAGCAATATGTATTTAAGGGCCCTCCATTTCCTTTGGTGACTTGATAGTTCATTTCATTGTACTGCTGAATAACATTCCATTATTTAGATGTACCAAGGTTTGTTTATCCATTTACTTATTGAAGGACATCTTGGTTGCTTGCAAGTTTGGGCTGTTATGAATAAAGCTGTCCTATCAGTTACCTTTTTGACTGTAGCACATTTCTTCCATATAGACTCAACATCAAACGTCAAGACTTTGCAAGATCTATTCCTAAAAGTGATTGCATCTGGCAATGTTTGAGCCCAATCAGACCTTTCCAGTAGTACCTGCCCTGTGCAAACTCTGTACTTCCAAGAGACCCCTCTATTCCATTTCTGAACCACCCTAAATATAACATACCCATTCCAATGTCTGTTCTCTTATTCCCATCTCTTTATTCTATTTAGAATTTTTTCTTCCCTCCAATCTGACAATCTGACTCTTATTCACCCTTCCAGGCCCCTTCACATCCTACCTCTTCAATGAAATATCCCCTCAACATTGAGAAAAGAGCAGTCAGACAGATGTGGTTTGGATCCTAGCTCTTCTACCTTACTAGCTCTGTGCCCTTAGAAAGTTACTTCTTGCGGTTCAGTTTTCCTATCTGTAAAATGGATTGAATACTATTAACATTTCAGGTTCTATATAAAGTGCTTGGAATACTTCGTGACACCTCAATAAATGATGATGCCCTCCTTCTCCTCTTATCACTGCCATCATCACTGCCAAGTCCAGAAATGATTTCTCCTTCTTCTGGATTCGCATAGCTGCCTACGGGTGTCCATGTCACGTCTCCAAGCTGGAGTGTGTGTTGGGGGGGGTGCGGGTGGGGGAGGGGTGGAGGGAGTGCTTAACCCTTTGGAGCCAGGCAAAGTTTCTGAATTGCATTCATTTTGATATTAAATTGGTGAGTTTAAACAGCAACAACTCCTGTGTTTATGGAATCCTGTCCCATCTAACCTCTTTGTGTCTGTGTGGGGTGTGCAAACATACCTAAACATCCAGTTTTGCTGGGGTTTCAGCAGGATGGTCTTGTTGGGTACCCAAACATTCCTGAAAGAGTAAGAGAATGTAAGTCTCAGTGGGGAAGTATGGGAGTTTGTGGCTAGTGTGCTCTTATGCTTTTCTCTCCATCACTCATGGCTAAGGATTCCACTGGAGGATAATCCAGACTCTCTGATCTTCTCTTGTTGGTGTTCTATCCCTAATTCACGCTAAAGCTGGGGAGGGGACTGAGATGAGAGCTCAGCTTTGAACCCACAATGATGAAAGTTTTATTGGGGGTGAGAAAGTTATAATGTGTAGGAAAATTAGAAAAAACAAATAACTTGTATTTAAGTGGCCCCTTACCAACCTGATGACATCTGAGCATACTACATGTAGAAATAATGCAACATTATTTATGTACATATTCCATAGACTTGTGGGATTTGGTACCTCTAGAAAATCATCAACTCTGCTGTGCAAGCCACGTAATCGGTCTTAAGGTCTTATATTATGGATCAGCAAACATTTTCTGTGAAGGGTCAGAGACTAAATATTTTAGGCTTTGGGGGCCATACAGTCAGTTGCAACTACTCTGTTGCCATACTGCAAAAGCAGCTATGGACAATTTGTAAACAAATGGGCAGAGCTGGTGTGCGTTGAAATATAAATTTCATATAATTTTCATGTCACAAAATATTATTTTTTTAATCAACCATTAAAAAAATGTAAAAACCAGTTGTCTGTACAAAAAGAGATGGCAGCCCTATCAGGCTGTATTTTGCTGACCCCTGCTTTGTAAAATCACAGAGAAAACTGGCTTAGTCAGAATTGGCGTGAATCAGGCCCAGCTCTTTGATGGGGTGAAGATGATGAAAGAGGAATTTGGTAGCCCTTTGTCTCATTGCTTTCAGTCTGAGCCTAAATCCATAGATCTACCAAATCACCTCATGTCAAGTTGGTCAAGTCCGTGTAGTATTTCTCAGCATCGGCACTATTGACATTTTGGGCCAGATAATTCTTTGTGTGTGGGTGTGTGGGGGTTGCCCTGAGCATTGTAGGATGTTTGGCTGCATCACTGACCCCCCCACACTGGATGTCAGAGGTACCCCTCTTCTACTCCAGTTGTGACAACCAAAAACATCTTCAGACATTGCCAATGTCCCTTGGGGGCCAAGTCAACCCCAGCTGAGAACCACTGAGTTAGTGAAACAGCCAGAGTGACAGAAAATTCGGTAAACCCTTAACAACCAACTAACTGGCGCAGAGAAGAAGTCTGTGTGTGTGTGTGTGTGTGTGTGTGTGTGTGTGTGTGTGTGTCTGGACAGGGCAGTCTTCCTGAGATTCCCATGGAGGAGGGAGAAGAATAGTTTGCCTTCTCAAAGACAAAAGTGTAATCACAAAAAATGCTTCCCCTGAAGGGGGCACAACCTCAGGACAGAGGACCCTGAGGTCCCATCGTTTAGCAGAGCACTTTCACTATCAGGTAATCAAGTCAGGCTCCACAGCAAGTAAACAGGGCTCTAGGATTTTAATAAGGCCTTTATTGCATGATCACTCTTTAAATGGCCATTAAAAAAGTCTTCTGTTTTTAGTGGGAAAAAATACCTCCTCCTTTCAATGGAAAAGTAACCTCAGCAAGAATGGAATCATTCCATTTTTTAACCAGGAGAAAAAAAAGATAGAGAAAAAAAAGTAGAGAAAGAAGAGAGGATCTTTCCTAGGAGGTGGTGGCGAGTGTTTAAATTCAAAGGAAAGTTTGCATGAACGGATTTAACCTGGGCTTCCAGTTAGAAAATGTTGACTGAGAACTGCTATGGTGTGGAGAGTGGTCACTGCTCAGGGTCTGGCCCCTGGTGTATTATCAAGAGAAATATCCGTGATAGATGTTGTATTAAGAACTTGTTGCTTAAACAAACAAGAAAACAGACAGAAAAGCACAGGCTGAATGAAACATTTGGCATGGTTTTTTACTTTACGGGACACCATTCTGCACTGGTTCTTTACCATTTCCGGTAAAACTGACACAGAAGCATTAGTTTTGCCATTGAAACAAGTAGATGCTTTGTTGGCACTGCCTTTCGCTTTTCTACTGGGGCAGCTGTGGCTAGGAAAAAAGTTTCAGCTGTTTGCCAAGAGCCTCCCCAACTCACCACCTCCCATCCAAAATTCAAAAGAAAACAAAAATAATCCAAAAGCCCTTTGATCCTGGGGAGGAAGTTAACTGAAATTACCCAAGTGGGTTACTGCTCTTCCTTCACTCATTTGCCACAAATCAGTTTGTTTTTATTTGTCTCAAAACTCCCATTAAATAAAATTTGTCTTGTAGTACACAGATCGTTTCCCATGACTAAAATGCAGATCTGTCTCCTTTTCCTAGTAAAGAATCTGAGCTATGTTTCTTTTCAACAAATCCCTATTCCCCAACCCATATTATACATTTCACCATGTTTTGTCTGCTTGTCTTCTGATTCCAGCTGTGTCACTTTTGTTATCATGCTTTTGTGTCTCTGGACAAACATCGTAGGGTAGCAGCAAGGCAAGGATGCCTCCGGTACACTATTAACCCACACTCGGTTCTTTCGAGCCAGCATCCTAACCAATGACCTACACCCTCTCACTGTTGACAGGAGTATTTTTTTCCTAATGCATATTTTAGTCTTGATTGACCATCAACCATATGGCACGATTGTCCTGTGGGTAAGTTTATTATTAACAGCTCACAGCTGGAGTTACAATAACTACACACTGCTGTGACATTGCACTAATTGACCAAGACACGTCTGAGAACAAGATGCAGAAAGTGGCCCTTGCAAATTACTTCAAGCAGAAATGGAGAGCTTAGTGGGAAACACCGGTTTCAGATTAGAGGTTTCTACGTTAAGACCAAACTGGTGTGGGGAGAGAGGCTGGCTAGAGGAAAGGGGAAAGAAAGAGGAGGTACGTGAGTCACGCAAAGGCATTCTTCTGAGCCTCCACTGGGTCTTTATTGAAATGAATTATTTAAAGCAGATTCCTGTTAATGAGAAAGAAGCAACCACACTTACACTGCCATTAATCCTGAATTTTTAAGTGCTCAGACAATTAAATCACTAAATCCATTGGGTACCTTCTGTGCATATTTCCCTGTCTAGTCCCGCTGTCATAGGCGAGGCTAAGCAAGGTTTGAGAACAGCGTGTGCTGTGTTAGCTACATCACTTAGCATTAAAGTTGAGGAAGCCGAGTTTGGAGGGAGCCTGAGTGTTGTCTGCACGAGCGAGCGGGGTGATGAGGGGCAGGGACACTGGCCAGGGGTCGTGCATGAGTTAACAGGCTACCACCGGATCCTCTGGGGAAGGCTCCTGGAAATTCTGGAATGTGAATAAGCTGTCTGTGCATCTCTCAGTAAATTTCTTTCTCAGATGTTTCCAGCCAGTGCGACTCAATTGAGAAATGACTGGGGGAGAAGAGGGGAGAAAGCCAATAAGCTCAGTGTCTTATAAATCAGCAACATTGAGCCGAACTGGAACTGTCAAACTGTGGAAAACCCTGCTGCCGTGCGAGCTTGTGAGTCTTTTCCAAAACAAAATCTAACCCTTGCCTTGCTCTCTAGATGGGAGAGGGCTTAATTCAAGTTCACGGAGGAGTGAGGAGTGCAAGAAGAAATATGGTTTGCTAAGAAAATAAAAAAGAATCAACTCGAGGCAGCGCATATGCAACATGTTCCAAGTGCGATCTTGGCTCAGGCACAGAATTACAAGTGGGGTCATGAAGACTAGCTCAGAGCTGTCACTAGTAAATCACACCAAGAGGTCCAATAATACTCTCTGCTTCAAAGGCAAACTAACCAAATAGCCCTGTAGTCTACCAATGGCATCATCCCCATTCTATGGATGAGGAAACTAAGGCACAGAAAAGGTAAGTACCTTGCCTGGGGTCATGTCCAGCACCAGAATCCATGCTCCCAACAACTATGGCACCAGTCTCTCTTTACAGACATCACAGACTCCAGGTTATAAACCCTGCTCTAGGCAGTAGGCAGGTCTCATCCTGACAGTTCACATTCTAAGAAAGTCCTGCTCTGCCATTCTGTGCCTCAAATGTATCCTGAATCTGGAGTTGTGCCTATGTTGCTTAATCATTCCATACCTATACGTGTCTGAGATTATGTTAGTGCTTTTTTCCCCACGTCTTTATACCAGTTGCTGAAAAACAGCTTTAAATTTGGAAACCCAGGCTTTTGGAGGCTCCAGTAAGGTTTCCAATGGCAACTGTTAAGTCTGCCAGATTGCACTGTCCCCGACATGTGGAGGCGTGAGGGTCAACCCCTTGTGCACCAGGCCTGAAGTTCAGTTACTGTTGCTGGGGAAACCATAATTGAATTTCCTGAATTATACACAGTGCAATAGAATGTTGAATGACCATATTTATTTGCCTTCTAGGCCCTGTGGCATCTGTTGTTCAGCTCACAAAGCGTTTATTGACTGAAAGAGGGGTTTGTTGATCCAGAAAGCTGTGATGGGCACATGAGGCAGTGGGAGCTTGAGGACTCCTGTGTAGGGCTGAGATTTCTCATCCAGTTCAGCAGTCTCCAGCCAAATGGCCTGGCACAGGAAAACCCGAGAATACGGCTGAGACCCTTGCGTGAAATTGATCCTTTTCTCCCCTGATGCACTCACTTCTTGGCTTATGGGGAGAGAGAAGCAGTGCAGGAAAGGGGTCATATAGAGAAGGAGAGGAAGCAGGAAGGAGGCAGAGGGGATGGGAAGGGAGAGACAAGTGGTAGAAGAGGGTTGCCAG
This sequence comes from Phocoena sinus, assembly GCF_008692025.1. NCBI lineage: Eukaryota > Metazoa > Chordata > Mammalia > Artiodactyla > Phocoenidae > Phocoena > Phocoena sinus. The sequence goes on from NC_045771.1 coordinate 50,624,137, forward strand.
GTCAAGGGCCACTCTGCACAGGAGAGGACGGCTGGGGACAGGGTGTGGCTTGGGGGATGGCTACAGAGGTGAAGGAGACACATTCCAGCCCTCCAGGGGTTAACTGCCTAGTTGGCAGATACTTAACATATTATCAAAGGTCTACAAGCAAAGAACTGGGGGAATCAGAGGAAGGGTCCCTTAGCTCTGATGAGCAGGTTGGGAAAAGATCTGTGCACTTGGTGGCATTTAAGATGGTCCTTAAAAGATGAGTAAGATTTCAGTGGGTGATCAGCTTCTTGAACTCAGGGAGCAGCATAAGTGAAAATACAGGTCAGGAGGGTGCAAAAGCCTCCAACGGACGCTGGGGATCCCCTGAACTTGCCGGTCCAGCCATCAGCTTTCCCAAATCCTCACTGCTATGCTGAGTTCGCAAACGAACAAGTGACTTCTCTGGGGCAGAGAAACGCAGTGCAAAGGAGGGAGAAGGTAAGAGCATCGGCTTCAACCTCGGGGACGTGGAGGCCCAGAGCCCTCCCCTCAGACAGGGTGCTCAGTCTGAGGGTCACAGGGTTTTGCAGCTTGAACTGAAGTCTAGGAGTGTCTTCTATTAGAAATTAGTTTCTGTTGAGGCGTGGAAGCTCTGACCATCTGGTGTGGAGTGATTTATTCCCTGACCCTCGCTCCAGTTTGGCGTTTCAATAACAGGCACGGAGAGTCACACGTCCAGAACCCTGTGACACCCCCGCCTCTTCTGATATCCCTTTGTATTCACCATCGGACTTTCCAAAGAATCTGCTTTGTCCACCTTGTTGGAGAGAGCATTTTAGAAGTATTTTCTTCCAGAACAACAAGGTGAAAGGAAATGACTTTTTTCTTTTCCTTTCTATTTTAAAAGCTTTTTTAAAGGGACATTTCAAGCATTTCCAGAGAGTAGAGTATATGGCACGTGAATCCGCAGGCTCTCATCATCCAGCTGTATTAAAGTCTCATCTCATCTCTCCCCGAGCAGAACCTCCCCAGCATCTCCATGGCCCATGGTCCCATCCCCTGGATTATTTTGAAGCAAATCCCAGAGATCGTATCATTTCATCTGTAAATACTTCCGTACTTATCTCAGTTAAGACAAGGACTTTTAAAAATATGCCATTACAATCCCATTGTCATACCTAAAAATAACAATGCCTTAACAGAATCACTTTTTGGGTCAGTGCTAAAACTTTCCCAGTTGACTCATAAATGTTTATTTACTTATAAGCAGGACAAAGCCTCCACACTGCATTTGGTTATTGTGTCTCTTAAGCCTCTTGTAATCTGTAGGTTCCCCTTCACCTTTTCTCCTAGCGATTTGTTTGTTGAAGACACTAGGTTATTTCTGCTGTAGAGTTCACCACATTCTGGATTTTTCAACTCCTAATGAAATAAAAATAAATCTAGGCAATGATAATCAATGGCTGTGAACCCACTTGGTGAAAGGCCAACAGGAAAGTTTATAACAGATGAAAAGCCTGACGGGACCTGATGCCACCGATCCATCCTAACATCTCAGGATAACCTGGTGTTCATATCTCCTCCTATGATAAATTCCTACCAAAATATTCTACTGGAGTCCCATTGAGCTCCCAGCTCTAACTACCAGTTAATAGAAAATACAAGGGACAGAAAAACCACATGATAGGCTTTTTTTGTTCTATTTTAATGCAGCAAGCATTTATCTTAAATTTATTTGATTACTCTGTTATTGTGAGTCATTACACTGTGATGTTTTCCTCAAGGATTACTGAGGTATTAGGTATATTTATGCTACTAAATGGACTCCGATTTCTGTAATGTTTTTGTTGTTTTGCCTGCTTTGGGTAGATTTTCATCTACTTCCTAATAACCAGTGACAGTACTGTAACAACTTCTGTAGCCTCTGCGATCTTCCTCCCTAATCTTCCTCCACCCTAGCCCCTCCCCACAAGGTTTTTTCCATTTTACTGTGGATTTAAAAACCAAATATCAACTCTTTCAGAACTTACAAGATTCTAAGTGAGAGCTAGATAAAGAGTGCCTACTAGTAAATACATAAATAGCAGTGACCAGACTTCTGCAATAATCATTACGTTTTTCTGTTTTTTGCTTTTATCTCTCTTTACTAATTCTTGACTGCATTCTGTATAGCCCTGAAGTGTCTGAATAAATGAGAGGTAACCCAGTGTTCATACACTAATCGTATTAGATAGAAAGTCTGGTCACAACACCCATCAATAAGCCATAGTGTGCACAGGAAAATGGCAAAAGTCCAAGGTGGAAAACTCCAAGACTGCACATAAACATGAAGGTTCGAGAGGAATGTCACCTGGATTAGGTCATTAGGATAAGCCCATGTGACAGCCTTGCTGTTGACATTCTCTTCTCAAAATACCTTTTCCTGTGGATTCCATGACCTAACACTCTCCTAATTTTCTCCTACCTCTGGGGCTTCTCTTCAGTCATTTTCCTGGCTCATCTTCCTCCTCCCGGCTATTAAATATTGGAAAATTTCAAGGCTTGATCCACTGCCCTCTTCTCCTTCACATTCTACACCCTCCCTCTGTGATCTCGTCCACGCTTATGGTTTTAATTATTATCTATATGTTGATGACTCTTAAATTTATATCTCCAGCCTAGACTCTCCTCAGAGCTCCCAATCATAAATCCAGCTGCCTCTTCAACATCTCGACTTGGCCATCTCACAGTGCTTCAAACTCTGCATGTCCCAAAACTGAACTCATAGCTTCTCCCTCAAACTCCTTCCTCCTCCAGACCCTCAATAAATAGCACCTCCATCCACAGATGAGTGAGCCAGACACTTGGCAGCCATCCCTGACACTTCCTTCCCCTTCCCTGCCATGTTCATTGGATCAGCAGGGGTCGCTGATTCTCACTTCCAACTCTGTTCATGTCTCTTCATCTTCACAGCTGCCACCGTGGTCCAAGGTCTCAGAATCCCGCTCCTGGATTATCTCCAGAGCCTTTCTATTCTCCCCATGTCCACTCTGTGTCCAATCCTTTCTTTGGTCAATATTCTTTAAAAATAACCCAATCTGTTTATAACTGTATCATCTTCCCAGTGCCTTTAAGATAAAGACTAAAATCCTTACCATGGCTTATAAGGATTATTATGCTACTGGCCCGTACCTCTGAGGAGCCTCATTTCATAACCCTCTTCCCCTTGTTCTCTGGGATCTAGCCATACTGGTCCAGGAGTTTGGGCCTCAGGACCTTTGTACATGCAGTTGCCTCTGGTAGGATTGCCCTCTTCTCTTCTCCTCTTTAACTAGCTAATTCTGATGTGTCTTTCTAAATTCACTTCTTTTAAAATGTCTCCTTTGGCTGCTGGTATGCCTCCCCAGTGCCATATTCACAGTTCTTGTTCTTTATGATTGAAATGACTTTACAGCTAAGGAAATTTAGGTCCAGAAATGTTATATAACTTGCTTGGCGATCATACATCCAGGCAGTGGCTGTGCTGAAACACACCCTGGAATTATCTCACTTAAATAAGAGCTAGATCTGTTGTCAAGTATTAGAGCTCTGTGTCAAGTTCTGGTCTCTAAATGATGTGTAGAAGCTGGAGTGAGTTGAGAGAAAAGGAACATGCTAATTAAAGGGAAGGCGAGTAAGACCTTTGAAGAAAGGTTAAAAGAGATGGAACCTCTAGGATGAGGTAGGGACATGGGAAGAAAAGGAGATTTAAAGTTTTCAAGTTGAGGAGGTTATTACAGTGGAGATGGCAATAAAAATAGTTTTTTGAATGACAAAAAAGACAGGGTACAAAAGGCATGTTTGGTCTTATATCTCCTTAGGGATGAGAAATTTTAGCTGGAAAGGGTTTGGTTTGACCAAAGAAAAGGTGATTAAAAATTTGAACAAAATATAGTTAGTCCTGAGTCTTTTGGTGTAAGTGGTTAAAAGCAGGATCAATAACTAATCTAACTTCCTGGTGGTTTCAGTGTTGACTTATCTCAGGCAGGAAGCTGGGCCACCTGACCCCATGAGGTTGTCTGGAATGAATGAAGCAAAGAGTGGATGTGAAAGTGAGCACTGCCGTCGGTCTCAGGCTAGATGGTGCTCCTACCCCGCCTGGTGTGGAAAGAGAAATACTGAGTGGCATGCGTCCCCAAGATCTCATCAGCTGATCATGCTCAGTTGGCCTTATCTGGTTCCCAGGTGTTTCCATTTATCTCTGATAAACTGTCAGCCAAGAGTCAGCTTTGGAGTGGGAGGTGGGGGAATGAGTGGAGGGGAGGGTAATACCCCAGATGTTTTCCGAGAAGATGGGAGAAAGTTATTCCACAGTACTAATGCATTTCGTCATCCTCTCTGCCTGCAGATGTTAAATTTGGGAATACTTCCAGGTTCCCTTTTCTCCCTTAAAATAAAATTAGTTGTGTATTTAAAACACCAGGACCCAATCATCCCCAAGGATATATCTCTTTTGCATATGGATGAAGCTTTGGGGGTTTAAGAGGATTCTAAGTTTTACTGGCCGTATTTCTTCCCATCTAACCAGTCCTGTGGGCTTTCTCCTTTGGAAATCAGGAAAAATGATAATAAGCAGAGGTGGCATATACTGAATGCCTACCATGTGCCATATAAAGTCAAATCTCCACGGCAACACCATCAGGGCTGGATGAAATTCCATTTTACAGATGGGGAAGTCACCCCAAAATGGCTGTTTCCCCAAGTTCACAAAACTACCGAGTAGCAGAACCTGTTCAAACCCAGGACTGTGTGACTTCAAATAATAATTGCAACCATCTTTAGAGCTTTTTTATGTGCCAGTCATTCATTAAAGCCTATGGAGTAGGTACTATTAGGTCCATTTTGCAGGTGAGGAAACCAAGGCATAGGGACATCCAGCAGCCTGCCCCAGCTCACACAGCTAGTAGGTGGCAGAGTAGACAGCCAGGCAAACAGCGTGGCTACGACCCTGTGCTGATTGTCACCCCCTTTCTACACTCTAGAGAGCTGCGGTTGGCTGGATGCATTTTCTTTTTCTCAGAGTAGCTGATCTGAGCTTTCAAGGTAGAAACTTCTCTTGCCTGTGTTGTCATGTCTTTCTGTTGATCTGTTGTTTGAGCAGCTTCAGGCTCCCCACTCTGTGAGAGCCTTTGCATGCCAAGCCATTGGTTACAGGTGGCAAGGTTGTGGCTCCAGTTCAAGTCTCTCCCCAGGAGTTGGATGTTCCAGAAAGGACACTCTGTTCCGTGGGGCTGTCCCTCTGGTGCAGGCTTTGATCTGGGAAAGGATGAGCCACGCTGCAGAGCCGAAGCTGTCTCCCTGCCTTGTTTACGTGAGAGACCTTCCAGGACTCTGCTTTTGGGGTGGAAGTGCCCTGCCAAGAACTCCAGCTCTCCAGGCTGGCTGCGCAGCCAACACACCTCCTGCCTTTTCAATGATTTCTCTGTCCTGGATAGAGAGCAGTGTCTCATAACAGTTTGGAGACTACAAAAGTTTCCCTGGCAGGATGAATGATAGACTAGGCAGCATGTTCTTGCCTTTTGGAGTTGCCCTCCAATTTTTCCAGGCTTGATTCTGTAAATCATTTCATCTTGTACAAATACTGGGCTGTGAGTACACATGATCTCAAAGGCGAGGGTTATTTGAAACTGCATTTAAGTATCTATCCTCCTTTCAACAGATTCATGTAGCTTAAATTTTTGAATAAAAATTTTCTTCTGTGTGTGCCAGTGCACAGGTAGTTCTGGGGTCTTTGAGAGGAAGTAGAATATGCTTCTACTCTAGGAGGCTTTGGAAAAAGGAATTTTGTCTGTGCATTCACAACTCATTTATCATCAAAAGCATTTAAAGCCCTACTCTATGCAAGTACTCACAGGCGGAATGGGGTAAAGGGGAGGGATGAAATGGGGAAAACTCTGAAATGTTTTGAAAGAGATGTGTAAGCCTGAAAATGTCATTTAGAATATCCTCTTGCTTTCTGTCTTTTCAAGAAGGTGGAAATCTATTGTGGTTTTCAAGACAGATTAAGGTTAAATAACTCACAGATGTGGAAGAGTATTTTGGGTAACTATCTGATGTATTTCATGTCACAGTTTATGCTCATTTGCCCTTATTCCAAAAAGGAAAGAGAATTGGTTGAAGACAGATTGTGACAGAGAAGGTCCAACAATCACAAGTTGTAAATGTTCTATCAGAGAAGGAGTCTTTGACATCTCTGCTCTTCTTCAACCTGTTGATTAAACAGTTGCCCAAATGCAGCGACCACACATTTTTTTTTTTTTTTTTTTTTTTTTGCGCTATGCGGGCCTCCCACTGCCGTGGCCTCTCCCGTTGCGGAGCACAGGCTCCGGACGCGCAGGCTCAGCAGCCATGGGTCACGGGCCAGCCACTCCGCGGCATGTGGGATCCTCCCGGACCGGGGCACGAACCCGCGTCCCCTGCATCGGCAGGCGGACCCTCAACCACTGCGCCACCAGGGAAGCCCGACCACACATTTTTGAAATGAGCATTCTTGAATGCTGAATGTTAGGAAGTTATCTTGCTACTTTCTGGAGTGAAGACAGAAGTGCCTACCTTTTAACAGTACTTACGAGTGGAAGGCCTAACTTGATTTTCAGAGTTAGAGCACATGCAATTCAGTGTGACCCAATGAGTTTAACAAAAAAAGTAACAAAATATTGTTTAAACTTAAAAAAAAATTTTTTTAAGATGGGTAACTCTTTCCATCAAGCTACATCCAGCTGACAGAATTTTATAAGTTGTTTAGTAAACTTATAATGATGAAAGCTTATCACAAGGTGCTGTAAGCTAATTAGCTTGGGAGGGAGAGAAGAAAACCTGGAACCTTCTATATGTTAAGCCTTATAAAATGTTATTTCGTTTAAATCTCACAGAATTTTCTCCTTTTCACATGTTAGGAAACGGAGGCTTAGAGATGTGACTAAACATTTCCAAGCCACAACTAACTTGTAATGGAATCATGGCTTTCAAACTCTGAAACTAAGGCTCGTTCAACTCACCAGGCTACTTCACTTACTACCTAGGAGCACTAATCATGGAGGGCTTCCCATCCGCCTCTTGGCAACAGCTCTAAGGATTTGAGACAAAGCTGCCTCCTGACCAAGGCAATGATGTCACATCTAGAAGGGAAGTCAATTGGGTCTTGAATTAGGCTACTTGGACTAGGACTCCAGCTCTGCCGTTCACTAGCTGTATGGCTTGGGACAAATTACTGAGACTCTTTGTATCTCACTTTCCTAATTCCTTAATAAAGGGGATAACACTCATGCCCAGCTCATAGGGTTTCATGAATATTAAATGAAATAGAAAGTGTTTGCCCAGTGCCTGGAAAAAAAAAAATTCAACATGTGTATACATTTTCTCATTCTGCTTGGAGCTTACACTATGTTTAGTTATTAATTTCTTTAGCATACAACCTGCCAGAATAAAACATGGAGATTCTTATGAAAGGCAATAGTGAACACCTGTGAGCATGATTAGCTACACCAAAGAAGATATGGATAATCTTAAAGAGCATCATGAAATGGCTGACCATATTTCTTTTTTAAACAAAATAGAGGTTCAAAATTAAGAAGTGAGACTAGAACAAAGGAGAACATTATAAGCAATTGCTGTGAAGCCCAGATACCTGTTAGTAACCAGTTACCCAAGAGCTACTAAGGAGAAGGAACCAGACTAAGGCAATGTGTCTTTGTTATAGTGAATTCCATCACTGCCATTGCTCCCAGCATATTTTTTTTAAAAGGGATTTTAAAAAAAAGACTCAATTCTACAAAAAATTGAGTGTCGTATAGCCCCAAAAGTGAGATATGAAACACTGCCCTAAGCCAGAAAAAATAAGTCAGCCATCTTATCAGAGTATTCTTTAAAAAAGAATTAAATATTTTTTTGCTGATTATTATTATTTACATTGAACATTTTGAATTCTCCATTTTGTGGAGGATCTAAAGTCTTTTGCCAAGAGCAATGACAATTGTGGGAAGAAAAAAGTCAACAACACACCCCCTTTGTATAAATTCCATTAATTTCTATGCAATCAGAACACATATTAGCTGCCCTTGTACCAACAGAAAGCATGCTGATGGACAGACTCCATCCTGGGTATGTCAAAATCGGACCTTTTCCAAACAACTCAGACAATTTAAAATTTCTCCTTGAAACAGAAGCTTATGTTTTTCTCCTAGATATTCCTTTAGGGGGTTTGGCTTCAGACTCTACTCACTCCACAAGCCTGCATCTCAGGGGTATGTTATTCAGCACTTCACCTTCAGTGGTGATCTCATCCCTCCCTGGTACATGGAGGAGGAAGGGAGGGATTAATGATAATATAGGTCAGCCCTTCTCCATCTCCACTGGGGCCATGTTGTCTTGGTTTTTGATCATTTCCCCCAAATTAAGATTTCTGCATAAAACCCCCGTGTCTGTGCTTGGCTGGCAGTTTTATGGCTGACCAAATTGTGCACTGGCCGGGGTTCTGGTTGGCTGAATGTTTACACAGGCTGTTAATCAGATGGGGAGAGGGGAATGGATGTGGGGACTGTCTGTGAGCTGGAGCGGCCCTGTTTGCTGTCTTGTGCAAGGGCCTGCACTTTGTTACTTCAAATTACATAATGACATGTTACATTTCAAAGTGTATTTTTACTTCAGGGAAAATTAAACCAATAAACAAACAACTGGGGTGGGAAAAAAAAAGAAAAAGAGAAAAAATAAGATCCCTGGTTTCCAGATCTTCCTCTTCGAAAAGGTTCTTCATTAAATTGTAGCTATAAACAAATCTTTGTTTTATTGAAAAGAGTGCAATTGCATATAAAAGCTATTTTTAAAAATTAGCATTCGAACGCTTGCTGGACTAGGGTCTGGCCCGTGTTATGTGTTTTATGATCTGTTCAAAATGAAAAGGTTAGCTTGTGTAGTGATGGTAGATTTTCAATTTTTGATTATTAATCCCTTTCAAATGCTGCTCCTGCTCTGCCTGAAAGGAGTGTGTAAACACAGGAATTGTCTTAGTTTTTCCAGGTATTGATTCAATCAGAGCTGCTCAGGGTAAGCAAGAAGTGGCCAACTTTGGATTTTTGGTCATTGTAGAAAATTTGGGTCCCTCCCCAATACTAACTATACTTTAGCAACTTTAAAACTTAAAAAAAAAAAAAAACCACTCTAATTCAACTTCTAAACCTCTCACTGCACACTTACAAACACAATATTAATTCTTTTCTGTAAGCTATGGAAATTCAGTATATATTCAGGATCCCGGGTTATAATGATAGGCCTTTTGGGTCTGTATTATTCAATTATGCATGTATGTAATACTTGCTCAAACTTTTTTTCAGCATAAACTATGTTATCAAAAGAGAATGTATCTTCATTTTCTTTCCCTCAGCTAAGAGGAATACTGAAAGTAAGGACACTTATTAAACTGCACTTTAAGTGAGTTATTTCACTAAATCAATCCTGTCCCAGATCTGCTGTTATCAGAACCATTTGGCCTGGAATTCACTGGGTTTGTTCAGGTGTTTGGCTGCTATTAAGAATAGCAGCAGCGCAGTAACTGGCTGGATGAAAGATTGCCCCTCTTATATTTTAGAAACATCCCATGATGCTTACATTTCTTAGGCAAAATTACGATGTGACTTTGGATAATTTATCAGTTCAATCCACAAAATGAAAAATCACAAGAGCAATTGAGATAGACTGTCTACGTCTTCCTGTTCAGTTTATTTATTTTTAAATTCAGGATGTTTAAAAAGAAACCTTTCCCCCTCAAGTCTTAGAAATAAATAATGGGGTTTTGAACCTCATAGTTAAAATTTCAGATTTCACAAAGACTGAAAAAACTTAAGAAGAAGAAAGCATAGCAAAATAAAGGACAGATACATAGTATAGAAGTTTTCTGGCTAAAATGGGACCATTGTAGACAATGTTATTTGGTAATAGCCATGCAAATGCATCAAACACCCCTATTTTATCTAGCGGCAAAGAATTCTCTCCTCTCTCTCATCTTGGATTCTTGACAGTCTGTTTGAATAATTAATTCGGATTACTTTATTACTTATGAAAGTACTCAACCCTGACCCAAATCGACCATCCTCTTTTCAAGTGGTTTTGTTTTCGGCTTCAGGCATCTTAGTGTAAGGATTACTGTCTGGGACGTTCTGATGGGGCTTGAACTTGACTTTAGAGGAAACAAAAAGGACCAGATTTTTCACCATTGACTGAACTAGCTTTCACTGCCACCAAATAAACAACAGTCCAAAGGGAAGGGTCAGATATTAATCCAAGGCTTTCATTCTATGAATGACTAATCCAATAAGAAGGAAGATTTTGGGCTAAGCTATAGTCAAGGAGTTGCCTAATAGGCCAAGATATGCCAGTGAATGGATAAGGTGTCTTCATCCTGGTTTTACGCTTAGCCAGCATTTGAAGTGATAGAAAGGGGAAAAGTCACTTGTTGAATGAATGAATGAGTGAAAATGGGTAACATAATAGTAATAATAGTAGTAAGGCCTTTCCTTCTCAGTCTTTTTCATTGGATGTTCTCAATTTACTTAGGTTGACAACTTCTCTCTTCTGCCTACTTTGCCTTTCACGTCATGGTTTGTGTCAAGGCTCCAGGGAAGTCTGCCATCAGCACCACAGCTCCTCTGCACAAATCCAGACAGAGGAAAGAGAGAGGCTTAGGCAGAAGGAAGGGTAAAAGTTCAATTCTCAGATGGCAGTTCAGATTTAGAAAACAGAATGAGAAAGAATTGGTGGCGGCCATCTCACAACTTCTTTCACCTTCAACTTTGAATTTAACTCTTAAAATGTATCTGCATTTATTTCTATCAGTCTACCATCCCTATCTAGCTAGCTAGCTAGCTCTCATCTATTTTCCTATCTATTCTTCTCCTTCTCTCCCTCCCTCTTTCCTTCCTTCCTTTCTTCCTTCCTTCTTTCCTTCCTTTTCAGAAATAAAACTCATACTAATGCAGAAGTCTGAAATTAGACATTAAAAGCTAGTACTACTCTTATTTTAGAGGAGTGAAGTTTTTTTCCTTGTTTGGCTTTAACTCTCTGATACTTATCTTTAATGTGATATATCAGAGAACCTCTTTGAAAATGTTTCTGTTTAATGGGGCCCAGTGAAATGTAGGTTTTTAAAAAAGATAAAATGAAGCTTTCTGATATGGCTTGGTAGTTAGCATCTGCAGATGTCTATTTTCATACGCATGCAAATCTGTTGAAAATGCTGTTTTAATGGTTAAATTATGTATACATATATAAAACTCATTTGTGTGTTTTAAATGCTGTTTAAAAATTTTAAATATATATATATACACACACATATATATTTATATAGAGAGACAGAGACAGAGAGATACCTAGAGAGACAGAGAGAGCGAGCACTTAATGTGGATTATATCAGCAAGAAACCTGAAAAATAAGTCTACCTGAAAGCGGTCTTCGCAATGCAACAAACTAACCAAGTAGCATTTTATGTAATGCATATGCCAATGAGTGTGGCATGTGAATGTGCAATTTTCAAATACTTTTCTGATTGAATGAACAAGCTGACAGGTTCACCATTTTATACTTGTTCTCTTAAAAATATGAAACTCGTTTTGAAAATGTTGGTTTAAATGGGAATTATTAAGTCTTTATCAGTTCTGAGCATTTCAGCCTTTTGCATCCAGAAATTTCTCAATCTGACAGAATAAGAAATGCATTTACATGGCCTAAGCTCTTAAATTGTCCCTTTCAATTAATGCCCCATCATGGAGCAATCTGGAAACCATTACTCAGTAACTCTTCATTATAATTGCTTGCAGCTGAGTATCCCAGCCCTTGGTAATACAAGAATAAAAGAAAACTCAGTTAGTAACAAGTGCAATTGATTCCATTCAGAATTCCCCTGGTGCTTTGCCATGTTTGGCCTGCATGAGAGGAAACATGGAAGTTTTTTTCTTTTCTTTTTTTCCTTTTTTTTTCCTTTTGGGGCCAGGAAATGAATTGGCAGACATAAGATGGTTTGTGTGGTGTTTGCGTTCATTTTTCAGCTGGTCCTAGTTAAAAATGAGACGGTGGGGCTCCTTGCTTTCTCCCCCACTGACTACATTTTTTGGGGGAAGGCTTTTCTGGTAACAGATAAGACTACCAAACTTCAATTTGCTGCAAACTAACAGCATCCAGAAACTGTCACCTTCTGTGGCCACAGCTGATCCTGGGACTTACTTCTGCTAAGGAGTGGGTTTTAGAATTTGATTCACTCCCACCTTGATCCTGCCTTTATGAGAGCGAAGTCCCTGGTGCATTTTGTATAGGTGGAGAGTGTTTATATGTTTGGAGGCTATCAATCACCAACTCCAGAAATGTAAAGATCTAAATTATGATAGATGAAATGTGAAAATGTGATGTGGTAAACTCCCCCCACCCCGCCCCCACCTTGTGTAAATCAGGAACTTGGCTTTTTAAAAATGGTGGAGGAAAATGTTCTTATCACTCATTCCCCTCAGAGACCACGCAGCACAACGCTGACAACCAAGCTCCAATGTCCAGCGCCCATGGCCCCCTGGACTCCGAGCACCAGGAACTATAGGGACAGTCAGTTCATACATAACATCCTGCCCCCCTTCTCCCTTATAGATGACTGAGGCCAGGTGACAAGCATGTCCCTACTTCATGAATTGAAATGTGTAAATTATAAAATAAATTTTTATTATAAAAAGAATTGATATTCAACGTAGAAAAGTTGAATTCAATAAAATTCTAACTGCTTTAATTAATTTCCATTCTTTGCTTTCATAATAGAAAAGAAAACCCTCTCTGTGAATTTAAATGGCATTTCATTTTGATTTGCTATAGAAAGAAAACTGTAAAATCTCCCATGACCTAGGAAAATTGCTATAAATATCTTATTTTTTTAATGCATTTATATTTTGGGGGGTGTTATTTTTTGCATTGGTGTGATTTCTTATATTTTCCATCCTTTTGTAAACTTAAAAAAAAAGCTGCTGTTACAGTTATTACTAATTACATATTTTGAAAGCCCACACAGGGATTTTTTTTAAACAAGAGAAGCACTTTCATAATGACAACAGAGGCACAACTGAAGAAGTAGAAGTCTTCTTGACCTTCGGAGACTTTAGGACCTCAAGGGAAAAGGAGTTGATGCAGTATCAGCTGGTGTCACAGACTGTGCTGGAACCTGAATCCCAGCTTTCCCAGACTCTCAAACTCTACAGTGATTAACAGGAACTATAAACAAGCCTTAGGGGAGAACATTTTTTCCATTAAGAAGTAAATAAAAATGCAGACTTAGAAGCAGGTTTAGTGCAAGGAGAATTGTTTTGTGTGTTCCTGATTTCACATTCTCCTATCAAAGAGCTACACAACAATCAACTGAGTTACCTTAAATTTATACTGATTAAAAATTATCAGTCACTCTGGTAGTATTTTCAATTTTTCTCCAGTTTCATTTCTTTAGATATAAAGAAATGCAACCTATTAAAACCTGGATTATTAGAAATATAACCATTGTTTTATAATAACTCTTAACAGAGTATAATCTATAAAAATAGTGAATTACTATATTGTACCCCTGAAACTACTATATTATAAATCAACTATACTTCAATAAAAAAATAAAACCTAGATTATTAAAATCTTTAACTAGAATTTTAACAAATGTGATTATGAAATCAGCTGATGTCCAATGACCTTGTCCAGTGACTATGAACTCAGGTCAATTACTTATGTTATTGGTTCCCAACCTAGGGGGGTAGTGATGGGATGAAGGTAAAGTCCATTTCTAATAAAGAAGGGTTTGTCCAGTACTTGGGTGCCTATGTTTGAAATAATCAATCCCTAAACTCCTATCTTTATAAGCTGGTCTGGCCCAGGGCTTCGGCCAAAGGGACTTATGGCTACTTGCATGTCTACCAATTTTCCCTGTTGAAAGTTTCATCCATCTTTCATGGGAACTGGTTGTGTATGGGTCCTGTTCCTTCATGAGCCAGACAGGCCTGTCTGCTCCATTCTCCAGGCTGTTTACAGGACTTTGGCTTTGTTTCAGGTTTTCAACACCTTTATCAAATCCTCTCTCCCTTCCCCCTGAGGCAGTATTTAAGCAATTCTCCCCTTCCAATCAATCAACAGATCTTTCTTGAGGCCTAATTGAGTGGAATCCTCCACCCCTGTCCAAGGCTGTTGATTAGTAATGTTTGTGGGCTTTTCCAATGACCAAAATCTTGGACCTTTATGACCTTTTTTCTCCCCTAAATTGTGCTAAAATACACATAATATAAAAATTACCATTTTAACCATTTTTAAGTATATAGTTCAGTGGCATTAAGTATATTCACACTGCCGAACCTCTTAAGATCTTCTCTTTCAGAGATCAATTAATATGGAGTAAGAGGGTGTGGAGCTCACCTCTCCCCATGAATATATCAAAAATACATTTATATGTGGAACAATTCTCACGGAAAACTAACTGGAAACTGGTAGAAGGACTCCTATACGATTAAGCCTATCAGAAATTTATACACGCCAAGTGGGTAGGAAGTGAAGAAAAACAATCGGATCAGGACCTGAAACCCTGGGAGGGCACTCAGAGGAAAAGGGAGAATTTCACAGGTGGACACCCACCCTGGGGAGTGAGTGGTGAGAGCCACAGACAGGGCGCCTCAGTCCTAGGGTCTTATGTGGGGGAGGTGAGTCCCCTTGGCTGGTGGGAGGGCCAATGTGACTAACAGGAGAGCTGTGCAAAGCCTGGATTTCGGGTGTGAGGAGTGCATGTGCACTGGCTTGTCCCCGAGGCAGGGTGGAGACAGTATGTTCTAGAGAGGGCTTCCAGGTTTCCTGCAACCACCTCTATGCACACCCCAGCCCCAGCCGGGCCAGCACCCCAGCCCTGCTTACCCCATCTAGGGCTGCCAAGACCAGGCAGGAAGCTCCACTGTGGGATGCAGAGGTGAAGTGGTCCTGGGATGGAGTGTGGGTGGGGTGGTGGTGACCACTGCTGGCACTTACTCAAGCAAACTTACTCACTCATCAGAAGGAGCCCAGATCTCTGACAGCAGCCACAAAACCATAGCTCATCCCCAATACATGTTGAGAGTCCATATGGCCCCCGCCTGCCCTGCGTTGTAACTCCACAACAGGGTGGGGGCAGTGGAGGCTAGGGGCAGTGATTGGCTGTGAGGGACAGGGAGATTTGTACACAATTGCCCCCTTGCTTCAGCACCCCACACCCTGGGGCAAGTGTCCCAGTGTGAGGACAGGGAGAAACACACACTTAAAGGGAACATAGCCAGCTTGGGCCTAATCCAGCAACTTGGGATCAGACCCTGCCCCAATAGGGTGGTGATGACCACTGAGCAGAGGGGAAGTTCCACCTCATACCCAACTCTTGCTCTAGCCCCCACCCCTTACCACGATAGCTGCCAGTACACCCTTAGGAAAAACATGACTTGCATCCATGTCAAAGCTAGCTCTCCCACCAAAGGCACTGGGCACATGTAGTCTGTATAGGGACACTCCCACATAAGAACACCCATTCAAGACTGTAATAGCTAATTGTTTTACCTAAATTTACAGAGGCAGAGAAAGCTCAGTAAAATGAAAAAGCAGAGGAACGGCTCTCAATTGAAAGAGCAAGAGGAAACACCTGCAAATATAAATAATAAAACAGAAATAAACGATTTACCAGATAAAGAATTCAAAGCATTGGTAATAAAAATGTCAACTGAACTAGGGAAAAGAATAGATATACACAGTGAAAATTTTAACAAGGAACCAGAAAATATAAAAAAGACCCAATCACAAATGAAGAATTCAATAGCTGAAACAAAAAACACACTAGAAGGAATGAATAGCAGACTAAGTGATACAGAAGAATGCATAAGTGATCTGGAAGATAGAATAAAGGAAATCAGCCAATCACAACAGCAAAAAGAAAAACAAATTTAAAAAAATGGAAACAGTGTACGAGATCTCTGGGATAACATTAAGCGTACCAACTTTCACATTATAGGGGTACCAGAAAGAAAAGAGCGAGAGAATGGGGTCAAAAGTATTTGAGAAGATTATGGCTGAATACTTCCCAAACCTGAAGAAGGAAACATATATCCAGGTACATAAAGCACAGAGAGTCCCAAACAAGAAGAACACAAACAGACCCACACCAAGGCATATCATAATTAAAATGGCAAAAATTAAAGATAAAGAGGGAATTCTAAAGGGAGCAAGAGAAAAAGAGTCGTATAAAAGGGAATCCCCATAAGGCTATCAGCTGATTTCTCTGCAGAAACCTTGCAGGCCAGAAGGAAGTTGCATGATGTAGTCAAAGTACTGAAAGGGAAAAACCTGAAATCTAGAATACAACATCCAGCAAGATTATCATTTAGAATCAAAGGAGAGATAAAGAACTTCTCAGACAAGCAAAAATTAAACGAGTTCATCAATACTCAACCTAACCTAAAAGAAATGTTAAAAGGTCTTCTCTAAGTGGAAAAGAAGTAAGAATCCATAGGAAAGGGAAAATCCCACTAGAAAAGGCAATTAGATAGTAAGGACTGAGGATCAATTACTTAAATAAGCCAGTGTGAAGATTAAAAGACAAGAAAATTGTAAAAGCAACTATAACTATAATAAACAGGTAAGGGATAAACATGAAGTTGTAAAATATCACATCAAAAACACAAAATGGGAGGTAGGGGAGTCAAAAATGTAGGTCTTTAGAATGTGTTTGAACTTAAATGACTACCAGTTTAAAACATATACTTAAAGGTCAAAATATATGAGCCCTGTGGTAACCACAAATCAAAAACCTACAATAGATACATAAAAACTAAAAAGAAAGGAAAACAAACATACTACTAAACAAAATCATCAAACCACAAAAAAAGAAACAAAAAGAAGTGAAAAGAGAAGAACTACAAAAGCAACTGGAAAACAAGGATTAAAATGGCAATAAGTACATACTTATCAATAATTACTTTTAATGTCAATGTACTAAATGTTCCAGTCAAAAGACATGGGGTGACTGACTGGATAAAAAAACAAGACCCATCTATATGCTTCCTATAAGAGATTCACTTCAGAGCTAGACACACAGACTGAAACTAAAGGGATGGAAATGGAAATGATGAGAGAGGGGAGGAAGCAATATTCATATCAGATAAAATACACCTTAAAACAAAGGCTATAACAAAAGATAAAGAAGGGCATTATATAATGATAAAGGGATCAATGTAAGAATAGGCTATTACACTTGTTAACATATATGCACCCAGTACAGGAGCACCTAAATATTTAAAGCACATACTAACAGACATAAAAGGAGAAATTGACAATAATACAATAATAGTAGGGGTCTTTAACACCCCACTTACATCAATGGACAGATCATCCAGACAAAATTCAACAAGGCAACAGTGGTCTTGAATAACATAAAAGACCAGTTGGACTTGATAGATATCTATAGGACATTACATCCAAAAGCATCAGAGTACACATTCTTTTCAAGAGCATGTGGAAAACTCTCCAGGACAGATCACATACTAGGCCACAAAACAAACCCCAACAAATTTAAGAGGATGGAAATTATGTCAAGCATTTTTTTCTGACCACAACAGTATGAAACTAGAAATCAACTACAGAAAGGAAAATGGGAATAGAACAAATGTGGAGACTAAACAACATGCTACTAAAATACCAATGGACCAATGAAGAACTCAAAGAAGAAATCAGAAAATACCTTGAGACAAATGAAAATGGAAACATAACACTCCAAAATCTATGGGATGCAGCAAAAGCAGTTCTAAGAGAGAAGTTTATAGTGATACAGGCCTTGTTCAAAAGACAAGAAAAATCTCAAATAAACAACTTAACCTACCACCTAAAAGAATCAGAAAAAGAAGAACAAACAAAGTCAGCAGAAGGAAGGAAACAGTAAAGATCAGAAAGGAAATAAATTAAATAGAAACAAACAAACAAAAACCAATAGAAAAGATTAATGAAATCAAGAGCTGGTTTTTTAAAAAGATAAACAAAATTTATTAACCTCTAGCCAGGCTCACCAAGAAGAAAAGAGTGAAGACACAAATAAACAAAATAAGAAATGAAAGAGGAGAAATAACAACTGATACAACAGAGATAAAAAAAAATCATAAGAGAATACTATGAACAGTTATATGCCAACAAATTGGACAACCTAGAAGAAATGGACAAATTTCTAGAAATGTGCAAATTGTCAAGACTGAATCAAGAAGAAACAGACAATTTGAACTGATCAATAACTAGTAATGGGATTTAATGTATAATTTTAAAATCTCCCAGCAAACAAAATCCCAGAACAGGATGGCTTCACAGGGGAATTCTACCAAACATAAAGAAGACCTATCCTTCTCAAACTATTCCAAAAAATTGAAGAGGATGGAACACTCCCAAATTCATTCTATGAGACACCACTGCTGTGATACCAAAACCAGACAAAGACGCTACCAAAAAATAAAGAAAATAAAGAAAAAAAAATTACAGGCCAATATTTTTGATAAATATAGATGCAAAAATCTTCAACAAAATATTAGCAAACCAAATCCAACAATATATAAAAAGGATCATACATCATGATCAAGTTGGATTTATTCCAGGGACCCAAAAGATGGTTCAATATTCGCAAATCAATGTTATACACCATATTAACCAAAGAAAGGATAAAAATCATATGATCAGATTTTATAGATGCAGAAAAAGCATTTGACAAAATTCGACATCTATTCATGATAAAAAAGAAAAACCTCATCAGTGTGGGTACAGAGGGAACATATCTCAACATAATAAAGGCCATTTATCACAAAACCATATACTCAACTGTGAAAAGCTGAAAGGCTTTCCTCTAAATTCAGGAACAAGACAAGCTTGCCCACTCTTGCCATTTCTTTTTTTTTTTTTTTTGCGGTACGCGGGCCTCTCACTGCTGTGGCCTCTCCCGCTGCGGAGCACAGGATCCGGACGCACAGGCTCAGTGGCCATGGCTCACGGGCCCAGCCGCTCCGCGGCATGTGGGATCTTCCCGGACCGGGGCATGAACCCGTGTCCCCTGCATCAGCAGGCGGACTCCCAACCACTGTGCCACCAGGGAAGCCCCCACTCTTGCCATTTCTATTTAACATAATATTGGAAGTCCTAGACACAGCAAGCACTCAAGAAAAAGAAATAAAAGGCATCCAAATTGGAAGAGAAAAAGTAAAACTGTCACTTTGTGCAGATGACATATTTTATGTAGGAAACCCTAAAGTTTCCACCAAAAAACTATTAGAACTAATAAATGAACTCAGTAAAGTTGCAGGATACAAGATTAGTATACAGAAATCTGTTGCTTTTCTATACACTAATAATGAACAATCAGGAAGAGAAAGAAAAAAAAAATCCTATTTAAAATGACACCAAAAAAACCCACCTAGGAATAAACTTAACCAAGGAGGTGAAAGACCTATACTCTGAAAACTATAAAACACTGATGAAGAAAACTGAAAATAATATAAGGAAATGGAAATATATCCTGTGCCCTTAGATTGTAAGAATTAATATTGTTTAAAATGGCCATACCACCCAAAGCAATCTAATCTTAAAATTCATATGGAATCACAAAAGACACCAAATTGTCAAAGCAATCTTGAGAGAAAAGAACAAAGCTGGAGGTTTCATCTTCCCAGACTTTAGACTATACTATAAAGTTACAGTAATCAAAAGAGCATGATACTGGCACAAAAACAGATGCACAGATCAATGGAACAGAACAGAGAGCCTGGAAATAAACCCATGCACCTATGGTCAATTAATCTATGACAAAGGAGGCAAGAATATACAATGAAGAAAAGATGGTCTCTTCAATAAGTGGTTCTGGGAAAACTGGACAGCTATATGTAAAACAATGAGATTAGAACATTTCCTCCCACTGTCTACAAAAATAAACTCAAAATGGATTAAAGACCTTATGTAAGGCCCAAACCCATAAAACTCCTAGAAGAGAACATAAGCAGAACACTCTTTGACATAAATCGTAGCAATATATTTTTGGATTTGTCTCCTAATGAAAGTAAAAAGGCAAAAGAAATAAAAGTAAAAATAAACAAAGGAACCTAGTTAAACTTAAAAGCTTTTGCACAGCAAAGGAAACCATCAACAAAATGAGAAGACAACCTATGGTACGGAATGGGAGAAAATATTTGCAAATGATATGACCAACAAGGAGTTAATATCCAAAATATAAAAATAGCTCATACAACTCAATATAAAAAAAATTACCCAATCAAAAAATAGGCAGAAGACCTAAATAGATATTTTTCCAAAGAAGACATACAGATGGCTAACAGACACATGAAAAGATGCTCAACATCACTAATTATTAGAGAAATGCAAATCAAAACCATAATGCAGTACCACCTCAAACCTGTCAGAATGGCCATCATTAAAAAGTCTACAAAAACAAATGCTGGTGAGGAAGTGGCAAAAAGGGAACCCTTGTATACCGTTGGTGGGAATGTAAATTGGTGTAGCCACTACGGAAAACAGTATGGACGTTCCTCAAAAAACTGATAATTGAGCTACTGTATGACCCAGCAATTCCACTCTTGGGTATACATCTGGAAAAAACAAGAACACTAATTCGAAAAGGTACACATACCCCAATGTTCATAGTAGCACTATATACAATAGCCAAGATATAGAAGCAACTTAAGTGTCCATCGACAGATGGACATACAATATACATATATTGTATGTATATACAATGGAATACTACTTTGCCATAAAAAGAATGAAACATTGCCACTTGCAGCAACATGGATGGACCTAGAGATTATCATACTAAGTGAAGTCAGAGAGAGACAAATATCATATGATATCACTTATATGTGGCATTTAAAAAATAAAACAAATGGATGTATATAGCCAAACAGAAACAGACTCACAGATACAGAAAACAAACTAGTGGTTATTAGTGGGGAGAGAGAAGGAGAGAAGGGCAAGATATGGGTATAGGATTAAGAGATAC
This sequence comes from Phocoena sinus, assembly GCF_008692025.1. Taxonomy (NCBI): domain Eukaryota; kingdom Metazoa; phylum Chordata; class Mammalia; order Artiodactyla; family Phocoenidae; genus Phocoena; species Phocoena sinus. Next base: position 50,645,162 of record NC_045771.1, read on the forward strand.
AAACTACTTCATATAAAATAGATAAGCAACTAAGATATATTGTATGGCACAGGTAATTATAGCCATTATCTTGTAATAACTTTTAATGGAGTATTATATGTAAAAATACTGAATCACTATGCTGTACACCTGATACTAATACTGTAAATCAACTATACTTCAGTTAAAAAAAAAAAACTCTTTTCAGTGAAAATTGTATCTAGTCATGTTGAATAAGTTAAAATGTGGAGAAAAGATCATACTTTTAGAAAAGGTAAAGCACATGAAGGCCTGTAGATTCTTCTCACTGTAGATTACATTTGTTTTGTTTATCTCTATTTCTAGCGATAAGTCTTGAATGTGGATCGTTTTATTTTGCACATGGAAATCCTATGACCTGGAACTGTACCAATGGACAAATGGAGCATTTCAGTAATAGCTGGCTCTCCACTTTGCTGTACACCTGAAACTTACACAACACTGTAAATCAACTATACTCCAATAAATATTAAAAACAAAACAAAACAGCTGGCTCTCAATTATTTGTAGAGGGGTAGGATTGTAGAGGTTATAAACCAGAGGCTCCATGGGCAGCCATCATCAGATGAGACTGGTTAGACTAGCAAAGTATTTTAAAATGAATTGATTTTCGTCATTGCATAATTGGGATAAATTCATATAGAAGTATTTATTCCCAGCTTCTCTTGAAAAAATCTGTAGATCTGGCAACACTGGGTCCCCACTGAGCCTGGCAGCCATCAGGAGCTGGGGATGGTGGCCACTTCAGATACAGCAGGGGCTGTTCAGGTGACCCCAAGCTCCACCCAGCCAGCTACACTCTTTATTACCTTGTTGACCCCCCAGCCTCCCCACCCGTATCGGCCTTTGAGTGTGTGATCTCTACCATATTAGAGCTTCTTGAAGTTTCCTAATTGCCTCCTATTCATCACTGATGACGAAACTCTTCTTCTTAGTGCTGCGTTATAGGCACTTGGGTGTTGACTATGAACTAAGACCTTCATGATCAACTTGAAATTAAATGTGGCTCGGGATTGAATAATAAGGAAAATATGGAGGAAGCCCCACTTCATTCACAGGGGAAAAGAGATAGGTTTTTAAAATTTTTTACTGGAGTATAGTTGCTTTACAATGTTATGTTAGTTTCTGCTGTACAGCAAAGTGAATCAGCTATACTTATTTCCTTTTCCTGCCCAATGGCTGTGAAGATAATAATCAGTGAAAGGAACATGAGATGGGGGACCAGGAGGCATAACGAAGAAGCGAAGATTAACAAATGCTCAAATGGATCTTGAGCAGTTGAATTGCATAGAGTGCTGTAATAATGTCATAGGAAATCTTTCTAAAGATTGAATAGCACTAGGCATTCTAATCCTGAGAACCACATAAAATGGCCCGGATGCTTTGCCTCCATGGGGACTGTAGACCTCTCATGAGGTCTCTCACCTAAGCAATGAAATATTTCTGAGGTAGGCTGAAGGCTGTGAACCCTCAGATCAGTGAGAGAAGAACTCTGACAGATCTCTAGTCTCTTCTGGGATCTAGTTTATTCTATGTTTAGGAAGCAGGAGTGAACCCATATAATGTCGTCCTTCTCAGAGGTCTTCTAAGAATGGAAACTGGGCCTAAGGGAAGAAACACAGTCCTTTCCTTGACCCCTCTCGATTCCCCAGGCCTTTGTGATGTAGGCTGCAAGGACGAGGTGATTGTGCATTTGTGTGTTCTCCCAGCTTCCAGATCCCTTCCCTCCCTGGGGTCCCCAAATCTGGTTTGGATTGGCAGATCTTATGAAATGATGGCCAAATCAAATCTGAGAACTCTTTCTCAGTGTTAATGGTTTCCAGTCTTTTGTGTTCATAAAAGCAAACAAGATAAAGTTAACCAAAAATAGGAACAGTAGGGGAAAAGCTCCCACAGGGTTTACCATAAAAATCAAATTACCCCCAGGACCTCGGTGACAGTTAATTCACTGGGTTCCTTGCATTATGCAGAGATTAGTTGCAGAGTCTTTCTCACAGTTCTTCAGATGTCTTGCTGTCTGTACTCCCTATGCATCTGAGCAGGTAACACCTGCTTCCACAACATGCATGGCACTGGCATCTCACAGTTGCTAACAAATGAGAAGACACCAAAAGACTGCATTGCGTAGCTCAGCAAAATCAAAGGCCTTAGATGAGCCTCCCTCTCACAATGGGAAGCAAAAGGTCATCCCCAGCTGTATACTAAGGAGGTGCTAAAATTTTGTGGGCTACCAGTTATTCCTCTGAGCTTCTCACAGTGAATGCCTAACTTCCTGTTATGTCTGCCAAATTGTTTTAAATTCATGCACATACATTAATAGCAACAAAGGAGCTATGATTTCTTGGTATTCATTTTGTCATTTTGTTTCCTTCTCTTCCCTTAGAAGACTCTTCCCATGGACAGGCCTAAGATTCCCCTTACCACGAAGTCCGAAGACCAGGAATAAGAGAGGCAGCAGACAGCAGGTTAGCCATGTTTCCTTCCTATTTCCATCTTCAATCAGTGAGAGAATGTCCAAAGGCCACTGTGGCAGAGGCTGCTGGGGAGTCACCCAAACCTGCTTCCTCTTCTTCCTGGGCTTACAGAGCTGACTACATTTCCAGCCTCTACTGCAATTGGGTGGCTGTGCAACTAGGCTCGGGCCAGTGTAATATAAGTGGCAATGATTTGCACCACTTCCCACAAGAGGTTCTCCATACTTATTGCCCCTTCAGCTGGTTAGGCGGCAATGACTTCTAGGACAACTTTGGGAGCTGCCTAATGAAAATGATGAGCCACAAGATGCAAAGAGTCTGGGTCCCTAAATTGTCATATGAAGGGGAGCCTTCTAATCAAGAGCAAGCTCACTGGGCTGTGACATGAGTGAGAAAGAAATTTTTTAAACCATTGAGATTTCTGGGTTCTTCCGTTATAGCAGTTAGTATTGTTTTGAAAAATACAGACATTAATTTGGGGCTTTCTCAAAGAAGGGGATAAGGAAATAAGGCCTAGGAACAGCCTATATGAGCTGGAGAATGGTGCTTATGATGGATAAAGGAGGAAAAAAAGAACCACAGGTCCTCCACAATCTTCAATGCAGATTAATGTCCAGAGTAGAACAGTATCTGGTGTGGATTGGTCAGGGCTCACCATATATTCTCCAAACTTTAAATCCTTGTAGCTTGGAAGTATTGACACTCTTCAGGCAATCAGGAGCCAACGATACTTGTGGATTTTCACTTGGGAAATGTCAGAACTAGAGACTGTAAGATTCCTGTTAAAGCTTATAATTGGCACAGAGTGCAACATGGAGTATGTAATTAGGTCTATCCCAGAATTACAACCTTTACCCATGCAAAGCTGGAGACAAGAGAAAAGATTTATATGCTGGACATTTTAATTACAGAGTAGGAGGAAGAAAAACAGAGAGAGAAAAAGGATGTGGCAGTATGTTGACTATAATATTCTTAGAAAAGTAGGAAGAAAGTTATGCTTTCACAAAAACTCTCAGTAGTTTCCTGACTTGGAAGAGCGGAGACTGTGGGTATGAAAGAAGTGGGGACTTGAATTACCCTGACATTATTATTGTAGAACATTCCTCAAGTCTTTCCTGAATAATTGGATCCTCTAATAGGTATATTACTTTGCAACCCTAAGATGGGATTGAATTGGCAAGAATGCCTTCCCAGAGGCTGCCGTACTCCGGCAAGTCAGAATTTGTAGATGTAGCGGCCACGTGTGTGGTGGTTTCTGTTTGGGATAGCACCAGTTTCTCACTACTCCCAACCTTGGGCATGAAAAACTAAACGGCAGACATGAAGGAAAACATCATCATTTCCAACCATCAGGAAAACAATCCTCCATTTAAAAACCACTATAAAAAAATTTTTTTTAAACATTAAAAAAATAAAATAAAAACCACTATAACTTTCTGTTAAATTAGTAAGATTAGAGATATATAAGAAATATCTAAGTATGTATATATACTATTAAAATTTTAAATTTGTATACCTATTGAATTTAATTTATGTATATTTAATTTAATGCATATATGTATGCTTTTTAAATAAAAAGTTCAAACAGCCAGGCACAAAACCATTCTCAACCGAAAGTTCTTAAGTGATTCTAAACAAAAGATGAAAACGGATCTGAATTTTTTCAAAGTTTGGGAGTTCTGGACTCTGGGAAAGAGACTCCTCTAGTCCTGATGAAGCCATTGGTAAAAACGGTTTGTTCAGTGTCTTTTTCTTTCCACTGTGTAAATTGCCTTTAATTAGCTCACTTAACTTTATCTATGTCACCCACTGAAGCCAGGGAACTAGCTGTGAGGTGGATTTCTGCCTTTCTTCTTTTCATTCCTGTGAACTGTGTAACTTCTATTTTCCTTATTACAGTAAAACACATTCCATGGAATACATCACTGACACAGTTTATGTTTCAACTATGCACACTTAGCATGAATTTTTAAGTCCTATCTGTGAAGGACTGATGTGTTTTAACATTATTTGTCTCTGAAATGTTTTACATATCTAACTTGCACTTGATTAATATGCGCATCTCCTGCATGTTCTGAATCCTGTGGTAAGCCGGCACCTTAACCCTCTATCTTGAGTTGCGTATATTCTGTAACATGTGTTATTTACTCTCCTACGGCTTCTTTTTCTGTTGGTAAGTTTGACTGATGATGGCTAATGAAATACACACATGTGAGAATGCCTGACTTAGCTCAAAGAAACAAAAAAAGGAGTATTGCTCTACATATAAAAATATTGAGTGTTCTAGCAAATATAGGCACTGTTGGTGAAATGATGGAGAAAACTGCAGGCCAGTATCAGCAAGGAATTAAAGACTGGACTCTTTCAACATTGTGAAGGCCATCATACATTCATCCTCAGCCTGGGAAAATAGACCAATAATAATAGAATGAAGTGAAGCTAGCAGAAACTACAGCTGGAGACAGGTGACTGCTTCGGGAAAATGGAATTGTGGCAGTAAATGGGCCAGTAACACATCATGACAACACAAGGAAGTGGTTAGAACAGAAGCTCCCTCCCATCAGTCCACAAAACAAGGTCCTCCCTAAAGCAATTGTTCTCCAAGTGCGTTCAGTGGACTGGTAGCAGCATCACTAGGAATGTAGATCTCAGGCCCACCTCAAACCTACAGAATCAAAACTCTGGGGGTGGGTCCATCAGTCTGTCCTGCAACCAGCCTCTGGTGATTCTGATGAGGGCTGAAGTTTGAGAGCCACTGTGCTACAGTGTACACGGAGTGGGAAGCACAGCCTTGCTCCTCTTGCAGGTGACTTCAGTCTTCCTGTCCCCTCACAGCAACAGCCTCTTTTTACACTTTGTGTCATTCTAGTGTTTATGGACACAAATTTTTCATACCAACTAGTCCCTAAATAAAAGCTCAAGTGAAGACACAGTCATGTATTTCAATGCCACAGAAAATCTAGCTTGGTTGACTTTACTGAGATCCAGGCTGTCCATCTCCAGTGCATACCATCCTGAGTGGTTTTCAAGGATCATTTTGCCTATGGTCAATTTTCACCTCATTGTGATCACTTTGAACCTCCAACGGATTCTACTCTACCAGTCTCCGCCCCTCTATCTCACTGTTTTGGCTTCTGATCAAGCAGCCACATAGCACAGGGAGATCAGCTCAGTGCTTTGTGACCACCTAGAGGGGTGGGATAGGGAGGGTGGGAGGGAGGGAGACGCAAGAGGGAAGAGATATGGGAACATATGTATATGTATAGCTTATTCACTTTGTTATAAAGCAGAAACTAACACACCATTGTAAAGCAATTATACTCCAATAAAGATGTTAAAGAAAAAAATTAAATAAATAAATTTAAAAAAAGACTGCCTTGGTAGCCCAGCACACACTTAGCCCCTTCTCAATGATTCATTTTATGTTCCACACACCTCTTACATTCAGCTAAAACTCCAGCTAGATGACCTGCAACACAAAAGATTTTTGAAGGGAACAAATATTCTTTTCCTATTTTTCTGAGGGCTTTAAACACAATTGAGTTTCTCCTAGCAGTTACCCTCCTACACTTGGGATGACCATCCTGCATCATAGTTTGTATTATTAAAAGGTTTTCTGTCTGATTATAAGCCTGGAGATCCCAGGTCTAAGAGCAGCAGGCCTAAGAATCCTAGTCAAGTGCAAAGGTAACATGGAGAAAGCATTTCCTCTGAGCCCCAAAGAACTAAATGCTCAAGTTGTTGCTCAGGAAAATGCAAGAGAACCGTGTTATTTTGTTGCGGTGGAGGACAAGGTGGACTTGACTAAATATTGCTTTCTATGGGAGCCCAGCTGCCTTACCATGAGCCCCAAACATGTGGTGGTGCCTGATGCTTTACTGGCTGTAACCTGGTTCCGATAGAAATGAGAGGGTTGGAAATTGAGGAGGAGGGGAGTGAGAGAGCTATAGCTTACAGAGTGTCCAGCGTTACAGCCTGTCGGGCACCTGACATCGCACACAGATATTACATTTTGTAACTGCCATCGGATGTTGGAGGTTTCATAGATGATAGCTCCATAGGGAGCTGGAGAATGCCACCTACACAAAGGTCTCTGGCTGGCTCCTTCTTTATGTCTGCTACCCAACAAGAAACCAATATCAGGAAAAGATTTACGATTTGGTGGGCAAAAGATAAATGATTTCAGTCTCTGGATGCTTTAAGAGCAAATTTTTGTACATCATATGGTTAAAATTGATCACTCCATTGACTTTTGTATGGGATGGGCCCACACTAATGATGTTAGGTAATCAATGAGAAAAGGCTGTGCATGAAGAATTCAAAGCCACAATAATGGATTGCTCCTCACAGCAAGAAATAAGTGAGGGCTGGTCATGTCCAAAGAAGGCTGGACCCAGAGCCATCTCCCCTGGCTCTGGTGCTCTGAACAGACACTATTAGAGGCCTGTTGGTGAAGCATGGCCCATGAAGTAAGCCCTCTGACGATTGTATTTCTTTTCATGGAGATTCTGATTTCTCTGTCTTCGCTGGCTTCTTGCCTCTATAACTTGTCTTTTACTCCTGAGAAATAGATCCCAGGGTGCTACTGGTTGTTATAATTAGCTCTTCCTGTTTAAGTGTGTGTGAGAGGACCAGACCTCGGTAGTAAGCCACTCAGAGGGACAGAGCACTCTTTTCCTGACTCCTAACACATGCTTGGGCTACTCGCCTCCCTGTGTAACTGCTGCACATTCAGGGCATCTGGACCTATGAGACTTGCCACCCCCCACCCCCGACTTCCCAGCCAACATGTGGAGAATAATATAAGGGCATTAAATTAGACCTCATTACCCAGCCAGCTGGGCTGTCCAGCTCTCCCGCACATAATAATGAGGTCTGATTTATTGTGATCATTATTCCGGCATTACAGGTCACTAAATAACATGCTCTGCCCACACATGTCTTCTAAGCTAATAAATATCCTGAGAGGAAACAGTCTTGAGGGCACAAGTCTCAGGTTTAGATCGGTAACTGCAGGCTCATTAATTGTGTGAAGGTACTTTGCCTATTGCTCACAAAATCTTGGGAATAGAGATGGGACAAGTCTAATTAATAACCTGGTGGATGTGAGTGAGAGACAAAGGAGAGAGTGTCCACTGGATTCTCTGGCCTACAGGGCAAAGGCCAAGGAGGTATGCTGGTGGGTGGAACAAAGCCGAGGCCAACCAGGCGAGTCAGCCACGGCGCCACCCTGACAGCACAGCATCAAGATGGCAGGCCTTCCTGGAGCTGGCTCTGTGTTTCTCTCTCACCTCCTCACACCAGGTATTCCCAACAGACCACCAGAGAGTTCCCTGCCGTGTCACTCTCTCTCATTTCTGAGCCTTTGCACATGCTGCTCCTTCCTGTCTAGGATGCTGTTCCCCTTTCCCACGTCCCCGTTTACATCATGGTATTATCATGTTTGGAGACTCAGCTTAGATGTCGCCTCCCCTAGACGGCCGTCCACAACCCTATAGCACCAAGCATTTACTCTTTTTTTTTTTAGCATTTACTCTTATACCGCATAGCGCGCCATACAGTTTCCACTTACTTGTCTGTATTCTCCGCTAGACTGTCTCTCAAGGGCCCAGTCGGCATCTCATTGATCGCTGTATTCCTAACACCTAGAGCAGTGCCTGGGACATGGCAGGTATTGACTAGTTGCTTGGTAAATGCAAAAAAATTAATTCCTGTGCTCAAGAAGGAAATGGAAAGCAATGCCATAAATGTGGTGGTGGTTTTAGAGGGTGGTGAGTTTTTCATCCTGGCAGTCTCCACTCAGGGAGAAGAGGCCCCCAGCCACCCTGCACATCACTTCCCTGAGCCTCTCACTATAACATGCATCAAATTGGGAACGTCTTGAAGGAAGGAAATAAGATTTGGTTAATCTTAGATCCCTCAGAGCCTTGCCTGCATCTTGGTACATAGTAGGTGTTCATTAAATGTGGATTAAGATGTTGGCACTGGTAGCTGGGCTTTCCTACTCATCAGATGCTGGGGCTCTGGGGTCATTTCCTAGAGTGTGTGGGAGAATGTGGTTTGCAGCTAGGGAGACCAAGGCTACTTTTTTTCCCACCCTGGGTTAGAATTTGCCAGCAGGCAGGGAAGAATGAGGCTCTGGCGGGGTTAAGTGTTCTCTGTAAGTCTAGCTAAAGCAGGTCCACACGGTGACACCTGGCTATATACTTTTCCTTGCAGTCATACTCTTACATCATAGAGTATTTTCAGCTTTAGACAGAATTGTAAGAAAATGACAGCATCAATGGATTGCCACAAGTCTTATATGGGTAACGTCCATATTTATCTTTTTAAATTGCGATATATTCTATGAAAGGCCTATTTGCCTCCAGGAAGACACTGGGGATCAGGAAAGCAGGATTAAAAATAATCCTTTTGGGCTTCCCTGGTGGCGCAGTGGTTGAGAGTCCGCCTGCCGATGCAGGGGACATGGGTTCGTGCCCCGGTCCGGGAGGATCCCACGTGCCGCGGAGCGGCTGGGCCCGTGAGCCATGGCCGCTGAGCCTGCGTGTCCGGAGCCTGTGCTCCGCAACGGGAGAGGCCACAGCAGTGAGAGGCCCGCGTACCGCAAAAAAAATAAAAATAAAAAAAATAATAATAATCCTTTTTTTCTAACTCATAATGTAAAATGTGTAACGGGTAAATACTAAGTAAATCTGACCATATATCTACATTATTTATGGGAATAATTTAGGATTATTTGCTTTATAGGAAATTTGTTGGAATGCTTTAAAAATTACTGAAATTAAATGAAATCAGGCTCCTTGAATTATCCATGAATTCAGCTTCACATAATCAATACTTTAGCCATTCTGGGATGACATTACATCTCAAGACTATCTTCTAACTTAATAAGATTAGAAATAATAAACTGATATTATTTCTTTGTGAACTGGGGCCTCTGACGTCGTAATTTAATGCCTTCATTATTGCACTCAGAGAAGCTGAGAGACCCACCGAGACCCACATATACGCGTGACTACATGTCCAAGTGATAGCCTGGTTCCTCTAGCTTTCTTTGGATGGCGGGTTATGTGCGACTGAGGAATATTCTTAACTTATTTTTAAAACCCTCTGAGCATTATTTTCAGGAGAGCAGTGTTGTAGTTATTTAAAATGAGAAACTTTTATTGATCCAATAACAAAGACTAGTAGAAAATGAGATGACTTATTCCTGAATTGTATTATTACAGATATTTTCATTCTGGTCAAGAGAAGAGCTCTATGTAATGGGGCCACGAGAGAGAGTTGTTATTTTGTGTGCGTGTGTGTGTGTGGTGTGTGTGCGTGTCTCCAGCATGGGCTTGAGGCACCCTTGTGGTACATACTGCTTTTTGCTGCTTTCTGGGAGAAAGCGCAGGAAAGGGTGTGGATATCTGAAAGTATGGTGGGGTCTTAGACCTGAACGCTTATCCTATTTCTCACGAACTCTGCTCCCGCCCCTTCTGAGTCGAGGAGTCTCCTGAGTCTGTGCGCATTAAAGCACTTTCTCATGAACCTTTGCCATGGCCTATGCAGCAGCTCAAAGGGATTTCCTTCCCTGCTTAAAATGTGTTGGGCCCACATCTTGGCCCAGGAGATTGTCGGAGTCCCTCTGTGAGGCCTGTTCCCAGAGAGTCACCTATGGTGAGAAACCGATGGAGGATGTGATTCCCAAGGCTCTGAACCAGACTCTAAACTGGACAACGCAATGAAATGGATGGGAACATTCCATAGAAAGATGGTCCTGGCTGGGAGGGGCTGGGCTAAAAGGAGATGGAATGTGTTCTATTTACAGAATGTGATTTAAAATGCTGAACACTGAGGGAAGGAGGCAGTTATGACTTCTTTAATTGACCAGGACAACAGGAAATTGTCTCTCTCTCAGCGAGAATGGAAATTGCTTGCCCACTGGCTCTGTCGACTGTGGGTGACCTGTGGAACCAGCTCTGGCATCGGGAAGCTCTGTTGGAAGTTATATGGCAGAGACGACTTGGGGTAACCAATTAGTTCTGGACTAGGCAACAGTAACAACCAGGGCAGCCCACTGTGCTCCAGATGCTATTGTAAGACTTTGCATTCCTCCTCTCATTCACTCCTTAAATCAACCACAGTTGTATGAAGTGGGTGATACTACTCCACATGTGGACACTTGGTGACACTGTGACTCACCCAAGGCCACCCAGCTGGAGAGGTGCAGCTGGGACTGAAATCCAGGTTGCCTAAATTCAAGATCAAGTGCTCAAACTAATGCTGCATCATTTGCCAGACAGATGCAAGAAAGGGTTGTGAATGTATAACATGTACATTCAGAATCCATTGCTTTCTAGGGGAAATATTTTATTTTGTTCTGTTTCTCTTTTTCTCTCATAACTGGCCCCAGTTTTATAGCATAGTGTTTTGGAATTATTGCAAATAGGGAACCAGTTATTACTAAAATGCATACTTCTGGCCACTTCTACTGAGGCTCTAATTGCCCTTGGAAATGCCTGTGCTAGGTAAAGCCTCACATTGCGAAGACAGCATTAACAGCAGATCTGAGCTGGGACGAGTTTTCCCAGGTCCCAGAGATGCATTTGCCCACAGGAACTGGAATATGATGCGGAGGTGCTTTGTTGGTTACTTAGTCCATTGCAATGTCTCCTCAAAGATAATGAACTCTGATAAACAACAATAAACAAACAGCCTCTCAATCAGTAATGAGAAACTCGTGATACCACATGGTTACAAGAAGAGTGAAAGATTCATAATCCTTCTGCAATGAATACAAAATTGGAAATTCAAACAGTAACGATGACTGACTGACATTTATTGAGTGCTCACTCTGAGTCAGGCGCTGCTCTGAGTCCTTTGTGGGAAATGCCAGCTCACTGCATTCTTAGAGCAACTCTGTAGAGTGAGTGCTACTGTACAATTTATTTCTGCCAATATCTTATTGGCTGGAATGAGTCACATGGCATGGCTAGAAACAAGGGAGGTCCAAGCTTAGTGGCCAGTGCCCAGATAAAACTCTGGGCATTACGTTATTAAAATAAAAAGGAAGAAGGCTTCCCTGGTGGTGCAGTGGTTGAGAGTCCGCCTGCCGATGCTGGGGGACATGGGTTCATGCCCCGGTCCGGGAGGATCCCGCATGCCACGGAGCGGCTGGGCCCGTGAGCCACGGCCACTGGACCTGCGCATCCGGAGCCTGTGCTCTGCAATGGGAGAGGCCACGGCAGTGAGAGGCCCGCGAACCCCCCGCCAAAAAAAATAATAAAAAAAATAAAAAGGAAGAATGAATCCGGGGACAGTGAACAGTCTCTGCTCCAAACACACTTGAGCAAATGAACTTATTCTTGGAGTGACCCAAGAAAAGAAGTCTTTCTTATCTTTTCCTGCAACTAGTTTTCTAGAAGATGAATGTAGAGGAACATGATTTTACAGAGGTTCCTAGTTTCACTGAGGTTCTGGGTACTCTGAATAGATAAGAGATAAGAAAGGGTGAGTGAGAAAAATAAAGAAGCTTAAACGTTGCTTCTTCTGTAAAGCTTCTTCTTTTGGGCAGAACCAACAATTTTGTGTGTAAAGCATTCCCAGATCTTTCCCTTATTCTAGAAGCTATAGAAATTGTTCGCTTGTTTATCCAATAAGTATTTTTGAAAGCCTATGATGAACTGGGCCCTGGGTCTACAAAGACACACAAGACAAACAAGGTGCTTGCTGTTACGGAGTTTATGTTCTGTTTGGAGGAGACAGTAGTAAACAAGTAAACAAGTGAACCACAATTTCAGAAGGTGATAGATACTATGCAGAAAGAATACAAATTAAAACGTAAAAATCAGTAGCTTGTAATAACAAGCATTTATTTTTCTTGATTACTAGCTACGCATTTTGGGGCCCAATACAAAATGAAAATGTGTGGCCTCTTGCTAAAAAATATTAAGAATTTCAAAATAGTAACAGAGATCCATTGAACCAAGCATAGGCCCTTCTAAGCAAGGAGCACGGAGAGAGTTTGGCCTACCGAAGCCCACTGAGCCAGAACCCACATCTGATAAACCTATGAACATCATCAAGAAGAATTCAACCAAGCAGCTGTTCTAGAAGCATGGTGTGGAGTCAATATCGCTTTCATGGGCTTCCCTGATTCCGGCATTTGTAAAGCCTGAAGTTAATACAGTGGATCTAATTACTTTCTCCTTTCCTCTGTGCAAGGTGTGGAAAGTCTGCTCAGAGGTATTTCTGCTCTAAGGGTGATTACACAGCAGTCTGGGATGTGGGGCTCTGTGGCAATAGCTAGGCTCACAGCAGTCAACCTTGGTACTATGGACATTTAGGGCTGGGTAACTCTTTGTTGTGTGGGGCTGAACTGTACATTGTAGGATGGTTAGCAGCATCCCTGGCCTTTACCCACTGGATACCAGTAGCAACCCCTCAATTATGACAACCAGAAATGACTCCAGACAGTGCCTTGTCCCCTGGAGGGCTGGAATCTGAGAACAACTCTTATCCTTCCTTTGCTTGTCTCAGCTACAGTAGTAACAATACTAATAAGTATAGCTAAACATGTATTAAATATTTTTTCCAGGTACTCTGCTGAGAGTTATTTGGATTATTTTATTTAATTCCAAAAAAAATTCTAGGTGGAGGGTTCTGTTTCCTGTTTTACAGAAGAAACCAAGGCATGCAGCTATATCTCTCTAGTGCTGAGGATGTCAACTGTTTATTTTTTTCCCACTATATTCTAGGTGAATTTCAACCCCACCATCTAGAAAGTTCAGAGCATCTGCCCAGTAATTACCCCTATTACCCTATGCAAAAATTGACATTGGATCCCTGAATATTTATTATATTTTAGAAGCACTGTGTGCCAGCTGCTGATACAGCATTTTCCAGATGTTAACTCATTTGATTCTTATAACAACCTAGGGCAGGTAAGTCCTATTATCACCTCCACTTTATGGATGAGGAAATGGAAGCACAAAGAGGTTGAGCAACTTGCCTGAGGCCACACAGCTAATAAGCAGCAGAGCCAGGGTTCAAACCCAGGCAGTCTGACTTCAGAGTCCAGTTCTTATCCAGCACACTGTGCCTGGTGCCTGGTAGCAGCCAAGGCCAGTTTTGCTGTTGAGTTTGGGGGAATATCCAGTAGCCATGAGGAAGCCAGGAAACAGGGTGGTAGCTGGGTGTTTGGAACACATCACAGTGTATAGCGTATGGACAAAAGACTCCTCCCAGGTGCCTTAGAGTTCATCACGAGGGTGCTGGAATCCCTTCCCAGCTGCCTTCCCCACTCTCAGACCCCTGTGGCTCCCAATGACCTTGGAGTGTTGAATCAGGTATATGGGAGCTCCTGTAGTCAGACAGAGCAAGCTGTGGTACTAATTCCATCCCTTTGGTCTTTAGTCCAGATAAAGACAAGCCGCCCCACGTTACAGCATCACCAGGCAGCTCTCCATAACTAAAGAGGCAACACTTTCTCCATCAAGCACCTTTACCCAGGGGATAACAAAGAAAAGCCCAGAAAAGTCCTGCTGGGCATTGTTCTCAGAACCGAGGAGCAGCTAAGCCTGCTTTGGGCACAGAGACAAGCCAGGAAATGAGAGGGTGGACACATGGGTACTGGCTTGGGCAGACTGGACATAAAGACAGATGTGGTAGGCAGGAGGCCAGAATGGGCCAGTGACCACAGGGCTTAACTAACTTCAGAAGAAGCAAAACATTCATAGCACAGCCTCCAAAGGTGCAGGACAGGGTGATGACAAGGAGACTGGCAATGGCTGTGTCAAAGCAGACCCGAAGAGCTACCTTCTCAGCTTGGGGTGACCCGGGAGGGGGAGCTTCAACATTGACCTGACCTTTGACCCAAACCTAAGCCAATCTTTCAGCAGGCTGAGAATAAGACATTTTCAGATTGTCATGCCATTCTTTCCAGATTTCTGTGAAGGTTCAGTTGTCTTAGAATAAAACTCAGAGGCGCCATCTGTGAGCCTGTGGAGTGGGCCCTACAGGAAGCAGGGAAGGGTAAACACGAGGTCTCTTCTCTGCAGAGGTTCTCACTGTGGTTTCTAGACTGGAAAGTCTGAAGAGGCAAATGGCTGGGCATCCTGGGCTTCCCCACTGTGTCCCCGGAGCCTCCCAGGGTTCGGGTCAGGGGAGGGTTACACACACAACACCGAGCCTGGTTCACCAGGATGCCCAAGCAATTTGTTAAAAAGTTAAAAAAAAATCATTCGTCTAACAAATATGTATGGAGAAAGGCTCTGTTTAAGACTGGAAGCTGAGGTGGAGGGAAGGCTGATAGATAAGGAAAATAAGAATGACGACGAAACTGCCCTATCCCAAGGGGTCCCAGGCTCTGAAACCAACCTCTTCTGTGAGTAGAGCTTCTTCTCTGATGTCAGGTATGTGTAGAAAACCAGCTGCTCGTGGCAGGTAACTTCTCTGAAATTAGAATTATTCACTTCAATAATCACACCCATGTGACAGTCAATTACCCACAATGGGTGCCCCATCTCAGTGTATGCTCCAATGGGCGTTTCCTTGAACCCAGGAAAGAACATAAGGGAACAGAGGCACCGTGTCCCTGCTTAGAAGACTGGCCATTGTCTTGTGGTGCTTTGCGGCCTAAGCTGTAATTTCACATGTGTAGACCATCTCATTGGATCATTATAACAACCCCTTGCTGAGACAGAGCAGAGCCTGTGGCATTATACATGTGAGAAAGATGATGACAATAATAAAACCTCCCATCTATTGACTACTCGCAATGCGTGGGGCACTGGGCCAAGTGGTCTATGAGTATTCACTGTTTAATCCTCACAGCAACCCTATGAAGCAGCCACTTTTTCTGTCATTTTGTTGATATGGAAAAGGAAGCTCAGAGAGGTCAAGTGATTGACTCAAGGTCACAGAGCTAGCCAGTGCCAGAGCCTGGATGACTCTAAGTCCTTGCCAAAGGCACTGAAGTATGTCTGCAAAGCATTTATGATTTGCTGCAGGTAAACAGCCAGGGGAGCCGCACCCTGGGCTCCTGCTCCAGGATCCTTCCCTCTGCCCATAGTCGGCTCTGTTGAGTCCCTCAGAGTGGGTGGCTTCCAGCTTTTCTCATCCCACCCACCTGCTCTTCAAGCCCGCTTTGCCCAGACAGGGACAGCTGCCTTTCTGTGAGCACTAACGAGCTCTCTAAGCCCAGGCAGTGGCCTCGGGTGCCGATTAGGGCCGCAGTGGGAGTTAGCCGGGAACATAGGCGTCTCCTGCTTGTTTTGGGAAGGCACCAATACTGGACCACCCAAACTGCCTCTTAGCCAGGCCTCCACTTGGGAACACTGACATGGAGTTGGCAGCTTTCCTGCTCCTTCTCTACCTCCTGATAACTCCCCTGGGCCAAATACTCAAGTACCATAAGCCTCTCAAAGCCCCAAGACCAATGCACTCCCGGGGCTGATGACACAGCCCTCAGCTGGGGATGTGCAGCTTCCCCTCATTCAGTTAGGTGACAGCTCCTGCAGCCCGACTTAAAACAGTGGTGCCTGCTGCCTCCCTCCTGGCCCACCTGGCTTCAGTCTCAGCCTGTGCGGGTTTACACCAGGACCGGCCACTTCCACAGCCAGGCCAGCAATGAGCTTCCAGCCTGGAGCATCTCACTCACTGTCACAATTGGCGTTACTGTCCTGTGCAGATGGGGTGGAGAGGGTGAGGCTCATTGTGTGGCTTTAGAATCAGACAGTTCTGGCTCTGAATCCCACATATGCTGCTTAGGAATTGTGGGACCTTAGGAAAAGCCACATTTCTCACCATGTTGGAGTGTCTCCATCTGTACGATGGGGCTGATGCCACCTCCCTCTCAGGATTGTTCTATGGGCTAAAGATGACACTGCACCTGGTTCTAGGTGCCTAGAACCAGGCCTGGCACATAACGGGCCCTCTGGGGATGTGAATGCTTGCCCTCCGCTCAAGCTCTTCCCGCCGCTTCTGCTCTCTCCCCTGCCTGGAGCCCTCAGGGGCTGATCACGCCGTGTCCACACGCAGAGGGATGAAAGGGAATGTGTATAACCAGGGCTCCTGGTGGCTTGGAGACAGAGGCCAACAGGGCAACTTCTCTACACAGCAAGTACAAGCGCCAACCCCTCTGCTCAGCGTTGGAGACTTCTCCACAAGCTTCCTGACCACTTTTTCAGGCTCATCGTGGATTTTCCCCCATCGGTGGTTCTCACCAACCCTGCATGCTTCCCCCCCTCTACACCTTGGCTTTCTGTTCTGTTTATTCTCTTTATCGGGAACACCCTCCATTCCAACCTTTGTCTAAAACTCAGTCCATTAAAATGCCTTCTCAGTGAAGACCTTTCTTAGCCTCTTTGGATGATAGTGTTATAAACAAGTAATAACAGCGGCTCCACCCTTGAATCCCACAACTAGAAGGAGTTCATCCTGGACAGCACGGACTATGAGAAGTTGTCCCTGCCAGAGGACAGGGGCAGGGTGCCTTGAAGGACAGCTCTTTGTCTTGTCCTGTTCTCTTTGGAAGACGGTAAACTCTATGAAGGCAGGGACTATATTTTACCTATCTATCAACTCTATCCTAACAGGACATAGTCTCGGCCAGTGTTTCTCAGTCTCAGCACTGTGGACTTTTGGGGCTGGCTAATTCTTTACTGGGAGGCTGTCCTGTCCATTGTAGGATATTTAGCAGCATCCCTGGCCTCTATCCATCCAGGAGATGCCAGTACCATTCTACCCTCCAACTGTGACAACCAAAAATGTCTCCAGACTTTACCACTTGAATTTAGGAGGAGTAAGCATTCCCTTGGTTGGGAACCACTGCTCTAGAATCTTAATCAATACCTTTAAAAATACTTTATTATAAAAAAGTTGCAAGCAAACAAGAGTATTAAAAAAAGAAGGGGTAATGAACCATAAGTATCCACCACTCCTCTTCAATAACTATTAATATTTTGCAAATTTTGTTTCATCTACCACCACCTACTATTTTTCTGGAGTATTTGAAGCAAATCTCAGGCAACATGTCATTTCACTCCTAAATACTTAGGTATGTATGTAAAAGATAATAACTTAAAAAAGCTTTATATCATAATAGCATCACATCTAACAAGATTAATAATTATTCCTTAATATCACCTAATACTCAGTCAATGTTCACATTTCCATGATTGCCACAAACCATGGACTTTCTTTTCCTGAAATCTATTTGTTCAAATCAGGATTAAATAAGGCCAAGAAATGCATTTAAATTTCTTTTTATCTATCTTTTTTATGCCACTAATTTTTATGAATAATTAATACATATTTTTAATTACTGAAAATGAGAGGTGCTGAACAAACTTTGAGGCAAAGGAAAAAGGTTTCTGAAAGCTGGTATAAAATTTTCTTCCCTGAAGGTGCTAAAGATAAATACTCTTGTGGCCATCAATGTTGGTTTAGTTTTTTGTTTTTGTTTTCTTTTTTGCGGTACGCGGGCCTCTCACTGTTGTGGCCTCTCCCGTTGCGGAGCACAGGCTCCGGAAGCACAGGCTCAGCGGCCATGGCTCACGGGCCCAGCCGCTCTGCAGCATGTGGGATCTTCCCGGACCGGGGCACGAACCCGCGTCCCTTGCATCGGCAGGCGGACTCTCAACCACTGCGCCACCAGGGAAGCCCTGTTGGTTTAGTTTTGCTCCGAGTCACCGACACACTCATTGTCTAAAATATTTACTTCATGCATTTGTAAATAAATATCTTCATTTTGTTTTTAAGTGTATTTGTAATGTTCAAAAATTAAATTCAATGCACTCCCTTGTTGAAAATGATGCTATGTGTAACTCAGAGAAGAAACATTATCTCCCCCTGTTGTTTTCTCTTTGCTCTTCCAAAGTCAAGTGGAAATGGAAAAGCATCTCCTATTGATACTGCTTGCTTCTCTAATGACCAGGAATTTCAGATATTTAAAGCAATTTCTTGATCCCTTTGATCAGTGGTATACTCATGTTTAAGCATATGTTTCCAGACTTTAGATAATGACTTTCTCTTTGTGTTTACAAAATTATTTCTACAGCAAAATAAGAGTACGATTTATTTTTCTCTGCAAAAGTAACCTCAGGGTGATAGGAAAAATTATATATCTATCATGTTGCTTTGTTGTTTGCTTGTAGAAGCTGTAATTTGTTTTCTTCTCTTGAAATATTTGCTTTCCTTATGACATAGAGAATATCTGGAGATATATTATATATGCATCTGCTCTATGCATATATTCTTGCCCTTGGGTAGAAATCTAGTGTCCATGGAAGAACATGGCATTTGATTGAAAGCCAGAGAGCCTGGTAGTTTTCCCTCAGTTACAATTCACAGTTCTGCTTGAAGCAAATACCTCCAACTGTGGATAATGGACCTTCCTTGAGAATCTGAGACAAGTTACTGGTTAATGTCTCTGAAACAGCCTGTTAAGACTGTTACTACAAATTAGAGTCTGGATCATTCCGAAACCCAAATAGACTTCTTTCATCTTCCAGATGGCCGTCTGATTGCGAGCTGGGCAGGATCACGTTTCAGGTTGTGACTTAATGATTCAGGACAATATTTATGGTTATTACTTGACAGAGGGCAGTGAGGAAAATTAAAGCACAGCCCCAGGCTTCATTTATGACAAAAAACAAATTCATGGCAGGGCTGTAGATTAGAGATGGCATCTCCAAGCTCCAGGCAAAGCCCTGGCACACTATTATGGGATGACCCACTTAACCAGGTACAGCTTGGTTAGCCTGGCAAGTCCCGACTTCAAAATTTCAGTTGATGCATTATCGCTAGAAATGACCAAGCAACTCTCTAAACAGAAACCCTGGAAAAGGTATAGCTATGAGTGACGGCTTTCAGAGGAGACAAATAATGCGATTATGTTCTTTGCTGGTATGACGACTACATGCAGCTGAAATATTACGTTTTGAGGCACATTTTAAACTTTATTATTACAGTTGGTAATATCAACAGGAGAAAAATAATTACGCCTGCCAGTTGTGGGCATTCTGTTTATGTAATGTGTGATTTCTGCATTAACTTTTCCTTCTAAAACATGCTCTGCATGATATAATACACTACCCAGAATTTTAGGAATTCCATAATTGGGTTCTATGGGGAAGAGAAAGACAAGACGGGGAAGACATAGAAAGGGGATAAATAAAGCTCGAGGCAGTTAATGAAAGTGTAGATTGTCTAGAAAAAAAGCCAGGAGAAAGTTTATCTTGCCCCATTAATCCTCTACTCACTCTGTGAAATGAGAATGCACATATTGTTCTGGGGGGAAAAAAAAAGAGAGAAAACTAAACCATACGCCATTAATACATTTGACCAACTGTGACATTTTTTAAATAAGGTTTTAACTGGTTTTATTACACCAACTGTGTAATTTCAAAATGACTCCATCATCTATTATATCTATTATAAACAAGTACTTTGTTTAACCAAGCCAATAATAACCTTCACAGACAGAGAACGTTGGGATTTGAGAGAACCAAATCCTCTGATTGTTTAGATAAAGGGAAAGAGAGTCTTTGGCTAGAAATAGAAACAAGAACATGATCTTGAAAAACAAATTTTAATTTATCACACAATTACCAATAATTTGACATTTCTTCTATGGTGTGTGGAAGCGGCTGTCCAGTGCCTGAAGCCCACCCCACACTGTCTCGGTTCCACACTCACAATCCAGCTCCCAAAGGCACAGTAAAGTCTGGCTGTGTGAACATCACTTGGGGTGCCCTGGCAAGGGGGGGGGCTTTGCCAGAGAATGTGTGGTCGGGTGACTTACAGAGGAGCCTCTACCTCTTCTTTAGGCCTCTGTCTGGTCAGCCCAAGCCAAGAGCAGCTGCGGACGGCAAGTGGAAGCGAGGGCACAAAAAGGAAAAGTCTCTTTGCCTCTTCACATCCTGTAAGGAGCATCAAACACTCTCCTGGCTTCAAAGAAAATGCATCAGCTGCCCGAATGTTTTTCAGCTGGTGGCCTCTTTTCCTTTTGACAGTCTTTTAACTCGTTGCTAAGCTCGTCATTTTTATTTCTTTCCAAGCACTTGGCTTTGTTCCTGCCTTCTGGAGAAGCTCAGGCTTTTCACTTTGCAGGAGGAGAGACTGGATGCTTCTTCAGTGTGCTGTGTGTACCTTTTGATTTCCTTGGTGTGGGGTGTTCGTGATGAACGTGCCCACAGTTGGCTCTTTTCCTGAAGCATACTGGTGTCACTTTGGGCTGCTCCTTGGGGACACTGGGGGCCTGCACCATGGCTCAGATGGATGGACAAAGCTAGGTTCACATCCTGCTTCTATCTTCTATGTGACAGGAGGAAACTAACCCTCTGAGCCTACAACTTCGCCTATAAAATGGGAATAATTCCAGCTTCACAGGATTGTAAGGATGACATGAAATTGCATGCCTGAATCACAGGAAAAACACTTCTTAGTTGAAAGGCTGACCCCGATCTCTGCAAAAGGAAAACCATCCCTCCAGGAATATTATACCATCTGTGCTTTATACCACACAGTCACAGCAGTAACCATAAACCCAAGGCCATAGGATCAGTGCTCTCAGGTCGTCCGTGCTTTGTACTGTAGCCCCTATCCAGCACCAGTATCCCATGATATCCCGCTCCTCTGACTCGACCTTGCATTTGCAACTTCATCACATTCAGTCTTGCAACACCCTTATGTTGTTGTTTGGTATCGTTGGAGCCACAAATATTGTCAAGCCAAAACTGACCTAATTGGGCTTCCCTGTGGCGCAGCGGTTGAGAGTCCGCCTGCCGATGCAGGGCACGTGGGTTCGTGCCCCGGTCCGGGAGGACCCCGCATGCCGCGGGGCGGCTGGGCCCGTGAGCCATGGCCGCTAAGCCTGCGCATCCGGAGCCTGTGCTCCGCAACGGGAGAGGCCACAACAGTGAGAGGCCCGAGTACCGCAAAAAAAAAAAAAAAAAAAAAAAAAAAAAAAAAAAACTGACCTAATTTACCTTCTGGGCCAATGCTTCCACTTTAGAAGGGAAGCCCAGGAGGCCCAGAAGGTTGTGTGACTGACTATGGGCACCAAACCTAGCTCGTGGCAAAGCTCGGTCTCTAGACGCATAGGCCAGCAGAGTTTTACCCACCTGAGTCTTACAGTGTTATTTAACTCCTGTGTTTTCATGTGTGATTCGTATGCAGGGCTCCACCCCTACCACACCCACACCAGATTTAAAGTTCCTTTCAGACATATCTTCTTATAGGCTGTCCTGCCTTGGAAGGGGGTAATCGATGAAAACTTGCTAAACTGGGCCAGCTGAGGGAAGAAAGAATTCCTGGACATGTCAGCAAGCAAACATTTTATCAAGTAGCTTCTCCTTCAATTTTACAGACATTATTGATCTGAAAAGCAATACGGATAAAATTTTCATGTAGGTAGAGGGGGGTTATCCTGAGCCACTGGCGACCGCATTCCTTCCCTGGGAGTGCAGTGTCCATGGCTGCACACCGAGAACATTACTTAGAGCACAAAGGGCAGGGGATAGTCAGTGTCTTTCCTGTACCTTATGATGAACAGGACCTCTTTACAACAGACTAACTCTATCCTCAAACTCAACCAAGCAGCAGCTCCTAACCTGGTTAACTTTCAAGCATGCTGGTGGGGGACCAAGGTACAGAACCCAATGGAAGGCACTGCACACATTTATTGAGAGAGGTAGATGCAGGCAGAGTGGAGGCCAGTCTGCCAATTAGGGGAGAACTGAAGCAGATGACACCTGACACTGGGTAGAGAAGGCAGGGGGATTGCAAATACATATCAGATTCCATTTTCACTAAGAGGTCAGCTTTAATCAAGTTCCCAGTGTAAATATTACCAATATAAACCAAATAATGGAGGTTAAACGGCCGCTCTCGAGGTCAGTGACTCTTGGTCAAGCTGGAAGATTTCACATCAAATGGACCAGCTGGAATATACCTGGAGGGCCTCTGTGCCTGACCATGAAACCTGAACCCACACCTACTCTTCTGGCTGTGGATGGAGTGCAGAGCCATGTGAGCGTGGCAGGGCTGTCTCTGCTTTCAGCTCAGCGGTTGAAAACCAGATGCACTGCAGCCCGGGGTTTCCATAAACACAGAGGGCTGTGGTTCCTCTATGGCTGAGAATCAAAGTGAACGTTTGCTGCACGAGCTGATGCATCCTGCTCACTGACATCCCCAGGGAAGGACACCTGATGGTCCAGGGAGGGGACCCTTCTCTTACTTGGTTCTGGAAGCTATGGTTCCTGATGAACCCTCAGGCAACCCTTTATAAGATGTGCTATAAAGATGTGTTACAAGATCTTGCTATAGAGATGAGGCCACTATGTCAAACTAGAGGCAACCCTGGTCTGGAAATAGAGTCAACATAATCCTGATCATCTGGGCATTTCCTCCCCAGTAAGAGGTGTGTCCTCCCCTCTTACTGCCCTTTTGCTTTTGTCTGGCCGTCTGGAGTGACATGCACACAGCATCATTTGTCTCTGTCTCCTATTGTGCCTGCTGCCCAGCTCCCAACACCATTGTCCTCAGCCGTCTCATGCTACCTACATGCTTCCTTGCCTGCGTGGAGTTTATGGTCTTCCAAAGAGAACAGGACAAGAAGACAGTCTCCCACAAGGTACTTCTCACAGTTAGTGCTCTCCAGGAGCGATGTAAGATGTAAACCCCTTCTGGTTGGGGGGTTCATAGGAGGTGCTTTTTATTATTCCTTGTTTATAACACTAACCTACAGAAAAAAGATGCTAAGAAAGGTCCTCACTGAGAAGGCATTTTAATGAGCTGGGTTTTTTACACAAAGGTTGGAAGGGAGGGTGTTCCCCATAAAGAGAATAAAGAGAACAAAAGGCCAAGGTGTGGAGGTGGGGGAGCACGCAGCATTAGTGGGAATCACAAATGGGGGAAATTCATGATGAGCCTGGAAACGTGGTCAGGGGGCTTGTGGGGAAGAGTCCAACGCTGAGCAGAGGGGTTAGCGCTTGTACTTTCTGTGTAGAGAAGTTGCCCTGTTGGCCTCTGTCTCCAAGCCACCAGGAGCCCTGGTTATAAACGTTCCCTTTCATCCCTGTGCGTGTGGATGTGGCGTGATCGGCCCCCGAGGGCTCCACGCAGGGGAGAGACCACACGGTCAGAACTTCTCTGCTGCTCGAGCTTTGTGTTCTAGTTTTTTAAACAAAATATATCAGGTATCTTTCTTTTACTGCACCCTATGAAAAATGAAATCGTTGCTAAAGTTTTCTTGTTGTTCTTGCAATATGCTAATCATTATGCTAAGAGATTTATGTGCCTCATTGCATTTAACCCACACAGCAATCCCACAGGCAGATCCCATTCCCAATTTACAGATGGAGAAACTGAGGCAGAAGGAGGTTAAGAACCTTGTCATACAGTGGCAGATAAAGGGCTTGAACTCAAATCGATCTGGTGTCAGTCTGTGTTCTTAACCACGACTCCTGCTGCTTCCTTAAATGAAATCATTGAACTGCTATCTTCTCGGCAGGCATAGTTTTGGGGTCTAATTCATTCCTAACCAGGTTCTTGGTAAATACACAATTTTCCGTTTGCATGTCTTAGCTCTTTCTTCCAAAGGTGGGCTTTTAATCAGAGCAGTGGAAAGGCGCCATGTATTTTACCCTGAGGTAAATCTCAGTGAGAAGAACAGCGAGGGGCAGCAGTTTTGTCGGGCTGGCTGACTTCAAGTGGTGTGGAAGAACGTCCCACGGATATTCCCCCAGCGATGCTCAGCAGCAGCCAGGAGCTGCGTGACTGTCCAGGTTGGTGCCTCGCTCATCACTGAACCATACATCCAGGAGGAGAGCATGGGACCCATCCCGTTGCGTTAGCTTTGTGCCTCGTCTAGTTCAACACAAAGCGGCAAGGGCGGCGGAAGGCTGCTGCCTGTGAAATGCACCCCCTTGTCAGCTTTATGGGCACGCCAGACCATAAAACCTGCAGACAGATGACTGGAATAACCACATTATCTCTTTCAAGGCAAAAAGGAGAGGAGGATGTACACGGAGACTGATGTACAAAAGCGCTAGTCTAAATAAACAATCTACATAAATTTGCATTTGCATGGGAGCATTGTTATAAAATGTGGTCTTCATTAAAGAGAGGCTGGTGATGTACCTTAGGAGGGCCTGACACATGTGATTTCTGATCATCTGGCTCCCTTGTCTCTTTAAAGTCAAATCCTGTACATGGAATATCTGCCTTGAATAAATAATGCAACAAAATCACCTGAAGCGAAAGCCGCTGAAATCTAGAATAGGTAAATGTTATACATACTGTACAATTAATAGGGATTAAAGATGGGTATTCACATGTGCAGTTTCCAGGGGGCTTAGAAACAGATGCATCCTGGTGAGATGTTTTGGAAAAATTATTTAAAGGGGGTATCCTGGTTAAGAACTAATTGTAACTCACTGATCCCAAAGGAAAATGGAACAAAGAATAACCAAGAGGGGCCTAAAAGAACTTCCTTAATGGGAAGATGGGAGAGAATAGTTGCTCTCTTTCTCAACCCAGGACTGAATAAATAGAGAAAATGGCCTTAAACAACAGCATGAGGGACTTAGGTTGAAAAAATGACAAGCCTTCCTTTCAGAGAATTGCTTTGTACAGGCTTTCATCTGTTCAGGGGTGAAATGGAGACAAAAAGAGTAGGATGGCTTGGGACTCTTGCAGTAGAAGAAATAAGGAAGAAGAAAAGTGCCCAGACTTGCTAAAGATATTTGAAAACAGAACCACAGTCACTGGAGTTAAAATGAAAGAACAGCATTCCAGACTCTAGTTTTCAACTATTAGCTGAGTGACCTTGGGAAATTACATTGCTTCTCTGGACTTTATTTTCCTTATCTGTAAGACTGGAGCATTGCACTAGAAAATATCAAAGGTTATTTCCAGTTCTAATAATTTGTTGGTTTGAGATTCCTATAACAAGGAACAGCATGTTGTGGTTTGCCTGGAATGGTCCTGATTTATGCCTACTGTCCTCACATAATTATTCATAATGCACATTTTCACACTCAAAGTGTCCTGGTTTGAAGCACATACTATATGGTCACCCTACCTATAACAGTTAATACAACAATTTCCCTTGATATTTGCTTAGATTGTTTCCCACAATACAGTTGTTAACCAAAAATGCAACAGAAGTATTTAGCCAAACAACTAGCTCTTTTCCTTCCAAGAAACAGATAATAGTAATAATAATAGCTCTTGTTTTTTAAGCTGACCACCTGCCTGGCCTTCTTGCCTAGGGCTTTCCAAGCATTAGCTAATGTAATTTCTCATTAAACTCTAGAAGTTAGATGCTACTCATTTCTCTTTTACGTTTGGGAGCATTGAGGTGCAAGAGGTTAAGATAACTTGCTGAAGTCAGGATTTGAACTTAGGTCTCTCTGATCCCCAGGAACCAGCATTTAAGCTTTCTGTCATGCTGCTTGCAGTACAAGGCATTTTACTAATATCCATAGTGTGCCTCCCTCCCCTGCCCAAAGTGTCTTGGACTGATTTTAGCAGCCAATCTTCTTGGATGTGAAAACAAAACCATTGCAAGTTCCAAACCATTCCATATGACATTTAGACTTATAGATGAAAATCTTCCAAAATCACCATGATTTCATATGAAAAACATTTTTTGCTTTCCAACAAAGAAACTCAGACCCCTGGGTCATTCTGAACGCGTCTTTGGAGCTCTACGCTTTTTGATATTTACTAAACAAGGCCCACCCAGAGATTATGGGGAATTGTGATATTGATTAAACCATGATGTTCCTGTTATCCAGCAAGGCAAACGGTTGAGTGATAAAAGCAGTCCGGTGTTCTAAAATCATTTTCAAAGCAAAAGAAGGTCTGAACAAAATAAATGATTTGAATGCAAGACATAAACAACAAAACAGGCTGGCAAACGGACCAATAACGAGGCATCTGGGACACCAGTCCTGCTCCTGATGACTTTCAGGGCCAGCCTTGATGCCTTTCAGATTTCCAAAGAAAAATAAACTGGTGACAACAGAACAGCAGCTGTGGGCACAATAAGGAAATTAGTTGGAGCAGATTTGTAACTAAGCACTGAAAATGGATCAGTACGATCCCTCCCTGCATAGAAGTACCTTTTGCTTTTTGCCTCTTTTCAAAATTCCTTTTTTTTTTTTTTAAATAAACACACGCTTCAGCTTCAGTCATGCGTGTCCCGACCTGGGATATTAGCTAAAGATATTACTTTTTCTGGGAAAAACAAGAAATTAGCTCATAAGAAGCACAGAACCCCATGAAGTAAAATAACATTGACTCTGGATTCCTATTTCCTTTTTATTTTTGTCATTTTATAACTTTGGAAAGACAAAAGAGTTGTCTCCATTCAAAAGATTATATATTTATGTATAATAAAGGAAGGGTGAAGGATCCTGGGGCATTGTGAGGACAATTAATTTTCATTTCCCAATACAAGATGAGGATGAGAACTTTATGATCTGCATGATTGTCTTTACATCATTTAACGATGGCATCACAGACAAAGCTTGGGCTCTAAAGATACTGTTATACACTGATGGTTTTGAAAAAATAGCAGTATTTTTGTATGGGATGAACTTTAGTGTTAAATATATTGATTATGCCTTCTGGGCTAGAGATGGCCCTCCTCCCCCTCCCATGCCCATCGTTAGCTTCCCCCACCTCTACAACTCCCATTCAGATAGCCCTGTGGGTGTGTGTCATGTGTGTGATTCCAGGCAGCTACTAGAGGGGGACAGACCTAGGCCCTTTGTGAACTGGAAATGAGGGTATTTCTCAGAGGAACGAATTCCTACTTCCTGGTCCACCATGGAGTGCATGCCCTGCCTCTTGCCTCCTGGATCCTAGCCCCTCTTTCTGTAAATCACTCTGAGCCCAGAGAAACGTAAGAAGAGCGGGTCAGACCCAGGTGTCCTGAATCATTAAGCACACTGGCTCCTCCGGGCCGGCCAGACCCTCTGAGCTTTGACAGCGGTGAAATGTGACAAGAAAGTAAATATCCTAGTGACCCACTTATCCAGAGGTCAGGCATCCCTCAATCTGCCTTCTGGAACTCAGTTGAGAAGCAGGAAGGAAGCGAAACAGGCTCGAAGCAGCGGAAACACCAGTCACAAAGCAATGCACTTTAACTACGTCTAATTGACTCTTAATTAACACACACTCCTAACAAGTCCATTTATGTAGTCTCCCAGCCCACAACGAATTAAAAGCAGAAAATTAGAGGGGGACAAGGAAGGAGGGAAGAGAGATTAGTAGTGATCATGCTGAAGGCAGTAAGAAATGATGGCAAACAGTCTGACATCAAAGGAAGAGATAAAAACAAGCCCCTAAAAAAGCAGCCCCAGAATTAGCAAGATCAGCAATCCACAGCCCCATCGGTCAAACACCATGTGCAGCTGTTCCTGAGGGCCACAGTTCCTTCTCCAACAGCAAAGACAACCCGTGTGAAGCAGAGAGCCTGGCGTTGGGAACACAGAGACCTTGGCCAAGCATCCATCTCCCCTCTCCTGGGTTCTCCATCCCTGGAGTGCTTGGGAGTCTCCTGGGGACATTGTTAGTATGGAGCCCAGAGCTGAGGCCCTGTCCTGGGAGACTCTGATGGAAAACCTCCAGATCCTCAGTCCATCATTCTGCATCTCCACAAGGCCCCTCCCACAGTGTTGGTGACTCAGAATCACACTTTTAAAAACATCGCCAACTCCTTCACCAAATTGGGAAATGGCTTAGGCAAATCACTTATTGTTCTGGGTTCTGCAGCTTATGTGAAAGAAAAGGTCTAGTGTATAATCTCTAAATTCACTTACAGCCTGGCTGGCTAGGAGCATATACTAATTTTTTTTTTTTTTTTTTTTGCAGTACGCGGGCCTCTCACTGTTGTGGCCTCTCCCGCTGCGGAACACAGTCTCCGGACACGCAGGCTCAGCGGCCATGGCTCACGGGCCCAGCTGCTCCACGGCATGTGGGATCTTCCCGGACCGGGGCACGAACCCATGTCCCCTGCATCGGCAGGTGGACTCTCAACCACTGCGCCACCAGGGAAGCCCTAATTTTTTTTTTTTTTTTTTTTTTTACCATCTTCATCGGAGTATAATTACTTTACAATGTTGTGCTAGTTTCTGCTTTATAACAAAGTGAATCAGCTGTATGTATACATATATCCCCATGTCTCCTCCCTCTTGCGTCTCCCTCCCATCCTCCCTATCCCACCCCTCTAGGTGGTCACAAAGCACCGAGCTGATCTCCCTGTGCCATGCGGCTGCTTCCCACTAGCTATCTATTTTACATTTGGTAGTGTATATATGTCCATGCCACTCTCTCATTTCGTCCCAGCTTACACTTCCCCCTCCCTGTGTCCTCAAGTCCATTGTCTACGTCTGTGTCTTTATTCCTGTCCTGCCCCTAGGTTCTTCAGAACCATTTTTTTTTTTTAGATTCCATAGAGCATATACTAATTTTATGATGAATTCCCAGGCAGCTGCTGAGCAGCCAAGAAAGTGCTCACGAGGATGACAGACTGAGTGCTTTTTTCAAAAAGGAGGGCTTCCAAATTATGCTCAATCAGCGTCTCTGAACTTTTTAAATTGCACACCTCATTAGTAAAAATTGGGGAGGTACTTTCAATAGATGTGTATTTTTATTTACTTATAATTTATCCATGTGATACTAAACTCATATATTGTTTACATCATAAAACATACACAAGATAAAAATAAAATCTGAAGTTCTAATATTTTCTTCACATACACCCCTTTTTAAGACTTTTGGGATAAATTTTAGGACAAATTCTATTCAACATCCAGTACAATGTAAGCTATTTTGAGGGCACATTTTGCTTTATTTGTCATTGTATTCTCGAGGCCCAGCACAATTTCTGACTTGTGGTTCAGGAATGTTTTTGAATGAATGAATGAAAGTATGTCTTGGGATTTGAAGTGGCTAAGCTCTGGTTATCACGAGTATTCATCTATATGGAATATCTTTTCTTCCATGGTAGTCAACAGTGTGACTGAATACAGAAAGTGCAGAGTGAAGTTGAGAAGTATCATTCGCATTTGAGGAAACTGCCCGTTAGAATTTAGGGAGTATGATCAATATTTATGAAGCTCAGAAAACCCTCTCTGGAGCAGGGGAATGACTCATAGTTCATGAAAAGGTAAAAGCACTGGTTGTTGTATAACAGGTATGCATTAAATACCATATGTGTTCATCAAGGGTTTTGTGTGGGTGTGTATGTGTGTGTGTGTGTGTGTGCGCGCGCGCGCATGCTTGTGTGTTGAAGATATTCTCTAGGAAGTAGTAGAGATTTCCTTTTCCACCTATATTCTCTGTCAGATGCAATTTATTTAACTGATTACTGTTTTGGTTTGGGGAAACAAGGTAATATTTTTTTTAATGTACTTTAAAAACTGATATATACTGGACCCTTCTTTATACAAAGACATTTAAAATCTTGTTGCTGACTCAAAAACATAGCTGCAGTTTATGTCATATGAAGAGTCACTTTGCAAAGCCCTATAGGTGTATACCTTTAGTATTTTGTTTGTCATAGTGACCAAGGCTGAATTATAGTATCTACCCATTGGTCATTGGCGTAGCAATATCTTAGTGAGTTATAAGAATCACTGGTGACTGCTGGGACTGTGAGAAAGAATTATCTTGGGAAGGAGAGGGTAGTTTCATCTTTGAGACAATGCAAAGTGCGATGGATACCTACTTCACTTAGTCTAACACCTCTCAAACTTTCTGGTCTTAGGACCACTTTACATCCTTTAAAATTAGTGATGACCTGAGAGAGCTTATGCTTATCTGGGTTATACTCATAAATATTAACTGTATTGGAAATTAAAATGAAAAAATCTTTAAAATACAAAAATATACATTCCATGCGTTAGCCAACAGAACAATGATTATAGCCTCTAGAAAACTACACTGTCAACTAAATAAAAGTGAAAAAGGCAAATAACATTTTGGTATTATTATGAAAATAATTTTAGTTGGATGAACCCATTGGAACGGTCTCCAGAACCCCCAGGGGTCCCTGCACTGCACTTTGTGAACCACTGATTTAGTGGATTCTAGAGGCAAAAACCTGACTGTTTCCCGTCTTAGAAGACGCTATCAACTGAGATGTAAGAGTGACATCTGACTGGTGAGGACCAAGGAATTTCACCTGGATGGAGGCTCTGCTGGTGACCCACCAAATTATGACAAAGCACATACCATGGTGTGCTGAATGTGGAGGAGACAGTATTTATGAGAATGACCTTTTCACCCCTGAAATATTTGGAACTGGGGACCTCATCTTTTTGACATGATCCTTGACACAGTGACCCATGTTCCTGTGAATTCTTTGCTGTGGCCATCTCTGGAAATCATTAGCTTCTGGGTGTGGGTGAAGAATTATGAAGGGTAGTTGCGCCAGAGCTCAGTCCTCGAGTTTCAACAGCAATACTCTTTTGAACTGAGAGCTCCCCACTTCAGCTGGAAATTTCTGCTGTGTCAGAAACAGGGTAGAAGAGGTAGCTATTCTCTTGGGCAAATACTTACCATTTTATCATTTAAAGTTTAACTATACAAATATTTGTTAAATGAATGAAATTTGAAGCATGAAATCAACTGAATGTATTAACCATGGTCTTGGAAGGACAGATGTTTTCTTAGGGCAAAATGGAGGAAGAATTTTCTCTCTCTCTTCCAGTGAGAGAAGGGAGTAGGGCGGACTCATTCTTGATAGAGATAGATTGGTAATTTAGAGATGAATCAGGGGCCACGGGGCAGAGATGGTTACAGTGTAAAATACCAACGTGAGGCCCCTTGTTCAAAAAGCAAGAACAAAGGGCATTAAAAGTAGTAAAACATAGAATGTTTTCCTTTCTTCCATAGTCTCTCAACTTGTCATAGTGTCTTTCATTTGCTATCTGATGTCATTTTAAGTAAAAATAAAAATTTTCAACTATTAGCATGAATTATACCATTCATCTTTATAGTGTGGGATGCCAGTTTTAAACGCAAATATAAGAGCATTTAACTTGTGCGCAGAATCACTGAAATTATGCAATTTCTTTTTTGTAGTGCGTACAGGCATATAAATTTAATTCTTACCAGAACAGTGGAAACACGTCACAAAACGAACTCAGGTGTTTTTATTTCACTTCTTGAGACATGCACATTCTACCACACTTGGGAAGCAGATGGCTCCCATCATCAGCTTACCTTGTACTCACTTTGAGTCTCGCTAAACTCCCGCACGCAACGGGTCCACTGGAACACTGTGCTTGTGAGGCATTGCTAAAGCTATATGTGAGTGGGGCAGCACGGGGGTGGGGGAGCATGCATTACTGTACATATCTCTTCTGCTCACACGCATGCTCCCTTGTCCCACTGGACCTCACAAGTTAAAGGATAAAATTTTTGAGAATTTCAAGATGGTGACAGCTGCAGTTTAATCAAGCCCGGGGCCCTTCTGAGTACGGGGTCCTGTCCGACTGCACAGGTTCCATACCCACGAAGCTGAGCCTGGCTTGGGGTAATGCTCTTGTGCTAACAGTGGAGGCTTATTCTAGTCAGCCTACCTGCTCTTCATTACCGTGTATGTAAATCTCTCTCAAAGGTGGGACGTCCAGGATCCCAAGGGAGAATACTCTTCTCACAGGGCCAGGGAGGCTGGACAGCAGCAGAGGGAGCCCGAGGTGATCTGTTGGGGTACACAAAAGAAATGATTGAATTCCTTTATCTTACTTTTTATCTCATTCTTTAAAAATTTCTGTGTGGTGTGTATGTGTTTTCAGAATGCAAAGAATGTATCAGCAGAGTATCACATGTATAAAATTTATAAGTACATAAACATACACTGATGTGTGCACTCAAAAATGTTTTACTGAAAGGAGTACTAGAAAAACCAACTGGAAGGCACCACCCCAGAAGATAGCATAAAGAATGAGTCAAGGAGGAGTGTCTGGGGACTGAGGAGATGACCATTTTGTTTACTTAGCAATGGCTTCCTGAGAGAAGAGGCTGAGTAGAATGTGGAGATGGGACAGCACCCTGACTGGGGTCAGTCCACACTCCCACCCTACCTTCCCCTGATGTGGGACTAGCAGTCCCATGTGAGCTTCAGCCAGACAGGTGGTACTTAAGTTGATGGGAACCCCTTGACTTACAAGGGGGAGAATTTAAGTTGTGTCCATGGAAATGAGCCAAGGATAAAGCCAGGGCATCACTGGCTCCTGTTGGATTCCCATGAACAAGAAAGAGACTAAAAATTCGAGGCAAAACAAGAGAAGCCAAGTCAGAAATGATAATTTATTGAGTTTTATGCTGTTGAACTCACTATGAAGTGGGTCTTGTTCTTCTCGTTTTAAAGATGAGGAAATGGAGAACCAGGGTATGAAGTGACCAGCTTGCTGAGGGTCACAGGGCTAATTATGACCAGGTCTGTCTATTACCCTGCTCACCTATAGGTCGTAGCAGGCTAAGCAGAAATACCCTCATGTGGCAGGAGTTAATATTGTTATCATCCCCCTTTTACAGATGAGAAACCTGAGGTTCAGAAGAAGGCTGTGATGACCAGAGCTTGTTTCTGGACAGAAGTTGGTCATGTGGTCCATGGGTGGGTCAGCCTGAGTTAAAGTCTACAGACCAGGTGTCATGGCTGAGATGATGGCCAGCATCCTGTTCAGAGTGAGCCCAGTTGTCTAAAAGGTTGGAGGGATCCAAGGGCTCAAACTGTAATCCCTGGTTCTAGAAATGAGTGGACACAATCTTCAGCCGCTGCGCTCTGGAATTTATAAACTCATTTACTTTATCTTTCAAAGCAAGCTCAAGGGCATTAAGAATCACTTTATAGCGATCTCTTTGGAATTTATGATATCCCTAAAAGGTAACAAAGCTGCCTCATCTCATATTTATATCTATGCAGAGCTAAGGAGCAGGGACAAGGTCTTCCCACTTACGATTTCTCAATCAAGATGCATCCAACTCCAAATCCCTGTACTGGATCTGACATGGTGCTGCAAATAAGGCAGCTTCTCACTGTCCTTCCATTTCTTATTTTACCTCATTTGGTTAAACCACACATGCTCAGTGCTTGGAACTTCCGTTTTCTTATCTTGAATATCATGTACTGTTCCAGCTCACAGCCAGCCACCCAGGAAGGAAGCGTTTTGTTCCTTTCAGAGGGCTTGGCTAGCCAGTGGCCACGCTGTTGAAAAGCTCTGTAAGTAACATTATCTCTGCTGTGTTAAAAAGGTCTAGAACTGGAAAGTGTGCAGCGTTAAGAGTTTAATAGTTATCTCTGGTCTGCTTAACTCAAAATCAAGTATGAAAAGAAAACTTGGAGAAGCAAGAGAGGGAGGGTAATGGAGAGAGAGAGAGAAACAGAGAGACAGACAGATGGAATCAAGCTCATGCCTCTTTCCCTATCAATTTTGAGTTTTTCTAAACCCAATTAAAACTCAATGAATCAATATATCAGGCCTCAATCTATTTCATACTTGTTGGAAACGTAAGCGGTGTTAATTCTTTATTGTAGTCAATTCATTATTCAAATTGCTATTATATGCTTGTCATTTTTAATATTACTTGAAACATATTTATTCTTCTTTCTCTTTTCTTTTTTAACCAATGACTTTGTTAAGTATTTCATAAAATATATAGCTGTCTCAGTAAATGCATTCTTTGGGATGGGAAAAAAAGGAAACTTGCCCAGCAAGTTCTCAATCTTACGGGTTTTTGGTTTTTTTTTTTTGAAGCTTCTGGTTTCTCGGAACCTATGCTTTAAACGAGCTATCCACTTTTGATTTACACAGCAGATGATTTTTAGAAGTTCTAACTTAAATGGGTAAAAAATGTTTCAAGTGTTGAAAAAATATAAAGAAATGTGACATGGAAAAATGCCTGAATCTATTCTACCTAAAAAGTTATGTCGGGAATTAAATTGTGAACTGGGCAGAAAAAAAAGCTCACACGTTTTTATATTGTTGGAAATTTAAAAATATGCATTCAATTCTAGACTATTAGGAGTCATGGAAAGTTCATGGATGGTCTCAAAAAGCATTCCTGCTTATTCATCTTTGGCATGTATATTTGCACGTGTAGGAAGCATAAATAGAATGGAAGAGAAAATACATAATGTTTCAAATCACAGTTTTACTCTGAACACTTGATTCTGTATGACTGGAGAACTGACTGCTTTAGCTCTCCCTCCATCTGTTCAGCTCTGATCCTCTCCCTAACCTAGAGACGGGTCTGTTTCTTATGCTGGCAGACAGCACATGCTTGGTTGGAATTCCTCTCTCTTCCTCTCCCTTGCCATCTCCCTTGCTCTACTATCTTTGTACCTTCTTGGTCTTTCATAGACAGTCTCTGAGAGGGGGAAAAATGTCCCAGCATAAATAATAGCTGGTGTTTTCTGACTTACCCTGAGCTTTTCTATTTACCTTGATCTAAGCTCTTTAGATGTACTGTAGCATTTAATCTTCATCACGACCTTGTGAGGTAGGTTCTGTTAATATTTCCATTTTAAAGTTGAGAAAACTGAGTCATAGGGGAGTTAAGTAACTTGCCCAAGGATGTACAGTTTGTAAAACGTATAGGAGGATTTCAACCCAAGCAGCCTATTTCCAAAATACATGCTCATAACCAAATACTACACACACACACACACACACACACACACACACACACACACACACACACCCCTCGCCCCTGGCTATAAAGGAGACAGGGGTATAAAGGAGTATAATGTTTGGGGGGATGGGAGAGTAATGACTTGAAGGAAGGCACAAGAGAGGCTTGTGGGTTGGAAATAATCTGTTTCTTGATCCAGATGCTGGGTCCAGGCTTCTTGTGAAAATACATGGAGCTGAATATTTGTGTATTATGCTTCAATTGTATTAAAATAGAAAAAAGGAAATGAGCAAAAATAAAGAATTAAGGTGTGTATATATATATATATATATATATATATATATATATATATATACACACACACACACACACACAAATACACATCAGTGGGAAACTGAATAGTCACTTGCCTTAAATAATCTTGTCGAAAACATCTCTGAGGGAATTTGTCTCACACGCAGGTGGCTGAGTGGGTGGCCTGGATTTGAGTGGAGGTCTTGCCACTAGGTAACTCTGGGATAATGACTTGATCTCTGTCCACATCTCAGTTTATTCATCTGCAAAACTGGGGAAAGCTTATTCCTACTTTGCATGGCAGGATTAAATGATCACTTTACATAAATACTTGGAAGTGGAGATAATCTCCTCTCAATGCCAAGGTGACCAGGGTGACTAGGGTATCCCAGAAGGTGCAGGGGAAGGAGCACTGGGCTTCACAGGTAGCAACCATGATTCTCTTTCTTAAATAAAGTGTAGGTATTTAAAAGCCATTTTGTTGGCAGGATCAAGGTGTGTTCCTCCTTCTGGTAAAAAGCTCTTTCCTTCACAATAAACTGTATGACCAGATCCAAGGTTAGCCAGCCTGACGCTAAAAAATCCACTGGCTTCCCCTTGTTCAGAAGATTCAGACATTGCAAAGAATACATTTTCCTCTCTCTGGTGTAAATCTGAGTTCCAGAATTAAAACACTGAAGTGGAAGTGAATAGGTCTATCTCATTTCTCAGCGTTTATGACAGAGGCTGAATTCCAGGGAGAAGCAAATGAAGGAAGAAGAAGTTAAATTTCTTGGACGACATGACTGTTACTGTGTCTGCCCGTTGGCTTGATGTGTTTTGAACCTGTAACGTCTGAAATCTTTGTTTCCTTCTTTTGGAGCCTCCATCACAAGAAGCTTGCCCACAGGCACTTATAAGATGCCTACTCTGTGTAGCTCTTCACCGTGCTCTCCCAAGCCTGACGGCCGGCCCTACTTCACAAAGGCCCATTCTAATTTCGCCAGCGGCCAGCTCCACTTGCCACAATCCCGTCAAAGCAGACAGATTAAACACGTCAGGTGACATACGGAAGAGTTATTGATTGATTAAGGCATTTTTTTATGGCTAGGAGCTATTTCTCTTGGCCTGCTACCTGCTCTCAGGTCTTGATCACATTACAACCTACTGCAGCCATTTACTCAAATATTCTAGGTCCTCAGATGTTTGCGTGCTGCCTGTGTGTGTACGTGTCTGAATACGGTTGGAAAGCTGCAGCAAGGCTGTTGATTGTAAAGTGAGAACGAAGGGGAAAAGTTAAGGCTCCCTCCAGTCCTCACTTCTAATGATTTTCGTGTCACTATGGCTATCTTAGTCGGGAAAAGGACTTAGGGTCACATTGCAATGAAAAAAAACCTTTAGTATGGACAAGTTTGAAAACAATTGTACTATTTATTCGAAGAAGTACATAGAAAGCTCTATTTTTCCTCCTATTTTTGTTTGCAAATCGAATGCTATTGTGTCTATCTCTTGTGGTGTAGTTCTTTATAAAAAAAAAGACCTAGTGGTATGGGAAGGTCAGATTTGGGGGTGATCATTTTCCCTGTAGGTTTTCAGATGTCACAACCAGATGAAGGATAATTTAAGAAGCACGGAGCTGGGTGATGGGTCTTGCAGAGCTGCCTGTCTGTTGGACCTGCAGAAAAGCTTATCCCCAGCAAGGTAATTTACGACAGAAGACCATCTCAGCTCCCTGCAGGCAGCACTACCTAAGTTCTCCGAAGAACTCCTGCTTTAAAATTGGAGAGAGCTGTAAGGCTGGAGACGGGATAAGTTATGGCTTTCCAGTGGCTTTCCCCTTTCTCCTTTTCCTTGTTGTGATTGTTATTTATTATTTGTGGGTAGGGATGAGAGTGTTCACTTTGCCAACTTTTGAACCCTCTCTGGATTCATGGCTCTGAATTTTGAACCGTCCCTGAACCTTCCTGCCTTTGAGTTCCTAATTCTCTTAGCGTTCCGCAGCGTCCTGTTGTGAATGGAGAAAGACTCTAAAAGGTTTATTTTAAAAGGGTGAAATATTTTCTTAAACATCAAATAGAACTTTAAAAAAAAAAAAAGCAACCTATTGTGATGAGTCAAATGTAAATGAATTGAAAACATATGCTCAAAATCTCCCCCAGTTTATGCAGCAGTTTCATGGCTGAATTACTATTAGGCTTCCTTGGATTCAAAGTTGATACGAAATGATGCGACAAGGGATGAGCCCAGACACATTAGTTCTTTTAGTTTCTACTGCTTTGTTCCTATTTAATATAAAATGGGCTTTGGTTGAACTCTGAAAGCTGGAGAGAAGAGGAAAGAGCAGGAGATATTTATAAGCAGCATTTTGCCAAGTAAGAACACTTATTAGGATACGGGGCATTTTGGCTAAAGAATTAAATTCTTGATTTAATGGCTGGAACATTAGGAGGTAGAAATAGCTTTGAAATCTGGGCTGCCTAGCTCTCCACTATGTTGGAGCCCTTCTCCTCACCTTCACGCCTGCAGGTCATTTGGCACTTCCTTCCCAAGCTTCAAGTCCTGTCCTTAAGAACCCTGAGAGGATATTTGGGTCTAGTACTTTCTACAGCCAATTGCCTTGAATATGCCTTTCTGAAAGTGAGCCCTGCGTGCACACAGACAGCTCTGCAAAGGCAGCTTGGGATGAAGTAGAGGAAATTTTAAGAAATTCTGCTCTTCCTTCTGGTCCCTGTGTTCAGGGGTGTCCAATGCTGCTTCAACCTCAGGAGACCTATGTGGGAGCAGAGCAGGCTTCTGCGAGTCAGAGTGCGTGGCATGTGGCTGAAGTTTAAGAAATGTCTGCCGGATGAATGTCTTGGCAGCTGGTCAACAAATGCACATCTGATGCCTACGGATGATACCCTGTAATCTGTGTTTGGGAGGCAGTAGCCATGAGGCCACAAACCAGACAGAGCCATGCAAAAAATGTTTACTTTTGCTGCTAACATTCCCCATACAGGCTTGGGAAAACTACTCGCCATGTTCTATGGGTCTGCCCTGTTTCCCCACCTGACAAAAAAGTTGGGCTCACTATTTGCCACCCACCGTGTGGGGTGGATGTGGGGTGGATATGAGAAATCCCACAAAGAGCTCAGGGATCCCTGGTTTAAAGTCAAGTGCCCATACAAAGTACCAAGCACCAGTAAAATATGTTTTTAGCATTAGAGACAGACGCTCAGAGGGAAAACTAGGTACATTTTGCCGCCAGCTCAAAACATGCTTTCTACTCCCGTGCAGAGAGGAAAGCACAGTTGTTAAAAGTTACTTTGGGATGACAAAATGTGCTGAAAAGAAACTGCCAAGAAAACCCCTTTGCCCAGCCCTGGCCCTGGGATTCCGCTGCCAGCAGGGATTATCTAAACTGGGCATCCTTAGAGAAAGCAGGAATTCTCTTCCACCACTGACTGTTGAAACCTTCCCATCCCACTGTTTTAAAAGCTGCAGAGAATTAAAAATAGAAGCTTTTTGGAGGGAGGAGAGGGTCCTTTGGGGGCACTTTGTTTGCTTTGGTTTCTATCTCCCTCCCTGGAATGCAGTAAAAACCTGGGGAATCAGCACTCAGAGAGTAGGCCTTTGCAGAGAAACGAAACCCCCTCACGCCAAAGTGAAGGGTGAGGAACTCTTTCTGGTTTCTGGTTTTATAATCATTTCTGTTTATAGTAGGAAAGAAATAGCCCCCTTCTTGAATTCAGCACATGTAATCTTTTCTTAACGGCTCCCCTCCTTATAAAAACATTAACAGGCCTAGTCCTTCAATAGGTTATTATTGAGCAGCTAATGTTAAATACAGATGAACACTTGCCAGTTGAATGGATGACTGTCGCCCAGGTGTAAAAGTGCCATTCATGCATATGAAGTGACGATTGCAAATGGCGGCCACCAGAAGTCAAAACAGTTGATTGAATGGGTGGGGAGCAGAATGGCTTGTATATTCTTTTGAAAATTCAAGAAAGGGATGAGGGGAGGGGTGTGAAAGGCTATTTTGGGGCTACTAGTCCCTGGAACACTGATTTTAGTCCCTGGGGTCCTAAGAAAATGAGGAGGAAGGAAAGATGTTGGATCTTAGGGCAGCCTTTAGCTATTTTCTCTCTCTCTTACACACACACACACACACACACACACACACACACACACACACACACACAGTCCTATGGTTTATTCTCCTAGTTCAGATTATATAAAACACCAGAATATAGTAAGTGTTACTCCAGAATTATCTGAAATAAATTTTTTATCAGGGATCTCAGTGGGTTGTCTGACCATGGGACTTTCATCCTTTTCTCAGAAATCCCTGTGGGGAGGAGGGCCCACAAAGAGAAGCAAATAAATGTATAGAGATTCTGAGCATGCTGGTTTCAAGAGTGAGGCTCCCAGTGCCCTCCCTCCTCTGGCTCAGCAGTGGAGCGGGTTCTCTTCTGTTTCCCTCTCCCTCAGCCCCTGCCTGACACTGGTGATGTTTTGCTGTATCCAGCAGGATGCTCTGGCGGCCCTGCTGTGGAGAGGGTCCTTTCTCCCTCCTAGAGGCGGGGCTCTGAATTGGATCTATTTGTGCCCAGTTGAGGCCTGTGCAATACACAAGAGGCTGAGTGGATACACCTTATACTCCCTTGCTAAGAAGAAAGATTTCTCTTGCCTTTCTGCAGTGAAAGAGGGATTATGAGAAATGTCCCTCCTTTCTTTACCTCACAAGGGTGATATGAAAATGAAAAAGTTAATGTTTTGACGGGTGCTGTCATACTCAGGTGACAGGCAAAGCAATATTATGTTTATTATCATGGTTCCCACCACGTCCCTGGGTGCTCATCGCTCTCTCTCTCACATCACAGGGGTATGTATGGTCTCCCTGGGAAAAGACAATGGTGCAGACGGCTAATGAGGAAATTCATGGGGCCACACTAGACAAACATTTCAAATTATAGTTTCCTTGGGCACTGATCATGCTTCATTCCCACATGAGGAAATCTGGCAATCTGGCTACCTTGAAAGTAATGGTATGGGCATGGAAGGGCTGGGACAGACCTAAATATTTTAATTAATGTGTCAAGAAATGCAAAACTTAGCTAGCTCGCGAATGTTTGATTTATATAGCCCTGTCCTGTCTGGTAGCCATGGGCCACATGTGGCTAGTAAAGCATCTGAAATGAGGCTAGTCTGAATTAAGATATGCTGTGAGTGCAAAACATACACTGGCTTTTGAAAACTTAGAATGAAAAAAAGAATATAAAATACCTTATTAATAATTCTTTCATATGATTACATGTTGAAATGATATTTTGCATATGTTTGTTTAAATATTTTATTAAAATTAATTGTACTTGATTTTTAAAAATGTGGTATGGGGTGGCCACCCCCCTGGAACCACCCCCTGGTGGTTTCCAGAAAATTAAAAATGCCATATATGGCTGCATTTGTGGTTTGCGTTATATTTTTTTTGTACAGCCCTGGTATAGACTTTATTAACAGATAGTGTGGGAATTGCTATCTGGAATTCAGTATTTCCTCCCCAGTCCACAATATCAGGATATGCCAATCTTGAAAGGACTACTGTTATAGTATTGTTGGGAAAAATTGTGAAACTCTTTAAACAGATAAAAGAGAAGTTACTGCATGTCCTATCTAATGCATTCTTGTGGTCATATCCCTTTTCACTATTTTTAAACTTCTTTATAATTCTGCAAGTTGTAGAAAACTGGTAATAATGAAAATGATTCTTATCTGTAAGAAAGCAAATTAACTGGGTCTGGTGGAATGTAATTGATCATTGCCATATGGATAGAGCCTTTTGCATTTCTGTGTAAATTCATCTCAGCATTCCTTGTGGTCCATATATGTGTGGTTCCTTGCATTATTTGACCCTATGGTAACATCCTACTTGTTGGTTCACTAATTAATGAGTTAACAAAATCTTTGACACGAGTTCATTGTACATTTGTGTGAGAGTTACGATGTTATCTTTTAAAACAATACTAGGGAATTTAGGAGTTCATGGTGGTCATAATTAACTACCCTGTCCTTTCCTCCTCCCTTCATCCCCCAGCTACACCTATGGTCCCAGTGGTAGAAGTACCTCTGAAAGCCTGAGATGGGTTAGAGAATGCATTTTTCTATAGAAAGTATTTTACATGATAGTTGATTGTCATTTAAACACTACTCACATAAAGCAAGCTAAATTGTGGGTTACTGTGAATTTTGTGAGCCAGCCAGGGAATCCTCCCACCTAGTGGAATATCTGATTCTAAGAGAAGATGTGCTGAGTTCCAAATAATGAAAGAGAAACCTAGGATGTAACTCATTTGTAAGGTATACATTGTGGATACTGATCAAGCACTCAGTTGCACAAAGTCCTCAGGTTTAATGGTAAAACGTATTTAAAAGAAAGTGGGTTATTAACGATTTTTGTTGCCCACGCCCCCGTTTTTTTTTCTTTTTTGTTTTATAAATGTTAAAAAAAACCAGTCCCATTCTTATTTTACCTTGTTGTCATTTCCCAAACAGAACTGGCTTCCTTCAAAACAATGTGTGACAAGATGGGCCAGGCACATCAGTCTTTCTTTCATATTTCCATTTATTCCTGTGAATAGAATGAATTTTAACAAATATAAGCAAACTAAAAGTGTAAAACAGGTGATTTTATGCACTCTCCTTTTTTAAGAATTTGGAAATACTACACTTAAGTTGTATATGTTTTGTTTCTTTTCCTTATTATTTTTTTAAAGACATTAGCAGAAAGATCATTAAATTTTGTGAGTATTGGTCTCCAGCATTTAAGTTTTTACAAAACATGTGAAAGTTTACTGGTCTTTCACCAGCCGGGACATATGATTTTCTACGTCTATAATTCTGAAAATGAAACATTTACTCTACAAAAATGCAGAACAGTCCACTTATAAATTTTATGTTTTATGGGCTATTTTCTTATGTAAAGCAGTCACCTTGGAGACTCCTTTTAAATTACAAGTATACGATATTCTCACGTATAAAATCTGCCCATATGTAATTATTTTCTTTTTTGGTTCTTTGGGACGTAACAGGAGGAGGCTTTGTGACATAAGTAAAGCCCTTGACCTAGGTATTTTAATATCATAATTTACTTGGTGATGTTATCAAAGAGAACAAAATATATGCCTTTTTACAATTTTCAGTTGTTTGAAATTAATTTTTGAAGTTTGACTATAAGTTGCTTTTGATTTTTTATATTAAGAAAAAATTTTGAAAATTGTTAACAAAGAAGAGTATGAATTTATGCAACTATTTGTTTCTGATTAAGATAACATTATTTCAAAAAAGTTGATTTAATTAAATAAAAACGGTTGATAAAATTTGAAATATCTTTATGTGTTTTTAATGTATCTTATTAAAGAGTCGTGGTGTACCTTAATTCTCAATAAAATGGGGAAGAAACACTGGCATATTAAATCTTCCAGCATTATTCAAAAATAATAGAGTACTGTACTCTAAAAATAAAACCAAAGTTTCATCTGCATGGAAAATTTGTTTCTTATGGAAGAGCTTTACTCCTGACCCATTTTCCATAAACAGCAAGAGGGAGGAGATATGGGGATATATGTATATGTATATGTATATCTGATTCACTTTGTTATAAAGCAGAAACTAACACACCATTGTAAAGGAACTATACTCCAATAAAGATGTTTAAAAAATAAAATAACAAATAAAATAAGTCAAAAAAAAAAAGGAGTTACTATATTCTTTGGCTCTTTCTTTATCCAGGATTTTTCTAATTGGTATTTTCTCTCAGGTTGATTTTACTTGTTTCTTCTCTAAGAAAGAGTTTGTTGCAGTGATGACTGACAGTTAAATAGACAGATGTACAGATATAGATTCTTTCCGGAAAGCAAAGAGTTGGGGAATCTTTTCCAGAAAATAGTTTTTTTAACTTGACAATATTTGGAAGATTAATAAAAGGATGATGTCTCTATCATCTATTGTCTATTCAGGACTAAACACTTTTGGAAACAAAAAGTTACTATTTATCATATGTAACTATATTATTTATCAATACTATTAATCACATAAATAATATCACATACTATTTAGGACATATGGCTTCCTACGTCAGGAGATTCTCCATTGTTAATATGTCCATTATTCACGTGAAACACAGCTAAGAAAGGGGTAAATTCAGAAGGTACAGAAGTACTTCAGATACTTGTAATATGGAGTCCAGACAAT
The DNA here is from genome assembly GCF_008692025.1 of Phocoena sinus. Classification (NCBI taxonomy): domain Eukaryota; kingdom Metazoa; phylum Chordata; class Mammalia; order Artiodactyla; family Phocoenidae; genus Phocoena; species Phocoena sinus. Next base: position 50,688,808 of record NC_045771.1, read on the forward strand.
CCATGAAACGCCTGGAATTGTTGAGCAAAATTTTGTATTTATCGTCTTGGAAGAGGAATCTTTATCAGAATTTCAGAAGTATTCTTGACTGTCTCCCTTCAGAAAAGGTTCAGAATTCTTAGCTTGCAGGATTGCTAAGGCTAACTGCTTACCTCTATAACATCAAGATGAAAATGAAGATTTTAAAGAACATCTAATTCTTTTGTCCATATGATGCCCAATTCAATCCCAAAACTATAATTTTCATAGTTTTGGTAGTGTATGATTTTAAGGAGACACAGTTCTTTAAATAACAGACCTCTTTTCTCCAAATCTAAAGCCATCTTTCTTTTGAGTATTATACCTTCTTGTCTCCTATCCCAGTTTTTTTTTTACCTCCTCCCTCCGAATTAGCCAAAGAAAACCTCACAGTACTCTTGATTTACAGAGGCATAGATAATTCTGACTCTATGGGTAGAAATGCAGTACTGTGATCCATTTAATAATGTGATCCAATATATGTTCATACAATGGATATATGTCTGGAATAAGTTATTAAGGAATATTGTGCTGTCTATACGGGGTTTTATTAATTTAGAAACTCAGGACTCCAGTATTTTTAACAATAATATGAGTAAGAAAGTGATGAATCATTTACAATCAACTGTGATGGAGATGATACGTCAAAGCCTAATTCCAGAAGTTTATCCACAATTGATTCCAATTTTTCATTCTTCAAAGCTTTTCCTATATCCTGAAATAAAGGCACAGTTTAACCTGCAGGTGAGCAGAAGTTGAAGGAAATTGCAAAGCAACCTCTGCATAATGAACATCTTGCCAGGAAAATGTGCGTGAGCTCCAAGGAAATGGTGTTGGAAGAGATATGAGATGGCAGGAGGATTTTCTCTGACACAATTTTGAGTTTTTGACAGCAATATCTCCCTGTTTATGAAGCACACAGAACTATGCTCAAGACGTGAGGAAGTTTGGGAGACATAATTGGAAAGAGAGAACTGCAGATAAGGAAGTTATTCAAACTAGGTCACTTCTCATCTCGGTATTTTCAGAATTTTCCCCTGCATCCCACTCTAGCAACAACCTGTACAAAAGACAAACCTTTTCCAGATGGGTTGGTGAATTTACTCTTTTCTTCTCTATAGATGGTAGTAACTAACTTTCAATTAGGGCTTTCCAATTTTAAATGTAACATTTCATTTTCACAATAATCCTTTAAAGTTGCTATAATAATAATAATGATGATAGTATTGTTACTATGCTGATTTTTCTAAATAAAAATACTGATGCTCAGACTTTTTAATCATCCAATAATAAGCAGAGTAGGAATTTATAAAGACAAACTATCAAACCTCAAATTCCCTGCTTTTCTCCCTCCTTTCGGAATGACAATGGGATAGAATACGACATACATCTTTTAATAAATTGTATTTGCTTTTTTTGGTAAGAGCTTGGAGGAATGTAATATGCCATTTTGTGTATTCTTGTCAGTGGTTTTTTTTTTTTTTTTTTTGGCCACACTGCACGGCTTGTGGGATCTTAATTCCCCAATCAAGGACTGAACCTGTACCCTCCACAGTGAAAGCACAGAGTCCTAACCACTTGACTGCCAGGGAATTTCCCCATTTTGTGTAGTCTTAAAAATCCTTTGCTTGAAGAATTTAAAGTACTCTTGCCTTTTTAGACTTAAATATTTCTAAATGGTGAAATATAATTCTTCACTATGAAAATAAACACACCATCAGGCCAGGAGTTGGTACCAACCAAAACATCTTGATTGCTCCCTACGTTGTTGGTGGCATTTCTGAAAGTTGTTGATTGGAAGAAGTAGAGCCAGCATCACCTAGATTGAGCTGTGAATCTTTGCCATCCCTCCAGGGTACACCACGGGGCCCTTCCTCCTCCTGTCACTTCCTTCCACTCCCTACTCAGTGTCTTCAGAGGTGCGTGAGAAGTCACCTGGGCTGTTAATGTTTGGTTTGTAATCGGACACTAATCGTTTCTATTTTACAAATGGAAGTGGTGAAGCAAAGAGTTGTCAGGCACCTACAGCAAGTCAAGGGCGAATGTCCATATCCTCCCATGATGCTCCGCACTTGCTTCAGATGGCTTTGCAAGAGTACCTTTCAGCTAAATTCAAAGATGAACATCAGAAAGAACCTTTGCAGCCATTTTTGTCTCAAGGAATGAGCTCCCTTTCAAACATGGAATGGCTTCTCACTAATATGAGGTTATTTTTCAACAACAGATGGGTCTATAAGTGAAAAGAGACCTCTTCGTTTGTCTGGTGGCATGTGGACGTCTTCAAATTTACATGGGGTTCTGATTGTCAGGAAGGGACCACATGACATTAATGCAATTTCCTCTTTAATGTGCCACCTTGCCATCAGCCCTGATGTTCAGGCATCAATGTTTAAGATGCAGACCTCCATCAGACCAGCATGAATGCCACGAAGCTTTGTGGAGATTTGCTAAAACAACAGGCCAGCATTTGGGAGAGAGTAGGGATGATGGGATTTCAATTTCATACCATCTGTCCCCAGATTTCTTTCACTACCAGGTTGGCCACTGACTTTGGAGAACAGTCAAAATGCCAGGGCTCTGGAATGCTCTGCATAAGTTGAAAGGAGCAGGCATCACTGAGAACCCCATGGCTGGTCCTTGCCATGGGGAAGTGGACAGAGACTGCTGCCTTCCCTGAAGACATGCATTGAAAATCCTAATGAAAGCAGTGTTAAGCCTTCAGGAGCTGGCTTTGTGTCTGAGAGGCTGGGAAAGAGATGTCAGATTGCTCCACAGGCAAGAGAGCAAACAGGCATCCAAGGGAAAGGGAGTAGAAGATATGCTGGTATTCTTCTCAGCAGGGGGCATTCTTTATTCTTGGGAGAATAAAGCCGTCACCCCCTATTGTCAAGCTGTAACCATCCTCCAACCTCTTTCTCCAGGAAGATCTCACCATTCCAATAAGAACATAAACCATAAAGCAAAAACAGGAAAAAATGGCTTTTTTTGGCCAGTGAGTCAGAGATTTTTTAACGGTGGATTATTTTACACAAACTCTTCAATGATTATTTTCTTTGCTCCCAGGCAATCTGGATTAATTGATACAATAAAGGTCTGGAAGCCCTAAAATGCTGGTTCAATTCCCAACTCTGACACAAAGAAGCTAAATGACTTGCAAGAGAATTTGTAGAAAAACCAACAACAATTTTCCTATCTGCAAAAATATGGTTGGCGTGCCACGCGGACGCTGTGTGGCATTTTAAAAAATTGTGTTCCAAATGCTAATTATTCACTAGTTAGTGTTCCAGGTCGTGCCTCTTGCCGTCAGTAAGTTGACTGCTAACAGGATGATGATATTGGTTTAACTTTTAAATGCGAGTTTCAGAAGTATAACTTTTCAAAGTCATCAGAGAAATAGAGTATTGCATATAGAAAAAGGCCAGAATCATGATATCAAATCCCGACACTTCACAACAAGGAAACCAAGGCCCGCAGAGGCTAGTGACCTGGCCAAGGCCACAAAGAGCATTAGTGAAAAGCCAGGACGAGAATGCTGGCTTTACCTTTGATCAGTATCACAGTTTGTAAACCATGGTGCTTTCTGTATGCCTGCTTTCTGTGACGATTCCCGGGGAAAGGATTCCTCCTGACATGGGTTTTTCACAGCTCGAGATGGGTGATTTGGGGCCAGCGTGCAAGGGCACTTTTTGATACAGCTGCTTCCCTACCATGTTCAACCCTCACTCCCCAATGACAGAATTGCCAGCATCTCCATCAGTCGCAGGAGGCTTAGAAGGCATGAAATAAACACAGCCTGACAACTCTGTTCCCGTGTTATGACCTGTTCACCTCTCTGCCACTTCCAACTTGACTTCTCTCTGAGTAGCCTTCATGTTATTTAAGTCAGCAGGACTTTCCGAAATCAGGTAGCATGTGCTGGGGCTGCCAGGAGGAAGGGCTGTGTGGCAGTGTGAGTGGGTCTGAGCTCTTAAACCCCAGGTCTGGACTAGCACAGAAGGAGCTGAGGCTGTTCTGAAGGTCACTTGGTAGTCTTGAAATTTCCAAGTGTTCCCTTCCTTTATTCTTAACTACTTCATGTCTTGGAATCACTACAGTTCTCACTCTGATAAATATTATTTGTTGAAGCACTCACAAGCCTATTTCATTCTGGAATGTTTCAATAGACAGCTTTAACAAAACCATGGATAACTCCTTAAAAAAGTAAAAGTAAATCCAACTTACATTTTATGATGAATGGCATTAACAATCCTACAACAAATTCATTCAAAAATGCCTGTTTGCAAATGAATATTTACAGCTACATTTTTCATAGTAGCCTCAAAGTGGAAGCAACCTAATGAATGTCTGTCAACTGATGACTGGGTGAACAAAATGTGATGTATCTATACAATGGAATACTAGTCAGCAATAAAAACAAAGCACTGATCCATGCTGAGATATGGATGAACCTCGAAAAGTTTATACCAAGTGAGAGAAGCCAGATAAGAAAAGATCGCCTATTGTATAATTCCATTTATATGAAATGTCCAGAAAAGGCAAATCGATAGAAAGAGAAAGTAGATGTGTGATTACTAAGGACTGGAAGAGGGAATGGGGAGTGACTGCAAGCGGTCACAGTTTCTTTTGGGATGATGGGATTATTTTCAAAGTAGGTTGTGGTGATGGTTGTACAACTCCACGAATTTACTGAAATCATTCAATTGTATACTTCAAATGAGTGAATTTTATGGTATGGAAATTATACATCAATAAAGCTGTTAAAACAAACAAGCATGCAACAGATGTCCCAGCTCTTAGCATGGAGGACGTCTTTGGAGTAGATTCATGTCTGGTGTGGTTAGGTCCCTGGACTGATCCAGCATTAGGATTTCCCCAAACCTAACCACCACTCCTGGAGAAGCAGCCACCTTCAAATCAGGATAGACGCCCTGGACATGATGCAACAATTTACAAAATCAACTGGCTGCCCTTGCGAGGTGAAGCCTGACAAAAGGCTCAGTTCAGGGAAAAATGCATTCAAAGGGAAAAGCCCATGGCAGTGGCAACAATTAAATCTGCAATTAAGACACTTAAAAGTGTTTAGGGCTGACAAGGAGTTAAAGTAAATGTTGATTCAGTTGTAAAGTTTTCAAAGCCGTAACTTTGCAGAAGGGTCTTGCACAACTACAGGGTTTTATTTATTTATGCATTGTTATTGTCTTTAAAATATTCTTTTTTCCCCCAGAAAACTCCCAACCAGCCCTGGGACCCTTACCAGGGGAGACTGGGAACAGGTCTGAATAATGCATTCAAGATAATTTCAAAAAAATCACCCTTTAACGAGTACCATATTCCCTCCAATTTTCCCTTATATATGATTCACCGTTTTGCAAATACTGATGTATAAAGAATGCATTGAATGTAGCAAAAGTTGAAGATAGCCCCTGTGGATAAGACCTAATGGACACCATCCTGAAATAATACATACAACTCAGGCTCCAGACATGTGTCTTCAATTTAAAATAATTCAGCAATCATGTTCAACCAGAACCTGATTACACAAAATGGGACTTTTAAACTCCCAGACTTGGATCAGATTTTGAGGCCACAAAAAAAGAGGGGGGATATAATATGTGCCATGTTTATATATTCCAGATACTGTGATTAAATGATCCACACACAGATTTGACTGTTTCTTTGAGCTTATCAAGGCCCCTATTACCATTTTCTATCTGTAAATATTTGTCTCGCCTTTATGAGAACTGTGTGAAAGTGCGGGGCTGAGATGCAAAGGAAGGAAGCTGAACATCAGTTGGCTTCCTCTGCCAGAATATTATGGCTTCTAAAGCACTGAACTGGGCCTCATTCTCCACTTTCTATGGAGGCCCAGGAGGGAGGCAACAGGACTGCACAGATTTGGCTGTCCCTGGGGTGGCACTGGGGAGCCCGGCACATTGTGCCTGCTGTGGTCCCCAGCAGATGCTCCATTCCCCTTGGATGTTTTTATAAGTTATTTTTTATTGAAGTATAGTCAATTTACAATATTGTGCTAGTTTCAGGTGCACAGCAAAATGATTCAGTTATACTATATATAAAACAGATAAGCAACAAGGATTTACTGTATAACATAGGGAGCAATATTCAGTGTCTTGTAATAACCTATAATGGAAAATAATCTGAAAAATATATATATCTCCCCTCGGATCTTTTTTTTTTTTTAACATCTTTATTGGAGTATAATTGCTTTACAATGGTGTGTTAGTTTCTGCTTTATATAACAAAGTGAATCAGCTATACATATACATATGTTCCCATATCTCTTCCCTCTTGCGTCTCCCTCCCTCTCACCCTCCCCATCCCACCCCTCCAGGTGGTCACAAAGCACCGAGCTGATCTCTGGATCTTTTACTTTGTTGATGGTTGTCTTCCTTCCCTCCCTTGTAACTATGACCAGTCTCCTTTCTCAGAAGTAAGTTGCACCTTTGCCTGTATTGTGATTTCTGAAATGCTAAGAAATCCCCAAATACTTCTCCTTTGATAGACTGCCCAATACTTGAACTGCTACCATAATTAGGTACTTATTACTTCAAATTCCTTTGACTGGAAGAAATAGTGGATATAAAAGCGTTTGGTGAGTCCCAAGCAAGCCAGACAAAATACAAACACCCAACTCAATTTGAAATCCAGAAAAACAATTTTCAGCACATATATGTTCCAAATATTGCACACGACATTCACATACTAAAAAATTATTTGTTGTTTAACTGAAATTCAAATTTAGCCAAGTATCATGTATTTTTATTTGCTAAGTTTGGCACCCCTATCTAGTGACCACCAATGTATGGCATGTGGGTAACGGATCTCTTGGGTGGGAAGGATGGGAAAATTATATTGTAACATGGTCACCTCCACATCACTGGGAGAAGGGCGATGGGCCAGTCCATTTTACCCTTTATTAAAGTCTCAACCCTTGGAATTTGATGGTCTAAAAATTAAACATCATAAACCTGGGCACACTAGAAATAAAGGTTTTTGTTTGTGTGCTTTGTTTTTCAATAAGACGAACATATTTAGAACGGGTGATTTTCTTCTTAAATTGGCAATATTTCTACTTTTGCTTTTGTTTACAGGTCTTATGGGTATTTTATAAGTTAAAAGAGGAAAGCAGGGCCTTTTTGGGAACTGGCTGAGGGCAGAGTTCCTGTTACTGTGGACTCTGACTTCTAGGTCTGAATTGAGGGTGGAGGCAGGCAAACTGGTGGAGGGCCTGTGGGGTGGGAGCTGCTGGTGGTGACGGGGCATCCACAGACTGGTTTGCCTCAAGAAGTCTGTTACCACAAATAAACTGGCAAAATGTGCAGGTGATCTGCTTCCCCCGCCCCGTAAATTAGAGTGAATTTGATACTATCTCTTTAATAACTTCACTTCTAATCACTTGCATACCAGGTAGGAGAGAAAGGTAGTTTGCAAGTCAATGCCCTGAGAATTTCAGGTAAATTGACTAAGCCCCCAGACATCTGTCATTCATGTGACTATCAGCTCTCATATATGCTGGGGCAAAGGTTAGGCTGAGATTCACTGCTCTCAGATACTTCCTGGAGGGAAAACCCAGAGTTGAATTTTCTCAGCACTCGAAGATACAATTTCCTTCTTGTGATGGCCCCCCCAATTTCCTACAGTTTATTACACTCACAAATTCAAGAAGATAAGCTATCTTCCTTTCTTTCTCTTCCTTTCCTTCTTCCATGCTACAGTAAAGTTTGTTTTTGGGGTCTACTCTGTGTCAACATGGCCTTGGTTCCTGCCCTTGAAGAGCTTCTAATTCCAAAAAAAGGAGGGGGGAACGTGTTATGAGGAGATTGAAGATGAAGGACTTTGAAGGCAATTGAAAGGGTTGAGAGGAGTCAAGGAGGAGCTGAGTAGGGAAGAAAAAGGATAGCGCCATCATGGAATTAGAATGGGGTAAACACATTAATGGTAGGCCCTATCTTTGGGTAGAAACCAGTGATAGCAATTATATGAGGCCTGGAAATTTCGGCTGACTGTGAAGCTTTCAAAATATGTAGTCCTTGCTATCCCCCAGTGGATGGCAGTTATCTCTTTAAATCAACGATGGAAGGGCTACTTTGGGACACTGTTCTGAGCTCCCCCACCCCCAGGGGTCTTTTTTTCTGAAACAGTCATGTTTCAGGGGAAGGGGGAGAACAGCCTTCATTCTGTTATATTTAAAGGTCAATGTAACACTGTGAAGTGATACAGACCGCATGTAGACATCGCTGGGTCTTGGTTAGAGGATTCATTTCATTCTTTCTTATGTGAGCATTTGTGGTTTACAGGTTTTCCTCTCCCTGTTTAGACTGTAAGTCTCTTGAAGGCAAAAATAACATCCCATTGTTTCTATCCTCTAACAGCACTTCCTAGTGTCTGACCCATCTTAGGGATGGGTCAGACACTAAAATGTTTGGATGAATAAAGGAACTGAAAAATGTTTCTTTTGCTCAATTAAAAATATTTCTAAGTAGTTTCTACTGACACATTATAGATAATATATCCTAAGAAACAGTCCCCTCAAATTATGGCTTCAACAACAGATCAAAAATCAATTTCCAAATGAGTTTTTCGGTAGAAGGTACTACACACACACACACACACACACACACACACACACACACACACATTCTACAATAAAAAAAAGTCACCTGTGAATTTAAAAGCCATAGAATAACAATAGATAATCCATACTTAGTTATGATATGTTTCTAAGGCCAAGGAGAGCTTGAATTAATGAAACATGCAGATCATCTTCAAATCACACAAGCTCCAAGACCTCTTCTTTTGCTCCAAAAGCTGATGATAAGTGAAAATCTTTCTGATTTGTGAGTTTTGACTCCTCTTATTTTGCATATTCCTTCTTTTGGTGAAAGCAGACAGGTCATGGACAGTGTGGTATTCCATCAAATCTAAAAGGCCATTGGTTGTAAGACATGGAGTTGTTTTTGGTACTACTAAGAAAGAAAAAGGCAATGCCATGGAAACATCCTGAATTCAGAGACATTAAGTGTTGAAAAATGCATGTCTTAGAATCTATGAAATACAGATAATTCTGCCTAATGCTTGGCCCAGAGCTTTGCATGCTATAGGTGGTCAATAAATATTTGTTGAATGAGTGGGTAAACAAAGATGACAGGAAGAAATCCTTGGGTTTTATGATGCTTACAATCAGCCTCTGAGAACAGTGGACTAGATCTCTTCTTGAGGTTTTAAGTAATCACTGAAAAAAGGCAGAAGACTGCTCTCTGATTGCTAAAAATAAAACAAAACACAAACAAAAAACTAGGTTGCAGATTGCATCCTGCAAAACTACCCCCAGAACAGTTAGACCTCCTGTGTTTTTCAAATAAGAAGAGCGAGTTTTCCATCCCCCAACCCCCGTCCCTGTCAAAAGGGATTTTTCTCTGAACAGTAAAAGAAGGGATCGTTTGTACAGGAATCACACTGAAGTGTGTAAGAATGTATGAATGAGTGTGTGTAAGTTAAGGAAGACAGGTTGATATAAATACATAACAGAGAATAAAAAAATTCCCTAAAAAAAGCTTGCTGGGTTTAACATATACATCAGAAAGCAGCACACACTCATGACTGAACCCACAGGTCTCAGAATTGCAGCTTGCACCTGTGCCTCCTCTCCGTGATAAATATGGGCAATATTAATGTCATCTTCTAAGTCCCCAGAAATATAGCTGACTCTGTCCAACAGAGCTGGTCACACTGCGGCAGGTAAATCATCTCTGGATCAGAACTCCAAGTACACATAATCTTCCGAGCATTTGCAAAGTCTAGGGGCACAGAGTGACAGATCCAGAATATTGCCATCACTTCCTAGCCTGTCCTACTTGAGTTTGTTTGTTTTTTCCCCACCTGTAATAAAGATGTGTTCTCTGATATAAACCTCCTTATGGCTTCTAGTTCTTTTCAGGAGTCCTGCAAGAGAACCAAGAAGCCATTTCAATTAAGAATAGAATTCTAATTGCTTTGGAACAATGACCTGACTTCTGAAATACTCTTTTTTATTCTTATATGCTTGTGCTGCTTTCAGGAGAATACTGCACGGACCTTATTATTTTCATCCAGCAGAGTGTCAACCAAGGCCCGAGCTTAAGAATTTGATCATAGTTATAGGCCCTATAATGAAAGGATTTACTTAAAGGATTTAATCATTGTATGTGATTCGAGTGGGTATTTCCCGAGGGCCTGGCCCAGGTTTTTGAACCTAGTACGCTCTCAATTAATGTTTATTAAGTGAATGAACAGATGAATGAATGAATGATGTTGAGAGCACACACCTCCTGGTACTACAGTGCAGCAATTGAGATTTTCAAGCATATCTAAATTTTTGTTTCCTGAAATACATGCTGAAGACTATGGGTAAGTATTGTGCAAGAAAAGGGATTTGTGTTAAAAAATATTGAGGCGTGGTGAATTTGACAGAGGTTTTCAAATTCTTTTGCTTGTGTTTCCCCCGAAAGAATTTCGAGACTATGTACCCTTATCACACTTTTAGGTTGGCATCTAAATTTTTTCATCACAAGTTGTAACAGTTACAAAGAATATAATTTCCAGCTTGTTTTAAATACTGACATTACAAAATAAAACCGTTTTAAATGTATCCACAGAATCTAGGTCCCACAGCAATTTGATACCCATCTTACCATTTTTTCAAAATATGGAAACTCTCGAAATTTTACATTTCTTTACTTCCATAAATGCATTATTTATTTTCTACTCTCCCTCCATAATTTCATCCTAATGGAATTATTTTTCTGCTTAAAAGTCTAGCTATTGAACACTTTATTTTACTTCTTTGCACCAAAAATATGTATGATTTGAAATAAATATTTTATTGTCTTTAATGCTCTATATTAAAAATTCTACTATTGATATTTAACAAATGAAAATCTATTATAAACTTTGATTTAAATTATTAAACATGAAAGTAAAAGTTACTGAATATTCACCTCAATGAGATGCAATAAGTTTTTGCTCAAATCAGAATTCAAGTAAGGTCTGTACATGGCAATGACATGGTTGCTATGTCTTTTAAGTCTCTTTCAGTCTTTAAATTTCAGGCTCTTTCTTTCTCTCTCTCCAATTTATTAGAGATATCAGGATGCTTTACCCTGAATTTCCTATATATTATTAGCTAAATCTAGAAGCTCGATAAGATTTGAGTTCAACCTTTTTTTTTTTTTTTTTTTTGCAGTACACGGGCCTCTCACTGTTGTGGCCTCTCCTGTTGCGGAGCACAGGCTCCGGACGCGCAGGCTCAGCGGCCATGGCTCACGGGCCCAGCCGCTCCGCGGCATGTGGGATCTTCCCAGACCGGGGCACGAACCCGTGTCCCCTGCATCGGCAGGCGGACTCTCAACCACTGCGCCACCAGGGAACCCCTCGAGTTCAACTCTTTGACAACACTATTATATTTTAGCCAATAATACTTCATTTGTGTACCTTCCTTAGACTATTTATTTATTTTTACTTCTGTGGCCGCACCGCAGGCGGCTTGAGGTATCTTAGTTCCCCATCCAGGGATCGAACCAGGGCCCCCTGCAATGGAAGTGCAGAATCCTAACCACTGGACCACCAGGGAATTCCCTGGGCTTTTTAAATTTAAGTCTGTATCTGCCTTTCTATCCAAGCTATGAGATGGGTAAACAAACATCTTCCTACCAAAAGGATGGGAGATGATGTCAAATAAGATTCAACTAGACTGGAGGGGGACCTTCAAGATGGTGGAGGAGTAAGACATGGAGATCACCTTCCTCCCCACATATACATCTACATGTGGAACAACTCCTACAGAACACCTACTGAACGCTGGCAGAAGACCTCAGACCTCCCCAAAGGCAAGAAACTCCCCATGTACCTGGGTAGGGCAAAAGAAAAAAGAATAAACAGAGACAAAAGAATAGGGATGGGACCTGCAGCACTGGGAGGTGTGAAGGAGGAAAGGTTTCCACACATTAGGAAGCCCCTTCGCAGGTGGAGATGGGGGTGGGTGGGGAAGCTTCGGAGCCACGGAGGAGAGCGCAGCCACAGTGGTGCAGAGGGCAAAGCGGAGAGATTCCCGCACAGAGGATCGGGGCCGACCAGCACTCACCAGCCCGAGAGCCTTGACTGCTCACCTGCCGTGGTGGGCGGGGCTGGGAGCTCAGGCTCTGGCTTCGGAGGTCAGATCCCAAGGAGAGGACTGGGGTTGGTGGCGTGAACACAGTCTGAAGGGAGCTAGTGAGCCATGGCTAGCCGGGAGGGAGTCTGGGAAAAAGTCTGGAGCTGCCGAAGAGGCAAGAGACCACTGCTTTGTGGTGTGCAAGGAGAGGGGATTCAGAGCGCCACCTAAATGAGTTCCAGAGATGGGTGCGAGCCGGGGCTATCAGCGCAGACACCAGAGACAGGCATGAGATGCTAAGGCTGCTGCTGCCGCCACCAATAAGCCTGTGTGCAAGCACAGGTCACTATCCACCCCTCCCCCCTGGGAGCCTGTGCAGCCCGCCACTGCCAGGGTCCCGTGATCCAGGGACAACTTCCCCGAGAGAACACACGGCACGCCTCAGGCTGTTGCAACGGCATGCTGGCCTCTGCCACTGCAGGCTCACCCCACATTCCGTACCCCTCCCTCCCCCCGGCCTGAGTGAGCCAGAGCTCCCTAATCAGCTGCTCCCTTAACCCCCTCCTGTCTGAGCAAAGAACAGATGCCAGAGGACGACTAACATGCAGAGGAAGGGCCAAATCAAAAGCTGAACCCCAAGAGCTGTGCGAACAAAGAAGAGAAAGGGAAATTTCTCTGGGCAGCTTCAGGAGCAGCGGATTAAATCTCCACAGTCAACTTGATGTACCCTGCATCTCTGGAATACCTGAAAAGACAAAGAATCATCCCAACGTTGAGGCAGTGGACTTTGGGAGAAACTTTAGACTTGGGGTTTCCTTTCTGCATCTAATTTGTTTCTGGCTTTATGTTTATCTTAGTTTAGTATTTAGAGCTTATTATCACTGGTAGATTTGTTTATTGATTTGGCTGCTCTCCTCCTTTTATATATGTGTGTATATATATATATATATATATATATATATATACTTTTTCTTTTTCTCTTTTTGTGAGTGTGTATGTGTATGCTTCTCTGTGTGATTCTGTCTGTATAGGTTTGCTTTTACCACTTGTCCTAGGGTTCTGTCTGCTCATTTTTTTTTTTTTTTTAGTATAGTTTTTAGCGCTCGTTATCATTGGTAGATTTGTTTATTGGTTTGGTTGCTCTCTTTTTTTTTTACTTTTTTAATTTTAATAATTTTTTTATTTTAATAACTTCATTTTATTTTATTATTATTTTCTTTCTTTTTTCTCCCTTTTCTTCTGAGCCGTGTGGCTGACAGGGTCTTGGTGCTCCAACCGGGTGTCAGGCCTGAGCTTCGGAGGTGGGAGAGCCGAGTTCAGGGCACTGGCCCACCAGAGACCTCCCAGCCCCATGTAATATCAATCGGCAAGAGCTCTCCCAGAGATCTCCATCTCAACATTAAGACCCAGCTCCACTCAACGACCGGCAAGCTACAGTGCTGAAAACCCCACACCAAACAACTAGAAAGACAGGAATACAACCACACCCATTAGCAGAGAGGCTGCCTAAAATCATAATAAGTTCACAGACACCCCAAAACACACAACCGGACGTGGTCCTGCCCACCAGAAAGACAAGATCCAGCCTCATCCACCAGAACACAGGCACTAGTCCCCTCCACCAGGAAGCCTACACAAAACACTGAACCAACCTTACCCACTGGGAGCAGACACCAAAAACAACGGGAACTACGAACGTGTAGCCTGTGAAAAGGAGACCCCAAACACAGTACATTAAGCAAAAGGAGAAGGCAGAGAAATACACAGCAGATGAAGGAGCAAGATAAAAACCCACCAGACCAAACAAATGAAGAGGAAATAGGAGGTCTACCTGAAAAAGAATTCAGAGTAATGATAGTAAAAATGATCCAAAATCTTGGAAACAGAATGGAGAAAGTATAAGAAATGTTTAACAAGGATGTAGAAGAACTAAAGAGCAAACAAACAATGATGAACACCACAATAAATGAAATTAAAAATTCTCCAGAAGGGGACTTCCCTGGTGGCACAGTGGTTAAGAATCCACCTGCCAAGGCAGGGGACACGGGTTCAATCCCTGGTTTGGGAAGATCCCACATGCCACAGCTAAGCCCGTGCACCACAACTACTGAAGCCTGCGTGCCTAGAGCCCGTGCTTTGCAACAAGAGAAGCTACCACAATGAGAAGCCTGTGCACCGCAACAAAGAGTAGCCCCCACTCACCGCAACTAGAGAAAGCCCACAGGCAACAACAAAAACCAATGCAGCCAAAAAAAAATTAAAAAAAAAAATTCTCCAGAAGGAATCAATCTAGCAGAATAACTGAGGCAGAAAAAGAGATAAGTGACCTGGAAGATAAAATAGTGGAAATAACTACTGCAGAGCAGAATAAAAAGAAAAGAATAAAAAGAACTGAGGACAGTCTCAGAGACCTCTGGGACAACATTAAATGCACCAACATTCGAATTACAAGGGGACAGAAGAAGAAGAGAAAAAAAAAAGGGACTGAGAAAATATTTATAGAGATTATAGTTGAAAATTTCCCTAATATGGGAAAGGAAATAGTCAATCAAGTCCAGAAAGCACAGAGAGTCCTATACAGGATAAATCCAAGGAGAAACACGCCAAGACACATATTAATCCAACTATCAAAACTTAAATACAAAGAAAAAATATTAAAAGCAGCAAGCGAAAAGCAACAAATAACATACAAGGGAATCCCCATAAGGTTAACAGTTGATCTTTCAGCAGAAACTCTGCAAGCCAGAAGGGTGTGGCAGGACATATTTAAAGTGATGAAAGGGAAAAACCTACAATCAAGATTACTCTACCCAGCAAGGATCTCCTTCAGATTCGACGGAGAAATTAAAACCTTTACAGACAATCAAAATCTAACAGAAATCAGCACCACCAAACCAGCTTTACAACAAATGCTAAGGGAACTTCTCTAGGCAGGAAACACAAGAGAAGGAAAAGACCTACAAAAACAAACCCAAAACAATTTAGAAAATGGGAATAGGAACATACATATCGATAATTACCTTAAATGTAAATGGATTAAATGCTCCAACCAAAAGGCATAGATTGGCTGAATGGATACAAAAACAAGACCCATACATATGCTGTCTACAAGAGACCCAATTCAGACCTAGGGACACATACAGACTGAAAGTGAGGGGATGGAAAAAGATATTCCATGCAAATAGAAATCAAAAGAAAGCTGGAGTAGCAATTCTCGTATCAGACAAAATAGACTTTAAAATTAAGACTATTACAAGAGACAAAGAAGGACACTACATAATGATATAAGATATAACAACTGTAAAAATTTCTGTACCCAACATATGAGCACCTCAATACATAAGGCAAATGTTAACAGCCATTAAAGGGGAAACTGACAGTAACACAATCATAGTAGGGGACTTTAATACCCCACTTTCACCAATGGACAGATCATCCAAAATGAAAATAAATAAGGAACACAAGTTTTAAATGACACATTAAACAAGATGGACTTAATTGATATTTATAGGACATTCCATCCAAAAACAACAGAATACATTTTCTTCTCAAGTGCTCATGGAACATTCTCCAGGATAGATCATATCTTGGGTCACAAATCAAGTCTTAGTAAATTTAAGAAAATTGAAATCATATCAAGTATCTTTTCTGACCACAATGCTAGGGGACCAGATATCAATTAAAGGAAAAAATCTATAAAACGTACAAACACATGGAGGCTAAACAATACACTACTAAATAACCAAGAGATCACTGAAGAAATCAAAAAGGAAATCAAAAAATACCTAGAAACAAATGACAATGAAAACATGACAACCCAAAAGCTACGGGATGCAGCAAAAGCAGTTCTAAGACGGAAGCTTATAAGCAATACAATCCTACCTCAAGAAACAAGAAAACTCTCAAATAAACAACCTAACCTTACACCTAAAGCAATTAGAGGAAGAAGAACAAAAAACCCCCAAAGTTAGCAGAAGAAAAGAAATCATGAAGATCAGATCAGAAATAAATGAAAAAGAAATGAAGGAAACAATAGCAAAGATCAATAAAACTAAAAACTGGTTCTTTGAGAAGATAAACAAAATTGATAAACGATTAGCCAGACTCATCAAGAAAAAACGGGAGAAGACACAAATCAACAGAATTAGAAATGACAAAGGAGAAGTAACAACTGACACTGAAGCAATACAGAGGATCATGAGGGATTACTACAAGCAACTATATGCCAATAAAATGGACAACCTGGAAGAAACGGTCAAATTCTTAGAGAAACACAACCTTCCGAGACTGAACCAGGAAGAAATAGAAAATATAAACAGATCAATCACAAGCACTGAAATTGAGACTGTGATTAAAAATCTTCCAACAAACAAAAGCCCAGAACCAGATGGCTTCACAGGCGAATTCTATCAAACATTTAGAGAAGAGCTAACACCTATCCTTCTCAAACTCTTCCAAAATAGAGCAGAAGGAGGAACACTCCCAAACTCATTCCACGAGGCCACCATCACCCTGATAGCAAAACCAGACAAAGATGTCACAAAGAAAGAAAACTACAGGCCAATATCACTGATGAACACAGATGCAAAAATCCTCAACAAAATACTAGCAAACAGAATCCAACAGCACATTAAAAGGATCATACACCATGACCAAGTGGAGTTTATCCCAAGAACGCAAGGATTCTTCAGTATACACAAATCAATCAATGTGATAAACCATACTAACAAACTGAAGGATAAAAACCGTATGATCATCTCAATTGATGCAGAAAATGCTTTTGACAAAATTTAACGCCCATTTATGATAAAAACCCTCCAGAAAGTAGGCATAGAGGGAACTTACCTCAACATAATAAAGGCCATATATGATAAACCCAGAGCCAATATCATTCTCAATGGTGAAAAACTGAAACCATTTCCACTAAGATCAGGAACAAGACAAGGTTGCCCACTCTCACCACTATTATTCAACATAGTTTTGGAAGTTTTAGGCACAACAATCAGAGAAGAAAAAGAAATAAAAGGAATCCAAATCGGAAAAGAAGAAGTAAAGCTGTCATTGTTTGCAGACGACATGATACTATACATAGAGAATCCTAAAGATGCTACCAGAAAACTACTAGAGCTAATCAATGAATTTAGTAAAGTAGCAGTAGACAAAAATTAATGCTCAGAAATCTCTTGCATTCCTACACACTAATGATGAAAAATCTGAAAGGAAAATTAAGGAAACACTCCCATTTAGCACTGCAACAAAAAGAATAAAATACCTAGATATAAACCTACCTAAGGAGACAAAAGACCTGTATGCAGAAAACTATAAGACACTGATGAAAGAAATTAAGGATGATACAAACAGATGGAGAGATATACCATGTTCTTGGATGGGAAAAATCAACTTTGTGAAAATGACTATACTACCCAAAGCAATCTACAGATTCAACGCAATCCCTATTAAACTGCCACTGGCATTTTTCACAGAACTAGAACAAAAAACTTCATAATTTGTATGGAAACACAAAAGACCCTGAATAGCCAAAGCAATCTTGAGAAAGAAAAACAGAGCTGGGGGAATCAGGCTCCCTGATTTCAGACTATATAACAAAGCTACTGTAATCAAGAGAGTATGGGACTGGCACAGAAACAGAAATATAGATCAACGGAACAGGACAGAAAGCCCAGACATAAACCCATGCACAAATGGGTTTAATCTTTGATAAAGGAGGTAAGAATATACAATGGAGAAAAGGCAGCCTCTTCAATAAGTGGTGCTGGGAAAACTGGACAGCTGCATGTAAAAGAATGAAATTAGAACACTCCCTAACACCATACACAAAAATAAACTCAAAATGGATTAAAGACCTAAATGTAAGGCCAGACACTATAAAACTCCTAGAGGAAAACATAGGCAGAAAGCTCTATGACATAAATCACAGCAAGATCCTTTTTGACCCACCTCCTAGAGAAATGGAAATAAAAACAAAAATAAACAAATGGGACCTAATTAAACTTAAAAGCTTTTGCACAGCAAAGTAAACATAAACAAGATGAAAGGACAACCCTCAGAATGGGAGAAAATATTTGCAAACGAAGCAACTGACAAAGGATTAATCTCCAAACTATACAAGCAGCTCATGCAGCTCAATATCCAAAAAACAAACAACCCAGTCCAAAAATGGGCAGAAGACCAAAATAGACATTTCTCCAAAGAAGATACACAGATTGCCAACAAACACATGAAAGGTTGCTCAACATCACTAATCATTAGAGAAATGCAAATCAAAACTACAATGGGGGCTTCCCTGGTGGTGCAGTGGTTGGGAGTCCGCCTGCCGATGCAGGGGACACGGGTTCATGTCCTGGTCCGGGAAGATCCCGCATGCCACGGAGCGGCTAGGCCTGTGAGCCATGGCCACTGAGCCTGCGTGTCTGGAGCCTGTTCTCCGCAAAGGGAGAGGCCACAACAGTGAGAGGCCCGCGTACTGCAAATAAACAAACAAACAAACAAAAAACTACAATGAGGTATCACCTCACACCAGTCAGAATGGTCATCATCAAAAAAATCTAGAAACAATAAATGCTGGAGAGGGTGTGGAGAAAAGGGGACCCTCTTGCACTGTTGGTGGGAATGTAAATTGATACAGCCACTGTGGAGAACAGTATGGAGGTTCCTTAAAAAACTACAAATAGGGCTTCCCTCGTGGCGCAGTGGTTGAGAGTCCGCCTGCCGATGCAGGGGACACGGGTTCGTCCCCCGGTCCGGGAAGATCCCACATGCCGCAGAGTGGCTGGGCCTGTGAGCCATGGCCACTGAGCCTGCACGTCCGGAGCCTGTGCTCCGCAATGGGAGAGGCCGCAACAGTGAGAGGCCCGCGTACCGCAAAAAAAAACAAACAAAAAAAACTACAAATAGAACTACCATATGACCCAGCAATCCCACTACTGGGCGTATACCCTGAGAAAACCATAATTCAAAAAGAGTCATGTACCAAAATGTTCATTGCAGCTCTATTTACAATAGCCCGGAGATGGAAACAACCTAAGTGTCCATCATCGGATGAATGGATAAAGAAGATGTGGCACATATATACAATGGAATATTACTCAGCCATAAAAAGAAACGAAATTGAGCTATTTGTAATGAGGTGGATAGACCTAGAGTCTGTCATACAGAGTGAAGTAAGTCAGAAAGAGAGAGACAAATACCGTATGCTAACACATATATATGGAATTTAAGAAAAAAAAATGTCATGAAGAACCTAGGGGTAAGACAGGAATAAAGACACAGACCTACTAGAGAATGGACTTGAGGATATGGGGAGGGGGAAGGGTAATCTGTGACAAAGCACGAGAGGCATGCACATATATACACTACCAAATGTAAGGTAGATAGCTAGTGGGAAGCAGCCTCATAGCACAGGGAGATCAGCTCGGTGCTTTGTGACCACCTGGAGGGGTGCGATAGGGAGGGTGGGAGGGAGGGAGACGCAAGAGGGAAGAGATATGGGAACATATGTATATATATATATAACTGATTCATTTTGTTGTAAAGCAGAAACTAACACACCATTGTAAAGCAATTATAATCCAATAAAGATGTTAAAAGAAATCTACAAACAATAAATGCTGGAGAGGGTGTGGAGAAAAGGGAACCCTCTTGCACTGTTGGTGGGAATGTAAAGTGATATACCCACTATGGAGAACAGCATGGAGGTTCCTTAAAAGATTAAAAACAAAACTACCATACGACCCAGCAATCCCACTATTGGGCATATGCCCTGAGAAAACCATAATTCAAAAAGAGTCATGTACCACAATGTTCATTGCAGCTCTATTTATAATAGCCAGAACATGGAAGCTACTTAAGTGTCCATCAAAGATGAATGGATAAAGATATGGCACATATATACAATGGAATATTACTTAGACATAAAAAGAAATGAAATTGAGTTATCTGTAGTGAGGTGGATGGACCTAGAGACTGTCATAAAGAGTGAAGTAAGTCAGAAAGAGAAAAACAAACACCGTATGCTAACACATATATATGGAACCTAAAAAAAAAAAAAAGATGGTTCTGAAGAACCTAGGGGCAGGACAGGAATAAAGACTCAGACGTAGAGAATGGACTTGAGGACACGGGGAGGGGGAAGGGTAAGCTGGGACGAAGTGAGAGAGTGGCATGGACATATTTACACTACCAAATGTAAAACATATAGCTAGTGGGAAGCAGCTGCATAGCACACGGAGATCAGCTAGGTGCTCTGTGACCACCTAGAGTGGCAGGATAGAGAGGATGGGAGGGAGATGCAAGAGGGAGGAGTTATGAGGATATGTGTATACGTATAGCTGATTCACTTTGTTACACAGAAGAAACTAACCATTGTAAAGCAATTATTCTCCAATAAAGATGTTAGAAAAAAAAAAAGATTCAACTAGATGTTGGAACAGGGAGGATGCTGTTTGAAAGTCAAGGGATTCATTGGGGCATGTCCCATTATTTCGTTGCCCAATAATCCCTGACAATGGGGAACTGAGGCAACCCAGTAAAGGTGAGGTTATCAAGTTTTCAGATCATCTGGTCTGAAGGTTTGGTAATCCCATCAGATAAAGAACCTCTCCAAGGGAGTTGCTTGCAGAGGATAGGGGAACATGGAAAGGGTGGTGGAAGTAGCTGCTGTGATTGCCAAGCTGGGCTTCCTGACCAACTACAAGAAGTGGGAATTGAGGTTTGGATTCTCTGTTCTACATCTATCTGTATATATCCCCAAATCTGAGAAGTAAAGAAGCATTGGCCTTTAATAGCACAATGAATGGTGGCATTGCCATCCAAGTCCCATAGAAGAGTAGTACTGGGGGGTGGAGTGGCATGTAAAACATACGTGGGTGGGCATGGGCTCATTTTCTTGAATCTCCTCAACAGCTTGAACGTCTGGCATGTCTGCTGCCCTAAATGCACACATCTCCCAAGACAAGTATTGATTCTTATTCTTGTATAACTGAACCCCTTAAGAGCAGGAGACGCAAGAGGGAGGAGATATGGGGATATATATATATATATATGTATAGCTGGTTCACTTTGTTATAAAGCAGAAACTAACACACCATTGTAAAGCAATTATACTCCAATAGATGGTTAAAACAAACAAACAAAAAACCAACAACAACAATAAAAAAAAGAAGAGCAGAAACATTTCCTGGACTGTAATCTGATAGATACTCTATCTCTATGGGTTTCCTAAGTCATGTTGCTTGGTTCTTTCCTTCGTATCCCTTCCTCCACACATTCTTCCTCCCCTTCGGGTCTTTGGTGGCTACTCCCTAGATTTTCAAAAGAAAATTTGAAGATTACTATTTTAATAAGGCTTGCTATATTTTTAGCCAAGAGTTCTTCCTCTCCTGCTAGTTCTTCCTTATAACAGTTTTAAAAATCCATTCTCCAAATTGCACAAGAGATCACAGAACCTACAGAGAATATGTGTGTGGATGCATAATGTAAATACATTTTTCAACTATGTGGATAAAATGTTTTGTAGCAAGAGGAAGATAAAGAATTAAGAGTGGAAAGGGAGATGGGGTTATAAAGGGAGTGAAGTGAAAAGAGACGGAAGAAATCCGTGGTTACAACTAGTAGGTGATCATTATTCCTTAGATCCGCTTCCTTGACAGATATTTAAATGCTTTCCATTTCTGACTTCATGGGAAGGGCTGAGTTTCCTGGGGCCTCATCACACTACTGTTCTGGTGTTTCCAGCAGCATGGTCAGGTCAAGGATAGACATTCAGGAGGCCACCTGATGGTTCTAATTTAAAGTGCTCAAGACTAGCTCTCCCATGCTGCCTGGGATTCTTCACCATACTTGGCCTCACTGCCTGAAATTCCATGACAGGAAATTACTCTTTGGTAATACCAGCATCCTGCTTTATAATGAGAGCTGGATTGCAGTGAAGTCTCACAGCTGCCTATGGCTTCCCTCCTAGGGCAAGGTGAGACCCAGTGCTAGAAGAGTAGAAAAGTTGGGGGTAATTTGGAGTATGATCACTTCTTGCCAGGCTATGTCAGGACTGGGCCCACTGTGGACTGTGTCAAAGCATGAAAGCCCTGGGTGGAAGGCAGGGCTACTCAAGAGACAGAGGTCTCTGCACTTCTAATAGGGTTGAGCCTCACCAGCTCTGGGCAGATGTTCTGGACTGGAGGGTTTAGGGCATGGATCATCTTCTCAGTGATGTGAGACAGGGTTTGCTTAGCTTTTGAATGAGCTAATTAAATAAAATAAATAAACCAAGGATCTAGTAAAATGCCAAAAAGTTGAGGATATTGAAATCTAGTATCACAAGATTTTCCCAGTATGACAAACACTGTTATTTCATAGAAGAAAGGACATTTCTTAACCTTTCCTCTTGCCCTTGATAAAAATAAAAGAGCAAGAGCCTATAATCATTGAATAATTGACATTTCTTCCCAAGAAAGAACATTCACAAATAATCTCTCTCTCTCTCTCTCTCTCTCTCTCTCTCTCACACACACACACACACATATTATATCACTGCCCTTATTTTTCTGGGTCCATAAAAGCTTTATTATCAACTGGCATTTGGAAACAACTAGCCTAGAGCATACAGTTATCACTTAGAATTTCTGAATATATCCCATGATATGATGTATGTCAGAATTATGCATATGAAATATATCTCATATATAATACTTAGGTACTATCTCCCAGGAGTTTCCTTAGTAAAATCACTATTGCCTCTTAATATGGTAATACTACAAAATGTGTTATTATAAGTCACCAAATAAAATCATGGTTCATTATTCAATCCTAACTTATAATATTCATAATATTTGATTCACAATATTTTTTTTTTTTTTTTTTTTTTTTTTTACGGTACACGGGCCTCTCACTGTTGTGGCCTCTCCCCCTCTCCCGTTGCGGAGCACAGGCTCCGGACGCGCAGGATCAGAGGCCATGGCTCACGGGCCCAGTCGCTGCGCGGCATGTGGGATCTTCCCGGGCCGGGGCACGAACCCGTGTCCCCTGCATCGGCAGGCGGACTCTCAACCACTGCGCCACCAGGGAAGCCCCCTGATTCACAATATTTTGATGCTGCTTCAATACTATAGGGAAGTCAGATTCAGTTGAAACTGAGTAAGGGAACAAAGGTAGCTGCAAACCTCATTCCTTCTGGGCTCACTGTGAAACCCTGGAATAGGGAAAGCTAGTCCCATGCTAGGCGATAGGCCAGTGCAGGCTGTGTGGTCCCCCATCTCTTGGTAAGGAGGGTTTCAGGCCCAGGGCCTATTCTTCTGTGGCTGAGCAGGGGTTGAAAGAGACTGCCTTTTCCAAAAACTGGCTATATTTTGGAGAGTGGCAGAAATGAAGTAGAGAAAGTCAGGAGGGGCAGGATCATAGAAGGCCTTATGTTGCAAAGTAATGTTTTGGGGCATTATTCTGTAAGCAAAGGGGCAGTTCAAAGAAGCCTTAGAACAGAGGAACAGCATGGTTAAATGGGGACTCTCAAGCAAAACTACCTGGGTTTGAGTCTTAGCTCTGCTGCTTAGTACTGTGTGACCTTGGACAAGTTACTTAACCTCTCTGTGCCTCAGTTTCCTCATATGAAATGAGGATAATAGCAACAAGTCCCAGTGTATGAATCTTTTATGAGGATTAAATGGGATAAAATGTAAAGTACTTAGAAAAGTGCTTGCCCCCCTGTAACAATGTTGTTTTATTGGAAGGAATTTAAGGACAGGATAACATGATATGATGAGCTCTTTGACAAGCCATTTCATACTTCTGAGCCTCAGTTTCTTCCTCTACAAATGAAGAGATTAAGTCAGATGCTCTAAGTCCTCTCCACTGCTCTGTTATTCTCTGCTTGTAGTTGCAATGCAGTGACAGATTTGCATTTGAACTTTAAAATGGGCCTCAGTCCTTACCCCCACCCATTTGAAAGCAGGAGACTGACAGCCTGAATGGAACCAAAGCTCTTTAAGCAAAAAAGCTCACCTGACTGTCAAGTGTAATCCAGAGAACTCTCCTGAGAAGCCATCTTCCAATTCTCAGGATAACAAAAAAGGCAAAGCTGTCTGATAGCTTTCGAATTTACGCAAACCAGGTCTCCTCCCACCCCTCTTTTTGAGCATCTCTAGCCAAATGAATTCTCAATGTCAGCAGAATTTTACATATGTTATGTAAAAGCACATCACTGGAACACAGAGAAAAGACATAAATAATGCAAACTGAGCATCCATCTTCGCCCTGGCCAGATGAAGTGTGGGCTACAATCAGCTAGCTGAGGCCTGACAACGTGGTCACTGTTGCAATATTATCTATCTAGGTGTCCAGTTAGACCAGCACATTTGCAAGGTAGAAATATAGTGTTTGATAAAAGGGAGGGACAAAGAAAAACTGTGAGGGACTATGAAACAAGGTAGGAAGAGAGGTAAACGGAGACTCAGAGAGTGGGACGGAGAGAAGAGGTGCTCACAGGAGCAGGGCCAGCGTCGGCTCTGAACAAGGACAGAAAATGGGAGTGCCACCCTCTGAGTCCTCACCATGGCGTCTTGATCAAACTGTTGATTCTCTCTGAGCCTAAATTACAAAGGACTGTGAATTATACATGGAAAATTGCCTGGGCCCATCCCTTAGCAGATGGGAAAACCACGGTGGCAAATGAAGTTAGCAGGCTGCCTCGTGGAAAAAGCTTCTGTGCCTTTCCTCCTTGATGCTTTGAGAGTCTGCATGGGGTATAAATGCCAGGACCATCATCGGGAGGTTTTTCCGTCATGCACAAAACCACCATTAAAAAAACCCAAGATGGGCTTCCCTGGTGGCGCAGTGGTTGAGAGTCTGCCTGCCGATGCAGGGGACACGGGTTTGTGCCCCGGTCCGGGAAGATCCCACGTGCCGCGGAGCGGCTGGGCCCGTGAGCCATGGCCGCTGAGCCTGCGCGTCCGGAGCCTGTTGCTCCGCAACGGGAGAGGCCGCAACAGTGAGAGGCCCGCGTACCGCAAAAAAAAAAAAAAACAAACAAACAAAAAAAAAAACCCAAGAACAACAACCCTTTTTGCAAAATACTGGTGTACACAGATTCTACAAGAGCCAGCTTACAAGGATCAGGTTTAACAGAAGGGAGAGGCCTGAGGGAAGGCAAGCACAGGGATTTTATTGAGAAAAAAAGCTTATATACTGTAGGGTTGCTGAAGTTTAATAAATAAAGGTCAACTTATAATATATAAAAACATTTATATGCTACGTGCATATTCTATAATTTAAAGTAATAATTTATATATGGGGAGAGATGCCAATTTATGTTCTTCCGATTTTTCTCGACAAGGCACACACACAGGATGTGTCTATCCGTATCCACCGCCAGCCGACCAGCTTGTTGTTTTCTGACATCAGTGCCCGGACGTAGGTTTGGGAGGTTCTGCACTGAGAGTTCCAGTCCCTTTTGCAGACTTAAGAGACAAATTTCCTTTTCCAGTAGATTACCAACTGGTTTCAATTCTTGGAGGCTTGGGTTGGAGTAAGTATGAGACGAGACCCTGGGCACCCTGGGCTACACTGTCACCTCAGGAGGGTTTGATATTGGGCACAGAAGGAACAGTGGAAAGGAGCAGAAAATCAGCCATCCCAGGAGTGAAGCCTGCTCTGTTCCTCCAGGGGGCCACACTGGCCAGAACTGGTGGTTTCTGTTGAAACAGCAGCTAACCCTGGTTCCTTGGAGGGTTCCAAGTGAGGGATGGAGCTCTGGGACCTCCAAGCAGCCAGCACAGCAAAAACTCAGAGAGAACAGCACTCACCAAACAGCCATAGGAAGGCAGACAGGGAGCTCTATGAAATCACCCTCCCCTGATTAGCCAGCTCCTGGGAAGCCAGCTAGGGTTTCTATAAGCCTAGACTTCTGGACTTTTGGAAAGCATTTCACTAGACTTGTATCCTAAGGGGAGTCATAACCCAACAGACAGATACTCAGAATCACAGTAGTCATTGTAACAACTACAATAATGATGATAATAATATTAGCCACAATCATAATGCAAGCATAATAAAAGCTAATACTTATTTAACGCTTACTCTGTGCCACCACTGTGTGAAGCACTTTACATGCATTGTCTCATTTAATCCTCAAACAAGACTTTGAGGTAGATACTATGATTAGCTTCATTTTAGAGGTGATGAAACTGTGGTGTAGAGAAAAGAAATGCCTTGCAAATGTCACGGTGGTAGATTGATTGTCAAAGCTGTCACAATTCTTCACTCTTCCCAGTGTCCAGACTCTGCAGCATGACTTTGCTGCTTTTGGCTGGTCTCCTGTCTGGCTTTTGTCCAACAGAATGAGGCTTTGCTGATAGTGTCTCAGTTCTGAGCTTAGACCTCAGAACTCTGGCCAGGCTGTTGGATGAACAAGCCCAGACTAGCCTGCTGGAGGATGAGGGACCACACGGAGCAGAGAGAGAGAAGCTATCCCAACTGAGACCATCCTAGACCAGCCAGCCTCCTGTGGACACTTGAAAGGGTCCAAATGTGCTCAGACCAGCCTGGCCCAGATGAGCAGGACCACCAAGCTGATCTGTTGACCAGTATGCAATAATAAATGGTGATCGTTTTAAGCCACAAAGTTTGGGGGGTGGTTATTACACAACAGTTAATAACTGAAACAATGACCCACGTAATACTAGGGTTCCAAACCAGGTCTCTTTACTCCAAAGTCCTTTGCCATTTAACTTCTAACATCTGATGACACACTCCCATCTCACTCACGAGCACCATCTTCTCCAATCCCACCTTTCTCTTTCCAGTAGCTTCCAGTAGCAGACATCTGTGGTTGCCCACTGATATTCAATTGCTGGCAAATGAAGAGTTGGGGTCCCTATCCCAAATCTAGGGGCAAATCTTGATTGAAAAAGCCAGCAATGGTGGCTGCACTCTCTTCATTGGCCATTGAGCAGGAGTGAACACTTGACTTGTTTCTGATTATGAGATAGGAGTGTGGGCCAACTGGAAGGCTTTGGGAAAAGATTTCTTTTTTTTCTGAGAATAGAAACGCCAGAACATACAGTCTTTTGCTGATTTTCTTTGCTGTCCACCACCCTGCAACAATGAAGGGAGACTACCTGAGGCTGAAGCCAACGCTGAGGACAGCAGCACACAGACACTGAGGTCACTGGGATCACTCAGGCATGGAGATAGAACCATGCATGGGATCCATACTGTTCATCCTTTGAATTTCTCCTTTTGTTCAAGCTCGTTTGATTTTTTTTCCTTTTTTTTTTTTTTTACTAATAACCAGAAACATCCTAATGAATAGAGTTCCAATCATCAGCTGAAAGGACCTAACCATTTGGTTGTTGAGTCCTTTATTCCTACAAAAAACAAATTAAAAGCCCTTTATTCCTACAATAACCAAACTGGCAGTTCAGAGGACACTGAAGCTGATTCCCAGGAGGCAGACCCCAGCTTCTTGGAGCCCCATATTTATAACCCATATCTACTCCTTTTGTCTGAATTTAGCAATAAGTAGCTGCCCTGGGGCTCAGAGCAGGATGCCTGCAGGGTGGGGGTAAAGGCAGAAGACTTTAGGGAAGTTCTGGGGAGCATGACTGAAGTGTGGCCAGAGGTCCAAGGAGACAACAGACGTTCAATCAACGTATGTTCTTGGGGTATATTCTCCCTTCAGCTGATTCCAACTTTTTCTCCCCATTCCTCTACTCCTGGGAAGCACATGGTATGTGCCTTTATTCAGAGATGACACTCAAAATATTTGACAATTGCTACGCTCAGATGCAGACTAATCAAGGACTTGTAGTGCTGAGGCTGGGTCTTGGAGGTCCCTGTATTTGGACCATGGGGAAGTTGGGGGTCATTGGGGGTGAAGGAGATGCCTGAGGAAGGGTCAGGGCAGAAAGGGTAAAATAGTGGATAGTGTGGGGCAGGTGGAAGGGCAGTCAGGACAGTGGATATTTACCAGTTTGGTCTTTCCAAAGTTTAACAACTTGTTCAGCCATACCGGAGCATACCAGACTATTCTACAATATGTACTACATCCTATGTGCATCTGTCTTCTCTGCCAGCTCGTGTACCCCAAGGCCAGAGGCACTGTGATAGTCACTCATTTGCATATCCCCAGCACTCAGCACAATCTCCAGCACACAGGCCATCTCAATACAGTTGGATGAATTGAACAGAATCAACAATATAAACATCCAGACCCATTCTCTTCTTCTCGTCCAGATTCTGAAAGAAGAGGAATCTGACTGGTCACATCTATCTTCCTCTGAAACATTTATTTCTTTGGAGCAGAGTCATGGAGAGTTAAGGTGACCTCTGGATGTTCCGACCTCCTTCGCCCTGAGATAGCTCAAGATTAAACTGTCTCACTGAGCAGAGCAGATGGCAGAGGGAGCTGGGGGAGAGAGCAGCCCTGTGTCTTACAGGCCTTGGAGCATGCTGTGCCACCATTCCGCAGTTCTCATTGGACTGAGAAAGGGTGAGAAACACTGCCCCGCAAAACCTCACCCCGGGGAACTACTAAAATAAGCCTTGAATCCCAAGAGTTAGACACTGCCTGGTTCTCAAAGGCACTGCTGTGTCCTATTCATCCTTCTTTCCCCCAACCCCAAGTATGGCAGGGGCTCAGGGGCCACCTGCTGAGAGCACAAGTGAGGGGATGAATGAACTAGTGAATGAATGAATGAATGAGTGCACCTCCTTTGCAAGTAGTTTTGGTACAGAGAACATGAAATTAACTTGGGAGTCATTAATTTGGGTTCACATCCAGGTTTTGTCACTTAATGGCTATTGATTCAGGCAAAATCCTTAAGTTTTTGTTTCTGTAAGTTTCTGTTTCTGTAAGTTTTGTTTCTGTAAGTTTCTGTTTCTCCTGTACAAATAGGTAAAACAAAACCAACATCAAGTGCTCACAACTCATGTAAAGTGCCAAGTGGAACACCCAGAAGTGCTCAATAAATTGTAACTACCTTCTTCTCCTCTTCTGTCTTCATCTTCTTTATTATTATTATTAAACTCACTACTCAGAGATACCCTTTGCATGTTTTAGAACTGCCTAGTTTTAAGTTTTTCACCTAAATAATGTCCAGATGGATCAGCATATAAATGGTCTCTGTGAACAGTCTTTGTCGTCCACGTATAGACATTTCACTTGCAGGCACTAAGGAGGAAGATGCATTTGAAACAAGCCTATGAAAGAATGTAACATACAAATTCAATGGGTACCTACTTTAGTTTATCTTCTCCTTCATAATCTCTACTGAGCACTTGGTGTGCCAGTCACAGCACAAAGCTCTTTATTATCTTTATCTTATTCCTAATCTCTACCTCAGCCAGGGAAGTGGATAATCTTTATTTTATAGATGAGAAAACTGAGGTTCAGAGAGGTTAAATGACAATGCCAAGGGAATGCAAGTAGCAGAGCCAGCATCATGAACATGATGGTTGTCTCCCAGCATCTATTCTTTCCTTCCCTCTGGTGTAGCATACTTTTGGTTTTGGTGTATCAGCTCCATCCCCAACTCCAATGAGTGACTCTAACTGGTTTAAATCAACCACAGTATTTTACCTCGTTTGCATAGTGTTTGGCTTAGATAAACCAGACCTGACCCAATCAGTGCAGGGCATTTCTCTAGCCAAGCATATTGAAGTGACTGATTCTCTTTCACTTGTTGGGGGAGACCAGTTCTCCCTCTTCTTTCCCTGCTGGCCCCTAATGAGAAAGCCCTAATTGTAGCCTGCAGCCATCTTGCAGACTTGAGGGGAATTAGGGAATCAGTCTTAGGATGAAGCTGAAACAGTAGAGTGTAGAGAAAAGCCACCGACATCCTTGAGTCCCTGGAACAACCAACTCAGAAGCCTGTCTGTCTCGGGTCCAAAATGAGCCACTAAATTTCCTTTGCCGTTAACCATTTTGACTTGGTTTTTCTGTTACTTGCAATTAAAAGCATTCTAAATGATAGGCTAGGAATCAAACCCAGATCTGTCTGACCCATGACCAGTGGGTACCCCCTATGTGACACGGCTTTTCACTTCTCCAGCTAATGGTCTTGAAACTCACATTTATCAGCAGCCTGGAGCATCACTGTGTCCCAGCCCATTCGCAGCATTTCTGGGGCCGTTAGTTTTCTGGCTGGAAGGCTGACGCCCCAGCAGGTTGCTGGTGGGCACTTAAGGTCACTCTTTCAAATTAGTGACTGGAGGGACTTCCCTGGCAATCCAATGGTTAAAACTGCACCTTCCAATGTAGGGGGTACAGGTTCGATCCCTGGTTGGGGAGTTAAGGTCCCACGTGCCTCGGAGCCAAACAAACAAAACATAATAAAAACCAGAAGCAATATTGTAACGAATTCAAGAAAGACTTTAAAGATGGTCCACATAAAAAAAAAATTCTAAACAAAAAAATAAATTAGTGACTGGAGGCCATTAGAACAAAGCAGATGGTGATTTCTACACACAAAGTAATGAAAACCTCTTCTTGGGGTGACTCCAGCCAAGGAAGGCTTTAGAGAAGCACAGACTTCAGTGGGACTAGAAAAGCAAACAGACAGCTGAAATGGCTGCTTATCAGGCCTCGATGTATTGAACATGTAAAAATGCTAACCTCCTCCAACTGCAGTCAAATTTGTACAAGTGCTTAGAAAGAACACTGAATTTACCAGAGCTCAAAGTACAAAATATTAAAAAATAAATCACTGCTAGTGAAATCCTAGAGCTATCAGGAGATCCATTTGAAAAGACAGTTAGCAAAGTCAATCTGAGGGATATTCAGCAAGCTTTGAAATCATGGAGGAGGCTCTGTTCACACGGGTTTCCTTCTAGCCAACCGGAGAGGATACTACAATTTAAGGACGAGAACGGCTGAAACCTGACAACTAGGAATCAGATCACTGGAAATTTTAATAATAATATTTAAAGAGATCAAAGAAAATGCCAGCCCAAGAGGCTGAGATCAAGAGGATGATTTTTTGCTTTCCCTTTTCCTGGGCTAGGCCTTCCTGGGGGCACCCGTGATGGGGATCGCTCTTGGTTTCCACCTGCAGACCTAGTCATGTCCAGGCTTCTATTAAATATTAAGTCAATTTCCCAGACCTGGGATTCAAGTGATTCTGTGACAATTAAGAATCTTCTGCATTGGGTTTGGAGTCTCCTTGGCTGCCTTCAATTCAGGGACCCATGTTGACCTCACATGGGTGACCTCACAAGGAAGCATCCAACCTTCCTGCTTACCTAGTTTGACCCTTGCAGAGGACTAGGCATCCTACATTCTGACAGGTCAGTTTCTCTGATAGACCTCCAGCCACAGAAAAAGCCTGATCTCATTGGACCCTGGGCTGACTCACCCCACTGAGGTATGGTGTCATACCCAGGGCCTATCTCTACAGCCTTGTCTGTTTCCCCTGGGCCTCTCCAGGTAGAGGGTGCCAGGCCAAGGCCTGGCCCCTTTTCCCTCCCAACTGCCCCACATTATATGAGAGGGAATGGCCCTGACTCATTTGTCTGTTAACCACTTTTTAAAAAATGAGGCAGTATAACACAATGGTTTAGAGAGCAGTTTCTCAAACCGTCTATGGTGAACAACCAGTGTTTAATACCTTCAATCTATCACACAATAAAATGTGGGCTCCCTGTGCATACTAGCATGTAGCTTGTACTACATGTGACTCACAGTGCAAATCTGACATCCCTGAGCTCATCCATATTTATTTAGTAAGATATGCCCACTGATCATGCACTTGATGGCATGGCAATGTCAAATTATAAAAAATTCCAACGCTTCCTTTCTGTTTCTGTACTTATCTTGTCACAGACATGTAGCAAATAGTTCACATCTGTATTTGGCACTTTGAGTAACATTTATTTACAACAATGGTTCTCACGATGTGGTCCCTGGACTAGCAGCAGCAGTATCACCTGTGAACTTGCTAGAAATGCAAATTCTTAAGCTCCCTCCTCCTGGACTTAAGTAATCAGAAAGTCTGCAGATGGAGCCCAGAAATCTGGACTTTTACCAGCTCTCTGGGTGATTGCAGGATCTGTGCCAAGTTGGAGAACCATCACTCAGGCAGTTGAATGGGGGGAAAGAGCAGCAACAACAACAGGTATGTTGGGAGACTTCTTCTATTAGCGCCTTAAGTATCATTCAAAGGAAATTATGTCTGTCTTAGTGACTATTGAGCTCAATTTTTAAAGCTTTGAAATGTAACCACCCAGAAGTCAGTGAGTAGTGCAATTCCACAGAAATATACTTATGTACTCATCTTAACCAAGCCCACAATTTGGGTTTCCAAAGTTAATCTTTAACAGATTTAAGAGTGAGTGACCATTTTATAGCTACTCCTCACCCCACTCCTATCTTTTATACCATTCTTCAGCAACTTTTCAATAGCACACACACACAGATGCTCAGAGGAATCAAGGAAGGGAAGGGATATCAAGGGAGGGAGGATGAGGATCCCTGGAGCCCCTGTTTGTGTGTCTCCAGTACCTGTATCATTGTAGATGCTCAGTCTATCTTCATGGAATGAATGAGTGGATGAGTGAATAAAAGGAAGAATGAAATTTGATGAGCTAGAACACTTTGTGAAAGGAAGTCCTGCTTAATTGAACTTTCTGGTTAATTGTATATCCATTTTGTTCTGGTTCTTATGTTTGAAACACTTCCCTGAAAAAGTGCATTTTGTTTTTCACCTTTGTTTGATTGAATGCAAATCCAATGATCACCTGAGTGAAAGACAGTCCTGTTCAGGTGTGATGCATCCAAATTACATCTATCCTAAAGGAGATGGCCAAGTTTCTTGGGTCACATGAAATAGTAAATTTGAGAATTCTATTTTTAAAATTTTATTATTGAGAATGAACTTTATTGGAAGCCACATTCAGAGAAAAGCAAATAAAGGGATTATAGCTCCTGAAGTATAGCAAACATATGTCATTATGTTGGGTGAAATGTAATTCTTTTTACTATTAATACTTAAATTAAGGCCAGCCGCATTTGGTATTCCCATGAGCATAACTGGTAAAATGGTTCTAAAACAAGCTCGGAGTTGTTTAGGCAGGATTTGTCAAACAGAAATCGGAAAATTAAGCAAGGAAAATCATATGATGTAAAAAAAAAAAAAAAATCAGAGAAAAGTAAAGAAGTCTACCAACTCGTTTGTATACAGAGGACCAAAGAGTTGGAATGATGGATTCACAGAAATTGACTAATTCTTTGTCTACAACGTCATCGGCGCAATGCTAAGACAACCCATCCATCTGAACAGTTCAGTCCTGAATTAACTGAACTGACTGGTCAGCTGGAGCACCTGGAGGATCCAGCCTCATCATGTGTGTCTTGAATACGATGCCCTGCCTCCTTTCGGACTGTCTTCAGTTACACGCCAGCCCTGCCTAATGGAGAATGAAAGTTCTGTGGGACCCTAAATGCAAGGAGATCTAGGAGTACCAACAAGAAACTGACTACACTGGAACTCCTTTATGAACCAGGCCAGCTCATACCGGAGAACTTGATGGTCTTTTCTAAAATAAAATTTTTTAACATGACCTTTACATTTTAAAGGGTGACTTGAGTTCAAATATGAACTCTCCCTCTTTAGCCTTAGGGTTGCCCTCTGTAAAATGGGAATAATAATACAATCTGCCTTATGGGTTTTTTTTTTAAAGGATTAAATAAGATAGCGTATAAAGCACTTACTGTTATGCCTGGCATTTAATTAATATTACCTATTATTATTAAGCATCAAGTATAGAGCTTTTCTTGGTTTGCCCAGCAATATCTCCTTGGTGCTAGATATTTGAGTTAACATCCTAAGTCAGAGATTAGTTGCTTAATGCCAAACTCTTCACTCCAGTGCTGAGTTTACATTATATCAATACTTTATGAGCTTGTTGGGAAGAAAATGATGCTTTTCCCACCCAAAACATATCATCCCTAGAAATATTCCAATTGATGGCCATGAAGCTGAAAAGCAATAGTAATGAAAATAATATCAGGCTCTAAAAGGAGGGACAAACTAAAGAGAATTCTATGCTCATGCCTGCCAAGTTTTTCCTTATTTGGAAGTAGCTCATATGAAATTCTAGAACCCTCTGCAGGTCACTCAGAGTCTGTCCATTAGCTTTCCTATTTGCTGTCTTCTTGTCTACTTACATCAACTCTTCTTAATATTTAAGAACTTTTCAGGAAATTCAATTTTAAAAAGACAGCAAAGGAGCTTGGAATTGGCAAAAGCTTCACATTTCAGAAGTGATACTAATCTAAAGAAACACACTATTATCTCAGTAATTTCCAATTTTTCCTGGAAACACTTTACTGCAGAGACCACTGCCAGCTATTAAATAGAGGAGACTCATTTTGGTTGCCAGAATTAGCTGAAATTAAGATCCTTTGACATCTTCTTACAGAAAAAAGTCAGTTTCAGTACAAACAATTTGGAATTTAATAGATTGTGACAGGTTATAAAATTCTATGCACTTGAAAGAAAAGCTTTGCTGGTGGAATAATGTGTTTCTAATTTACACATAATAGGCCCATGAAGCTATGACTAGAAGGACATTAAAGTAATGAGGAAATTCCAGTTATAGACACTTTCTGTAGAGATCTTAAAGATTATGTTTAGGGCGGTCATTTTCCCACGTACCTTAGGTAGCTAAAGACAGAATGAAGGTGGCCAGGACAAAGAAAGGAGACTGGAAGGGGAATGGGCTTCGGTTTAGAGGGTAAGAAAAGCCTTTTTGGGATAGCTGCTCAACCCAGAAATGGAGGATTTTATTAACCTAAATAAATGCTGAATCTACTGAATACCCACTCAGGGCCTAGCACTGGATGCCTGTCCATAAGTGGGGAAGAATCACCAATCATGGGAGAAATAAGAAATGTAGTGTGATTTTTGTGGATCAAACTTTTCCCCAATAAAAAAGAAGAATTCTACTTTGCTTTGATTCTTTGTGCCCATAGTTGTCCAATCAAGACCCACTTTCCCATCCTACTCATGATGAACTCAATGCAAAGTGGATCTATTGAATGCTTTCCTTATTTAAAAAGTCTCAGTGCTACTATATTATTTAAACTGTATACCAAACGGCACAGAAAATCTGGAGTGTGTCACTTAATATGACTTTGGGTAGCTGTTCTCATACCACACATTGACACAGAGATGGGGAAGTGGCTGGTGCAAAACAGCAGAACATGCTCGTAATGAGAGGCCCATGCTTCGCTTTATTACAAATTAGTATTTTCCTGTCCTTTCTTTGAGATCAGTTCCTCAGGTAAAGTTGATATAAGCTAGAAACCTTCTGACTAGAAAATGTTTGGAGTCTTGTTCTGTTATTGCTTCTGCTATTGTTTCTATTTTGGGTGCTGCATCCATCATATTATATAGGTGGTCAATAAATACTGACCACCCAGGTGTTAGAAGATCTAACAATTTTGTCATTTCTTTAAAACTTTCTCCAATACAAATTTCATGGCTCTCCTCTTCTCTCTGTCTTTCAAAATAATTTTTTTTGGAGCGTGCTTTATATGCCAGGTGTATTCTAAGCCCTGGAGAACGAGATCTCTGGGTTCACAGAACTTCCGTTCTGGGAGGACAGGTAGGGCGGTAGGAGATAGTCAATTCAGAAAACAAGCCAGTTCTTCTTTGTGCCTCATTTTCTCATGTGTCATGTTTCAGCTCTAGTGCTCTTTGGTCTGTTAGGGTCTCATCTACCAGAGAGGCCTTTGTTAGCCTTGGTCTTAACTATGGAGTATGATGGGGGGAGAGGGGGAGGGGGTGAGAGAGAGAGAGAGAGAGAGAGAGAGAGAGAGAGAGGAATTTGCAAAGAAAGTTGGTAGATGTCACCCCTCACCTAGAACCCTGCCATTGGGCCAGTTTGAGAAGATGATGGGTTTGCAGTTTAAAGATCATCATGTAACCACAGAAGAATAGAAAAAATCCAAACAAAACAAAGAAATGCTTATGCCAGCAGCTTTGTTCCCCCAAAGCCCATCACTTCCTGACCCATTCAAGAGGCATGATATTTAGCTACAAGATACTATTTCCTTCTTCATCCTCCATAATGAAGAGTGTCTTTGTGACACTAAATAGCTGGGCAGTCAGGTCAATTCAGCCAGAGAAAACAAACCCAACAAGTTGTTTAGCATCAAAAAGAATGATAATTTTTTTAACCTTTCAGCTGGTTTGTTACCGTGGGGTGTTCTGGAATCCATTTGTCTGTAACTCAAATTTCCTTCAAGAAAGACTATGAAAGGATTTTTTTTTCTTCATCCCTCTGTAGTCATTGTGCATTAACCATGAATAAAGTTTCCACAAATAAGATCAAGAGCCATGGTGGCCCCATCTATTTAGAATATACCTGTTTTTTCATTGTGCTCAGTAGAGGTTCTTCCTATAATAACATGAGAATTTCCTTGTTACAGGAGAACTAGAATCCAGGTCTTTGCTGTTCTCAGCATCCTGAGGACTTGAAAACTTCAACTTCATTCAAAGGGAAATCATATTCTTCTGAAAGAATTTTGGACATAAATTTGGGTTGTTGAGTAATGAAGGGTTGAAGTTACTTCAATGATCTTTAACATGAAGAAACAGCCCTGGTTTGTGGTTGAAAGATAAGCTATTGTCACTGCTTGGGCTTCTAGAAAACTAAACTCCCAATAGACTGGAATTTAGCCTCCGGACAGGTCTGTGATTTCTTCCAGAGTAGGCCCACGCACCAGATAATCGTATTCACTTCCTTGTAGAACCTCTCACAAAGAATTTTAGATTTGGAAAGAATCTTAACAGTCATTTAGTTTTATCTTCATCCCTCCCAAATCTAACGTTTGTGTCTCTTAAAGAACCAAATGTAGTTACAAATAAATTACCAGTTCTTGATTCATGAAAATAGCATAGCACAGATATATGCAGTGAGAAACGTATAGAGAATCCATGGAGGAACAAAAAGATGCAAAAAAAATTGCAAGTAGCCAACTACACATCAGCAACCCGTGCTGTGGGAGGTATATACCAAAACTGGCTGACTCTATCCATGGCTTCACCATAACCATTAGGAGACTAAAAGCACCTTTTTAAAAAAACAGAAGTTCCCAGCCAAACACATAGATGTTACTTGCTGCCATTCTTCTTTAACCCTTATTTCTTAAAAGTGCCTATACTATTCAGGCAGTTGCTGAAATCTACACTTCAAAGTCATTATTTTTAAAATATCAGTATTTCCTTGTGCATATGTATTTTGAGCATACATGAATTTGTTTAATACTTAACACATACCTAGGATCTACTAGATACTTAGAAGCAATCAAAGTGAAATGCTTCAGATGGCTTCCCATCTAGTAAGGAATATAAGAAGTCTGAAAGGAATTTTGCCAATAGTTTCCAAAAGTAGTACAAATGTACATACCCTTTGACCCTGCAATTCTACTTCTAGGAATTCATCCTAAAAATACAGATTATAATAACAAAAATGGGAAGTAATCCAAATGCCCAACACTAGGCTTTAAGGAAGTTACGCATTAGCTTGCTCTAACAAACAATACCACATCACAGTGGCTTAACACAATAAAAAATTTATTTTTCTCTCATGGTACAGTCAGAGGTTGTTGCCTGGTGGTTTTTCGTGTAGTGATTTAGGGATCCTGGCTCCTCTGTCTTATACTTCAACTATCTTTCAGAACCTCTAAAAGAGGGGTAGACCCCTGCATTCATCCAACAGGTGAATGAAGAGAGAGGGAGAGAGAGAGAGAGAGAGAGAGAAAGAGCACAAAGAGGGATGCCTGGATTTG
The DNA here is from genome assembly GCF_008692025.1 of Phocoena sinus. Classification (NCBI taxonomy): domain Eukaryota; kingdom Metazoa; phylum Chordata; class Mammalia; order Artiodactyla; family Phocoenidae; genus Phocoena; species Phocoena sinus. The sequence goes on from NC_045771.1 coordinate 50,726,769, forward strand.
TTATGGGTTGGACATGGCTTACATCATTCTCACCACATTCTATTGGTCAGAATGGTCATGTGACCACAACTAACTGCAAGGAATGCTGGGAAATGTAATCATCCACTAGGCCCAAGAAGAAAAAACAGGATTGGTGAGCTGATCTCTGGCACATTCACAGATTGGCTAAATGAGGTATTGTATATTCATAAATAGGATACTTATGCAATCATTAAAAATGAACCTTTAGAAGAATAATGAAATAGAAAAAACTTATTCTACATTAAATGAAAAAGGCAGTCAACAAAACATTATAATCCTGACTTTGTGAAAAAATGTTTTGTCAAAAAATATGTATTTATAAAAATAAGATTTAAAAATAAAAATCTTAGAAGTATATACATTAGCTTTTCTTTTCTAGTAGTGGTATAAAAAGATTTTGCTTTTTTAAACTGCATTTTTCTACATTTTCTCAACTTTATGCCATGAATATGAATTACATTTTATAATCAGAACAGTTGTTAAAAATAGCTTTAACTTAGAATAGTGCTCTCCAATAGAAATATAATGAAAATCATACATGCAATTTTAATTAAAAATAAAAAGCATCATGTGAAATTAATTTCAACGTATTTTATTTAACCTCTGTCCAAATATTATCATTTCATATAATCAATAAAAATTAAAATATTAAAAATAAAACATTAAAATATGTACTTTTCAAAGACTTCCTTTAATTTTTATACAGCCTTTGGAATATGGCTGTATCTTACACTACAACAGATTTCAGTTTGGACCAGCCACACTGCAGATACTCAATAGCCACATGTGGCCGGCAGCTACTGTTTTGGACAGCATAGCCTGAGAGTGTGTGAAAGGATAGACTGGGCAACAACCTGAGGTAGCTCAGAGGAGGATGCTGTCTCAGGAAAAGCTTCATGAAAGAGGTGGCTTTGGGACTGGGCCTTGAAGGGTATTAATAATAATGCCAACAATAACTATAATATTGATAACACCTAACTTTTATTATATGCTTGCTATGCCCATCACTGTGCTCACCACTAGGGGTCAGTAGAGAAGAGGAGACAGACTATCTGAATAGGGAGAACACCAGTGGTAGCGAAAGCAATGACCTGGAGGAAGGTCAATACACTTCAGAGTATTTGGAGGCGAAACTGGAATAATGGTATTGGACTCTTAGGAAAGTAGCAAGAGAAAAGACAGGGAAGGCCAGTTGGAGCCAAATTTAGAAGCACCTTAAATGACAAGGGAGAAAGTTCATTTATACCTAGCTCAGTACGAGATGGAGGTGCTATTCCAGTGCTTAACATGTATTAACTCACTGTGAGATACGTACTAATATTGTCCCCATTTTATAGATGAGGAAACTGAGGCATAGAGAGGTTAGGAAATTTCCCAAGGTTACATAATGTGTAACAATGTTTGGCAGAGCCTGCATTCCAGCCCAAGTACTTCTGGCTCCAAGGTCTACCCCTTAACCACTCACAAAGGCCATGAATTTTGGAACCAGAAACCCAGATTTGTAGACCACGCTCTTCACTCCCTTACTGGGACTTGAAGCAGTTGCCTATACTTCTAGGAGTTTCAGCTTCCTCCTCCATAAAAACGGGGCATGTTCTGCCTATCTAAAGTGTCATTAGGTACATGTAAAGACACTAGGATCAGAAAGCACCAATTATACTGTCTAGCACCGAGTAGACGCCAATAAACACTGGTTGTCCTGCAAAATGCCCCAGGGAGCGCTTTCAGGGCTTCGGGTAGTGGAATGGAATTAGACTTATACTTTAAGAAGTTTATGCTGGAAATACCCATCTTCCCTCATTACTCTGCTGAATTGGAGCCGGGAGAGATATGTTTTTAAGATACTGCAATAGTCCAGATAAGAGATAATGAGCACCAGTGCTGATACAGTGGCAGGGAGAATGCAATTATATGGTCTAATTGTAGGACATTAGAGCCAGAACAAACCCTGTGGATAATATAGTCCAAACTATCCTCATTTTACAGAATAAAGAGCAGATATCCAGACTTCAATGACTTAGAACTAGTAAAGTTCTTCAGTTTCCTGGTTCACTATTTCCTCCTCAATTCATAGCCAGGGCTGATGTTTGACTTCAACACCAATATTTTCTTTTTTTTTTTTTAAATGTTCACACTTTTAAAAATTAATTAATTAATTAATTAATTTTTGGCTGCACTGGGTCTTCGTTGCTGCACACGGGCTTTCTCTACTTGTGGCGAGCGGGGGCTACTTGTCGTTGGGATGCGCGGGCTTCTCATTGCAGTGGCTTCTCTTGTTGCAGAGCACGGGCTCTAGGCACATGGGCTTCAGTAGTTGTGGCACGTGGGCTCAGTAGTTGTGACTCGTGGGCTCTAGAGCGCAGGCTCACTAGTTGTGGCGCACGGGCTTAGTTGCTCTGCGGCATGTGGGATCTTCCCGGACCAGGGCTCAAACCCATGTCCCTTGCATTGGCAGGCGGATTCTTAGCCACTGCGCCACCAGAGAAGTCCCAACACCAATATTTTCAACTCAATAAAAATAACAAACATCTCAGTTTTGTCTAAATCATATACTTTCTACTCTTCAGTAGCATCCATGGACATTAATCTCATTTAATCCTGTTAATGGCAACTTCCCAATCCCTAAAGGAAAGTAGACTGGAGTCAGAACAATTTCCACACTACAGATGGGTAAACTGAGGCACAGGGGAAGATGACTCATTCCTGGCTCAAATCCTCTCACATTTACTTCTAAATTAGTTTTCTAAAAATTAAACTGTTTTAGCTTTGAAATGTTACCAAGATGTTGATACAGGGATGGTGTTCATAAAATTTCATGTTGAACAGAATCTCATGGGGACAAAAAGGCTTAGATCCTTTACAATAATTCAGATTTTAAAAGTTAATAATCAAATGATTCACTTGAAATTAGGTCCAAAGGAAGACTATTGTGTGAACAATGGGAAACTGGATCTTTGTAGTTGTTCTGTTTTAAATATAGTGAATGAAGGCATATTTTGCTTAGAAAATATGTGGAGATGCTATCTCTTTTCATCTCCCATTCAAAGCAAAGAAACCTGATTTCCTGCCTGTGAGGAATGCTAAATTCTACCACAGGAGGGCGCAGGAAATGTCCGATGCTTTTTCAGATAATAGACACTAGGTGGCGCCGCTCTGCAAGTTTTCTTCACGTCCGTTTTTAAATTCTTATTTTTTATTCCTTTGTTTGGGAACAATGTTAATAGGTTAGCTGTAGTCATGTGAAAAAGCATTTTTATTTTTCTATCCTTTTCTTAATATGTTTGGGTCAGTCATTATGCCTTTATAAAAGTGTGATAAAGAAAGCAGAACTAGTTATTCATCAGTATATTTTCCTTATAGTATATTTTGCTTTTGCAGTAATTTTCTGGACATTCAAATATGAGTCCAAATTAAGTTGTCCTTTTTGGTCTGTCATTGTCCCAGATTCTTTAGAGTTGTGTTGGAGATTTCATTTTGGTTTGATTTTAAAAGAGACATAATTCTGAATCATATCAGAGCTGCAAAAATGTAACAAAACTCAAATGCTGAAAAGAAAAATAGGTATCATTACAGGAACTGAAAATGGATTCTCCTACTTGGGTTTGTGTAAAGAGGAAGTCGCCAGCATTATTTAGTTAATTAGTTGTGCATCTGAACCCCTCTCTGGAGTTCAAATTCCTAATTATAAAAATAAGGAAGTTCCTCCAAATGTCCTCAAACTCCTCTTTCAAATTTGAATAGTTATGATTTTATGAGTATATAAACATAGCTGTGCCCCCTGCTTGCCTCAAATATACATGCGTAAGCTACAACTTAAAAAAAAAAAATCTGAATAATTCTCAGTGGCACAATGCATGCAGTTATAAGCCCCGGCCAGCTTTCCAATCCACGTTACTCTACAGGAGTTCCTGTGAGAATGAAGTCTGAACACGGAAGCATAAGTTGACTACTCTGGCAGAATCACACCCATGGAACAAACCTAGTTCAGCCTGCTGGATCTGCCTATCAGGAGGCTGAATCCAACTCTGGCTCCATCCCGTACTGGCTGGGAAATGCTAATGCATTAATTAGCAAAGAGCTAGATAGCTAGACACCATGATGCATGTGTGGAGAAGTAAAAGGCCAGGCACTGGGTAGCTCACCATCTACGGGGGACTCAAGTTGTCTGTTATTAGTGACTTAGTAATAATGGGGAATAAGTGACAAATGAGATCAGGTCTGTGCCTTTGGCCTAAACCCTGGCCATGCTTTTGCCCACAGCTGTCATTCTGAGAAGTGAAATCACTACTGAGGACTGGGTGACTGTGGAGAAATCAGCAAGTTTGGGGCAGGAAAGAGCAGGGAAGGGCTAGAGAGGGGTAGTAATGAATTGTCTAACATTCTCTGCCAACAGGAAGCAAATGTTAGATATCAGAAGGGTTATATTTTCTATGAAACAAAAGAAAATGGCATTGACATAAGTAAATTAGGTTCCCACGGACCTTCACCAGCCTGGAAGCTAGTCTAGTGTCTGCAAGTCTGAAAGGCAGTGGGCAGAAATGGAGTAAAAATCCTGAAGTCACGCCCTCCCTGATGATGTCCACAGGAGCTGGTAAAACAGCCAGCGTGAGCTCATCAAGTCCAGCCGTTCATATGGAACCCCTTCAAACGCAACGTTGGCAATATGGGCCTCTTTTCTCAGCTCTTCTAAATGCAGGTGGAAAGAGTTGTGCATCTTTATGGATGCGATGCCAACTGTTCACCACAACAGAGTGGCTAAATGACCTGCTGAAGGCCATGGAACATATTAGTGTTACAAAAAAGCAGGCAAACTTGCAATCATTTTGTACCTGATGTCATACAGGCTTTGGAATACATGGTGTGAACAAATTTTCTCACTAGTGAGAGCTACTTAATTGAAAAAGTGGCTGAACCTAGTAAAAATAGAGTAGGCATGGTCCTCCCTGAGCCCTGCTGCACTTGTGAGTGATGAGCCTGGTGATGTGACAAGTTCTCCTGGGGCAGGGTTGGTGGTAGGGAGGCGTGGGGAAGTGGGAAACTGGAACTGAGTGGGGTAGAACCTGGGTTTGGAGGCTGAGACCGTGAAACAAGGGAAAGGGATACAGATGAAGCAGCAGACACTCAGGAGCAAAAGTTCATGAACAAAACCTTTGTAAATCAGGAATGGCTCATTTCGATTCAAGATGGTGGCAACAGTGGCCATCCACAAAGGTGTGGGACTTCTAGGAATGAAGTGGCCTTCCTTTTTCCAGATCTAAGAGCACTGATTCCCAAAGGGTGTTCTTCAGCACACTGGCCCTCAGGGATGTTAATGGATGCGGACAACAAATGTTTCTGCATTAGATTAGTTTGCAGAATGCTGGTGTCAACCAAATCTCTTTCCTGCCTGGAACCTTTAATACGCCACCATATATTATAACTCCTTAAGGAGTTATAAGGTTTATCATGTAGGATTTCCCACAATTTTGGGGTTCAGAACCTTTTTTTTAGATCATAGAGTATCTCAAGACAAATGTTCTGAGAAACACCTTTTGGAAAACAATATCCTAATGCATCCTAATTTATTTCAGATTAAATTCTACTTTAGCAATTCTCAGTGTGAAATTTTCAGGATAAAAGAATTGACAGAAAAGCAAGAGTCATTGAAACAACTTTTTTTTGTGACGTGAGCAAAACCAAGGGTTCTTTTGATTTATTTATTTAAGCCATTTGTGTGTGTAGACCCACACTTAAAAGGAATCATGGCCCTGTTTTCAGATTATTTTTTCTCTCAGCCAGCTACGTTTGATCAGCTCTGCATACCCAAAATTAGGCCTTGCCTAAACAGTGTCACTAACTTGGAGCCTGTCACTGTGGCTGTCAGTCTCAGCATATCTTCTGCTATGAGAATAAGAAGAATAAATACAGTTCCCGATTTCCAAGTCAAAGACAGTGTGAACTGATATTACACAGTAAAATGCAATGAGATTAATCAATAACACCTGCAATAAGGCATAATGAAGGTGAAATTATATCGCTGGCTTCCTGAACAGCTGTGAATCTATTTTTAATGATCCTCATTTTTGGCAGTCAGCTAACAACTTCTAAAACGTCCTAGAAATTGGATTGTTAAGCAGACGAGCACTGCAATGGCTCAGAATGTCATTAATTTCAGCTGCCTTATCCATCTGCATGGGAGAGATGGAGGCATCACAGACTCACCCTCCCCAATTTACCCCACTGAGCACCCCACTACCCAGGCCTTCGGTGGCCTCACAGATGCTGGGAACAGCGAGGCAGGAGAACTGTGGGGAGAGGGACTCCCCGGGGCGGATGGTGGGCTGTTGAATTATGGAAAGAAAGGAAAAGTCCTCCTTGCTTCTGTAATGCCAGTTACAGCATATAATCAACTTTGCAGTCTATATTGTGCTATTGGAACCTCAAAGTCATCAAGAGCAGGACATTCTAATGATCCCCGTTTACTACTGGGGCCCTTGGGTTCCACAAGCTTGCTCTGCCCAGGATTTGGTCAAGGTCACACCACCAGCAAGTGCAGGAACCAGGACTCAACCCAGGTCTTCTCATGTCAAAGCCAGGGCCATTTCCATGGCCCAGCAGTCCCTTGCTTGTTGAACAGCAGTCGTGGGAAAGGCACTGTGAACAATGTGAAATTGAGGAAATGTGAGCATTCAGGATTACCCACGTTTTTCTTCTCTGCCCGACATCTTTACGTTGTGCTGCAGCGTTTACTAGAGCTGCGTCTGGGAAACAGGCAGTCGATCCCTTTGGCTGATTGTCTTGAGCCTGCTTCACCTCTCTGGGCTGCCAGGGGGAGGAGCATGGTGGGTGGCACCCCACGAACAGATTCTCAGATTCCCAAGTTAGGCTCACTGGCCAGGAGGCTCAGGAGACCCCAGACTAAATGCTGTTCCAGAAGATTGCAGCTGAGAGTAGAAATTTGCCGTTCAAATTTCTTCTTTGCCTGAGTGAGTGCCAAGGGAAGGAGAATGAATTCCTTATTCTCTTCCCTGCACTGGGAAGCCTATGGCATTGAGAGAGAAGGGTTTTTGTACAGATGATACAGCTGCAGCTAAAACAAGCCATTCGTTTATGGGGCTGACCCTACTGCCTGGCTTGCTTTCAGCAGTGGCGCTGAGCCTTTGCTGCCTGAAATATCTGACAGTCAAGAAGTTTATGGTGCAGGGTGGAGAGTTTGTGCTGTGGCATGTTTCTGGACTGGAGAGAAGAATCCGTTTCCACGAGAGTCATCTATGACAAAGGGTTATTGAGTAGAAAAGTATAAATGAATACCTCTGCTAAGCAAGGGGTTACCTCTCTTAAGCAAGGGGATGCCTTCCAATGGCTGACTTGATGGTCAGGAATGCTGTAAAGAGAGGTGGAAACAGACTAGAGGGAAGGGGGTGTTTTGTGATAATGAAATGATATCATAACATGCTAGTGATTAGAACAATGCCTGAAGTGCTAGAAAACTAAGTTTGCAACTGAAGATAGTGGGAAAATGGAAGAGATCAAGGTTCATGTGAAGGTGGACAAATAATGCTCAGAAGAAGGCAGGGGAGGTCTAGAGGAAATGGGAGAGCTGGCACTACTGGGCCGACACAGGCAGGCCAACCCCATGGGCCAGGAGGCAGTGCACTGAACGAGTGGGACACAGGGGCTGTCCTGTGCCAGGACCTGCCCCGCCTGCCAGGGGAACGGCAGTGACACTCCCAATGCACAGGGGATTGACGCATTTCTTCTGGCTCCTAATCCTCCAATAGTCCCCTCCACTCCCACATACGTTAATGGACAATGTGGACATTTTGTTGTGGTTTAAGAGAAGCTCTTAAACAGGCTCATCTAGGTTGCCTGCTTAAGAAGAACACATATTGACTTTAAAGCGTTAGCTGGGGGACGCAGCCCTCCACTGCACGATGAGCTAGCTGTCAGTGATGTAAACCTCGCTCCTTTCCTGTTCATTAATAAGGGTTTAATGCAAAGTTGGTAAGTAGGTTTCCCCTTATGTGTCGACTACCATCTTTTGGCTCAATGTGTTCAGAAGGACTCTGAGGCTAGATCCAGGTTCATGAGGAAGAGTCTTGCATTCAGTTGGTCTGCCTTGGATGAGGGAGGGAGGAGGGCAGTTGCCATACCCCCCTGCATCTCCCCCCTTCGACTGCACCCACTGAGGTGTTTGCACTTTAAGTGGAGCTGGGTGAAGTGTCAAAAGTCAAGAAAACCTCAGACTCACCAATGAGGGAGATGAAGTAGATGGAGGAGAGCTTCCTGCCAATCTCAAAACACACTCTACCATTTCAGGCTTTGGAAGCACTGACTGCAATTCACTGCTAATAAGGCTATATGAGGAATAGAGGCTCTGAAGAAGGGCTAAGCAAAAGCTAGAGGCCAAACTGAGTTGTCCAGTTAACCTGATTTAAAGTTAAGGGTCAGGGAATTGGGACAATTACTCACCAGATATGAGCTAGCTAATGCTCTTTTTCTTCCCATGATGAACAGTGAAGGGAAAGCATTCCAAAGGGAGAAGGAAGATGGAGAGGGATATATATGTGCACGCACATTCACACACACACACACACACATTATATACATACGCACAGATCATACACATTCATGCATCGTCTATTTTGGAAATGGAGGAGAATAACTTAGAGAATGTAGTGCCAGAGGCCATACTCCCTTGCAGGTCTGGGTGGGGTAGTTGTTATCTTCACTAACTAATTGAAGACAAACGACCAAAGACAGTGGACCAACACCCAAGATTAGATGGCAGCCACCTGTTGGTCAGGTACCTAAAAACTGATTTCAGGGGAAGTTGTTGACTCTCTGAGGCCTCAGAGTGAAGGCCACAGAGTTGGGGAAGCAACTCACCTAGTGGCTCTGAGCAGATCAAAACCTGGATGTTGGTGGTGTCTGGAAGCTTCACCATGAGTTTTGATTGGTTTTGGACCTGCAGGGCTTGAGTAAATTAAAAAATGGAGCTTAACAGTATCTTTTCTTTTTTTTTTTTTTCTTTTGCTGTATTAGGTCTTAGTTGCGGTGCACAGTCTCTAGAGTACCCAGGCTCATTAGTCAAGACATGGGCTTAGTTGTCCTGCAGCATGTGGGATCTCAGTTCCCTGACCAGGGATCGAAGCAGCACCCCCGCATTACAAGACCGATTCTTAACCACTGGACCACCAGGGAAGTCTCTGAACAGTACCTTAAACAAGAAGGTATCATGTTTCTGAGGTAACTCTGTATGTTAATATCTTTCTCCAAATGACAGCTTCTTAATAAACTGCACTTCACTAGTAGGTAGTATATTGTGATACAAAACACTAGGATTTGCTTTTTAAAAGGAAAAGCCACACTGAATGTCTGCTTTGGCTAATCTACTTTATGTGTGAACTTCACACATCTGTTGTAGAATTTACTCAGCAGGCCTGAATTGCTGAGCCACGGCACCTGCCTGCAAGGGGCATTAAGTGATAGGCTGCAGGTCTAGGAAGGAGCCTCAGCATTTAGGGCTGGGAGTTAATAGGATCAGGTGGTCACCACTCCGCCCCTTCCGGGCTCAGGAGCAGAAACCAATAATCACACTAACCCATCGCAGAAGTCACCAACACCCCTAGCAGGGAACAGAACCTCAAAATTGTTCTCAAGACAGCACACTAGCCTTCCCTACAACCTGAGAGCAGTTGACACAAACACAGTGAAACTACTTCCATTTAGGGGACTTATCTGCCTACTAAATTGGGTAGTTTTTTGTGCGTTCTGCATAGAATGAGAAAAAAGTCTACTTAGATATTACTTTTGCTATTTTCTAGCTGTTGAGATTGGAAATCATCTCCCTAATTAAACATTTTGAGTCCTTTGCACTTACTCCCAGATGTCCCCCAAAGTGGTGCAATATATATAGGGCTTCTGATCTTGGGGTCTATAAACCCCCAAGCGGTCCATGCATAGAATTTGAGGGTCTATGATCTTGGCTGTAAAAAAATTATATTTATTTTTGCTACCTCTTACCTGAAATTTAGCATTTCCTTCGATTATGAGTGTCAGCAACAAACCAATATTAGTACTTGTGATTTTGTCATTAATAGTAATCACAGAGTTCATATCAAATAACAGTCATTGCAGACATCTTATAAAATCATATATGTTCATCACGACTTTGAAATTACAGTAGTTCTCAGACCAGATGCTAGTTCTTGTTATTTAATGTGCTGTTATAGAAGCACATATATTACTAGATCATAAATTTGGTTTTAAAAAAATACTTTGATAACGGCATTTTCTTTGTCATTCCATGTATGGTATTTTTTATGTTAAAAACATGATTCTGAAAAGAAGCTCTTTGAATAGAAAGGGCATTCCTTTCAGATGAAGAGGCCTGGATTATGGTCCTTGACAGAAAACTTTGGTCAAGTCCCCCCACCTCCTTTTTCCTTTTGCCCTTTTTTTGGACAATTAAAATAAATTGAGATAAAATCCATATAAGATAAAATTCACTGCATTAGTGTATATGATTCAGTGGGTTTTAGCTTATTAACAAGGTTGTGCAAGAATTATTATCTAATTCCAGAATATTTTTATCACCCCAAAAAGAAACCCAATACCTGTTAGTAGTCACTGCCATTCTCCCGCCCCCCAGCTCCTGGCAACTTCTAATGTGCTTTCTGTCTCTATGGATTTGCCTATTCTGGCATTTCTTATCAATGGAACTGTCAAATATGTGGCCTTTTGTGTCTGGCTTCTTTCACTTAGCATGTTTCCGAGGTTCATCCACATTGTGGCATGTATCAACACTTCACTCCTTTTTATGGTTGAGTAATGTTCCATTGTATGGATGTACCACATACTCTTTATCCATTTGGCCAAGTCCTTTTTTCAGTCTTCGTGTCTACACTTTCAAAATAAAGAGATTAGGGCAGACTATGGCCAAGGTTTCTTCCAGCTTTCAAACCCTGTTGCTGCACCTCCTTTTAGCCCTGCTGTGTTGTTTTGCATAAAGTTCTGCTTAGACTCAGTTCCAGGCCTCCCGTTCTCAAAAACTGACCTGTCAGGCTTCCCATGTGACGCAGTGGTTAAGAATCTGCCTGCCAATGCAGAGGGCGTGGGTTTGAGCCCTGGTCCAGGAAGATCCCACATGCTATAGAGCAGCTAAGCTTGTGCGCCACAACTACTGAGCCTGCGCTCTAGAGCCTGCAAGCCACAACTACTGAAGCCCACGAACCACAATTACTGAAGCCTGCACACCTAGAGCCCATGCCCTGCAACAAGAGAAGCCACTGCAACGAGAAGCCCACACACCGCGACGAAGAGTAGCTCCTGTTCACCCCAACTAGAGAAAGCCTGCGCGCAGCAACTAAGAAATAAATAAATTAAATAAATTAAAAAAAAAAAAACAACTGACCTGTCAACTTCCTGACATGTGTTTTTAAGTCCCATCTGTTTAAGTCCACCAAAAATGTTTTTAAATTGGTTTGGAGATCTTATCTAATTTAAGCATTGTGTGTCAATGATCTAAAATAGAATGCTACCTTCTCTTCTCCAACTTCTGTTTACAACATTACAGCAAGCAATGAAACTATGATGGGCTTGGACCATGCATAGGAGACTGAATTTTTTGAAGTGCAATCAAACAGAAAAAATGCCACAGTACTTTGTATGCCCTAGGGAACAATTCAAGGTCTTATTCTAAGGCTCTCACTATGCCACTCTCAGAAAAAAAATGTTTTTCACCTGTCACTTTAAAATTTCAGCAGATCACAACAGCTTATTTCCACAAGACTGTAATGGATTGGAAGATAAAGGAGGAAAGGGCTCATGGAAATAAGGGACTAGCAATAAATCCTCAAACTGTGTAAGTATAGAGTATTGTTAACAGAGTTCATCTGAGGATCTCAGACTACTTCTTAACTCACGGACTTTCATTCTCGTTTTTATTAGATTATAAAATAGCACCCACTAACTACAGTCAGAAATAACACAAAGGTTTCTTATGCAGCACCACAAATACATATGCAATGTGTGAAAAGAAACAGTAAATTACATATTATATTACTGAATTGTATGCTATCTCCCCCACCACATACATAAATAAAAAATGAACCGTCCATGTTTTAACCCCCCAGCTTTCTCGACATCAGCTGAGCCCTGTTTTGCTTTCAGCCTGTTCCTTTGTTACATAACCACACACGCAATCCACCCTTTAATTTCCTTCCAAGTGCTTTCCATCACGGTGGTGGTGTCTGAAGCTCATTACACCTACTGGCGCGTGGTGCTGAAGCATTTACTGTTCTCAGCCCAGCACATTCTTTGCTTTCACATTCTTTGCTTTCTTTCACATTCTTTTTGCTTTCACATTCTTTGCTTTCTTTCACATTCTTTTCCTTGGGAGATAAACCCAAGAAATCTGCAAATTCATACTTAATCTGTCATAGCCCTGTCACCCAGTCCAATCCCTTCTAAACAAAATCCTTTTGGTGAGAGGAAGACAATACCCTCGTTTCATAAATAATTTTTCCACCAACCTTAATCTGCTGTCTATGAATATTAATGAGTCTCATCGATTGATGTCTCCATTTTATGTCCAGTATCAGACACCTTTCCAGAAAGCTAGCTGTCAAGGTTGCAAAGAAACCTATTTCACTTTCACATTAAACTAGCAAAATTAAAAAGGGTGGCTTCTTTGGCATGTAGATTTCCAGAGATACCCCTTCAGCCCTACACTCTGATTTATTTTACATTGTTCCCAAATTACAGGTCAGTCCTTGCAGGAAGGAGAGACAGGTCACTTCTTTTTCGTCTGTTCCAGGCAAGAGCTGACTGGTAATTGGTGACCTGATACCATGAAAATTTTTCAGAGACCCATTAAACGTGTTTGTTTTACCAGTCTCTATTCCTTTGCTTGCCTTTTTTTTTTTTTTTTTTTGATGCCTTCTTTGTTGAGTCTAGGTCCGAATTCCTATGAGATTCTGCTTCCTTTGGCTATTTTTGCTTAAAATTTTCTGCGTACAAACCACAGATTAAGTGGGATAGATTCCAGGGCTGCTGCTGGCCTAAAAGTAATCTTTGTCAAAATTAGGAGAGTGTTCTTCTGACAGGCTAATTAGAATGCAGCATTCCCTCCAGATGGACATATTAGAAAGAGGAGCCTCTCTGGGTGAACATATCTGTGTACGAGGATCCAGGGTCTGGCAAGGGGAATGCGGGCTGCATTTCAGCACCTACTCCCTCTCCATAGGGCACCTTGGTTAGTTTCTCTCTTAAATCTTTCACATGTTTCCCTTAGCTGGTTTCTTGGGGCCAAAGTGTTTTGGGGACATGAGTGATTTGCTTAGATCCTTCTCAACTGCAGTTCACTTTTTTCTCCTTTATTCTTTTTCACAGCATTAATGTTAAACTCCTTGTTTATATGCCAGGTTTACTGAAGCACCCTTAATTCATCTTTCCATCTTTGAGCAATTTGAATAGGAATTCAAATGACATCTTTGGGCTTTTTTGTTTATTGTTAACTTGTTGGAGTAGCTGAGAACTCAGGTTGGTTGATTTTTTAATACATGCTTTCACATGTTCAAAGACTTGTTTGCTGATAGCATTATTTGTTTCTTAAATGACAAACATATGGCCAGCTGCCAGAGGAGCTGTGTTATTCAAGGGGGTCCAGGAAGCCTGCTCTACGTCTGACTATACCCTTCCTTGCTTACTACTCATGCCTGAAATTCTACCTTAAACCATATTCTTTTGGATTAAGTAAATAGCAGCCCTGTTTCAACACACTACACTTGGAAAGAACTAAGTAGACCACATCAGTCATTGACACTGTAGTGAGAATTAGTGTGTCAAATCCTATTCTAAGGGCAGCTATGTGAGAGAAGAAAGATGGTTTGGGGCATGTAATATACTAACCCCCTAGTGGGAAGGTCTGGTTAGGCTGGCAGAATACACCTTGGTCATTTCGAATGATCCTTCAGAGAACAAGGGACATGGAAGGCAAACTTCCCTTTGCCATGTCTCTATCTAGAGTAATCCCAGGGTAGAAAGAGATCTAACTTGGTATTAACTGTTCAACAGTCTTGGTGTTTCCCAGTGTGACTGAAGGTGAGAGTCTTGTTAACTTGTTGGAGTAGCTGAGAACTCAGGTTCCTTCCTTTGTCCTACACCAATCACCCCCTTAACCTTTGGTATATGCATTGAACTTTTCGAGGGCCCAGGGTTAGTGATGTTAGGTCAAGACACACACCTAAGGAACTAATTTCTCACATGAACGTGGCCTTCTGTGGAAAGATCTACAGGAGACAGATCATGGATACAGAAGAATATTGGAGAAATAAGGGTTTTTAAAGATTATCATTAGTCTAGTCCTGGCCCTCTCAAAGTGGGCAGCATACACACTTGAGAGCACAAAGCCACACGAGTTATGTAGAAACTAAACATGGTGCACCTTCCTGAGTGTCAATTTTACTAGGTAATAAAAAATTTTAATGTTAAGTTTTATATTAAAACAAGCTTGACTGTTCTATGGAATGGAATATAGCAGTCACAGGAATGCTAACAAGTACCAAAGAAAATGAACACCTGATCACAGAAGCCAGCTCTTAGATCTTAGAGATCCTCTAGCCTGTGTTTTCAGAAATGATTGTACATCCACTTACCTGAGAACTTCAAAGGAACCTTCAAAACAATACCGATGCTTTCCAAATGGATTCTAGAACATTGATATTTCTCTAAAACCTCTCAGGTGATTCGAAGGTGCAGCCTTGTTCTATCTATGATGTGCTTCTCAACAGGCTCAGCTACATAACTTGTGGGGCCTAGTGCAAAAGGGAAATGCAGAGCCCTTGTCACACATTATTAAGAATTTTAAGATGGCGGCAGCAGAGCGTTAAACCAAGCACGGAGTCCAAGTGTAGGTGCCCAATGCACATGCCTATGAAGTCAGCCCTGCCTCTTAAGAGCCTGGAGAGCGCATTCAGCGCTGCAGCCACCCTTAGAGCAGCACGGAGCACGTCTGCAGGATGGGGAGGAACCGTTCCTTCCTCTACATGCCCTAGTTTATGGGGCTATTCACAGACACACACACAAACACACACCTGGATAGGTAGTTCAGAGACACCCCCTGGTAGAAATGTTTAGCAGAGATTAAATGAGGTTTTTCTAATGTGAAAACAATATTTGCTTCTTTATCTAAGTTAAGGATGAAACTGTCACCTTTTGACTAACCTACGTTGGCTAGACTTTAAATTCTAGTTTACGCTCTCTCCCCAGACCACAACCCCCCAACCATCCCTGCACAATTTCTCATACTTCTAAATCTTATCCAGAATTGTAACTCAGATTACTGAGAAGCATTTTGCCCTTTTGACCACAACTGAGTTAGGTCCCTCTCTGAAATGACTACGTCTGCTTTGTTGGGGGGTAATGAGAACTACACACACACACACATACACACACACCAATTATCAGAGAAGGAAAGCCCGGTAGAACCTATAAGGATTACAGAACCCGAGAATAAGCCTTGTGGTAAGGAGGTAAGGAGGCTATCCTTTCCTGAAGAGGGGAATGCACACTCCATGCCTGGATAAAGACCTCTGTGAGGGGCAGGAACAGATGCACGTGTGCGTGTGTGGTCCTGGGGGAAATTCAGGGAGGAGAGGACCGGGTGATCTGCTGGAGGAACAGAGAGTGCATTTGTTCTCTTGAGATTCAGCAGCTGGGCAAGGTACAGAGAGTTAACGAACCAAGGGGAGGATGGGGTACACAAGGGAATTCAGAGTAAGCAAATAAAATTCTCATTATGTCGCCTCTGGAATTAATATGCAAGCTTTCTTCTCTCCCAGGGCTTCCTTTTGGCGCTGGCTGCTATGAAATACTTGGGGCCAAAGATGGAGCAAAGCCCTACAGGAAAGAAGGTAATTCATGTTTTGGAGAATTTGCAGCCAACCCAGGAGACACAGCAGACAGAGGAGGCCAGAGCCTACAGGACTGCAGAGGCTTTCTCAAAACCCTGGGAATCACTAGCCATCCAGCCCTGATGGCAAGGGCAATCTACTCAGACGAGTCTGCAGAGAGACCCAGTGTGGCCCATTTTATGAGGACCACTGTTACCTGATCAGCCTTATTGATGCCAGACCCCTGGCAAACTCATCCCTTAATGTCTGAAGACCGTCCTTCAATCCAGAACTTTATAAAAATGACAAAGGATTCACTGAGACTTAGAAAAGCCATATGATGTAATACACCATAAACAGTTTGTTAAATATATAACTGCAGGCCATACATATGTATCGATAGGTGATACACAAAACAAACCACAAATCCTGCAGGGAGGTTCTTGTTGCAGTGGTCAGAATAGATTTTCGGGTTGGGCAGATATGAGTTCTGCTCTTACCTCTGTGTACTCAGAAACACAGAACTTAACCTCTCTTAGACTTGTTATCTCTAAATAAAAAAGAAGCTGTGCTCATGAATGGATGCTCAACATCACTAATAATTAGAGAAATGCAAATCAAAACTACAATGAGGTATCACCTCACACTGCTCAGAATGGCCATCATCAAAAAATCTACAAACAGTAAATGCTGGAGAGGGTGTGGAAAAAAGGGAACCCTCTTGCACTGTTGGTGGGAATGTAAATGGATACAGCCACTATGGAGAACAGCATGGAGGTTCCTTAAAAAACTAAAAATAGAACTACCATACGACCCAGCAATCCCACTACTGGGCATATACCCTGAGAAAACCATAATTCAAAAAGAGTCATGTACCACAACGGTCACCGCAGCACTATTTACAACAGCCAGGACATGGAAGCAATCTAAGTGTCCACTGACAGATGAATGGATAAAGAAGATATGGCACATATATACAATGGAATATTACTCAGCCATAAAAAGAAATGCAATTGAGTTCTCTATAGTGAGGCGGATGGACCTACAGTCTGTCATACAGAGTGAAGTCAGTCAGAAAGAGAAAAACAAATACCGCATGCCTACACATATATATGGAATCTAAAAAAAAAAAAAATGTTCTGATGAACATAGGGACAGGACAGGAATAAAGACGCAGATGTACAGAATGGACTTGAGGACACAGGGAGGGGGAAGGGTAAGCTGGGACGAAGTGAGAGAGTGGCATGGACATATATACACTACCAAATGTAAAATAGCTAGCTAGTGGGAAGCAGCTGCATAGCACAGGGAGATCAGCTCAGTGCTTTGTGACCACCTAGAGGGGTGGGATAGGGAGAATGGGAGGGAGACGCAAGAGGGAGGGCATATGGGGATATATGTATACATATAGCTGATTCACTTTGTAATACAGCAGAAACTAACACAACATTGTAAAGCAATTATACTCCAATAAAGATGTTAAAAAAAAAGTTGTGTTGAATACCTATTTTATAAATTTGTCTTGAGGATTAAATGAGAAGGTGTAGGTAAAAGTCTTAGCATAGAACATAGTAGGCATTCAGTATACATACATATATACTATGTAGTAGGCACACAAAATATTCAATACTAATTATTATTAGCCAACAATCCTTTCCTTCCCTCGGCCCCCACTTTTGGGATTAATGAAATACTTCGCCAAGAGTGACTTAAAAAGGAGATGTTAACAGCCATAAAAGGGGAAATCGACAATAATACAATCATAGTAGGTGACTTTATTACCCCACTTTCACAAATGGACAGATCATCCAAAATGAAAATAAATAAGGAAACACAAACGTTAAATGACACATTAAACAAGATGGACTTAATTGATATTTATAGGACATTCCATCCAAAAACAACAGAAAACACGTTCTTCTCAAGTGTTCATGGAACATTCTCCAGGATAGATCATATCTTGGGTCACAAATCAAGCCTTAGTAAAATTAAGAAAATTGAAATTGTATCAAGTATCTTTTCCCACCACAACGCTAGGAGACTAGATATCAATTACAGGAAAAAATCTGTAAAAAATGCAAACACATGGAGGCTAAACATTGCACTACTAAATAACCAAGAAATCACTGAAGAAATCAAAGAAGAAATCAAAAAATACCTAGAAACAAATGACAATGAAAACACAATGACCCAAAACCTATGGGATGCAGCAAAAGCAGTTCTAAGAGGGAAGTTTACAGCAATACAGTCCTACCTCAAGAAACAAGAAACATCTCAAATAAACAACCTAAACTTACACCTAAAGCAATCAGAGAAAGAAGACACCACATTGATTTTTTTCAATCAACGTGATACACCATATTAACAAATTGAAGGAGAAAAACCATATGATCATCTCAATAGATGCAGAGAAAGCTTTTGACAAAATTCAACACCCATTTATGATAAAAACCCTGCAGAAAGTAGGCATAGAGGGAACTTTCCTCAACATAATAAAGGCCATATATGACAAACCCACAGCCAACATCGTCCTCAATGGTGAAAAACTGAAAGCATTTCCACTAAGATCAGGAACAAGATAAGGTTGCCCACTCTCACCACTCTTATTCAACATAGTTTTGGAAGTTTTAGCCACAGCAATCAGAGAAGAAAAGGAAATAAAAGGAATCCAAATCGGAAAAGAAGAAGTAAAGCTGTCACTGTTTGCAGATGACACAATACTATACATAGAGAATCCTAAAGATGCTATCAGAAAACTACTAGAGCTAATCAATGAGTTTGGTAAAGTGGCAGGATACAAAATTAATGCACAGAAATCTCTTGCATTCCTATACACTAATGATGAAAAATATGAAAGAGAAACTAAGTAAACACTCCCATTTACCATTGCAACAAAAAGAATAAAATACCTAGGAATAAACCTACCTAATGAGACAAAAGACCTGTGTGCAGAAAACTATAAGACAATAATGAAAGAAATTAAAGATGATACAAACAGATGGAGAGATATACCATGTTCTTGGATTGGAAGAATCAATATTGTGAAAATGACTATACTACCCAAAGCAATCTACAGATTCAGTGCAATCTCTATCAAACTACCACTGGCATTTTTCACAGAACTAGAACAAAAAATTTCACAATTTGTATGGAAACACAAAAGACCACAAACAGCCAAAGCAATCTTGAGAAAGAAAAACAGAACTGGGGGAATCAGGCTCCCAGACTTCAGACTATACTACAAAGCTACAGTAATCAAGAGAGTATGGTACTGGCACAAAAACAGAAATATATATCAATGGAACAGAATAGAAAGCCCAGAGATAAACCCATGCACATATGGTCACCTTATTTTTGATAAAGGAGGTAAGAATATACAATGGAGAAAAGGCAGCCTCTTCAATAAGTGGTGCTGGGAAAACTGGACAGCTACATGTAAAAGTATGAGATTAGATCACTCCCTAACACCATACACAAAAATAAACTCAAAATGGATTAAAGACCTAAATGTAAGGCCAGACACTATAAAACTCCTAGAGGAAAACATAGGCACAAATCACAGCAAGATCCTTTTTGACCCACCTCTTAGAGAAATGGAAATAAAAACAAAAATAAACAGATGGGACCTAATGAAACTTAAAAGCTTTTGCACTGCAAAGGAAAACATAAACAAGATGAAAAGACAACTCTCAGAATGGGAGAAAATATTTGCAAATGAAGCAACTGACAAAGGATTAATCTCCAAAATATACAAGCAGCTCATGCAGCTCAACATCAAAAAGCAAGCAACCCAATCCAAAAATGGGCAGAAGACCTAAACAGACATTTCTCCAAAGAAGATACGCAGATTGCCAACAAACACATGAAAGGATGCTCCACATCACTAATCATTAGAGAAATGCAAATCAAAACTACAATGAGGTATCACCTCACACTGCTCAGAATGGCCATCATCAAAAAATCTACAAACAGTAAATGCTGGAGAGGGTGTGGAGAAAAAGGAACCCTCTTGCACTCTTGGCAGGAATGTAATTGATACAGCCACTATGGAGAACAGTATGGAGATTCCTTAAAAAACAAAAAATAGAACTACCATATGACCCAGCAATCCCACTACTGGGCATATACCCTGAGAAAATCATAATTCAAAAACAGTCATGTACCACAATCTTCATTGAAGCTCTATTTAAAAACCAGGACATTGAAGCAACCTAACTGTCCATCAACAGATGAATGGATAAAGAAGATGTGGCACGAATACACAATGTAATATTACTCAGCCATACAAAGAAATGAAATTGAGTTGTTTGTAGTGAGGTGGATGGACCTAGAGTCTGTCATACCGAGTGAAAGTAAGTCAGAAGGATAAAACAAATACTGTATGCTAACACATATATATGGAATCTAAGAAAAAAAAAAAAAAGGTCATGAAGAACCTAGGGGTAAGACAGGAATAAAGACACAGACCTACTAGAGAATGGACTTGAGGATATGGGGAGGGGGAAGGGTAAGCTGTGACCAAGTGAGAGAGTGGCATGGACATATATACACTACCGAACATAAAATAGATAGGTAGTGGGAAGCAGCCGCATAGCACAGGGAGATCAGCTCAGTGGTTTGTGACCACATAGAGGGGTGGGATAGGAAGGGTGGGAGGGAGGGAGACCCAAGAGGGAGGAGATATGGGGATACATATATATGTACAGCTGATTCACTTTTTTATAAAGCAGAAACTAACACACCATTGTAAAGTAATTATCCTCCAATAAAGATGTTAAAAAAAAAAGGAGATGTTTCTGGCCAGGTTCTGTTCCAACCTTTTAAGATGTTCTTGTCCTAATTTCGTGTACTTGGCTTGTCTTCTACGCCCCACAGGCCCTTATCCACAAAAAGCCTAAAAGCCTGGGTCATAACAGGCTCCATAACAGGGCCAATATATTAATGAAAAGACCGATTTCTCAGCCTCTGTCTCCTGCTGTTTTCAAATATCACACTGGGAGTTTGAGTTGAGAATGCAGTCCAGATTTGCTTCCTCATCAGTTCAGACAATGCTGGAAAATGAGATGGCTCCTTTTACTTCTTCCTATGCGTGTCCACAGAAGAGACCTCAGAACTGTGTTTCTCTGAGCTACCTTCTAGCAGCCAGAGAGAGAACTCACACAGCTCAGAACTTCTCAGGGAGCACAAGCCCTTCAAAAATGCATCTTTGAGCATTCTGTTGCAAAATGAGATAAGTAAGGATGATGAAGTGAGATTTTTTTCAACAAAGGTTTTAATTGAAACGATCATCCTCTGTGCTGAGATCATGGTTTGCTTATGTTTGAGGTATCAAGATGTGCTTTTTGTGTTTGTGAAACAATAGAGAGAGTAGATGGGAGTGGTTTTTTATTTTTATGGCCTTACTTGGAAAAATAAAAAGTAGGCAAACCCATGTTCCCCCCCGACTACCACTCAATTTTTTTTTTTTAAGTTATTTTTACCAGCTCATGAAATAAAAAAGCTGGAAACCACTGACATGGACCACCCAGGCTGTTTGGGGAAAGTAAATAACTTCCATATTAGCAGCTACCTGGAACATTTTCCCCCAGACCACAGACCCCTGGGCTTTTGCTGCATAAATTATTTCATGTCTCTTATACATGTGAATATGGCAAATGAGGGTGAAAGGAGCTTTATGAGAGTTCAGAGGTTCCCCCAGTAAACCAATGGTGTACTAGTAAGGAGGGATGCAGGGTCAAGTGTGCTGCCTCCACTCCCACCACTGATTCAACCTTTCCTTTGTGTAAATAGGCCTGAGAAAATTCACTGTCGATGCTGATCCAGTACTTCCAAAACATTATGTTAATATTTTAAAACTTTAAAAATAAAATGTCTTTTGTTAGAGCTTCAAAAGCTGGTTTTGTTTGGGTTAGAAAAGACCACTTTTTTTTTTGGTTGGGGTCCAATATTGTAAAACTACTCCTTTCATCATCATAACTAGTGGGTCCCAAACTTCACTAACCATGACGTCACATTTCCAGTAATATATTCTGAATTATGTGATGTTTTGCACTATCCTCTCGTGTTTGCTAATGCTGCTTCAGCAAGTATTTCTAGAACTCCCTGAGAAGAGCTTATGTGGTTCTCTGAAGCTTTCCTGGGGGTAATGTGATGCTGCAGCCAGCCATTGGGCCTTCACACCATCCCATGTCCCCCAGTCATTCTACTATTCTGGGCTTCTCCTCCTGAGCACCGGTCTCCCTCATCTTTTCTTCACCTCTCAGACCTTTGTGATTAATTTCTGCTGCCCCTTCCTGGAATGATTACTTGTTCAAATCCTTCCCCTCCTCCAAGGTTCAGCTCAAATCACACTTCCTCTAGGAATTCTAAGATCCTTAGCATAAAAATAGCCTCTTCTCCTCATTTTCCTGATGCACTTTGTACCCCCCAAATCCAAGGCACATGTGATGAATGCTGAAATGGTTATTTTTATGTTTATCTTCCTACCATTTCCCATTACCACGTGAGCTTTGGATGTGAGGACTAGATGGTATTCTTTTTTTCTTTTAACTCACCGAAGCACTGGCAGACTATATTGAACATAGTAAGTCTGGTAAATACTAAATAAAACTGAATTGTTTTAAATTCTCAGTAAGTTGTACATGACTGATTGTCATACCTCTCCAGGATGTGTAAGAAAAAACTTTGTTTTTCCCAGTAGGAATTTTTGCTCTAATTGGTCCAAGGAGGGAAATAACAATTTTTGAACCTTCCAGGAAACCACTCAGGATGGGTAGCCTGAACCAAATTCAGGAAGGTAAAGCGCCAAAGAAGCATATGGATGCACGGCAAGAATCCCCACTGTGTCCCCCACCAGTCACTCCAAACAATACCAGTGGCAGATTTTGCACAGCATTAGCCTCCTCTAACCAGCCATCATTTCCTCTTAAAAAAAAAGTTAAGGGCAAGTAGAAAAAAAGTACCTTTGAATTAAAATCTTAGCTTTTCTTTGAACATCCAGATGATTAAATGAAATCCAGACAAAAGCAAGCAATTTCCAAAAAATAAAACCCAGCCGGGGCTATGTGCATTCCCTCATGTTTCTTCTGGTAACCTCGTGGTAAAGTGAAGTAATGATTGATTCGGAGAGAATTATGGCTATTATAAACTGTAATCAGTGGTAGATGAGAATAATTACACAGGGAAAGGGGGAAAAAGCTGAAACATGGCTGAGCAGTGTTCTGATGGATGAGGAAGTCATTTCCTGGCTGTTAATGACTGATTTTTCAACAGTCAGCACACAAGCTTTAATCCCAGAGGCGAGAAGGAGAAAGAAATGGCCACACTATTAAGGATGCTACTGATGTAACCTTACCAATTTAAATCTGAATATAGCTGGTGCCTGGCCCCCTGTCTGTCCTTGCTTTTGTTCCTGCAATTGCAGACATGCCCTTTGGGGGTGAGGTTAGGGCTGGCCTTTATCAGAGAGACACCAGGAAGAGTTATGGTTGTAGAGAACTTCCCTATATCATGGTGGTGGTATACAGCATCCAGATGTCACAGCAGTGCAGGCTGTTAGAACTGGAAGGGCCACAGAAATCACCTAATCCTGCCTGTTCACTTCATAGATGAGCCCAGAGAAGTCAAGTAACTCGTTCAAGTCACACAGCTGATGGGCTTTAGACTTAAGGAGAAGTTGCTCACACAGGACCAGAAGGGAGATTGGCTTTGTCAAAGAGGCATGATGGGACCTCTGAGGGAGACAGCTTTGCTAAACCTATTTCAAAATTGGCATCAGCTTAGTCTCTTGCCCTTTGAGACAGGCTTTGGAGTTGAATATTCTGCCTGCGTGAGTTGTTATGGGTGAGATTACAAGAGATCTGAGAGGGCATGGGTTTGTGGAATGATCTGTTTTGGTTTACAGACCAGCTGAGAGAGAGAGAGAACCCAGTTTATCTTATCATTTGCAGCCATAAAACAAGATAACTGATGGAAATAGAAGTCATAAAACTGCAAAGCAGGACAGCCAAGAGTCAGTTGGTGACAGACACCCCCCCTTCAGAGCCCCATGACTTTGAAGAGCCTTTTGAATACTTCTGTGAAGTACTGGGTCTCTCTCTCGCCTCCAGTGCAGAGTCCCCTAAAGCAGAGAAGATGGGCAGTGGTGATGAGCCTGTGACACATTCCAGCAACTCTCCTCTCTCCTCCACTCAAGGACAAAGCACATTCTAAGGAATGAATAGATCATCTCCTTAGAAAAATATGACTGCCTCTGAGGCTAAATTATGTCAAGATATAAGATCAGGAATGTCCAGATGCTGTTTATCCCATCTTAATTAAATTTGGACTTCTTTGGGGGAAAAAATACCTCAGTTCCAGGAAAAGTTGTTTTGACTCTGAGGCTATTTGGACGTTGTTTTATGAAAACAAACACTTTAATCAAGATACCATTTTTCCTGAATTTTCACTGTGAAGGTATTTTCTGAAGCAAACTCTCTTGAGCCAATAATAATTGAATGATAATATTCTAGTCAACACTGTTAAATCATCTCAGTTTTTCCTCTGTTCCCATTTATAGTTTCCTGAGATTATTTTCATCAGGATCAATCTCTTTCCAGGTACATTTTATAGTAATGCTTTGAGAAATTATTTGTCCATCTGGCATTCCCTTCCCCTTCTTCAGGTAAGCACACCTTACTTTTCCTTCAGAGAATTGTGATTCCACACTTCCACAGGATCCTATACATTTACAAATCCCAGAGCAGCATCCCAGCCCACCGGCACCCGATCCCACAGCAATCCACCCCACTAGCACTCCCCGTGATCCCAAATGCAGAAGGGGGCTGTGATCCTGATGGGTCGGCCAGTCCAGGTCCTCTATTCCCAAACCAGAATGACTGGCATTGAAATGGTCACCTTTCTTGAACCTTGCTATATGCATGCTGAGAGAGAGTGTACACACCTGATCAATTTGGAGCAATAGCTGTAAGGATATGGTTTTCGAGCTGCCGGCACTATCTTCCCAACTGTAGGGAAAGAGTAAGAGCAAGAGAGAGAGGAAAGAGAGACTGAGGGAGAAAGAAACCCTATATGTCATCTAAGCCCTTGGATCCAGCAGAACCTGACTTTTTAAATCCCATTAACTGTGGACTTCCCAATTATGGGAATGGATGGACTCCCTCTTGTACTGTAAACTAGTTGGATAGAATCTCTCTTACTACTCAAAGTCCTGACAAAAACTAAGGCTTATCACTGGCCTTGCTCTGATTTAAATTTTGGCCAAAATCGAAATACTTATAACGGATTATAAATTCATTTTTATAATTACTAGCTTTTGCTAGTAACAAAGGCCTATAGTACTTTATATAGCAGAAAGTAAACATATCTTTTGACTATAACTTGGATTTCCAAGCCCATTATGCACCTAGTTACAACCAATCTTTGCATCATATGTTTAGAATGAATGAACAAATGACTGAACAGACAGATGGGCTATAAGTCTTTCAGATATCACCCCACACCTACTGGAAGCCTCCATCTTGCCAATGAGTTACTGGAGTGAACAACTATTCTTCTTAACCATGCATGCATGAAAATACACACACACACACACACACACACACACACACACACACACACACGTACGCACCCCAACATTGTCCTACAAGGATTAACCAGAAAAAAAGCGAAAGCCCTCTGAAGAAAATATTTGGAATGATTGTTTAACATGTTGTTTAAGGAAGCATGCCATTCCCCCATAGGTAATAACAAAGGTGGGATCAAATTTTTAAAACTCCAAAGGGATGAAGAAACTCCAGAGGCGAAATTCGGACATCTGGCTCAGCATCCCTGCCCCTTTCCCTCTGAGGTCCCCCCTTTTCCCACTGTGTCTCTAAGGATCAGGTCGTGCATAATGAGCCTATTCCTCATAGGCTCCACCCCGCTCTGCACAAAGCCTCCAGGATGAAAGTGGGGCATACACTGAGGTGCAAGTCCTGAGAGCTCTCAGGTGTGGAGGTTGAGCGCTCAAGGCTGCTGGCCAAGGCACTCCCAAGGCTCTTCCCATAAGGGGATCCTTGGGGATGCCACACGGGTAGCTGTCAGAGGGAGCACTGGTTGGTGACCCGCAGAATAGGTGGATGGGGCAGCCAGGCCAGCCGAGCACACAAGGTGTTCCGTACCTGGCACTGGGCTTGCTCTGCTCTGAGAGAAAACACCCTACCCTGTTCTATCTGCGTGAAGTGCAGTTTCTCACTTGGGAAGAGGAAGAGAAGAGAGAAGCCAGCCCTGGGCACAAATATCTGTTAAGATCACTGTCACCATGGTGGCACACAGCTTCTGCTTCAGGCAGGATCTTCTCCATTTTATTCTGTCAAGATGGCCATCTTCATGAAGAGCAAATAGATTATTTTGCACTTAACCCCAGAAAATGAAGACAGACCCTATCACAGCTCACTAGCTGTGTGTCTCTTTGTCTTATCTGTTGATGGCCTCCTGGGTGTGACATATTTCTGTGGGTTTACCAGTAGGTCAATTTTCTGTATTGGTGGATCTCTGAAGATAATCATGAAATTATATATATATATATATATATATATATGTATATATATATAAATTTATATAGTCATAGACATAAGCATATTCATTTGTTCACATTTATATACACGCACGGTATATGTATCTATATAAGCATCACGCACACACATACACACCCAGGCGCACACACACAGGCACACATACCTGTCTTATCCATAATTGTCATTCTGTAAAGAGGTGTTCAGCAGATTTTTGAACAAATGGCTTAGTGACCTTTTCTGCTGATAAAGGTAAGAATGCTCATTGTAGAAAAATTAGAAGCTGAAATTTGTGAAGAGAAAAATAAATATTGCTGACAATCTCACTAAACAGAGTAAACTGTTTTGCTTTATCCACTCCTGTTTTTCTCATGTATACCGTAGAGATGTCATTTTTACATTGTCAGAATTGTGGTATACACTATTCTGCAAACTGCTCATTTCCATTCAGCCCTAAGGAAGGCATTTTCCCTATATTTGTCAAAATGATTTTAAGCCTCCCTATGTATTCCTTCCTAGGAGTCTTCATAAATGTAAGTGTGTGATGCCTGGGCGGAGCGGGCCACACCCCATGCACTCTTCCTTTGAGATTGTTGCCAGGTCTGCCTGAAGGAGCTGGGGAGTGGACAAGGCACTGCTCACTGGCATGCACCACCCCAAACCCCCCTCACCCCAGCACCAGTGGTGAGACCACCACTTGCCATGACCCTACCACTTGCCATGACCCTGAGGAGGGGCTTGCTTAGCCCTGGCAAAGTGCAGATCCCCTTCCCTAGGATGTGGAGGGCAGCCCTGGCACCAATATGGCCAGCATTTTGCCCTGCAGAGGAAACACCTGTGAGGCCAGTTAGAAAGGTGCCTGCAGATTCAGGTTCAGACCTTCAGCTGGCACTTTCCACCTGGCCTCCCCAGGGCATCTGAACTCCTAATAGCTGAACAGTAGTCTGGGAGGTGCTCTCAGCTATTTGTGTAAGTGATGGCTCCCTGCTAGGTATGTGTATTATTCAGAGAGAGGCAGGGGGACGAGCTGCCTGGGGGCAGAGTCTTGCCAAGTGACTGAGTGAGTAATGGGCCTTAGCAAGGGTAGCAGCTCCTGGCTGGCAGCCCCAGGGTCTGGCTATCCCCACCCCCTGCCCCATCCACATCCATGCTCCAGCCTTTACCAGATCCATTTTCATTTGGTTGAGCCCAGAAGCACTGAATTCAGAAAAGGAAAAAACAAAACAACCCCAAAACCCAGGATAGAGAACAAACAGTGTAGAGAAGCCTGATAAGAAAAGATTTAGGCATAAAGACATTTTTATATATTTTTAAAGCACCAATAAATTCCTTCTCATAAAAATGACAGGAAACCAATTTGGAATGAAAGAGAGAAACTTACAGAATCACCAAAGATACCTGAAAGCACATGAATAAGAGAGAAAAGAGCTCAGAACCTCAGCAATGATGAAGGTGAGCGGCCTTTGCTGGCCCAGCTTGAATTCAGCCCCACCCTGCAGTAGCCTGACTCCAGGCCATCAGAGGTGACCTCCTGAGGCTGTGAAGGTTAAGGGGGAAAAGTCAAGGCGTGCTGGGCCCCTAGGACCAGCATAGCTCTCTCTTGAAGATCTACCCATTGAGGCGTCTGCTGAGACCCGGGCTTTCCCCTCCCAGGTGGGGCCCAGGTAGGGTTATGTGCCCTGTGGGCGTCTCTGAGTACCTCTCAGCCCTCAGAGTCAGCTGTTTTAAGATTGTCTGGCACTCTTCATTTATCAACTAGGCCATTCTTGTTTCTGTTGGTTCACAATGCACAGGAATATTTCTCCTCCTAAAACTGTGAAACACTGATTTTTTAAAAAAAAGTCTACTTTCATTTTCTGTTCTCATATCTTAGCTAAATCTTAAATCTGAAAAAATTGTTTTAAGATAAATGTTACCTGGTTTTCTGATTATAGAAGTAATGTACTTTTATACATTCAGGAAAACTTAGAAAAGGACAAAATATTCACCCTTACTATTATTTGAAGGTTGTTCTTTTCTTTTCTTTTCTTTCCTTTTCTTTCTTCTTCTCAGTTGTCCTGGGATGATAAATGCTAGACCCTTGGAGCCTTCCTTTAATTGGGGCATTTTTTAAAAGTCCCAGGAGGTAATCTGAAAAACACAGGATGCTATGGTTAAAAGCGGTGGGTGAATCCCGCCATCCCCTTCTCAGAGATGCTCAGAGGAGTCTTGCAGAAAAATATCACTGTTGGACTTGGTTTACAAAGTCTCAAAATCTTATTTGATTCTGGAACACTCTGTTTCACGTAACATACATTGCCATCCTGTGGAACTATTCTGCATACACAGTCTTGAAACTGCTGTTATATCATGCAAAAATTTAACAGCCTGCTGCCTTTTCTTGTAATGCTGGCTTGTATGCTCTAAAGAGCAGCTGGTTGGCATCCCCAGGCCCTCATATGATGATGTTAATTTAGGGGCTGGCCTTCGAAATACCATTCATTGCAATTCCAGTTCGACATACTGAATAGTTTTATTATTGGGCCTCCTCTTACGGTTCTGTTAAAAATATTCAGTGTCTTGTTTCCTAATGATTATCATCATCGTTATCATTAATGACATTTATTGAACGTTCATTGCTTCCAGGCACTGTGCTGAGTCCTTTATGTGAATTACCCTATTCAACCTCACACCAGCTTTATCAGGGAGACAGTATTAGTCTTCTCATTTATTAGATAAGAAAACTGAGGCTCAAATTGGTTAAGTAATGTGCTTGGGGTCAGTTAGCTACTAAGTGGTTCAACTAGAATTGAAATTCATGTGGTCTGTCTGTTCTTAACCATCATATGTTACTCATTTTAAATACCTCGGGTCCAAGGTTTGCAAACATCCAATGGAGATTTAGTGTGCACATCTTAAGATCTTACGGACTTTTCCCTCAACATAGTTATATCCCTAATCTATCTAATTACCTAGCTGACTTCCCTTTCTCTTCTGGCCCTTTCCTCTTACAAGTATTGATTAAATTTCTACAAGATGTGAAACACTGAGTTAATGTAAAAATGAAAATTCAGTCTGAGACTTGGACCCTTTCCTTAGGAGGCTAACAGTCCAATGTAAGATTCCAAAGAGTAAATCACTGACTAAAATAGAGCACACATTCCTCAGAGAACCCAGAGGAATTGCATCTAGATCAATGAGAATCAGAGAGAATCCTCCAGAGAGGGTGGCAAGAGAGGTGAGTTTTAAAGAGTAGGTGCCCCCTAAAGAGGCCAAGGATTGACATTCCAAGAAGACAGACAGGTATGCTCAGGGCCAACGAGCCACAAGTGCTGGAGCTGGGTTGGGCTGAAATGAAGGCAATGGGCCCAGACAGGAGGAAGACTAGCGGGACAGGCAGGGTCAGGTCCGGAAGAGGCCCTGTGTACTGAACAGAGGGATTTTAGACGTATAGTAATGAGATGATTAGGTTTGTGTTACAGAAAAACCACTCCAGCAGCAGTAGGGAGTCTGCCTGGGAAGGTTAGGCACAGGGAGCAGAATGAGGAAGCAGGAATTTAGTGGGAAAAATGATCTAGAACTGCCCTAAGGCAATGACAGTGTGGGGAGACGAGAAGAGATAGATCAGAGAAAAATGCAGGAAGAAAAATTGAGAAGATTTGATGGACGTTTATATGTGGGAAGTGAGCGAGGAAGGAAAATCACTCCTGGATGTTTGTGGAGGTGATGGAGGCAGGAACTGGAAAGGACAGAATGACAGCCATAGAAGACAGACAGTACCAGTGACCGCGGGAGCCCAGAGGGAGACAGAGCTGGTGGCAAGGAGCCTGTGTTGGCTTGGACAGCTCAGTGGGTGAACACTGAGACAATTTGGGACTTCATCTCAAGAAGCTTACCTACTATTTGACTTGTCTATCTTCCTAGAACTGTGAAACATCGGTTTAAAAAAAAACATTTTTACTTTCTGTTCTCAAATCTTAGCTAAACCTTAAATTTGACAAAATTGTTTTAAGATAAATATTATTTTTTTATTATAGAAGTAACACATTTTTATTTTCTACACTTAGGAAAACTGAGAAAAGTATGGAATGTTCACCTGTACTATTACCTTAGAGAGATGTATTTGAAGGTTGTGTACTCTTTTCCTCTTCATTCTCCCCCCACCTTCCCTCACTTTCTCTCATATGTACGCATTTTTTATTTAGCCATTTATCCATTCATTCATCTATTTATTCAACTGACATTTATTGAACATCAATTATATGCCAGGCATCGTTGTAGGCAGTGGGGAGACAGCAATAAACAAAACAGTACCTCAAGGAGTGTAAATTCTAACGGGAGAGATTCTGACAATAAATAAACAAGCAGATGTATGTTGGGTGGTGGCGTGTGCTATGGGCAAAATAATTAAAACTGGGCAAGCGAGCTGTAAAGTACTGGATGGAGATTTGCCATTTTATGCAGAGTGGTCTGGAAAGACCTCTGATAACTTGAGGCATTCCGTAGAGCCTTGACAGAGTAGGGAAGCAAGCCATGAAGCAAGCCCAGGGAAAGAATGTTCTGGGCAAAGGCAAATCAAGTGCCAAGGGGTGGGGTGAGAGAAGGCTTAGCATGTTTGAGGAACAGAAGCTCATGGCTAGAACAGAAGGAGTGAAGGGGAGAATAGTAGATGAAGTCATAGAAGGAGAGGGAGCCAGATCAGACTTACTAGAGAACAAATTCTTGGAAGGACACATAGAGACCAGTTTAGGAGGCTGTTTAAATATTCTGCTGAAGAGATGACAGTGGCTTGGACTGTAGGGTAGTGGTGAAGTGGTGAGAAGCAATCAGATCTGGATCCATTTCCAAAGCAGTTTGGAGAGATGTGTGAGGCAGCGGTCAGAAGATAACATTTTGAATGGAGCTTTTGTTCACTGAATATATTATATTTGTTTATTTACATACCTGCATATGTTTTTATATAGTTGAAAATAATTTTATATCCTGCTCTGCCCCACCCACCACTTGTTTACTCTAAAAGCAGAAAACTAAAGGATGCCAAACAGAAGACATACTTCCTGTTCACCTTCTTGCTTTTTCTATCCTTATCCCCCTTTTCCTCTTTTTTCTTATCGGACAAACGAAATATACATGAATTCAGCCATGCATTCTGAAGTTTGCTTGTGAGGGGACTTGGCTAGAGGCTACACTTTCTTTGAACTGTGTGGCCTGTGGCCAAGGGAAATAAAGTTTAATTAATGCTAATTTTTCTAACCCCTTTCTTTGCCTTTTCAGCAAAATAAAACTACCTTTGGGAGAACTGGCAAAAAAAAAAAAGTTAAAACAGATACTACACTACTGAGCCTAGCCATTGATATAGCAAAAATATTTCCTACATGACTGCGTTTGGTCACAAATGATAAAATATTTTATCTTGCTCCTTCCCCTACCTACCTCTCTCTCTTTTTAAAGTTTGAACAAGTCAGTTGATTTTCATTCATCTTTATTTCTTTAGAAGATTTAGACAGTCTGTGAGTTTGTTTGCATTGGGCTGTGATCTGAGTGCTGGGCTTGGTTGGCTGTTATTACAATGGCTAGATTGTAGGGTACAAAAAGACCTAGCCGGGCGGGCCACCTGCTGGGATACTCACTTAGGTTCATTTGTTGGCCTTTTCCCATCTGTGAGAGACTACATTAGACCAGCTACTTAGGGCCCAGATATTAGGGAGTAATTTTGCCTATTTCCATAGGTAATGGTTTTGTTAATTAAGTTTAGAAACAAGGTATGTCATTATTCTACCATGAAGACCATCAGCAGCTAGAGTTTAAGGGGCTGCTTTCCTGCCTTTGGTCTACTTGCTGAACATCTTCAGGTTATGTTTATAAGTAATTGAAGTGTAGATTATGCAGTGGTCTCTGGAAGCTACAGCATTCCCACGAGAAAATGCTATAACATAAAGCCTTAGAGTCTTATGGCGGGATAATCATTTGAGAGAATCTAATCTGGTCCCATCCTCTCCCCCACTTCCCCATGCCCAGATCAAAAAACAAAGCAAACAAAAAACAAACAAATGAACAGAAACAAAATCTTCCGCCACCCCCTCCCACTATTACCTCCAGCATACTTTAAAAATGAGGAAACCCAGGCCAAGAGTATGAGGGGTCACCCAGCATGTGAACAGCAGAGCTGGGGCTTGGCTCAGAAGGCTGGTACAGAGGACCCTGTGGCTGCCATGAAAACCCAAACACATTTGCTGTTTGGTTACTCTTTGGCCGTGGCTTTGGATTAGGTCATGAATGGGGGCAGTGACATATCTAACATGGACCAGTGCATTGGCCTCCAAAGTAAAATCCCTTTATAATCCTTTCCCTCCTCCAGTTCCAATTGGAAAGATCTGGAGCACTGAGAGCTGTGGGAGGTTGGGGCACAGTAGAGGAAACTCAGAGCCTCACAGAGATGAGACCGAGAGTTGTGATGTGCTTGCCTTCAGTGGAGTACTGTGTTTGTTTATGAGGCCCTATTCCTGTTGATGGTAGAAAACACTTGATCTTCTCAATTCAAGCTCCATCAGTCTCTTCTGATAATAATAATAGCCTCTTTGGAATAATTACTTTCCCTCTTCTCAAGGGCTTCCCCTACATCTTCCTGCACAAAGAGGCATTTGGTTAGTTGCAGGGAAAACCCATGTATTCTCCTGGCATTGGGACGGACATTCTCTAGGACTTCACTGAATCTGTCACTGAGTGGCTAAGGTTGATGAATCTACCTGTGACCAGACATGTCACAGCCTGATGGTCATCTCATCCTCCACAGAGCTGCTTGAGTGTCCTTATGACATGGCAGATGGCTTCCTGCAGTGTGAGTGATCCAAAAGACCAAGGCAAAAACTCCAGTGCCTTTATGAACTAGTCTTAGAAGCCATATATTCTCACTTCTGCTATATTTTATTGGTCACACAATCAAACCCTGATGCATTGTGGGAGGGGACTATATAAAGGTTTAAATATGAGGAGACAAGGATCATTGGGGTCCATCTTGGAGGCTGGCTTCCATAGTAACTGAGGTATGTGTGCTCTAAGACGGTAGGAACAGATAACCCAGCAGACAATTTACAGCAATCCATGCACCATCACCAAATTCACTGCTCTGTCAGTGAAAGTTGCAATAATATATGCACTGTGGAGAGGACTTAAGATTAGGAGGGGGGCTTCCCTGGTGGCGCAGTGGTTGAGAGTCCGCCTGCTGATGCAGGGGACACGGGTTTGTGCCCCGGTCCGGGAAGATCCCACATGCCACGGAGCGGCTGGGCCCGTGAGCCATGGCTGCTGAGCCTGTGTGTCCGGAGCCTGTGCTCCACAACTCCACAACGGGAGAGGCCACAACAGTGAGAGGCCCGTGTACCACAAAAAAAAAAAAAAAAGAAAACAAAAAGATTAGGAGGAACTCAAATGTTTCTCGTGTGGAAATACTCTTACTCACAGTCTCTTCATGTTCTTCAGTCTTCGAATTACAAATAACCCCCCTCTGTCATTTTGTTATGTCAGATGTAAATATTTAGAAATCTGTCCTTGGTAAGCACCTGAGAGGGTAATGTGTCAAGTGTCACTTAGTGCTACCATCTCAGCCAAGGCATCCTCTAGATATCAACTTGTTATTTCTCTTTACTTAGGGGGTGGTCTGTCATTGTGACTTACTGCGAGAAGAAAAGGAAGACCCAGGGGGCCATGAGGCCCTTCCACAGTCTTTACTTTAGATAAAGATAGTCCTTCTCATTTTTTTTTTTTTTTTTTTCGGTACACGGGCCTCTCACTGTTGTGGCCTCTCCCGTTGCGGAGCACAGGCCCCGGACGCGCTGGCTCAGTGGCCATGGCTCACGGGCCCAGCCGCTCCACGGCATGTGGGATCCTCCCGGACCGGGGCACGAACCCATGTCCCCTGCATCGGCAGGCGGACTCTCAACCACTGCGTCACCAGGGAAGCCCCTCATTTTTATTAACAAAAAATGATGCAGTGTGGTACACGTTCATGGAATCTTAGCATGTTAGAACCAGAAGTGATTTTAGTAATCATGCATTCCAGTTCCTTTATTTCACAGGGGAGGTAGCTGATGCCCTGATGAGTGAGGAGATTTGTCCATTATCAGACAGCTTATTAGAAGCAAAGAAGCAAATCTAGAACTAGAATCCAAAATCTTGAATCCCGGTCCTTTGTGTTTCCTACTACTCCAAGCTGTTTCTAAATCTTCACTTCAGAAATTTTTTGATGTAAAATATTCTGCCTCTATAATAAGTTTCTGACGTAGATCATTCTTTTTTTTAAGGAAGTCATCATTCTTTTGGAATCAGAGTCTATTTTGAGAATTCGGTGACATGTGCTCACTTCCAGAAATAGGCACATGCTCATATACATACAACATTCAGTGTGCAAATTCAGGGCGTGCAGACCATCTGAATGCCATCCTAGGGGAGTGAGCAAGTCAGGTCAAAAACACTATTTAAAAGTTTATTTATAAATGTTGCTTTAAATATTAATGTGTTCTGCATTTCCAAAATTATTATACTGTAAAAATATTCTTGATGGGCTTTGTTCCCCCAGCATTTAAACAACATTCTGATTTAGATTATGTTTCCTCCTTTGGAAGCTGCATTATCTTTTGGCTTCTTCGCTTGCAATGATTTTTCTTCAAGCCTGAAACATTTCTTAATGCATCTTCTAAAGCGTTCTATTTCAGGTCTATCCTTGTCTAGGGAGACTGTCTTTACCTTACTTAATTCAGAATACTTTTGTTTTATAGACTAATGAAAGACTGCGAGGTTAAATCCACCACCTGTAGACCTTCCCCCACTGTGCGTCAGGCATTATTTCATTACCACATGACAATTCCAATCAGAATTCAAAGCTCGTACTGACAGCTTGAGTCTGTGTGGGGTCATGTTTAACTTTACCACCTAAAAATCCAGAAATAGGCTGCTTTGGGTTGTTCATCTAAGTCTTTCATTCTGCCATTCAACTAGATGACTATTTCATATCTTTCATATTTTCCTCCCTCCTCAAATTCCAATGCCCCTTCCCTCATCCTCATCTCAGATAAATAGCTTATTTTCTATTTCACCAATAAATTGAAGCAACCTGAAGAGAATTTTCACAGGCTCCTATCACCATATCCTCCCATCTCTCTGCACCAATACTGTGAGTACCATGTGCCCGCTGGTTAGGATGAGAGAACTGTCCACGGCCAATCCCTCCACTCACGCACTAGGTCTTATTCCTTCTCTCCTCTCTACTCAAGGACACAACTCCAGCAATCTCCTCTTTTTACTCAAGCTCATCTCTCTATACCTAATTGCTCCCATCAGCATGCAACTGTACCATTATCTCTCCACTGTTCAACAAAGCAAAGAACACGCTCTTGATCTCAGATCACCCTCTAGCTATTATCAGATTTCTCTGCTCTCAGTTACAGCAAAACTCCTTGAAAGAGTAGTCTCTACACTCAAGTGTCCATTTCTGCTCCTCTCATTCTCTCTTGAATCCACTGCAACCAAGATTTCACCCCCACTACTCTGGAGAAATAGCTCTGGTCAAGGCCACCAATGAAGGCCATGTTGGTTACCACAACTACTTACCCAGCCTAAGGTATGCCATCTATTGCCTCTCTGAGACCTGTCCCTCAACTTCCTGTTTGTGAAATAGGCTATCACAAATGGAAGGGAAGAGATTTTACCCATGTGCTCCCCAAATTTGATAATGCTGCATATCTAGCCCCTATTTTGTACAATGCAATTTTATGAGACAATTAAGTCCATTCAATTGAAAATGTAAATTTTTCTAGGTCTACACATACAAAGGGGTTCATCGGCAACTATCCAGTAACTTTGGACTGTTTAAGCAAAGAGGTAAAATAACCGAGACATTCTGCTTCCCCTGGCCCCCACCCTCTTGGCCTCAGTTGGAGCTATATGACCTTGAAGGATGTTAGCGATGGTCTCAGTGTTTGCTTTCCCTTTTCCTGGGGAGAAGGGCCCAAGGTCTAGAATGTCACATATTTTACTTCAAAGGAAAATGCACAGCATGAAAATGGAGTTTTAGGAGCCAAGCAAGCTGCACCCTGTCTTAACAGAGAGCAACCAAAATGGTCTCTCCATGGGCCCTGGAGCAGATGACTGCACACCAGACTCCCAGGGGAGGCTCAGACGGACAAGACAGCGGTGGACTTTGGGGGTTTGGAGGAAGGCATTCCAAATAGATCTACATTAGAAAGGACTGTGTTATAAGTGACTCAGGATTTATTGCAGTGGGATATGTATGTCTTCCTCACCAACCAGGAGGAGAAAAAAAAGGATCTCAATTCATCTTTTAAGAACTCAGACTATTTCTTCTTTGTCTCCTCATGGGGCATTCTCCATTCTATCTCCTTCCAGAATGAAAGGTTCATTTATTTTCCTAGATAAGGTCTGAATAAGGGCAAAATATAATTTGAATGCAGTCAGGCTTAAGATAAATCAGTCATAAAGAGGCAATTACTTTATATTAAATCTGTGTCCTTTCTAAAAAGGAATCTGTATTTATCAATTAACTCATTTTCACCATTTAATTTTTCTAAAGGAGATCATGAACTTAAAAAAATTCATGTTTTCTTTTTTTCTATTTGTAGAAAGATTTAGATAGCTTGGGGTTTCATATTATATTATAGTCATCTTTTTCATCAACATTTTCTAAATACTGAGAAGTACTGTAGCTCTCATTTTCTAATTTAAACATTCAAAAAAGCTCATGCTACATTTTTGTCATACTTTCCAGATTATTAGATTAGTAAAAGGAATGTATAGCAGGCAACTGAGCACAGCAAATAATCAAATGTCATTTGCAATCAGACTTGAGTTTGAATTTCATGTCTACACTGCAAGATCTGGGACTTGTTACTTAATCTTAAAAAGTCTCAATATCCTCAACCAGAAAATGGAGACACAAATGACATGTAATTGTAGTGAATATCTATTGCTTTTGCCCATTTGTCATGCATTTTCTTTTCTTCTAGACCAGGTCATTTCCTTTTCCTCAGGAACTGTCCCTCCCCTGTTCTTGGCCCATAAAGTCCTGGTGGAGCCCACCTCCCTCTAGGCTTGGGGTTGGACACATGACTCAGAACTTCCAATCAGGGCACCATATTTCCTTGGCTACAGTGACAGGTGATATGTATGTATTCTAAGCTGGATCAGTGACTTCTGCTAATGCTACTGGAAAATCAGTACATTCCACCAAGACAGCTAGAATATAAGCCTAGGGGTATGCATGCCCATTTTTGCCACCCTATAAAGGATCTTTCTTGAGAATGAAACCAACAAAGAGAAGAGTAAAGCCAAAAAATTAAGTGGAGAAAGCCACTCTACTAAAGATATCATTTGGGTTATTGGCTACAGCTATTCCCAAAGCTCAATGCAGCTCTGGATTTCTTAATTATGCAAACAAAAAATTCCATATTTTCAAAAGCCAGTTTAAAGTGGTTTTCTGTCACTTGCAACCAGAATAATCCTGAATACTGCAGATATTAACACCTGGAGGTGGGGAGTTGCAAGGGATGAACATAACATATGAAATTGGTTAAGTCAGGATGGGGGATGGAATGCCGAGGATTCCTTTTCTCCTGGCTATAAAGTTGGTAACACCTGTAATGCGGTGACAAAGCTTACTGTTGCAGGCATTAGTATCTCACCCAACAGTTGCAGCTCTCTGCCCTCCAGACGTATGTTAGAATTTAATTTTATGGTTCCTGTGATTGAGTGGGGTCATGTGACTTGCCTGTTCTGACCAATACATTTTGAGCAAAATTGAGCACTTAACTGTTGGTACAAGATTTTTCTGAAGCACTCCTTGCTCTCATCGTGGCAACCCACAATGCTGGGTTCAAGATACTGGCTGAATTGCTGAATTTCTCAGTTTGGATAAGTGGGGCGCCCCCTGGTGACCAGAAAAGGGCATGAAGCATGAAGAAGAAACAAACCTTAGTAGTTGTCAGCCACTGAGATTTTGGAAGCATTTGTTAATATAGTGTAATTCAGTCTTTCCTGGCCAGTGTGCCTACTGTATTTTGGGATTTAAACCATATTTCTATCACAGATCACAGACTTGGTAGGAAGTGTTAGGATTATATCTTGCAGGCTTTCCTACAGGCTGACCCATCTAAAAGCATGACATGACAGGGGAAAAACAACTTTCTTAGGTGAGGCCTTGTTGGCCCGTGGTCAGCAGTGCTAGATGACTGCAAGTCAGCTATTCATGAGCTTGAAGGCTTGGAAAAGTCAAATCCTCTTCCCCAAGTCACAGTTAGTGCCAGCAGAGGCAGGGGAAAAAAACTGCTGGAAACTCAGGGGGAGATAAGAGTAAGATCTGGGAAAATCCTGATCCCTGATTAGTTGAGGGCTCCCAGCTGACAAAGGGGGTGACTGTCAAATTTCAGTGTGCTGAGTCATGTACTGGACCAACTTCTGGGAATGAGGGGTGTGCCTCCCCACCTAGGCTAATGTTTAGCAATCCTCAGAGGCAGAGGCCAAAATGAGACCACAGAGGCACACTAAGGGACAGAAGCTTTGAGATCTGGGTCTGTGTTCAAGTCACCATAACTCAAGCTTTTGTTAAGCAACATGACATAGGTGTTAAAAAGCTTGGGCTCTGTAGTCGGTTTAGCTGAATTCCATCCCAATGTCACTAGCTGTGTGACTCTGGGCAAGTTATTTAAGTTCTCCCTGCCTCTATCTCCTTCCCTACAAAAGAGGGGCAATAGTAGTATTTACTTCATGTGGTTCTTTCAAAGATTCAGTTAAGACAGTGTATATAAAGAGCTGAGAATACTGCTTAAACATAGAAAACCTTCAATATATGTATAAATGTTAGGTATTATGATTATTATTAGCCAAAACAATGTACAGATAGTTTGAAGCAACTGGAATTGCCAGAGAAACCCCAGCTTGGCATTAAAATGCCTGTAATTGCTCAACCCCTAAGATGAGCAGGCCCCAAATCCAAACTAACAGGAAGTGGGCAACTACAGGAATGACTACGGCCTCTGGAAGGAACCTCCTTCCTAAAATCCTCTCACATGATGCCATGGTGGACAGTGTACAGGAGAGAACCTTCCAGAGAGCAGAACTGGAGGCAGCCAGGTTGACTGTTCTAGAGCCCACTCCACCGCCAGGGCAGCCAGTCCAGCATGGCCACTCTTGTCCAGCATGAGATATCACCAGTTTTAAACAGTGGCCACTGTATGTTGGGTTTTTTTTTCTTTTCTTAAATGAAGTATTTTTATTGCAATTATCCTCTTTTTCTTCCACCACTGAATGCTGGGTGTGATTTGGATTTGTTGAAGGTGGGGACCAGAGCTGAGCTTGGCGATAAGGGTCAGGGAGAATAGAACTGCTCTGATTAACACAGGGAGAGAAATATATGTAGGTTTCCTGAGTGTGGAAAGGCGCTGAGAGGCTTGGAAGATAATGTGAGGCCACAGGCAGTATAGGGGATAAAGACGTCCTTAAAAAATGCCTGGGGGTGGGTAGAAGACAAGGGTTGAGGAAAGAGAGTAAAATAAGAAACAGGCTGCCTAATAAATTCAGTTCACCTGCTGCAATGAAACCCTGTTTCTGCCTCCTCACAGCTTTTGATGTGCCCGCTAACACAAAAGCAGATCTTTGTGGAGATTAAGGAAGGGCTCAATTCTACATCTGGGTCAATATGGTCACATGTACGGATGCATGTAACTGAACAATTAGCTGCAGAAGCCCTCAAATCCAAAATAATTATCCCCCAACTCTTTAGAAGTCACAGAAATGTGAAAGCAAGGCCTTGGCTGGCCAGAGAGTAGAATGGAGTTTCCAGCCCACCTCATCTGGCTATTAAGGGGCACGGAGGCCTCGGCTGATGATGGGCTCCATGTTTTGCCACGTGTTGAAAGCCTTATTGAGATGAGAGTGAACTTTTCCAGGATATACTTTTTCAGATCCCCAAAGATTGAAATCAGGAATACAAAGTATTTATGTCCGTATAGCAACCCGAAGTTGATAAAGATCCTTCAAAGCTCTTCAGACTCTCTGGAATTTGGACAGCTCATGTCTGGTTTGGATGGGCAATTGCAGCCTGGGATCATTTCCTTATCTCTTCTCCTTTCTAATATTTCTATTTGTCTTCAGGTTATACCCCAGACCCCAGAGGAGTCTTCCATGCTTTCCTATTCAAACAGCCGAATGATCATTCCATCAAGGTTGATGAGTGAGTTAAAAGTTTAAAGGTGAGTGGTCC
Organism: Phocoena sinus; assembly: GCF_008692025.1. Taxonomy (NCBI): domain Eukaryota; kingdom Metazoa; phylum Chordata; class Mammalia; order Artiodactyla; family Phocoenidae; genus Phocoena; species Phocoena sinus. Next base: position 50,767,466 of record NC_045771.1, read on the forward strand.
ATGAGTCGCCCTGGTCCAGCTGACAGTCGTCTCAGCATGTGACATACAATCGTGAACTGCCGTGTTCAAGGGAAGGAGCGTGATGTGCACGGCAGGTAGAAAGCTGGCAGCACTGTCTCCAGCACCATCCTTGGTCTCTCTATGGACTGGCTGAGAGCATACCACTTCTACTTGGATTGATTTCCACTACCCGGAGTGGGGCACAGAAAATCCATCTCATACCCAGTTATCAGGACAACTGGGGGACCTAGCACAGGGTTTAAGAACAATTACCAGGGAGCCTTGTTCTAGAGGAAAACCAAGGCTCACACTGGCAGAGCTCCTTACACATTTACAACACATTTCCATACACACTAGAAAGTCTCTTAGCCAACCTCCACTCTACCTGCTTGCCAATCCCACTGACTCTCTCCATCTCCTCCATATAAGGTACTGGCTGAGGACCATATCGTACTCAAATCTCTTGATTAAAACTGACCCTGGGCTTCCCTGGTGGCGCAGTGGTTGAGAGTCTGCCTGCCGATGCGATGCAGGGGACACGGGTTTGTGCCTCGGTCTGGGAGGATCCCACATGCCGCGGAGCGGCTGGGCCCATGAGCCATGGCCGCTGAGCCTGCACGTCCAGAGCCTGTGCTCCGCAACGGGAGAGGCCACAACAGTGAGAGGCCCGCGTACCGCAAAAAAAAAAAAAAAAAAAAAAAAGAAAAGAAAAAACTGACCCTGTAGGACAGGGTCTTTGCAAACTCCATGTTGAGATCCATGAGTGCATCATGAAAACAATTTAGAAGGTTGTATCCAGAAATTTTTTTCAAGTCAATAGGTAAAATAGAAGAAAAAACACCAAAGTATGTGACACATGATAAGGGCAAGGTTAGATGTGTTTTCTGAAATTTTTGTTTGAGGAGCATGTGTGTTTTGCATTTGTATGAGTGTGTGTGTATGCGTGTGTGTGTGCATGGCTATGGGGCTGCAATAGCAAATGTCTTTCCTACTCTGGATGTGCACTGAAATAGTTTGAAAGCTACTGCTCTAAAATGCCATGTATCTCTATTCCTATCTGTTGTGTGGTATACCAAGTTACAGTTATTTCTCAATTTAATTTTAGCAGTTGTACTTAATTTATATTAGTATTTATACTAATTTAAGTTGATTAATTTAAAACTGATGAGCTATGAATGTGAAGAGGCAGAGAGTTGTTTCCACAAAAATAGAGTTGAATGACTTGGAAAGATTACATAAAATGAGTTGCCAAAATAAGTGCTATCTGTCAGGTTAAGTTTGGGTGAGACCCCTGTAAAATACTGGTGGAAAATGTTTTAAAAATTCAGGACTCTCAATTTATATCATTTTACAAGGGTTTTTAAGTTTTAACTTCTTTATAAGAAATGGATCCAAGCCATAAACACCATGGGAACATCCTACTGGCAAATCCATACTGGAAGAAGAGACCTATGTCCTAGAGAAAAGCTTGGTCATTGAAGATACAGGTCTATGTTTTAGATATATACACTTAGATAAAATGTCTGTGGTATATATATATTTATCCTTTTCTATGATTCTCTGCCATAAGGAAATTTTCAGTTAACAAGTCATCCTCTGAGTTGCCACCAAGCTTGGTAAAACATGGCTTTTACTAAACATCCATCTTATTTGAATCAGAGAGACAGATAATGCAGACACTAGCATCCCATTCTGCAGATGGCGAAACTGAGGCCAGGGAGTTAGTAGGGGCAAAGTTAGGCCAACTGGGGAAAGTGTGGCAAGTCTTAAAAGTTTAGTCTAGTGATTGTTTTCAGCTGAGCAATAATCCATTGCTTGCTATATAACTTTTAAAAAGACATTCATTATCTTATTTCTCTAATATCAAAGAGGTAAACAAAGATAACTGAAGTCCTCTCCCTCGGGTTAATGATGTCCCTGGTGGGAGAAGCACTTTTCAGCTCTCTGGTTCCATTTTATTATTGCCTATGTCCATTTCCTATTTTTCTACTACAAACAAAATCATTCTTGGCTACGTAACAATGGAGTTTAAAAATCATAGGTGTCACTGGTAGATACTCAAATACAATGAACCAGCAAACAATTAACTGCACAGACATTAATTCCGTATCAAGTGATACTAGTTCATCAATTCATTAAATAGCTATCTATTGGTTGTCTGATATGTTCCAGGACTGTTCTAGTTATACTGCGGAAGCAGAGAACAAATGCAAACTTGAGTCAGGGCACGAGGCTCAGGTTCTGGCTCTTTCACAGATATAATCACTCTTGAAACACAGCAAAAATTATTGACCATCTGCTACACGTCAGATATGCTGTTAAATTAAGTTTAAGCGACACCACTGTAAAATATTGGGGAAAATGTAAAAGCTCAAGAATCTCAATTCATATAGCTTTATAAGGGTCTTTTAGTTGTAAAATGTCTTTAAAGAAAAGGATTTGTTCAAGAAAGATTAGGGGAACCCTCCAACAGCAAATCTACTGATTATCTACTACGAGTCTAGACATGAAGATTCAGTGATAACAGGATCCATTAGGAAAATGATAGTGAACAAGACCCCTAGAGTCTGCCCTCATGGAGCTACAGCCCAGCAGGGAAGACAGACTTTAAGTAAATAATTACATAAATAAATAATTATGACGTGATAGAGCTGTGAAGGGGAAACTCAGGGTTAGGGGAGCATGTAGGGAACTGGAGAGCTAGAAGTCACTTTCCTGAGACTGTCTTTAGTCTCTTTCCTCATCTAGAATGAGATGGACACAACTGCCCTTCCTACTGTCCTGTTAGGGGTTTCAAGAGGATGAAATGAGAGAGTGAATATGAAAGAAAGTGCCTTACATATGCAGGAATATTATTAGAAATAGTCTCTGGTGCAGCTCACGGTCCAATTGTGCTTAATAAATGCAGGAGAATGGAAAGAAGGAATAGAGGGAGAAATGATATATTTATGGAAGAGTAAATCAATTATTTGGAGGAAAATGCATTATATACTTGAATATAGCTAGAAGGTTTAGAAACTTACTTTCCTTGTTGTTGCTTTTGACTGGAGCTAGTATTTGTTGAGATCTTTCCCAAATCTGCTAAGGCTTTTTCTTCCCCTCACTCCCCTCACACCTGAGTCCTGAGCAGAGAAAATCTGTTTGTTTCTATACCCAGCCAGGGTTGAGTTTTATTCTTTATTTCTCAACAGTACCCAAGATACCTCTAGACATTTGTACTGAGAAACTGCTTCTCATCCAGCCCCTTCCTAAGAGCTCTGGGCAATGTGACAGAAGCCATCTCAGCATTTTTCCATTTTCCCCCCAGCCCTAGTCCCTAGTCTTATCTCCCCTCCCTCATTCTTGGTAGGTGAACACCTCCCGCCGACACACACACACACACACACACACACACACACACACACACACACACAACCACACTCCTATTTTTCCTGAGAAGAATGAGGCTGCATGGACAAGAGTTCCTTTCTCCTCAAAATAACAGCTCTTGTGTCCTCTTCTATTGAACCTGTCTCAGAAGTGTCTTGTTTCTCTTCCGAGGATAAACTAAGGCTAATTCCTGCTCATTCTTTCTTGACTCCAGCCTTGGTCCTTCATTTATCCTCTGGAACTCTTCCTTCTGTCCATGCACAGATCTCCTCTATCTTGGAAAGAGCATAGCTCTTGACCCCACTGCATCTTTAACCCGCCATGTGATTTCTCTCCTTCCCATCTCTGCCACTTTCTGGGTGAGTCCTCCCCACCTCCACCTCCTCGCCACCGGCTTTTTCTGCGTCTGGTTCCCGCCTCTCCTGCTACTGAGATTGCCCTTAAGAAAGGATCCATGACTTTTTAACAGCAAACCCAAAGGGGTTTTCTCAGTTCCTCTCCTCTCTGACAAGAGAATGAATGTATGAAGGGGAACCAAAGACTGAGGCAATGCAAAGAATCAGAAGGGCCCTGAAGAGGACCGCATCAAGAGTGTGGGTTTATTCATGGCCCTGGGTTCCTTTCTCTTCCTCTCCTCCTTGGAGCAGTCATCAACAGTAGCCTCTGTGCATGATCCCAGGTTCTCCATCTTTAGCCCTGGCCTTTCTTTAGTCACTAGAGACCATTAGGGCTCTGGTGTTACAATCTGTAATGCAGTTCGTGAATAGCCTGAACAATCTGCATGGCTTTCAAATGTTCTCTGTCTGTCGTCAAAACTTTGGGACTTAATAAAGGCACATCACCCAAGGCTTGTGAGGCTCCTCGTCCCATTAAATCCCATCAAGTGCCTGCCTCCAGAAGGTAAAGAGCTTTACTTAGGAATGCGTGGAAAGAAATCAAGCCTGTCTAAATGGAGTAAACGCCCAAAGCATAGGAGCTGTTATGAGTATTAACGAGCCCACGCGTTAGTGGAGAAACATCCCCCTCATGGCCTTGTCAACCAATCTGCCTGTTCTCTCCCTTTTCTACTAAGCAGAAAAAAAGTTGGCTTTCAGTAGTGATTGTCAAGGGAATACAATAAAAGAGCAGAATCCTCTCTCTCCTCATATGCTAGAAATGAGAAACACCGTGTCCTTGCCTGGCCTCTATAGTGCTACAATGTGGTCCATTTCTTTTTCTCAACCATCATTGGCCTGCCACCCCAGCCTCTGCATCGGCCTAAGCCAATGAATCAACCATTTCCTAGATCAACCACTTTACTATCATGGACATGATCTGAGCCTCAAAATGTGGTCTTCGTAAATTGTGTGGACTGAAACTTCTGTATATAAAGAAACACAGGAAGATTTTAATATTCAGTTTTGATGTTTCCACCATGGGTAAACCATTCAAACTTTGTACATCTCGGTGTAGTTATAAAATACCTCTTTTTAGTTACAAAATGCCTTAATCTTTCTTTTGATCAATTCAGGATTCCAACTCACTTTCTCTGTCAGCTAGTGAATTCCCTAAGGTCTCAGTACTAGGAATAGGAGTGCTTCTAAACAACATCTTTCTTTTTATCTTTTGATACTAAGAAGCATGGGCTGGCCCATATTTCCCTCTTGCAATGGCCACAAGGAAGCTCAAGCTCAAATGTGCAGACTGATGCTGGTGGCAAAGTGTATGATCTACATACACTAGCAAAATGTAAGGTCTAAATTTTATATCTAACCTTACCCTTGCTTAATTTTTTCTACCATTATCTCAATCCCCAATCTTTTTCTCACTTATCTGATTTTGTTTTATTCTTTATATCATTTGTAATTATGTAAGCTTCCATAAGTCATACTAAAATAAATCCAAACTCTTTAGTATGGCAAAAACCAACCCCTCTCTCACGTTGCCCCTGATCACCCCTCTAACGCATCCTCCATCACCTTTCCCTTGCTTCACACTGGACGCTGCTGTTCCTTACACTCACCAAGCACTGTTCTATGTCAGAGATTCTGCACTTGCTGTTCCCTCTTCCTGCCATGCTCTTCCCCATCAAGGCTCACCCCTCCCTTCATTCAGGCCTCTGCTCCAGTGCCACCTCTTCAGATAGGCTGCTTCTGTTCACCATGTCTAAAGCAGCATCCCCTATTCGTTTTGCCTCCTACCCTGCTTTTCTTATTTTAGAATCTTTATCATGACCTAACATTATAGAAAATTTTATATCAGGCAGACTGGAGGAGTGGTTATGAGCACAGACTCAGGAAGCAGATTGTATTCATATTCCAGCTTTTCCACTTACCAGCTGTGTGACCTTGGACAAGTGATTTCACTTCTCTGTGCTTCAATCTCTTCATCTGTAAATGAAAAACATACAAAATAGTCCCTGGCACATAGTAAATGCTAAGTATCTCATTGTAAATAATTAAATTAAATACTGTTTATTGTCTAACCCCCACTACTCTGTCTTATGTATGACTACACTCTTAGCTTGAAGAACTGTGCCCAATATATGGCTGGTGCTTAAATGTCTGTTGAATAAATTCTCTTTTGGAGTGAAGTAAGGACGTTAAAAGTTAAGTAAATACATTTTAAACCTGGGGTTAAAAAGAAAGAACACTGGGCTAAGATTTAGAAGACGGAGATTTCAGCTCTTGCTTTGTCACTTAGGAGCAAGTTGATTTTAGGCAAATTAGTCAAAATTTGCCCAAGTCAACTACAAAGCTGGAATGAGACAAGTCAGCTCTGCTGCAGAGGCATAGGGAAAGTAAGTCAAGTCTTTAACAAACCTGCATTTGCTCCATAAATAGAGGTTATATTGTTTCCTGAGGAGAAAGCGAAGCTGTGTTTATTAAGCACTTCTATGCTGTGGGCTCTGAATTAAAGCCCTGGGAATATGGAGACTAAAGGCTTGGTTCACCTTGGGAATATGAGGACTAAAAACCTTTTTTGTCAGCTCTAAAGGAACTAACAAAATCATAAGGAATACAGAAGAGTCAGCAATTACAATAGAGTGATGAGTGCTCTGGTTGAGGTAAGTTCTGGAAACACAGAGGAGAAGCACTTCTAGGTATGACCTTCACACTGAAACTTGGAGGGTGAAGTAGAGACATCTGGGTGGGTAGAGTTGTTCTAGACGAGAGTGTGTGTGCACATGTGGAGCTGTTTTCACAGCATATTTCAGGAACTGAAGGTAATGCAGCCTGCCCGGTGGCAGGTGCCTATGACAGGAAATGTCAAATGACGATGCAGAACAGGTAGGCAGGGGTCAGATCTCACGGGGTGATGCTAAGATTCTCCCCCTTGCCCTCCCACTCCTCCCTAAAAGTGGCCTGAGTATCCTCCGCAGGTCAGAGATCCCTCTTTGCCCCAGGGGACTTTCTGACTCTTGTTCGGCTTCAATGTTGCCTGCTGAGATATGTGCCCTGTGCCTGGGGGAAGCCAACAGCATTTCTCAGAGAGGAGCTGGATGATAACCCAGGTCATGGTCAAATTTTTCCTAGGCAAATATGCATTAAACCTTCCAATGCTTGAGGAGATGGCTAAACAGACAGCATGGGGAGAGAAGAAAGAAGGGCAGCGGGAGTTAGATGCAATCCCATTCTTTTAAACACCTTGGAGCTATTTCTCCTTTTTCCCGAATTCTTTCTTTCATTGCCTTCTCCCATCATGGCAAATGAGTTACCCTGATGGCACCAATTCTCCCCCTGTCTCTGTAGTCATGCCCTTTGCCATGTGAGCTGTGGCATGAAGAGGCTGGATGTAATTCCCCACCCCTTGATATGGCTTGGCCACGTGCCTCTCTTTGGCCATTAGAAATCATTGGATGTGCTGGCATGCAGGTTCCAAGCCTAGCCCTCAGTTCCCTGCTGGAACCTTGCCTCTGTCGTGAGGACAAGCCTGGGCTGCAAGAAGAGAAACCAAATGGGAGATTGCCAAGTCAACCCCTCTGAGGCCATTCTAGAACAGCCCCCCAGCCCCAGCCAGCCCAGCAGTTGACGGCAGAAGCATGACCAAGTCCAGCTGAGGTGTGCCAAGCCCTGACCACCGGCAGAATCACTTACCCAACCCTTAGGCTTGGGAGAGATCATTAACGGTTGTTGGTTAAACTACAACATTTTAGAAGGTTTGTTATTCAGAATGGCTAGCTAATACTCTTGCCAATATTTATTATATTTCCTTTTTGTCCCTCCTTCCTCTAAAAGGGTTGGGGAGGCATGACCCTGGTAAATAAATTAGGGATAGGGCTAGACTCACCATCTGGGGACCTCTTCTCTCTACTCTTTCATACCAAGGTGTAAAGTTTCTATTTATATGAGTACTAATGGCACCTTTTGTGCTGCAAGATGTGTTTTCCCTTCCGATAAGCGATTTTTCCCTTCACCCATACCATTACTCCTCTTCATTCCCGAGGCTGAAGGTCAGTGCTAATTGGCATGGTTGCTCAAATCTTCTCTGGGCATCACCTCCCAGAAAATCTTTGCAAAGTGGAGGACTCAGGGATAAACAGCAGAATTCGGATCACAGCCTGCAGATAATTTCTCTGGCTCGCCACAGGCCTTGTTTGCTGGTGGTGATAAAATAAAGGCTGGGGGCTTCCCTGGTGGCGCAGTGGTTGAGAGTCCGCCTGCCGATGCAGGGGACACGGGTTCGTGCCCCGGTCCAGGAAGATCCCGCGTGCCACGGAGAAGCTGGGCCCATGAACCATGGCCACTGAGCCTGTGCGTCCGGAGCCTGTGCTCTGCAATGGGAGAGGCCACGACAGTGAGAGGCCCGCGTACAGCAAAGAAAAATAAATAAATAAATAAAGGCTGGGAGCTCAGCAAGCAAAGTGGCTCCAGAGCGATGTGTGGCCAAATTGTCTTGATGAGAAGGCAGGGAGTTGTAAGGCCAGCTCGCCCTTTAATGGGCACTTTGTGCCTGTCTGGCTCCTCATCCCAAGATGGGAGAAAATCTGTTAGTGAGATCCATGCCATTCACTTCTCACACTAGAGCCATCTGGGAGAAGTCTTACTCATTTCTTTTCTGATGCCCTGATTGGAACTGCTGACGGACTTGTGTGTACCTGAGGTGGCTTAAGATGGGGATGCTGAGAGCTCTGGTAACCAAAGCATTTTAAAGGGCAGCGGGAGATGTCATTCACATTGTCTGCATATCCATTTGGATGGATGTGGATGGATGTGGATGGATGCCAGGAGCAGCCAGCCTGGAAGGTCTCTGTGCAGAGATTGCTGATTTGCAGTGACCTCTGACTGCACTTCAGCTGCTAAATCCTGCAGACCCCAGTGAGCTGAGACTGAATATGTTTGAAGTCAGCTGGCAAAGAGTTGGGGCTCATTTTCTCAGCCTTCCTTCAGCATCTCAGGGTAACACAGACAGGATGCCTTCTGAAAAAGGCCTGCTGGCTATGGTTTTCAATGGCAGGAGGTGGGGCTACCTCCAAATTTGACATGAAAAAACAATTCAGACGTGGTCGGTTGGTTCCAATTAATCACCCTCATGGATCTGCAGATGACTGAAGGCGTTATGGATCAACCTTTTGATTAACGGTTTACAATCTCACAACTTGCTCATTTAGTCAGTCATTCCCTGGGAGGCCAGGCCTGTTGTTGTTTCAGGTAACTAGGTTGCAGCATCTCCAGGGGAACTTGTGAGCGTAAGTGGAGATGAGAAAGGGTCCAGGGGAAGCCAGGATTCCTTCTGCACTGTGTTCCTTTGCATTTCATGGAGTAGGCTCTTCCTATGTAAGGCATTCAAGTCATTCATCAAATTTTTATTGGGCACCTACTATGTGCCAGAGACTGTTGTGCATGGGAATGCAGCGTGGCTCCTGCTCGTGTGTTGCTCCAGAGGTACAAGGCTCTTCTCCGGAATGTGCTGTTCTGATTCTCCTGGCACCCAGCACAGCAGCCCTTCCCTCCCTGCATCCACCAGGCTCTAATGCGGCTAGAAGTACTTGGGAGGTTGAGGTGGATGGAGGCTTTTCCTTTCTCCAGAAACGCGATAAGAGACTCTTCTTATATATCTATGAGAATGAAACTTTTGTGTTTTTTTAATTTTTACCCTATTGCATTCCAAAATTGATGTAAAGATTATAGGATTAAAGGATATGAGGGAAAATATGGGTAGGAAGAGATACACAGAATATGTGCCATAAAGCCCTATAAATTTGATTGAGGTGGGTATGGGGGGCATGAATTTGGCTCTGAGTGGAAAGAGGAAAACTTGACTGGAATGTGTGGACAGAAGAGGCAGCAGAGGTAGGTGTCCCTTACTCTCTTAGCCCCTTGCAGAGAGGTGGGCTGGGTGTACTAGGGCTACGCTCCAGGAGCGGGACCACCCTCTCCGTTGTTCTTCCTTTTACCAGAGTGAATATGAGAGTTCTTGCACAGGAAACGTTAGGCTCAGGTGCCAGTCATGCTGGGGTACTAGATTTTAGAGGATGCTGAGCAGTACCAGCTGCCCCACACTTGGAGATCTTGGGTCCTGTTCTTTGAAAGTGAAGTTGGGGAGCAGCCTCTCCAGCTAGAGGGAAGGGGACTCACTGTCTCATCTAGCTTGTTGCCATGCAACCCAGAGGATGTCCTGGGGTCATTCTTTGAACAATCTTTTTATTTCCAAAGCTCTGTGTTTGCACTTTAGAGCTTCCTGATATCAAAACCTTCATCTCTAGGCAAAAAAATAATGGGACCATCAAGCAACAGGGTATGTCACAGTGGCAAACATGGGGCCAAAGGATCTTGTGCTGACCCTCATTTCACACTGCAGAAATGGCTGCCCACAAGATACCATACAAGGGGCTGCCTGTGGGTCCCTCCCCTCCCGCCCTATATAGGAAGCATTCCCATAACATCTATTAGATGGAAGAATCCTGGGAACTTGCTCCTGGAGGTGCCTCATCACTGTGCCCTGAGAGCTCTTATTGCCTTTAATCTCCCTCCCTGCCTATGTATGATCTTTATCCCTTCTTATCTCCTCCAGAGAAAGGAAGAATATAACTGAGCATACTCCCCCTGGGTTCGTCATATAGCTGGCTAATGTGTTGGATCAGTCACGCATTCTTTCAGTCTAATCTACTATTGAGTGCTGAGAAAATCAATTTCTTAGGTAATAAAATTAATTTCTTAGCAACTAGATGAGTCTGCATTATCTATAACACAACTGTGCCAAGGTATTTCAAAAAATCTACAAAGTGATGATAAAGTATCTACTCATTATAGGTTAATAAGCTGATAATATAAGACATTTATTCATTTTCATATAAATGTAGTGGCTACCCGTTATCATGATTTATGCCCCAAATTTAGTCTTGTGTGCTCAAATTGAGAAGTTACAATGTAAAAGTTTTATCTTTATAGCTGTCATTGGTGTCATATTTATATACATGCTACATTCACCAACATTTTAACAACTGACTAGCAATATAAATTGAATAACTTTAAAGACTATATATGTTTCCCTCTAGGACAAGGGTAGATTCATTTATATTACAGCCTCATTTCTGTACCGGCTTGGCTGCAGCAGAATGGAATCCAAATGGATTCAATCATTGCCCCCTTTTATCTACTTGAAACACAAAAAATATCATTTTACTTTCCTTTCCTATTACTGTAAAAATACCTTTAATATTAAACGGAAAGTAGTGACTGATGAACATCTATGCACAATGAATTGTTAGTTTGAAGTTAACTTTTTACTTACATTTGCTAGGGTACAGTTCACATTTTCATACTCCTCTACATTTTTTGAAAAGTAAGGCCCTACATCCTATGATATAATCACTGTTAGTGAATGCTCCAAAGTCAGGTGGACTTAGATTTGAAAGAGCTGTGTGGGCCACTGAAAGCCATTTAATCTTCTAAGCCTTAGTTTTTTCAACTAATAATATTATTCTATATTACATATGTGCATTTATATAATAAAAGAGATAATATTATTTCGCTCATACATACGTTGTCAGAATCAATGGAATAGTGTATGCAAAGCATTAGCATTTAGAGTAGCAGCCAAATTAATAAATGCTAATCCACATTATAATTATTGCTATTATTTTAAAATTTGAGCAAAAGGGTTCCAAATCAAGCTCTTTGTACTCTCCCTGTAAGTTCTTTGGGTCAGTTCAACAGTTAGTTTAATCTTTTTCTAGGTGTCAGATCAACTGAAGAAAAGAGAGTTCCTAGCAGTTGCTCCCACATGATAATTTCACTCCATGAGCAGATGTAAACGTTAAAGAAATCAGCAGAGAGGAACCAAGATGGCGGAGTAGAAGGACGTGCTCTCGCTCCCTCTTGTGAGAACGCCAGAATCACAACTAGTTGCTGGACAATAATCGAGAGGAAGACACTGGAACTCAACAAAAAAGATACCCCACATCCAAAGACAAAGGACAAGCCACAATGAGATGGTAGGAGGGGTGTAATCACAGTAAAATCAAATCCCATAACTGCTAGGTGGGTGACTCACAGACTGGAGAACACATATACCACAGAAGTCCACCCACTGGAGTGAAGGTTCTGAGCCCCACGTCAGGCTTCCCAACCTGGGGGTCCGGCAACGGGAGGAGGAATTTCTAGAGAATCAGACTTTGAAGCCTAGTGGGATTTGACTGCAGGACTTCGACAGGACTGGAGGAAACAGAGACTCCGCTCTTGGAGGGCACACACAAAGTAGTGTGCCCAATGGGACCCAGGGAAAGGAGCAGTGACCCCAGGGGAGACTGAACCAGACCCACCTGCTAGTGTTGGAGGGTCTCCTTCAGAGGCGGGGGGTGGCTGTGCTCACAGTGGGGACAAGGACACTGGCAGCAGAAGTTCTGAGAAGTACTCCTTGGCGTGAGCCCTCCCAGAGTCTGTCAGCCTCACCAAAGAGCACAGGTAGTGTTGGGTTGCCTCAGGCCAAACAACCAACAGGGAGGCAACCCAGCCCCACCCACAAACAGTCAAGTGGATAAAGTTTTACTGACCTCTGCCCACCAGAGCAACAGTCATCTCTACCTACCACCAGTCCCTCCCATCAGGAACCTTGCACAAGCCTCTTAGATAGCCTCATCCACCAGAGGGCAGACAGCAGAAGAACGAAGAACTACAATCCTGCAGCCTGTGGAACAAAAACCACATTCACAGAAAGATAGTCAAGATGAAAAGGCAGAGGGCTATGTACCAGATGAAGGAACAAGATAAAACCCCAGAAAAACGTCTAAATGAAGTGGAGATAGGCAACCTTCCAGAAAAAGAATTCAGAATAATGATAGTGAAGATGATCCAGGACCTCAGAAAAAGAATGGAGACAAAGATCGAGAAGATGCAAGAAATGTTTAACAAAGACCTAGAAGAATTAAAGAACAAACAAACAGAGATGAACAATACAATAACTGAAATGAAAACTACACTACAAGGAATCAATAGCAGAATAACAGAGGCAGAAGGACAGATAAGAGACCTGGAAGACAGAATGGTGGAATTCACTGCTGAAGAACAGAATAAAGAAAAAAGAATGAAAAGAAATGAAGACAGCCTAAGAGATCTCTGGGACAACATTAAACACAACAACATTCCCATTATAGGGGTCTCAGAAGGAGCAGAGAGAGAGAAAGGACCCAAGAAAATATCTGAAGAGATTATAGTTGAAAACTTCCCTAACATGGGAAAAGAAATAGCCACCCAAGTACAGGAAACACAGCGAATCCCTTACAAGATAAACCCAAGGAGAAACATGCCAAGACACATAGTAATCAAATTGGCAAAAATTAAAGACAAAGAAAAATTACTGAAAGCAGCAAGAGAAAAATGACAAATAATATATAAGGGAACTCCCATAAGGTTAACAGCAATTTCTCAGCAAAAACTCTACAAGCCAGAAGGGAGTGGCATGATATACTTAAAGTGATGAAAGGGAAGAACCTACAACCAACATTACTGTACCCAGCAAGGATCTCATTCAGATTCAATGGAGAAATCAAAAGCTTTACAGACGAGCAAAAGCTAAGAGAATTCGGCACCACCAAACCAGCTTTACAACAAATGCTAAAGGAACTTCTCTAAGTGGGAGACACAAGAGAAGAAAAGAACCTACAAAAACAAACCCGAAACAATTAAGAAAATGGTCACAGGAATATACATATCGATAATTACCTTAAATGTGAATGGATTAAATGCTCCAACCGAAAGACACAAGTTCACTGAACGGATACAAAAACAAGACCCATATATATGCTGTCTACAAGAAACCCACTTCAGACCTAGGGACACATACAGACTGAAAGTGAAGGGATGGAAAAAGATATTCCATGCAAATGGAAATCAAAAGAAAGCTGGAGTAGCAGTACTCATATCAGATAAAATAGACTTTAAAATAAAGAATGTTACAAGAGACAAGGAAGGACACTACATAATGATCAAGGGATCAATCCAAGAAGAAGATATAACAATTATAAATATATATGCACCCAACATAGGAGCACCTCAATACATAAGGCAACTGCTAACAGCTATAAAAGAGGAAATCAACAGTAATACAATAATAGTGGGAGAGTTTAACACCTCACTTACACCAATGGACAGATCATCCAAAATGAAAATAAATAAGGAAACAGAAGCTTTAAATGACACAATAGACCAGATAGATTTAATTGATATTTATAGGACATTCCATCCAAAACCAGCAGATTACACTTTCTTCTCAAGTGCACATGGAACATTCTCCAGGATAAATCACATCTTAGGTCACAAATCAAGCCTCAGTAAATTTAAGAAAACTGAAATCATATGGGGCATCTTTTCTGACCACAGCTCTATGAGATTAGAAATGAATTACAGGGAAAAAAACGTAAAAAACACAAACACATGGAGGCTAAACAATACGTTACTAAATAACCAAGAGATTACTGAAGAAATCAAAAAAAACTACAAACAAATGACAATGAAAACACAACAATCCTAAACCTATGGGATGCAGCAAAAGCAGTTTTAAGAGGGAAGTTTATAGCTATACAAGCCTACCTCAAGAAACAAGAAAAATCTCCAACAATCTAACATTACACTTAAAGGAACTAGAGAAAGAAGAACAAACAACACCCAAAGTTACCAGAAGGAAAGAAATCATAAAGATCAGAGCAGAAATAAATGAAATAGAAACAGAGAAAACAATAGCAAAGATCAATAAAACTAAAAGGTGGTTCTTTGAGAAGATAAACAAAATTGATAAAGCATTAGCCAGACTCATCAAGAAAAAGAGAGAGAGGACTCAAATCAATAAAATTAGAAAGAAAAAGGAGAAGTTACAAAAGACACCGCAGAAATACAAAGCATAATAAGAGACTACTACAAGCAACTCTATGCCAATAAAATGGACAAGCTGGGGCTTCCCTGGTGGCGCAGTGGTTGAGAGTCTGCCTGCCAATGTAGGGGACACGGGTTTGTGCCCCGGTCCAAGAAGATCCCACATGCCGCGGAGCAGCTGGGTCTGTGAGCCATGACCGCTGAGCCTGCGCGTCCAGAGCCTGTGCTCCGCAACGGCAGAGGCCACAACAGTGAGAGGCCTGCGTACCACAAAAAACAACAACAAAAAAAATCTTCCAACAAACAAAAGTCCAGGACCAGATGGCTTCACAGGTGAATTCTATCAAACATTTAGAGAAGAGCTAACACCCACCCTTCTCAAATTCTTCCCAAAAATGCAGAGGAAGGAACACTCCCAAACTCATTATGAGGCCACCATCACCCTGATACCAAAACCAAACAAAGATACTACAAAAAAAGAAAATTACAGACCAATATCACTGATGAATATAGATGCAAAAATCCTCAACAAAATACTACCAAACAGAATCCAACAACACATTAAAAGGATCATACACCAAGAAGAAAAACCATGTGATCATCTCAATAGATGCAGAAAAAGCTTTTGACAAACTCCAACACCCATTTATGATAAAAACCCTCCAGAAAGTGGGCATCAACATAATAAAGGCCATATATGACAAACCCACAGCCAACATCATTCTCAATGGTGAAAAACTGAAAGCATTTCCTTTAAGATCAGGAACAAGACAAGGATGTCCACTCTCACCACTATCATTCAACATAGTTTTGGAAGTCCTAGGCATGGCAATCAGAGAAGAAAAAGGAATAAAAGGAATACAAATTGGAAAAGAAAAAGTAATACTGTCACTGTTTGCACATGACATGATACTATACAGAGAGTCCTAAAAATGTCACCAGAAAATTCCTAGAGCTAATCCATGCATTTGGTAAAGTTGCAGGATACAAAATTAATGCACAGGAATCTCTTGCATTCCTATACACTAATGATGAAAAATCTGAAAGAGAAATTAAGGAAACACTCCCATTTACCACTGCAACAAAAAGAATAAAAGATCTAGGAATAAACCTACCTAGGGAGACAAAAGACCTGTATGCAGAAAACTATAAGACACTGATGAAGGAAATTAAAGACGATACAAACAGATGGAGAGATATACCATGTTCTTGGATTGGAAGAATCAATATTGTGAAAATGACTATACTATCCAAAGCAATCTACAGATTCAATGCAATCTGGCATTTTTTACAGAATTAGAACAAAATATCTTAAAATTTGTATGGAGACACAAAAGACCCCAAATAGCTAAAGCAGTCTTGAGGGAGTAAAACGGAGCTGGAGGAATCAGACTCCCTGACTTCAGACTATACTACAAAGCTACAGTAATCAAGACAATATGGTACTGGCACAAAAACAGAAATACAGATCAATGGAACAAGATAGAAAGCCCAGAGATAAACCCACATACCTATGGTCAACTAATCTATGACAAAGGAGGCAAGGATATACAATGGAGAAAAGACAGTCTCTTCAATAAGTGGTGCTGGGAAAACTGGACAGCTACATGTAAAAGAATGAAATTAGAACACTCCTTAACACCATACACAAAAATAAACTCAAAATGGATTAGAGACCTAAATGTAAGACTGGACACTATAAAACTCTTAGAGGAAAACATAGGAAGAACACTCTTTGACATAAATGACAGCAAGATCTTTTTTGATCCACCTTCTAGAGTAATGGAAATAAAAACAAAAATAAACAAATGGGACCTAATGAAACTTCAAAGCTTTCGCACAGCAAAGGAAACCATAAACAAGACGAAAAGAGAACCCTCAGAATGGGAGAAAATATTGCAAATGAATCAACGGACAAAGGATTAATCTCTAAAATATATAAACAGCTCATGCAGCTCAATATTAAAGAAACAAACAACGCAATCCAAAAATGGGCAGAAGACCTAAATAGACATTTCTCCAAAGAAGACATACAGATGGCCAAGAAGCATATGAAAAGCTGCTCAACATCACTAATTATTAGAGAAATGCAAATCAAAACTACAATGAGGTATCACCTCACACCAGTTAGAATGGCCATCATCAGAAAATCTACAAACAACAAATGCTGGAGAGGGTGTGGAGAAAAGGGAACCCTCTTGCACTGTTGGTGGGAATGTAAAGGGATACAGCCACTATGGAGAACAGTATGGAGGTTCCTTAAAAAACTAAAAATGGAATTACCATATGATCCAGCAATCCCACTACTGGGCATATACCCAGAGAACCATAATTCAAAAAGACACATGCATCCCAATGTTCATTGCAGCAGTATTTACAATAGCCAGGTCATGGAAGCAACCTAAATGCCCATTGACAGATGAATGGATAAAGAAGATGTGGTACATATACACAATGGAATATTACTCAGCCATAAAAAGGAACAAAATTGAGTCATTTGTTGAGACGTGGATGGATCTACTGACTGTCACACAGAGTGAAGTAAGTCAGAAAGAGAAAAACAAATACTGTATATTAACGCATGTATGTGGAACCTAGAAAAATGGTATAGATGAACCGGTTTGCAGGGCAGAATTTGAGACACAGATGTAGAAAACAAACTTATGGACACCAAGGGGGGAAAGCCGCAGGGGGTGGTGGGGATGGTGGTGTGCTGAATTGGGCGATTGGGATTGACATGTATACACTGATGTGTATAAAACTGATGACTAATAAGAACCTGCTGTATATATATATAAAAAAAAAAGATGAAAGAAGGATAAGTTTAATCTTTGTTTGACTGGCATTTTCTCCTGCTCTCAGACACTGATGCTTTTAGTTCTCTGGCCTTTGGACTCTGACTGGGACTTAACATCATCAGCTCCCCAGTTCTTGGGCCTTCATTTTTGGACAGAAACTGTACCACCAGCTTTCCTGGGCCTCCAGCTTACAGATGGCAGACCATCGGACTTCTCAGCCTTCATAATTAAATAAGCCAATCCCTCATAATAAATTTTGTTCTTTGTAAAAAAAAAAAAAAAAGAAAGAAAAAAGAAATTAGCGGTGGAAGGTCTGTATTAACATTTTTGGTCACCATGTTTTAAAGTGATAAGATGGAGGCAAAGGAAATTCAGACTTCTTGTCCAAGACCACAAAGTGAGAACCAGAGTAGAGACTAGAATGGAAGCCCTTTGACTCCCAAGTCAATTTCTTTCAGTATCAATTTTCAAATGGTTATTGAATTAAACTCATTTAATATGAAGCTCATCTAATATGAATATGGAATCCTAATATTAGAACCCATTATTAGGATTCTAATAATAGGAATTGTGTTAACATATGGAGAAAATGCTCTTGAAATTGGAGATGCAGTCCTGCTACACTATGTGTGTTAATATATGTTATGTATCATCAACACCCAACAGCTGCATTTCTATACTGTACAACATGATATAGCCTTTTTGAACTCCAATAAAATTTAAATATTCTATTTTATGATAATGTTAAGCCCCTCGTACTCTTTACTCTTGCCAAAAGGAGAGAGAGAAAGAGAGAGAGAGAGAGAGGAGATGGATACTTTTTGGTTCTTAATTTTCAACAACTGGAATTCAGATAAAAGTAGTTGCTAATTCCTAATAAATTAAACTTTGTCCTTTTATTTTCAAATAGTTTTTAAACCCCCCAAGTTGACACTGAATTTCCTTTGCAGTGTTATTTATTGCCATCTGTGTAGCTAGGTTACTTGGGAGAACGTAATGGAAAACTTTGTGAAGTGTGCTGAGAGTACCAAGTGACGTGTGACCAGTTCTTACAGAGGATGTGTTCTTGAGTTGTCAGTGGTTCTCAGCATTATATGTCCCCTCTTTTCTTTGAAGTTGATATACATATACTTTAGATGTTATTTACGTTAGACTTGACTTGCTTTTCTATCTCATAGAATTGACAGGATCTTCTTAGAAAAGTTTGAGAAACAAGAAAGAATTCTGAGGAAGAAGGATCTCTTGACCCCTAAGAGTAGCTGCTACCTATTTGCAGATCCCAAATTGGGCCCACTACCCCGTGCAGGCAGCAAGCCTCCAGCAGCAGACACGGCACCGTTAAAAGCTTCAGAGAGACCTGGGCGAACCACGTCACCTCGCTTGTCTTCTAGTTTCTGCATCTTGAAAATGCAGCCGTTAATACCTACCTACCTCTCAGAATTGAAATGTGATCATTTCATTATGTGACTGAGATCAGTGATCATGTGATCATTGAAATGTATATATGCAACATACCTGCTGCACAGAAAGAATCTATTATCACTCCAATAAAGATGTTAAAAAAAAAATCAGCATGTCAGGGAATGTTGCCATCGCAGCAGAAAAAAATGTGGTCTCAGAGACCATCAAAGTTAAAGGATAGGGGCTTCCCTGGTGGCGCAGTGGTTGAGAGTCGGCCTGTCGATGCAGGGGACACGGGTTCGTGCCCCGGTGTGGGAAGATCCCACGTGCCGTGGAGCGGCTGGGCCCATGAGCCATGGCCGCTGAGCCTGCGCGTCTGGAGCCTGTGCTCCGCAATGGGAGAGGCCACAACAGTGAGAGGCCCGCGTATCACAAAAAAAAAAAATTGTTAAAGGATGGTCTGTGCTCAAAATGTTGAGAGGAGGGGAAAGGAAAGTGTGATTACAGATTAGAATGCTGTTGGCATCATCTTCGTCAGCCCAAAGACATTGCTGTCAGGCGAACACTGGAAAGCCCTTGTTGAGAGAAACCACTGCATTATGTCTACAACACTAGAC
This sequence comes from Phocoena sinus, assembly GCF_008692025.1. Classification (NCBI taxonomy): domain Eukaryota; kingdom Metazoa; phylum Chordata; class Mammalia; order Artiodactyla; family Phocoenidae; genus Phocoena; species Phocoena sinus. The sequence continues at coordinate 50,786,939 of NC_045771.1, forward strand.
TATGATGGAGAGCATGCCGCATGTTTTTCCAACAAAAATGGACACTCACATGCATCCTCAGGCCTCCCTTGCATCCATTCAATCGCAAAGGAGAGATTATGCCCCAATGTCTGCCTATGACTTGAGATCTTTCGGGTTTCCACGTTAATGTGCGTTATCTCAGTGTAACCCTAAGGAACACATGTTAAAGGGGCAGGGTTTCCCTCTGCAAGGACATCTGGAGTCCAGATAAACAATTGTGAACCAAAAAAGTTGGACAAATCCAAAGGAGGGGAGGAGAGACTTTTCCTAAATGTTCTAAAAGTGAACATTATTTTTAAAAATAACTTTTATCAGAGTTCTCTTATCACAATACCAATGCTACCAGCAAAGATGTCATATCAACAAATCCTTACAAACAGGAAGAGAACCCGGAGTCAGGTTTATATGTTCAGACCTCAAGCAAAAACTTTAAAAAGCACCCTCCCCTTGCACACACGGACATTTATTCAACATTTTACAAAATTATGCATACTGCACCTGGCACACTCCTCTTTCCTGGACTTCAAATCTGTCAGGGCTGCTTCAGAGGTAGTTATTTCAACAAGACAGAAGCTATGAGAGGAAGAGGTGGTCAAGAGGTACCTGCCTGTCACAGACCGGAAGCTCGAGCTGGGTAGAATCAGGACCCTGGCAAGGAGACATGATGTTTCTCGTATGTCTGGTGTTGTTGAGCCCGATCTCCACATAGCTGACAGTTTACAATATAAGCCCACTCCTCATCTCTCAGAACATCATGCATCAGTTTGGCACAAAATGAACTGAAGTCCAACAATAAGAACTCGGTTGCTGAGCGGCAGGGTCCCTCAGAGTTTCCCAAACAACTTTTCAAAGATCTGTAGTTCGGCAAAGCTAAAACTCTCTCAATTTAACTAAAGATACTTCTCCCTTCATTTGTTAAATTGTGGTAAAATATACATAACACAAAATTTACCATTTTAACCATTTTTTAGCTGTACAGTTCAGTGGTGTTAAGTACATTCATATCGTTATCCAACCATCACCACCATCCATCTCTAGAACTTTATTACCTGAAACTGAAACTCTGTACCTATTAGACAATAACTCCCCATCTCCCTTCATTTTAAAATTCATTCATACTGTAAATGAAGTTTAATGTTAGATATGGCTTTGATTCCCATTTGTTCCTTTGTCAATATAGTATTCCAAATGATTTTTTTTTTTTTTTTTGCGGTACGCGGGCCTCTCACTGCTGTGGCCTCTCCCGTTGCGGAGTACAGGCTCCAGACGCGCAGGCTCAGCAGCCATGGCTCACAGGCCCAGCCGCTCCGCGGCATGTGGGATCTTCCCGGACCGGGGCACGAACCCATGTTCCCTGCATCAGCAGGTGGACTCTCAACCACTGCGCCACCAGGGAAGCCCCCTCAAATTATTTCTGATACCCTCATGTGCTGCTACACAAGATGCTGAAGAAGGCCTCTGGAAATTGTTATTTTTCATCACTGAATTGATTTTTCACCAGACACATTAAAATTCTAGAGTAGGTGACAGAACTTAAATTCTGCTTTCTGTCACTCCTAAGTGACTCCTAAAAGAGAGTGAGACCAACCACTACTAATGACTACTGCAGATACCTCCTGACACACAATCTCCTGGTCAGCAATAGGGTGGGGACCTCAGAGGCTTGAGCTGGGAAAGGGTACCAATATCTAGCATCACTGTAGTTAGTCTTATTTCTCCAGCCTCTATTCTTCCAAACTCCAGCATGCAGACAGCCCTACTTTCCCTAAGAACCATTCCCTCACAACTATTCCTTACTAGAATATTTTCAGTTGTAACAGAGTTATTTTCATAAAGTCCCATATTCAGACTGACTGCCTTCTACATTTTCACTGTGCACTGAATTTGCCATGCCTTGATTCCCTTAAAAAGCTTTAAAAATATTATAACAGATTAGATGTACAATTTGGATCAGTACAACTTTAGGAACTGTCTCAGTCAAAGTGAGGTTTTCTATTTTAGTTTATGTTTAGCTAATCATATCTTTACTTGTTCTTTAATTAATTCCTACAAGCATTTGTTAAACACCATCTAGGTGCCTGTTGCTGTGTCAGGCACAAAAGATCCAGAGATACTTGAATTACAGTCCAGTGGAAAGACAGGAACACCTAGTCAGAGCACAGCAGAGCTCCCTAGGAAACATGTTTTGGGGAAAACAAAATGCAGTGGGAACCAGTAGAAGTGACAACTATCCCTGACTTCCCAGAGGAAGTGCCCCCGGACTGATCCTGAACAAGGAGGAGGGAGTTGCTTGAGAGAGAAGGGAAGGAAGGTGTTCCATGCAGAGGACCAGCATGTTGACAGGTATGGGGTCCTCCTGGTGGTCACGTAGTACCTGATGCGTGGGTGGAGAGGAGAAGCCAGACTCAGGAGATACTGTGAGGCACGACTGGTTGACTATGAGGACTGGTGGGTGGAGGAGGGGAGGAATTAAGAGCAAATGAACCTGCTCGTTTGAGAGACTAAGTAGATGGTTCATTATTACTTTACCAAAAATAACATCTTCAGTTTTAATCGCAGTTTAGTCTATCATCCGGAAAAAAAATGAGCTGTGCGAGTTTTCAGGTAGACATATCGTCTGTCATTTCTAATAAATCTCAATGAAATATTGCCTTGACAGCAGGTTACAGAGATATACGACTGTAACAACCAATATCGTCACTTCACAGAACCACTAATTTATGACTTTTTCTCCAACTTTTTATTTTAAAATATTTCAAACCTATGGCAACTGTTGAAAGACTATTACAATGAACACCTGTAACCCTTCGCCTAGATTCAACAGCCATCAATATTTTACCACATTCTCTCTCTTTCTCTGTCTCTCTCTGTCACTAACGAGCCCTTTGAAGTGAGTTGCACTCATGGTACTTCAACCCTAAATGCATCTTCTTAGAACAAGGACTTCTTCCTAGATAACCACAGAATCATTATTGCTGCATTTTGTTTTTGTTTACTCATGATTATATTCAAGTTAAGCATTTTTGTCAAGTATACTAAATAAGTGATGTTATGTACTTCCCCATCATATCAGGAGGCCCATAATGGAGGTTTGACTTATTACTGAAGATGCCAATTTGGACCACTTGGTTAGATGATATCCTCTAACCAATATTCTCTCTACTGTAATTAACAAGTAATCTGTATGATGATAATTTGAGACCATGCAAGATATTAATCCAGCAGTTTAAGAAGCTGTTGATGACTTGCCTGAATCAATTATTACACTGGTAGGCATTATTTTTAAATTAGCTGTTGTTTAATAGTGTTTTCTCCATTCCAGCATTTAAGGTCAGATGTAATTTTTTGCTGTTGTTGTTTGTTGTCAAAAAATTTGAGACCAAAGGAGATCATCCAATTCTACGAAAACATTTCTCATGAAATAAAGCACATGTTAGGAAAACGGCCAAAAAAGCATTGTGCAGCTATATTTTAGAAATCACCATGTATTTTTTAAAAGGGATAACTCTTGCACAAGATTTAGTATTGTCCATGATGTTCAGCTTTTGTAGTTTGTGGAAGAAGCACTATGTCATTTAACATCATAAAGCAACCTCATGTCTGTCCACTGATAACTCACTGGCAATACACTACAGCTGTTGAGAGGCAGCTCAGGAAGACAGGGAAAAAACAAAACCCAAAACCTACAAGCCAACCATCTGACTTCAATTAGGAAAGAGAATAGTCCCCAAATGTACAAGGATGAGGTCTTTTATAGGTCAAAGTATTACAGTGGAACTTAAAAAGAGGCAATATAATGACCCTATATGTGAAGGTTAGCTCATACTTCAAAAGGATCTTACAGTATGGAGACACAGTCTCCACCCTTTCTTGACAAGTCATCCTGTCCTATAGCTATAGTAAATAATCATCTAGGCACAAAAATCCACGCTCTCTAATTACTGAGGGCCCATCAGATAACAGGACAGTAACACCATTAGTTGAGAAGGCAAAGGCTACCTGGGTGGAGCAAGTTCTGCGGGTAGAGAAGATCAGAATTTCAGTTTGGAGCATGATATATTTGAGATATTCATTAGACATCTGAGTGGAGATACAGAGTTGACAGGTAGATACATGAGCTGATGCTCAGGGGAGCAGTCATGACTGGAGACATACATTTGAGAATCATTTGCAGTTAGATGCTACTTAAATGCAGGGAACTGGAAGAGAATCAGCAAGGGGGTGAGTACAGAGAGAGGAGAAGAGATTAAGATATCCATGGACTGAGCCCTGGGGCACTTCAGTGCTATAAGATTAATATGCAAAAGAGGATCCAGCAAAGGAGACTGAGAAGAAACAGCCAGCGGAGTTGAAGGAAAATGAAGTGTGCAGTGTCTTAGAGAACAAGTGAAGAAATCACTGCCGTGAGAAGGGAGCAATTCAACTGTGACAATTGATAAGTTGATTTTGATGGGGACAGAGATTTGGATTTAGCAGATGGAGGTCATTGGTGATATTGACAAGCACAAGTTTGATGGGGTGTCAGGGTCCAAATCCTGACTGGAATGGGTTTAAGTGAAAAGGGGAGAGAAAATGGAAGCAGTGAGATTGAATCATCTTTCAAGAAGTTTTTCTGTCATGTGCAGGTGGGGGAGGTGGGGGAGACAAAGAAAAGGGATAGATGGTGTCCGGAGAAGTAAACTCAAGATAATTTTGTGTTTTGCTTTTAAGATGAGAGAGGTAACAGTATGGTTAACATACTGGCAGAAATGAATTGGGAGAAAAGGGAAACGATATAGGAGAAAGTAGGGAGGATTGCTAGAGCCAAGTCTTTGAGTTAGGAACAGAGAGGCAGGGGAGCAGGGAGGGGAGCAGTGTGTACGGTCCAGATCCTGGTAGGTAGGAAGCTGCTGGTATCTAAGTTTGTATCTGTTATCTTAATCTTCTGAATGTTTCCATTTTGTATTCCAGTGAAGTGGGAATCAAGGTTATCAGCTAAGAGTAAAGACAGAGAAAAAGGTATTAGAGATTTGAGGAGCCACGAATCTGTGAACTAGTTATCCACGAGAGAAGAAAATATCAGTAAATTCCCCCAAATTAGAAAGAGTACAAACAATCCTCTCTTGTCACAATGCAATAAAACTGGAATTTATGAATAAAAACAAAAAGTTCCTACTCTGGATATTAATAACTCTCTCTTAAATAACTTGCATAAAAGAGAAAAATCAAACTGAAACTGTTAGATATCCTGAAAATAAAGATAATGAGAAGACTATCTATGAAGTCTCTGCCACAATGACCAAGTGGCATTTTTTTCCAGGAATGTAAGGAGGCTTCAATCTCAGGACATCTATTGATTTATTAACCATATTAATAGATTCCAGCAGGAAAATCATATGACCAATCCCATAGATGTTGAAAAAACATCTGATTTGAAAAAATTAAATATCCATTCAAATTTTATTCTTAATAAATTCAATACAAGGGTTTCAATTTTGCTGCTGTTACATGAGATTGTTTGGAGTGGGAGGGAATGTATGTGCTGGGGTGCCAGGAGCTGGGCCCATTGCTGACTCATACTGGCTGACTTCAGGCATATTGCCTTTGCATTTCTCATCTGCAAGTGGGGAAAAAGCATAAAGAATAGGAAAACAAATTGTCATGAGTTTCAGTTTTTGCTGTTTGATGAGAATCAAAGTCTTTTTTCTGCCTTGTCATTCTTTTATTTTTGTTTCTGTTTCTCTAACCTTTGTCTCTTTGCCTTTTCAATCTGACTTTATTGTTTCCTACTCAGGGCTTTCTCCTCTTTTTCTCAAAGCTGGAGGAGAGTAGCTTGCCACTGTTCAATCCATGAATGATAGTCCCAAGAGACTATTCCCTGCTAATCTGGCCACCTCTCCTGAAGCAGTTTCGGAGTTGTCTTGAGCCTTTTAATGCGAAAGGGGTTTTGTGCAAGTCATTTCTGGCTGCCTGAGGCAGGAGATGCAGGTCTCTTGCGCACTGAAGGAAAAAGATGCATGTGTGGCAACAAAGGTCTCGTGCATCATTTCACAATTTAAGAACGGAGGCCCAAATATGCTCTGAATCAGTGATGCTTCTCAGTCTTGACAGATTTTTTAAAGTCTTTAAGTTTCACCCTTAATAGAAATAAACTCTACAGCCATGTGACCCACAAGAATAATTTCAAGTCTTCGGAAATTTTTTCTCTACTATTTGATGCGGTAGAAGCAATATTATACCTACCCACTAATTCTAAAACCCAGGTTATAGGAAAGCAATCTATTTCATATTTATGCTTTTATGGGCCTGATTGAAATAAAACGCTGGCTGAAGGTACATTAGCGTTCTCTGAACAGAGTCTCAACAGAATTGGAAAGAATATAAGCTGGTTGTTCTTAGCAGAAACTTGAAGTATAACCGTTTTATTTGTTCTTCCAGAGATACTTTTTTGTGGTTTGTTTTTGGTTCTCTTCCAATTTGCATGTTTACCAAAATCCCAAGGAAAGAAAAGAAACCATTAAGATTCTTTCCTATAATCCATTTAAGTCAAAACTGAAGAAGAGAAAAATTTGTAGCTTTCAAACACCATTAGTTTGCTAATGATAGCTTTCATCCTATGACAGTTCTCAGACTGATAAGATGCTCTAAACATCCACCACGAAAGAAGAGGGCCATTTATAGGCCCCGCTCTGTCTCTGCAGCTTGCACATGTTTTCAAACATATTTTCATGCCTGCTTTCTGACAGCTCATTAAACAAAGGCCTCTCAGTGCCTATATTGCCCGTCTCCCTGCTGAGAGTGTAACATATTTACAGCCTCTGCAGATTGCTGGCTGCTGGCGCCTTCTCTTCCCTGTGGCCTGCCTGCCAACTGCTTATCAGTCTCCCCCAAAGGTGACATCCTCCTCATTTGTTTAGGCAGCGATGGTCCCGTTTGACCCTTGGAGGCCAGAAGCAGCATGATTAGGAGCGGCTCCTGCACCAGCTAGATAAAGGCAATCATGCGGGCAAAGACAGTGCCGGGCGGCTCAAGGGAGCCTCGCCAGGCTGAGTGCTCCCATTCAGGAACACGCTGGCAGTTCTTCAGCTCGACAGCTGGCAGTGTGCAGACCTTGTGGGATTTCTGTCTCAGAGAAAGCAAACAAGGTTTCTGGAGTGTTGAGGAGCTATCTGGGGCTGTGTACAAGGGCGATCAGAGCGGATTGCTTCTAATTACCTGTCTCTTGACTGCCATTAAACCATCATTACATATCCAAAGCCATAAAAGCCCCTATGAATGCAGCACCTTATACTTAATTTTTATCCTTTCCTCCTGCGTTTGCCAAAAGCATTTTGCTGGGGTCCTGGGAGGACAGATGAAGACATCTTGGATGCAGGGAGAGGCTGCAGGCTGCATCCATCTGCCATTTCAGGATCCAACAAAACTGGTAACAGGTTTCTGCCACTGCAGTGTTCTGGGGGTGATGCATCATTTCCACTGAATAGGAATGGAGAGAGAGCAAGGAGGGAAAGAGGGAAAGGAGGGAAGAAAAAAGAGCAAGACCTCTTTTTTTCCAACCAGGTCTCAGTCATTTCAGCCTTTAAATGTTGTGGGTTAATGGCCAGACTCCAGAGGCAGGGTCTTTGTCAAAGCCTCAAATGACCTTGGCCCCAGAAACGGCTGTGTTGTGCCTCTGGGATCTGTTTGGTGCTAAAGCCGACCAAGATTATGGTGTGACTGCATTTGCCTCCTGGGCAGGTGACGGTGATGGCTACCACTTTTCAAGCACCTCCTATGAAATGAGGCAGTGCATTAAGCATTTTCTTATAAAAGGTCATCTCATTTAACGCAATACCACTCTGAGGTAGGGAGCATTAGACCCATGGCACCAATGATAAAGCTGAGGCTTAGAGAGACGGGAAAGCTCCACCAAACTCCTAGCTAGTCAGCCACTGAATTTAGGTCTGTTGGTTCCAAAGTCCCCACTCTTAATCTCCCAGCTTCTGCCCAATCGATGACTACACTGGAACATCACTGCAGAATTCGCTGTTGCTAAGTCTGCTTCCCCTCTGGAAGTTCTCAAACCCCAGCATGCATGCCCACCAACCAGAGAGAGAGTGAGTAGTGGAGACTCCCAGACGTTCTGCATTAGGAGAGGCCTCCAGATAGGGGATGAGAAATCTTCCTTTTTTCATTTTTCAGAAGTACCTTGGGTAATTCTACACAGAGGGTGTTCAGGTCATAGTTTGAGAAACCATTTCCCAACCTGGGAGTTTCCCGGGGAGTGAGCAGTCTCATTTACCTTGGCTCCTTTTGTACTCCATCAAGAGCTCCCAGCACATAGTAGGTGCTCAATAAATGCCGAACAATCAGAGGAATGGTTCTGTTCAACTTTTTTCCCTTTGTGTTTTGTTTTAGATTATACTGAATTTTCCATATTCTTTAATCCTCTTAGAAGAAAGCAGGGAATAAATTTTATCCAAATAAAATTTGTTTCCAATATGCCCAGAGAAATGACCAGGTGAAGTCTTTCATAGTCATACCACGTCCCCCTTATGTGCAGACAGCTGAGCCTCTGACCTATAGCAGTTCAGCATGGAGATGGCTCTGCTGGACCTTATTGTTTTATTAAATATTTACAATAGAACTAGTGTTGCTAGGAAAGCATCCCCATGTGCACATTTGTTGGTTGATATACATAAGCATCGTAATCTATTACATGTAAAAATTATTTGCCACACTACTTATAAATAATTTGAACTGGGTATGGTCTATAGTTTCATACATACTACAGTTTCTGCAAATTGATCTGTGTGCACTTTAATTCTTTTTGTTTTTTTGGCTGAGCCATGCGGCACGCAGGATCTTAGTTCCCCGACCAGGGATCAAATCTGTGCCCCCTGCAGTGGAAACAGAGTCTTAACCACTGGACCACCAGGGAAGTCCATGCACGTACTTTCTTTTTTTTTTTTTTTTTGCAGCACGCGGGCCTCCCACTATTGTGGCCTCTCCCGTTGCGGAGCACAGGCTCCAGACGCGCAGGCTCAGCAGCCACGGTTCACAGGCCCAGCCGCTCTGCGGCATGTGGGATCTTCCCGGACCAGGGCACGAACCCGCGTCCCCTGCATCAGCAGGCGGACTCCCAACCACTGCGCCACCAGGGAAGCCCATACTTTAATTCTTTATGCATGCTATGTCTGATGAATCCTGACTTAGAAAACAGGTATCACTGTCTCTGTTTTATGGATGGGGAAAATGAGGCTCAGAGAAACTAAATAACTTTCCTAAGATGGCATAGCTAGCAAGTGGCAGAGAAAAGATTTAGCAAGCTCTATATGAATCCAAAATAAAACATAATTTCTATTTCACTATACTGTCAAAAGACCAAACCAATGATTTAAAAACTGAATAGAAAAATACTGTAAGGAAGTTAGTAATTATTAATGATGGCTGCCTTTGGGAGATGAGATTTGGTTTTTTTATACTTTTTGTATTTTCTAAATGGTGTAACTTTTATAATTGTGGCAAAGTTTAAGCACACACATATACACACACATACTACCTTGGAGCACACTCTCTGATTAAACTTAATTATTGGTAACTTATTAGGAGGTTCATTTGAATATATGAATTTTTGACCAAATAAAAAAAAAAGTGGAGCAAATATTAAGGCACAGCAGGACTTGCTCCTAATTTAAAATATTCTCACCACAATTTGGTTTGATTCTTAGCAATAGAAAACAGAATAGTATTTGCTGTAACTTAAAACCACCGTTTTCACTGGTCATGATTGCCTGATATTTAAGACTGAGCTGAGGATAAGGTTAAGGTCGGTCTTATTTTTTTCACAACTCTGCAAGTTCATAAAGGACTTTCTCTCGTCATTTCCTTATGTTTCAATAATCACTGATTCAGCGCACCCCATGCACCAGGCACGCACAAGTGATTCCATGAACATTAATCACTAAATATGAACACAATTCCTGTGGCTTCATAAGGTAGGTTGGGTGTGTTCTATTATCCTCTTTTATCAAGGAGGAAACTGAGGGGCGGAGATGAAGTGACTTGCTCAAGGGCTCTCAGTTAGCAGGCACTGGCATGGGAACTCCAATTGAAGCCATTTAACACAAACCTAGTTTCTTTTAACTGCACTACCTGCTGGTGCTTTTTAGGGTCAAATCTGTTTTGGAGCAAGACTGTAGTAAAGGTTATGTTGGATCTTTTGTTATCTTTCCAAATGTTGTATTTAAGAACACATTTTCCACTCTCACATTTACCCGGGGCCCACCACAGCATCCCATGGACCATCCAACCCCCTTACGGAACGATACCTCAGGATTCCAGACTCTTTCTTTCTTCTCTTTTTCCCTCTTCCCTGCCTCTCAGTCAAAATCTGGGGAACTTGTATCTCATTTGCTCAGGAAACAAGTGAGTTAAGTCTGTGATAATGCATGATGAAGATTCCTAGGTAACATTCTTGCTTTTTTAAAGACGAGATTTATGAATACTGTGCCTTTGCCCAAAGGAGTGCCTTAGTAGTAAGATAATTAGAAAATATAGGCAGTCAATGGGGAGAAAAATGATAGGGAAAAAAATACCACAGAAATACACTGCAAGGAAAACAAATGAAAGCATCATTTCATTTTAGAGAAATACTGTTAGTAGATGCCCAAATTTTATAATTCCTGGAGAGCCATTTGGCAAGGGATAACAAAATTCTTTAAAAAGTTCATAACCTTTGGCTTAGTGAATCCAGTTTTGAGAATCCATACTAAGGAATAATTCTAAATACAGAAAGAGCTTTGTGCATGAAGAAGTTCATTACTTATGATATTGAAAAATGGCAAAAGGGGCATTGATTATGTAAATTACGATACAATGGAGTAATCATTACACACCATGCCTGCAAGATGTTTTGAAATAATATGCAAATTTTTCTATATTATAAGACTAAAATGAGAAGAATAGAATATAATTTAAACAGGCACTGTGATAATCATGTCCAAAATATTTGGAAGGTGATTATCTAGAAGCAATTATGTTTAGAAACTGCTACCATATTTTTCTTCTTTTTATGTTTTTTTTCAAGTTTTCTTAAATGAAAATTTCACTTTCCTAATGGAAAAAAATTGAACTTATTTAGAAAAATATTATTTTACTTAATACCGGTTTTTACATAACTCAGGTAATATACAAGGGCTATATCCAAGAGTGATTTAAGAAACGAACACACTGTGTAACTATGCAGAAAATAGTTAATACAGCAGGTCTGACTGCTATCCTTTTGAAAGGCCTGCTTACAAGGTTGGCCCTTGGCTGGGGTCTGGGAACTTAGATTTCAGGAGGGCTCCTGTATTAGTCTGTTTGGACTTCTATTACAAAATGTCAGAGAATGGGTGGCTTATAAGCAACAAACATTCATTTCTCACAATTCATTTCTCGCTGGAATTCTAAGATCATGGAATCCTCTTCTTCTTAGATGGATGTCTTTTCCTAGGGGCAAGGAATCCTTCTTGGGCCACTTTTACAAGAGCACTGATTCCATTCATGAAGGCTCCACCCTCATGACCAAAGCACCTCCCAAACGCCTCACCAATACCATCACATTGAGCATTAGGTTTTTTTTTTTTAATAATATTTGTTTGTTTATTTTTGGCTGTGTTGGGTCTTCGTTTCTGTGCGAGGGCTTTCTCTAGTTGCGGCGAGCAGGGGCCACTCTTCATCACGGTGCGTAGGCCTCTCACTATCGCGGCCTCTCTTGTTGCGGAGCACAGGCTCCAGACGCGCAGGCTCAGTAGTTGTGGCTCACGGGCCTAGTTGCTCCGCGGCATGTGGGATCTTCCCAGACCAGGGCTCGAACCCATGTCCCCTGCATTGTCAGGCAGATTCTCAACCACTGCGCCACCAGGGAAGCCCGAGCATTAGGTTTTAACGTATGAATTGGCGGGGGGGGGGGGGACACAAATATTCAGTCCACAGCAGTTTCCACCATCATTAACTAAGAGCGGCTCACTACATTTAAACTATTTGTACAAACCATACAGTTTGTGCTGAACACCTGCCTTCCCTCTGGGAGTCTGGAATTTGCGTGTGTGCCAGGCAGAGGCTGCCTCTGTGACAATCCTCCAGTAAAAACCCTGGGCACTGAGTCTCTAACAGGCTTCCCTGATGGACAACATTTTACACATGTTGTCACACCTGTTGCAGGGGAATTAAGCACATGCTGTGTGACTCCTTGAGAGAGGACCTTGGAAGCTTATGCCTGGTTTCCCTGGATGTTACCCATGTGCTTTTTCTCTTTGCTGATTGAGTCTGGTTTCCTTTTACTGTAATAAATCACAGCCCTGAGTACTACTACATGCTGAGTCCTGTGAATCCTCCAAGTGAATCTTCAAACCTAGGGGTTGTTCTCAGGACCTTTCAACATAATCATCACTATGATGTAGCTCTAAAAAAATTACCTTCTCCCCATTTTCATCCTTAAGAATTTAACTATATATAAACCATAGAATGATGCATTCCTAAAATATATTAAACCTGTATAATTTTAGTGCCAGGAAAGGGAACCTTGAAACACTTTTGCTTTACAGATGAGAAAACAAAGCTAAAAGCTAGTGAAGTGTTGTGTCCCAATCAGCATCAGAGCCCAGAACTCCTAATTCTTCAATTTTTCTAGAATATTCCACCCCCTTCACAGATATTGTTTCCTTGTGAACTGGAGACCACGAAACATAGTAGCCAAAGAATAAACAATATAATGTGGAATAAATGAAGAGTAACTGAGGATATTGGATGTAAATCAGCTAGTGATGATAAAATGAACTCTCTTTCATTATTTATAAGCCATGTATAAATAGCTTGTGCTAGAACATGGGGCACATTCAGTGTGGTCTCAGGCTATAGATTCAGTTACTCTAAATAGGAAATATTTTTAAAAGGTGAAGCCTAGAATGAAAACTGGACCAACTGACTTTCATTCTTTTGACTGGTAGTTAGTTCAAGCCATTGAAAATGAGATTTGTTGGCATTTCTCCTTGGAAATATACATGTCCAACTCAGGTTGACTGCAATAAAAATGAATATTTAGATGCTTATTTCAAGTAGGCCACACCTTCCTGCTTGCTTCCTAAGGGGAGAATGGGAAGAGTTACAGGGAGGGAGACTCTTTAAAAAACTGGGAGATTTCAATCAAATGTCTATTTCTTATACTTTAATTTTATTCATAAGTTCAGAAACCTGCCAATATTCATGCTCATCACTTAAAACCTGATGACAGGGGCTTCCCTGGTGGCGCAGTGGTTGAGAGTCCGCCTGCCGATGCAGGGGACGCGGGTTCGTGCCCCGGTCCGGGAGGATCCCACATGCCGCGGAGCCGCTGGGCCCGTGAGCCATGGCCGCTGAGCCTGCGCGTCTGGAGCCTGTGCTCCGCGGCCAGAGAGGCCCCAACAGTGAGAGGCCCGCGTACCGCAAAAACAAACAAACAAAAAAAAACCTGATGACAGGATATTATTTTTAAAGATCTGTTTTGCACTTATCATAACCCTCTTCAATAAACGAGTAAGGAAACTAGTACAGAACTTGCACATAGTAATTACTCAGTATATTTTCTTTAAATTGATGGCTGTGTGAATTCAGGCTTAAGGTAGCACATGAAATTTCCTCCTACAGCTTATCCCTACCTCCCACCAAAAAATTCTAATGACATGAAAAAAGTAGGAAGGAAGGAAGAGAAAGAGAGAGAGAAAGAAGAAAAGAAAGAGAGAAAGAAAGAGAAGAAAAGAGAGAAAAAAGAAAATGAAAGAAAGAAAGAAAGGAAGGAAGGAAGGAAGGAAGGAAAGAAGAAAGAAAGGAAGGGAGGGAAAGAAAAAGAAAAGGAGGATGAGCAGAAAACTGATAAGGAAATGAGCATTCAATGCCATAAGCTTTAAAAAGTGGCAGCAAATAAAAGGCAGTATACTCAAAGCAATATACAGATTTAATGCAAACCTCATCAAAATATGTGACATTTTTCACAGAACTAGAAGGAATAATCCTAAGATTTATGTGGAACCACAAAAGACCCAGAATTGCCAAAGCAATCCTGAGGAAAAAGAATAAAGCTGGAGGTATCACTCTCTCAGGCTTCAGAGCTATACTACAAATCTACAGTAATCAAAAAAGTATGAGAGGGTGAGGAGAAAAAGCAACCCTCCTACACTGTTGGTGGGAATGTAAATTGGTGCAGCCACTATGGAGAACAGCATGGAAGTTCCTTAAAAAACTAAAAATAGAGCTACCGTATGATCCAACAAGCCCACTCCTGGGCATATATCCAGAAAAGATAAAAACTCTAATTAGAAAAGATACATGCACCTAATGTTCATACCAGCACTACTCACAATAGCCAAGACATGGAAACCACCCAAGTGCCCATCAGCAGACGATTGCTTAAGAAGATGTGATATATATATATATATATATATATATATATATATATATAATGGAATATTACTCGGCCATAAAAATGAATGAAATGTAAGTTGGATAGAGAAAGACGAATATTATACAATATCACTTATATGTGGAATCTAAAAAGTAATACAAATGAATCTATATACAAAATAGCCACAGATTCACATAGAAAACAAACTTATTGTTTTCTGTATAGCATAGGAAACTATATTCAATATCTTGTAATAACCTATAATGGAAAACAATCTGAAAAAATATATATATATAATTGAATCACTTTGCTGTACACCTGAAACTAACACAATATTGTAAATCAACTATACTTAAACTTGAAAAAAAAAAAAAGCATCGTAGAGAATGACATTAACCCTGTTGATTCATGAAGGCCATTCAAGTGAGCTGACAAACTCCTAGAACTTATAACCAATGCCCCCATATCAGCCTTGGGCTGTCATAACAAAATAGCAAAGATCGGGTGGCTTAAAATAAAGACATTTATTTTTTCACACTTCTGAAGGCTGGAAGTCCAAGATCAAGGTGCCAGCAGGATTGGTTTCTGGAGACCTCTCTCCTTGGCTTGTAGACAGCTATCTTTTCCCTAGTCCTCATATGGTCTTTCTTTTGTGTGCACATGGAGAGAGAGAAGGCTCCAGGGTCTCTTCCTCTTCTTATAAGGATATCAGTCCTATGCGATTAGGGCCCTTTTGACCTAACTTAACCTTAATTACCTTCTTAAAATCCCTGTCTGCAAATACAGTTACATTGAGGGTTAGGATTTTAACAGATGATTTGTGAGGGGGCATAATTCAGGCCCTAACAGTCTCCACACTGAATGGGTTTACTCATCCCCTCCAATTCCTATATTTGTGAAGCACTGGAATCAAAGCTGTTGCTAAATTAATATCATGCCTTTGGCCCAATAACCCTGGGAGCCAAACAATAGCATTTGGGCAATTCAGACTTCCCTGTGTCTTTTTAAGCCCTTGGTAGTTGCAGAGGTACTTTGGGTGGAAGTGGGAAATTGTATTCAGCTGGTGACACTATTAATGTAACTAACAATTGAGTAATTTGCTGGGTTTGCCTAAGCAAATAATTTAAAATCATAAATCTTTGCATAGGCCAAACCAGACTGGGGTTTAGTTACCCAATCTAAATTCTGGTCTTCTCTTTGTACAATAGCATACATATACAATTGTTCTAAAGAGGTTAAGGTGCCTTCTTAACTATATTCGGTTACCTTAGTACAAATGTAGACAGATAAAATACATAGCACTGAAATCTTGCTTTTTGTAGGAAAATAAAAATCTTCATAATTGTCTTTAAGTTTAAAGGAAAAAAGTTCCAAACTCCTTCTCACTCTCCTAATATACATCTCTATTGATTCTAAATCTGATCTCTACATTTAATATTTCAGAGGTTCAATATATAACTTTAAAACCTAATTGATTATTAGTGCTTTTACCAATCTTAATAATAATAAATGATGGTTAAATAGACACTATTTAAATTTTCAACATGACACCTACATTCTTTTAAAAAATATTAACTACAAGAAACTTCCTATGCTGGCCAGTTTTTCTCTTCATCTGCATTCCTGAGTCTCTTCTGTTGGTAAATACTAGTAGCAGTAGTGAAGAGATACTCCAACAACAGTTCTACAGAGAAAATAGACCCCCATCATCATATCCTAAGTCCCATGGACATATCTTTCCAAGTAAGAAGAGTAAGAAGGCATTGGGGAAAATAAAGGACAAATTAGCATTGAGCTACATAGAATCATAAGTAAGTGCTTACTACTCTTCTTCCACTTTCCCATTTTTTCCCCTAATGTGTTCAACAGTGAAAAAGACTGGCTTCATAGTGGCTGGAGTAATGGGAGAGAGCTCCACACTGACCTCTAAGAACAACTGATGAAAACATGATCCTTTTTAAACTATAGGGAGATTTTAAAACATCGTAAGTCAACATTTTATTAGTGCATTTGTATATTACATTTCTTCGGTATTTGGCATTTGTTCTGTCAATGGCAATTAATATACGCTAAAAATGAACTTCTGAAATGCAGTTCTGGCTTGTGTCCATAAGAGAAGAGGGTCCTGGACAATTTTTACTTTTGTCCCCATTCTTAATTCTCAAGACAATTTAAGAATTCTTCTCATTGAAGAAAAATTCATACCAAAATCCACTTTTAAATAAATACAAAGAACAAGATGTCTGGGTGTAAGAGGCATCTGTCTTTGGGCAGATTTAAATAACTGTATTTGTTTAATGGGAAAAGATTAGGGTAGTTTGTTGTACTGAGTCAGGTTTCCTGGAGACACCCTCAGATTCTGAGACAGAGCTTTGTGTGCAGTAAGTTCATTGGGGAGTGAACTTGAGAACATTTGTAGGGAAGTGAGAGTAGCAGGATTGGGCTGAGGAAGGAGTTGAACTGGAATGCAGTTTCAACAGAGGCTTCAGCTGATCCCACTGGGAGCTCTGGAGTTGAGATGGCCCTTCAGAGTTGCCACAAATTGAGGCAATGAGTGGGGTCTTTGTATCCCTGCATCAATCCATCTTTAGACCAAGGCTACCTCTGGGGAGAGGGCAAGGCTGCTTCCTTTGGCAGAGGGCAATTCCCAGAAAGAATTACAATGCTGTGATCCTTCAGTAGCCAACCCCCCTGGCAGCTGAGAGAATGAGTGCCTCAGTCCAAAACGGGAACTGAGCAGGTACACAGCATTTGTGCCCTTTTAAATCTTCATAAAATGTGTGCACAATCCAAAGAGGAAATCAATAGATCATCCCTTTATTCAATATCTTACTGGTTTTTGACTCTTAGTCCTCAAACTAAGATGTACAAGAAATATATTATCTTTGATGCTACCTAATTTCAATTCCAAGTCTCCATTCTGCCAGGATATATTGGAAATGTAACTTCACATGTTCTTAGCCCTTCCTTTCCAAGTCTGGGCTATTTCTAGGTTCTAGGGTCTTAAGCAGGGCCAAGGCTTAAAAGCAGGGGGCGGGGGAAATAGGGGATGGTTATTTATAACATGGTCATTCTGGTTGTCCCTAAGAAGACCACTGGCCCCTTTTGTTTGTTCCCTTCAAAGTCACACTTAGGAAACGCCTAGACCTATGGTCCTGTTTCTCTAGCCATTCCCTCTGGAAACTTGCCAACTCCCAAGAACACTGACAGGGAGAAGGGTCCCTTTCCTCACTGCCCCAGACCCACTGACCTCTTTATTCCTGTGGCCTTAAGGAATATCTTTCTGATTCAGGAGAAGTCCTTATCTACTAACTACGTTGGCAAGTCATTCCACATTTTCATATAAAACCCAATCCCCTTGAATCTCCAGCAAAGAAACACCAAATGCTTTTTTTCCAGAGGCAGGGAGGACTTAATCTTAAACCCTCCTTGAAGGAAATATTTTCAGTCTACCTTTAACAGGAATCAAAGAAAGGAAAAAAAAAAAACAAAGCAATTCAGATCCCATATTAAAACAGGCTGAAGATTAATTTTTTGCCAAATCACTTAGAGAGTTCTCATTTCCTACATATTCTGGCTACAAGAAAAAAGTTACATAGTTTTCAACAGTCATGACCAATTGGGTTTTATATACAAGACAATTTCAAGAACAGTTGTCCAAAATGACTCTTAAGTTGAAAGGTTACCTCTTTGAGGCTGAGTTTGAATACAAACACATTGAAACATTTTCTTTTAAATGTATCCAAATTTTAGGCCGGTATTTCCCTTCAACCTAGCCTGTGTATTGTAATGATTTCTGTTAGCAAGCATTTTGAACTTAAAACCCTGGTTCTGACACACTGGCAATGTAATCAGCTACAGGCAGCCCCCAATCTTTGAATGTGTGTTGCTTGCCAAAAGATTGTTTGCACATCTGTTTTTATTAGAATATATGTTCTAAGTGTCACAAAACAATGGCATAAATTGTGTGTGTGTGTGCAAAGTTTTTAAGATCTTTGTAGCAGGGATAGTTTCTCCCTCCCTGTTTATAGAATTTACTATTTAATATTTACATTATAAAACTAATATATGCTCATGCAGAAAGACCTAGAGAGCAAAGGGTAAAAAATTTTAATCATCTATAATTTCACCACTGCTAAAATTAGGTATATATCCTTTTATTTTTCCCTGTGATTGGGAATGTGTATTATTTCTTTTTATCAAGAATTATTATCTGGGCTCGTAAGCCATGGTCGTTGGGCCTGCGCATCTGGAGCCGGAGCCTGTGCTCTGCAACGGGAGAGGCCACAGCAGTGAGAGGCCCGCGGACCGCAAAAAAAAAAAAAAAAAAAAGGAATTATCATATCAAAGAATATCATATTCTATAATTATCATTATAGAAATCCATATTTCACTTGGTAATATACTGGAAACATAAAAGGCCGATATTTTAGAAGATGGCATAGTCCCACTTCCCTTTCTGTGCCTTTATCCTAGGTTTATCCTAGGCCTTGTTCTCTTCCCCCCAGTTTTCCACTTTCAACCCTCCTACCCATACTGCCTTTCCTCTCCCGTTCCCTGGCTCCCTTCTGTCTCCTGATTAAAACGTCTACAGTACAGCTGTTCTTGTTTAGGACTTGGAGAGAAATCTGAGTGACAATATTCACATCAATAGTAAATGACAGGTAGCATCTTAACACCCATCTCTAAGTTGCTTTTTGAAGAAAGTTTATTATGTTTCCTCCCTACCCTTGCCTGTTCCACCCGCCCTACCACCCAGTCCCAATCCATCAGGTCCCAGACCTGTTGAACTTCCATGCTCCCTCATGCAGTGGCCCTTTCTCTCTATGCCTTCTGTCACTGTCCTAGGGTAGCTGTCATGGAACTCCACCAAGATCTGCAGCATCCTTCTCCTGTGCATTCCTGACTCCCATCTTTGCTACTTCTACCCACTTTATACACTGACAACAGATCTGCCTGAAGCACAGCTCAAACTACCCCCTTACTGTCTGCAAAATATAGTCCAAATGCTCAGGCCACAAGGCATCCCTTCAGCCCCATCTTCTATGACACCTGACTTCACACACTCTGTGCCACTGAAACTGAAGAGGACCTTGTGGGGCCCTCCTGGGTACAAAAACCTTTCTGTGTCCCCAGTTTCTTGTTTGTAGGGCTGCCCTGAGTTCCAAAGGCAAGATCCAAACTGTTACTAATTAGGGAAGTGAGGGAATGCAGAAACAGAGGAAAAGCAGTCAAGAAAAAAATAGGGCAGCAATAAAGCAGAGTCCTAGCTCCTCCTCAAGGGATATACATAACATATATGTGTATAGTATAATTGATTCATACCTTTGTATTCTTCGACAGGCACTAAGGCCCCTACCCGGGGGAGGTTGATAACTTCAGGCTGAGCACAAGCATGTAGACCCCAGATTGTTTAGAACCAGAAGGCTAATCACTGAGATTCCTGGAACACCAACCAATCAGAAGAAAGGCACACTCCCTGCAGCCCTTACCTCAGATTTGCGTTTAAAACTCTTCCCTGAAAACCACCAGGGAGTTTGGGTCTTTTGAGCATGAGCTGCCTGTACTCCTTGCTTGGCACCCTGCAAATAAATGCTGTACTTCCCTTCACCACAACCTGGTGTCTGTAAATCGACTTTGCCACAAGGCAGGCGAGCAGACCCAAGCTCGGTTTGGTAACACCACAACCAAGCCTATCTATTCTCTGTTCCCCGTGCATCCCTTAAACTTTCCCTGGTTCTTGCTTTTGCTCTTCTCAATCTGAACACCCTTTCTCCCTCCAGCCCACTTTTAGTCTTCACCTGTGTACTTGTATCTAACAAATACTTGTATGAGGTTTGCAATATGCCAGGCACTGTTCTCATCAGTTTCTCTATATTAACTAATTTAACCCTCATACCAACTCTAAGACACAATTATCATTATCCCCATTTAAAAATGGGAAAACAGATGCAATGTTAATCTTTCTGCTGCCTGTTTAAATACAATCCAAATTTTGAGCCTCAGATTAAATGCCACTGTCCAGAAAGCATTCTCTATTATTCCGAAATGAAATAACAAGAAAGATAAGGTGAAAGAAGAGGATACGGAGGAGCAATTTTTTAAATGATAACTATATGCAAGGCTTTCTGCTTAGTATTTAACTTGAATTGAACCCTTACCACAAAGCTATAAAATTATCCTAACTTTTCAAGTGCGGAAACTGAGGCTCAGAGAGCTTAAGTGCCTTCTCCAAAGTCAAATAGCTGGTTTCTAAGTGGCAAAGCAGGGAAATGTCCCTGCATTTGGGATGCCTATCCCTTCCCACTATCTGATGTATTGTACAAAGAGTGCACATATCCTATATATGATGCATTGTGTGTGTGTGTGTGTGTGTGTGTGTGTGTGTATTTATCTCCCTGTAGTAGACTGCATTATTGTTTACAATTATTTGCTGCCTTCCCTGCAAGAGGATCAGACATTCCATCCTGTGGCCATATAACTTGCAGTACTTCCTTGTGGGAGAACATTCATGTCCCTTTCTCATCAGGCTCTGCCATGTGACTTGCTTTGGCCAATGAGACAAGAACACAACCTTTAAGTGCCATCGTGCGCTCTTTCTCTTTCCTGGTTTCCTTTCTCCTTTTCCCACTGACATGTAAGTGGCATGCTCCTGGATAGAGGCTGCTTCTTCAGGCTGAGTCCTAGAATGAAGTGAACACACCAGCTGATCTGCATGTGATATGCGCATGAATAATAATAATCCTTTGTTGTTCCACTGAGATTTGGGGATCGTTTGTTACCACGGCACAATATATCGAAAGCTGACTGATAAGCTCCTCTTTTAGACAATAAGCATTTTGAGGGCAAGATGTCTGATTCACCTTTGTACCCTCTTGTACCACTCCCCATATACCCATCCATATCCAATATAAACTTTTATTTGGAAGTCTCTCAATAAGTATTTGTTGAATAAATGAATGTAAATGAATGTAATAAATAACTGAAATGAAAAAATATAGGAATAAGAATATAAAACCAAATGCCTTCCTTCCCTCCCTCCCTTTTTCTTTCTTCTTTCCTTCCTTCCTTCCTTCATCTCTCTGCACCTCTCTCTCTCTCTCCCTTTCCCAATAGTGGGCAACTTGCAATTTGTGTGAGAGCTAGTATTTAACAGATAGAACTGGTCTCTAGAATTAGGAGGCATATTCACGCAGGAAGCATCTCAGTTCTGATGCCAGATTTTCATCACGATCAATGGCTCTATGAGAGACTATCCTTGCCCAGAGCGCTCAAACACTGCCCAGACATGGACCCTGTGGCCCAACATTTGGTGATAGTTCTGGGATTCATAGCTTGATATCCAAAATTCCAGGGACATTGTGTCTCTTTTGTGGAAATTTTTAGCTTTATCAGTACTTCTTGACACTTTGCCACCAGTTATTCCATAATTCAGACAAATCTGAGATTGTTCTCCAAGAGGAGCTATAGAATCACTTATGAATCACTTCTGAAATTGTGACTTGTTTAACAAAGCAAACAAACAACAACGACAAATAGCTCTCTAGCTATTTGACTTTCCTAGCTGAGGATGTAGGGTAATCAATTCAGGCTTCGGTTGTTAACTGCTCCATCCATACGTTCATTTGACTTGGCTGATATGTGAAAGGAAGGAAAGATATTCAGGGTTCTTCTAACTTTCCTTCAGCATTTGGATGCTGGGCCACATCAGCAAAAAAAGTAATTTTATGAATTTGGAGACAAACAAATAGTCTCAGAAACCTTTAATTCTTAAAACTCCCATGATCTGAAGTATCAATGAAACAAAATTCTTTAACAATTTCTACCACCTAGGAGGGTTTAAAAGTTTTTTGTGATGCACTCTTTGCTCCCATTCTGACAAATATGCCATAAATTGGTCATGATTAAGACCAAATGGAAGAAGATTAGTGATCTTGATTACATTCTCTATCTTAACATAGAGTTATCCTGGCTTGCGAAGTTCACTGCAGAGACTCCACTAATCAATGAAGAAATGAAGATGGTATGCAAACTTTTCCTTGGATTTCACTAAGGCTATTGAAACCCTTTTTTCCCATTTGTACTAGAAAATAACCGACCTTTTGCAAGTGCATTTCGTTTTCTAGACACTTGGACCAAACGTCTCGGATGTTTCACAGGCCTTACAGATGCGTACAAGGCTCTGCTGCACTATGCAGGCAGCTGAGCAGCATTTGACCCACACATCATAAACTGATGCCTCTGTTCTATCACTAAGTACATTCCATAAATGTTAGCTTCCCCGCTTTGTTCTGAGAAACTTTTTAGCAGCTATAATTATTGGTTATTTACCATTATTATTATTATTACTAGGCACCCAACAGGGAGCCCTTGATCATTAAGTGCCTATAATTTTTTTTAACACATAAGTTTCTTTTGATGCTCTCTGTTTAATTTGCTTTTCCTGTTTTCCATGCTCCCTTTCTCTATTCAGGTTGAGCCAGGTTTGGGTTTACAGTCAGCAAGTAGTGACATACTGTGTCACAATCATAGCTGTCCCTCTTACCGACACTCAGCTGGAACCCCTGGAACTAACCTTATCAAGCACAGTATTGGTCATTCCAATGTGTTTATTAAAAATCTCTACTACATGTCTGCTCTGCTCTTAAGCACTCTGAGCACAGCCAGAATTAACCTGATGGAAATGCTGAAAGAAGACCTCTTTCCACTGTCCCTTCCACCCAGAAACGCCAAGCCCCACAGGTTAGGGACAGCCTTGACCCTTGCTACAATGGCATATGGAGGCAGGGCTACAACAGCAAGCTGGCACCACATCTGCCCACCAAGACTTTGGTTACAGACAGAGGCTTGTCTCCATCAAGAGGTTAACCTGACACTTTTCATCTTCACCCAAATGACTTCGGCAGGGAAGAAGCATTGAGCTGACCCTGAATAATAAAACAGTGATAAAAATGAGAATCAGTATCATTGGAGCCTCTGGATTTGATTCTCAGCAAAGAAAATGCATAGAGAGTGCCTCTGAGGAAGAACCAACATCCTAAGCTCTCCCTTTGTCCTCCTCCCACCACCCCTCTTGTCAATTCTTTGATGTTCACAGGGAAAATCCTCTATAGGGGCCAGATCCTCTCCCACTGCATTGCCCCCAAACCCTTATAATAAGAGGAAGACCTTTCACGTGTGTGGTGCTCTTGGCTTACAGACTGCTTCCACATCCTCGGCCCCAACTCTGCCGCCCACTAGAGGAAAAGAAGCCTCTGTGTTCTCAGGACGCACACTCAGCTCGAGTCCCTGCCCCAGCCATCTTGCCTAAGGTTAAGAAAGTCTGCCTTCCCAACAAACCACGTGTAACTTGGAATTTCCTTAGCAGTTACTGGGGCAGTGACATACCTCTCATCCAGGTTCCTCTGACCTGACAGCTTGACTGGCAAGTGGTAGAAGCAGGGAGATTCCTAAGGGCTAAAGGAACAAGCCATGTGTGCCAGGGCAGGGGGCTTTCTGCCATAGCTTCTGTGTTTTGCACACCTGCTGGATCATGTTTCCAAAGGCAGTTGAAATCTGCTGACCTAAGTCTACCCGAGCCTGGAAATAAAGGGGGCTGAAGTCTTTCCATTTCTATTCATAGATTTCAACATCTGTAACCCATAAGCAACAAGGAGTAGTGGGATTTGGGCCTCATGGTCCCAACAGTCCTCCTTGCTTCCTCATGATCCGGCCTGTCATGTAGTTCCTTCTATGAATTCTCTCTTAGTGAAAAACTGAATCTCATACAAAAAACATGTTAAAAGTACAAAGCTGTAAACAAAAGGAAAAAGTATACCTCCTTTCCACTCAAACTCCCTCATGCCTCCTGTCAGAGGTTACAAATGTTAATGGTTACTTGCATATTCTTCAAGGACTATTCTATACATATATAAGGGGGAAAATATATGTATATATAAACCTGAAGTTCTTAAAGAATGAAATAATAAACCTGCATCAATATAAAAGCAGAAAAGAGATAGTGTGAGACTATTCAGCATCACTTAGAGGCCATCTATGGACCAAATTCTTCATTAGCTTAAAGACACTCATATCACTCATAGGTTAGAGCTTTTCAAATGATAAGTTAAATGTACATTATGCACTTTTTCTTTTTTTTGCTAAGGCTAACAACCAAAGTGAATAATCTTTCCTTATCAATGTAATTCCTTCCCTCCAAGGAAGCTTTATATGGTATCAGTCAACTTTTAAAACTTAACATCTCTGAGAGCATACTGGCTCCTAGTAAGTTTATTGTTGAGCCTTTGCTTAGAAAACAAATCTCTTTTTGCACATTGAATAGGAGGGCTACTGAGAAGTGGCCCTTTAGCCTCATGCAGGTGTTCTACTTTGCTTCTAGCTAGCCAAGTCCTTCAGGAACTTCTAATGGCAGAAGTAGCAAGCTTTATAAGTTGGCTTCTGTCCACTGGAAAAGACTCTTGGACCAGGCAAACACTGGACAATACTGAGTCCTGAAACTAACAGCTAATATTCACTTAGAACTTCCCTGTGCCAGGCTCTACCCTAAAATTGCATGTATATATATGTGTACCCTCTGACCCCTTGTGGTACGTATGCCTAGTAGTCATGCTTTACAGATGAAGAAAATAGGTCTTAGAGAGGTTAAGTAAACTGGTCCAGGAGCAAAGCTCTGCTCTAATAAATGGCAGGCAGGGACTATTTTGAGAGCACAGCCTGTGCTCTCAAACCCTTGGATCACTAAATCTATTCCCCGCTTTTCGAAAGTTCACATTACACCACTAAACACATTTTACTAAAGACTTACATTAGTATTTGTTTTCGATAACAGGAAGAAATCCGAAGAGGATTTTTGCTTTCCCCAAAACAGGTGAAAAGTGAAAATAGTGGTCAGCATTTGTTTTGCAGGGAGTGGTTATAGAGGCAGCAGGCACTCTGAGTAGTGAGAGCAGCACCATCAAGCTCCTTCCCCTGGAACCACACTCAGCATCTCAGCATCAGGCTGCCTTCACTTTGAACTGTGTCTGTGAGCATCTGTGCTTGATCTCGATTTATTTTGTGCACCTGTTAACAAGATGTGTCCTAAGGTAATCGCTTCTTTGCTTTATGCCATTTCGGCTTAGGAGAGTTTTCGTAGGAACACTCTACTTTCCGATAGCAGGGAAATCCTGTATATCATGACCGCTTTCAAGTGAATCTTGATTACCATTCACGGCATTCACCAACTTCACCAGCAATCCCACGTGTTATTTTATGCACTTCATTCCCCCTGAAAGGAAGGCTCTCCTTTCTCCTCCAGCAAGGCTGACCCGAAGCAATCCTCTGACACCTGTTCTTAGGTCTTAGCAGATGTCTCTGGGTATGAATTTGCACATCTGGCATGTTTCTGCTTTATTATTATTATTATTTATTATTATAACTGGTGATTTGTATGTGGTTGAAAGACCTTTCACCCTTGTGGACTGACTGGCTTCGATGCCAATCTGGTCTTAGTGAATTGGTGCCATCAGAGAGAGGTGTGCCCTTTAATATGAGGGTTAATCCAGAGACAGGGTAAAGAGCGAGCTCCACACCAAACCTTTCTTGCTGCTATTGCGTGGATATGCACTTTGGAAATCCAGGTAAGTTATTTCATCCTGGCTTAGGAAGTGACACATTCAGAGAGAAAGGGAAATGTCTTAATTCTGGAGTGTGGGCTGAACATGGGCAGTGGATTGTGACAAATGCTGCATTTGGTCTCATTAGTATTCCCAGCATGGACCGTGCTACTGAGAATCCAGAAACTATGTTCTTATCTGGGGACTCCTGCTCCTGCACCCCAGAGGATCTTTGCCTTTTGAGGAAATATAGCTCCCATGGTCTCCAAGCATGTTCCAGAATTGCTGTGGTTGCTGAGGTGTGAGATGAGAATGCGTATTTCCATGAAGGCCAGCCATTTCTGTGGGCCCTCAGGCAACTGCTTTTACCTCTCCTATTACTCTCACTGTTTAATATTCACCATGCTATCACTGGAGCTAAAGTACAACCAAGAAGGTTTCTCTAAAGAACAGACTAGGCAAGCAAGAGCTGCTGCAGCCTAAAGCACTGGAGGAATCACACACCCCATTGACAAATGCAGATCAAAAATAGCAATTTGGGGTCATGACTAACTTCTGGGTGAATGGCTTTATAAAACCAAAGGCCTTAATCAAATAAAAAAACAGGTTTGAATAACTGCATTTGGCACAGGAAAGCAGGAAGAGAACCCAACGGACTAGGCCAACTGGTCTCCTGTTGCCTTCCACAGACACATCACCAACTCCCTCCTCTTCAGCTTTCCCTTGGTGGCCCCGGGAGGGTGAGCATTCCTTCCTGAGCTTGTAGCACAGATTAGTTAGAATCTCTGTTGGAGCAGCACAGTGGATCTGGCACTGCTTTTGAGAAACAGTCAAAACAAAGTTATTTACCATCCTATAAACTCTAGAGGTCCATGTACACTTGACACACAGAGAAAGAACAAGAAATGGAGGGACTGGGCTCTGTTTCTCCCCTAGCTAGCTACTCATTCTCTCTCAGACTCTCACCTCCGAAGTTGAATTTGCTCCTGATATGATTTTTAGTTTAGTAGATCCATTATGTTTTTAGTCTGAGGGATTAGCATGCAGTGCAGGTGTAAGTGTAGGTGAAGGCACAGTGTAGGAGAAAGCAGAGACTAAGTGTACAATTTTCTCCTGATGCCATGACAAGCGTACATGAGGACAACCAACTCTGTTCTGGTTAATGCATAACCATTAGGTGGAGAGTGGAGCTGTCATACTCAATGCCCTCTTTGGAACCAAAGAATATTTCTTTCCTCTGCTCTTCCCCCTAATTCTTGCCCTGCATAAAACTATTGCAAGGCTAGATTTGAATGTTTCTGTTTCTTTGGTTATGGATTCCTTACAGCCCTTGGGCTGCTAATATTTCAAGATAAAGGTCAGCTGTATCAATAGAATGTAGCATAAATGAAAATAATTTTAGCTACACAGCGTGCTTTCCTACCTGCTAAGAAACAAAAGTGTGTGTGGTTTTCACAAATGGGATGCTGCTTATTAGATGCAAGAAACAAGTATCTGGTCCTTCTCCAAAAGAGGCTGCCTTGAAAACTCTTGCCCAGTCATTAAACCAGAGAGGTCTGTTTCCTTACACTGAGGTGTTCACTCTTTCAATTCCATTTTCTGCCACATCCATCCTATTTCGTTTATGTGGGGGGGTCTCTTGTTAGGAAAAAGGGAAGTGGGTTAAAGGAAGTGTCTCAGATTCTTTTCTTATATGCCTAAAGTCCCTGTGGAATAGATATCATAGTTTCTACAACAGCAGCACCACCTTTACTGGTTCAGATAAATATCTTTAATCACTTTCAAGTTGAAGCAAAAGGAGCTTGGCAATGGGAAACTTTGGAACACTCTGATTCCTAAAAAAGAGAACTTAGGGGCAAGTTGCAGATACGTGTGTAAGTCATCTTGTGAGCATCAGAAGGATTCCTGATCCCTATGCTACTTTCAGGATCCCCTAATCAAGACAGCCCCTACCTGTTGCAGTTATATCCATATGACTCACGTACTCTGTGCACATAGCAGAAGGCAGCTGCTCAACTTAAGCTGCTCCCTCCAGAGCCGAACCTTGTCTTTATGAGGCACATTGCCACTTAGCAGGTTGAAGACAGATTCTAAGTAGTAAGTGAGCTGGGTCCCTGCCGAGTGGTAGACAAGAACACAAGCTGACAAAGGCTTTGAGTCTGTCTGTAGTGTCCCCTTCATCCATTCCACACGGGGGAGAGGGGAGGCTAGGTGGAGGAATTGCCCCAAGAGCACTCCATAGTGATGGTCAGAAAAATGCCCACCCAGTCAGATCTGCAGGAGCTGTGGATTGTCCTTTAAGGGAAAGACAAGGAGACGGTTAAGTCAGAAGGGCTTAAATGTCTGGCTCCTTCTTGGTCTCTTGACTCTGAAGTGAGTGAAGAAGACATATGCCAAATTTGGACTCATCTTGCTGTGGGGACCAGAATTCCTGATGCACTAGAGAGCTTTTCCATTTCCAGGGCAATTACTTTGCAGATTCTACCCATTTTCCACCTAATGTCTAAAAATTCAGCTCTTCCTAAGTGCAGCTGCTCCATGAAAAAGAATCACAATTCCTGCCCCTTCGCTGTTTCAACTCAACAATGAAGAAAACAAAGAGAAACCTAAGAAGAAAGTTCTCCATTCTCTACTTTCATAACCCTCATAGAGGCAGAGCAGGAAGCGTTCGACAAATATTCTCTTGCTGGATCCTATTAAAAGGAGATTTTTCAGCACACGATAGAGAGGCAAAGTATCAACAAATTGTCACTGCTCGTCTGCTGGCTGTTCCTTAGTTTCTCGCTAAACCCCAAAGCTATATCCACATAGAAATCTTCTCCTCAGTGACTTTTCTGATATTGGTGTTGAGACTTAGTTCTACTTGTTTTTATCTTACAAGGAAATTATTGGTTTCAGTTTATTGGTATATTTTCAAACTTCTCCTAAAAGCAGAACTTACTGTATTAGGTTGATAATACTACCGATCATTCTCTTTTACTGAACAATACCCAGTTCTCTCACTGAGATAAACCTCTCCATTTTGGACCTCAAAGTTTATCCAGTTCAGTCCAACATGATTTTCTCCTAAGAGCTTTAAACTTCTACATGGATGCAATTAAGACTCTGTCATTTTAGAGGGTTGGGCAACCCCCTTTATCAGAAATATTGAATCAATCCCCTTTGAAGACCTCATCTTTTCAAAACATGAGCTATATCCAACACTGATTTCTAGAAAATTCCCTTTGACTCATGAGCTGGGCCTAGACATTGATTTTGGAAGATGGACCGACATTTTCTCACTAACAGGGTTTTGCTTTCTTCTCGTGATGTAATATGGCCCTCATATTCCTAATACAAATTTATGAACTTTTCACTGCTGAAATGATGCTATAAAAACAAAATAATTTTCAGACCAAAGGCCATGTATGTGTGATTTTGACAGCCCTGTGTGTCATATTGCAAGCAACAATTTTTCTTAATATCAGCCACTGAAACAAAGTTATGTGTGAGTGATGTTGTTATTATATGGACCCGCTGATGGCCAGGCTAAATGCAGTATGATTTCTCTTCTGGTAATTGTTTGCTATCTCATCCTTATATGCATCCAGGCACTAAAAATCATTTTGACTTCAGCCTCAGGTTGCCCTGTCCCTAACTACGTGTTCCAAAACTTGCAAGGGAAATCAAACCATCCCAGAGAGAAGTTGTATCTATTTTGGATCATCAGATTATATAAATGATCCAGGTGTTTATTTGACTCTTTATTTTCCTCCTCTTAATTAAAACTCTTTGAAGTTAATTTATTGGCATTTTTAACCTATTGCACTATTTGCCTAAAGATGCAATTTAAAAAATTCCTACCAGGAGTAACCACAGCAATAACCAGGTGGCTTTCAGCAATGCTTGTTTATTTTGAATGCAACATCGTGGTCTTTTTTCATTTTTAATTTCACAAGGGGAAATCTAGCATTTGTACTTTTTGTTTGGGGCTGTAATCACCGGAACAAACTCAAGAAAAGAAAACAGAGCCCAGAAGAATGAGGAATAATTTACAATTAAACCCATGAAGATAAAAGGGAGAGAGCAAAGAGGGAATTAATGACTTAACAAGAGTTCAGTCCGACCTGCTCCACGGTTTTGTTGACGTCCTGACAAAACCGAATATCGCTTTGACCCACTTCAAGCTGCCCTAGAACTGGCACCTGGTCTTAATCTGGCCATGTGTGTGGGTCTCAATCTTTTCTTTCTGTACCTCTGAGAAGTAGAGGAAGAGAACTTTTAGGAATCTGAACTTATTTTTCCCTGTCTGGCTTTTTTTAAACCTGCTCCCTGCATTCTCTTTGTACATAATGATTTCTTTAAAAAATTTAGCCAATTTCTTATACATGATATTCAAAGGCATTTGCTCTCATTTTCTTTAATTGATTTTGCACATTCGTTTCATTCATTCTTTCAATGGGCCGTTATTAAGGTCCAAACAAGCTAGGGATTTGGGGAAAAGGGAGGCCCGCCAAAGTGAATTAGCAACATTCTTGACTACTCCAGGAAGCTAGAAATCTCTCCCTTGTAAGACACTTATAAAAAAAAAATTTGAGAGGACTTGGCCTTGGAATTTATTTGGCGTGATGGAATCATTTTCAAGAAGCCGGGAGTAGGCCAATGGGGAGTGATCAGTAGGAAAGCAGGCAGAAGAGGGCACAGTCATCAAGGCGAGGGGAGCTTCCAGTTTTACAGAAGCTTAGGGCTCAAACAGCAGAGCTGGAGAAGCTGGCTGGGGGGTGGTCACACAGCGAACGCCACTCTGGAGCAGCTGGAGTGGGGACCTGTAATGGAGAATCTCTCATACAAATGCCTTACAAATTTCATTTAGGATCACAGAGTTAGTAAGCTGAAAGTGATGGTGGAAATCCAGGCCAGTCCATACACGTTACAGATAAGGGACCCGAGGTCCCGATGGGTTACATTACAGTCTGGGGTCACATAACCAATTAGAGACAGCCTGGACAAGAACTCTTTAGAGTCAGCTTTTTTATTGCTTAAAAGCAATAGTATTCAGTAAGAAGGAGATAATAGCACAAGAAGGCAAGATTAGAAGACAAATAAAACCATACAGCATTTTTACTCCAGATTCAGGCTTGTTTTCTCAGAAGAGTAGAACTATAACTAGGACATGTACTATTAGAAGGAGTTAAGGGTGGGTCTCAAGGGGCTCCAGACTAGAAGAGAAGGGCTCATAGTACAAAGAACTTCTCCTGACTATCTAACCCTAAAGTGGTCTGTCATCCTACACACAGAGACCTTGGCAGCCTTCCTTTTGACTTATTCTTATCTAGAAATGGACAACCAAAGAATACAAGCTATGAAGGAAAGTCTAATACACCAGAAAATATATGAGGTAAACCAAGAAGAAAACATGACCCTGGAGGATACAGAGGAAAGAGACACTGCCACCTCTGAGGCCTGGAAAATGTGAGCAAACACTTAACTTCTAGTAACTTATAATCACAGTCACTGTAACATGGTAACACACGTTCAAATGTAGTCTCCATTTGGGCATGGCTGATAGAAAGAATTTTGTTATCCAAAGATTAGATGGTGAAGGAAAAGAAATTCCAGGTAAATCAGATCTACCTAAAATGAGAATCAAAATTTTAACTTTTGATTGTGACCCTGTCTTCAAAATAAAACTAAATACTATAAAATGTAAGTTTATTGTATTTATAAAATTTTATCTCACAATAGCAACTACTAATTTTTAGAACAAATAATTAATCAATTGTGACCTTATCTATTTATTTTTGAGGGAGAGGTATAATTTTTCCATATAGCTCCTTGAGTTATATTCTACTTTCTCAGCATGATCATTAAGAAGGTTATTTTTGCAGAAACACTTGGGAGGTCAATTCTCTCAAAGGTTTCTATTAATCCTTTGATATCCAGACGATTCTCTTTTGGAGCTACTATTCTGTTCTCTTCTACCATTGTTAACTTAAAAGAAAAACTAACAGATACTCTTTTGTCAAAGGCCTTCCAAAGTTTCAGTTTTTTGTCACCACTTAAAAATGCTCTGTCTTTGCTTGAGTCAAAGCTTTGTTTTGCAATTTATTTGCCTTGTAGTTACATCACCTGCACTTCCCTTCAGAGGGCAGTCCTAGCCTGATGTCAGTGAGTTTATTTCAAGTGTACAGAGGTTCCTTCTCCTCCTGTTGGATTTTGGAACAACTTAGGCTAGTTTATGTTCTGAAACTAAAATGCTAGTTGAAAGCCTAGTCATGCTCATACACATAAAAAATCCCTATACACATATACCTTCCGCAGGTTGACTTATCTCTTTCGTGTGCCTGAATTTGGGAGGAAAGGTGTTGCCACTACCATCTCACCAATTATGAAATCATGACCCCTGTGACTTCTGGAATAACCATTTCAAGGTTAATTATAAAACCTATAATGTGATGCTATAATTTATAGTGAATTCTTTGGTAAGGACCACTGTCAGCTCACCTGGAAGACATAAGCCCATAGAGGGCTGAGAAGTGGCTGGTAGAATTATGGGCTCCATAAATTATACCCGCTTTGCCACTAAAACAAATCCAGCGCTACAAATTCTGCACAGGGTGTGACTACAGAAGGATGTGGTTGGATATCAGTGATATGGTGGAAGATTCTGTGTCCACCTGTGATGGCTAATTTTATGTGTCAAATTGACTGGGCCAAGGGATGTCATATATTTGGTCAAACATTACTCTGGGTGTGCCCATGAGGATATTTCTGGATGAGATTGGCATTTGAATTGGTAGACTGAATAGAGCAGATTACCCTTCCTAATGTGGGTGGGCCTCAACCACTCAGTAGAAGGCCTGAATAAAAAAGGCTGGATAACAGGGAACGCCTCCTGCCTGACTGCCTTGAGCTGGGGACATCACTATTTTTTTTCCTGCCTTCAGTCTCAAACTGAAACATCGGCTCTTCTAAGGTCTCAAGCCTACCAGCCTTCAGACTGGATATTTACACCATCAACTCTCCTGGTTCTCAGGCCTTCAGACCCAGACTGGAACTACACTATCAGCTCTCCTGAATCTCCAGCTTGCTGAGTGTTCTTTTTTTTTTTTTTTTTTAATTTATTTATTTATCTTTGGCTGCGCTGGGTCTCCATTGCTACACGTGGGCCCTCTCCAGTTGTGGCGAGCAGGGGCTTCTCTCATTGCGGAGCACAGGCTCTAGGCACGCAAGCCTCAGCAGTTGTGGCACGTGGGCTCAGTAGTTGTGGCTTGTGGGCTCTAGAGCGCAGGCTCAGCAGCCACGGCGCACAGGCTCAGTTGCTCCGCGGCATGTGGGATCTATCCCGGGCCAGGGCTCGAACCCGTGTCCCCTGCACCGGCAGGCAGACTCCCAACCACTGTGCCACCAGGGAAGCCCTTGATGAGTGTTCTTAAGACTTGTCCTCCTTCATATATAAGTAAGGGAGTAGCTTCTGCATCAGATGTTCAAATCTCAGTTCTGCCGCATGCTAGCTATGACTCATCTACCTTCCCTGTACCTCAGTTTCCTCACTTGATAAACGGGACTAATAATAAAACCTATCCCGTAGGGTTTTTGTAAGGATCTAAAAGTGAAAACATGTAAGAGTATGTGGAATATAGTAAGTGCTCTATAAATATTAGCTATAGACTTTGATCTTAGAAACACATACAAATTATGACTCTTGTATTTATGCCCCTGAACTTGGTGTCTCCCAGAGCCCAGTCTGCTTACTGATGGGGTTTTAAGATCTGGCTCATGCTCTCTTCGCATCTCATCCCTAGCTTTTGTGACCTTTTGCTTGTTTTTACCTCTCTTAACTATCCTGAATCACAACCATTCCTGCAAATATTTATATCCCTGGGCTGACATTGTCACCCTGACCAACAGAATCCATCTCAGAGGTCCCAGAACTCAGAATGTGAAAAAATGTTAGGACTAGAAAGTAACTTTGAGAGCATCTACTGCAAACAGATTTAAAACTTTTTCTTTTATGGAGATAAAAGTTATATGTGCCTTTAGTAGTAAAATTCAGAAAACAGAGAAAAGATCATCTTTCCTTAGTTTGCATGGTAGATAAAGTCACTTCGTTCTCTGGACTCCCACAGCAATTTTTAATAACCTTCTTTTATAAGTCAGTGGTTTGTGTTTTTCACTTGTCTTCCCTTGAGACTGAGGCCTTCAAAGCAAATCAGTGTATGTCCTGTGTCTGCCACTTTCATTCGTGAATGGATGTATGACTAAATTACTAATTATATAATAGAATAAGTGGGTCAGTGAAGGAAGAAGACTAATAACATTTTTCACCAGTCTTATCCTATAGGTGTCAAATCACCGGAGACTGGAATGAAAGTCTTAACTATAATTCAGGCTGTATTATATGTGTACACATTTTTATGGCTTACACTGAAAATTAAGCACTTGATAATGACCTATTTCATTTTTATGAATGTGTAAATTAAGATAATAAAATCTGAAATTAAATTCACAGACCAGCCTCAATTCAGCCATAACCAGTTTTCCTTGCTATGTCCTTTCTAGGGCATTCAGCTCAGAATTTTAGCTCAGTATATTTGTAAATTTTCTGGGCTATCTCTTTCCCTGTATTAACTTTTTCACTGATTCCAATAGCTTCTTTTAGAGATGACTAAGTGATCCAAGGTTAGTTGTGGTAAATAAAAAAACAGATTCACAAAGGCATGTCTCTTTCTGTGACCTTCTCAGGAATTTAATGAAAATTAGCTCAAATATAAAGAGCTAATAAAGCACATTTTAAAATGACATGGAGCCTGGACCTGATCAAGCTCCTAGATCTATTAATAATTTGTAGGAAATAAAGCCTGGAGAAATATGGCGGTGCAGTTAGCAAAATCACAACTGTAGCAAAAACTCTACAAGGCAAAGACTGGTTCCTGAAAAAATAAACAAGGAGAGAGTGAGGTATGGAGACAGAAAAGGGAGATGGAGGGGTAACCTATAAATTAAAAGAGACTTAAGATGTGCACCAACAAAACCCAGGTGTGGACCTTATTTGGATCTTGATTCAAGCAAACAAATGGTGAAAATAAAGTGACATTTATGAGATAATTGAATAAGGTACATTTAAAAAATCATCATCAGTTTTTAAAAGGTGAGAAAATGGTATTGTGATTGTATATTTTTAACGTATTCTTATCTTTTACAGGTAAATATTAAATTATGAGTAAAATAATTTAATTTTTCAGCTTTCAGATATATAGGAGGGACTTCTACTTTCATCCAAGATGGAGTAACAGGGGGCCAGACTTACCCCCTGCCTAAAACTCCCTCTCCTCCAAAAAAGACAAAATGTATGAAACAATGGTTATTATGGCAGTGGACATCAGGCAACAAAGGACAGTATTCCCTGAGAGATAGGGGAAATAAGAGGTGAGTCCTATTATCGCCACTGCTTTCTGCATTGAGAAAGATTCTAGATAATGGTCCAGGAAAGATGTAACCCAAGAAGAGTCCAAGGGACTCCCTGAGTTGAGCTGAGAGTCCAAGGAGAGTATTGTTGGCAGGACAGAATACTGCAAATGAGAGATGTGCACGAAGAATCCTAGAGATATATGGCCAAGTCCCTGTTGAGTATTCAATTAGAGTACAGGTCAGTGCATACATGTGAGGAAAGTATCTGACGTTGGGGAAAGAACTATCCAAAAGAGTAAGAGGGAATAGTGTCCTGGTCTCACACAAGGCTGAGGTAGTGCCTGCTACCACCAGCCAGACTGGAGAACCTGTAATTCAAGGGGCATGGGGTTGAGTCTTGCCTCAGCAGTAGGGGATAATTAGACCTCGACTGAGCATTGCTCTGGACCTGCTTAACAAATCATAAAAGCAAGGCCCAAAAGGATCAAACTGTTTCCAAGTAACTCAACTGTATCCAAGAACTATGCTCAAGATTATTCACAAGAATACAAAAATATCCTCTACCCAGCAAGGTAAAATGTATAATAGATAGATAGATAGATAGATAGATGATAGATAAATAGAGATAGATAATGTATGATTTATAATAAAAAATTAGGTCTGCAAAGAAGCAGAAAAGCACTACTTATAATTAAGAGGATGATCAATCAATAGAAGCTGACAAGAAACTAGCACAGATTTTAGAAACAGCAGACAAGGACATTAAAAGTTATAATAACTGTGTTTCAGATGTTCCAATGCAGTGGCTGGAGTGGCTATAGTAATAAAAGAAAAAATAGAGTAAAAGATGAAAAAATTGCTAGAAACAAAGAGGGATGTTTTAGAATGATAAAAAGGTCAGTTCATCAGGAAGATAAAATAATTTATACATACATGCACCTAACATCAAAGCCTGAAAATACAGGAAACAAAAAGTGACAGAATTGAAGGCAGAAATAGATAATACAACAATACTAGTTGGAGATGCAATATCCCGCTCTCAATAATGGATAGAAAAACTATACAGAAAATTAACAAGTATATAAAAGGTTGAACAAAGCTATCAACCAACTTGACCCTAACATCTGTAGAACACTCCACCCAACAATAACAGAATATGCATTCTTTTTAAGTTTACATAGACATTTACTAAGACCATAATCTGTTACATAAAACAAGTATTAATAAATTTAGAATAATTCTGTTATGCAAAGGGTTTTTTCTGACCACAATAAAATTACTTTAGAAATAAATAACAGAACAATATCAGGAAAATCCCCAAATATTTATAAGTCCAACAACACATTTCTAAGTAACCCATGTGTCATAAAATAAATTAAAAGAGAATTTACAAAGTTCTTTCAACTGAATGAAAATGAAAACATAGTATATCAGAATTTGTGGAAAGCAGCTGAAGTAGCACTTGCAGGGAAATATATGACAATACATGCCTTTATTAGAAAAAAAGAGAAGTCTCAAATCAATTACCTCAGCTTCTACTTTAAGAAACTAGAAAAAAAGAGCAAATTAAATCAAAGTAATCAGAACAAAAGAAATAATTATAATCAAGTGGAAATCAATTGAATGAAACACAAAAAAATAGAGTAAATCAATGAAAAAAACTGATTCTTTGAGAAGATCAATAAAGCTAATAAACTTCTAGCTACAATGATCATGACACAAAGAGAAAGGACAAAGTATCAATATCAGGAATGAGAAAGTGACACTATTCTACAGATATTAAAATGATAACAAGGGAATGTCATGAACATCGTTATACATGTAAACTTGACAACTTAGCTAAAATGAACAAATTCTTCAAAAAACACAAACCATCAAAGCTCCCTCAAAAAGAAATAAATAAATTGAATAATCCAGATCTATTAAAGAAATCAAATTAGTAGTTAAAATCCTTCCCACAAAGAAAACTCCAAGCCCAGATGAATTCTACCAAATGTTTAAAGGAGAAATAATGACAATTCTATACAAATTCCTCCAGTAAATTCAAGATGACAGAATATTTCTCAACTTTTTCTGAGGTCAGCATTATACCAAAATCAGATATCAAAATCAGACAATGGCATTGTAAGGAAAAATATCCACAGAAAACAGAGATTCTTCCAAAGTTATTGTCAGATCCAATGAGAAAACCAATGCTCAAGTCCTCTCTATTCTACCTTCTAATAATCATCTAAGACACTCCTTCCCATCCCAAGGAACTTTCAGATCCCCATCCTGTTATATCTGGATCATTTCCCAAACCTCCTTACTGTCTTCCCTTTTACTTTCAATCTCCCAAATCCAGTACTCCAGATAGAGGTATCTTCTTAAAATGTAAATCTTGGCCTCAATGGCCCTCTGTCCCCAGGTTAGAGTTTAAACTCCTTGACAAGCTTACAAGATCCTTCATGATCTGACCTGCTGGTCCCCAGGCTCATCATCTTCTTCTTCCTCATGCTTCTTTCTGTGATCCAGCCACACTGCCCTGCTTGCCCTCCCCCAACATGTAAGTCAAGTGCTCGTTCTTTCTTCTGGACTCTGATATCCACTGTTCCCTCTTCTTGGAATATTTTCTCTACCCTGCCCATCCCCATCTCATCTGCTTCTGGTTAACTAGACATATTATTTTTAAATAGATAACAATTCTTCCATGGACTTTTTCTGACTCTTCCCACCACCCATCTCTGAGTCAGGTGCCCTCCTAATGCTCCCAGAGACCATTTTGCTACCTCTGCTACAGCATTCATTATGACCTACGACAGTTTCCTGCTTATTTTCTCATTAGGTTCTTATCTCTTTGCTCACTGAGATCCTCCCAACACCCAGAACATTCTGAGAGATAGAAAGGATGCTCAACAAATATTTGTTAAATGGATAATAGTTCCATTTATTAAATGCTTACAGTGTTCCAGGCACTGTGCTGGGGGCTTTATAGGCATTATCTTTTTCTTAGCACATCCATCCAAGAGGTACTATTCTATATCCACTTTCCAGAGGAGAAAACTGATGTACAGAAAGTGATATAACTCATCTAACATCACAGATGTCAGATATATTCTAGAGTCAGAATTCAAATCCAAGTCAAGGGGTCTCTAGAGTCTATGCTTCTAACCACAATCATTTACAAAGTAATGAATGAATGATTTCAACAGCTACTTACTGAGTACCTCCCATATGACCTGGCCTGTTCTTGGTCCTGAGGATACTACAGTGAATAAAACAGACCAAAATCCATGACTTCGAGCTCACCTACAAGGGGAGAAGACAGTCAATAAGCAAAATACATAAATAATTTGATGTACTGTAGAGGGAAGAAAGGCAAGAAAGAGATATTGGGAGCCACCCAATTTTAAATAGGGTGGTCAGGGGAGGCATCACTGAGAAAATGACATGTGAGCAATGACACAAATGTGAATAAATGGACAAAAGCTCGTCTAACATTTCACAATGCTCTTCAAGCAAAGACTTTCAGATAAATAACAAATGTGTGGTGTTTTTAGACTAAAAAATAATTTGTCTTATATTTGTATTTGTTAAATTTGGCAACCCTGCACTCATGGGCAAACCTTACCTCTATGTCAGACCAGGAGGAACTGCTTTTAATTACCAATTGTGGGTCTATGGGATCTGTGATTTTCTGACAATTCTGAAAGATGAGATTGCAGGGCATTGGTGTATTAGCATGCAGCTTTAGCAGATTTCTCCTTGACAGGGCACTCAGCTCCACATCAATGTCTCCTATAAGCAGGAAATATCATCTTGTAGATCTTGACAGATGGGTCTTGCCCATGAGGGAGGACATTTAGGATGGT
This sequence comes from Phocoena sinus, assembly GCF_008692025.1. Classification (NCBI taxonomy): domain Eukaryota; kingdom Metazoa; phylum Chordata; class Mammalia; order Artiodactyla; family Phocoenidae; genus Phocoena; species Phocoena sinus. Next base: position 50,826,175 of record NC_045771.1, read on the forward strand.
TCATACCAACTGGCATATCAACAGACTTTGAAAGAGAGCTATTAAACATGGGATTGTGTTAGCTCTGATTTATGCTGAACAAAATAAGCAAAACAAGGAGCCCATTAGAAGGAAGATATAAGACATTTAACATTTGAGGACTTTGAAAGGCAGAAGAGTGCATAATTAGTTCTTATTTTGCTAGGTTGTAAAATTCTTTTCAGAGAAGAGCTAATAGTAGAATGATTTTTCATTGAACCTAAAATATTATCTAAACTTGTGCAGAGCCAGATGTGTGTACAAGAGGGTTTCTTCTTCTGTGCTCTAAACTATAAAACCACATGGCAAACTCTAAATCGAGATGTTATAACAAGTACACCCCCTAATCATATGCGTTTCAATTCTTCCCTCAACTCCAATCTCCTTTGGCTCTTACCTGACTCATCCTTCATGTGACAAGCGTAAGTGTCACTTCCTTAGCAAGTATTCCTGCACCTCCAGGACTCCATTAAATTTCTGTGTTATCTGTCCCCTCTCATAACACTTTAACACACTGGTAATTAATTGTACAGTCTCCAACTTCCCCAGTAGACTGGTGTCATATATTCATCTTATCCATTACCATCTCTCTAGCACCCAACTTGGTTTGGGTAAATGGATGGTGCTCAATGAACTGAACTGACTACAAAGCTTTCAAGGCATTGGCAGCCTCACCACGCTGAACTGACAATAGAGTCTGGTCTAACTTTCAATGAAATCAGACTCATAGCAGAGTCAAGAAGATGGTTAATTTCAATCCTTTAAATAACAAGTCTGTATAACGGTGTTTTTTTAAGGGAAAAAATTATAAACATGATTCATTGAAAAAAGTGAAGCCTAGAGACTCAATACCTTATCTTCTAAGATCAAAGGAATAAAGGGAGCTAATGTATACATGGTAGCCTAGACTCTTCTTTCTTAAATAGTAATCTGAGTACACATTACAGGATGACAAAGAAATTATGATCAACAGATGTACAAGTTGATCCCACATCCAAGAGCATCCACTTGTTTTGGTAACTTACTCACCTGACGATAGGATTTGATTTCTCATATCTCTTCCATATCTAGTGTTCTAGGTCTCCAGGACGCAATCCAGACTAAAGAGGTATTATGTCCACAGGAATAATAATATGTGTACAGCTAACCCAGGGTTTCTCAACCTCAGCACTGTTGATATTTGGACAGGATAATTCTTTTTGTTTTTAGAGCTAGGACTGTCCTGTGCATTGTAGGATGTTTAGTAGCACATCTGGACTCTATCCATGAGATGCCAGTAGCACCCCCTCCCCAAGATGTGACAACTTAAAATGTTTTTAGATATTGTCACATATCCCCTGGAAGCAAAACTGACCCCAGCTGAGAATCACTAAGCTAATCTTTACTGAGTGCTTAAAACATTCCACCATTCTACTAAGTACTCACAGGAGCTATCTTGTTTAATCTTTCCAAAAATTACTATGAGATAGGAATAAATAGTATACCCATTATATAGATGGGGAAATGTTTAAACATTGCTTAAGGTCACACAGCTGGTAAGTAGTGAAACTCAGGATCATTGTCACTACTCTACTTCAAGTGGTTTGTGGGTGGAAAGGGATTTGGGATCCCTGGGATTTGGTGAGGGAGAGCAAAGTTCATACTAGGTGTTAGCTAGTGTGAAGGATTTCTAACTGTTTTCCAGCAAAGGCCAGCTAGGGACAGCTAGGGACAGTTAGGACTTCCTCATAGGACTTCACGAAGGACGTAACCCTGGGGCAATCAGAACTAGTCAATCTTCATTTTCTGTTTGTGAGCCTGCCAGCTGTCTGCAGGCCACATGTTTAAGTAAACAAGAAAGAGGAACAGGAAGATGAAAGCTAAAATTAAATGATTGTTGTTATTATTTGTTCTCAAACATTTAGAAATAGTGAACCCACACAAAGTTAGTCTATCGCTTGTGTGTCAGATTTCAACAAAGGGTGCCAGACAAAATTTGAGGCCAAATTTCTGATCCCAGAGCTCCCTAGTCCACCCCAGCCCTCCATGTCTGGAAGAGCCAGAGGAAGAACTCAGACAGGCAAGGCGGAGCAAGAGGTCTCTGTGTGTGGTAAAGTTGCTTTACGAGCAGTCCCCATCCTGCACCAGGAAAAGCAAAGCAATCCCAATGACACTGGAGGAGACTCTCGAGAAGATTCCCTGTTGGGGGCGGTGGGGGAAGTCCTCCAGACTCGGCTGATGGTAGATACCTCAACTACCAGGACAGTTAGTCTCTCAGCAGGATGATTAGTTAAAAGCCCTCCTTGTAGGATGCAGCCCTGGCTGGAGAGGCTGCTCCAGAGAGAAGATGAGAGGTTTTCTGCAGAATATCCACAGACCAAATTCCTGGCTCTAGACCTCCCACCCTAAACCAGGGCTCCAAATCTTTGAGCACTACTAGGTCTAACTCAGGGGAAACTCTACCACAAATACACCAGGAAGCATGTACAGCAATGTACACGTACATGTACACTTCTGACACTAGCAAAACCTGGATATAAACCCAGATGTTTACGGATGGGAGAGGCAATGGCCTGCTTGTAGACAGTCACACAAGAGAACACTATATAGCATTCAGAATGAATGAAGCAGTCTTTCACTTCCAGATGAGATGGAATACAGGAACCAGGTTTACCCTCCAGCCTGAAACAAAGCACACACACACTCCACCACCATCACCACCACCACCATCACCACCACCACCACCAACAACAACAAAGCAGACACACTATATCAAATCAACAGTTTTCAAGACACTGGAAATCAGGCAATGAAGGGCAATGATGTCTGAGAGACAAAAAACAAGTGACATGAGCCCTACAATTACCTGGAGCTTACTGACTTAAAAGAATTTCTAGGCCAAGCACAGGAAAGGCATATCCAGATAAGGGCCAGCAGACTCCCCAATATTTGCTCATAAAAATACAAATTGTGTCCTATAGAGATGCCGTTGATATTGCCTGTAAACACTGACCATTTTAACATTTATTTGTAAATTCATTTCAGCATCTTTATCTGCCTATATATATGCGTTCTTTTAATTCTCTTTTGAACAGATTTTAACATCTTACGGGCCTCCTCATTAACTAATGAGTTAAATAAATCTTTGACCCATGCTCATTTTACGTTTATGTGAGAGTCATGATTTTATCTTTTTAAAAAACCCATATTCTTTAGCATGTGAACTCAGGAATAGCCAAGGAGACCAGCTACCCACACTGGAAGGGGCACTTATTGAATGCCTACTATATCCTAGGCACTTTCACGTATGTTATGCAACAATCCTGGAAGGTACATAATATTATTGCCATTTTTCAGATGGCAAAAACTGAATTCAGAGAGGTTAAGTAATTTTCCTAAGTTCACAAAGCAAGTAAGATGTGAGGTTAGGATTCACACTCTGGTGTGAATTTCTAAATCCCGTATTCTCACTGCCTCAGTTTGTTTTCAAAAGGGGAGTGTATGAGCCACAGAAATATGAGTGTACTTTAGGATTAAGACAATGATTTTTTAGGATGCATGAAAGAAACATAATTACAATTTCTATATTTTATCTAAAAAACAAATTAAATCTTGTTAATACTTAATAAATAGATTGACACTTGCACCATCTCCCAGTTCACATATTACATGGGGATCTCGAGGTCTCCTGAGGGGAGAAGGGGGGCGGGTTCCCTGACATGGAGAAGTTAGCAGTGGTATTCTCAGGTACATATTTACCCCCAGATACTGCAATGCCCAGTGGTTTAACATTTATTCATATATGTAGAGTGATACAATAAAATCTAGTTTCAACTAAATTAACATTCATAAAACAAATAGCTTAAAGGAATTTAGAAAAAAAGTATCAGATCTAAGAAAATACTATAATACAATTGCAAGAGAACAAGAAGAAAATAGTAGAACTCTCTAACATTCCTTAAATATTATTATGATAGTAATATAGATTAAAAATAATAAATAATACATATAAATATACTGATGTGCATGTTCAGTCTTTATTATTCTTCTGACAGAAGTTGCTTTCAAAAGTTTGGAGCACTCCCCGACCCATGATACATCTCATAATAGTGAGAATAGAAAAATAGATCAGTGGAACAGAATAGAGCTCAGAAATAGACCACATAAATAGAGTCAACTGATCTTTGATAAAGGAGCAAAGGCAATAAAATGGAGAAAAAGAGAGTCTTCAACAAGTGGTGCTGGAACAACTACACATCCACATGCAAAAAAAATGAATCCAGACACAGACATTACACCCCTCACAAAAATTAACTCAAAATGGATTATAGACCTAAATGTAAAATGCAAAACTATAGAGCTCTTAGAAGATAACAAAGGAGAAAATTTGAGTATTGCAAAGACTTTTCAGGTACAATACCAAAGTCACGAAAGAAAGAATTGACAAGCTGGACTTCACTAAAATTAAAAATTTCTGCCTTGCTAAGGCACTGTCAGAAGAATAAGAAGGCCAGCCATAAACTGGGAAAAAATATTTGCAAAAGACATATCTTTGATCCAAAATATATAAAGAACTCTTAAATTCAACAATAAGAAAACAAACAACTCAACTGAAAAATGAGCAAAACACCTGAACAGACATTTCACCAAAGAAGATATACACATGGCAAATCAGCATATGAAAAGAGGCTAAAAAGTATACGTCATTAGGGACATGTTAATTAAAACAGCAGTTAGATACCACTACACGCCTATTAGAATGGCTAAACTTCAGAACAATGACACCACCAAATGCTGGCAAGAATGTGGAACAATAGAACTCTCATTCATTGCTGGTGGGAATGCAATGGTACAGCCACTTGGGAAGACAGTTAGCAGTTCCTTATAAAACAAAACATACTGTTACCATATGACCCAGCAATGGGCTCCTTGGTAGTTCCTTGAATGAACTGGAAACTTACGTCTACACAAAAACCTACACAAAAACCAGATGTTTATAGCAGCTTTAATCATAATTGCCAAAAGTTGGAAGCAACCAAGATGACCTTCAGTAGGTAAATGGATAAACAAACTGCAGTACATCCAGACAATGGAATACTATTCAGTGATAAAAATAAATGAGCTGTCAAGCCATGAAAAGAGTGGCAGAACATTAAATGCACACTGCTAAGTGAAAGACGCCACCAAAAGGCTACATACTGTATAATTTCAACTATATGACATTCTGGAAAAGGCAAAACTATGGAGACAGTTACAGGATCAGAGGTTGCCAGGAGTTAGAGGGAAGGGAGGATGAATAGGTGGAGCACAGGATTTTTAGGGTAGTGAAACTATTCTGTAAGACACTGTAATGGTAGATACATGTCATTGTATTACATTTGTCAAAACCTGTAGAATGTACACCATCAACTGAACTATGGACTTTAGTGATTATGATGTGTCAATGTATGTTCGTCTAGTGTAACTAATGTACCACTTTGATGTGGGATGTTGATAGTGAGGGAGGTTGTCCATATGTGGGGACAGAGGGTATATGGGAAATCTCTGTACTGTCTGCTCGAGTCTACTGCTAACCTAAAACTTCTCTAAAAAACATCAGAATAAATAAATACACACACACACAAGTTGACACACCAATAAGAAATTTTAAGCACAAAATGTTTTGGAAACAAGTACCCGTTTTGTTATAATTAAGGTATTGGAATCCAAATGATTATGAAAGTATAATGTCAATTAAAAATTAAAACCTGATTTTTAAGAAAAAGTCCTGGACATTTTTATTCAAGGAGTTATTAGATATAGAGAAACAAGAGACTGGACAATGCAATAATGTAGCAGTTTGCAGAATGCCATTCTTGATCAAAGTAGGTTTTGGGGGGTTTTTTTGGTAAATTAATTTTTATTGGAGTATAGTTGATTTGAAAGTAGTTTTTTTTTTTTAAGCTTCTTAGGCATTTTTTTTAATTAAAAAATTTTTTTAATTTATTTTTATTCATTTATTTTTGTCTGTGTTGGCTGTTTGTTGCTGCGCAGGGCCTTTCTCTAGCTGTGGTGAGCAGGGGCTACTCTTCATTGCAGGGTGTGGGCTTCTCATTGCGGTGGCTTCTCTTGTTGCAGAGCATGGGCTCTAGGCATGCGGGCTTCAGTAGTTTTGGCATACGGGCTCAGGAGTTGTGGCTTGTGGCCTCTAGAGCGCAGCCTCAGTAGTTGTGGCGCACAGGCTTAACTGCTCCATGGCATGTGGGATTTTCCCAGACCAGGGTCGAACCCTTGTCCCCTGCATTGGCAGGCAGATTCTTAACCACTGTGCAACCAGGAAGCCCGAAAGTAGTTTTTAATTGCCATAATAAAAATTATTCTGACATGAAAACGTATATATATATAAAACAAGAAAGAGTAAACTACTTAGAATTAAAATAAATGAAGGCACTATATACCAATATTTGTGGGAATCAGGTAAAGTGATACTTAAAGGAAAAAATTATAAATTTGAATATATTTATCATAAACCAAAAAGAAATAAAAATTAATTATTCAACTAAGAAAGCTAGAGAACAAGCAACTGAGTAAACATAAAGAAGCAAATAAAGATAATGGTGGAAATCAATGAAATGAGAGAACTTAAAAAATTTAAATTAAAATAGAAGTTGACTTTGAAAACACTAATATGCTTACAAAAGCTTACAGTAAAACTGATCATGAGAAACAGGAAAAACACAAACAAAATATGAAAAGAAAAAGAGACAACCTCAAATAAAGCAGAAATTTTTAAAGTCTTACAAGAGGATTGTTATGAATAACTATACACCAATTAATTTTACAACGTAGAGGCAAATGCAAATTTTCAAGAAATATATAACATGCTAAAGTTGACCCTAAAGAAACAGAAAAGTTGAACAAACTGATACCATTTACAAAGATTGAAACAGTAATTATCCCTCTACGCCTTACAACTTTCACACAAAGTATTTTTATTGGTGAGGTTTATCAAATTTTTAAGGAACAGTAAGACAAAAGACATTCTGGAGAAAAGAAAAAGAGAAAAGGTGTCCAATAAATTTTTTCGAGGTTAGTATAAACTTTTTACCAAAAGTAGATATGGACAGCACAAGTGGAAAGGGTTTCTTAAATAAGACACAAAAAGACATGATATAAAGGGAAATTATTTATTCCTTTTTAACCCTTTGATAGCAGTTAGTATATGCCAGGCAGTGTTCTATGTGCTTCACAGTCATCCTTTTATTTAATTGGCATAGCAACCCTATAAACTAGGTACTATTATTACCCTCATTTAATAGGTAAAGAAATTAAAACAATATTCCCAATATTATACAGCTAGTAATTGATATTTTGATAACCTAAAAATGAAGAATTCTATTTTAAGGAAGAGCATCATAGATAAAATTAACCAACTGTTTGAAGAAATTAACAATATGTAAAACTAACAAATGATTAGTACCTAGAACAAATAAAGAACTTCTAAAAATCAGTAAGAAACCCCCCCCAAGTTTTAGTTACCATGGTTGCAAAACAAATTACTCCCAAATTTTCAAACAGTACATTTGTTTTGTTCATGGATTTGCAGTCTGGGGAGGGCTCAGTGGGGACAGCCCATCTGCTCTACTCACTTTTAGCTGCAGTGTGGGGAGAGCAAACTACAGCGTAGAAGGCCAAATCCTGACAGTTTTTGCGTGGTCCATGAACTAAGAATGGTTTAAATATTTACTATTTGGCTCTTTAAGAAAATGTTTCCTAGGGACCTCCCTGGTGGTCCAGTGGTAAAGAATCCACCTTGAAATGCAGGGTATGAGGGTTCGATCCCTGATCAGGGGACTAAGATCCCACATGCCATGGGGCAACTAAGCCCGTGTGCCACAATTACTGAGTTCGTGCTCCTCAACTAGAGCCCGCGTGCCACAAACTACAGAGCCCACGTGCTCTGGAGTCTGCACGTCACAACTAGAGAAGAGAAAACCCGCACACCACAATGGAAGATCCCGCATGCCTCAACAAAGATGCCCCGTGCCACAACTAAGATCCGACACAGCCAAAAATAAATTAAATAAATAAATCTTTAAAAGGAAAAGAAAATGCTTTCTGAACCCTGTCCTAAAGGCTCAGTAACTCATGTCTGTCACCACTGGCAAGCAGGTGAATGCTTAGCTAGAGATGTAGGTGGGTACATCTAATACTGTTTTGTCATGTGGTCTAGGCTTCCTCCAATATGGTGGCCGGATTTCAAGGGCAAGAAGAGACAGAGAAAGAGAAAGAGAGGAGGGGAGGAGAAAGAGAGAGAGAAGCTGTATTACTTTTTATGACCCAGCTTCAAAAGTCATGCAGTGATTTCCACGACATTCTATTCAATGAGGTAGTTACAAAGTTCTACCTAGATTTATGGAAGGGGAAGTAGACTCTATATCTTGATGGAAAATGACAAAGTTCTGGAAGTGAATGTGGAATGGAAAATATTACTAAGGCCACTTTTAGAAAATATAATCTGTTATAAGAGGAAACCCAAAAGAAATGTGCAAAGAATGTAAATAGGTATAGCAGGTAAGCCTGGATGACTAATAAACACACAAAGAAATACTCAATAACCAGAGGAAGGCAAATTAGAATGATGGTATCTCATTACTGTCTATAAGTTTGGCAAAATTTAAAACAAAAATCATGTTGGATAATATTAAGCACCATCAGGGCTGTGGAGGAAACAGTAAACTTCATGCCCTTATAGTAAATTGCGCAATTTAGTGGAAAGCAATTTGGAATAATTTAGTTAAATTTTGTGTATATGCTTATAATCCAGCATTTCCACACTTGGTATGTATAATAGAAATACTCTCATAGGCATAGCTAAGGAGGATGTGTTATAACGTTGTTTGTACTAGCAAAAAATGGGAACAGTTAAATTCCCACCGATAGGGGAATGAATAAACAAAATGCAATATACACAAATCATAAAATTCTATGCAGCACATTGATATAAATATATCTCAAAAATGTAGTGAGTGAGGAAAGTAAGAAGTAGACAGACAGGTACAGCATGGTATCATTTGCAAATTGAGAGCATAGGGAAAGGGACCCACACAGAAGATGGATTAGAATTAGAAATCAGGGAGAAAAAGGTCAAAAATTAAATTTATTTTTCGAGGAAAGAATAGATTACTTGGAGAGCATACCGGAACATTTTTCTTAGGCCTCACTCCTGGAAATGCTGCCTTAGTGGACCTGAGGTAGAACCCCCAAATCTGTATTTTTTATAACTGTTCTAGACTAATCTTAAGATCAGGTGAGTTTAGAAAACATTCTACTTTAACACGTTCAGAGTTGCAAGTAAGTTCGAGTTTCCAATTCTGGTTTGCAAGCAACAGAAACTGACTCACTCTATTACTGGAAGGATCTCAGGGAGTTCAGAGAACTGTCAGGAAGGGTACAGAACCTGGCGTGGAAAGAGCAAGAACCCCATAACTCCAGAGGATTTGGGGAACAATAACTGGAATGAATGAAGACCAGTTGTTTCCCATTCTTTCTATTGCTTTGCTCACAAAGCAATTTGAATTTCGTGTAGGAAGTACCTTACTGGCCTAGACAAAGTCATCTTAATTAATAGTCCCACTAGCTTGTATTAAGTGGGAAAGGTAATTCCCTAAAAATAACCCAGGGTGTTGTTACAAAAAGAAGATGAAAAATGCAATGGACAGTGACAAAGCATTAATTTTCCACTATGTCAAGGCGGAGAGGAAAGAACCAGGAGGAGGAAATGGAAAGATGAGAGAGACTTTGCAGCTAAATAAGATCTAGGTTCAAATTCTGGTTATGCCTCATCCTGTCTTTGAACAGTTTCCTTAACCACGTCTATGAGGGTTCCTCAACCCTCTTAAGAGTTATTCTGTCATGTGCAAAATGCCTGGGATGACTGGTTCTTTCCTTGCCTGGCATTAGGGTAAATGGTCCACTGTGCTCATACAAATGGGCTGGTAACCATGGAGTCCGGTAGGAAAGGCTCATGCACATGGGCTTTCATCACTGGGAATGTAAAGATGCTTGAAACCAGGTGTCTCTTCACAGGCTGTTTTTAGGGTTAATGTTTTGAGCCTCTGTCTTGAGGCAGCTGGAGACTCTCAGATGAACTGTCTAAACATCTCAAAACTTTAAAACTTCCCATCACCATCACCATCACCATGATCATCTCAGGACACATGTGTGCTTTCCAGTCTTCTCTTTGACAGCATATTTATACTCAATGAATACTTTGTACACACTGAAAGTAAATAAACTGTTTTCCTTCCTTAGACTCATTTGCTTAAAAATGAAGGGCTTAGGGCTTCCCTGGTGGCGCAGTGGTTGAGAGTCTGCCTGCCGATGCAGGGGACACGGGTTCGTGCCCCGGTCCAGGAAGATCCCACATGCCGCGGAGCGGCTCGGCCCGTGAGCCGTGGCCGCTGGGCCTGCATGTCCGGAGCCTGTGCTCCGCAATGGGAGAGGCCACAACAGTGAGAGGCCCGGCGTACCGCAAAAAAAAAAAAAAAAAAACTAGCAATGTGATCACTTATGAACAGTGCTCTCAGATACCTGCTGCCCTCATTAGTCTTGCCAGCTCCTATGGCTCCTCCTCAGTCCTATGGTGCCTGCCTCTGTGAGGCTTGTGATAACAGGTAGATGTAAACAATGAACTCCACCAGGGGCAGAGTTTAAGTCAGTCAGTTGGGTCCTGTAGCAAGGCAATGTTCTCAAGAGTTCTGCCACTGCTAACTTTAAATATGGGTGGCCACCAAAGTTAACAAAAGGTCAGCTGGTTAATCCACCATGAAAACCAGATTCCCGATCCTCCTGGTGTTATCTCATCCTCCCTTACCTCACCCAACTAAAGCACCCATTCATTATGTTGTCAGGTTTTTTAATATCCTTTGAAAAGTTATAGATGGCATCCACCCACAGAATACTCAGTTGGTGGCAGAAAAGAATGGTGGGGAGAGTTTATAAGACAATGAGATGTCAAGGTATGAATGTTCTGGAAAGATTAGAAATGGCATATACATAAGGAGAAATCCAAAGAGGTACTGCTGATAAAGACACAGAGGCAGTCTGGATAAGGAACTAGGATACACAAAGAGGTAAGGACAATGGAATTTTCTTGAGATTTTTGGTGCAAATATATTTGGGCTACACTCGGATTTTGTAACAGCATTTTTTTTTTTTTTAGATGTTGGGGGTAGGAATTTATTTATTTATTTATTTATTTTTGCTGTATTGGGTCTTCGTTTCTGTGCGAGGGCTTTCTCTAGTTGTGGCAAGCAGGGGCCACTCATCATCGCAGTGTGCGGGTCTCTCACTATCACGGCCTCTCTTGTTGCAGAGCACAGGCTCCAGATGCTCAGGCTCAGTAGCTGTGGTTCACGGGCCTAGTTGCTCTGTGGCATGTGGGATCCTCCCAGACCAGGGCTCGAACCCATGTCCCCTGCATTAGCAGGCAGATTCTCAACCACTGCGCCACCAGGGAAGCCCCTGTAATAGCATTTTTAATTTCTATAAAATTTTACAAAAGTAATTCTTATTAAACAAATTCACCCAAGAAATTACCTCACTATATTCAGGGAAAACATATTCATTTCTGGGACTTGTCCAGGGTAGTAGTTTGAATAAAATGACACTATGAGCAGATCAAACCAACATATAAAATAATTTCAACATTAAAAATTTCAGTTTGGGGGGGTTCAAGGTCCTTCTTTTCCTCATACCACTCTACTTCATTCCATGTGTGTGCAACTCCTAAAATAAGAATTTTTAAGATAGTATAAATTATGGAATATGTATTCATCTGCCCAAAGGGATACTATGCAGCCACGAAAAATTATGTTGTAGAATAGAACCATGTTTCTTAAAGTATGGTTTGAGAAAGAAGGGTATGGTTTGGGAAAGCTAGGAGTGCCTATGAAAATTACAGATTCCTGAATTTACTTTAAACTCCTTGGTTCAGGGTCTCTGGGCAAAAGAACTAGGAATGGGCAGTTGAACATCCTTCTCAGGTGGTTCTTGGGCATAGAAAAGGTTTAGAGTCATTGTGGTAGAAAAATATGTAATGTTTTGAGGAAGTGTCTTTATATAATATGTGTAGTGTGATTTTAATTTTGTAAAACAGAAAAAATGCATTAAAATGCTCAAAATATACACTGGGAAGTAGAACGACATACGCCAAATATGAGCAGCTGTTACCTCTGGAGTGTAGGATGGTAACTTTTATTTTCTTTCTTCCCATGTTTTGACTTTCACATTTTTCTGTAATGGAAATATATTAATATTACACTAGGGAAAATCTTAATTTTCCTTGAAATATTGGTATTTGTATGGATTCTGAGGAAGGTCTTACTGATAGTGTCTTGTAAAACAAGAATAAACCAAGAGTCAGGAAGATGGTTACCTGACAAGGATAGAGCATAGAAAAGAAAAAGGGTCCTCTCAAGTTAAGAACAAGGTCAGGGGTGGAAAAGGGATATTAAGGGGGTAGACAGGAAGGACAGACTTCAATCCCATAAGTTACATGTTGGATAAGACTTGAAACCGCATTTTAAGCCTTTAATGTTTGGGAAAATATGTTTAAACATCTCACAGGAAAAAGGTTAAACCACGAACTACAGACCCCATTCTCTGTTGTTTTATTTCCACCTAACACTACTCTTTATCAGGATGTATTTACTGAGAAAATATTTTTCATGTCTCACAGAGGAAGAAGGCATCTTTCTCTGTCCTTTGCAGAGCAATCAACGAATAAAGACTCACTGGGCACCTCCTATGTGCCCAGCTCCATGCTTTGGGCTGCAAGAGAGGAAAGCAAACTATGGGTTGAAAGCCTCTTTTAGGCTTGTTCTGCATCAAGGAGATTATAATCTGTTTGGAGAAATGCGAGCCCACTGCCTTAAGCAGTTAGCACAGCAGTGCTGAGGCATGTGGGTGAGGGCTGCAGGAGACAGGAAGGCACCTTGCATGTGGGAGAGCTCTCTGTGGGCTCGGCTCACACGCTGATCCAAAGGAGGTGTTTAAGATGAAGGACGAATCGTAATGTTTTCTGACAACTTCTCTGCAAGTTGCAGGTCTAATAAAGAAAATATTACTCTAATACAACTTAGAGAAAGAACAGTTTCTCTGAATGTTCTTTCTGAAATATAAAGTATATACATATTATAGTGAGGAAATAAATGACAGTATTCAGTACACTACGCCATTTTGCAAACGTGCCTTATTTTATAGATGTTTTATAGATGGCTAGCATCATATACCCAAGGATTCTCTTCTGTGGCATTTATAAACTAATAAATATATACATTTTTCTAGGCACTGTGCTAAATATCTGAGAAATGTTTGTTGTATCAGGGTTTATTTAGAAACTGAATGCTTTGCATTTATTTGGTCTCTTGTTCAGAAAGCTGAAAGGACTTCAACACTCATATTCCATCAATGTCACTTTTCAGATCTTTTCCAATCTCAAGATTAAATAGCTCTATCTAGGATTCTCTCCCCAACAGAGGACAAAAATAAGCTGCATGTGCATGTAACACTTTGCACTTCGGTGCACCGGTTGCAGAAGAAAATCAACAGAACAAGTAAGCACTGGGTACCACTGTTAAACCATACACTAATAGCTGTCTATTATAAAGTAATAGTGGGAACATATTTAGGAAAGTGAATTTACAGTTTTAAAATTGTGTTACATATCCCATTAATTTTCCCAACATTATCTTGAAATAAAAAGTAAAGAAGGGAATTTAATTTTCCTATTTTGCTGATAGAATATATGAGATATTGAGATGCTGATTATTCATGGCTATGAAAGGTGTGGGCAAAAAATGATTGCATTGGGCTTCCCTGATGGCGCAGTGGTTGAGAGTCCGCCTGCCAATGCAGGGGTCACGGGTTCGGTGCCCCGGTCCGGGAAGATCCCACATGCCGTGGAGCGGCTAGGCCCGTGAGCCATGGCCGCTGAGCCTGCACGTCCGGAGCCTATGCTCCACAACGGGAGAGGCCACAGCAGTGAGAGGCCCGCGTACCGCAAAAAAGAAAAAAGACTGCATTTAAAGCAAGTGCTGATTTAGTTGGTCTAGTGAAAGAAGTGGTCAACTCAATGGGGGGTGTTGGGAGGGAGGATCTAATTCAGTGTGGAAGCTCTATCTGAGCTTCAGTAACTGGGCCTATGTCCTGACAGTCAATACAAAAGCCATGTGGAGATGCAGAATTTGGCTTTTTATAAGGATGTTGAAACAACCGGTTGATTCAGTTAAACAAACACACAAAATTACAAAATCACTTGTCTTGTTTGAATAGAAAAAGAAACAAGTTAATTATTTGAAGTTTCAAACAGGGGTGAGGAATTATCTATTATTGAATGTATTTGATGCCTATCTAATCATTTATTGTCCAGAATGAACATTTCTTGTTGAATAAATAAGCCCATGTTTAAAGACAGGCTCTGTGTTATTCTTGAGAATCGGCCTATTTCCTAGAATTCCTCATGCTCTCTGCTCTTCTCTTCCCTGTGTCCCGCTCCTGTGAACAAGGGGGCCTGGACTCAGTTTCCATGGCTCCTTGTGGAAAAGCAGAAGAGATGGACCTTTTCCTCCTGTTTGTGGGCGTTTGTGTGAAGGTCAGAGTTGTACAATGTTGTCCTCTCTGGTTTCATCCCAACACACCTAGTTTTGAGGGCAAGAAGTTATGATCTTGAGCATGTAACTAAGCCTTTCTGTTAAAAAAGCGATAATAACATCTACCTGGTGGCCCCATGGGCAAAGTTGTTTATCTTCTCAGAGCTTCAGTTTCCTTCCTTATAAAATGAGGGTAATAAGAATGCGCACCCTACGGGGTCTTAGGCCAAGCACTGTACCCAGTGCTTTACATACATTATCTCACTTAATTCTCACAACAAATCCCATGACACAAGCATAGTCATCATTCCCATTTTACAGATAAGGAGACTGAGACACAGAAATGGCTACTAAGCTGCCCGAGGTCGTACACTGAGTAAGTGGTAGAGGGAAGGTTCAAACCCAGGTCTACCTGATGCTCAAGTCTGTGCTCTTAACCCACATACTGGACTTTCCCTTCTTCACACACATGCCAGTGGCAATCCAGTTTTCATATCACAGGTAGATGGACTGAGGCCAGTGTCCAATAAGGCTCAAGGCTGCTACACACACACTTTCAGAGGACAGTGGCCTAAACAAACGTTTTCCTACCTCAGCTGCTATCACTCACGCAATATGGGTTTTTATGAGGGTCAAACCTCAGGTCCTTAGCCACAGCCAATTGAACTGGATACTATGGGGGTGGCCAGAAGGCAGCCAGCCATACATGGCCTGGGAACGTTCTTTTTTCAATAGAAGCTTCAGTTCCACTTGGCCGGCATCAGACTAACGCTAATGAACCACAGCTTGTATGCACAGTCCCTCTCTTTGGGGGGCATCAAGGCAGAGCAAAAAAGAGAGGCTCTCCCACATCTCTCCTAAGGAAGCTTAGTAACTCTCCTCCCTGCTTGTGAATCCCACCTCAGACCCGAAGAAACTGGGCCCAAGGCAACCAGGCCCCAGAGTGAGAGTCTACCCTATGTTCCCAGGTTTGCTTCTAATTAATCACTTTCCTCCATGGGAAATTCTCTGGGCCTATCCCATTCCTGTGGCCTTGTGGAATTAGTCCTGCTGGACCAGTCCAATTAGCATGACGTTGTAGAAAATTGCCAAAAGCCACAGCCCTGGGTTGGAAGGGGGTGGTGGAGGGGCACAGCTTCTCTTTGAGACCTCACCACCTCCCATCGTCCCTTTTAAATCCCCTTCCCCACTTTCAGCACTACCCCCTACTGTAGACCCCCCAAAGACTTCTGCCCTCCTTGGTTACATGCCTGTGACTTTCTGAGTGACTCCTTCTCCACTTCAAAACATATCAATCTATTGTCCTATTCCCAGCTAATCTGATATTTATTCTGCTGTGATACGATTTAATATGTAACATCAAACAACCTACCAAAGTCTTTCATTTTTATGATGTATTCTTTTCCTTTTATGGTCCCTGAGTGCTTAGCAATACCCATACGTAAAAAGAAATCATATCTTCAGCTGTTCTCATGTCCTAAAAGAGATCTCCCTAAAACCCTGATGGAAGCTTCCCAGTACTGCACATGGGAACAGAAATTGATGTCCTGTCTTCAGCTGGCATGTACTTGGGATCTCATGCCCTTGAGTAAGTGAAAAGTTCCCCTGAAAAGCATCTACAAATGGTTAACTGCGTGTTTAAGTGGGACTCATAGA
Organism: Phocoena sinus; assembly: GCF_008692025.1. Classification (NCBI taxonomy): domain Eukaryota; kingdom Metazoa; phylum Chordata; class Mammalia; order Artiodactyla; family Phocoenidae; genus Phocoena; species Phocoena sinus. The sequence continues at coordinate 50,842,461 of NC_045771.1, forward strand.
CTAATTGTTTAGAGTTGTTTTTTTTTTCTTTGCAGGAAATTCATGTCCCTATGTGCTTATTCTTCTCTTTGTGTAAACTCTGCACACTTGTTAAAATCTTTAAATATATATATTATGAACAAGACTTTCCGGAATGATATCCCTGGGATCAGAGACATAATTTAACTTTAGCTTGCGTCCACACAAAGGGAAATGAAGAGCTGAAGTAATAATTATTGAGATGATTCAGGTAAAATGGCCCTTTTCTGCCACTAAGGGGATAGCATTGCTCCTTGGGTCAGAATTTTACAGATTGGCTGTTAATCTCGTTTTTCCACTCTCTACTTTGTCCATGTAAATTATTTTTCAACTTGAATGGATTTTGTTTTTCTCGTGGAGGTGAGGGCACTGGGGAGGAATGGAGAGGGTGAGCTGGGGAAAACAACTGCATTTCATTCATCAAACTGGGACCACATCCAGTTTGAGGTCCAAGTAGGCTGCATTTCTGTGTTTTAAACCATTCCAAATCCTCACCTTGGTCTGGTAATTTGATAAACCAAGACAAATAAGCCAATTGGCCCTGTGGTACTTCAATCACAATGACTCCAGAACAAACACTTCCTCTCTCAGTAATAGCTGCACACCAGATCCCAGAGACATCCATTTCCATGCCCTGGCTTTGGCCCAGGTGACTGAATTCCTCTCCCATCTGCAGCATAAATGTGCCCTCTATCACCAGCCATTTCAAAGTAGAAACGTTGCGTTAAGTTTGGCCTGGGCGAGAGCCTGTTTCATTCGGGGATGATAGCTCCTTTCACAAGCTTTATTATTGGCATAACCATTCTTTCAAATGGATCCCTGGAGGTTTTTACCTTCCCCAGCTGCTGTGCATTTTCTCTGATGGGTTTTAAAAATAAACAACAAAGTTCCTGAAGTCAAGGAATCCTTAGCGTTGGCAGCACTATCAAGATGAGTCAAGTGTCACAGGGACATAAAGTAGAATGGTGGTTGCCAGGGGCTGGGGGCGCTGGGGAGCTATTGTTTAATGGGCACAGAGTTTAGCTGGGGAAGATGAAAAAGTTCTGGAGACAGGTGGTGGTGGCAGTTGCACAATATACTTAATGCCACTAAACTATGCACTAAAAAGTGGTTAAAATGGTAACTTCTATGCTGTGTATACTTTATCACAATTTTAAAAAATTTTTTAAGAAGAGCCAGGTCCACTTCCAGCATTGATTAACATTTCATGAGAAAGTTTCTATCGTCATGGAAATGTTTCTTGAGCCCCCTCTTTTTTGATACTGACTTTTCTGTCCCACTCAACTTCGTAGTTGCCATCTTTGAATTTTCTCTTCAAAGGGCAGATCAAAGACACAGAGCGGCAGGATATATGCCATGTGGAGTCAAACTGAAAACAAGAATGGCTTTCCCAACTGACTGTCTACTTCAGTAGGACAAGGGTTATGCCTGTGGGTTCAGTCATAACTCAGGGCACTGGAAATTTGTAGCTTCTAGCTTTTTTGAAATGTGCACGGAGAGCTGGGAATGCCTCATGAGTTTGATGTGAGTCTTAGCTAGACCTGATCTTCTTCCCATAGCCCCTGTGGGTATGTCTTACCTTGTGCATTTTCTCAGAACATCTAATTATTGTACCTAACACAGTGACCTGGTTCCAACACATTGTTCTATACTTGGAGAGTCAAAAATGGTTCACTGAAGAAATGTATTTCTTTCCAGATAATTTACACTATTTTGTTTATTTTTGGGGAGTGTGGTTTTGCTGGTTTGTTTCCTTTTTTGTTGTTTGTTATTTACACATCAAAACTATTCATCAGGATATTTTAACAAAGAGATGGAACTGACAATAGAGTGAAATAAGGGTCTCTACAAATATTTTTGTAAAAACCTTAGAATGTTCTTTAAAGCAAATTCCTGACTAAAAAAAAAAAAAAGAAGAAAGCAATTACATTTCTTGCAAGCCCTAAGGAATTATGCTAAAGTGCAGTACATTGCTCCAAATGGAAAACAAAGGGAAAATCTAGCGGAGACACTAAACCCTCAGCAGAATAATGATCAGTGTTAATGCTTTCTCACACCTTCTGCTCTGCCATTATTTCCACAGTTAAGTAGTTACCCAACAGCAGCACTAACACCAGTACCTGTGTGCTCTTGCATCAAAATCTCACTTAATGAGACCAACTTGTGCATAGCAACTGCTGTTTTGAATCATTTCTGCAGACAAGATGAAGTCATTATGTATAGGCATTGCATCTTTTTCAAATTATTAATTTGAAAAGCTCAAAATGGCCCCCAGCCAACTCGACACACAAGCATTCAGAAAGATGCAACAGCTATTGGAGTTTTTACCAAGGCTTCCAAAAATAACACAAGTCTGTCTCTGAAATTCAGATTCAGAATCTGCAGGAGAAATACAACTTTATATAACCGACTGTGCTCTCAGTAAATGGACGCTGGGCATGAGCACAAACAGTAGGTACGTTAGTATTTCAAACCTTTACCTTGTAAATCATCCCCTCAATCACTGAGCCAGTTTCAAGGTTTCTCCACTATTGTTTTACTTTTACCCTATTAACTTTTAGGATATTACCTTTAACCTATTAATATGCCTGGCGGGTGTTCCCAACACATTTATATCGTATTCTATGCATCATAAATATACAGCCATTTACAATTTTCCCTGATTTGAACCTCAGAATTCTGACTTTAAGTCTCTGTTTCTCCATATCTGAATCCACAACATCCTTCCTCCTCCATACGCACCCTCCACCCTCAAAATAAAACTAAGAGATGAAGAGATCTTGCAATGAAGAGGTGAGATGAGTTGCTATTATAGCATATTACCTGGAACTTTAAATGAAAGAGACTCCTTTAATAACTAAGTTCATCTTCCTATAGAAGCTGACAGTCTTGATGAGAAAAAATGTCATCTTGTTCATGAATGGTTTAATATCTTACCTGCATCTGAAATCTCTATGTGCTCAAAGGAAATAGATGGATTCCCTTTAAAGAAAAAAAGAGATGACAGTTTAGATGGTGTCATTGACTGACCTCCAGGAAAGATCAAGAATTGATTACCAAATACCATTTGATAGGTACATAATGCATTGCCTGGAAAGAAAGAAAATCAAATAAAATATCCCAATAATGTCTTGGACTTGCCAAGAATGAAGCAAGAAAGAGAGAAGAGAAAAATACAGCTGACCTCACCTATGGGCCTGTGTAGTCTTTTCCAATTTCATTAAACGGCTGAGGAAGGTAAGAAATATCAAAAGCTCCTTAAATATATATATATATATATTTTTTTTTTAATTTCACACCTAATAAGAGCAGCTGTAGTTATAGGAGGCCAATTCAACACAATGAGAATGGCACTTCCTTTTAAAATCATTTTTGTCTAATTCCTATACATTGCATTCATATCTTTAGTTTTATTAACCCCTTTACTCTGCTTTGTGTCTTGCCTCTTTTAATATCAGATTCTCAATTCTGTCTTCAGGTTCCTAAAAATCCACTTAGGCCCTTGCCATTTTCTTTCTAGTAGCCTTTTTTTATCTGGAATTTCATAAAAGAGAGTGTTCCAAGGGCCCATCAGGTATAGCTGGCTGTTTGCTGAGCTATTTCAAATGGAAAATTGATCCAAAAGCACCAAGATATTTTTTCAGTTTTTTAAATTTTTTTCTAGGAAAAAGGAAACAAAAGGGAGAAATAAAAATGTGTGTGTGTGTGTGTGTGTGTGCGCGCGCACATGCACGTGCATGAGTATGTGAGTGTAAGTACTGAGGAAGGAAATGTGGACTGAAAATCATTTTTCTATGTTCAGGATAAATGTTCATCACATATTGACAATTAGCTCTATTACCCCAAAATTATTTCTAAAACCATACAATAGCAAGTGTACGTAAAACATCCTACAAGTCATTGCATCTGAATCAGACTTGACTTTGGTCACCAAGGTCTTAAAAGATAAACTGGAAAAGGTTAATGTTTCTAAGGAAAAAAAAAATTAAATAAAGAAGTGCTTAAGTTAGAAGTCAGTAGGCAGCACGAAGCACTTCATTAGCCATCAGAAGCTTAAAAGCAGTCAGTCCATCTCCCTGTTGTAGCTAGCCTGTAACTTTGAGTCAGCCTTCCAGGCTTCAGCCTCAGACTCCTAATCTATAAACTGTTGTTTCCAAAGCGCTGGTCTGAATTTTAACTTCCTCAAGTCCTCTCTGTCCTGAGCAATGTAATTATGGTTTGACACTCTCCTCCTCACCCACTTTGTTCTTGAAGTTCATGTGGGATAATTTAGATCTTTAATGATTTGCATTGTTGTTTGGGGAAAGCTCTAGATTCAGTGATCCTTCCCATTCTCTTAGGGTGTGACAATTCACAATACAAAAGAACAGAAGAAGAGGGAGGGTATTTTCACACAGAGCATCATGTAAAACATCCAAAGTCCAGAAACAATCCAGAATGTTCTAGGGCCCCATCTCCTACCATATAACAGTAAAAGTTCTGCATAACCACAGCCCCTGCTAATTTTATTTCAAATCCATCTTAATTTTCTTCTTCTTTTATTGTCCCTGAAGGAGAGTAAGAATTTGGAAATACAACAAATCAAGAAATAAAATAAAGTGGGATAAAGTGGGATTGGAGATGATTTTTAATTTCCTCATTTACTTTTCTGTGTTTTGCAAGTTCTAACTAACATGCATTATTTTGATACCAGAGTAAGAAAGAGAAACCAGAAAGAATTATATATTAACCAATATTCAAGAGTCAGACTTCATCTTAATCTGGGCATATGGTTGGGTTTCAGAAATCCAGGAAGATGTTAAAAATCAAGAATTTCTTTCTAAAAATGATAGCTCAGGAAATGAGACTATCCGATTCTATATGGAAAATATACTTGCTAAGTTGGTGTTTTTGATTTTTTTTGTCTTTGGGTGCTTATCTATATGGCTATATTTATTTGTCAGTTTCTTCCTCCACTAGAATAGTCCATCCATGAGGGCAAGGACAATGTCTGTTTTGCTCTCCATTATGTCTCAGAAGCTTAAAAAGTAGATGCTCAATAAATGCTTAAGGAATGATTGAGTGATTGAATGTTTACTCACCTAGTATTGGGACTTGAAGAGGTAAACAGCAAGATAAAAGGGCAAGACAGGTCACCTAAATATAGATCCTGTTACCTTAGATGTGTCATTATTTATCAGTACTGCTCTTTGGACCAAAAATGAACAAAACAAAATGAAAACATTTTTTGCCAATATATCAAATATAGACAAGTTAATGGGGCACAGATGAACCATAGCCAAGTTCATGGGAGACTGAAATGTAAGCCAGAATGTAAAGTTCTTCCTTTAAAGAATCATGTGGAACTATAATGCTAAACAAGCATGGCTCATGAGTTGTAGGCCAAAAGTACCTTTACTTTTGTTTTTCGTTATCATTTTAAGTGTGAATTCCATGAGTCTGTCTGGCTCTTCTCTTGCCCCTGTATGAAGACTCAGGTCAAATAATGGGTCGGTCATTCCTAAGTAATAAATAAAGGTCCTACAGTTCAAGTGGAAAAACAGTCTCAGTTTAGTAGTGAAGGCATCCGGTGCGACATAATAATCGATACTCTGTGACTTCTCCCCTCCCCCAGCTTCAGCCCACTTTCAGGCATGAAGCCTGAAGTCAAAGGCAGGCTGGGTCCATTTTTCTCAGTTTCCTCTCCTTGAGTTGCTCTTCTCTTAGTCACAGATTTGACCCTTCAAGGTCAGAGCAGGGAGAGGGAGGAAAGGTAAGGGAGGCAGGCACACTCTTCCTGGAATGGTACTGCAGTATTGTCTGTGTCTGTTTGTGGTTTTTATTGATGGGGTAGCAGCACTCTGCCGCCATGAGCAGTAGAAGAGGGGAGAATAGGGATATTTCATCTTCATCTCCTGAACAGAAGATATATACACGTGTGTCTCTATTCTGCCCATTGCCTGAGAGTCCTTCCTCAGTGCCTAAGTATCTGTTATAGGTTGAATTGTGTCCTCCCAAGAGAAAAATTGAAGTCCTAAACCTCAGAATGTGATCTGATTTGGAGATAGGGTTATTGCAGATGTAATTAGGTAAGTTAAGATGAGGCCCTACTGGAGTTTGGTGGACCTTTAATCTAATCTAACTAGTGTCCTTGTAAGAAGAGGGAAATATGGACACAAAGACACATGGGGAGAATGACCGTGTGCAGAGGGAGGATGATCCTGCCAGCACCTTCGTTTTGGACTTTTGGTTTCCAGAACTGCGAGAGAATAGCTTTCTGTTGTTTTAGGCCATCCAGTTTGTGGTACTGTGTTATGGCAGCCCTAGCAAAATGATACAGCACCTAGCAATCTCTTTCCAGTTTCTTTCCCTTCACACCTCAAGGCAGCCATTTTGGACTGTATATAAGATAATCCTCTGCTGGCTCTTGCTTGTATAGGGGCCACATCTGGCCTGGGAAACACTCATGCATCCTTTTCCCCCAAGAATTCTGGGAGGTCTGTTACTTTCCAAGCCATACTACTTAATTCTAATGCCACAGCCCTCTTCAGCCAAGCTCACACACTTTAGATTTCTCAGGTGTGATTCAGAAACCAGCAACTGAGCACCCCGCCTAGATTGCATAGGACACATCTCATGTCCTTTGGGCATTCTCATTAAGACGCCTCTTCTTCACTTGGGCTCCAAAAACTCCTGAATTTATATATGAAGCTACTAGAAGAGACAAATGAGAGCCTTTGAATCTCAATTATAATTTTATGTGATGGAGATCTGACTGCCCCAGTTCTGTGTCAGGAGCCTGAGCCCTGCAGTCAAACTTTGGCCTCGGGGTGTAGGGTGGTATACTACAAATATGGCTTCCAAAATCAATCACTGTGGGTGGGGAAGGCTTAGAGAATGGGGCTACGGGCTGGGCAGACACACCAGAAGGGGTCAACAGCACACCCTTGAGTGGAGCAGAGACAGGGCTTCCTGTTCACCACACACTCCTGGATAGTTGCAGCTTTTCTGGCTCTCCAATTACCAATTTTTATTCCATGCAGACCCCCTCCTTCTGTTGATGTATTCTGCTTAACTGGGCTAATGCCACTGATTTGTTATATACTCTATCTCTTTAGAGCTCTAGGTAGGTATCCCATCTCTTTAAAGTAATTCTGCATATATTTGATTTCATGCAAAGTGTTGAGGTAATTAATCAAACTAAGTTCTGGGGGAGAGTAAGTGCTGCTGCTTACATTCATTAAGTTGCAAAACCTCAGAAACATTTAGTTCCATAAAATTCAGCAGCTCTTAGCTTCATTTATAAGAAAATTTTAACTCAAGAATAAATTGCATTAGTGAGTTTGTGATTCTTATGAGAATAAATTAATCTTGGAATTTCATAAATAAAACATGTCATCTTATGAATAAACCAAAGTATACTTAGTGCACGTTGACCTTAGGGTCTTGATTTTCCTAGTATCTTGGTAAATCTGAGCAGGTCTATTCACTCCTCTGCACCTGCCTTCCTCCATGAGCATTAATCACCTGGGCATGTTTGTTAAAATTCAGATTCCTGAGCCTGACCCCAGGTCTACTGAATGTGGATTCCTGGGTTGGAGCCTGAGAACCTGCATTAACCAAAAACTGTTAGGGACTTTCTGTGCACAGTGAATATAAGAATTATTAGGAGGCATTATGACATCTTGTAGTTTAAGCATTCTATAAGTCTGTGTTCTTAATGTTTCCAATTAAAAAGAACTGCATATGTTTCCATCAGCCCTCAAAATTCCTGCTCAATTTTTTTTTCCCGAAAGGAAATATAATATTATTTTTCACTCAGTGCTCCAAAGTTCTGGAAATATTACATACTACTTTGAGTAAAAGAAATTTGCTTCATAAAGACACATCAGGAAGTGTACTGATTTGGGAATTATGGGCAAGGGTCTGAATTCCAACCCTGGCACTTACTAACTAGCTCATTTGTGTGCAATGAGTATTTAATCCTCAAGAAAATGGAACCAAACATGCCCACTTTGAGGGTGGTGGTAAGACTGAGAGGTAGGTACAACAGTGTCAAGGTTAAAAGCAGGGACTCAGGAAGCAGATTGGATCCAGATCCTCGATCTGCCACTTCCCAGCTGGGGAGCCTAGAACAAGTTCCCCACTCTCTCTAAGTCTGAAGTTTCCTCATTTGTAAAAGAGCACCCAGAATCACACAGGAGAGAGTCAGCATTGGGGATCGAGTGAGTTAATATGTGTGAAGCCCTCTGAACAGAGCCTGGCACATGCAAGCTCTATCAAACTGTTGGTTAAATTAAAAACAAGATTCTGTACAAGACAGTGTTTTGTAAAGGACTAACCAAATATAAGGAATTAAGGAAAAAAACATGTTATTAATAATTCTGTTCGAAAGCACTCAGAACTCTTGAAAGGTCTCTGAAGTCACAATAGAAAAGAGCTTTAGAATCCATTTTCCAAATCATCAATTATTCCTTCTGCTGTCATAATTAATTCCTATTGTTACACTTAATAATGGCCAACACCATCATCTTGGGAGTTATTGTTTTATTCTATTAAGCTATTTCATTACACTCAAATGGGCTGAGGGAATGTGTGTAATTGACTTGTGAAAATTATTCAATTTGCAAAAGAAATTCATCCAATATGTAAGAGAATTGGGTCAAAGAAAAGCCACACCAACTAAATTATGAGGCCCTTCTATTCACTTTCCCACTCTCCTAGGGAACTTTTTTTTTTTTTTTTAATTAACTGAATAGACAAAAAAACCTAACTGAACTTTATTTGGAATTTTGAGGATGCCTCATTATTGTGGAAGCTCTCACTTTTTTCTAAACAGAGTCATTGACATCCAGGCCCTAGTGTCACATGCAGAATATGCAAGGTATAAGAGAGAGGGCCCTCAAGAAGGAAAACAGCCCCAGTGGGCAGCTGCTACTCCTACTGGCCGAATACTGACCTGAAACTGATGGCCTTAAACCAAAGGGTACCAGTAATCTTTAATTGATAAGATTATGTCTTTCACATCCTTATCTCCTCCCCATCTCAGTGGCAATGGGGGCTTGTGAGAAAGGGGATTTTTTTTAGTAACAGAGAAGTAAACTATATTTTTGGCACATATAAGTTGTAGTAAATAAATGCAACAGTCAAAAGTTTATCATGTGAGTAATAGTAGCCACTATAATCATCATGAAAAACTGTGGAGTAAACATTATTATTCCCTACTTTATAGATTTTTTTAAAAATTCACCATATATACAAAAAAGGAGGGGAGGTGAGAACACCATAAAATTGTTTCTTGATCTGTACACTAGCGAGTATTGATGTTATTTGGTCCATTGTCTTCAACAAGTATTGCTCATCTCTACAATTTTCATCTTCAAATAGATATCTAATGATTAGATGAGTCTATGTCTACATGGTGACTATTACAGCTCTTGAGATATCATAGATTCTTTTCACCTTTGGGGACAGTGTGGCAGAAGCTTGTCCTGTATTTCCTATTTTGAGTAGGAGCGAGAGCCACCTTGGATATAATTTTGTTGAGGCAAGACAGCATTGAACAGATTCTCCCAATTCATCGGTAGTTCCAAAACAATTGCTTTCTTTGCTCAGGCCCTGAGTCTTATATTGCCTTTGCCCAGGTTTTAAGTCAAAAGTGGGGGAGTTGGGATCAATGCAGAAAAGAATCACAGGGATTAGGAAGCCAAGGGAACCCTGGAACTGAGGGCATTCCAGTGAATCTTCCTTTTTTACTCAGCTGTCATGGTTCAGACACAGTTCTAACAGATCCCTCCACTGGTGGTGTTTATAGTTTTCCTTTGTTGTTAGTGTCTTGTTTGTGACTTTTATGCAATCAGAACAAATAGAACTATGCATTATGCTTCATGTTGAACAAAGCTGATCTCTTGTTTTGTGTTGTTATGATGGTTATAATTATTTTTCTTTTCTGGGACATGGACATACAGCAATGTTTAGTGTATGCTCTTGGTGCCCTGCCCAAATCCCTTACTAGTGCAACCATCCCCCAGCTGCTGTACAAATTGGCTACTAACAGCTCACAGCTGTACGCTTCCTGGCTTCAGAGATTTGCCATGGCCAGCTGGACAGCATAGCTCCCAAGATGCACTTGGGAGATGCACCAACCCTCCTGGGAGGGCTGACAACCAAAGATTGATTGATACATTCATATAAATGCCCAGCCCCTTTTCCTTGAAAAGGGACAACCATTCACACTCCAGAGCCTCCCATGACATCAGGCTGAGGCAAGACTACAATTGAACCCACATCGCTGCCTCCTTTTTTTCCTGCCCTACACTGCTTCCCTCACTCTCTTACAGATTTCATCTAAAAGCAAGTCTCTCAATAAATTTGTTACTGAAGAATTGGCATCCCAGGTTTTACTCTAGAGAATGTGACTTAAGACACTTGGGGGTTTTATGTTTTGAGGGGGCCATGTTATAAAATAAAGAGGAAAGAGCTCATTGTGATTGGTGAGAGGGGAGCTTGGGTGTACATTCCTGTTCTTACTGGTCAGAATTTGAGACAAGTTATAGTTTTTTTAAACTGTTTCATTTTTCAGATGATAAATTGAAAACTTCCTGCCCTGAGATCCAGCCTACTGAGTAAAATCTGATGGGCTAACACTTGGGGAAACAGACATCAGTCTGCATGCAATGAACAGGGCTTCCTCAACTCTCCCCTCCCATGGGGTGGATGGCTGTAGTGCAAAATGGGGAGTGTGCAATGGTGACACGGAAGGAAGAGAGATGTTTCTATTTCTTTTGAGAAAGAGGAGAATCAGGCATCGTATCACTTTTCATGCAGAGCCCTAACCATCCAAATAAATGTGCTTGTAACCAGTACTTGTGGGACCTGGCTTTAGTTCTTGCTCTGCTATGAGGCAGCTACGTGACCTTGGACAAGTCACCGAACTGGTGACAGTCTCAATTTCCTCATCTGTAAAGTAGGTAAAGTGGAGGAGATGGTCTTTGAGAATATAAACATAGCACTGGGGGCTACAGATAGGCAAGTTCCATCCCACCTCATAAATCTCAGAGTAGGAGAAAAACCTTTTTACTGCAATAAATGTGAACCAACTGTGAAAATTATGTGGAATCAGCTACATAAATTGTATAACATTAGTCACAGATCCATTTGTTCTGCGACAAAGTAAAAATTGCTGATTTCCCAAATTAGAGGGAAAAAATCTACTATCACATCTGAGTAACCTGAGCCCCTCCACCACATATTACATTTCATCACACTACTTCCATCCTAAGAGTAGCAGAATGGTGGAACTAGAGGGGTTTTATGATCTCCCCTGGAATCCTTGCAAGTTATTGCTGTCTTTTTCCTATAACAACATAGATCCTTCAGGAAACATAATCTGATGTGTCTCCCCTTGGCTGAGCCCACCTCTTTTGCTAGGCAAAACAATTTTCATTCTGGGTGAGAAAGGTGTGAAGACAGATTAATGGTTCCTGTGTCCTACCACATGTGCATGTGGTCAAGTGGAAGTTCCAGGTTCTGTGGTCTTGCTGATGTCATGCCATGAATCATCTTTCCTGTTACCTCCAAATATCTGATTCCTCTGTGTAGGCTGGTCAACAAGTCATGTTTCAAAACCTTTGCCAGGTTTGTCTGCTTTTCTGACTGGAAGCTGGTTTTACAGTTTATTATTTTTTTTCTTTAGTGTGAGCCCGGCAGAATGCCTTGCCCTACTTGGTAAGAACCACTGGAGTTTCAGGAAAGATTCTGGCATCTGTGTAATACTAACAAGACATCATTCCAGCATAAACAAAAGCAAGACACAGGAGCCAGTGAACAGAGGAAGCCCTAGGACCTGAATTCAAACCAAGGTTCTCTACTAACCAAATTTACTAGATCACATTTATGTCAGGGCACCTGCAATGTGGGCTTGAGTGAACTTTTAGACACGAAAATCCATTTAACCAGTCCTCTTAGAATTCATTCCAGAGATTCCTTAAGCAGTGAATTATTCGTTTATCTATCCATTCAGTTAGCAAGCACTTACTGATTACCCCCACATGGCTAAGTTCTGTTCAGTGAGATGTGAGTAGAGGTGTTGTAGACAACTTCCACACTGTCCCCTTAAAGGGAAGGGGAAAGCTACCTCTTTCCCTTCTTCTTCCTCCTTCATGCCTGCTGGAACAGTGAGCCTGGTTTCAAGCCATTTTGGACCATGTATATGAAAGTAATCCATTAAGGATGATGGAGCAAAAAGATGGAGGAGCCAGGACAACTGCAGGCATCACGGAGCATTGCCACATATTGGCTCAGACTTGAACCTTGTTAAGCCACTAACATGGAGCTGAACCTGTATCCTAACCAATAGGATGTGTGGCTATGTAGAATCCTTTAGCATTAACTACCCTAAAGCTTTTGTAAATCTCAGAGTGTTTGCACCCCAATATTCATAATAGCATTATTTACAATTTCCAAGATATGGAAGCAACCTAAGTGTCCATTAACAGATGAATGGATAAAGAAGATGTGGTATATGTATACAATGGAGTACTACTCAAAGAAAAGAATGAAATCTTGCCATTTGCAACAACATGAATGGACTTAGAAGGTATTATGCTAAGTGAAATAAGTCAGAGAAAGACAAATATTGTATGATATAATTTATATATGGAATCTAAAAAATAAAACAAACTAGTGGATGTAAAAAAAAAGAAAGACTCAAAGGTATGGAGAAAAAACTAGTGGTTACCAGTAGGGAGAGGAAAACAGAGAGGGGCAAGATAAGGGTGGGGATTTAAGAGGCACAAACTACTGTGTATAAAATAAATAAACTACAAGGATATATCGTACAACACAGGAAATATAGCCAACATTTTATAATAACTATAAACGGAATATGACCTTTAAAAATTGTGAATCACTACGCTGTACACCTGAAAGTTATATTTTTAAAACTCTTAGAGTGTTTATGGATGCTATTGCTAAAGAATGAAGCTTCATATCTAGTGTTGGAGTTTGAAGAGCCCTCTTCTCCTCCCAAATTACGAGCCAAGTGAAAAATAAGACAAAAGGGTAAAATACAAAGAGATCAAAATATCACTATAAATACTGTAAAGCAGATATTGGAGAATATGTGGCCCAAGACTGTGGTGAGTGGGCTGCCTAACACTGAAATAAACACAATTATCCAGAATTAAATACAATTATCCAGCATTCATGGGGACAAGTGGTCCAATGTAGACCTTTCCTATGGAGCTGGCCAGGAATGTTACACTACCAAGCTCCACATGGAAAAAACATTAGGACTGGGGAAGAAGCATTAACTCTTAATATTTCAGATCCCATCAGGCCAAAAGAAAATGCAATTTGTGGTCCATTTAGCTTGGCACTAAACCCTGAGATAAGGTGAACAAAGGAACTTCAGTATCAGGAAGATCTGGGCTTCAAACTGGCCAGTAACACTGCATCAACCAAGGTTTTTATAACTTGGGCTGTTCCAGGTTTCTAAGTAGATATCCAATGGATATTCATGGCAATTCCACATTAACCCCTTCTGTAGCTTCTCCATGAGATCACCACTTCAGATTTGGTCATTATCACTCTGGGAGATGAGAGTGGGAGGACGAACCAAGTTCCTAGGAGAGGACTGGACTTTCCACAAGACCACAGTTTTCATGCGTCTAATCATTCTAACAAGGAAGGACCAGAGCTGATACTAAGGCTAATTGATATCAAATTATAACTTCATGCAGTGAAGAGGAAAGGACATGCAGTGATCTCCATCCATAAGCTAAACCAGTCAGAGGACAGATTAGTGGTTCTCCATGAGGGGGTGTGCACTGCTCCTAGGGGGAGTCCAGTAATGTTTGTGTTTGGGGGTAGATTTTTGGTTGACACAAATGACTGGGGTTTGTGCTGACATTTACTGGGCAATAAATTACATTCTATGGGACGTCTGCACACAATAAAGAATTGTCCTTTCTCAAATATTAATTGCTCTGGCATACATAGACTTAACCCGAAGGACGTCTCTTGTATGCAGCTCATGCTGCACTGTAGAAAAAGGTCAGGTAGCCCCCAGGTCCTATTTTCCATATTTGCTTCCATGGTGTGCTTCTTGCCTTGGTATGACTCTCCCTAGAACATGGTATTTTGGAGGGCCAGGACTTAACTATTCCTAAGCAGTGTATCTCAGCATTACTAAATTGTGTCTAAATATATTTATTTGTTCATTCATTTACTCAGTATTTGTTGAGCAGCTAGTCTATGCCAGACACTGTTCTAGGTCCTAGGGATATAGTAGTGATTTCAAGAAAAACCCTGACCTATTCAACTTACTCATTTTGAGAACAATGGCAAAATTCCTCTTTGTATCTAAAGAAGCCAGGAATTATACAGATTTACAAGTGAAAGAGAGAGAACACCTTCATTTTACAAATGGAGAAACAGGCTCAGAGAGGCTTAGGGCTTATTGAGGTCACGCAGTTCAAGGTCACAATAGCAGGGTTGGAGCCCAAAAATGCCAGTTAACAATAGTTACTCCAGTATTTTGTTGCTCTGTATTTTATCTCCATCTCTTCGAGGAATGGTATTAAAAACTCAAGAATTATAATCACTCTACCTTTGGTTCATGAAACTTGAGATTGCTTCATAATAATCTCCCAAATTATCCTTCCCAATTGGAAAGATCAATGAACAACAGAAAAGTGAATGATTATAAGAAAGTCTTTTTAGAGTTTCTGAATCATTCCAATTTTACAAATATTTGTTGAGCATCTACTGCGTGCCAGGTACTCTGTGCTGTGGGGGATTCCAAGATAAACGGACTCGTCTTCCCACCCTCAAGAAAGTTACTGTGTGGTGACAGAGACAGATGGCATATAACTACCGTACTGGATAGAATATGATAAATGCCATAATAAAATTATAAAGACCTGTGGGAGCTGAGAGGGAGAGATGAATACCAGCTCTTCCATAAAGCGTTTCCTAAGTTCCCCAAATGGAATTTGAAAGGGAACTTGAAAGATGGACAGAATGTTAATAAAGGTGTTTCATTCAAGGTGACAAATCTCCCAGAGGTCAAAGAAAAAATCTGAAAACCAAAGATGACAAAAAGCAAAGCAAGGTTAAGTTTTTGGCCACAATTAGGCAGTTCAGGTCTTGAAAAACCAGTGGGAATCATTTGCACAACAGGATGAATCTCAGGGTCTAGTAATAACAAAAAAAATTAATGAGACTGCATTTATTAAGCATGCAATGTACATCAGAAGCTAGACTCTTCACTGTCATGCATTATCTCATTTAAACCTCAGAACAACCCTTCGAAATAGGTGCTATCACCATCCTCACGTTACTGGAGAAAACTGTGCCATGGGGGGGCAGGCCACATGTCTGAGGTCACTCGCATGTATGTCAGGGATAGGCTTGAGACCCAGGATATGTTGTCTCAAGCCAACATTGTCCCAGTACATCCCAGTACGTAGTGATGAATCCTTTTCCTCAGAATTGCAACATTCATTCTTGTGAACATTTCAGAAGTGAATAAAAAGTAGCATGTCTCAAAAGTGGCTGTTTAGCTATTGATAGTTTGGCTGAGCAACACCTGTACCTGTCACACATCCTTGTGATGCTGGCCTACCATTACCATGCCAGAGAGGTGTTTTCAGCCACACCTGATTAGTCCGTAAACTATTAGCCATGTCTGATTTATTCAAACCAATCCCTAAGATTCTAAAAACCACTACACACACCCTGGATCAGGGAATCAGACGATATTCTGCGAAAGACTTCATTTGATCAGCTCCTGCTTCTTCCTCAACACCCAAGTCAACTCTCAAGCCTTCATGGAGCTTCCTCCTGCCCACAACATCCTCTCTCCTCCCAGCTCCTACTTCCAATATGATTTATATGGCACTTATTCACATCCTGCTGCCACAGGAAGAATCCGATTATCATGTTTACTTGATTCAATGTTATCCCACAAGACAGCAAATATAAAAACCAATGCTTCTAGTACCTCCCTCAACCCTCACAGTTTCCCTTCTCCAAAAGCAGAAGAAAGATTTACCTGATTCAGCGGAAGGAGACAGGGTTAGCTGTTAACCACCCTGTTTGGACCTGGGGAGAATGCAGGATGTCCCTGTTTGGACCCACCTACCCCCTTGCACTCAGGCATGGTGGACTCATCTCGTTCTTCCTCTCACGTTCAGCAAATGAAAGGAGCAGAGTCAGGCCCCGCCAGGCCTGGTCTAGTCTCTGCTCTGCTCAGCTTCTCATCCTGTGCCTGCAGCAGGAGATCAGGGATGTCTGGTCCACTGGCTAGGTTCAGGGAGCATGAGGGGATCCTGTCACCTCGTCCAATCCAGCTGCAGCATTAGGAAGCTGACGCTGGGTGTGGATCCCCATTTGGCTTTCCTCATATGATCTCGACCCATTAGTACCTTGGAGTGTTTTATTACCTACTGTGCATTCTCAGTACATTTGTTTTATGCGTGGATTCATCTCCCCCCAGATGGTGGGAGCAGAGTCAGTGTTGCATGGTGAGAGGAGCACTGGACTCGGAGTCAGATGACTCAGCTTCAGGCCAGGCTCTGCTCGGGAAGGTCACTTTCCCTTTCTAAGCTTCAGTTTCCTCATTTGAAAGATGGAAAAGGTAGTCCTCATGTACTCATATTCACTTCATGTGATAATGGTGAGGCTCAGAACAAAAATAAATGTAAGAGGGGGCTTCCCTGATGGCGCAGTGGTTGAGAGTCCGCCTGCCGATGCAGGGGACACAGGTTCGTGTCCTGGTCCGGGAAGATCCCGCATGCCGTGGAGCGGCTGGGCCCGTGAGCCATGGCCGCTGAGCCTGCGCATCCGGAGCCTGTGCTCCGCAACGGGAGAGGCCGTGACAGTGAGAGGCCCGCGTACCAAAAAATAAATAAATAAAAATAAAATAAATGTAACAGTAAACTGTAAAGTGCCCTAAAGATGTAACTGTCACTGGCAGAACCCATTAACAATTCCCAGGGAGTAGAAATAGTATCTAGGTAATGAAATAAAGTCTAACCTTTCTTCTTCGCCTTGGCGCTTCGTCTAGTTTCACTTGCTCACAGGGAGCCACGGGCAGAGGCCTCACACCAGCCCTTCGGCCCAAAGTTCCTGGTGCAGAACCGCCCTGGCGACACCTCGGCTCGGAACAGCGTGCATAAGTGCCGAACACGGAACGATGCGACTCAAGATGGCGGCGCCGGGCTGTGTGCAGAGAGTCTGCGCGCAGCGCCACCATGATCTGTAGCCTGAGCCGTGCAGCCCCGCCCACCCCTCGAGAGCTCCGCCCCTTCCCCCCGCTGCCCCGCCCTATAAAGCAGCCCTGCCCGCGGCCTGTCGGCCTGTCCGGGAGGGTGAGTGCTCTAGAGCTGGAGCTTATCCCTCTCCGATCAAAACAACGAAGTTTTCCTTTGCTTCTGAACCAAACTTGGTCTCATTCTATCAGTGTGAGTGACATTGGGCTTGGAGGACCCTTGTCGGGTACCAACTCAGGAGGGTCGGTAACATAACGGCTTGCTATTATTACTATTATTATTATTATATTATTATTATCATCATCATTATCATTAAACTTTCTAATAGAAAAGGGAGCTATCATTTATTAAGCATCTACCATGTGTCAGATGCTTTAAACACATTCACAAGCCTTGAGGTAATATCTTGTTTGTAAAGCTCAGTTTAATGGTTCCCAAACTTTGCTACACGTTGGAATCACCCAGGGCTTTTTAAAAAATACTTATGCCTGGCTTCAACCCCCCAGACACCTGACTTACTGGGTACGAACTGTGACCTGGCTTTGGGACTTTTCAAACATCTCCAGGTGATATGAATGAGTAGCTTGGACACTGTTGCCACAATCTTTTGACAGCTGAAAAAGCACACAAGCAGGCTTGGGTGAAATCAGATCTGAGGGTTTATTTTTCACCTCTTCACCAAACCATTCCTAGATTTCCATAGCCAGTGGGAAGCATGGTACCCAGCTGAGCTGTCGGATGTCTGGGTGGTGGGCATCTGCCTGTGGCAGTGGGAAGGGTCATCTGAACAGCTGTGGGGTCCAACAGTTGGGAGGTCACTCAGCCTGAGAACCAATAGGGGCTGAAAGAAAATAGATATCCTTTTAACAAGATCTCTAGCCCTCTAGTTGACCTCAGGGTCACTGTTTTACTCTCCTTGGGGCTGCAAAAAATCTGGATATAATAATAGGGAGCTCCAGCAATCAATTTAAGAGTACCAAACACTGGTCTCCCTAATGAGGAGGACCAGAGCATACTCTGTGGCTAAACCCACACTTCTCTCACTTCTCAGCCCATCTTCTCCAGTTCAACTTAGTTTTTTACAAGTCTGCTAGTAAAAACAGTTTAGTTTAAGGAATTTTTCCACTTAAGAGTAAAACAAGCACAGATCCCTTTCTGTCGGCTCCTTAAGCAAGCTACATGTTTCAAAATTATAGCAGCACCTTGTAAAATCTTAAAATCTGTTAGTTCTGTAGGTTTAAGCCCACTTCCTGTTAACTTAGCTTTCTAAAGAATTTTGTCACAGTAAACTATAAATACCACAGATTCTCTTTCCAGCTCTGCAAACTGGCACCTACTGTTTTAATACAGCCTCATCAATTTCCCAGTTTCATTGGTCCCCCTAAGGGGAAATAGATGATTATTACCAAATAGTAGTACATACAGCCCAGCTTCCTAATAGGGATAGCCTGGGTCCTCGTTTATAGGTAGGCATTATGTTCCTCATTTTACAGATAGGAAACTGAGGCTGAGGTTAATGACTTGTCTTAGAGTCATGCTAAGATTCAAATCCGGGTTTGCCTGACTCCAAAGTGTATATGTATGTGCCCAGTGTATCATGTCACTGCCTTCTGTATAACTTTAACCCTCAAATATTCCTTCCTCATTAAGTTAGAGAGCACATGGAACATTAGATCACCCACCTTCCCTTCTGTAAGCCACATCTTGTCTACATCAGATGATCTGGTGCTTGACCATATGATGTTTGCCAGTTGTTTGGTGAGGGTGATGTGAATGAAAAAAGTTGGCAACTTCAGTCCATTCATCAATCTGAAAGATTTCACATTATAGAAAATTTTGGGGCTTCCCTGGTGGCACAGTAGTTAAGAATCTGCCTGCCAATGCAGCGGACGTGGGTTCGAGCCCTGGTCCGGGAAGATCCCACATGCCGCAGAGCAACTAAGCCCGTGCGCCGCAACTACTGAGTCTGCGCTCCAGAGCCTGCGAGCCACAACTCCTGAAGCCTGCGTGCCACAACTCCTGAAGCCCACGTGCCACAACTACTGAAGCCCACATGCCTAGAGCCCGTGCTCCTCAACAAGAGAAGCCACTGTAATGAGAAGCCCGCACACTGAAACAAAGAGTAGCCCCCGCTCACTGCAACTAGAGAAAGCCCACACGCAGCCAAAAATAAATAATTAATTTATAAAAATATAAGAAAAGAAAATTCTTAAGCCTTTCCTCAGTAAGTGCATTGACACATCAGTAGTTTGCTTGTGGGTAAGAGTTCCACTAGGTGAGAGGATGTATTGCGCAGACCACCACTGGGAATGTTCCTTCAGGTTCTATAAAAGACCAGTTGTCAGCATGTACATTGTTTTTTCCTATCACACAAAGACCTCCATATGTCACTGTGCCCTCAGCAGTCAATTACTAGAAGCTCTATATACCAGAGGAGCCTAGACACACAAAAGGACAACCCAGAAGATGCCCTCAGTTGTGTTAGACTAATCTACTATTTCTGATAATCCAGAAGAAAATAAGATTTAGGATGTTTTCCTTGTGTGAAGACAAAAACCCAAAGAAGGAAACAAGTGCCAAGAGAAACACCGGACTGTCCTTTGGTGCCCATTCTGCCTTGATCAACAGTCTTTGCTTCCTACCACCCTTCACTTCATAATCTTGGACAAGTTCCCTTGAACAATAACGTGGTCAGCTCTAGCTCTGATATAGTAGGAAAGAAATCTTTGGCCTGAAAACTCTTCTCCAGTTTCAAAAATCCAAATCAGGTCACCTGATATTGTCATCCCCAACAGGAAGCAAGGGAAGGAGGAAGAAAGGCGAGGGGATAAAAGGAAAAGCTGCCAAGTGACAGCTTTAAATAAAGAAGCCAGAACTGTCACATGAGGAAAGGAGAGTCATTTAGAGCCATTTTTGCAAACTGCAGGATCCTTCCCTTTGATACCTCACAATAAGGGTAAAAGCACCTTCCTTCTGTTCCACCTCTATGTCACTGTCAAGCTGACATTGTGATTACTTACTATTTTATCCTTGTCTCCAAGCCTCAGCTTTGATCCCCAAGTATGAAAGCAACAGAGAAGGGAACTAACATGAACAGATGCCTGCTATACATCAACATTCTTCTGGGTGTTTTATGTGCATTATCTCATGTAATTTAGTACTCCACTACAACCCATTTTACAGATGAGGAAACTGAGCCACAGAGAGCTTATGTGACTGACCCAAGATCATGCAGCCTGTAAGAGGCAGATCTGAGACTTATATTCACTTGTGTTTGCTCCAGAACCTGTACTTTTTCATTACATCAGTATCAATAAGGATTTTGTTTCGTTTTGTCTGAACAAACTTTACCAGGATTT
The DNA here is from genome assembly GCF_008692025.1 of Phocoena sinus. Lineage (NCBI taxonomy): Eukaryota > Metazoa > Chordata > Mammalia > Artiodactyla > Phocoenidae > Phocoena > Phocoena sinus. The sequence continues at coordinate 50,863,093 of NC_045771.1, forward strand.
ATCCAACAAAATGAGGGCTGCTTTTCCAGGGATGAAAATATATGCCTCCAAAAATGTTGTAAGGATCAAATAAAGTAAACTCAAAAGCTGAGGTAACAGAACAAGGTATTCACAAGTATGAGTCCTTTCCCCTAGAGGCCAGCCTCTTGCTCTGTGATGCTCCCCTGGCCAATCATGACGCAAGCTACACTTTCATAATAATCTTCTGAAAAAGCTGTAAGTCCCATAAGCCTTATCACTGCACATACACACCTTACTGTTGACCTGAACAATGGTAACCTTTTCCTGATTACCAACTTGACTCCCAGACTTGCTCTGAATGACTTGTAATGGAAACAGTAAATTAAACCACTCTTAAAAACAAGAACATGTCTCTACTGAAGCGCTTCACGAATATGCTGCTGACTCTGAATTCTAAAAGAAGCTCTCCAAAAGTATGACCAGCAAAGGCATTATCACTGGGGCTACATTCATATTCCAAGTAAACTACCATAAAAAGACCTGTATTCATTTGCATGGATATTTTAATATGCTTTTAAAAATCAATCTTATTACCCTATACTTGTGCCTCCAGGGGGATTACAAACTTTCCATGCCTGGAATGTTATCATGGTGCTTTACTTTGGAGAAAAATATGTGTTAATTAATCAGTTCGGGCTGACATATCATATACTGGGTGGATTAAACAACAGAAATTTATTTCTGTAAGTTCTGGAGGCTAAAAGTCCAGATCAAGGTGCTGGCTGATTCAGCTTCTGGTGAGAGATCTCTTCTCACATTGTGGATAGCTGTCTTCTTGCTCTCTCCCACATAGTGGAGAGAAAGATCTTTCTGTCATCCTCCCCTTATAAAGCCAAAGTCCTATCAGATTAGAGACCCCATCCTTATTACCTTCTTAAATTACCTTCTAAATCTTAATTACCTTCTAAAGACCCTATCTCCAGATACAGTCACATTGGGGGTTAAGTCTTCAACATATGAATCTGGCCGGGGGGGGGGGGGGGGGGGGGAGTGGGGGTGGGGAGGAGACAGAACTTAGTCTATAACAATATGTTATAGTGTTTTAAAGTCATTGCCTTCCTTTAAGCAAGCAAAAATCTCCAGTGACATTTGCATCTGAGATCCTGCAAACATATGGATATTCATTCACTGACCCTCAAGGTTGAACTATTAATCGGCAAGAATTTCCTTCCTGACATATTTTTACTTTCACATCTTTCTGAAAAGTGTATACCTGACAATACACTAACAATACCACCTTTGTCTTTAAATTGGGTATTAATTGCTTTCTAATGCCAAAAACTGGGGGTACTTTGAGAAAGCAAGGCATTTTCTAGAGCATCACCTCCCCTTCAGGGCAAGAAAGCACACGGGAGAAGTGCAAATTGACAAGAGTTACCAGTGTTCCTTTAAGGCTTTCCTCATTAATATCAGTATTCTTTCCCTTACACTAATCAAACAAAATTACTGGTTTGGGGGACCCTCCCTAAGCGCGAAAAGCCATAATAATAGTCTGGGCCACCTAAGCTGGAGATACAAGAGTCGATTAAGATTAATTTCCTAATTTAAAAATTATTTTGGTGGGGTGGAAAAGGGCATTTCAGTCCTGTCACCTCCACACACAGCCAGGCCCCACGCATGGCCGATCTGATTATTGTGGCGAGCTCTGCCCATCCGCGTTTCTATCGGCTCAGGGGAGCTAGCGTGTAGGGGCAGAGATTGCAGCCTGCCCTGCCATCATCTTCCATTCTCTGCTTACATTTTCCTTCAGAGCAAAGATGAAAATCATCGTTAAGCCTGAGTCCCAACCCCACCTCCTCCTCTTCTCTCCTTTGAGATGACCTGCTTGTTCCTCTGATCAGCAGACTAGCAAGAAACATCTGCAGTACACATAACAGAAAAAGAAACACATAAACAGCTGCACTCCCTGGATTAAGGGTCAATAGACTTCCTGATACAGAAGGTCCTCTCCCTTTGCAGGGTGTCTGGTTGCTTTTGCACACCACTGTTAGAGACTCCAGGTTTCTTCCCCAGCCTTTGCCATTGCATTTGACCCAACTTGTTCAAAACATCAGCAAGGTGTCACACCATTTTCCTCCCAGTGGCTCCCTCTTGTCTCCCAGTCTAGGAGGGGGCTGTACCAGACGCACAGCAGGCCCTTCCCTCAGCTTCCCTTTGCAAAGCCCAAGAGAAAGATTCAGAAGAGGACAACAGCTGCAGTGCTGGCTTGCTCTTGACAAATGGGCCTGTCACTCTTCCTATTGATTAGCAATATTATGACATTTCCCTTCAAAAAACACAGATGTGGCATGGCTAGTGACAAGGCTGTAGCTCTGGGTGGAAAAAGGTTTACCTTTGTTGGCTCTTCCTCCTCTGCATCTGTTCAGCTTCAGGGGGATTAAGAAACATTCTGAGGGTATTCAAAAGATGTGAAGAAGTGCGGTTTCTGACACTATTATAGAAGCCATCATGGTAAATATGGGAGAGAAAGCACACGAGAGCTCGGTCCAGGACAGTGTGGAAAACAAAGGGCATCCTAGGTGATGGGGCGTCCCTCTGTCTTGTCAGAGCCACTCCTCAAGTCTCCTGACTACATAAATCAAGCCATGGAAGGATCTGTCATTTCTGTCCCTTTGCATGAAACGCATGAAGGGAACTGGTGAATTGGTGGTTGGTTCACTGCCTTCTCCCCTCCAAAAGTGTCTTTAATCTTCTCATCCTGGCCCTATGGGGCTGAGGGTGTATTAAGAGGGGGAATACACCTAAGTCCATTTTCTTTCCCTTGTACAAAGCATTCACATGATAACATGTGCTTACTTTAATTTGTGAAACTTCTGTGGGGACCTTCCCCCCAACCTATTCCCAACATCTATTCCCATGTCAAGGGGGAAAGAAAAGGTGTTCTGAATAGCAGTCCATTTAAGTAAAAAAGGAAAAGTGCATCTTGCAGTCCAACATATGGTACATTTTGAGGTAAATTACAGGTAATTCATGAACATTCCCAGCAGAGAGATTGCCATCATGGGACTCTTGTATATCCATTATGTTCTATTCTCATTTTTGTGGTTAAAGGAATCTCTCAAGCCTTTGAAGCAGAAAAGGCAACACTCTCTGCACCATTTTGTCCTGCTAAGGAAAGTTATTATCCTGCTAATACACAGGACTGATCCAGCAACTTGATTTAGGCAAAGTTGATAGAAAGCAGGCTGTGAGGGGGCATGTGTAGCACGGGTTTTACAACGCGAAAGATCTGGGGGCTGGCAAGTGCAACAGTTAAATAGGAAAATAAAACCTGAGCAAACCAGAAACAGTCAGGCCAATGCTATTGGATGAAAGAGAAAAGAAAAGAGGAAGACACTTGGGGGATGGAGAGAAGAAACAAAAGGAAGAAAAATACTGCCTGTTAGCCCTGGGGGTCGGTGATGTAAATTAATATGAGCTAAATGGGATGTGACCAATTTGCAAGGCATTTGTTTCTCTCTGTGAGATGGGAAATCTCTGTCCCAAGCAATCAGAACTCGCCTTAGGCTACCCCCAGACTAGTCGCTATAACTGTGTTGACCATATCTCTTAATATACAGAACCCCTCGCAGCTCCTATTACATTCCAAGTCCCGCAACCTGGTAAATGTACTCCTGTGGCACTAACATCTCTCTCCTTGGGACAAAACCTACATGTTGGGTCTGGGGTTGTTGAGAAAGATGAAAGGGAGATGGAGCAGGGGAGAAAAGAAAGGACAAAACAATCTCTCTCGGCATATTTTGCCCCTCTGCATTGTTTGAGCAGCCTTTGTGTCTGGACGGCCTGCAAGAATTACGCAACTTCCAACATCTCCTTCACATCAAAGAGCTTCTGGAAGAGCTCTCCAAGCTCTGAGGCTGAGCTGTCCTGTGCCTCCCCTACCCTTGTCCTAAATCAAGCTTTTATCTGCCTTCCCATCAGAACTGATGCTAAGCGTTCCTGACACACACATCCTCCAAATAATTTGAACTTGATCTGAGGCTTTTGGCCCTCTTAACTCAAAAAAAAAAATTGCCTACGATTTGCTTGGCAGCCATCCACCTCAGCATAATCAATTGTGGGTAGTGATGTTGATGTTCGAGAAGCAGCAGTTGCCATGGCAATGCAGAGTTCAAAGGAAGGGCCCTCGGTGGTATCTGAATAAGGGAGAGTGATAATGTAACACAAAGGCTTGTGTCTTCTCAGGGAGGGACAGGAGCTGGTCATGTGATGGGGGGAATGGGACAGCCTTGACCATTCAGCATTACAATTATATCTGAACTATGCATTTATTTGGCATTTTGGGGATCTACTTGCTTAATAAGAAGTGTTCATGGTAGGGATTTTGAGGACTGTATCCTAGCCTCAACTCTGTAGTTAAAGAGTTGAGAGACCTTAACCTTGTTGCTCATAAGTTTCCTTAGCTATAAAATGAAGGGTTGGACTAATAAAATCCCACTTCTTTTCTATTGCTAAAATGCTCTGATTCAATCACTCTAGGCAATCTAGGGACTTTCTGGATCCATCAGATAGTACCCTGATGTGGGCCACATTCTATTTATCAAAGTCCTGCGAGACGGAAAAATGGGTGGATATCGCTGACTCTGGGAATCAGACATTCATGGACCAAGTGCTTATTAAGCACCTAGTTGGTTCTGGGTACTGAGACAAGGAGCTGAGAGGGTGGAAAAGGCAGACAAAGCCCCTATTCTCAGCAAATGAGCATTCTGGCAGGAGAGACAAGTGTACCCATAAATACACAATGGATCATGTAATAGTGGTGTGGAAAGGGTCACCATGGTGAATACAGTGTGTGGCTGAAAAATTCCTTCGTGGTCTAGGTGGGCTGGGGGAGTGTCAGGGAGGCTTCTCGGAATAAGTGGTCTTTGAGATAAGATCGGAAGGATGAGAGGGAGTTAACTAGACAAAGGGAGGAAAGATAAGGCCTTGCAGACAGAGGAAAGGGCTTGTGAAGCTTGGAAGTGGGAGGAACTCAGATGAGTTGTGCAGTGGGCCTGGGGAGGGGGGCATGGCCCCATCAGGCCAGGTCAGGAAGGCCACATTCAGTTGTTCTGTTTTTAACTTGGGAGCAACGAGAGGTCAGTGAGGGTTTATAAACAGGGTTGGCTACTCAGATTTACATTTTTAAAAGACCACTTCTGCTGCATTATGGGGGACAATGGCAATTTGGGGGTTGGGGGTGGTACTTGGATTTCAGAGATAAGAACATCCTCAAGACAATTGTAAATAATTCAGGAATCAAATTTCCTTTACTCCAAGTTACCTATTTTGATAGTTGAAGGCAATTCAAAAAATAATTTCACAATCTTTTCTCCTTTGCCTTGCCTGCGTGGACACATCCTGCAATGACTTTCCTCAACTCCAATTGGTTGAAACTGCCAAGAGAATTTGTGTAACCAGGGTGAATTATTATTGACCTATTATTCTTCCAGAGTACCTCCACTGGCCTGCAGACACTTCCTTCCAAGCAGGGTGGGAGTTGGGGGAAGAGTATGTATGAAATGTTTTCTGAAATGTTTCCTCCTAAATTTCAGAAATGTTCACACAGCCATCCATGGAGTTGTACCCAATAATATATCTACTTTGGAATGGGACAAATCTCAGCTTCAAAAATGCAGAAAGTATGCCTGTAAAGAGTTATTTTTATGCCAGTGCTTATTGGGGGTTTGGGGGGTATCAGATGGTCCTTGCAGGGAGAAGTTGGGTTGTTGTTTTTTTTTTTCCGGCCGCGCTGTGCAGCTGGTGGGATCTTAGTTTCTTGACCAGGAATTGAACCCAGGCCCTCAGCAGTGAAAGCACGGAGTCCCAACCACTGGACTGCCAGGGAATTCCCAGGGAGAAGTTCTGAGCAGCCAGGGTTTTCAAAGAGAGAACAACTCAACAGTCAGCTAGGTGATGAGTTTGGGATGCCTGAGGGACAGAGGCAGGGCAGTGGATGAATAACATAGAAAACTCTTGTCACTTTTTCCAGTTAAAATGCATTGCATTTTTGCTATTTTCTATGGAAAATTTTCTATTTTCTATGGCCCATGCTAACTGCTTTACGTTCTTTACCTTGATTAATCCTCAGAACAGCCTCATGAATAGGCACTCTTATTATCTCCATTTCACAGATGGTGAAAGGGAGACTTTTCAGACCCTCACATGGACCCCTCTAGAAGGAGGGAAATGATGGGGAGAAGCTCAAGGAAGGAAGCCTCATGCTTCTGACCCTTCTCTCCCTTCAATCTCATGCCCCGTTCCTCTCTTGTTCCTGCCTCCTTCTTCCCTACTCCTAGAGGGAGTCTGCAGGGAAAGATTTACAAACAAGGAAAAGCTCTCTAACCCCCTTATAAACTTTATGGGCCATGTGGACATGTACAAATCAGATATAAACATGATGTCCAGGGCCAGAGTTCTGTAAATAGTGATATCACTGAGGAAAATCTCCAGGAGAATCTGGTTCCTGGGAGAGAACAGACGAGGGTCCTGAAAATAGCGCGTGAAGAATGATGAAAGCTGCTTTGAAGTGAGGCCCAGGGCCTGTTGTGTTTTCAGCAGCTTTCCCCCTGCAGCCCTTAGAATTTTAGCTGTAATAAAAAGATACCAAAAGAAAACAGCTGGTCTTCGGACTTGTTAAAGTAGAAGCAATGTGTGGCCCTCTAGAGAGCAACGTTATGGTGGGAAAGCAGGTGTGACGAGGAGGAGGGCCGAAGGGTGGTCTTCAGAACTAGTGCCTTAGGCCCACCAAGGTTTCATCATACACGTCAAATGCTGGGCAGGTTTTAGGGCACTTCCACTAAATTCTCTCCTTGGGTCCACACCAACTCCGTTGGGTAACTAGGGAAATATCAGCATACCCATTTTACAGATGAGGATGGTAGAGGGTTGACTTGGCCAAGGGGAAGGCTGAGAGGGGTTATACTGCCCGGGTAGTGTCATCTGGTGACAAAGATGGGAGCGTGAAGATAAGACGGAGGTTCTGAGCCAAGCTCTGCCTCTGCCTGTGAGTTTTCTCATCTGTGTCCACAGTCCTGAAGACTGTCCTGTGACAGAGTTGGTTGCTGAGGGCCTGACACCTGAGAAAACATTAGGGAGCACACTCAGTCATTGATGCCAGTAATAATGTGGTCCAGAGACCCTTAAGAGCAATAGTGCCGGGGCTTCCCTGGTAGCGCAATGGTTAAGAATCCACCTGCCAATGCAGGGGACACGGGTTCGATCCCTGGTCCAGGAAGATCCCACATGCCACAGAGCAACTAAGCTTGTGTGCCACAACTACTGCACCTGTGCTCTAGAGCCCGTGAGCCACAACTACTGAGCCAGTGTGCCACAACTACTGAAGCCTGCACCCCTAGAGCCTGGGCTCCGCAACAAGAGGAATCCCCACTCGATGCAACTAGAGAAAGGCTGTGCGCAGCAATGAAGACCCAATGCAGCCAAAATAATAAATAAATAAATAAAAGCAATCATTTAAAAAAAAAGAAAAATGAGCAATAGTGCCATTAAGGTGGATAAGAGCCAGCCCCCAAGATCCCCACCTCTTGATAGTCATACCCTTGTGCAGCCCCTCTTACATGTATCAGGGTTGGTCTGTGTGGCCAATAGAATATGGTGAAAGGGATGGATGTCATTTCTGAGACATAAATACTGTGGCCTCCATCTTTAGTTCTCTCTCTCTCTCTCTCTCAAATCACTTGCTTTAAGTACAGCTGGCCTGCAGGTTGTGAGGACAATCAAGCAGCCTATTGAGAGGACCTTATGTCAAGGAATTGAGTTCTCTACTCAACAGTCAGTGAGAAGCTGAGTCCTCCCAACAACCACACAAATGAGCTTGGAAGTAGATCCTTCCCCAGCTAAACTTTCAAATGACGGCAGCCCAAGTTGAGAGCTTGACAGTGGCCTCATGAGAACTGTGAACAAGAAGCACTCAGCTGAGCTGCTCCCAAATTCCTGACCCATAGAAACTGAGATCATAAAGGTTTGTTGTTTTAACCTGCAAAGTTATAGGGTAATTTGTTACACACCAATAGATAACTAATATGTTGCCTATGCCACCACTCTTCTGCTCTGAGGCACTAAGGAGAAATGGCAGAGGAAGAGAACTGTTATAATTTCTAATACTTTATTGCTGTTCATCTAAGAAAGATGGTCAACAAAACCCTACATCGTAAAGAATACCACAAAAGAAATGCTTTTCATATACAGATTATATGATCAATGGGGCTAAACAGGCATTCTGCTAAGATCTGGGGATACACACAGCAAAAAACAGAAGTACTATGGTGGCAATAACTTAGAGATCTGAGTTGAATCTCAAGGATGAGTAGGGAGAGGAGCAGAAGACAAGGAGGAAAGTGAGCAAAGTAACAAGGAAAGAAAGAGCAGAATATATAAGAAGAACACGAAAGACTTTGATATGACTAAAGCAAAGCAGAAAATAACATAAGATGAAACTGGTTTGCCAAGAGAACATCAGCCTTGACTAAAGGGGTTGGCAAACAATGGTCACCCTGTTAAATCAGTTGCTGCAAGAAAAGATCAAATGTTGGTTCACAGAGTTCATGTACAGCTGTGTTGTCCAATATAGCAGTCACTAACCACATGGAGCTAGTTAAATTTAAATTAATTAAAATCAAGTAAATTTAAAAATTTAATTCCTCAGTTGCACTATCCACATTAAAATGCTCAAGAGCCACCTGGAGCTAATGGCTAGTTTATCGGACAAATCAGATATAGAAAATTTCTATCATCCCGGAAAGTTCTATTAGACAGCTTTCATGTATAGCATTTGCTAGATAATGTCACAAGTATACACTGAAATTTTAAGACAAGCTGCATAAAAGATCTGCATGCGTCATAGAGACAATATCCAATACAGCTTTTAGTAGGTAAATGCTGCCTAGGTATCCAGGCTTAGATCAAATCTCTGGAATGTAATTGTAATGTGATTCTTCAAGTGCCTTCCTTGTACCCTTGGGCATGTACATTTCTTAAAGGTAAATAACTGCATAATAATAACTATATAGATATGCTTAATATTGTAGTTTTATATATATCAGTAAATTTCATAAAACTCTCCATGGTATTTTTTTCTCCACTGAAATCCTGTTAGTGGAGGATTTCACACAGGTTACACATAGGTTACACACAGAGCTGTAGTGTTCTAAGGAACACAATTGCAGAAATTTTATCAGCCAGGAGGAATTTGAAGAGAGTGATACGACTAGCTTCACAATTTAATAGCTTTTGTGGAAAACATCAAGCAGGGGCCAGTGAGGAAAAGGCAGGCAATTAGGATATGGTTGCCATGATCCAGGAGAGAGCATTGAGGGCCTGAAATAGAGCATGGATAGAGAGAGGGCCCTGGGTGAGGTGCCAGAGATGCAAAAAGATAACCTGACCATGGTCCTTGCCCTGAAGATGATCTCAGTCTTGTGGGATGCCACAAAGAAAAGGACAGATATGTCACTGTCTAAAGACAAAGTCTTGCTACAGAAAGCCATTTAAAGTACAAGATGAGGGACTTCCCTGGTGGTGCAGTGGCTAAGACTCTGCGCTCCCAATGCAGGGGGCCTGGGTTCAATCCCTGGCCAGGGAACTAGATCCCACATGCATGTGGCAACTAAGAGTTCGCATGCCACAACTAAGGAGCCCACATGCAACAACTAAAACCCGGCACAACCAAATAAATAAATATTTTTTTTAAGTGCTTTTCCCTCCTCCTATTTTTCACTATTGTGGCACTGATGTACCTTCTGGTTGTTGATTCATCTATAATTTTATTTTTATATTCTTCCTAAAATATCTGTTAGTTTCCTAGTCTAATTGTATTTTTTACTTTTTTATTGTTCTTTTTTTTTTTGTCACCCAGGCAGCTTGTGGGATCTTGATTCACTAGCCCAGAGTCAGGCCAAAGCTCCTGCAGTGGGAGCTCCGAGTCTGAACCACTGGACTAACAGAGAACCTCAGACCTCAGGGAATATTCATCGGAGTGAGGTCTCAAAGAGTTACTCATCTCAGCAACAAGACCCAGCTCTACCCAATAGCCTACAAACTCCAGTGTTGGAAGCCTCAGGCCAAACAACCAGTAAGACAGGAACACAATCCCACTCATTAAAAAAAAAAAAAAAGAGATGGCCAAAAAATATGTCACAGATGAAAGAGCAAGGTAAAAACCTACAAGATCAAATAAATGAAGAGGAAATAGCCAATCTACCTAAAAAAGAATTCAGAGTAATGATAGTAAAGATGATCCAGAATCTCGGAAATAGAATGGAGGCACGGATCAAGAAAATACAAGAAATGTTTAACAAAGATCTAGAAGAACTAAAGAACAAACAAACAGAGATGAACAACACAGTAACTGAAATGAAAAATACACTTGAAGGAATCAATAACAGAATAACCGAGGCAGAAGAACAAATAAGTGAGCTGGAAGACAAAATGGTGGAAATAACTGCTGAGGAGAATAAAGAAAAAAAAGAATGAAAACAATTGAAGACAATCTCAGAGACCTCTGGGACAACACTAAATGCACCAACATTCAAATTATAGGGTCCCAGAAGCAGAGAAGAAGAAAGGGTCTGAGAAAATATTTGAAGACATTATAGTTGAAAACTTCCCTAACATGGGAAAGGAAATAGGCATCCAAGTCCAGGAAGCATAGAGAGTCCCATACAGGATAAACCCTAGGAAAAACACACCAAGATACATATTAATCAAACTAACAAAAATTAAATTCAAAGAAAAAATATTAAAAGCAGCAAGGGAAAAACAAAAAATAACATACAAAGGAATCCCCATAAGGTTATCAGTTGATTTTCAGCAGAAACTCTGCAGGCCAGAAGGAGTGGCAGGATATACTTAAAGTGATGAAAGTTGATGAAACAACCTACAACCAAGATTACTCTACCCAGCAAGGATCTCATTCAGATTCAATGGTGAAGTCAAAAGCCTTTCGGCCAAAAAAAAGCTAATAGAATTCAGCACCACCAAACCAGCTTTACAACAAATGCTAAGGAAATTTCTCTAAGAGGGAAACACAAGAGAAGAAAAAGACCCACAAAAACAAATCCAAAACAATTAAGAAAATGGTAATAGGAACATACATATCAATAACAACCTTGAATATAAATGGATTAAACGCCCCAACCAAAAGACACAGACTGGCTGAATGGATACAAAAACAAGACCCATATTATGCTGTCTACAGGAGACCCACTTCATACCTAAGGACACATACAGCCTGAAAGTGAGGGGATGGAAAAAATATTCCATGCAAATAGAAATCAAAAGAAAGCTGGAGTAGCAATACTCATATCAGATAAAATAGACTTTTAAATAAAGACTGTTACAAGAGTTAAGGAGTGACACTACATAATGATCAAAGGATCAATCCAAGAAGAAGATATAACAATTATAAATGTTTATGCACCCAACATAGGAGCACCTCAATACATAAGGCAAATGCTAACAACCATGAAAGGAGAAATTGACAGTAGCACAGTAATAGTGAGGGACTTTAATACCTCACTTATACCAATGGACAGATCATCCAAACAGAAAATAAATAAGGAAACACAAGCTTTAAATGACACAATAGACCAGATAGATTTAACTTAACTGATATTTATAGAACATTCCATCCAAAAGTGGCAGAATACACTTTCTTCTCAAGTGCACATGGAACATTCTCCAGGATAGATCACATCTTGGGTCACAAATCAAGCCTTGGAAAATTTAAGAAAATTGAAATTGTATCAAGCATCTTTTCTGACCACAATGCTATGATACTGGAAATCAATTACAGGAAAAAAACTGTAAAAAACAAAAATACATGGAGGCTAAACAGTGCGCTACTAAATAACCAAGAGATCACTGAAGAAATCAAAGAAGAAATTTAAAAAATACATAGAAACAAATGACAATGAAAACACGATGACCCAATACCTATGGGACACAGGAAAAGCAGTTCTAAGAGGCAAGTTTACAGCAATTCAATCTCACCTCAAGAAACAAGAAAAATCTCAAATAAACAATCTAATCTCACACTTAAAACAACTAGAGAAAGAAGAACAAAGAAAACACAGTCAGTAGAAGGAAAGAAATCATAAAGATCAGAGCAGAAATAAATGAAGAAAACAACAGCAAAGATCAATAAAACTAAAACCTGGTTCTTTGAGAAGATAAACAAAATTGATAAACCCTTAGCCAGACTCATCAGGAAAAAAAGGGAGAGGACACAAATCAATAAAATTAGAAATGTAAAAGGAGAAATCACAACACTACAGAAATACAAATGATTATAAGAGACTACTACAAACAAGTATATGCCAGTAAAATGGACAACCACAAAGAAATGGACAAATTCTTGGAAAGGTACAATTTTCCAAGGCTGAACCAGGAAGAATTATAAAATATAACCAGACCTATCACAAGTAATGAAATTGAAACTGTAATTGAAAATCTTCCAACAGGGATTCCCTGGTGGCGCAGTGGTTAAGAATCCACCTGCCAATGCAGGGGACACGGGTTCGAGCCCTGGTCCGGGAAGATCCCACATGCCGTGGGGCAACTAAACCCGTGCGCCACAACTACTGAGCCTGTGCTCTAGAGCCCGCCAGCCACAACTACTGAGCCCACATGCCACAACTACTGAAGCCCATGTGCCTAGAGCCCATGCTCCGGAACAAGGGAAGCCACCGCAATGAGAAGCCCACGCACCACAACAAAGAGTAGCCCCCACTCTCCACAACTAGAGAAAGCCCATGCACAGCAACAAAGACCCAATGCAGCCAAAAATAAATAAATTAAATAAATAAAATTTAAAAAAAATCTTCCAACAAACAAAAGTCCAGGACCAGACGGCTTCACAGGCAAATTCTATCAAACATTTAGAGAAGCGCTAACACCTATCCTTCTCAAACTCTTCCAAAAAATTACAGAGAGAGAAACATTCCCAAATTCATTCTACAAAGCCATCATCACCCTGATACCAAAGCCAGAAAAAGATATCACAAAAAAAGAAAATTATAGACCAGTATCACTGATGAACATAGCTGCAAAAATCCTGAACAAAATACAAGCAAACAGAATCCAACAGAACATTAAAAGGATCATACACCATGATCAAGTGGGATTTATCCTGGGATGCAAGGCTTCTTCAATATACGCAAATCAATATGATACACCACATTAACAAATTAAGGAATAAAAAACATATGATCATCTCAATAGATGCAGAAAAGCTTTTGACAAAATTCAACACCCATTTATGATGAAAACTCTCCAGAAATGGGCATAGAGGGAACCTACCTCAACATAATAAAGGCTATATATGACAAACCCACAGCAAACATCATACTCAATGGTGAAAAACTGAAAACATTTCCACTAAGATCAGCAACAAGACAAGGATGTCCACTCTCGCCACTCTTATTCAACATAGTTTTGGAAGTCCCAGCTACAGCAATCAGAGAAGAAAAGAAATAAAAGAAATACAAGTTGGAAAAGAAGAAGTAAAACTGTCATTATTTGCCAATGACATGATATTATACATAGAAAATCTTAAAAATGCCACCAGAAAACTACTAGAACTAATCAATGAATTTGATAAGGTTGCAGGATACAAAATTAATGCACAGAAATCTCTGCCGTTCCTATACATCAACAATGAAAAATCAGAAAGAGAAATTAAGGAAATACTCCCATTTACCATTGCAACAAAAAGAATAAAATACCTAGGAATAAACCTGCCTAAGGAGGCGAAAGACTTGTACTCAGAAAACTATAAAACACTGATAAAAGAAATCAAAGATGACATAAACAGATGGAGAAATATACCATGTTCTTGGATTGGAAGAATCAATATTGTGAAAATGACTATACTACCCAAAGCAATCTACAGATTCAATGCAATCCCTATCAAACTACCAATGGTATTCTTCACAGAATTAGAACAAAAAATTTTACAATTTGTATGGAAACACAAAGACCCCAAATAGCCAAAGCAATCTTGAGAAAGAAAAACAGAGTTGGAGGAATCAGGCACACCCCACTTCAAACAATACCACAAAACTACAGTAATCAAGAGAGTATGGTACTGGCACAAAAACAGAAATATAGATCAATGGTACAGGTTAGAATGCCCAGAGATAAACCCATGCACATATGGGCACCTAATTTAAAACAAAGGAGGCAAGAACATACAACGGAGAAAAGACAGCCTGTTCAATAAGTGGTGCTGGGAAAACTGGACAGGCTACATGTAAAAGAATGAAATTAGGACACTCTCTAACACCATACACAAAAATAAACTCAAAATGTATTAAAGACTTAAATGTAAGACCAGACACTATAAAACTCTTAAAGGAAAACATAGGAAAAACACACTTTGACATAAACCACAGCAAAATCTTTTTGGACCCACCTCCTAGAGTAAAGGAAATAAAAACAAAAATAAACAAATGGTACTTAAAAGCTTTTGCACAGCAAAGGAAACCATAAACAAGACAAAAAAAACAGCCCTCAGAATGGGAGAAAATATTTGCAAATAAAACAACAAACAAAGGATTAATCTCCAAAATATACAAAGAGCTCATGGAGCTCAATATCAAGAAAACAAACAATCCAGTTAAAAAATGGGCAGACGACCTAAGTAGACATTTCACCAAGGAAGACATACAGATGCCCAAGAGGCACATGAAAAGATGCTCAACGTCACTAATTATTAGAGAAATGCAAATCAAAACTACAATGAGATATCACCTCATGCTGGTCAGAATGGCCATTATCAAAAAATCTAGAAACAATAAATGCTGGAAAGGGTGTGGTGAAAAGGGAACCCTCCTGCACTGTTGGTGGGAATGTAAATTGATACAACCACTATGGAAAACAGTATGGAGGTTCCTTTAAAAACTAAAAATAGAACTACCATACGACCCAGCAATCCCACTACTGGGCATATACCCTGAGAAAACCATAATTCAAAAAGAGTCATGTACCACAACGGTCACTGCAGCACTATTTACAATAGCCAGGATGTGGAAGCAACCTAAGTGTCCATCAACAGATGAATGGATAAAGAAGATGTGGCACATATATACAATGGAATATTACTCAGCCATAAAAAGAAACGAAATTGAGTTATTTGTAGTGAGGTGGATGGACCTAGAGTCTGTCATACAGAGTGAAGTAAGTCAGAAAGAGAAAAACAAGTAACACATATATATGGAATCTAAAAAAAAAAAGGTACTGATGAACCTAGTTGCAGGGCAGGAATAAAAAGGTAGACATAGAAAATGGACTTGAGGACATGCGGTGGGAGGGTGAAGCTGGGGTGAAGTGAGAGTCGTATCGACATGTACACACAACCGAATGTAAAATAGTTGGCTGGTGGGAAGCAGAGCGTAGCACAAGGAGATGGGCTTTGCGATGACCTAGAGGGGTGGGAGAGGGAGGATGGGAGGGAGGCTCAAGAGGGAGGGGATATGGGGACACTTGTATGCATATGGCTGCTTTGCTTTGTTGTGCAACAGAAACTAACACACTATTGTGAAGCAACTACACTCCAATACAGATCTATTAAAAAATAAACAAATAAATAAATAAAAAATAAAGTACAAGATAATGGCTCTGGAGAGCATTCCCCACCCCCTACAATTTGTCTCATGGCTGAAAACTACATCTTTAGAAGATTAATATATTTGGTTGAGGTGTTCTTTCTCTAGGACTCCTCTTTTCAGAGTAGATACAGAGGCAGTCTGGATAATGGTTTCAGAGTGCAGATTCTGAAGCCAGATGGTGGGAGTCCAATCCTGGCTCCACCAATCGCAAGCTGTGGGACTTGGATAAGACACTTAACCTCTGTGCCTCAGCTTTCTCATCTGTAAAACTGGGCTGTTAGCAGTGTCTGGCTCACAGGGCTGTTGTGAGGTTGAATGAGTTTTATGCCAAGTGCTTAAGACAGTACATGACACGTAATTAGTGCTATATAAATATTTGCCCCTATTATTGTATTTTTTCAGTCTTAACTAGGTAAGTTAGTAATGGTCATATGTGACAGCTCAAATGATTCCAGGGCATGAGGTCAATGGATTTGGGTGGATAGCAGGAAATGAAGAGTTTCCTGAGCAGTATATGGAGTGTCTGGCATGAGCTCCTCAGCCTTGGATGACCAGAATGGGGGAAATGCTAGGAGACAGGTGAGCTTTAGTGAAAGAGGTGAGACAAGTCTCCCCTACTTTATAATTTTTGGTGAAGCTGATGTGGCTGATTGGGGGCCATTAAGAGCATTGGCTTTGGAGTCAGTTGTAGCTCTGACTTTTAATAGCTATGTGATTACTCTGAATCTCATCTTCTTCACTGACAAAATAGAATAATATCTACATCACGAAGCTATTGGGATAATTAAATAAGGTAATACATAGAAAGTAATTACAGACAGTAGGCCATCAATAAATGATAGTTTTTACTGTATTTCATCGTAAGATATTATTGATTATAAGACACAATCCAACCTCAGAAACACTAACATGTGAAAAATAGAATATAGATAGAATGGAATGGAAGGGAAGGAAGCTCACATTTACTGAGTTCCTTCTGTGTATCTAGGCACTGTAGCAAGAAATATGATATATGTTATTCATTCAATTCTCTAAACGGCTCTACAAAGTACGTGGCATTATTATCTCTGTTTGAAGCTCAGGAAACTGAGACCCAGAGAGTTTATAGAGGCGCTCAGAGTCACACAGCTGGTAAATGCTAGTGTCCAATCCTCCCTAACTTCTCCTAAACTTTAAATCCGGCCCCTTCCTCACACCGGGTGTGGCCCTGGTAAGGGAGAATGCTGCAGGTGAGTGAAAGGGCCACATGGCTGACTACCGACGGTCTCATGGAAAGAAAGTCTGCAGACAGCACGAACGTGCTCTGCCCCCCATCCTCTTCCTCAGGACAGAAAGAAGGGGGAGGTCAGAGCACAGGCCCATGCGGAGGGCTGGCCGCCCTGCTAATGGGCAGGGGTCTCCCAGTGAGGGTCAGACAGAAAAAGCACTTCACCCACCCCCACCCAAGGCGCCCCTGTGTGGACTTCAGTTGCACCTGAAGGCCCCAAGCAGGGACAAGACGCAGAATTGGTCCTCTCTGTGCCACCAGGCTTGGCTCTGTAGGGCTTCACTTTGTCTTGGGGGCGGCACAGTGAGGGTTTGTGACCTTGATGTGGAGGAGAACTAATGGCCCCTGTTTTTCCCAACATTTGTTATGAATCCTAGTTCTCACGGAAAACAACATCCAGGTTGTGGCGAGAGAGAAGGCAAATAGGACAGTAAAGGAGGACACAGGGGCAATGGGCAGGGAGAGTAGGAAATGGGAACTGGAGAAGAGGAGACATGGGTATTCTTACTGATGCCAGCAGTGCCAGGACTACTGGGATTTCAACAACCCAATTAAACTGAGGATGGAAGAAAATCTATATGGCCACCCCTGGGGATGAACCAGGCATCCACAAACAAACAGGAACAACAAAAACACCCATAAAGTCACACAAAAATACTAAAATGATAGATAAATTTGCACTGGGCAATTCCTATGCATTAACTCCATCACTCCTTGTAATAACCCTACAAGGTAGATGTCATTATTCTCCCTATTGTACAGAGGGGGGGAAAATCTAAGAGTCAAAGAGATTAAGGAAATTCCCCAAGGTCATATAGATGGGAAAAGGCAAAGCGAGGTCTAAATCCAGGTCTGGGTGATTCAAGAGGCTGCACGCTGACCAGATTGCCTTAATGGTCAGGAAATTTTTGGAAATGTCTACCTAAACAAAGAGGAGGCAATGCAATGGCAAGTAAATGCTCTGGAGTTGATGTCCGATTTGCCTCTAGAATATAAAAATTAAATAATTCTAACCAATTATTGAGGACCATTTATGATCCATGGTCTCAATAGACATGTCACATAATCATATATGGTTTAATATGATGTAATTTAATAACAGCACTATAAGGTAGATATTATAGTCCCCCTTTTAAATAAGGGAAACAAGAGTTTTAATTTGCTTGTGGTATGGATCAGACAGGATTCATACCTAGGTATGTCTGATGTCAATGCTCATTCTCTTGAGCATTTGTATCATTTTGTTGGCGTTGTGTGATTTGTGCACTTAATATATGATTTACTGCAGGTTTCTTGTTTTTGTTCCAATCCCCACTTCCTACCTCTGACACTCTATGCAACAATCTGTTAGCAGTGTACTACACACTTACACCTCATTTACACCCCACATATTTTACCCTAGTAATTTCACTGAATGGATAATGCCAACCTGAGTTATTGGAGATAATTAAGAATGGCCGGGCTTCCCTGGTGGCACAGTGGTTGGGGGTCCGCCTGCCGATGCAGGGGACGCGGTTTCGTGCCCCGGTCCGGGAAGATCCCACATGCCGCAGAGCGGCTGGGCCTGTGGGCCATGACCGCTGAGCCTGTGCGTCTGGGGCCTGTGCTCTGCGGCGGGAGAGGCCGCAGCGGTGAGACGCCCGCATACCGCAAAAAGAAAAAACAAAGACTGGCCAATCGCCATGTTGGAAAATTGGCCAACTCCATTTCCTACTCAGTGAAGTCCCAGCAGACCATAGACCTGGAAGCTACCTTTCTCTGATTCCTTTTGTAACTTCCTATTTTTTGCTGCTCTATCCAGCTGCAGGCTGGTTGCAATTCGCCTTAGGCAGTCTGCTGCAATTTTCCATGTCCCAATCTTATCCTTCATTACAAAAAAAGATGGAAAATATAATGGACTAAAAGAATTCCGATAGCAGGTGCCAGACATCAAATTACACAGGTAGTAATCACACAGATTAGGAAACATAATGAATACAATATTCAAGCTGAACGCAGTCAATGAATTTTTTCAGTATGATACAAGCTTCTTGTCAATAAAATAACAGTTTTCTTCTTATTAAAGCTAAAGCAATCTCTATTTTCTAAAGGGACACATGTCACCCAGACCTCTGAGCTGAAATGTTTT
This sequence comes from Phocoena sinus, assembly GCF_008692025.1. Taxonomy (NCBI): domain Eukaryota; kingdom Metazoa; phylum Chordata; class Mammalia; order Artiodactyla; family Phocoenidae; genus Phocoena; species Phocoena sinus. Next base: position 50,882,114 of record NC_045771.1, read on the forward strand.
GAAACTCAATACACACAAAACCAAATGGACATTTTGGCTGACTCTTACATTTCAGATTGTGTTGACATTATTGTTCATTACAGAGTGGATTGTAAGTTTCATCTAATGTTTCTGAAACCTTTGCAGAGACAAATGTATTATTCACAAGATGTTGGGCACAGAAAGGTGCTGATGTGGGAATCAGGAGAACTGGCTTTTAGTTCTAACTTCCACTGTTAGATCTGGTGACCTTGGATATATAGAATGATGTACAAGGATGAAGTGGTGGGAATGGTCTGCCCTGGGGGTAAGGAATAGGGGGTGCATTGTCTGCAGAGAACTGTAAACAATAGCAAAACTGACTAAAGTCAGTCTGCTTTTTATTATCATGCTTCATCCATGCTCAACAATGTCAGTGACTAAAATGCTCCTCCCCCTCAAACCTTTTGATGGTCTAAGGTAAAGCAATTGATTTTAATCAATCAATCAACCAAATACATATCTATGCTTCAAATGAGCAAATTCCTATTACTTATCTTTTAATAAATATTGTATTCTACATGGAAATTAATTTTTTAAACTCCCAAAGTTTGGCTCCAACATGCGTGGACTCAACTATATGCTATACACATTTGTTCCCAGAATCAGTTTGTAATGACTGAGAATCATTCAAGCTTGCTTTGAGCTCAGTCTGTGTCTTCAGCCTCAGGATATGATAGACTCCCAAAGAGTAGATTTGGAATAAACAACAACAGCAAGTGATTATAAAGACAAAAACCAGAACTTGAGTTACTTCAATTCTGTCTTTCTATGTGACTACTTGAAGGTTTTATATGTTTAAAATTTATAAGAGGGAAACAGTGTACATTGTGAGATGTAAACTTTTTGTTTGGTAAATACAAATTTTCATTCGTTCATGGAATACTTAACTGAATTTGAATTATATTTTTCAATCAAAATTTATGCTTTAAAAATTTTAACTTGTTTTACAACTAAAGAAACCCCCTAAAATAATGATTATTGACTATACATGTTTACTACTAAAAATAATTTTGTTGTATAGAAGAGGGAGGTGTTAAAAGTGATCCACTGGGAGTGTCAAATATGTTAGGTACACACTAAGTATGTGAGCCCATCTGTTTAGGGCTTCTTTCTTAGATTAGAAGCAGCATTTCCCAAGGAGGGGTGATCTGTATGTCACTAGCTCCCTAGTTCCCTGAGCCCTACCATGAAATTAGGGGTCCAATAGAGGTGGGAAGTTCTTCCCTCCCTGAACCTTCTAGAGGATTAAAAAATGTACATTACTATATTCAAACTCTGAGAAATCCCATCATAAAACAAAACCAAACCATGTTTGTCCCAGTGGCTTGTCCCAATGACCACTGGACATTTTTGGTTTTATTTTGGAGTAGGGGTTGGTGAAGCATGGCAGGGACAGGGGTGGCAGGGGAGAGTGGTCAATGGCTATTCAGGAGAGGGACACATCTATTACCATCACGTGGAACAGAAGAATTCACTTTGGATTAGACCAGTGGGTTCTCAATCTTTGCTTCACACGAAAATCCTCTGGGGAGCTCTTTAAAATCCCCAGGCCCAGGCTGTACCCCAGATTAATTGAACCAGAATCTCTGGGGTGCAGACCCAGTATCAATGTTTCAAAAACTCCCAGGTGATTGTGGTGTGTAACTAAGTCTGAGAACCTGTGGTTTAGATCACCTGAAGGTACATGTCAGCTCAAGCTGTGCGGGTCTAGGACTTTTCATCCCCATCATATTCCATTCCCATAAACAGACTGGCAAGAGGAAGCAGGAGGAAGGGGTGATGTGACCTTTCTGCTTCAGTCAGGCAAGGGATCAGGCCACGATTCCTACCTCCCAGCCCACCTCAGTGAACTGAACTGGCAAGGCTGTCTGGAGCCTGTCAAAAAAAGGATGCCATTAATAATAATAAAAAACAAATGGCTCCTTTAGCCAAAGCCCCCCAGCAGTTGAAAAATGGGATATCTGTGCACTAAGATGGTGCCCAGATGCCTTGAATTATAAGAAAAGCAGGGAAAGAGAAGAGCTACAGCTGGTTTCTCCATTTCTAGGTTGATTTGCCTATTAACCTCCTGGAATTTTGAGCAGCGGTTCGTTTAGCTTGCTTCTCAGCCCCACACAGGCCCTGCCTCTGGGACATAGTGTGCAAGGGTTTTCATTAAAAAGTTAACATTTGCCACAGAGTTCAGAGCTCCCTCAATATCTCATTGAAACGAGGGAAAAACAGCTCAGCTTCGATGAGGCAAATGTCGCAGTAAGATGAATGCTAACATTTTCTTGAAAGCACTGTAATTACTCAAAGAGCAACCCGCCATCTCACCCCTCACTCCCAGCTCTTTCTTTTTCCAAGGATCTGCTCCTGCTGTCCTTATTTGGCAAAACTCCCAGGGCCGTTTTGTTTTGTAACCTCGTGGGCACAACTACCACCATCAGTGGGCGACCTTCAAGCTTTATCTTCAGGCAAAATCAGGTGGTGTTCTCAAGAACACACTTGCCCATTAATTCCAACTTTACAAACTGTTCCCAAGCCGAACAGCTGTACTTTGACAACCAGATTTAGGAAGTAGCAACCTGAATTGGGAGGCTGTAGAGCTGTCCCAGAGAGGCTCCCATGTTCCCACATCACCCTATTCCACGATGGGAGTCATGTTTCTGAAGGAGACTGTGGCAACAGGCGGCGTGAAGTCAAAAGGAGATTTGCTTCCACTCTGAGCACGTCTGCTGAGCGCAGGGGCAAGCACCACCTCCCATCTCCCTGTTTGTTGGCTATGCCCCTTGCCCGAACGAGTAGTTGCTGTCTCCTGGACCAGTTTTAGGCCACTAACTTCATCCGATGGCAAATACCCCTATTTGGAAAGGGCACTGCTGTTCATAATTACCTTCAGTAGCATATCAATTTGACCAGTTAGACATGGTTACCAGTGCTCTATGCTGAATACCATCTAGAGACCTTGCCGGTTACCCATCATCTTGAAATTTTCTGGCTTTATGAGTATTTCCCAAAGGGTTTTCTGCAGAATATTAAGAACAGTTACACATAAAAGGGTTTCCATACTATATCAATTTGAGAAACACTGGCTTAAACAACATTAAGCAGGATTGTTCTTACAGAACTTCTCAGAACAACTAGTGAGCAGAATGAATTATTCACTAAGGAGCTAGAAATAAGGAGTTAGAATAAGCAATGCCCCCAATGCCCCATGAAATTCTTCTTATTGCAGAATATAGGTTGGCAAATAATGCCTCAGAACCGCAGAGTGGCAATGTAGCATCATTCTATGCTTGGGTTTCCTTATCTGTGAAATGGGAATAAGAGAGCACCGCTCAGGATCTGTGTCTAAGGCTCTAATGAGACAAATGCATGTAAATCACTGAGAATAGTGTTTGGCACAAGTGTTACCTCTAATCTGAGTTCAAATGCTGGCTCCTTATTAGCTGTGCAATATTGACATGTCATGTAGGTGCTCAGAGTCTCAGTTTCCTTATTTGTAAAATAAGAATACTGTTAGTTTCTAACTCAAAGTTTTTAAGGATTACATGATACATTGCATTTAAATTGCTCAGCTAACTTTTGACACAAAGTAAATGTTCAAAAACAGCTAGCTAAGAAAAGCAGAAAAGCATTGCCATGTTTGGTGAAGGAAAGCTTGGCCCGTATTTTCAATGAATTTGAAACTTAATTGACTGAGGCTCCTTGAGTCTGGGGAAAAGGAACACAATTTACATTTTAAAACTGGACCAGAAGCTGGGCCCTATTTTCATATAGCAATTCTGAAACTGACTACTATAATCCCACAAAGGGGGTTGTGAATATCATGCTATATTTAGGCTGGTAAAATAAAATAATAAGATAAAATAAAGGCAGGGTTATTATAAAATCTTAAAGAACTTGTTTCTGAATTACAAAAGGATGAATTTGGAGATGATCAAAGCTGAATTTAAATTCAGATTTAAATTGCAAACAATCTTGGCAGATTACCATATGCTATCACTCTATTTTTTTTTTTTTTTAAAGATCTGAACATTTTTGGTAACTTTAAAGAAAAGGGATCAGGACTTCCCCCGCCCCCCCCCCCCCCCCCCCCCCCCCCCCGCCAGGTTTATTGAGGTATAATTTGTATACAGAAAACTGCATATAATTAATGTAAACAATATTGTGTGATTGGAAATCTGTATACACTTGAGTTACCATCACCACAATTCAGATGATAAACATAAAAATGATCAGGATTTGTTTTTTTTGCCGTACACGGGCCTCATCACTGTTGTTGCCTCTCCCATTGCTGAGCACAGGCTCCGGACGCGCAGGCTCAGCGGCCATGGCTCACAGGCCCAGCCGCTCCACGGCATGTGGGATCTTCCCGGACTGGGGCACGAACCCGTGTCCCCTGCATCGGCAGGTGGACTCTCAACCACTGCGCCACCAGGGAAGCCCCCTGATCAGGATTTTTGAAAGCCCTAGCAAACTTAAGTGGAACAAGCACCCACAGGTACTCCATGTGTCTGATCTCATTTCCAGTCTCATTCTTCTCACCCCATAATAAAGAAGTCAATAAGTCTTGATGAATGCGAAAGTTCAGAGGGGGCCCATGGACTACTGTTTTCACCATTATATTTCTGGATGCCATTCCCTTTACTTAAACCAACGCGAATCTCAATGTAGCACTGCCAAAGCTGATTGGAAAAGGACAATTTTAGGTTAAGCTATTTGAAAATTCTAATATTCAGCCATTTTAAACAAAAAAACAGCAATTGCATATAGCCAGATTTTATACCAAATTAAAATTAAAGCAATGATTTGGTAAACATTTTCCTAAGCTCTTAAAAATTTTTTTTCTTAAAGAATCAAGAGGCAAGCAATGAAACCTACATGCTTTTGGAAGCTAGCAGAGCCAACGAGTGTTTCAAATAGGACTCAAGTCCTATTTCATATTTATTTTGAACAACTTGCCCTCTGGTAACATTTTTCTGTTCTATTTTTAATGGCTATAAAGTTTCTATCACACTCAGTAATTATCTGCAATCTCAAAAGGAGAAAGGAAATTCCATAATAAGAACTACATGCAACATTGAGTGTACAGGTGCCAGAAAATATTGTTTTGTTTAGTGGAGATGAGATAGTAAAAATATGGCTCTTTATAATGCATGTTCTCAAGTTTATTTATAGACACTAAGACACCCACTCAAACTCCTTATTTAATCACTAACAGAAACATTATTTCAAAAGGGAATTAGGGTGGTGAAAATATATTTTTGAATTGTATATTCTCTGGAACTATCTCATTTTTTCTTACTGTTATTGGCTATAGCTACCCAGAAAAAAAAGTCAGGAGGCAATTTAAACCACAACAAACAAAAATGTTTTAAATTTCTCAAGGGCAAGCTGCACTCCATCTTGAAGGAAATTGGAAGGGATATCAAAGAGAATTTATTGTCTGATGACCACCCCTAGTTGTTTAGTGAAAGCTGCAAGAGAAAAAAAAAACTTTAAGGGCGTGCAACAGAGAAAAAGCTTGAGACACCACTAATTTATGCTTTGGGATGGTGGATATCTTTGATAATAAGTAGTTAATTCACTGTTGCATTTTTAGTTAAGTAATATTAAGCAATTATTCCAGGTTATTATGATTACTTTGAAAAATAATGACCTCACTAATGGTGAATTCCATTCAATAGTTAAGAATAAAAGTGGCTACCACCCTGGCCATTCACAATGGAATCATTAATAATTACTTCTTTCCACTTATGCATAATGCACATTAACTGGATGCTAGAAAAGTAAATAGTGCTTTTCTGTCTACTAAAAAGTACTTTCCCAAAAGGAAAAAAAAAAAATTTTCTAGAATACGAAATTCTGTATTTTGCTTCTTTCAAAATGTCTACAAATATATATTTCTTAAGTCTCCTTCATTATTAAATAGGGGTCTCCTTCAATAATTGAATCAGTTAACTATTTATATTTTTTGTTCAAATCTCCATGTCCTACGTTTATATTCTTTGTGGGAGGTAAGTTTGCAAGGGTTTATTCCAGAAAGGACATTGGACTAAATGGTTGTGATGCAGAATATTAATGGTGGAAAATTTTCACATACTCACTGATAAATAAAAGGCATTTTTCAGGATACCTAGTCACTTTTAATGAAGGGGACTGGCATGGAGAGAGAACGTAAAAAAGGAGGGGAATATTTGTACACATTCCTCGTAGACCCACTTTGGATTTCTCTGCTTAGTTGATAAAGCCATGCTCCTGTGTTTAACTTTTTCCTGATACAGTGAATACAAAATAACCCACCAAGTCCACCTTCATTTCCACTAAAAGCCTAGCAGCTGCTGAACTCCTGATTTGAACAAGATCCACTGCAGAACCCCAGACCGGCTAGTCACAGAGGGCGATGGCCCCATGACATTTTAATGCATTGGGTTTTCTTCTGCTGACCCACGACATGGGTAAATAGAGATAACCTTCACCAAGAAACACAAACCACTCCCAGGGTGCCACTGGGGGATGCCGGCAAAGAGAGCAAATGTCCTGCTAGCATCAGCTGCCATTATCATGACTCTGAAGAGACAGCACGACAGCTAAAAGCCATAGGTGAGGAAGTCTAGAAACCTGACTGCTGATATCAGTTATCTGACCGCAGAGCACAGCTGAGGAAAACCCTACACAAAATCTCTTTGTTACCTGGTTCAGATGAGTGATTTTCTTAGCTTTGCTTCTAACCGATTAGAAAGGGATTATCCCAAGTTTTGCCTATTTAGTTGTTTTTGTTTTCTGGCTTAAAGTACCACACGTTACCTAATAAAAATCACACCATATTAAACAGGCTGTGCTGAATATGCCGCAGTTAGTGTGACTTTACTGGTGTTATTTCAAGTGTCTGTTCTCTGAATTCCCTTGGAATTTATGCTGTTAACTCCCACGAACAGACCTCCCAAGCTTGCAGTTACACACGCTGTATATTTATTAGGAGGCAACTTAACTTCTAGGCACTGCACAGAGGGTTGTATTTTGTCCCTGAACACTTGAGTTCCTGAACGTACTTGTTTGAAAATGTCTCTTAAAATATATGGTTTAGCTGGACAGACTAAAAATTTTGTGTAATCAGAGAGAATGTTTAGAAAACATTGTTTGGGAAGGAAAGTAATGCTTTAATGCTACTTCCAGGAGAATAAATAATCCAATTTTCCTTCACCAGGGCTGTGGGTATGCTGACTTTAGCATTGCTAATAAAACAAAGGAGAGACACAGTCCTCAGAAGGGGGTGGTACAAAAACATCAAACATTTAACCATTTGGCCTCGAAATGCGTACAGGGGCCAAAATCAGGCCATTTCACTAATACAACAAATACAAAATAGCCATTTCAAAGGCTTTGGGGTTGGGGGGAAGATAAGGCTAAAATCAAAGAGAAAAATCTCTTGGTGATGTCAGTGGCTGTATATCTGAAGAGAACGTATTCATTTTGCCAAGAAAAGTTTTCACTTAACTTTAAAACATTAGAACTTGTTTCATATTTAGGCTGCGGGGTTAATATCCTTCTCTCTTTAATTTGTAAGATATTTGTTTGGTATTGTTTATTATGTTATAACATAATTTTGTTCTATATGGCACTCCATTTCCAATAAGAGAAAATTCACCCCAACTGTGATAGGTTTTTCATTTGTAACATTTACAGCAGTTCTGAACAATTAGCTGAATGTTGTAGAAAACAGGAGTTTAATTTTTTTTAAAGTTTCCGATTTATCCTGATTTGTACTACTTCATGAAATCTAGTCCTGAAAAATCATGGATCCTGATAAAATCACAGATTAGAAAATATGTGAATATTAAGGTTTCCTGAACGTTCATTTCATCCAAACCCATCTAAAACGAATAGAAAAGGGTGTGGAATCACTGAGGTAGTAGCGCCACCATCTGGACATTTTCAGAATGACAGTCATAAATTCCTTTTCAAGGGTGAACTCTTTCCAACTGCACTTTTATCTTTGGGAAAAAACTTGTTCAGTTTACCTAAGGGTCCTAAGAGTACTCAGTGTGACACTTTACCCTTTTCCTGTACTTTTGTCCCTACAGAGAAAAGAGAGATTCCTTCCACATTGGAGATGATGCTTTTCTAGATATCTGAAGAGTAAACGACCCATTGTAAAGTTCAGAGGGGTATGGCATGAAGGGAAGCTGAACTCCCACATTTTCAACTTGCAACTTAGACACACATATGGTTAGTGCACATGCGTGTGTTCCAGGGCATTAAAGTTCCTCACCTGTAAGATGAGGTAAGAATAGTATCTCCTTAACGGGATAATTGGAGGGTAAAATGAGATAATGCCTGTTAGGTGTTTAGTATCTGGAACATAGTAGCAATCAAAATTGGGAGGTAGTACCAAAACTGGTAGTTCTTAACATCTTTTCAAACATCTGAATGAACATTCATGGGGTTGGCAAGGACCCCAAGACATTGTCAGGTCCGGCTCCTGTCCCCAAAAGAAAGCTTCTATACTTTTCTTTAAAGGCGTGAGAAAAGAAGGCCCCTCCACCCTCTCAGTGAGATAATCTCCTCACCGGGTTCACCTCCGACCGTCTGGCCTCAGTCTCTCCCTCCAGCCTCAGTGACCTCCACCTCAACCTTCCACCCCAATCGTGGGGCCTCCTTCCAGCCCCCAAACAAGCCACCTGCATCCTGTCTCTAAGTATTTCATCCCCTTCGTCCACCTGCACGGTCCACCTCTTTGCTTTTTAAGGCCCACCTTTATTGAAGGCTCAGGTTGCACCGTTTCTGAGAGTTTATCTCCCCCCTCTTCCCTACCACCCCTCCACACCTGGAAAGTGTCAGTGTTGGCGGTTCTTCCTTTTCACCCTGTTTACAACTTGGCTTCGCTTAGCTAGCTGTAAACCCCTGATGGGCAGGGACAAGGTGCTAAATGTTTTTGTGCCCAGAAAATCAGCTGCGTGTTTGCTTTTATGATATTAACCCTAAAACATGAAAATATGGAAAATACATTTCCATACCCACAAGACAACTAAGATGAACTGCCAAAACTTTGACCCAAATTGACCATGGAAATGAAACCCAAATCCCTGACCTAAGTTAGGAGAACAACTGTTTACAAATTAGCAAACATGAGGCCTAAGCTCCCAGGCCACACTTAAAAGGAAGCGAAGAACAGATTTTTATTTAACATCTCAGTTCTATGTAGAAACTGTTTTACCCAAGCAGTCCTCATGTAAGGGCCTAATTGTGCATCCTTATTTACCACCCCTGCATCTCTCTGGGGCCGTGGAGCGGCTCCTGGAGAAAGGTGGGGAGAGCCCAGCAGAGCGGAAGCTTAGGCTGTGGACCAGCTGGCCCTGAGCTGGAATCCTGCTTCTACTACTTACTAGCTGTGTGACCCAGGTAAATTGTTTAACCTCTCTGACAGTCACTTTCCTGCTCTGTAAGATGTTCATAATAATGCCGCTCAGAGCTTCGTGAGGAGTAAATGATTTGCATGGGGCCGTAGCACACACACTGAGGGCCAAACGAGTTCGCCCCGAGAGAACATGGGTGTTTGAGGATTCCTCCCACTACGTCCTTGGCCATCATTTCAGAATCCCCTAGCGTTCTTTTTTTAATCCAAAGGTTTAAATGCAACTTCATCCTAGAATCACCAGTAGAGGTCACTCAAGGACAAACTGAATTCTTTACCAACCCCAGTCCTGACTTCTAAATTGAAGACTGCATCATTATAGTTCAAACAGCATAACATTGTATAGTAACACTTCTTTTTAACATTATTATTCTATATTGTCCATACATCACAGCAATCTGATCAACGTTCCGCTTACAGCGTTTTCTTCACAGAGAGTCTGTGTGGAGAGAGCCAGCTACATACCTTCCTGCTAGAGAAGTGGGGGATGCAGTGTGTAGAAGAGGGACAGGAGGATGCCATCTCCTGTCACATTCTAATGACAGAAGCAGTCTAAAACGATGATCAGAGCAGGCAGAAAGGGACCTGAGCCTGCACCCGCGTGAGCAGTGAAGGGGTGGCTAGTGGGAGAGACATGATTGTCTCAGAGACTCAGATGTGAGTTAAATGCTCTGGATGGTCTGGTGATATTGGGAAAGGAAAAAGGGGAGTCCCAACCCTCAAAAAGTCTGACCTGCTTGCAGTATATACAATAAATATGTGTGAATAGACTTAAGATCACTTAAAATGAAACAGAAACATTACAAATGCCACAGCTTGTAATTTTGATTATTTTTTTAGTTACAAATATACAATACTTCACAGTTTAAAAAATGTTTTCATATCTATTATGTCATCTCACCTTCAAAATAATCCCAGGAGTGTGTAAGATCACAAATGCTTCTTCTGGGCAGCTGCCATATCTTATGGTGTTTTGAATCTACCCCAGATCATTGGACATAAGAGACACTCAGTAAATATTTGTTGAAAGAATGATCTAAACAGATAAAATCAGAACATCAATCACTTATTTACACACAATTCTATTATTTGCATAGTAAATTTATTATACAAATTTATCAGCTTATTTGGCCAACATTCTAAATTGCAACAATATCTAAATAGGCTATAGTTTTACTTACTCATCAAAACTGGTAAAATCCAGCACAGGGTCTCAGTGTTGCTACCTTCCTCTGTGAAGTTTGTGGAAGCTAAAAATCTTGCAATGGCCTTGATGGCTAGAAAGCTGAAGATTCTATATCAGTAGATGTCAGGGGGTTGGTAGAATTTACCCCAGGCCACATCTCATGGATGACCCTCTCCATTTAGTAGTGGCGGTGGAGACTGGGATGGGCAGGAGATGTCATATCCACCAGAGCACTCAACAGAATAAATAGAGCCAACCAGTAAAAATAATGATGTGGCAACTAGGTACACACAACACTAAACTGAATGGGTATGGAGGAGGCTGAGAGAAATTGAGCAAGTGAAACATTATAGGGGTTCAAGCAAGGTTTTAAAGCAGAATCGGAATATCACCTTCAAAAGGGGCACAGGCATTCCTGGTGTAGAGGAAAAAACAAAGACAGAGAGTTGAGAATGATTAAACTGCCCACAGGGTATGCCAGCAAGTTTGTCTGAGGTATAAAGATGGAGAGTACTTGTTAGACAGGTGGTAATTTATATATAATTATTAGGAGATGCAGACTTAACACAAGAAAATCACAGAATTGTGAATCAGAGATTCTCAAGGTTTTAGTTATCAGCGCTCAGTTCATATTTGTCCCAAACTGAATTGGACAATCAGACAATTCTAATTGTTAGAAATATCTTCCTTTAGGTTTTTTCAAATTTTGGCTCCTTTCAGCTTTCGCCTATCAAGGATTACTCAGAACAACTCTAATCTTCCTAAGTGGCAACCCTTCAAGTGCTTAAAAACGGGTCCTTCCAGTTTCCTGCAGAATAAACACCCTCAGTTTTTCAGTGTTTCCATGTGTTGTGCTGCCAACACTTGACCCTTGAGCTCTTGTCTTCTGGCCAATGGCCTTCCTTAAAGAGATGTCCAATGAGAACATCCAAAACTGTGGTCCTTAATGAAGCCAAGCCTCACCTCATAAGCATTCCATAACCATCACCAAGTTCATCACCTCTCAGCAGAATGTACCTATGATGAGATCTGTATTTGTAGCCCATTTCCTTTACAAAATTCCAAGTGCACCAACCATATAATCCATTCTCACCACATTCTTATAAGGAAGTGTTTGCTGCCACCATTTTTCAGGGGTGAGTGGAGATGGAATAGAGTAAATCGGAGAAAATTGAAACATAAAGGTGGAAAATAATTTACCTGGCTGACACTGCTAGCCAATAGCCAAGGAATTACTAACATCCTAACTTCCTGCCCAGGAGGACTTGTTTCCTCACATGAGACCACACTGCCTGTAGACTTGGTCTGGCAACTGGAGATCAGAGGGAGAGAGCCTGCACATTTCCTGAACCCCTAGGGAGGACTTGGCCTCTCCTCTGTGCAGGGATCTCTCCACTCACCCAGGAACAATCTAGTGCCTGCCTCCCAGCTGGGTCACAGAGAGAACATCGCAGCAAGGGTGCTCTGGCCACCAGGTGTTTGTCTTATTCGCCAGCTCCTATTCAGCAGCAGCCAGGACGTGAGCTGTGGCCTTGATGGGCATAAATGGATACGGTACATGCTATCATTCATTAGGGAAGAAGGAGGCAGCTTGTGCCTTGGAAAGCATGGGGTTTTGTCCAATGGGTGAGGATCAGAACTGTGAGCAATGAGAGGGGGCCTGATACGTGGGCCAGACACAGGCAAGCACGTGGCAGGGTCAGCTCACTGCCAATAACTTGATTCCAGTGTAGGTTATGTATTTTACATCAAATGTAGGGGGTTGGGAAATGGCTGGATTAAAAATAGCAGTAGCCCACACTCCAACTCGCTCTCTCTCCCTCCCTCCCTCTCTCTCTCTCTCTCTCTCTCTCATACACACACACACACACACACACACACACACACACACACACACACACAATGAAACCTTCCTTCTCAGAGGAAAATTGCAGAGATCCATCTCATGGCAGTCTCCTACTCCAGAGGAAGAGCATCACCCATGAGGGGCAGATTTCTGCTCCTATGGTGACTGGCCACTGTCCTCACAGCTCCTGGCTTCTGAGTGGCTGGCCTGAACCCTGGGTCTGTCAGCTGCCCTTCTTGGGTAACGGACTATGGGCTGCAAGGCGGCAGTTTTCTGCCAGAGGAGCTGGGAAAGTGGAGCTGGGCTCTCAGCTGCAACTTATCTCGTGGTCACCCCGCCCCACCGCCTCCTGACTTCCCTAGTCACTCTGGCTCTCTCAGGACAGCTTGCATCTTAGCTGAATGTAACGAAAGAAAGTTGGCCCCGGAGGTGTCTCCGGGTGTCTGCCCAGAACTAGTGAGAAGTTTTTGGCAGGACTTCCGAGCTACAAGCAAACTCCTAACGGAGTTTGGCAGATCACAAACAATTCGGCGACTGCGCTCCATACTCAGTCTGTGGGGATGGCAAGGCCGTGCACCTGCCAGATTTCTGGTGGAATGCTGCTTTGGTTGGAACCAGGGTGCTTTTCTTTCAGCATCCCCAGGCCTCAAGGAGGCTAGAAGGAACACCATGACTTCTTATTTTGGATAAATCTGAATTGTCAGCGTTTACAGAGGAGTTTGAAGCTGGCAATCACAATAAATCTATGAGGTCTCTGAGATCCACGTGAATTGTCTGTTGGGAGAGAGGTACACTCATGCTTGAAGGGAAAGAGCCCCTTTTCCGTTTTGTTCCAAATCTATGGAAGCCGTGAGGCCTGGTGATCAGCTCTCCTACCATGAGGGAGAAGTGAGCCGAACGCTCTGTGGGCCTGGTGCCTGCCTCCAAGTCACAGGCAATCGAGTCCAAAGTGGAGTGACTTCTTCTGACTTGAGGCCACAGGAATGATCCAGAGCTTCCAAGAGGGCTCCTTCCCAGGAGAGGGGTTCGGGGGGAGTCTGTCAGCCACCTGTGAGGTAATGGGTGTGCCTCACTCAGCTAGGCCTCTCCGAGGGCAGCCCCGCAGACAGCCTCAGACAGCTTCAGACTTCCCCAGATGAGAAACCTGGGGCTCTGGTGCTTCTCTGCCCACTATCCCCGCAGGTCCGATGGCAGGTGGGCTGCCCCCCGGTGGAGCACAGACTCTGACGAAGATAGAAGTGGTGATTCCGCTAATGGGGAAATGCTTCCAAAACGGGCTACAAGTCAGCTTACAAAAATAGAGAAGGAAACAAGAAACCTATTAGGTTTCTTTTGGGGGGCTGTGTTTCTAAAGGGAGTTTACATGCCATGGAAACAAATCCCTGAAGCCCCGTTACAGCTTATTAGTGCTAAATTGGCCACAGCAAATGAGCACTGCAATCGTCAGTGACCTGAGGTTTTATAAGCACGCTGGGACTGTTTGCAGAGAGTTTTACATGCCCCCCGCAGGGAGACGATGTGACCCGCTATTCCATTTCCAGAGCCTAGAACAGCAATGAAGCCACCCCGTAGTGCCCCTCCATGCAGGGATCTGCCGGGGCCAGAACCTTCCTTGAAATCTTTGCCCTACAGCTTAGCTTTATTGAAAAGGCAAGAACAGGAAGTAAAAGGAGACTTCATCTCTGTTTAAAATGGATTTGGAGGAGCCGTATCCTAGCAGGGAAGTGGTGAGGGTGTCCCATGAAATTCAGTGATAAGGGGCAAGAGGTAGTGTCTAGTTCCCAGCCCTGTGGCGGGGTGGGGGACAGGCAGGAGTGACTGTTGAAGTGAGCAGAAGAATATCCTCTTGCCAATAAGTACACAGCTCTGGCAGGGAAGTAGATCCAAGTCTGCCTTATTCTATTTTTATTTTCTATCTTCTCTCATTAAGTGTCATCCTTCATGGGGTTCATATTCTAGTGACAAATGAAAAATATGTGCATGCGTGCATCCAGCAATTAAAAATCTGATCAGTTCTGTGAAGGGAATAAGTAGGAGGCTGAAAAGGAGAGTAAAATGGGAGCCTGCACTGGGAAGAGTGGTGAGCAGGGCTTCTGAAGGGGGACATTGCAGTGAAGACAGAGATAGGGTCTCTGGGAGAAGCAGGAGTGAAGGGCGCTCCAAGCAGAGGGACTATGAGTGGCAGGTGTGTGAGGCAGGAGAGAGCTCTGATGCTTCTGGAGGTGAAAGAAAGCCTTCAGTGAGGGAGACAGGCACATCTTGGAGTTGTAGAGGTGGGCAGGGGCTCAAACAGCAGAGCCCTGTTACGAGAGGTTTTTTTTTTAATGTTCCTTCTTGAAACTCTATTTCTTCACATCTATAAAATAACAGTATTGTGGTGCTTCCCCAAGCACTCTTTGTTAGCTCATCTACACACACACACACACACACACACACACACACAATTGAGGGTTTGCTGTGGCTGGATTCTTGACCATTTTCTCTTTCTCGTGCCTCTCTTCCGCTGAGCCACTCTTGTGGCATAATAGCTCTAGGCTAGTGACTTTCAATTCTGCCTTCTCTCCAAATGCCAGTATTTAATTAATTGATTAATTAATTAATTCAGGAAACACAACATCTACTGTGTGCCAAGTATTCTGTTAACTTCTGGGAATATAAAAAATTTAATAAAGTCCCTGCTTGGGTCTCTTCGACCTCCACTTGCAGATTGGATATTAAGGGCGTCTGCAGGCATACAAAGTGGAGAGGCGCATGTCATCCATCACAGGGTTTTAATGAGATAATGTCTGAGTTGGGTCCCCAAGGAAGAGGAGAAGATTTCCATTGAGAAGAAAGCGCTGTGGACAAAACACCAAGACAAAGAACCAGCACACACAAGGCATAGGAGAGGAACTGGTCTATAATTGACCTGGAGTAGCCCTTTGCACCCTCTTTTCTGGGCTCCAAACCTGTTAGATGGATGTGTCAAGGTCTCAAGAGGAACCATGAAATACTATTCCCATGACGGTGAGCACTGTGTTTATGAAGAAGAGGTTCAGACATCTGGAAAGCAATGCCCATGTGTGAAAAGGATGTGGGTTTGAACCTGGGGGAGTACCAAGAAGATGATGCAATGATTCTATGATCATTTATCGGGAGAGATAAAGCACAAATGAGCAAAACTGAAGTCACAAACCGCTCTTGGTAGTTATTAGCACTTTCCTAGAATCCCCCAGTCTAGATATAAGACCTTCAACATGAATGGGAGTGAAATATGGGGAAAGTCTACTAGTGGGAGTGCTTAACAGGTGACTAGATGCTTGGAAAATGCACCCATGGGGAAATATTAACAAAACTGGGATTGTACAGCTTGGGGAAGGTGGAAGAGTGATTACTGGCCACAATATATAAGAGGCTTTACTGTGGGGAAAAAAATGGTTGATATTCTTTATAATTTATTTTCTCTGGGAACAGAAGGAAAATGGTGTTCTTGTAACCAAAAAGTTTTGAATGGATATAAGAGTTTTTGAGACAAAGAGGTCTTTTAAAAATATGGCCAATGCTTGTATCTCTGACATAATTTATGAATGGATTTGCCTAAAGCATGTTGAAATAGACCAGATGACCCTGTCTCAAAGTAGAGTTTTTATTCCTGGGCTGAAGAGGTCACGTTGTCTATGAACAATCCAGAACTGGCCGTGTCGGCCCATGGTAGACACCTCAGATTCTTTAGAAGTGTTTTTATCTAAATCCTGTTTACTCTGTATCCGTGCACACTCTCTCCCTTAATACAAACAGTTCATATTTTCATTTGCTGTCTTTGTATCATCACAGGCTTTTTTCTGGTAGTTCTAAGAAAAGCTCTATTTATGCCTTGATTGCTAAACCTTGTTGCCATGAGACAGAATCCTTGTGAAAATGCATTCTATAAACTCATACAATAAATGAAATTCAAACATTACCTCGCCTTTCTGATGGAGGTGTGAGGAGGTCCAAAGATGACAGAGAAGATAGAGGGCGAGAAATGAACTATGTGCCCCTGGAGTCATTAAGAGTCCACTGCAGGATGGAAGATGGAACACATCTATCCTTAGAACAAGGGAAGATTTGCAGCTTAAATCTGAAGCCCTGTCAGAAGCAGTCCAAACAATAAGTATCTGCAGACCATGAGGGGTCCTTTGTACATCTTTCACTTCATATAACCACACCCCCCTTTCATTCTCTCCCTCCTCTTTCATGTCCCTGGGGGATGCCCTCTAACAGCTTGCATATTGGTGGGCTGCTTGCCTCACTCAACCAGAGGGCAGCCCTGATGGTGATCTGCACCACATGCTTGGTGAGTCTGAATTGGGACTCTTGCCTGAGGGTTGCTGGAGTGCCAAGCACTGCAGGAAACACCAGATTCTAAGCCCCATCCTGTAGGACCCACTAAATAGACCTGCCACTTCTATTATCAATCAAGCTGCAGAGCTATCCGATGCTCTGTCGCTCTTTGCAGGAAATCTATGGTGCCTCAGAAGCTTCCTTGTCACCAGCCTGAATAAAGCTACTACTTTGGATCTAACCTATTTTTCAAAACTCCTCCCAGCTCTCCAACTTCGATGTCAAACGATGTTAACACGGCTGGCTTGCAAAGTCCCTGTAGAATTTGTAAGAAATTAATGTTAGCTTCATCTCAACAGAAAGCTAGGGCTTTGCAAAACACACCATATGCTTGTCACCTTGCCAATGAATCAAGGTGTTTTTGCAGCCTTCTGACTCTAAATAATTAATGGTAATGTCTAAAGAAAGATTACCCCAAGTTTCAGAGAGTAAGGATAGGGCCTTCACAGTGTCCAAAGTTACCCAACCTCAGCCCAGTCCAATATTTCATGTAATAAATGGTCAGGCTGCATGACCACCCCCCATCCACACCCCACTCATCACCACTGACTGTTCATTCCCTTTTTCTTTTCCCTTCCTCTTCTTTCTGCTATAATTAGATTCTCTGGGTTGCTTCAAGTAAGTGCTGCCTCTCCCCAACCCTCAAAAAATATACTTCTACCCAGGTTTCTCCAGCTTCCCTTAATGGATAAGAGTGTGTGTGTAATCATTTATCCATTAACATTAGCACTGTTCTTATCAAGCGATTAATTTCCTTTCAATACACTCTCACCAACCAATTAATCCAAACTGAGAAATCAAGCTAAATAAATCAATAGCCCCACTAATTTTGATGATTGTAGGGATTATAGGTTTTGCTAACATTTTTTAAAGTAGTAGATACTGAGGGGTTTTTTCTCTATAAAATAAAAAAACACCTTCATGATCATTTTGAATATTTCCTCTTAATCAGCAGAGCCCCTTTTCAATTCTACGATCCTATGGGAAAAAATGAACTTACATCACTTAGTACTTATTTTTGATGCATCTCATCTCTCATCTTACCTTGTCAAAATGAAGTGCTGTTCAGCCTTCCCCTGAATGGGCCATTGTGATATTGTAATTGAATAAACAGAAAGGTCTCGTGCATGGTAGAAGATGATAATAAGAAGAGTTCATTGTAATGGAGTATTTCCTGTATGCCAGATATTGTGCTAAGAGCTTTACAATCATTATTTCATTTGATTCTCCAAAAAATTCATTTCTGGATGAGGTAACTAGGGCCTGAAAAAGTTTCAAAACTTTTGTCCCATACCATACAATCAGTCAGTGGAAGAGCTAGATTTTGAATGGGGATACTCTCTAGTACCTCAGACGCTCCTTAGAGTTATTCCCCACGGAAGGCTGAACCCAAACACAGCCCTTCCAGGAACAAAAGGCCATAGATAGCAGGGTAATAAAACTCTTACTACTAACAGCAACAGACTTGATACAGACTTAGCCTTCAGACTAGGACTCAGCTGATGCTGTTTTCCAATGGACGTATTTGTTAATTTACTTCAAGTAATTAGCAAGAAGCCTAATGTTTACTGACAGAGGCTTTAATTTATAATCGATTCCTATAAAAATGGAGAATACCCTTACTGTAAGTCCAGGTTATTTTATTCATTAAATCATCTTTACCATTACTTACCATTATTTGTGTTTCATGTAGTTCTTACTCCAATCTTTCTCTCTTAATTGTGTGAATCTTCAGAAATATTAACTGTTAATGATGAAAGTTGGCATGGTAGAATAACTGAGTTCATGGCCTATATTTTGAAATAATAATGAAAAGAGCAATGTACTGCCCATAGCAAAAGTCAGTGTTCCAGGAATTCAGCAACCTTTCAGATACATTTTAGTATTAGTTCAGCATATCTGTGAATTGAACCCACAAGTCATGCTTAACATCTTAAGAATGAAATCAAAACTACAATGAGGTATCACCTCACACATGTCAGAATGGCCATCACCAAAAAGTCTACAAATACAGAAAGCAGGCATACAGGGAACTTACCTCAACATAATAAAGGCCATATATAACAAACCCACAGCCAACATTGTCCTCAATGGTGAAAAACTGAAACCATTTCCACTAAGATCAGGAACAAGACAAGATTGCCCACTCTCACCACTCTTATTCAACATAGTTTTGGAAGTTTTAGCCACAGCAATCAGAGAAGAAAAAGAAATAAAAGGAATCCAAATCGGAAAAGAAGAAGTAAAGCTGTCACTGTTTGCAGATGACATGATACTATACATAGAGAATCCTAAAGATGCTACCAGAAAACTAAAAGAGCCAATCAATGAATTTGGTAGAGTAGCAGGATACAAAATTAATGCACAGAAATCTCTTGCATTCCTATACACTAATGATGAAAAATCTGAAAGAGAAATTAAGGAAACACTCCCATTTACCACTGCAACAAAAAGAACAAAACAACTAGGAATAAACCTACCTAAGGAGACAAAAGACCTGTATGCAGAAAATTATAAGACACTGATGAAAGAAATTAAAGATGATACAAATAGATGGAAAGATATACCATGTTCTTGGATTGGAAGAATCAATATTGTGAAAATGACTATACTACCCAAAGCAATCTACAGATTCAATGCAATCCTAACAAACTACCAATGGCATTTTTCACAGAACTAGAACAAAAAATTTCACAATTTGTGTGGAAACACAAAAGACCCCGAATGGCCAAAGCAATCTTGAGAAAGAAAAAGGGAGCTGGAGGAATCAGGCTCCATGACTTCAGACTATACTACAAAGCTACAATAATCAAGACAGTATGGTACTGGCACAAAAACAGAAATATATATCAATGGAACAGGATAGAAAGCCCAGAGATAAACTCATACACATATGGCCATAAAGGAGGCAAGAATATACAAGGGAGAAAAGACAGCCCCTTCAATAAGTGGTGCTGGGAAAACTGGACAGCTACATGTAAAAGAATGAAATTAGGACACTCCCTAACACCATACACAAAAATAAGCTCAAAATCGATTAAAGACCTAAATGTAAGGCCAGAAACTATCAAACTCTTAGAGGAAAACATAGGCAGAACACTCTAAGACATAAATCACAGCAAGATCCTTTTTGACCCACCTCCTAGAGAAATGGAAATAAAAACAAAAATAAACAAATGGGACCTAATGAAACTTCAAAGCTTTTGCACAGCAAAGGAAAACATAAACAATACGAAAAGACAACCCTCAGAATGGGAGAAAATATTTGCAAATGAAGCAACTGACAAAGGATTAATCTCCAAAATTTACAAGCAGCTCATGCAGCTGAATATCAAAAAAAAAAAACAAACAAACCACCCAATCCAAAAATGGGCAGAAGACCTAAATAGACATTTCTCCAAAGAAGATATGCAGACTGCCAACCAACGCATGAAAGAATGCGCAACATCATTATTATTAGAGAAATGCAAATCAAAACTACAATGAGATATCATCTCACACCAGTCAGAATGGCCATCATCAAAACATCTACAAACAATAAATGCTGGAGAGGGTGTGGAGAAAAGGGAACCCTCTTGCACTGTTGGTGAGAATGTAAATTGATACAGCCACTATGGAGAACAGTATGGAGGTTCCTTAAAAAACTAAAAATAGAACTACCATTTGACACAGCAATCCCACTACTGGGCATATACCCTGAGAAAACCATAATTCAAAAAGAGTCATGTACCACAATGTTCATTGCAGCTCTATTTACAATAGCCAGGACATGGAAGCAACCTAAGTGTCCATCGACAGATGAACGGATAAAGAAGATGTGGCACATATATACAATGGAATATTACTCAGCCATAAAAAGAAACGAAATTTAGTTATTTGTAGTGAGGTGGATGGACCTAGAGTCTGTCATACAGAGTGAAGTCAGAAAGAGAAAAACAAATACTGTACGCTAACACATATATATGGAATCTAAAAAAAAAAAATGGTCATGAAGAAATCTAGGGGCAAGATGGGAATAAAGACGCAGACCTACTAGAGAATGGACTTGAGGACATGGGGAGGGGGAAGGGTAAGCTGGGACAAAGTGAGAGAGTGGCATGGGCATATATACACTACCAAATGTAAAACTGATAGCTAGTGGGAAGCAGCTGCATAGCACAGGGAGATCAGCTCGGTGCTTTGTGACCACCTAGAGGGGTGGGATAGGGAGGGTGGGAGGGAGATGCAAGAGGGAGGGGTTATGGGGATATATGTATATGTATAGCTGATTCACTTTGTTATAAAGCAGAAACTAACACACCATTGTAAAGCAATTATACTCCAATAAAGATGTTAAAAAGAAAAAAAGTCTACAAATAACAAATGCTGGAGAGGGTGTGGAGAAAAGGGAACCATCCTACTCTGTTGGTGAGAATGTAAATTGGTGCAGCTAGCATGTAGAACAGTATGGTGGTTCCTTAAGAAACTAAAAATAGAGTTACCACATGATTCAGCAATCCCACTCCTGGGCATATAACCAAAAAGATGAAAACTCTAATTAGAAAAGATACATGCACCCCAAGATTCATAGCACCACTATTTACAATAGCTAAGACATGGAAGCAACCTAAATGTCCATCGACAGATGAATGGATAAAGAAGATGTGGTACATATATACAATGGAATATTACTCAGCCATAAAAAAGAATGAAATAATGCCATTTGCAGCAACATGGATGGAACTAGGGATTATCATACTAAGTGAAGAAGGTGAGACTAAGACAAATATCATATATCACTTATTTGTGGAATCTAAAAAAATGATACAAATGCACTTACTATATGCAGAATGGTCTTGGGCAAAATAAAGACAGTCATCCCAGCTTCAGAAGTGTTGCCAGCCTTGGCCAAGTAAGGCTGCAACCAGTGGGTGAGTAGAGTGGCCACTAGAATGGGCACAGGACTGAGTAATCAGGAGTCTAGGATTCTGGGTCCAGTGCCCTTAACCTGCTGAGTGATGTAGATGTGCAGTCAGTTGGCATCTCTGAGCCCACATTTATTCATCTGTAAAGCCTAAGTGTTAGAATAGATGACCTCTAGGATCCATCATAAGTCTAGGCTTATAGGGTTCTGGTGACAGCTACAAAAATCACTGCATTGTTGGTGAAAAAATTTTGGTTCTCCACTTAAAATATGAGCAGAAAAATTATTAAAAATTTATAAATGTAAAGCTGTCAAGGTTGAGTTCAAATTCCCATTATTTCCCAGTAATGGGAAAATACACATTTCATCACTGACCTCTTGTATTGAGTAGGACTACTAATCCCCAGAGGAATAAGGTGTATAGAATCTTTATGGGGGGGGGGAAATGCCCTTTGACAATACTTGAGAGAACTTTCTCTTGTAGTTCCATTTTATTTTGAAGGACAATGGCACACATATTCAGACATTCTACAGGACAAATGATTGTGTTTCTTGAACAAATAGTGGCATTTACAAGAGGAGAGGGGTTGACATAGATTAAGAGAAACCTGAGACATACCAAATGCAATGTATAGATCCAAACTGTAAGGGAACATTTTTAAGACAATCAAGCTTTATACTGTTATTCATTCTTACTTATTCTGTTAGGTGTCCTAGTGGCCTTGTAGTTTTTTCTAAGTACTGTACTCACTTATTGGATTAGGGAGTCATACTAAAATACTTATGAGTGATTTGATCGTGTCCCTTGTTCATGGTCTTGCATTACCGTCTTATATATTTGTTTTTCTGGGTAGCAGCTCCGTTAGTGTTAGTGTGAATATGGTCATTCATAGATTATCTGAATGTGGATTATCCACTTTGTGGATGGTCTGGGACAAAGTTTTAATCCAACATGTCTTTTTCTTTCGTTCACCAAGCAAGTGTGACCAAGTAATACAAGTATATTTTTAAATTAGCCTAAGAAAAATATCACTGACTGCATCTCAAAGATCAAACTTTAGAACCCCCGCAGTTTTGTGTCATCTCCCCACTGCTTCTCTCAAATTTCACATCATTGTTTAGGTTCCTCAGAACACAGAGCATGTATGTGTGAGTACCAAGGACAGGGGGTGAGAGGGAGAGAGGGAGGGGGGGAGGGAGGAAGGGAAGGAGGAAGGAATGACAATACAAAGACACATCACAGAAGCAACTGGGAACTTGATACTCCAGGACCAAATAACCAGCCATGGAATTTCAGATGGTATTTCAGAACCCTCCATTCGAGGGAAAGACAGGAAAAGAATTTATGCTTTGGCTCCCAACCCCATTGGTCAGAGACTGTCCTACGGGGCACTAACTGCCCTGCACTTGTAGGTCACACCTGCATAGGCACTGAGCAGTTCCATGTCTACTCCCTTGATAGAGATGTGCTGGGTAGGAGGAGAGGCAGGGACTGTCAAGATGCACCTGAATGTAGCCAGTTGAAGCCCATGCGGGTGAGTCTGAGAGGCTCCGAAGTAATGTGTAAGGCAGTCTGATGTGCATAAATATTGAGAATTGACTATTATATGGCAAACTATGATCTTTTGGAGTTGTCAATGCAGAAAAGTGGATAATTGAGGCCTAAGAAAATAAAGGACACCTTTCACCTAAGAGCCCTATATTTGGAGTTAAAGAAAAGTTTTGGAAGCCTGAATTATCTAATTTCCTCAGCTCCCAGTTTCACCTTAGGTGTATAGTATCATTAGCACATAATATCATTTTAATTACTATATTATTAAAAGTGGATTCTAGGGGCATAATAAAAATTGGGAAGTGATTCATTATTATCATTGTTTCAAAGTGAAAGGGTAGATATTATCCAGTTAAATTTCTGGAAGTAGTATTCTAAAATTCATTTTCATTATGAAACTATCTTCTTGTTAAAAAAAAACTTCCACTGTTTTCATAATTTATGACTATTAACTAGAAAAGTATTAATATTATTGGACTGGCCAAAAAGTTCTTTTGGGTTTTTCTGTAACATCCATAAAATATTATAAAACATTTAAAATACTATGAATTATATTTGCTGTATTTTATGAAGTTGAATGCTTGGGAAAAGTATATAATTTAACTGAGTCAATAGTGATATATCACCTTCTTGGTCATCACACATCAAGTTGATATAAAGATTAAAAATATTTTTTTTTACTCCTATGGGGTCTATAATCTGGTTAGAGAGACAAACACATATATAAAGCTGAAAATAAGTGTTTTCACTGATTCACCTTGAACCTTTCCAAGGGAGAATGATGTCTGGGGGGCACTTGGGAGGGTAGTAGCAGTACTGATGGTGGTGATGGCTTCATGAAAAAAATTGGTCTTGGAGGATTACGATTTTGATCAGAGAGAATTGAGCCCTCTGTTGAAACCAAATAAGTATTATACAGATACTTGGATAAAAAGCAAGATTATTTCTCCTTGGAATCCTACTTGTAATTCTGCTTAGTCACTTTTATGTTATTATATTATCTATATACTAATTGCATATTGTTGAAGCTTCCCCTTGGAATACAAAACAGTCCTCAGCAGGCCTGTGAGATGATTTTCTTCCTTACAAGTTCATTCCCAAACTAGGAGCACTTCATATTATCTTTAAAGAAATTCCAACTCATTCACTGAGAGCAGATTCCATGCTGCTGGGGTTAATGACAAGGGAGCATGCTCATGGGATTCCATCATAAGTGGATCGTCTGGATCTTGAGAGCCTAGTCTCTAGAACAAGTTTTCTTTAAGGTGGGTTTGTAATTCAACCACCTGTGTGTTTAAAGTGCAAACAAATGGGCTTCAACTCAGACCCACTGAATCAGACCTTTTTCCATTGAAACCAGGAAAATAGATGTATTTTTTTTCAATTTCTCCAGATTATTTTTGTGTATGCAAAAGGTTGCACACCTTTACTCCACAAAGGAGTTGATCTGAAGGTGTAGAGAGGCAGCTGTTTTACATGATCTAATCTGGCCCTTCTGCTGATGTGATTTTCCCCAAATTTCCTTGGAAAGTTAACTGCAAAGGATACTTGGCTCCTCTCAGGGAGTGGGGTTGCCAAGGGAGCCAGGAATCAGGACTGGCTCTAAGAACTTTGGGGACCAAGGAAGGAGCCTCCTGACGCATGGCTGGATTTGTATTTAACTTTGCTTTTTCCCTCTTCGTTCCATATCTGTGATTTAAGAGCTGAAAGAGGAAAAATTATGGCTAGTGACTCCAGACAGGGAAATGTATTTAAATGATTGTAAAACCAACAACTCCAAATCCATATTCTTGTTCTCCTTTTCACCCCTGTGAACTTCTGTGTGGGATATGAAAATTTCTAGTGTTCCTAGCTGTCATCCTGGGGATCTCCCTTCACTGACATCCTGGTAATTATCTTTGCTTCTCCTTTTTCTTGGATTGTGTGTCTTCCTCTTTCTTGGTTTACTCCCTCAGTGTGGTGGAGCACATCATCCAGTAGCTTCCTCAGAAAGAGTGTATGTGATGTAAACTCTTTGAAAGGAAAAGAATAACTTGTTCAAGACCAATATCCTACAAATTGACCTCCCAGCAAGTGTTGACTTCCTTCAAAGCCCAGTTTAAACAAGGTGTGCCTTGTGCTTCTGGCAATCAATTCCAACCATCAACAACATTTGGATCCCAGTTCCCCAATCATTCCAGAAGGGCTGGTGCTTCACTCACTGTAAGGTCCACCACTACTTGCCTCTTCATACAGCTGCAACCTACGGGCTTGGATCCCAGCACCCTGATCACTCTAGGGGAGGGGCTGGTGCTATCTCCAATAATGTCTTGGCAGAAGAAGGCTGGAGATAAGTTTCTGCCAAGTACCATTACCATTATATCCTTGCCTCTGATTACACAGAGAACGTATTGATGCTTCCCTAAGTATGCAGTTTAAAAACTCCAAAGCCGAAGTATCTGAGTACTTTCTCCAGAGTCTGACATCTAGCTCTGTCAGACCATGCTCTTCCCAGAGTGTGGTGAGCAGTGGGAGAACATCACACTAGCTACTGATGCTTTCACCATGAACTTCCCTAGTGAACACTGCTCCAGCAGCACTGGTGTATATGCTGTCTAGACATGTGCCATTGTTTGCACAGTATCTTGAACATGTGAAAAAGTCTCTGTTCTCCTGCTCCTGTCCCATCCTCACTATCCCCACCACCCACACCACTCCTACCATCTAACTGATAGTTTGGCTGGGTATAAAATTCTGAGTTGAAACAATTTTCCCTTTATAATAAGTAAACAAATTAATCCATTGTTTACCCAATTCTACTGTTCAAGAGTTCAATTCCACTCTAATTTCCAGTCTTTTGTATCTGAACTGTTTGTTTTCATTTTTGTTTATGTGACCTGTCTGGATTTTGTTTGGTTGTTTTTTCTCTCACTCTTTTCTTTATTTTTGGAAACTTAGAATCTTCTCTCTGAGCCACTATTCTGAAATTTTACACTTATATACCTTGGCATGGGTATTTTTTAATTTATTAAAAATAGATTAGTTGTTAGGCCCTTTCTACTTAGAAATTCATGGACTTTGGGTCTGGAAATTTTCCCTTGAATTATTTATTTGATGACATCCTCTATTTTATCCAGGTCTTCCTTTTATTCAAATGTTGGATCTCCTGGACTAATCCTCACTTTTTTTCTCCTCTATTTTCCATTTCTTTGTCCTGTCCTCAACTTTCTCAAGATTTCCTCAATTTTGTCTTCAAATTCTTGTGAATTTTTCATGTCTGCCATTATAATTTTAATTTCCAAGAGCTCCTTTTTGTCTTCTATGTTCCTTTTATATAGATACCAGTTCATTGTTTTATGAAGCATCTTCTTGGTTCTCTGGGTATATTAATGAGTTATTTTGTTGTTGTTACTTTTTTTTCTTCTCCCTGCATTATAGTCACTATTCTCTGTGTCTATTTTGATTTCTGTCTTTCATATTAGA
This sequence comes from Phocoena sinus, assembly GCF_008692025.1. NCBI lineage: Eukaryota > Metazoa > Chordata > Mammalia > Artiodactyla > Phocoenidae > Phocoena > Phocoena sinus. The sequence goes on from NC_045771.1 coordinate 50,908,846, forward strand.
AGTTTCCTCACGTGTCTATTGATCCTTAGCGGAACAATCATGTTTAAGGTGGAGCGGTAATGACCTAGTTGGAAGCTTTACAGGGAGAGGTTAACTCTTTACATGGATAGCTTATAATTGGTTTATCATGTTAAAGAGCTTGTGATTAAAAAAAAGAAGAAATAACCTCCTCCAAAAATGTGCACATAAAAATAATTCTATATTCATGTTTAGGGGTTCACAGATTAAGAACTCCTTAGTTATTTAAGTAAAAATGCTCATTGCTGTTTTTACACCTTAGAGCTAATTAATGAACAAATACTTTTATAGCCTTTTCTTGAATACCTTGACTAAGGTAAGCCCAGTATAAGCCAAGTCAATCTATTTTTATCTTGGAACAGCTCTATTATCAAAAAGATATTCTTTGAACCAAAAGATGTCTCTCTGTTACTTCTATCCTTTTGTCTTATTTATTCTTATTGTATACATTAAAATCCAATCAAAGGACTTTTTTTCTACTTGGAGCTTTTTAACATAATTGATATTAAGCATACATCAGTAATTTAACCTTTGTGAGCTAGCACTATAAAGCCAATACCTCTGTTTCCTTGAAAATAACTGGAAAAAAAGTAGAAAATAATGTATCCTCCATTGAGTCTTTCAAGAACAATCCTGGATTACTAGGTGCTTAGACTTGTATTCTGTTGAGATGCAAAGATCCAACTGAAGTATTTAGAGAGCATACATTCATTTATACTGGGAAGCGTTAACTGCTGGGAGTGGGTGGCAAATCAAAACCAGATTTGGTTAAGCTGGGAGCCGGAGAAGAGCCTGCATCAGCTACGCTTTGGGAGTTTTGAGACAGAGGGACTTATCCAGACAGGTCAGACCTTTTAATTTCAATTCTCCAGTGACACCAGGAAGCTTCTTAGCTTTTAACATTTTACAATAGCATAATACATGGCTTTATTCCCTATCTACCTTACAGTAACAGGGTTAAAGAGAGAAAGCCTGTTCTTTCACAGCCACTCCACACAAATCCTGGAGTACAGACATTATGCAACAGGGTGTCCAAGGAGCTTAGTAAATCTTTCGCAGACAACAAAAGCCATTTGTTCCTCCTACATACAGCCAAAGAGGAGCTATGACAGTCACCAGTACATAGGGGTATGTTGCTTTGGCAGAGGCAGAAAATTCCCAACTTTCAAAAAACCATTCTTAAGCTACCATCTTGTTCCCTGAAAAGCCAGTTCTTCCACACATCACCGTCAGAGTGGAATCAAGACTCCTTTAAGCTTTCTGTCTCACATTTCCTCCCTTAGCGTTAATATCACAAAGGTGGATGAACTTCCAGTCTCTAACCTGGCTCCACCTCAGCACCTAGCTCTACCCCAGCGCCTAGCTCTCTTGCCTTTGAGTGAGGACCAGCCAAGAATGAGCTCAGCTGGAGAGAATGTGCAGGGAGCTTGGGAGCCAGGAAGCCAGAGGCAGAACAAACTCTCCCTCCCGAGGTGATGGGCTCCACAGCTGTCCCAGGCCTCAAAGCCCTGCAGTGCCAGTCAGGAGGCTGGCTCTGCCCCATCTCCTCCTCTACACTCCTGGCAAGGGGTTTTTTTGTTGTTATTCCTCCTCCTTCTCTCCTGATTCCAGGCCCGGTGTTTGCTTGTCTTGCAGCCAAAGATAAACTCCAGGCATTCAGAGGGTTACTCTAAATATCGGAATAGAGCACTGCCTAGGGAAAGGAATAATTTGTCTCAGGAATTGCTTTCCTGTTTGCTTTTTCCTTCTTAGCTCATTCTCACTAAGCAATGCAGTGCACATGGATTCAAAGAATCTCAGATTGGAAAAGTATCATGAAATGCATTGAAGCTAACCCCATTTCATCCTTGGACCCCATATTCACACCATTCTATATCTATTTTCCCTCCCTTGACATCAAATTTACTGTTTCCCTAAGAAGTGCCCACATTTGCAGACAGTGCTATTAGAATCCTCTTCTTCTACTGAATTCACTGAAGACACCTGAAAAGAAAAAAAGTCAAATTTGTGGGTGTGTATGCTGTGGACAGGAACTTTCTCCATTTCTGGTGTTTGTGTTCAAATCAAGAAATCATACAGCTTGGGAAGTCTTCCTTCAACTTATGGTATATTAAAAAAAAATTAGGAAGACATTGGGATTCACCCCTTTAGAGGATCAGGACTGAAAACAAAATGCTAAAGGACACTGTTGAGTTTTAGAGTCGTGCTCATTTTCGAAGAGTCCAGCAGAGACAGTGGAAGACAAAAGGGTTACTTACTGCCTTCTGGAGAGGTCATTTGACCTAGCAAATACCATATTCCACTCCAGCTCAGTAATGAGCCTTGTGCGTTCAGTGGCTTATTAAATGCAAAACATGTACAGTCTTTACTGAATAATAAATAAAAGCAAACAACCCCTGAATCTGACTAGAGAGAGAGAGGAGAGACAGTGAACATGGGACACAAGCTAAAGGTAAAACATGGTGCAAAGCCAGAGGTGTCTGTTGGCTATCCAAACCTGGGGCTCCACAAAAGGTGACCTCAAGACAAGGTGAGCAAAAGGGCTCAGAGGGGCACACTGGGGGTGTACGTGGAAGTCAAACCACACTTGCAAGATAAGGATGAACATGATTTGTTACTGGCTGCAAATAATTGGATCTCTACTACACTGAGAATGAATGTAGAATTGGGACAGTCTCTGCTGCCCAGGCGTTCAGCATGCCAATTAGAAAACCAGGGGCAGGGACAGCATCCGAAGGTGCCGCGTAGCTTTATGGATGTTCCCCTGTCTCTGGACAGACACTTTTGGGCCTTGGTGAGGACATAATGGATGGTGACTGAGCTTCATGCCCTCCTCAGCACAGGAGGTGATGCCCACAAAGCCAAGGACCAGGAGGAGCACATGGGGGTTGGGGAATGGACATTTTCCTTCTGTTCTTAAACCATTCAGCGAACAGCTGGGTACCGAGAAAATGAGCAGGTGATTTCAGATTTACGAAGCTGTATCCTGACACCCTAGGAAGAGCCTTTGCGGACAGAAGGTGGGAGGCTGACAGAGATAGGTAGATGTGGGCATCTGAACCCAAAGCACTAGCTCTGATTACATATGGACCCTTGAACCAGCTGCTAGAAAGGGCTGCCATGGTGCCAGTAAACTGTCCCTCTCTCAGCAGGAGAAGCCAGGTAAGGACCACCATTTGTTGAAGATTTCTGTTGAATAAGTAAATTCTTGAATTGAGAATGTAATTTAAAATTTCTGCTGGCAGTGTTTCCACTGGTGGTAGGGTCTCCAGATCATCCCCCACCATTCCCTTCCTGTGTCAGTGAGAACAAAGATGGGAAGAACAAAAGGTAGGAGATGTGCAAAAATTGTCACACTGAGGAAGCCACATCATATTAATTTTATAACAATTCCAGTATTTGCAAAGGAGTGTGGAACATGAAACTAGCTAAGTGGCATAAGTGTTACTGTTCACAGATATTTCCTGCTCCTCCCTGAGAGGATTGTATTTTCTTACCCATTGATATTAAACTTGGGCAAATGACATGCTTTCCAAAATAAAATGAAAGCAGAAATAATGTGTGTTATGTGTCACTCCACGCAAAAGCTTAAGGGTCAGTTTAAGATCTGCCTCTTTTCTCTCTGAAAGGAGATTGTTCCAAACAGAGGCTGCTCCTTCACTATGGGTCCCTGGAATGGAGGTGATGTGAAGCACAGATGGATCTGGTCTGGAATGGACATGCAGCCTGAATGAGAATTAAACTTTTGATATTATAAGCCACTGAAATTTGAGGATCTTTTGTTCTAGCAGCATAACCTGGCCTATACTAATTAATACAAAGTACCCTTAAAGGATAAACATCAACTTTGTTCTTGATATGTAATATGTGTATATTAATTTAAAAGGTTGGTAAGAACTACAGCAAAATAATAGTGATTATTTCCTGGGTTGGAGATTATGATCTTTTTCTACTTTATGCTTTTCTGTAATTCCTAAATGTTCTACAGTTAACAAATATTGCATTTATTATTAAGAAAAACATAAACATTACGTTCTTTAAAAGGCAAGGTATCAATCCATGCCTAGGTGGAAAGTTCTATTGTGAGTCTCACCACTGACCCTAAAGTATGGGAATTTGGGTGACAAGTGTAGCATCTTTAAAAGTATCCCTAAGATCTGCATCATTAACCCCAGCCGACCTCCTGTACCCTTTCATCCTTGCTTCCCCTCAGCCCACAGTCCTCAGCACATATTCCTCCAAGCTGGGACTTGACTACAGTGTCCTGAAGTCCCCATCTGCAGTGTGGTGGTACACAAAGCTAACAATCACTTAGCACAGCAGAACCTCCATCCTTCTTGGGAGCTCTGTGGACATGTCCTTTTCTTGTTTCTCATTTATGACCATAGAATCAAGGAACTTTTTTTCTAAGCCCTATTCCTTCACTATCAAATGCAAAAAAAAATGTCTAACTGTGAGTATGGGTATAGAGGTTCCTGCAGATTTATCAGGAAATTAATAGTGTATCCCAGAATTAAAACACCTTTGTATCCCTACTTGAAAAGCCCAAGAATGAGGCCATGACCTTCTAATTGTGGTGGGTATTCTGACTCACCCTGATTCCATTTTAAAATCCCTAAAAATTATGCCAGTTATGTTATTAAATTCCTTCATGACTTAAGCAAGATAAGAAACACTACGTGCTATAACAAACAATCCAAAAACCTTGCTAACTTATCACTATCACCGTAACCTGGTAACTTCCTAACTTATATTACAGGTTGATGTGGGTCAAGAGGCTCTTCTGGGTGGCTTTTCTTAAAGCAATGACCCAAAAACCAGATTCCTTTTATCTTGAGATACTATCTTTTTCAACAATGGCACTATGGTCGCCATAAGAGGGGAAAATATTAAGTGATCATACAGGGACTTTTATGCAATACCTGGAAGTGAGATACATCATTTCAGCCCACATTCTCTTGTTTAGAAAAAAATTAGATGCACCAACCAAACTGAAAAGGAAACTGGGAAATGGAATCTTCTCTGTGCTCAAGAAAAAATAAATAAGATTGGTAAGCATACAGCAGGTCCCTGACTCAGTTTTATGGTCTAGTCATCAAATATCTATTTTATTCTTTCTCCAACACACGGAACTCGCTCACTTCTCCCAAGAGGGGCAACTCAAAGTTCTATCCACTTGTGGAGTCCAAAGCACGAGTCTCAGATCTTTGGGAGAAGTGCAGACTTCTCCATGGAGTGACACATAACACACATCATTTCTGCTTTCATTTTATTTTGGAAAGCACGTCATTTGCCCAAGTTTAATATCAATGGGTAAGAAAATACAATCCTCTCAGGGAGGAGCAGGAGATATCTGTGAACAGTAACACTTATGCCACTTAGCTAGTTTCATGTTCCATTCCTTTGCAAATACTGGAATTGTTATAAAATTAATATGATGTGGCTTTCTCAGTGTGACAGTTTTTGCACATCTCCTACCTTTTGTTCTTCCCATCTTTGCTCTCACTGACACAGGAAGGAAGACCAGCTATGGTTAGGGTCCACTTGGAGTAATTTAAATACAGTAAATTCAAGACAGAATAGGGAATAGAAATGTATGATCACTAGAGCTTTTTTGACAGTTCTGTCTTTTTGCCCATTTTCCAATTGAGATTCTATGTCTTTCTTTTCACTATACAGTAGCCTTATTTATTGGAGCCACTGCAAAGGCCAGATCATGAAATCTGGTACAGAGAGCTAAGGTAGAAGTAGCCCATTGCAGTAACATCAGGGAAGCCAGGAATGTCTATAGTTTTATTATTCTTTTAGTCTGTTTGGGATTCTATAACAAAAATACTGTGAGCTAGATGGCTTATAAACAACAGAAATTTATCTCTCAGAGTTATGGAGGCTGGGAAGTCCAAGATCAAAGTGCCAGAAGATTTGGTGTCTTGAGAACCTGCTTCCTGCTTCCTAGATAGTCATCTTTTCACTGTGTCCTCTCATGGCAGAAGTGACAAGGGAGTTCTCTGTGGTCTCTTTTGTAAGGGCACTAATTGCACTCATGAGGGCTCTACCCTCATGAGCTAAGCACTTTCCAAAAACTACAGCTAGAAATACCAACATATTAGGGATTAGTTTCAACATAGGAATCTGGGTGTGGGGGACACAAACATCCAATCTATAGCAGCCATGTCCTGAGGACCATGAGTTTCTACCAGCTGTGACATGTCCCCCTGAATCTCTGGAGCCTGGGATAACCCTGCACTTGGCCCTCAAGCTCTCTCATTTCTTTCTGAGGTCACCATGTGGTCACAGATCTGCAAAGCACCAGAAGTAGTGTGGCTCTTTGGTTTAACCATGATTCTAAATGTGCCTCTAGATCCTCGACTTCCTCAAAGATCAGCTCAAACCGCACATCTTGTTTAATTCTGTCCCTGACCACCAAAACCATGGTGCCTTCTCCTCTGACCTTACTGCCTCTGTGACTTAGGAGTTGTTAAGGGCTGCTAGTGTTAACTCGTTCTAGGTATGGATCCTCTCCTCTCAGGAGAAGAAAATGAAAAGCTCACAGACTTTAATGTCATAGCATATCAGGATTTGAATCTAGGTTATGCCCTTTTCTAGCTGATGACTCTCATGTCATCATGAACCTCGGTTTTCTCATATGTAAAAGGGAGATGATGATATCAATACCTCCTAAGAAGCATTAGCATAATGCTTAGCATGTAGTAGCTGCTCAATAAATACAAGTTACCTTCTTCTCCTTCCCCCTTTCCCTGACAAATTCCATGTATTTGTATCCAGGGCACTTTTTACCCCGTAGACAGTTGTTAATTCTTTGTTGTTGATAAATGATTCTGATAACAGTATATCTGAAGCAGAGCTGAGGAAGGCTTGTGGTAACAGAAGATAAATATACAACTCCATCTTTTTCATCCTCCTTTGAGATGTTTACAGTGGAAGATCTCATGGGCTCCCTCTCGTAGGATTCCTGATCGAACAATCATAGAAAATGCTGCACAAGTCATGTATTTTTCAAGACCTCTATCTGAGTCAGCCTACACTTAAGGGGAATTGGTAACCTGATCATTATCAGTGAATATAAGTGTAGACAAACCGCAAGTGAGTGCAGGTTTTTTATTTTGGGTTATCTACACTACCTCAAATTTCCAAATCTCTGTTCTTTTCCTATTATGTTGGTGAAATATAGCAGTGAGTTTTTTTCAACACTTTGATAAAATAAGAGCATGACTCAGAATTACAATCACCTCTGGGAAAAAAACTACCAATCTAGGACACCAGTGCCCCATGAATGTCTCGAGATGTCTCTGAACAAAGTTGTTCAATTATCAAATAAGGCTGGTAAAAGTAATTTTTGCCCACAGGCTTCCTCTGATAGTATTCCTGATTGAACAATCATAGAAACCACATATTTTTAAGAGCTCTCAGACTCGGTCTACCCTTAACTCCTGGGATTCTTAGTATTCATGTTTAATTTAGTTTTACACAGAGTTGGTTGTTTTGTTGGTTTGGGGTTGTTCCAGAAGAGCTATTAACACATGTAGACATTGGTGTCCACTGGAACACAATTTGAGAGAAGTTGATCTTGCCCAAACCCCTCATTTTAGAGGTGGAGTCATTGAGACCCAGAGATGTAGTCTATCTAGTGAGAGAAAATCTGAGTTCCAGATCTTCAGTGCTCCTCCTCATTTCCTGCAGTCTTCTTGCGGCAAGATGTGGATCTCGCCAGAACCTCCTCCTTTCCTGCAGTCTTCTTGCGGCAAGATGTGGATCTCGCCAGAACCTCCTCCTTTCCTGCAGTCTTCTTGCGGCAAGATGTGGATCTCGCCAGAACCTCCTCCTTTCCTGCAGTCTTCTTGCGGCAAGATGTGGATCTCGCCAGAACCTCCTCCTTTCCTCTGTGACTTTTCTGTTGTATTATTTTCTTTGTACATGTGCAGCATGCACACACCACAAATCAGAAGAACATACTCTTGTGGCTCTCTCATCCTTCAATGGACAGTAATGTAGGCATTAATTCCACAGAACTAGAAACAGACAATAACACGTGAGGGGTGTTGTAAAGGCAGTATGATCAGAGGACAGCATGCCTGATATCAATATCAGGAGCTGGGTTGTGATCATTCACTCCTTCCTCATTTATTTATCCCACAAATGTGTCCAGAAGGCCTGCTGTGCCAGAAACTGTGCTAGGCACTGTGGATACAAGGTTCAATAAGACACAATCCCTGCCTTCAAACTGCTTACATTCTAGTATGAGAAACAGGCCTGCAACAGATGAATGTAATGAAGTTATGCAGCTGCTGTGAGAGACGCTGATTTCTACGTGAGCCACAGAAAACCAGGGAAAAGTGTTTCAGGCAATGGCATTTTGAGCACCTCCAAGGAGTCACATATTGACTATTTCCCACAGCGTTGGGGATCTTGCCTTAAGAGCTGGAAACGTCTCAAGTTTCAATTGTTCAAATTAATCAGATCAGCAGCACAGATCATACAAAACAGGGGCTAAGGAAATGCCAGCTCTCTGCTTTCCCGAGTATCATGTGTCCTATGAATAACCACCCCCTCATCCCACCCCACACCCCAGACAGCACCCCACCCCCAACAACAGCTTGTCTTGCTAATGGTGTTTTCTCAAAGCAAGTGCTAACATTGGTTTATATCCCTCGAGCACACACCAGCTGGATAGTAGGAGGAAGCCAGTTCAGCATTAAAAATTGACCACAGATAATTTAGAGGGCAGACAAGCCACAGGCAGATAGATAACAGAGTGGAGTCCATCGTTATTTACAACCTGTGAGGAACTGTCCCCACCCACCCTGTAGCGCCATCTCTTGTCTCTGATGAGGTTGTAGTCTTGTTACAGGTCTTAATAGACCCTTTTTATGAATATATCAGTAGGAGCATAAACAAGGTCACGTGAAATTTACAGGACGTTAATGAGACTTATGTAAATTTAGACCTATGTAAATTTTAACTGGAATGCAGTTATTAGATCATTTGCAAGTGAATAAAACCTGAAATTTGCTTTTCACTTTGCAAATCATCTCACCAGCAACTGCCCACTGTAAGCGCTCTCCAAAGCCTATAGAGCAACAGACCTACAAAGGATGTTTCACGGAATAGCTGAATCAAATTAAAGTGCCCTTTATTTTTGCTGTAGAAGCTCTGACAAATAAAATGGAAGATGCTGTTGCCATTTTCATCGCCTAAAACAAATCTTTGCTGGGGAGAAAAAGAGGAGAAAGAAACTTAAATGTCAATGGCCGACACTGTCATTCCCTACCACTTAGTAAATAAACATAATGTCTATTGGTTGTCATGGAAACATTCCTCCTGATTCCGAGCATCAAAGCTTAACAACAAAGACACTCTGATATCTACAACTGGGCACAAACAACTCTTTTGGCATTTCTCACAAGCTCACCAGCACAAGAGCCATTTTCCCTGTTTGTTTTCTTAGGCGTGAATGCATTTGCTTTGGAAAAAGAGACATGTATCTTAGAAACCTATCAAAAATATTTGAATACAGCTACCTTGCCAATCTCAGTTTCCCCTCCCCGCCTTTTAACATTTGCCTGAGAAGAATTTAAATGGCATATTTAGTCACTACATATTGTGCTTCCTGTACTCGATGCTGCATAAAAGGGATTGATTTAAATCATTTACAGTAACCGCGTGTGGTGGAGGAGGGTCCAGTTTTCAGCACCAAGTGTTCCTGGATCCATAATAAACAACCACAAATACAGACAACAAATGTGTGTGCTTGTATTTGTCTCTTCTTGGGTAAAGAATCATTCTTTAGTAAAGACTCATTGCATACTTGCAGCATTCAACAAGAAAGCAGCTTAGATATGTGAGCAGAGACCTCCATCCATCTCCCAGGTAACCAGTCTCAGAACTGTTGGCTACAAAAATCCAAGAATGTCCCTATTACAATTTTTTTTAATCCTGGAATTTATAACCCCTCACAAAGCAGGAATGGACCAGGTGTAAAGGTTACAGCTGAGAGCCACTAAAGCTTTGGGGGGCAACCACTGTTAATAATGATCAGCTGAAAGCAGAACACAGTCAAACATTTAGCATTTCTAAAGCCCTAGAGCCTCTGACAAGCTAGCCATAAATCAGGGAGTATTTAAATTCCTGATTTTCTGGCATTTTTCAAGCTATAAATCTCACACATTCCTAAAACCACGTTGTCCAATAACCAGAGCTGAGGGCCAGAGTGGGTTCCAACTGAATGCAGCTTAAGTAGAACTGGAGTGAGGACTCCTGCTTCCCTCCTAGTCTTAAAACAATTCTTTCTGAAAGACAGTTAAAGATTTTTTTAAAGCCTTCTGAAGTGAGCCCAAGAGGGGACTGCATTTATCCCAGCACTCTACCAGGCTTTTCTCAACTTTGGATGAAGCCATCTCTGGATTTTTCTAGATGATCCCATTAAACCAAGTCTACATATGTGAAATGGTTTGGATAGTCAGAGGTAAGGAAGTGATTGAAAAGGGGAAGCCAAATGGTCCATAAATAAATGAAGCTGATTCATAGTTAAACTGGGCTCCAGGACCACTTGTATTAGGAACTTAGATTCATCTGCCATGTTGAGATCCACATTCTCCAGCCTCACTGAGATGTACAGAATCTCTCAGGGGAGAGGACTGAAGCAGCATAGCAGATGTCACCAGCTGATCCTTTTTGTTTGGAAAACCATTTACTAAACCTTAGTCTCAAAAAGTGGAGCCCAGGAATCTGCACTTTTAACCACTGGCCAGGCACAAGCGTGAACCCATAAGTGTTTGCTATGTTAAATTGAATGTATCTATTAACCAAGATACATTCAATCTATATTTCTTCCAAGAAAAACTCATTGTGCTCTCTCACTCTTCCATTTATTTTTCATTGTTTTTCAAACAGATTCTTCCCCCACATTGCCATGTTCTCTCTCCCTTCTGAGGAGCTGTTTGGAGAGGTTTTATCTCTTCAGAACTTTGCAGAAGGGGCTTTTGCTCATCCTGAAGGCAGTGATGTCCCAGGAACCCAGAAGACCTCTGTGACCTTGACTAAGTCCTACTTCTCTGAGCACCAGTTTCCTTATAATTTGAGTTCCTCAAACTCCAAGTATACTGCCGCGTGGTAAACTCGAGATTCTCTAACACAAGCTAGTAAAGAAATGAGGAAGTAAAAGAAGGAGAAAAGGAAAAGAGAAAAGGCTATAAAATATTTTAGGCCAGTTAAAATTCTTTTCCAGCAGTTGGGAAAAATGGAATTAGAAGGCCTTCTTACTGTAGTACTTTTTATTTTATAACATCTTTTCTCCCTAAAGCTGGAAAGAGTCTTTACCATGAATACCCCCAGTGGGCTTGCTGTGAGCAGTAGGATTCCAGGGGAGCCTGTATTGTAAAGGTCAGGAGAGGAGGTGGTCCCAAGTGTAGTAAGGGTCATTGAACTGTTGAGGGACTTTTATCCACTTCTTTACTCTTGAATATACTAGCCTAAATATGTTTGTGTAGGTTCTTGCCTTTTTGTCCATTTTGCAGACACTGTAGAAAGGAGGGAATTAAAAAGCTTAACATCCTGTTTTGTTTTCACTCTATATTTCTAAATTCCATAAAGAATAGAAATAGGAGAAGGACTAGAGACCTGGGAGGAAGTCTGCACCACTGGAGCAAAGAAGAGGAATGAAACAGGTGGCACACATAGCAGGTAGTAGGGGTGTGTCAACAGTGAGGCTGGCTCAGGCGGGATCATTGCAGAGCCCCCCCATACCCCCCCCATCGGTTCCCTCTACCATGCAGGCTTCCAGGGATTCTCAGAGACTCCTCTCTGGCCTGCCAAAGTGTGGGGACAGTCTTGTTTCCTCTCAGTCCTGGGAGGGCAGCGTTTGATTTTTCCCAAAGGAGTTTTCCTAGCAAACAAAGGAAAAACGAGACCAATTTTCCACAAACACGTAGCAGCCTGAGAGATCCTTAAGTCCAGGTCTGCTCAGCTGACTTTAACTCACTTCTAAACAAGTTTGGTTTTTCTGGCACAGATCCTGGAGAACCAGTCCCAGAATCTTCTCCTCACCCTCTCCTGCCTGAACTGGGTGCTAAACAAACGTGCTCCCTCTCTTAGCTAGAAGTCGAGTTGAGTTTGCCCTACTTCTAGGCCTGATAGGGGTCCTAATGCTTTTCTGAACATCATTTCCCATGCCTTCCTGTAGGGAGATGTGGGCAGAAGAGGGCTTTGGAGACAAGAGGTCAGGGTTCAAGTTCCCAGTTGTCACTGACAGTCTGTATGACCTTGTACAAGCTACTTACCTCTTAGTTATCTCTCAATTTCCTCTTGTTAAAATGAGGTAACAGTGCTGACTTCATGGACTGCTGACAAGATAAAAAGAAATGCAAACACCTAGGACAGACTTTCCCCTTAATCACAGGGCACAAGTGCCCAGATCCACCTATCACCCTGGTTCCTCAGCATGTATCTGTTTTCCCTTCTCTCCCCTCTGGGGGTCCTGTCCTGATCCATGGCTTTAGCATGAAGAACACATCCACAGTGAATAGAAGGAAGAACAGAGCAGAGTCAGGTGTCTAGCTACGGGGTAATAAGTCAAAATGAGAAGAAATGGGGACCTAAACTAGATGATGGCATTGAAAATGCAGGGTGAATGTGGAAAACTTGATGGAGGCAGGATCTAACTGGATGTACATGAGGAAAGCAGGAGAAGGGAGGATCAGTCATGGCAGGAAGGGAAGAGCAAAGCATTTGGAACCAAGAGACCTGGTCTCAAGGTTTCTTTTCTGTCATTAACTAATTTTATAAACTCTGGGAAACCATTTTACCTCTGAGTCTCATTGTCCTTTGTAAAACGAGGCTGGAAATACCTACAAATTAAATAAGAAAATGTATAAAATGCCTGAAACACGATGGAATGGACCATTATTCAATTCAATAATGGTCACTTTAATGCTAGTTATCACCTTGAAGCCACTTATCTTTCTTGTGCCGCCTTCTTCATTTTTAAAGGGTGGGCCTAGGTGAACCGTACAGGCCCTTCCAGCTCTAATGTATTTTCAATCTATCAGGAAGTGATGAGTTTGCTTTGTACATGTTGAGTGCGGGCTGGTATTCCTGTGGAAAGTTTCCTTGTCAAGTTGCTAACACAGATCAAAACTTCTAGAGAAGTAGTTTTTCAAAGGGTCTCTACAGCCCCTAGACGGTATTGTGGAAATCTGTGGGCATTTTTGGTTGTCAGCATGATGGGAAGGCACTACTGACATCAGCGGACAGGAACCAGAGATATCATGACATGTGCGGTGTGTGCAGTACAAACACAACAGTGAATTGGCCTGTGTGACTTTCACATGTCCCCCTCAGAAATCCAACTAGGACATTGGTTCTCAAATTATGACCAGGGACCCCTGAGACCCTATCAAGGATAGTCAAGGTCAAAACCATTTTCACAGTAATACCATCATGTTATTTGACTGTTTTACTGAGTTGACATTGACTGTTTTACTGAGTTGACACTTGCAATGATGAGACAAAAGTGGGTAAAAATGTTGGTGCCTTGCACAAATCAAGGCAGTAGCACCAAACTGTACCATACTAGTGGCCACTGCATTCTTCATTACCATGCACTCGCAGTTAAACCAACAAAAACAAAACCCTCCATTTTCACTTAAGAATGTCCTTGATGAAGCAATAAAATTTATTAACTTCATTAAATCTCAACCCTTGAATACACACTTTTTAATATTCTGTCTGACAAAATGCTACATATCAAAATACAAATTTGAGTTGCACGCTGAATCAGCCATGTTTTTCAAGGAACATCATTTTTACTAGGAAAAACAACAGGCAGACAAACTATGATTACTATTCAGGTGAGTATCTTTGCAGACTATTTTCTCAAAAATGAACACTTTTTTTCATTTCCAAGAAAACAACTAAAAAGTACATGTTGCCAATGATAAAATTTAAGCATTCAAGCAAGAATTGGAAGGAAAATTTGCACCTACCACCATGAGCTTGACAGCCTCTCAAGACTTAAGTCCTTTCTGATGAGATTAGTGGCAATATTAGTGAATGTGATTTATTGATTTTATATGATGAAATATGTCAACATTTGGAAGATCTCTATAACTCAGTGATCCAATACTTTACAAATAACCAACGTATGATGTTACAAAATCATACATGGTAAAAGGTCCATTCACAGAGCAAGATAGAACAATGGATTTTAATGTAACAGAGTACATGATATTCATTGATATGATTTCAGATTCCACATTCCAACAAGCCTTTAAGAAACTATCAACTGTTGAGTTTCGCATCTTATAAAAGAAGAATATCCACAATTACCTGCAAAGTCTATTGTAACACTCCTACTTTTTCCAACTACATATCCATATAAGGCTGGATTTTCCGCAAACACTTCAAACAAAATACCATATTGCAGCAGACTGAATATGGAAGTAGATGTGAGAATCTAGCTGTCTTTGATTAAGCCAGACATTACAGAGATTTGCAAATCTGTCAAACAATGCCACTCTTCTCACCACATTATCTTTTGTTTTGGAAGATGTAGTTATTTTTAATAAAAATGTTATTTATGTTAACATGTAATGAGATTGTTATTTTTAAATAGTAAATAAATATTGTTAAAATTTCTCAGTTTTAATTTCTAATACAGTTAATATCAATAGATACAACCCACATGAACAAATGCTTTTGGGGTTCCCAATAATTTTAAGAGTATAAAGGGGTTCTGAGACCAAAAATTTGAGAACCACTGATGTAGGAAAAATTCAATTTTCTAAGCCTAGACTCTGACTCTATTTTATATATAAATGCAAAGTACTTTTATGTCTCCTAATGTATACCAACTTCCAGGAACACAACTACCATGTAAGTCAATGGTAGATTGTATGTTGCTTGGTTTAAAATTTCACCAACAAGTGTTGACCATTTCACAAAGTCACACCACCAATGGCAACACTAGGCATAATATTAGAGTTGCCAATGTAGTACACCTGCACTTCCTGGCTTTGTAGTTGTGTCATCCCTGAGATTTTTTGGTAAGGTACTAACATCTGACACTTCACTTTGTCTTCTGGTGTAGTTGTGCCCAAAGATTTATACACTGAAATACACATTGTATTGTTACTTTATTTTTTATACTACAGTTAAGGCATTTTCTTTTTAAAATTATGTATATAGGTAATTTATATTATTTATGAGTTTCACTATAATAAAAAGGACATTACAAAATTTTTGTTATGAAAGGGGCATTGGGTCTGACATGGTTAAGAATCACTCCTCTAGGAGGTAAAGGCTGATGTGAGAGATTTGTGATTTATCTACATGGAGGTGATAGCTGAAACTACAGGGAGGAGTCAGCTTATGAGATGTCTGGTTCAGAGTGCCGTGTCTTTAAAAGTGATGGGGGAATAACCACTGGCTAGAGGATATCACACAAGAACACTGCTCATTAAAGTTTGTCCAAAGTTCCCCAGTAAATTGCTACTCCCTTATCTATCTCAGATTCTAAGCTCCCATTTTCCCACTAACTCCGGTGCATATGCTTTTCCTCTTTGGACTTGTCAGCTTGCTTGAATCAATAGATATTGCAGCCCACCTCCAAAACCCATTCTTCTAGCCACATTTTCTTGGACACCGGACCTCAGCCCGACCTGGTATGTTGTTCTACTCCTGCTGGACTTTAACTCCAGAAAGCCATCTTGATATCTGACCACAGAAAGGACAGAGATCAAAGAGGGCAAGTATAAAAAGAGGAAATGTGAAAAATGACCTTCTTTGATAAGACAAGAGGTTAAGAGGTTAAGCTCCTGCTACCTAGGGCCTCCCAGTCTCAGCTAAGCCTTTGTTCTCTCCCTCCCATGAATTCTGAAATTCATTCAATTTTACTTTTTTGTAAGATAGCAAAATGTCTCACTTTCTTAGCCCATGATTAAAATCTAGTTGTTTATTTGTAGGGCCATGTGTTGCTGAAGACTCTCCTTTAAAAAAATATAATAGTTGCTTCTTCAGATGATTTTCTTCTATCTGCCAGAAGATGTCATTTTAGGATGAGGCCATTCAAACTTACTCAAATCTGAGCAATAACTCAACTAAAATGAGGTCACTGTAAATGACTACCCACAATGAGGGGAAAACCTGTTAAATTAAATCCAGAGTAAGTACCAACATATCATGTACTGAGAGTTACATGTGTCAAATGAAGGAGTGTTATGAGGATTAATGAGTCCGTTATTAAAAAACGCTTTGAGATTCTTAGATGAATGGCATTGTTGAAAGTGGGGGTAGGGCTGGCATTTACAGGTTGTAGTTAAATCAAAGACTTGTTACAGACTCTGGGGAAATATAGAGAGAGCAATGGAAGAACTTAAAATGTATATTTTTATTTACTTGTATTTTATACTACATTTAGCAATCCAAATATTTAATTCAGCAAAATGTGTAGGCAGATGCCAGTGTCTACTTTAAAGTTCTACAGAGAGTAACGTAAGCTCATCTGAGAATCTCAGCATGGTGGTGTAGTCCATGAAAGAAGCACTGGGGCAATAGCAAGAACCAATTCAGAACAAATTTATTCTTATTCCCCACAATGGTTTGTGTAGTTGGCAGATGTCAAAGATGGAGAATATCAAGGAATTTTCTGTTGGGTAAAGTACAGGTCTAGCCAGAGGCAGTGACATGATTCTAGCCTGTCTCCCTATAATGCTTGATGTTGTCATAGATACTAGGAAGTACAGTCAATTGCCTGGTTGTTTCTAAATGCCTGCAGGCCTCAGATGGGCTTTCAGATGATTGAATTTTTCGTTTCATTTTCACCTGCAGGTTTATGCATCATAAAATGGGCAACTGAGATCATCCTATTCTTTGAGATCTGTATAAAATCATCCCAAGTCTCCTATCACATCTCTTGCAAAGTCTAACACCCTCCATAGCTCTCTGTGACTTCCTGGGGGCTGTTCTTCGTGGTCTCCTTTGACCATGGGCTCCTGCTGCAGCTGAATCCTCTCTCACAGTCTCCTGCTGCTGTGTGGCACTCCCATCCTCACCGGTCCAGCCATGGAGCCCAGGTCTTCTCCTGGACTCCCCCCAAGCCTGCTAACATAAAGCCTTTGCTGTGCAGCAGCACTTTTTACTGAACACTTGGGGAGCAAATGGCATTTAGTTCAAACAAAACAAAACAATTTAAATTACAGTAACAGATATTCCTGTTCTCAAGAGTCCCCCAATCACCCCAGGACCAAGAACTGCTCATAGGCCAATTTTCTCTTTCAGTTTCAGTCTCCAGCAATGCCTCAGTTCCAGGATGCCACCATCCCCTCCCACGTCGCCTTCTCCTCTACTCTTTCCAACTTCCAAATTCCTATTCATTTTCTATGCAGAGATGTTTAGCTATTTCTTTGTGATCTCCTTCCACTTCATACCCTCAGAACATTGTGTTCCATTCTGGGTGCAGATTATCAAGGTATTTTCCTGTTTAAAACGGCTTCTTCAGGAAAGGAATGAAAATAATTCTTTTCCCAAGAGGATTCTGCTGCCTTCCATGTGGAAGCCACACTGCAACTACTTAGGGCCTCTGGAGGGAGCCCCAGGCACCAACTGTGCTGCCCTCCCCCCACTTCCTGGTGAGGACCCTCTCCTTTCACCAACCACTGCCCACTTGACACCCTGGTCTCAGCAGCAATGACACCATCCACACTGAACTCCATCCAGATTACACTGCATGAACCTCTCCTTCACATTAACACACTTACGATGTTAAATGCTTCAACAGTACAAGAGGTACCTCACAGCAGGAAATGACAGATTCCAGTATGAAATACCACTCTGCCTGCTCTGAGAGGAAGAAGAGATCTCTAGACTGAGGACGTCAGAAGAATTGTTTGTTTATTTGGGTTTTGTTTTATCTTGTTTTTGGTCACACCGCCCAGCTTGTGGGATCTCAGTTCCTCAACCAGGGATTGAACCTGAGCTCTCAGCAGTGAAAGCGCTGAGTCCTAACCACTGGACCGCCAGGGAATTCCCCCTATTTGGGGTTTTTTTTTTTTTTTTTTGAGTCATAATTTTTTACAATTAAATTGAACTTATTATTTTGAATAGATAATATATCTACACGGTATTGACTCCAAAAGGTACAAAAGGGTATGGAGTGAAAATTAACTCTTCTTTCCTCCCTTGTCCCATAATTGCCCAGTCCCCCTTCCCAGAGGCAGCCACAGGGAACAGTTTTTTCTGGATCTTCCCAGAGATTTTCTGTGCACTTACAATCATAAATATGGGTTTATTTTTCCTTAGACAGCTTGTGTCCACCCTATATATTCCTCTGCCCTTCGTTTTTGTTTTCATTTAACAATATATCCTAGAAGTCATTCCTCATCAGAAGATACAGAGACTCCTCATTGTTTCTATTGGCTCCATCATTTCACATTGTCTGTAAACACTATAATATATTCAACCATTGATGGACATTTACACTGTTTTTACTATCTTCCTGGTATGAACACTCCTGCGACGAATTCTCTTGGGAATATGGTATTTTAACGATGTGCAATACATCTATAGGGTAAATATTTTGGAGTGAAACTCTTAGGCTAAATGGTATTACATTTTAATTTTATTAGATATTGCTCAACTGCCCTCTACAGAGATTCACTACTTTACCTTTCTAGCAATGTGTTGAAGAGACAAGAATTTATCTGCACTTTAAGAGATGGGTAAGAGCTGGAATGACATATAAAAGGGTGAGCAGAATTCTACTAAGGAGAAATGACTTGCTCCTAGTCTGTAAGCACCTTGAGAGCAACTGTGTTGTTCATCATCATACCATCCAGCCAGTGGAACAATGCCTGGCTATGTAAATATGTAGATACCTGTTGATGGAGTGAACGGCATAGTAACAGTTTAGGGTGGGAACTAAACCTAGGCTGTCTGAGGGAGAGAGAGAGTAGATCAAATGACCTAGGGTGTTATGTATAATGGGGGAGAAATGGTCAAAAAAAATGTTAAGAATGTAACTGCTTCTTTTTGTCTCACCTAAGAAATAATTGTGCTCTAGTCATTGCTGTAATCAGGATGAACAGAGAAAGTGTGGTGAATTCTCCCACGAAAATTGTAGCCTTCTATGGGAAAATATTGATCATATCATTCTAGAAAGACCATTAACTTGCACTATTTTTCCAAGCACTGGTCATTAGTTTGTCAATATGTAGCCATTGGATAAGGATGTGGTATGTCCAGACTGGTGGTCTTGGCTGCCCTTAGAGCCAGGCCAATTGCTGGAGCTGCCTCACTGGCCAGCAATCCAACCTGATCATCCCATGGGGAGAAATGATCAGATAAGTTTGTCTGTGGCCAGCCCATTTTGAATGTGTGGAACCAACTGAGGCCTATAAAGGGAATGGAATTCATGAATTCAGTTATTGGTTTAACAATCCAAGAAAATCAAGTAGCTATTATGAGGTAGGTAAATTCATGATTATACATACATACATACATACACACATACAGAAAGGTACAGATATACTTCATTAAATGCTACTACGTGCCAGGCACTGTTGCTATATTATTGCTAGACTTCACAACTCTAGCTTTAGGTATTACTGTCCCATTTTACAGACAAGGAAACAAGTCTTATATAAGCGAATTTGACTCTCCCATGATCACTCAGCTAAAAAAGAGAGGAAATAGGAATTCCAATCTAAGTGTATGTGGCTCTAAACCCATATTTCTACTCTACTGTCAGACTTGAATTGCAAGTATGAACTAATGCCATGGGTCATTCACCATTCATTGCCATTATCACACATCTCTTTCTTCAGACTGTCTCACTAAGTCAGTGAGATGGCAGCATTTGTGACATGCAATTAAATCTCAGCCTCACTGACATGCAGGCCAACTCCTCTAAATAAAGTGCTACACCCTTTCCACAAAAAAAGAGATTAAGCTTCAGATCTTGTAATGGCACATTTGTAGTGTATGACTTTTTTTCCAGAACGCATCTGATCACCCTGGGCATTAGGGATACTTCAGCATTTAGGCTCCACATTTATCAGAGTGTGTTGCCTGAAATGCCCTTTTTTTTTTTTTTTTGTACCTGGCTCATTAGAGAGACCACTAGACATTTTAAAACCAAATTGAGTTTAAATACATTTCCTTGATGCATCTGTTTTGTTAAATGTATCCCTTGAAACCAACATTAAAAGCCAATGCCATTAAGAGGGCATAAGGTAAGCTCATTTAGTTGACCAAATTGTATAACACAATGAATTAATATGGTAATATGCCTTTGGAGACCAGCAGCAGATAATAGAGGTGAACAGAGGAGCTCGAGCCCAGTTTTGGAAAAGCAAAAGCAATTCATCATCATGCTATAACAATATAGGAGAACATTTCTCATTTCCACGTGCCTGCCCCCATTCTGAAAACCTTTGGGTTGTACTTTTTCCAAAAGCAGCTCTGACCAGTACAACTTTGCTCACTTAAACTGCTGCATTTTAGCTACCCAAAGAATTCTCTTATTTGTGTATTGAGGCAGTGGTAAATAAGTGGAGATTCCAGTTATAAGTGAGAGGTGGAGGGACATGAAGCTGTGAAAGCCAGGCCCTTGTCACCCTGCAGAACAACTAGCAAAATACTCTTAAATAGACAGAAGGCAAAGACAGGGAGCAGAAAAGAGCAGGTAGTACAGAAATACCGTCAAGGTTCCAGCTGTCCTCCCCTTGGAGCCTTAGCAATGATGTACTATGTAAATTGTCAGTCATTTCTTGGACTCAGTCCTTCTCTCAGTGGTTTGGATTTCTGTTTCTATCCTGCCTGAAAGAATCTAATTAAAGCTTACTGTGCCTGGTCAGCAAGAATGTATCCCCTAGCTGCTTAAAAAAAATAAAACTACCTAAATGTTTTCCCTCAACTATAAAATTAGATATGCTCATTATAGAAAACTTCAGAAAAAAACAGAAAAGCATAAAGGAGAAAATGAAAAATCATTTATAACCTCAATGCTCATAGATACTTTAGTGCATTTATTTCACATACTATTAAATAGTCTTCAAAAACAGGATTTAGTTGTACATAAAGTGATTTTTAAATATTTCTTAGGTTGAACATTTAGGTTTTCTTTTCTTTTTGATTACAAACAAAGCAATAAGCAATTTTGCATAAATGTTCACCCAGCTTTAGTTTCCTTTATGAGTACATATTCCCAAAGTATAATTCCTGGGCCAGGGGTTGTGAATAATTTTAGAGCTCTTATGTTAAATCCACCAAACACTTTTCAATCTTCATCTTTCTTGACCTCTTGGCAAATTTCAACACATTGATAAACTACCCTTTTCCTGCAATCCTTTCTCCTTTGCTCCGTGGCACTGAGTTTTCCCAGTTCCCTCCTCCCTCTCTGGCTCTGATTCATAGTTCTTTCTGGGCCCCCTCCTCTGTCTAACCATCAATGTTGAAGTCCCTTAGGTTTCCACCCTATGCCTTCTTCTCCTACGTATCCACACTCTTTCTCTAAATGATCTCATCTACTCTCAGGGTTTCACTTGTGGCTTCTAGCTCTAAAATTCCTGAAGTTTAAATATGTCCCAACCCCCTTTTCAAGCTCTAGGATGTATATCCTAGACTCCCTGACTTCTCCCACGTCATCAGGTCGCAGACATTTCAGACCCGTGATCTTACCGCACCAATCCTACACTTTCTGTTCCTTGTTTTATTAGAAAGATAAATAATAGGATAGGGTGCATCATTTTCTTGTTTCTTGATTTTAATGGGAATGCCCCCTCTGTAGATCATTTTGCAGGATATTGCTTGTTGATCTGAGGTAGAAATTTTGACCATGTGAGACTGTACAAAGGAAGACCTTTCCTTCCTGGTATTTGGACCCTATCATTTGTCTGCAGTGTGCTAGTCCTACCATGCAACCTGACCTCATGCTTTACTCTTACCAACAATCTTTTTGTTGGGTGCTAAAACTGCCCAGCTCATAATGAATACTATAAAGTTGACAAAGGCCAAAACTGCATAGTAACACAGACCAAAAATATTCAATAAAGGGCCACATTTTATTAAACACACACACCAAAAAACTAGTAAATTGAAGACAAGAAGTCTATAGAAAAATTTAAAACAAAATCAAAAGCAACAAATGGTTATAGTGTACAAGGCAAGAATAGTGTGGATTCAAGTTGACCCTCAGAAATGTCCTCCTCAGAATTAGCGTCTGCAAAGTTTGACCCAGAAAAGTAGAACTGGAAAAAATAATGGCCACAAAAGAAAATTCATAAAGGCAGAAATTATTATTTGCAAGATTTGATATGGGCCAAAGTAGGGGAAAATCCACTAAAAAATGAATCAAATCTTTGTTGAGCTCAATGAAAATAATTTCAGAAAAATCAAAATGGAAGTGGGGGCTTCCCTGGTGGCGCAGTGGTTGAGAGTCTGCCTGCCGATGCAGGGGACATGGGTTCGTGCCCCGGTCTGGGAAGATCCCACATGCCGCAGAGCGGCTAGGCCTGTGAGCCATAGCCATTGAGCCTGTGCGTCCGGAGCCTGTGCTCTGCAATAGGACAGGCCACAACAGTGAGAGGCCCACATACTGCAAAAAAAAAAAAAAAAAAAAAAAAAAGGAAGTGGGAAAAATTGGGATCCATTTAACTGTACTATAAAAAATTAAGGAAGTAGATCTTATCATAGGACTCCTCATGGAATAAGGGATAAGTGATTTCTTCTGAAGAGGTTTCTTATGTTGAATTTGATGGTGTCTCTTCCTGTTCCTCTCCACACCTTACACAGAATGAGGCAACTAAACCACACTCCACATCCTCAGGCTCACAGCGAGGCTGGGTGGCAAAGCCACCTCCATGTACGAGACTACATTTGGAGGTCCGGGGACCAGGGGGCAGAGCTGACCTGAACATCATTCATGTCCTCATCACTCATCATTCATTGCAGGACCCTCTCACACTCTTTCCCTGGTGTCACACCTACGCCTGCTACGAAGAGGACCTCAAAACTGAAGACTTTTAAAGCATTAAGTTATCTTGAAAAACATCTGCTTCGAGACTCCCCTGATGGCGCAGTGGTTAAGAATCTGCCTGCCAATGCAGGGGACACAGGTTCGAGCCCTGGTCCGGGAGGATCCCTCATGCGGCAGAGCAGCTGGACCTGTGCACCACAACTACTGAGACTGTGCTCTAGAGCCCGCCAGGCACAACTGCTGAGCCCATGCACCACAACTGCTGAGGCCCGCGCGCCTAGAGCCCGTGCTCCACAACAAGAGAGGCCACTGCAATGAGAAGTCCACGCACCGCATCAAAGAGCGGCCCTCTCTCGTCGCAACTGGAGAAAGCCCGCGCACAGCAATGAAGACCCAACGCAGCCAAAAATTAATTAATTATCTTTTAAAAAGGAGAAAAGAAAAACATCTGGGCTTCCCTGGTGGCACAGTGGTTGAGAGTCCGCCTGCCGATGCAGGGGACACGGGTTCGTGCCCTGGTCCAGGAGGATCCCACATGCCGCGGAGCAGCTGGGCCCGTGAGCCATGGCCGCTGAGCCTGTGCGTCCGGAGCCTGTGCTCCGCAACAGGAGAGGCCACAACAGTGAGAGGCCCACATACCGCAAAAAAAAAAAAAAAAAAAAAGGAAAACATCTGCTTCAGTTGTTTCCAACCTGAGGCCGCAGCATCCTCAAAACTAAATGCCGACTGAATAAATAACAGATGTTCTACCATTTACTTTAAAATGCCACTAAATTAGTTCTAGTGCTTTCTCATTCTGTAACTTTTCAATCAACAGATTCTAAAAGCCCAAAAATTATTCTGTGGGAGTGCATGACATCTTTTTAAGATTAAATGAAATCTTTAAAGCCAAAATTGATGCAGTCCAATCTCTTCATTTTACAGATGAGGAACAGGTAAGTTCAGTGACTTACTGAGGGCCACTTATTGAATTAATAACAGAGCTGGATCTAAATAGCTGTACTCCTGCTTGCACACCAAAGGTTCTTTCTACTAGATTTCTTTCTAAGGAAGGTCAAACTGAAACATGGCTCTATGCCTTTAAATTTGCTTCTTCTGAGGTTTTTGTTTTGTTTTGTTTTGTGGGGTGTGTGTGTGTGTGTGTGTGTGTGTGTGTGTGTGTGTGTGTGTGTGTGTAATTAGTGGTAGCTAAGTCCAAATATCCTAGAGAAGCTGGAAAAATAAAACATCACACTGATCTTCAGTAAATAAGCATTATATGACAACCATACCTAATTTAAGTGAAATTTTATCACTGATAGGAGAAAAGTGACTTTTTTCTTCCTAAGCCAACTTAAGACAATGAAAACAAAGTTTCCGTGATTGTGACCTACTGTTCCCTCTTCCAGGCAGATAGTCACCCTGGTAGAGTTTCCCAGCCTCTTTTGTGGCCAGGTGAATCTATGGGACTAATGTGATGAAGGACTTGCCAACAGGATGTAAACAGAAGTGATGTGTGCAATTTATGCCTTACTTGCTTAGAAGACAATTTCTTGCCTTGGATCTTTTTCTGTCTTTTCTCCTTCCCATTAGCTGGACTATGCCCACATCTATAAGCCAGCTTTGGGTTAGTAGACAAAGTTAATGCCCCCACATGATGGCAGAACAAAAACAGGGCAGGCACTGAAGTCTCTGAGTGGCTGCATGGAGCATAACTGCCCATCAGCCCAGATCATGAAAGCTTTGGTCCACGTCACCCACTGTACTTTGGGGACTCCTGGTTACAGTCATTCTGCCTTTACTATAATTTATACTGTGAGCAAACATTTTTTTGCCCTTTGGGGGCATTAAGAAAGAAAACTAAGGTCATCACCTTGCCACATTGGCCAAGATATATTTAATTCTAGATTAGTCTGTACAGTGTCTGACTGAGGGGGAAAAATGCCAACTCTGTGTTTTGGGATCAAAAGTGGGGGTCTGGTTCATGTTAAAAAAGTAAGCCATAGATGTCTGACCCATATTTTAGGGATCTCTATCACCTAACAAATAGTTTTTTTAAAAATCTTCTCCTGTTTTCATAATTCCTAGTGAAAGAATTATGTGAACAGGCAGAGAAATAAACATGAGAACTATGCTGTGCATTTCAGTGAAAAAATATTTATACTTCTGAAATCTTAATAGTAGAGCATTAATTTAAATCATATTTGACATTACTAAAATATTTTCATGTTGATCTTTTTAACTGCACTCCCATTCTCCCCTTTACACTAAGGGAGCTTTGTAATCGGTCTTCTGGCAAAGATGGGAGAAAGGGAATTCTAAGTCCTTTTCCCCTTTTGCCATATCCCTGAGCTCCCAACTTGAAACTTTACCTGAACTCACATCCAGATGCATCTAGATTGGGAGAGAAGGGCCTGTAAGTTTGGGTGTCTGGGTCCTCCTGAAAATTAGAGTGTTCCCTGGGGACACTCTTTTCCTATAGACACAAGAGCCTGAAAACAATGTTATCAATGTTCCTGCCAGCCACCCAATTGATGTCATCATGGAGCCCACACACAGGGAAGGGATGTTCACCTTCTCTTCTTCTCCTTCCCCATCCTGCAAAGCAAGACCCAGCCACCCCTGTCCAAGAAAGTACCACCCCCTCCCTGCTGGGCATCTCCAGGGAAAATGGATTCAATGAACCCTCTTATTCCTTTTTGGTTTTAAAAATCTCATAATTCCATTATTTCTAATTGGAAGTTTCTTCTCTCCAATGCGAAAACCAAGTACTTTTTCCCCAGTCTGCTCTGTATACCTGAATCTCTCTCTTTCTCAGCCTGCTTACAACTCCCATTGTTCTCCCAAAGGACTGATGGTGGCTGACTACTTTCTTTAACATGAATGCATCTTTCTGTTCTTGTCTAACCATTCAAGTCTTTCCAGTTCTTAAATTAGGGATTGGGCAATCTGAAACCCAATCTGTGTCATTTAAAAGAAAAATTGTTGCAACAAATGTAACCCCAACCACCTCCCAACATGTGAAAAAGAGACTAAATCAGGTTTGGTGCACTACATCCATCCAAGTCCAGAAACATGTAATAGAGTACCCTTCCAAACCGCAGGGAAAGGATTTCTTAGCTCTTTCTCATTTTTTCTACTCTGATTCATGGATGTTCAGACTTTCCAATCACTGTCTAAAGGAACTGAAAGTTCTTCACAGAATATAAACTTCTCCTGCTGCTACTCCTAGCTCAGTACCCACCAATAATCCCCATTTCAGTGTTTTGAAGATTTGACAATATTGAAAAAATTTTTATAAAGGCTATGGCATTATAGATAATAAATATGTAATAATGTGAAATATTCTTCCTGTTAACAATCTGTTTGTATTAATTTAAAGGTTGAATTGACCTACCATATCTTCAAAGAAACAGCAATTAAGGATACCATTAGTATTTTATTGCTTTGTAACAGTGAGCAGGGTCATGAAAAACTTTTTCCTCATTCAACTCTGCATTAAAACCATTCCTTATGTAGAGACAACATCTTTGACTGACTTTAATCAGAACAATCAGCCTCCAAAAATTTAATTATTGGCTTTTGCATAATACAACGAGCTGATACAACCTAAATCTTATACCATATTATCAACTGACACAGTAAGTCTTGGGTAGACCAGTAGTATTAGAACTTTTGGCAGGACATTGGGTTGATGGTGTCAAAAGTCATGTAAATACAGAGTTCCAGTTAATTTACTTTTAAGCTCATTCTCTCCAACTTAGATCATAGAAATCTCTTCCCTCCTTTTCTGGCAGAAGCAAAAGTCAACACAGCTTCCCTCCCAGCTATAAAATAGACAGAGAGACCAATATATTTTTGAAGACCATATTCAGTGACAGTCAAGTTTAGAGATAATGCTTTATTGCAACCATTGATTATAAATAGTGCAATAATTCAAGCAGTCACCTTCCTTCCATTGTTTGACCCCAAAATGTTAAGTATAAATATGCAATGCTCCTCACAGACAAATGAGATTTCAGGAAGCAGAATTGCTTTATGATCAAACTAAAGCCTATTTAATAAAAAGCCTTTAATAGAGCTGTGGTTGAAAGCCAGTCAAAAGCAATGACATATGATAAATGTTCTACCTCATAATAAAATCATAAGGATAATTCAACCCAATGCTCGCACCGTTCTTGTGTTCACCATTTATATGTTGACACTCCATACTGTGACTGAAGAAGAATCGACACATTAAAAAGAAAAAAAAGAGAGAGAGAGAGAGAGAGAGAACAGAAGTATCGCTTTCCTTCAAATGGAGAGAAGGCAATGTGAACTCCTATTCACATTGTACACACACACACGCCACCCACAGCTAAATATATATACTTCTCTAGTGTCTCTTATTTTAAGTGAAATCTTTAGAAAGCTGTATTAAAGAATCCACCTATCAGAGAAAACTCTGAACCCTCCATTTTTAATGGTTAAAAAATCTTTATTTCTAAACTCAACTGTGATTACTTATACAAGCTTCAAGTTATTCTTGAAGAGAAACATTCGCTAAGTCACTGTCCTAGCCTAAATGAAGTTGGGATCAATCTTGATGATTTGAGATCACTTAAATGATCACTTAAACCTGAAGGCCAGAGGTTGGACTAGGTGGTGTTTCCAAATTCTTGACAGATATGAATCAGAATTCAGGATACAGAATTGGAATTCCTGGAATTTCTCTGGAATTCCCCAAATCATAAACTATTATTAAAACTTTTAATATTCTTCATACTCTTTACTCATCACCATGGATATCTTAAAAATTGTTTAATTAATAAGAAATATTAACTTGATCAGTATTTACAGAGAACTGTAGCATATGGAAAATACTGTAACATTGAAAAACACCAGCAAACATTATCTGGTAATATTCAAATAACATTCGTTATGTCCTAGCAAAATTAACAGCACTATACAGAATCAAAGTGTAAATTGCCAATTTAAGATCTTATTTTGTTTCCAAAACTCATTATTTCTTGGACCACCACTCAGAGGATTTGTATAAAATACACTATGTATATAAATTCATTAGTATTTATTTTATCTGCAAGAATGAGTCACCAATAGCACCAGACTGGCCCATGAACAGATACTTACAATGGCCTCAGCTACAAGCAAGGCTGGCTGATAGATTAAGACAGTTTTTCCCTCTGTGCTCCTAACCAGGTTCCTGGAAATGTCAGCCTTAACCTCAGAACCCACATGTTAATGTTTCTTGCTTATGCTTTCAATTTGGTGTCAGTAGATTCCTTCCGATCAGTAGTTGCTCTATGTTGATCATTAAACTTTAGTTCTCACAGGAGAATTATACTTTTTTTTCTTTTTCCCAATTTCTTGACAGGTTTTTCTGGGGATTTAGAAAAATATAAGTTTCCTGAAAAATGTTGGGACGGAATTCCCACGTGGACACACCAGGTTTGACAGGAGAAACAGAGAAGTGAAATAATGCAGAGTTCCATGACAGCATTTTGCTAGACATCAGCTCCCTTCCCTAATACCACATCCCCTAGGAACTTAGTTTCATTCCAGTTCATCTCTGGTCACAAAACTGATTCTGGCAAGACAGGGTGTTCAAACCATGTTCCATGGAACGCTCCAGGGTCAGAGAACACCTGAGGGATACCTAGGGTGTGGGGCTTATGCAGCCCTCATCTCTGCTTTCAAACACAGCAGCTCCACATCTATCAGTTTAACAGAGCTGGTTTTTACCAAGAATTGTTTTGTGCGTTTAAAGGAACAGTTCTGCTACTAAAAAGAAACAGAAAAGAGTTGACAATTGCTGACTCAGATTGCCCTGCAAGGCCTTTGTGACACCTGGCAGTGCAGATCTCTGGGAGACTGAAGTCAGTTTCAGGCCGGGGCCTAAAAATCTAGTGTAGGATGGGACCACAGGAAAGGAATGCCTGTGGCACTAGAGGCTGGCCAGAGCCATCTCCTCTCAGCTCAAACCCTGGTGGAAAACATGGAATGACTCAGCCTTCAAAAACCCAACCACGTACTGAACCAGACCTTCTTGGTCTTTCTGGCCACATATAACCCACCTGAACTAGTCTAGCAAACCAAGGACAAAGTTGAAAATGGAAAGACCTGCAGACTCTAAATTTCATTGTATTTCTAAGTACTTTCCCCCCAAAATGAGTTTCATATGATATTGCAAACACTTCCATGGAAATTGCAAAGTGGGTAGGACTTCCCTCCTTCTCCCCCTCCTTCTCCCCCTGCACTCCACTTTCTTTCCCCCCTTCTTCCTTCAGCTGTTGCTGCAACTTATTCTGAATCTGCTTCTTTTTCCTGAAGAACAGACTTCTCCCCATTGTGTTACAGAACAAACCTCCTAAACTGCCATCCAGGATGCAGTCTGCTTAGCCAGTCGGTCAGCTTACACCCTCTCCCTCCCTCCTTGGCCCCGCCCCTGCAAAACTCCAGGCCTGCTACACCTGTCACTGAACACAATTGTACTTTTTCTCTCCTATGCCTCTGCTCACACCGAGCCCTCAGAATGCGTGCCCGTCCACACAACACCTCTGCCTGTTGAGATCCAACTGGCTCTCAGGGCTCTGCTTACACACACTTGAGCTGCCACTATTCCTCAAGTCATTGTCAATTCCCCTGGAAGATGAATGATCCATCACAGCACATAACACTCTGCCTTATAGGTACTACATTTTCAGTAAATATAAGGAAGGAATTAAACTAAATCCCCAAAACACACATAATGCTTTTCATGTAGTAAGCTTGGAAAATAGGCTATTGACTAGCTAACCAAATAGGAGAAGATGAAGGAAACATCCCAGAATATTTATGTTACCTTAGGTCTCAATTTCATGACATGCATTTTCTCATACAAAATGTAAAGAAACAAAAAGATCCTGGATTTTATTCAGGTGGAAATGTTTCCAGATTTTTTTTCATCATTTCACATATGTTCATTCTATAAAGTTTTCAAATCTTACGTTTAGCATTGTCAGAACAAATCTCAGCAAAAAGCCAATAGCTCCCCTGCCCAGGGTAGCAAATTCATAGGATATGTTAGCAATAAGAACGTAGGAGTGGGGAATACTAAGTATACCATTCCCGACTACATACCCTCATTACTTATCTTACCATCCTGTCTCAGCAACTTGGAATGTTGGATCTCCATGGCAGCAAGTGAATGGAAGATTGACACATCGAAATAGATCAAGACTGCCAAAACATATGCACTGAAAAATTCAAACAAAAACCGTCTTGTTGGATAAACTGCAACTTTGATGATAAAGAGGGATACAGTGGACCAGGATCCATTGCTGCCTCAATTTCCTCTTCTGTAAAATGGGAATAATAACCATTTGTAGGGCTGTCATAAAGGTTAGATGACATATCTTATAAGCTCTGTGAAAACAGGGATTATGTCCTGTTTACAATCCTTGCTGCATTGCCTCAACATGAGAGGCACTCAACAAAGTTATGCGGACTCAGAAAAATATGTAAATGTCCCGAGAAATGTCAGAAAGGAATTCCCACATGGAAACATTAGGTCTGACAGGAAAATACATCAGTGAAATAATTCAGAGTTTCATAATAGCACTTTGCTGTGTTTTCAGATGGGATCCATCAAAAGTCCCAGAAACATTGTAAATAGATGAATAAGTAAATTTAGTTAATTAATAAAACCCTCAGCACAATACTTGGTATCTATTGAAAATTTAATAAACAAAGCTTTAAAAGCAGACTTTATAAAGAAAATGACTCAATCAGCAGATCATGTGTGGCAAAGTGCTCGCTGTATTTGCAGGCCAGGTCAGGCTGATGCTGGTATTTATTGGTATTTATCACTTTGTGTGAGGGAGGGGAAAGGCTTTGACCTTTACAGCTATGTGGTCACGTCTGCAGCATGAGCTTTTACCAAACTTAGCAGCCGTATCTGAAGAGCTCCAAGGACTCTTCCTTGAACCTGCAGAGAGCTGAGACATCCTATAGAGTCTGGGAGCAATTTACACTGAACTCTAAGTGCCAGAACCCTGTTTTCCAACTCCCCATTGCCCTCTTAGGACCTCCTGGGACTGCTCACTCTTCCTCGTAGCAACTTCCTCCTCCTGAGAATTAACAAGAAGGCAAGGAGGGAGGGGGGAGTCGAGGAACGTCCCTTTCTTCCGGACAATCATGGGTGACTGACTTTGTTCTTTTACCAAATATTTACTGAACACCTACTAAGTGATGGCCCTGAGAATACAATGGTGAACAAGACAAAATTGCTGCCTCATGCAAAAGGTGATAATAATGGTGCTGAGGTAGGATGTGGGGACAGCTACAGCAGGAGCAAGTGCTGGGATGGGAGAAGGCAGCTCTACAGAGAGCTCTACATGCTGCTCTCAAACTGGTCTGGGGGATGGGCTCTATAGTCAGTCTTTGGCATTGGCTGAGGAGTACTGGGCACTCATCTGCCCCGAAATTCTTCCTCATGGGCCTGACATCTGACATATCATCATTTCATTAGAAAAGTGAATAAAGCAACTCTGAGGCTGGCGAGGCTGACCCTCCCTCCTTTAACAGATGTGGCACTAAAGTCCACAGGGACTAAGTGACTTATTCGACACTATGGACCTAATTCACGGCGACACCAAATCCATCAGGGCAAGTCCTAAACCCAGTTCAGCGCCTTTGGCTTCCACACAGAGTTATCTAAACCATGTAGGAGTCTCCCTTTCGTATTAGAACAGCCTCCAGAAGAGAAGGGACTTGAGAGGAATGATAGCCCTTCATTCCAGCACTGCTAGCACACCAACTCCAGTGATTCCACGCAATGAGCCAGTTATCAGGAACATCTTTCTGTTTTCACATGCCTCGGCCCCTAAGAGCAGCTCCCAGCTGCCTCCTGCTGCTGCTGTCTGACTAAGCTGATCTCACTGGGAGCCTGGCTCTAGAAACTGCAGCTAATACATGTAGAGTGCTTGCTAGGGGCCAGGCACTGATTTAAGTGTTTCTACATGTATGAAACCATTTAATGCTCACAGCAACCTATAAAGGAATTAGGTACTATTATTATTCCCATTTTGCAACCAACGAAACTGAGGTGCAAAGAAATTAAGTAAATTGCTCAAGGCCTCAGAGCAAGTTTGTGAGAATTCAGACTCAGGCAGTGAGGCTCCAGAGTGCATGCCCTGAACTTCTACTCTATACTTATTCCTGTCTGTTGTCTATGGCTGGATAAAAACCACTCCAAACTTAGTAGCTTAAAACAATACAAATAGGTTTTGCTCACCATTCTGTGTGTGAGAAATTCAAGCAGGAAGCAGTAAAGATGGCTCATCTCTGTTCCATTACATGTGGGGCTTCAGCTGGGATGGCTCAAATGACTTCACAGAGGTTATATGTTTGAGGCCTCGGTTTTCCTTCACCTGGTCTCTCCATGAGGCTAATATGGGCTTCCCCACAGCATGGTGGTATCACAGTTCCAAAAAGGAGCATTCCAATATGCAAGTGCTTAGTAAGCTTCTGTCTGCATCAGACTTGCTAATTGGCCAAATTAAGTCACATGAGCCAAGCCCAGAGTCCACAGGGGAGAGCAGTACATAAGGGGGGAATACCAGAAGGTGGGGTTCATGTGGGACCACCAGAGGAACATCTTACTACACCAGACAAATGGGACACAAAAGTAGGGTGAGAACAACCGATCTTGGGGCAGGGTTTCTGCTTCATTTTTTTCCCTGTACTGCCTTTTACAGTGAACATGCTCGCCAGAGGAAGAAGGAGCCTAAAGCCAGCGCATATTACATTACAAAGTGCAGGGACAAGGCTTTCTAGCCTCACAGACAGTTGTCATTTTTTGACACAAAGGACAGCATCAATTAATTCACAATCTGAATTTGTTTTCACCTCATTTGAAGAGACCCGAGATAAATAAACCATTCAGGATGCTGAATAGGTTAATGGAAAGTTTTCTTGAAAATAATATTATAGATTTCCAAGGGACTTCAAGATGTCCTACATCAGATGTAAACTGTTAATGTTAATAAAATAAAGTAGAACAAAAAAAACCCCTGTGTCTTTAGCAAGTTTGTCGTTCAGTAAAACCTGACTGGAGAAATAAATAAGTTAATACCAGGCTGTTGAGACACCATTTTAAAAAATGATCAGGTCAATAATTTTCTGAGGTACCAGGTGAGGAACTTGAAAAAACTACCCAGATATCCTTCCTTTGCTCAGAAAACAATAGAACCACCTAGAAATTTCAGTCCAGTGAGTAGAATCCTACTTCTATTCCCAAATGATACAAGTCATTTATTTCTCTACTGCTTTAATTCCTCAGTTTTAAGTTTCAATGATTGAGGAAAAAAATTTTAAGTCTAAATTCTAATTTTAAAAGCAAGTTTTGGCCCAATTCCTCACCTAAAACCAATCAAAGTTAATCATACTGTAGCAAATAATTTAATTATAATTATATAATTATAATTCAGTTCAGTTCCTGTCATACAGGTACATTTTTACACTGCTAGAAGCATCATTTTAGCAATGAACTACTAATATGTACACCTATCTGTATTGTGTACCTATGAGTATGTACTTGCATTTAGTCTGTTCTGAAGTGTAACTGAAGTTATATGAGGTAATGTCAGACAAAGCTGTAAACCAACGCACAGGTTCTAAACCTGTGTTTAGAACTCACTTGTCCCAGTAAAACCACACAGAGATAAACATGCACACCCTTCAAAATATGGAGCAGCTGAATTTAATTCTGTTACCCTCAGTCACTTAATTAGAAAGAATTCATTGGTGATGTCATTATGTCACACTTGGGACAAAATACATTAGAGTGATCAGACAAAATGTGGCAGCCAGAATTCCAGGGCTGAGCAGAGATGTGATGGTGTTTTTAGAAAGCATTCCCAGATAATAGTGGAGAAACTCTTGAGTCATTTTCAACCACTAACTCTTCTAATGAGAGAGCCCATTGCCAGCAAGTTCATAGAAGACCATAATTCACCAAGAGTTCCCTTAAGAAACTGAGTTATACGTGGTGATTTAAGACTCTCAAAATACAAAAGAAATGTACAATTTTGTAAGAATGGAGACACGTCTAAGTTCACACTGCTAATTTTCTAGAGTTCAAGGGAGAGAGGCCAAATCTATGCACAGAATGAAGGAATTTGTAAGGGTTCTGTAGTGTTCACACATGTACCTAGGCACAGCATTTTGGAAAGAGCTAAATCTACTGGACAGATTTCATTCATACCTGCTAGAAAATGTGATGACCCCTATCCCACCAGAGCAATCTACAATTTACCAAGTGCTTCCGGGTACACGATCTCATCTGATCCACATGTCTATGCTTGAAAGTGGGTATTAGAGCCCCCATTTTGAGGTGAAGAACACAGGATGGGAGAATTTTAATCTACTTACCCAAGGTCCTGCCCCTACTGAGTGGCAGTGCTGCAACTTGATCCTAAGTCACCCAGACAGACTTGATCCCAGACAGACTTGATCCAAGACGGTGCTCTTTATACCAGGCAGAGCCTCACCCTCCCACTTCCCCTGTCTCCCTTTGGTTCTTAAAAGTGTTCTCAAAAGATCATCTCAACTGCTGAAAAACTCTTGATCTCATGTTTAAACTCTCCATATCCATGGAGTAGGGAAAAGTATTTTTGAAAAGATGAAATCTCTTAAAGTGAGAGTTTTATAAGGCAGTACTTCCCTGAGGATGTTCTATAGAAATTTTGAGACAAGTCAAATTAAAGTGGCTATTCCATTCTCTTAGAGCTCTTAAGATTCAGAGTCCCTGACCTCTTTGGGTCAAGGTTTTCTCATTGATACAGGCCTCAACTAGAAGATATCTCAAGCCTTTTCTGAGCCTGTGATTCTATGATAATAGCTGTAGCCCCTAATTTTTCTTTGAATTATGATAGCTAGAACCCACCTCCTCTATCCCAGCCAGAAATAACTGCTAACAAGGTATTTTCCTTCTTAGGAAAAGCTGTCAAGAAGGGGGCTTCACAAAAGGAAAGAGAGTTAACATTTATAACTGTCCACCCTGATAGTTGCCTCATACATGATGTTTCACTCAATGTAACCCTCACAACCATTCTATTATTCTTATATTAGAGAGGAGGAAAAGCAGGTGCAGAGGAACTTAGTTTGTACAAGGTCACAGAAGCTATTATCAGCAGAGCTAGGATTCAAACTATTTGCTTTCAAAGCCTCTGTTCTCTTTCCACGGACCTATTTTGGCAATAGACAAGCTAAAGATCAGGAATACAGATAAAACTAAACGTTAGCCCCTAAATAACAGAAGAAGTACTGGAGAAAGGTGAATTCCTCAGATAATGAGCAGTCGCAGGATTGAAAGAGTATAGATGTTATGGTGCTATGTTCCCAAAGTGTCCAATGGAAATGCCGTGACAGGGGAAAAAGCACTGACCTGGGAGTCAAGAGACCAGGGTTCTGGTCCTGATTCTTTTCATGTTCAAGGAAATACATTTTTAAACGTCATGCCCTAAGTAGTAATTCTGACCACAGCCTAGAAAATAACAACAATAGCAGTTAACATTCTTGGGGTACTTACATTGTGCCAATCACTATACCTGGCATTGCCTCATTTTCATCCTTACGATAACCCTAAAAGATGAATATATGATTATCCCCATTTTACAGATGAGAAAACCAAAGCACATAAAAGTGATGTAGCCTCAAGACTGTACAGTAAGTGTAGAGCCGTGATGCAAAACGAAGGAACCTGATTCCAGTGCCCAAGTGCTTAGCCTCCATACTTTGAGTACAAGGCCCCTATATATGTGGCTAAAAATCACTTAGAAATGCAAATCCAAAAAGCAGATTAGGGGAGAAAGACTTCATTGAAACACCAGGTGCCCCACCAAGAGAGTGTCTTACATAGTGTCATTATTATGCTTCAAGAACTGGCTCTGCCAGAGGTTACACTTGAGTATCTGAACATTTTGGTCAGAACACCTTGGTATGATCACATAAAACTGCATCTAACAGAAACCCAACAACAGTGGCTTAACTGAATCAAGGTCTATTTATCTCACATAACAAGCAGTCCTCGGCTGCACAGCTGCCACACTGACTTGGGGACCAGTCCAAGGGCTCCTCTTGCCTTTCCAGGCTGCCACCCTTAAGAGTGTTGCTGTCATCCTCTTGCTTGAAAGATGGATGCTGCATTTCCCTACCCCACCAGATATGGAGTAACTAGCCACATGTGGCTATTTCAATTTAAATTAAAATAAATAAAAAATTCAGTTCCTCAGTTATGCTAGCTACATTTCACGTGTTCAGTAGTCACACGGGGCTAATGGCTACTATATTGGCCAGTGCAGATGTAGCACATTTCCATCATCTGCGGACATTTTATTACACAGCATTGCTCTAGACATCACATCTGCAAACTTGGCAGGAAGATGGGAGGGGGGGGAATTAATGCCAAATGAGACTATGCCCTTTTAACAAGAAAACAATAGCTTTCATAGAGTCCTCAGTCCATAGGATCTTGCTTTCATTTCATTGGTCAGAATTACACCACTCCTAGATCTAAAGGAATTTTGTTAAGTGGGTCTATTGCTGCCCTGAACTAAAATGGGAGCTGTGGGTAAGGAAGAGGAAAGAATGTATAATTAGCTAAGCAAGTAGCTATCTTTGCTAGCCTCGTCATCACATGTGAGCTGTACTTAGGCCAGGTTTACCAAAACAGAATGGAAAGGCTAGGCAGTAAACATCTGTCGTTGCACAGATGTGGGACCCTGTGCAGGCAAAGGCAGTAAGTCAGTGATGACTGCCACCTGGTAGTTCCTCTCAGGCATGAATGAACACTGAAGCAGGAAAAACAATGTGTCTAGAATTGTCCAGAAAGAACCCTGGCTC